>NC_071989.2:50235000-51485000 GCF_028885655.2 Pongo abelii
GCAGTTTTGAACCACTCTTTTAGTAGAATCTGCAAGTGGATGTTTGGAGAGCTAAGAGGCCAACACTGGAAAAGGAAATCTCTTCACGTAAAAACTAGACGGAAGCATTCTCAGAAACTTCAATGGGCTTTACGCATTCAACTCACAGAGTGCAATGTTGCTTTTGAGAGCGCAGTTTTAAAACACTGTTTTTGTAGAATTTGCTAGAGGATGTTTGGAGCGATGTGAGGCCTTTGCTGGAAAAGGAAATATCTTCACATAAAACCTGGACAGAAGCATTCTCAGAAACTCCTTTGTGATGAGTGCATTCAAATCACACACTTGAACCTTCCTTTGGAAAGAGCAGTTTTGAAACACTCTTTCTGAAGAATCTGCAAGTGGATATTTGGAGCGATTTGAGGCCTATGCTGGAAATGAAATATCTTCACCTAAAAACTAGACGGAAGCATTCTCAGAAACTCCTTTGTGATGAGTGCATTCAACTCACAGAGTTGAAGCTTCCTTTTGATAGAGCAGTTTTGAAACACTCTTTTAGCAGCATCTGCAGGTGGATATTTGGAGCGCTTTGAGGCCAAGGCTGGAAAACGAAATATCATCACATAAAAACTCGACAGAAGCATTCTCTGAAACTTCTTTGTGATGAGTGCATTCAACTCACAGACTCGAACGTTTCTTTTGATAGAACAGTTTAGAAACACTCCTTTTGTAGAATCTGCAAGTGTTTATTTGGAGCGCTTGGAGGCCTATGTTGGAAAAGGACATATCTTCACATCAAAAGTAGACAGACGCATTCTCAGAAACTTCTTTGTGATGAGTGCATTGAACTCACAGAGTTGAACCTACCTATTGATAGAGAAGTTTGGAAACACCCTTTTTGTAGAATCTGCAAGTGAATATTTGGCGCGATTTGAGGCCTATGCAGGAAACGGAAATATCTTCACATGAAAACTAGACAGATGAATTCTCAGAAACGTCTTTGTGATGAGTGCATTCAACTCACAGACTTGAAGCTTCCTTTTGAAAGAGCAGTTTCGAAACACTCTTTTTGTAGAATCTGCAAGTGGATATTTGGAGCGCTTTGAGGGCTATGCTGGAAAAGTTAATACCTTCACCTAAAAACTAGACAGACGCAAACCCAGAAACTTCTTTGTGACGTGTGCATTGAACTCACAGAGTTGAACCTTTCTTTTGATACAGAAGTTTTGAAACACTCTTTTCGTAGAATCTTCAAGTGGATGGATGGAGTGATTTGAGGCCTATGCTGGAAAAGGAAATACCTTCACGTAGAAACGAGACAAAAGCATTCTCAGAAAGTTCCCTGTGCTTTGTGCATTCAACTCACAGAGTTGAACATTCCCTTTGATAGAGCAGTTTTGAAACACTCTTTTTGTAGAATCTGCAGGTGGATATTTGGAGCGCTTTGAGGCCTCTGCCGCCAAAGGAATTATCATTGCATAAAAACTAGATGGAAGCGTTCTCAGAAACTTCCTTGTGATGAGTGCATTCAACTCGCAGAGTGGAACCTTCCTTTCGATAGACCAGTTTTGAAACACTGTTTTTGTAGAATCCGCAAGTGGCTATTTGGAGCTCTTTGAGGCTTATGCTGGAAAAGGAAATATCTTCGTCTACAAACTAGACAGAAGCATTCTCAGAAACTTCTTTCTCATGTGGGGATTGAACTCACAGAGTTGAACATTCCTTTACATAGAGCAGTTTTGCAACACCCTTTCGGTGGAAAGTGAAAGTGCTTATCTGGTGCGATGGCGGCATCTAGTGGATAAGGAAATACATTCAGATGAAAACAAGATACATCCATTCTCAGAAACTTCTTTGTGATGACTGCATTCTACTCACAGAGTTGAACCTTCCTTTTGATAGAGCAGTTTTGAAACACTCTTTTTGTGGAATCTGCAAGTGGCTATTTGGAGCGCTTTGAGGCCTATGCTGGAAAAGGAAATCTCTTCACATAAAACCTAGACAGAAGTATTCCCAGAAAGTTTTTCTGATGTGCGCATTCAACTCACCGAGTTGAACCTTCCTTTAGATAGAGCAGTTTTGAAACACTCTGTCTGTAGTACCTGCGAGAGGATATTTGGAGTGCTTTGAGTGCTACACTGTTAAAGGAAATATCTTCACTTGGAATCTAGACAGAAGAATTCTCAGAGACTTCCCTGTGCTCTCTGCATTCCACTCACAGAGTTGAACCTTCCTTTTGATAGAACAGTTTTGAAACACTCTTGTGGTAGAATCTGCAAGTCGATATTTGGAAGGTTTGGAGGCCTATCCTGGGAAAGGAAATATCTTCCCATCAAAACTAGACAGAAGCATTCTCAGAAACTTCTTAGTGATGTGCGCATTCAAGTCACAGAGTTGAAGCTTCCTTTTGATATAGCAGTTTTGAACCACTCTTTTAGTAGAATCTGCAAGTGGATGTTTGGAGAGCTAAGAGGCCAACACTGGAAAAGGAAATCTCTTCACGTAAAAACTAGACGGAAGCATTCTCAGAAACTTCAATGGGCTTTACGCATTCAACTCACAGAGTGCAATGTTGCTTTTGAGAGCGCAGTTTTAAAACACTGTTTTTGTAGAATTTGCTAGAGGATGTTTGGAGCGATGTGAGGCCTTTGCTGGAAAAGGAAATATCTTCACATAAAACCTGGACAGAAGCATTCTCAGAAACTCCTTTGTGATGAGTGCATTCAAATCACACACTTGAACCTTCCTTTGGAAAGAGCAGTTTTGAAACACTCTTTCTGAAGAATCTGCAAGTGGATATTTGGAGCGATTTGAGGCCTATGCTGGAAATGAAATATCTTCACCTAAAAACTAGACGGAAGCATTCTCAGAAACTCCTTTGTGATGAGTGCATTCAACTCACAGAGTTGAAGCTTCCTTTTGATAGAGCAGTTTTGAAACACTCTTTTAGCAGCATCTGCAGGTGGATATTTGGAGCGCTTTGAGGCCAAGGCTGGAAAACGAAATATCATCACATAAAAACTCGACAGAAGCATTCTCTGAAACTTCTTTGTGATGAGTGCATTCAACTCACAGACTCGAACGTTTCTTTTGATAGAACAGTTTAGAAACACTCCTTTTGTAGAATCTGCAAGTGTTTATTTGGAGCGCTTGGAGGCCTATGTTGGAAAAGGACATATCTTCACATCAAAAGTAGACAGACGCATTCTCAGAAACTTCTTTGTGATGAGTGCATTGAACTCACAGAGTTGAACCTACCTATTGATAGAGAAGTTTGGAAACACCCTTTTTGTAGAATCTGCAAGTGAATATTTGGCGCGATTTGAGGCCTATGCAGGAAACGGAAATATCTTCACATGAAAACTAGACAGATGAATTCTCAGAAACGTCTTTGTGATGAGTGCATTCAACTCACAGACTTGAAGCTTCCTTTTGAAAGAGCAGTTTCGAAACACTCTTTTTGTAGAATCTGCAAGTGGATATTTGGAGCGCTTTGAGGGCTATGCTGGAAAAGTTAATACCTTCACCTAAAAACTAGACAGACGCAAACCCAGAAACTTCTTTGTGACGTGTGCATTGAACTCACAGAGTTGAACCTTTCTTTTGATACAGAAGTTTTGAAACACTCTTTTCGTAGAATCTTCAAGTGGATGGATGGAGTGATTTGAGGCCTATGCTGGAAAAGGAAATACCTTCACGTAGAAACGAGACAAAAGCATTCTCAGAAAGTTCCCTGTGCTTTGTGCATTCAACTCACAGAGTTGAACATTCCCTTTGATAGAGCAGTTTTGAAACACTCTTTTTGTAGAATCTGCAGGTGGATATTTGGAGCGCTTTGAGGCCTCTGCCGCCAAAGGAATTATCATTGCATAAAAACTAGATGGAAGCGTTCTCAGAAACTTCCTTGTGATGAGTGCATTCAACTCGCAGAGTGGAACCTTCCTTTCGATAGACCAGTTTTGAAACACTGTTTTTGTAGAATCCGCAAGTGGCTATTTGGAGCTCTTTGAGGCTTATGCTGGAAAAGGAAATATCTTCGTCTACAAACTAGACAGAAGCATTCTCAGAAACTTCTTTGTCATGTGGGGATTGAACTCACAGAGTTGAACATTCCTTTACATAGAGCAGTTTTGCAACACCCTTTCGGTGGAAAGTGAAAGTGCTTATCTGGTGCGATGGCGGCATCTAGTGGATAAGGAAATACATTCAGATGAAAACAAGATACATCCATTCTCAGAAACTTCTTTGTGATGACTGCATTCTACTCACAGAGTTGAACCTTCCTTTTGATAGAGCAGTTTTGAAACACTCTTTTTGTGGAATCTGCAAGTGGCTATTTGGAGCGCTTTGAGGCCTATGCTGGAAAAGGAAATCTCTTCACATAAAACCTAGACAGAAGTATTCCCAGAAAGTTTTTCTGATGTGCGCATTCAACTCACCGAGTTGAACCTTCCTTTAGATAGAGCAGTTTTGAAACACTCTGTCTGTAGTACCTGCGAGAGGATATTTGGAGTGCTTTGAGTGCTACACTGTTAAAGGAAATATCTTCACTTGGAATCTAGACAGAAGAATTCTCAGAGACTTCCCTGTGCTCTCTGCATTCCACTCACAGAGTTGAACCTTCCTTTTGATAGAACAGTTTTGAAACACTCTTGTGGTAGAATCTGCAAGTCGATATTTGGAAGGTTTGGAGGCCTATCCTGGGAAAGGAAATATCTTCCCATCAAAACTAGACAGAAGCATTCTCAGAAACTTCTTAGTGATGTGCGCATTCAAGTCACAGAGTTGAAGCTTCCTTTTGATATAGCAGTTTTGAACCACTCTTTTAGTAGAATCTGCAAGTGGATGTTTGGAGAGCTAAGAGGCCAACACTGGAAAAGGAAATCTCTTCACGTAAAAACTAGACGGAAGCATTCTCAGAAACTTCAATGGGCTTTACGCATTCAACTCACAGAGTGCAATGTTGCTTTTGAGAGCGCAGTTTTAAAACACTGTTTTTGTAGAATTTGCTAGAGGATGTTTGGAGCGATGTGAGGCCTTTGCTGGAAAAGGAAATATCTTCACATAAAACCTGGACAGAAGCATTCTCAGAAACTCCTTTGTGATGAGTGCATTCAAATCACACACTTGAACCTTCCTTTGGAAAGAGCAGTTTTGAAACACTCTTTCTGAAGAATCTGCAAGTGGATATTTGGAGCGATTTGAGGCCTATGCTGGAAATGAAATATCTTCACCTAAAAACTAGACGGAAGCATTCTCAGAAACTCCTTTGTGATGAGTGCATTCAACTCACAGAGTTGAAGCTTCCTTTTGATAGAGCAGTTTTGAAACACTCTTTTAGCAGCATCTGCAGGTGGATATTTGGAGCGCTTTGAGGCCAAGGCTGGAAAACGAAATATCATCACATAAAAACTCGACAGAAGCATTCTCTGAAACTTCTTTGTGATGAGTGCATTCAACTCACAGACTCGAACGTTTCTTTTGATAGAACAGTTTAGAAACACTCCTTTTGTAGAATCTGCAAGTGTTTATTTGGAGCGCTTGGAGGCCTATGTTGGAAAAGGACATATCTTCACATCAAAAGTAGACAGACGCATTCTCAGAAACTTCTTTGTGATGAGTGCATTGAACTCACAGAGTTGAACCTACCTATTGATAGAGAAGTTTGGAAACACCCTTTTTGTAGAATCTGCAAGTGAATATTTGGCGCGATTTGAGGCCTATGCAGGAAACGGAAATATCTTCACATGAAAACTAGACAGATGAATTCTCAGAAACGTCTTTGTGATGAGTGCATTCAACTCACAGACTTGAAGCTTCCTTTTGAAAGAGCAGTTTCGAAACACTCTTTTTGTAGAATCTGCAAGTGGATATTTGGAGCGCTTTGAGGGCTATGCTGGAAAAGTTAATACCTTCACCTAAAAACTAGACAGACGCAAACCCAGAAACTTCTTTGTGACGTGTGCATTGAACTCACAGAGTTGAACCTTTCTTTTGATACAGAAGTTTTGAAACACTCTTTTCGTAGAATCTTCAAGTGGATGGATGGAGTGATTTGAGGCCTATGCTGGAAAAGGAAATACCTTCACGTAGAAACGAGACAAAAGCATTCTCAGAAAGTTCCCTGTGCTTTGTGCATTCAACTCACAGAGTTGAACATTCCCTTTGATAGAGCAGTTTTGAAACACTCTTTTTGTAGAATCTGCAGGTGGATATTTGGAGCGCTTTGAGGCCTCTGCCGCCAAAGGAATTATCATTGCATAAAAACTAGATGGAAGCGTTCTCAGAAACTTCCTTGTGATGAGTGCATTCAACTCGCAGAGTGGAACCTTCCTTTCGATAGACCAGTTTTGAAACACTGTTTTTGTAGAATCCGCAAGTGGCTATTTGGAGCTCTTTGAGGCTTATGCTGGAAAAGGAAATATCTTCGTCTACAAACTAGACAGAAGCATTCTCAGAAACTTCTTTCTCATGTGGGGATTGAACTCACAGAGTTGAACATTCCTTTACATAGAGCAGTTTTGCAACACCCTTTCGGTGGAAAGTGAAAGTGCTTATCTGGTGCGATGGCGGCATCTAGTGGATAAGGAAATACATTCAGATGAAAACAAGATACATCCATTCTCAGAAACTTCTTTGTGATGACTGCATTCTACTCACAGAGTTGAACCTTCCTTTTGATAGAGCAGTTTTGAAACACTCTTTTTGTGGAATCTGCAAGTGGCTATTTGGAGCGCTTTGAGGCCTATGCTGGAAAAGGAAATCTCTTCACATAAAACCTAGACAGAAGTATTCCCAGAAAGTTTTTCTGATGTGCGCATTCAACTCACCGAGTTGAACCTTCCTTTAGATAGAGCAGTTTGGAAACACTCTGTCTGTAGTACCTGCGAGAGGATATTTGGAGTGCTTTGAGTGCTACACTGTTAAAGGAAATATCTTCACTTGGAATCTAGACAGAAGAATTCTCAGAGACTTCCCTGTGCTCTCTGCATTCCACTCACAGAGTTGAACCTTCCTTTTGATAGAACAGTTTTGAAACACTCTTGTGGTAGAATCTGCAAGTCGATATTTGGAAGGTTTGGAGGCCTATCCTGGGAAAGGAAATATCTTCCCATCAAAACTAGACAGAAGCATTCTCAGAAACTTCTTAGTGATGTGCGCATTCAAGTCACAGAGTTGAAGCTTCCTTTTGATATAGCAGTTTTGAACCACTCTTTTAGTAGAATCTGCAAGTGGATGTTTGGAGAGCTAAGAGGCCAACACTGGAAAAGGAAATCTCTTCACGTAAAAACTAGACGGAAGCATTCTCAGAAACTTCAATGGGCTTTACGCATTCAACTCACAGAGTGCAATGTTGCTTTTGAGAGCGCAGTTTTAAAACACTGTTTTTGTAGAATTTGCTAGAGGATGTTTGGAGCGATGTGAGGCCTTTGCTGGAAAAGGAAATATCTTCACATAAAACCTGGACAGAAGCATTCTCAGAAACTCCTTTGTGATGAGTGCATTCAAATCACACACTTGAACCTTCCTTTGGAAAGAGCAGTTTTGAAACACTCTTTCTGAAGAATCTGCAAGTGGATATTTGGAGCGATTTGAGGCCTATGCTGGAAATGAAATATCTTCACCTAAAAACTAGACGGAAGCATTCTCAGAAACTCCTTTGTGATGAGTGCATTCAACTCACAGAGTTGAAGCTTCCTTTTGATAGAGCAGTTTTGAAACACTCTTTTAGCAGCATCTGCAGGTGGATATTTGGAGCGCTTTGAGGCCAAGGCTGGAAAACGAAATATCATCACATAAAAACTCGACAGAAGCATTCTCTGAAACTTCTTTGTGATGAGTGCATTCAACTCACAGACTCGAACGTTTCTTTTGATAGAACAGTTTAGAAACACTCCTTTTGTAGAATCTGCAAGTGTTTATTTGGAGCGCTTGGAGGCCTATGTTGGAAAAGGACATATCTTCACATCAAAAGTAGACAGACGCATTCTCAGAAACTTCTTTGTGATGAGTGCATTGAACTCACAGAGTTGAACCTACCTATTGATAGAGAAGTTTGGAAACACCCTTTTTGTAGAATCTGCAAGTGAATATTTGGCGCGATTTGAGGCCTATGCAGGAAACGGAAATATCTTCACATGAAAACTAGACAGATGAATTCTCAGAAACGTCTTTGTGATGAGTGCATTCAACTCACAGACTTGAAGCTTCCTTTTGAAAGAGCAGTTTCGAAACACTCTTTTTGTAGAATCTGCAAGTGGATATTTGGAGCGCTTTGAGGGCTATGCTGGAAAAGTTAATACCTTCACCTAAAAACTAGACAGACGCAAACCCAGAAACTTCTTTGTGACGTGTGCATTGAACTCACAGAGTTGAACCTTTCTTTTGATACAGAAGTTTTGAAACACTCTTTTCGTAGAATCTTCAAGTGGATGGATGGAGTGATTTGAGGCCTATGCTGGAAAAGGAAATACCTTCACGTAGAAACGAGACAAAAGCATTCTCAGAAAGTTCCCTGTGCTTTGTGCATTCAACTCACAGAGTTGAACATTCCCTTTGATAGAGCAGTTTTGAAACACTCTTTTTGTAGAATCTGCAGGTGGATATTTGGAGCGCTTTGAGGCCTCTGCCGCCAAAGGAATTATCATTGCATAAAAACTAGATGGAAGCGTTCTCAGAAACTTCCTTGTGATGAGTGCATTCAACTCGCAGAGTGGAACCTTCCTTTCGATAGACCAGTTTTGAAACACTGTTTTTGTAGAATCCGCAAGTGGCTATTTGGAGCTCTTTGAGGCTTATGCTGGAAAAGGAAATATCTTCGTCTACAAACTAGACAGAAGCATTCTCAGAAACTTCTTTGTCATGTGGGGATTGAACTCACAGAGTTGAACATTCCTTTACATAGAGCAGTTTTGCAACACCCTTTCGGTGGAAAGTGAAAGTGCTTATCTGGTGCGATGGCGGCATCTAGTGGATAAGGAAATACATTCAGATGAAAACAAGATACATCCATTCTCAGAAACTTCTTTGTGATGACTGCATTCTACTCACAGAGTTGAACCTTCCTTTTGATAGAGCAGTTTTGAAACACTCTTTTTGTGGAATCTGCAAGTGGCTATTTGGAGCGCTTTGAGGCCTATGCTGGAAAAGGAAATCTCTTCACATAAAACCTAGACAGAAGTATTCCCAGAAAGTTTTTCTGATGTGCGCATTCAACTCACCGAGTTGAACCTTCCTTTAGATAGAGCAGTTTTGAAACACTCTGTCTGTAGTACCTGCGAGAGGATATTTGGAGTGCTTTGAGTGCTACACTGTTAAAGGAAATATCTTCACTTGGAATCTAGACAGAAGAATTCTCAGAGACTTCCCTGTGCTCTCTGCATTCCACTCACAGAGTTGAACCTTCCTTTTGATAGAACAGTTTTGAAACACTCTTGTGGTGGAATCTGCAAGTCGATATTTGGAAGGTTTGGAGGCCTATCCTGGGAAAGGAAATATCTTCCCATCAAAACTAGACAGAAGCATTCTCAGAAACTTCTTAGTGATGTGCGCATTCAAGTCACAGAGTTGAAGCTTCCTTTTGATATAGCAGTTTTGAACCACTCTTTTAGTAGAATCTGCAAGTGGATGTTTGGAGAGCTAAGAGGCCAACACTGGAAAAGGAAATCTCTTCACGTAAAAACTAGACGGAAGCATTCTCAGAAACTTCAATGGGCTTTACGCATTCAACTCACAGAGTGCAATGTTGCTTTTGAGAGCGCAGTTTTAAAACACTGTTTTTGTAGAATTTGCTAGAGGATGTTTGGAGCGATGTGAGGCCTTTGCTGGAAAAGGAAATATCTTCACATAAAACCTGGACAGAAGCATTCTCAGAAACTCCTTTGTGATGAGTGCATTCAAATCACACACTTGAACCTTCCTTTGGAAAGAGCAGTTTTGAAACACTCTTTCTGAAGAATCTGCAAGTGGATATTTGGAGCGATTTGAGGCCTATGCTGGAAATGAAATATCTTCACCTAAAAACTAGACGGAAGCATTCTCAGAAACTCCTTTGTGATGAGTGCATTCAACTCACAGAGTTGAAGCTTCCTTTTGATAGAGCAGTTTTGAAACACTCTTTTAGCAGCATCTGCAGGTGGATATTTGGAGCGCTTTGAGGCCAAGGCTGGAAAACGAAATATCATCACATAAAAACTCGACAGAAGCATTCTCTGAAACTTCTTTGTGATGAGTGCATTCAACTCACAGACTCGAACGTTTCTTTTGATAGAACAGTTTAGAAACACTCCTTTTGTAGAATCTGCAAGTGTTTATTTGGAGCGCTTGGAGGCCTATGTTGGAAAAGGACATATCTTCACATCAAAAGTAGACAGACGCATTCTCAGAAACTTCTTTGTGATGAGTGCATTGAACTCACAGAGTTGAACCTACCTATTGATAGAGAAGTTTGGAAACACCCTTTTTGTAGAATCTGCAAGTGAATATTTGGCGCGATTTGAGGCCTATGCAGGAAACGGAAATATCTTCACATGAAAACTAGACAGATGAATTCTCAGAAACGTCTTTGTGATGAGTGCATTCAACTCACAGACTTGAAGCTTCCTTTTGAAAGAGCAGTTTCGAAACACTCTTTTTGTAGAATCTGCAAGTGGATATTTGGAGCGCTTTGAGGGCTATGCTGGAAAAGTTAATACCTTCACCTAAAAACTAGACAGACGCAAACCCAGAAACTTCTTTGTGACGTGTGCATTGAACTCACAGAGTTGAACCTTTCTTTTGATACAGAAGTTTTGAAACACTCTTTTCGTAGAATCTTCAAGTGGATGGATGGAGTGATTTGAGGCCTATGCTGGAAAAGGAAATACCTTCACGTAGAAACGAGACAAAAGCATTCTCAGAAAGTTCCCTGTGCTTTGTGCATTCAACTCACAGAGTTGAACATTCCCTTTGATAGAGCAGTTTTGAAACACTCTTTTTGTAGAATCTGCAGGTGGATATTTGGAGCGCTTTGAGGCCTCTGCCGCCAAAGGAATTATCATTGCATAAAAACTAGATGGAAGCGTTCTCAGAAACTTCCTTGTGATGAGTGCATTCAACTCGCAGAGTGGAACCTTCCTTTCGATAGACCAGTTTTGAAACACTGTTTTTGTAGAATCCGCAAGTGGCTATTTGGAGCTCTTTGAGGCTTATGCTGGAAAAGGAAATATCTTCGTCTACAAACTAGACAGAAGCATTCTCAGAAACTTCTTTGTCATGTGGGGATTGAACTCACAGAGTTGAACATTCCTTTACATAGAGCAGTTTTGCAACACCCTTTCGGTGGAAAGTGAAAGTGCTTATCTGGTGCGATGGCGGCATCTAGTGGATAAGGAAATACATTCAGATGAAAACAAGATACATCCATTCTCAGAAACTTCTTTGTGATGACTGCATTCTACTCACAGAGTTGAACCTTCCTTTTGATAGAGCAGTTTTGAAACACTCTTTTTGTGGAATCTGCAAGTGGCTATTTGGAGCGCTTTGAGGCCTATGCTGGAAAAGGAAATCTCTTCACATAAAACCTAGACAGAAGTATTCCCAGAAAGTTTTTCTGATGTGCGCATTCAACTCACCGAGTTGAACCTTCCTTTAGATAGAGCAGTTTTGAAACACTCTGTCTGTAGTACCTGCGAGAGGATATTTGGAGTGCTTTGAGTGCTACACTGTTAAAGGAAATATCTTCACTTGGAATCTAGACAGAAGAATTCTCAGAGACTTCCCTGTGCTCTCTGCATTCCACTCACAGAGTTGAACCTTCCTTTTGATAGAACAGTTTTGAAACACTCTTGTGGTAGAATCTGCAAGTCGATATTTGGAAGGTTTGGAGGCCTATCCTGGGAAAGGAAATATCTTCCCATCAAAACTAGACAGAAGCATTCTCAGAAACTTCTTAGTGATGTGCGCATTCAAGTCACAGAGTTGAAGCTTCCTTTTGATATAGCAGTTTTGAACCACTCTTTTAGTAGAATCTGCAAGTGGATGTTTGGAGAGCTAAGAGGCCAACACTGGAAAAGGAAATCTCTTCACGTAAAAACTAGACGGAAGCATTCTCAGAAACTTCAATGGGCTTTACGCATTCAACTCACAGAGTGCAATGTTGCTTTTGAGAGCGCAGTTTTAAAACACTGTTTTTGTAGAATTTGCTAGAGGATGTTTGGAGCGATGTGAGGCCTTTGCTGGAAAAGGAAATATCTTCACATAAAACCTGGACAGAAGCATTCTCAGAAACTCCTTTGTGATGAGTGCATTCAAATCACACACTTGAACCTTCCTTTGGAAAGAGCAGTTTTGAAACACTCTTTCTGAAGAATCTGCAAGTGGATATTTGGAGCGATTTGAGGCCTATGCTGGAAATGAAATATCTTCACCTAAAAACTAGACGGAAGCATTCTCAGAAACTCCTTTGTGATGAGTGCATTCAACTCACAGAGTTGAAGCTTCCTTTTGATAGAGCAGTTTTGAAACACTCTTTTAGCAGCATCTGCAGGTGGATATTTGGAGCGCTTTGAGGCCAAGGCTGGAAAACGAAATATCATCACATAAAAACTCGACAGAAGCATTCTCTGAAACTTCTTTGTGATGAGTGCATTCAACTCACAGACTCGAACGTTTCTTTTGATAGAACAGTTTAGAAACACTCCTTTTGTAGAATCTGCAAGTGTTTATTTGGAGCGCTTGGAGGCCTATGTTGGAAAAGGACATATCTTCACATCAAAAGTAGACAGACGCATTCTCAGAAACTTCTTTGTGATGAGTGCATTGAACTCACGGAGTTGAACCTACCTATTGATAGAGAAGTTTGGAAACACCCTTTTTGTAGAATCTGCAAGTGAATATTTGGCGCGATTTGAGGCCTATGCAGGAAACGGAAATATCTTCACATGAAAACTAGACAGATGAATTCTCAGAAACGTCTTTGTGATGAGTGCATTCAACTCACAGACTTGAAGCTTCCTTTTGAAAGAGCAGTTTCGAAACACTCTTTTTGTAGAATCTGCAAGTGGATATTTGGAGCGCTTTGAGGGCTATGCTGGAAAAGTTAATACCTTCACCTAAAAACTAGACAGACGCAAACCCAGAAACTTCTTTGTGACGTGTGCATTGAACTCACAGAGTTGAACCTTTCTTTTGATACAGAAGTTTTGAAACACTCTTTTCGTAGAATCTTCAAGTGGATGGATGGAGTGATTTGAGGCCTATGCTGGAAAAGGAAATACCTTCACGTAGAAACGAGACAAAAGCATTCTCAGAAAGTTCCCTGTGCTTTGTGCATTCAACTCACAGAGTTGAACATTCCCTTTGATAGAGCAGTTTTGAAACACTCTTTTTGTAGAATCTGCAGGTGGATATTTGGAGCGCTTTGAGGCCTCTGCCGCCAAAGGAATTATCATTGCATAAAAACTAGATGGAAGCGTTCTCAGAAACTTCCTTGTGATGAGTGCATTCAACTCGCAGAGTGGAACGTTCCTTTCGATAGACCAGTTTTGAAACACTGTTTTTGTAGAATCCGCAAGTGGCTATTTGGAGCTCTTTGAGGCTTATGCTGGAAAAGGAAATATCTTCGTCCACAAACTAGACAGAAGCATTCTCAGAAACTTCTTTGTCATGTGGGGATTGAACTCACAGAGTTGAACATTCCTTTACATAGAGCAGTTTTGCAACACCCTTTCGGTGGAAAGTGAAAGTGCTTATCTGGTGCGATGGCGGCATCTAGTGGATAAGGAAATACATTCAGATGAAAACAAGATACATCCATTCTCAGAAACTTCTTTGTGATGACTGCATTCTACTCACAGAGTTGAACCTTCCTTTTGATAGAGCAGTTTTGAAACACTCTTTTTGTGGAATCTGCAAGTGGCTATTTGGAGCGCTTTGAGGCCTATGCTGGAAAAGGAAATCTCTTCACATAAAACCTAGACAGAAGTATTCCCAGAAAGTTTTTCTGATGTGCGCATTCAACTCACCGAGTTGAACCTTCCTTTAGATAGAGCAGTTTTGAAACACTCTCTCTGTAGTACCTGCGAGAGGATATTTGGAGTGCTTTGAGTGCTACACTGTTAAAGGAAATATCTTCACTTGGAATCTAGACAGAAGAATTCTCAGAGACTTCCCTGTGCTCTCTGCATTCCACTCACAGAGTTGAACCTTCCTTTTGATAGAACAGTTTTGAAACACTCTTGTGGTAGAATCTGCAAGTCGATATTTGGAAGGTTTGGAGGCCTATCCTGGGAAAGGAAATATCTTCCCATCAAAACTAGACAGAAGCATTCTCAGAAACTTCTTAGTGATGTGCGCATTCAAGTCACAGAGTTGAAGCTTCCTTTTGATATAGCAGTTTTGAACCACTCTTTTAGTAGAATCTGCAAGTGGATGTTTGGAGAGCTAAGAGGCCAACACTGGAAAAGGAAATCTCTTCACGTAAAAACTAGACGGAAGCATTCTCAGAAACTTCAATGGGCTTTACGCATTCAACTCACAGAGTGCAATGTTGCTTTTGAGAGCGCAGTTTTAAAACACTGTTTTTGTAGAATTTGCTAGAGGATGTTTGGAGCGATGTGAGGCCTTTGCTGGAAAAGGAAATATCTTCACATAAAACCTGGACAGAAGCATTCTCAGAAACTCCTTTGTGATGAGTGCATTCAAATCACACACTTGAACCTTCCTTTGGAAAGAGCAGTTTTGAAACACTCTTTCTGAAGAATCTGCAAGTGGATATTTGGAGCGATTTGAGGCCTATGCTGGAAATGAAATATCTTCACCTAAAAACTAGACGGAAGCATTCTCAGAAACTCCTTTGTGATGAGTGCATTCAACTCACAGAGTTGAAGCTTCCTTTTGATAGAGCAGTTTTGAAACACTCTTTTAGCAGCATCTGCAGGTGGATATTTGGAGCGCTTTGAGGCCAAGGCTGGAAAACGAAATATCATCACATAAAAACTCGACAGAAGCATTCTCTGAAACTTCTTTGTGATGAGTGCATTCAACTCACAGACTCGAACGTTTCTTTTGATAGAACAGTTTAGAAACACTCCTTTTGTAGAATCTGCAAGTGTTTATTTGGAGCGCTTGGAGGCCTATGTTGGAAAAGGACATATCTTCACATCAAAAGTAGACAGACGCATTCTCAGAAACTTCTTTGTGATGAGTGCATTGAACTCACAGAGTTGAACCTACCTATTGATAGAGAAGTTTGGAAACACCCTTTTTGTAGAATCTGCAAGTGAATATTTGGCGCGATTTGAGGCCTATGCAGGAAACGGAAATATCTTCACATGAAAACTAGACAGATGAATTCTCAGAAACGTCTTTGTGATGAGTGCATTCAACTCACAGACTTGAAGCTTCCTTTTGAAAGAGCAGTTTCGAAACACTCTTTTTGTAGAATCTGCAAGTGGATATTTGGAGCGCTTTGAGGGCTATGCTGGAAAAGTTAATACCTTCACCTAAAAACTAGACAGACGCAAACCCAGAAACTTCTTTGTGACGTGTGCATTGAACTCACAGAGTTGAACCTTTCTTTTGATACAGAAGTTTTGAAACACTCTTTTCGTAGAATCTTCAAGTGGATGGATGGAGTGATTTGAGGCCTATGCTGGAAAAGGAAATACCTTCACGTAGAAACGAGACAAAAGCATTCTCAGAAAGTTCCCTGTGCTTTGTGCATTCAACTCACAGAGTTGAACATTCCCTTTGATAGAGCAGTTTTGAAACACTCTTTTTGTAGAATCTGCAGGTGGATATTTGGAGCGCTTTGAGGCCTCTGCCGCCAAAGGAATTATCATTGCATAAAAACTAGATGGAAGCGTTCTCAGAAACTTCCTTGTGATGAGTGCATTCAACTCGCAGAGTGGAACCTTCCTTTCGATAGACCAGTTTTGAAACACTGTTTTTGTAGAATCCGCAAGTGGCTATTTGGAGCTCTTTGAGGCTTATGCTGGAAAAGGAAATATCTTCGTCTACAAACTAGACAGAAGCATTCTCAGAAACTTCTTTGTCATGTGGGGATTGAACTCACAGAGTTGAACATTCCTTTACATAGAGCAGTTTTGCAACACCCTTTCGGTGGAAAGTGAAAGTGCTTATCTGGTGCGATGGCGGCATCTAGTGGATAAGGAAATACATTCAGATGAAAACAAGATACATCCATTCTCAGAAACTTCTTTGTGATGACTGCATTCTACTCACAGAGTTGAACCTTCCTTTTGATAGAGCAGTTTTGAAACACTCTTTTTGTGGAATCTGCAAGTGGCTATTTGGAGCGCTTTGAGGCCTATGCTGGAAAAGGAAATCTCTTCACATAAAACCTAGACAGAAGTATTCCCAGAAAGTTTTTCTGATGTGCGCATTCAACTCACCGAGTTGAACCTTCCTTTAGATAGAGCAGTTTTGAAACACTCTGTCTGTAGTACCTGCGAGAGGATATTTGGAGTGCTTTGAGTGCTACACTGTTAAAGGAAATATCTTCACTTGGAATCTAGACAGAAGAATTCTCAGAGACTTCCCTGTGCTCTCTGCATTCCACTCACAGAGTTGAACCTTCCTTTTGATAGAACAGTTTTGAAACACTCTTGTGGTAGAATCTGCAAGTCGATATTTGGAAGGTTTGGAGGCCTATCCTGGGAAAGGAAATATCTTCCCATCAAAACTAGACAGAAGCATTCTCAGAAACTTCTTAGTGATGTGCGCATTCAAGTCACAGAGTTGAAGCTTCCTTTTGATATAGCAGTTTTGAACCACTCTTTTAGTAGAATCTGCAAGTGGATGTTTGGAGAGCTAAGAGGCCAACACTGGAAAAGGAAATCTCTTCACGTAAAAACTAGACGGAAGCATTCTCAGAAACTTCAATGGGCTTTACGCATTCAACTCACAGAGTGCAATGTTGCTTTTGAGAGCGCAGTTTTAAAACACTGTTTTTGTAGAATTTGCTAGAGGATGTTTGGAGCGATGTGAGGCCTTTGCTGGAAAAGGAAATATCTTCACATAAAACCTGGACAGAAGCATTCTCAGAAACTCCTTTGTGATGAGTGCATTCAAATCACACACTTGAACCTTCCTTTGGAAAGAGCAGTTTTGAAACACTCTTTCTGAAGAATCTGCAAGTGGATATTTGGAGCGATTTGAGGCCTATGCTGGAAATGAAATATCTTCACCTAAAAACTAGACGGAAGCATTCTCAGAAACTCCTTTGTGATGAGTGCATTCAACTCACAGAGTTGAAGCTTCCTTTTGATAGAGCAGTTTTGAAACACTCTTTTAGCAGCATCTGCAGGTGGATATTTGGAGCGCTTTGAGGCCAAGGCTGGAAAACGAAATATCATCACATAAAAACTCGACAGAAGCATTCTCTGAAACTTCTTTGTGATGAGTGCATTCAACTCACAGACTCGAACGTTTCTTTTGATAGAACAGTTTAGAAACACTCCTTTTGTAGAATCTGCAAGTGTTTATTTGGAGCGCTTGGAGGCCTATGTTGGAAAAGGACATATCTTCACATCAAAAGTAGACAGACGCATTCTCAGAAACTTCTTTGTGATGAGTGCATTGAACTCACAGAGTTGAACCTACCTATTGATAGAGAAGTTTGGAAACACCCTTTTTGTAGAATCTGCAAGTGAATATTTGGCGCGATTTGAGGCCTATGCAGGAAACGGAAATATCTTCACATGAAAACTAGACAGATGAATTCTCAGAAACGTCTTTGTGATGAGTGCATTCAACTCACAGACTTGAAGCTTCCTTTTGAAAGAGCAGTTTCGAAACACTCTTTTTGTAGAATCTGCAAGTGGATATTTGGAGCGCTTTGAGGGCTATGCTGGAAAAGTTAATACCTTCACCTAAAAACTAGACAGACGCAAACCCAGAAACTTCTTTGTGACGTGTGCATTGAACTCACAGAGTTGAACCTTTCTTTTGATACAGAAGTTTTGAAACACTCTTTTCGTAGAATCTTCAAGTGGATGGATGGAGTGATTTGAGGCCTATGCTGGAAAAGGAAATACCTTCACGTAGAAACGAGACAAAAGCATTCTCAGAAAGTTCCCTGTGCTTTGTGCATTCAACTCACAGAGTTGAACATTCCCTTTGATAGAGCAGTTTTGAAACACTCTTTTTGTAGAATCTGCAGGTGGATATTTGGAGCGCTTTGAGGCCTCTGCCGCCAAAGGAATTATCATTGCATAAAAACTAGATGGAAGCGTTCTCAGAAACTTCCTTGTGATGAGTGCATTCAACTCGCAGAGTGGAACCTTCCTTTCGATAGACCAGTTTTGAAACACTGTTTTTGTAGAATCCGCAAGTGGCTATTTGGAGCTCTTTGAGGCTTATGCTGGAAAAGGAAATATCTTCGTCTACAAACTAGACAGAAGCATTCTCAGAAACTTCTTTGTCATGTGGGGATTGAACTCACAGAGTTGAACATTCCTTTACATAGAGCAGTTTTGCAACACCCTTTCGGTGGAAAGTGAAAGTGCTTATCTGGTGCGATGGCGGCATCTAGTGGATAAGGAAATACATTCAGATGAAAACAAGATACATCCATTCTCAGAAACTTCTTTGTGATGACTGCATTCTACTCACAGAGTTGAACCTTCCTTTTGATAGAGCAGTTTTGAAACACTCTTTTTGTGGAATCTGCAAGTGGCTATTTGGAGCGCTTTGAGGCCTATGCTGGAAAAGGAAATCTCTTCACATAAAACCTAGACAGAAGTATTCCCAGAAAGTTTTTCTGATGTGCGCATTCAACTCACCGAGTTGAACCTTCCTTTAGATAGAGCAGTTTTGAAACACTCTGTCTGTAGTACCTGCGAGAGGATATTTGGAGTGCTTTGAGTGCTACACTGTTAAAGGAAATATCTTCACTTGGAATCTAGACAGAAGAATTCTCAGAGACTTCCCTGTGCTCTCTGCATTCCACTCACAGAGTTGAACCTTCCTTTTGATAGAACAGTTTTGAAACACTCTTGTGGTAGAATCTGCAAGTCGATATTTGGAAGGTTTGGAGGCCTATCCTGGGAAAGGAAATATCTTCCCATCAAAACTAGACAGAAGCATTCTCAGAAACTTCTTAGTGATGTGCGCATTCAAGTCACAGAGTTGAAGCTTCCTTTTGATATAGCAGTTTTGAACCACTCTTTTAGTAGAATCTGCAAGTGGATGTTTGGAGAGCTAAGAGGCCAACACTGGAAAAGGAAATCTCTTCACGTAAAAACTAGACGGAAGCATTCTCAGAAACTTCAATGGGCTTTACGCATTCAACTCACAGAGTGCAATGTTGCTTTTGAGAGCGCAGTTTTAAAACACTGTTTTTGTAGAATTTGCTAGAGGATGTTTGGAGCGATGTGAGGCCTTTGCTGGAAAAGGAAATATCTTCACATAAAACCTGGACAGAAGCATTCTCAGAAACTCCTTTGTGATGAGTGCATTCAAATCACACACTTGAACCTTCCTTTGGAAAGAGCAGTTTTGAAACACTCTTTCTGAAGAATCTGCAAGTGGATATTTGGAGCGATTTGAGGCCTATGCTGGAAATGAAATATCTTCACCTAAAAACTAGACGGAAGCATTCTCAGAAACTCCTTTGTGATGAGTGCATTCAACTCACAGAGTTGAAGCTTCCTTTTGATAGAGCAGTTTTGAAACACTCTTTTAGCAGCATCTGCAGGTGGATATTTGGAGCGCTTTGAGGCCAAGGCTGGAAAACGAAATATCATCACATAAAAACTCGACAGAAGCATTCTCTGAAACTTCTTTGTGATGAGTGCATTCAACTCACAGACTCGAACGTTTCTTTTGATAGAACAGTTTAGAAACACTCCTTTTGTAGAATCTGCAAGTGTTTATTTGGAGCGCTTGGAGGCCTATGTTGGAAAAGGACATATCTTCACATCAAAAGTAGACAGACGCATTCTCAGAAACTTCTTTGTGATGAGTGCATTGAACTCACAGAGTTGAACCTACCTATTGATAGAGAAGTTTGGAAACACCCTTTTTGTAGAATCTGCAAGTGAATATTTGGCGCGATTTGAGGCCTATGCAGGAAACGGAAATATCTTCACATGAAAACTAGACAGATGAATTCTCAGAAACGTCTTTGTGATGAGTGCATTCAACTCACAGACTTGAAGCTTCCTTTTGAAAGAGCAGTTTCGAAACACTCTTTTTGTAGAATCTGCAAGTGGATATTTGGAGCGCTTTGAGGGCTATGCTGGAAAAGTTAATACCTTCACCTAAAAACTAGACAGACGCAAACCCAGAAACTTCTTTGTGACGTGTGCATTGAACTCACAGAGTTGAACCTTTCTTTTGATACAGAAGTTTTGAAACACTCTTTTCGTAGAATCTTCAAGTGGATGGATGGAGTGATTTGAGGCCTATGCTGGAAAAGGAAATACCTTCACGTAGAAACGAGACAAAAGCATTCTCAGAAAGTTCCCTGTGCTTTGTGCATTCAACTCACAGAGTTGAACATTCCCTTTGATAGAGCAGTTTTGAAACACTCTTTTTGTAGAATCTGCAGGTGGATATTTGGAGCGCTTTGAGGCCTCTGCCGCCAAAGGAATTATCATTGCATAAAAACTAGATGGAAGCGTTCTCAGAAACTTCCTTGTGATGAGTGCATTCAACTCGCAGAGTGGAACGTTCCTTTCGATAGACCAGTTTTGAAACACTGTTTTTGTAGAATCCGCAAGTGGCTATTTGGAGCTCTTTGAGGCTTATGCTGGAAAAGGAAATATCTTCGTCCACAAACTAGACAGAAGCATTCTCAGAAACTTCTTTGTCATGTGGGGATTGAACTCACAGAGTTGAACATTCCTTTACATAGAGCAGTTTTGCAACACCCTTTCGGTGGAAAGTGAAAGTGCTTATCTGGTGCGATGGCGGCATCTAGTGGATAAGGAAATACATTCAGATGAAAACAAGATACATCCATTCTCAGAAACTTCTTTGTGATGACTGCATTCTACTCACAGAGTTGAACCTTCCTTTTGATAGAGCAGTTTTGAAACACTCTTTTTGTGGAATCTGCAAGTGGCTATTTGGAGCGCTTTGAGGCCTATGCTGGAAAAGGAAATCTCTTCACATAAAACCTAGACAGAAGTATTCCCAGAAAGTTTTTCTGATGTGCGCATTCAACTCACCGAGTTGAACCTTCCTTTAGATAGAGCAGTTTTGAAACACTCTGTCTGTAGTACCTGCGAGAGGATATTTGGAGTGCTTTGAGTGCTACACTGTTAAAGGAAATATCTTCACTTGGAATCTAGACAGAAGAATTCTCAGAGACTTCCCTGTGCTCTCTGCATTCCACTCACAGAGTTGAACCTTCCTTTTGATAGAACAGTTTTGAAACACTCTTGTGGTAGAATCTGCAAGTCGATATTTGGAAGGTTTGGAGGCCTATCCTGGGAAAGGAAATATCTTCCCATCAAAACTAGACAGAAGCATTCTCAGAAACTTCTTAGTGATGTGCGCATTCAAGTCACAGAGTTGAAGCTTCCTTTTGATATAGCAGTTTTGAACCACTCTTTTAGTAGAATCTGCAAGTGGATGTTTGGAGAGCTAAGAGGCCAACACTGGAAAAGGAAATCTCTTCACGTAAAAACTAGACGGAAGCATTCTCAGAAACTTCAATGGGCTTTACGCATTCAACTCACAGAGTGCAATGTTGCTTTTGAGAGCGCAGTTTTAAAACACTGTTTTTGTAGAATTTGCTAGAGGATGTTTGGAGCGATGTGAGGCCTTTGCTGGAAAAGGAAATATCTTCACATAAAACCTGGACAGAAGCATTCTCAGAAACTCCTTTGTGATGAGTGCATTCAAATCACACACTTGAACCTTCCTTTGGAAAGAGCAGTTTTGAAACACTCTTTCTGAAGAATCTGCAAGTGGATATTTGGAGCGATTTGAGGCCTATGCTGGAAATGAAATATCTTCACCTACAAACTAGACGGAAGCATTCTCAGAAACTCCTTTGTGATGAGTGCATTCAACTCACAGAGTTGAAGCTTCCTTTTGATAGAGCAGTTTTGAAACACTCTTTTAGCAGCATCTGCAGGTGGATATTTGGAGCGCTTTGAGGCCAAGGCTGGAAAACGAAATATCATCACATAAAAACTCGACAGAAGCATTCTCTGAAACTTCTTTGTGATGAGTGCATTCAACTCACAGACTCGAACGTTTCTTTTGATAGAACAGTTTAGAAACACTCCTTTTGTAGAATCTGCAAGTGTTTATTTGGAGCGCTTGGAGGCCTATGTTGGAAAAGGACATATCTTCACATCAAAAGTAGACAGACGCATTCTCAGAAACTTCTTTGTGATGAGTGCATTGAACTCACAGAGTTGAACCTACCTATTGATAGAGAAGTTTGGAAACACCCTTTTTGTAGAATCTGCAAGTGAATATTTGGCGCGATTTGAGGCCTATGCAGGAAACGGAAATATCTTCACATGAAAACTAGACAGATGAATTCTCAGAAACGTCTTTGTGATGAGTGCATTCAACTCACAGACTTGAAGCTTCCTTTTGAAAGAGCAGTTTCGAAACACTCTTTTTGTAGAATCTGCAAGTGGATATTTGGAGCGCTTTGAGGGCTATGCTGGAAAAGTTAATACCTTCACCTAAAAACTAGACAGACGCAAACCCAGAAACTTCTTTGTGACGTGTGCATTGAACTCACAGAGTTGAACCTTTCTTTTGATACAGAAGTTTTGAAACACTCTTTTCGTAGAATCTTCAAGTGGATGGATGGAGTGATTTGAGGCCTATGCTGGAAAAGGAAATACCTTCACGTAGAAACGAGACAAAAGCATTCTCAGAAAGTTCCCTGTGCTTTGTGCATTCAACTCACAGAGTTGAACATTCCCTTTGATAGAGCAGTTTTGAAACACTCTTTTTGTAGAATCTGCAGGTGGATATTTGGAGCGCTTTGAGGCCTCTGCCGCCAAAGGAATTATCATTGCATAAAAACTAGATGGAAGCGTTCTCAGAAACTTCCTTGTGATGAGTGCATTCAACTCGCAGAGTGGAACCTTCCTTTCGATAGACCAGTTTTGAAACACTGTTTTTGTAGAATCCGCAAGTGGCTATTTGGAGCTCTTTGAGGCTTATGCTGGAAAAGGAAATATCTTCGTCCACAAACTAGACAGAAGAATTCTCAGAAACTTCTTTGTCATGTGGGGATTGAACTCACAGAGTTGAACATTCCTTTACATAGAGCAGTTTTGCAACACCCTTTCGGTGGAAAGTGAAAGTGCTTATCTGGTGCGATGGCGGCATCTAGTGGATAAGGAAATACATTCAGATGAAAACAAGATACATCCATTCTCAGAAACTTCTTTGTGATGACTGCATTCTACTCACAGAGTTGAACCTTCCTTTTGATAGAGCAGTTTTGAAACACTCTTTTTGTGGAATCTGCAAGTGGCTATTTGGAGCGCTTTGAGGCCTATGCTGGAAAAGGAAATCTCTTCACATAAAACCTAGACAGAAGTATTCCCAGAAAGTTTTTCTGATGTGCGCATTCAACTCACAGAGTTGAACCTTCCTTTAGATAGAGCAGTTTTGAAACACTCTGTCTGTAGTACCTGCGAGAGGATATTTGGAGTGCTTTGAGTGCTACACTGTTAAAGGAAATATCTTCACTTGGAATCTAGACAGAAGAATTCTCAGAGACTTCCCTGTGCTCTCTGCATTCCACTCACAGAGTTGAACCTTCCTTTTGATAGAACAGTTTTGAAACACTCTTGTGGTAGAATCTGCAAGTCGATATTTGGAAGGTTTGGAGGCCTATCCTGGGAAAGGAAATATCTTCCCATCAAAACTAGATAGAAGCATTCTCAGAAACTTCTTAGTGATGTGCGCATTCAAGTCACAGAGTTGAAGCTTCCTTTTGATATAGCAGTTTTGAACCACTCTTTTAGTAGAATCTGCAAGTGGATGTTTGGAGAGCTAAGAGGCCAACACTGGAAAAGGAAATCTCTTCACGTAAAAACTAGACGGAAGCATTCTCAGAAACTTCAATGGGCTTTACGCATTCAACTCACAGAGTGCAATGTTGCTTTTGAGAGCGCAGTTTTAAAACACTGTTTTTGTAGAATTTGCTAGAGGATGTTTGGAGCGATGTGAGGCCTTTGCTGGAAAAGGAAATATCTTCACATAAAACCTGGACAGAAGCATTCTCAGAAACTCCTTTGTGATGAGTGCATTCAAATCACACACTTGAACCTTCCTTTGGAAAGAGCAGTTTTGAAACACTCTTTCTGAAGAATCTGCAAGTGGATATTTGGAGCGATTTGAGGCCTATGCTGGAAATGAAATATCTTCACCTAAAAACTAGACGGAAGCATTCTCAGAAACTCCTTTGTGATGAGTGCATTCAACTCACAGAGTTGAAGCTTCCTTTTGATAGAGCAGTTTTGAAACACTCTTTTAGCAGCATCTGCAGGTGGATATTTGGAGCGCTTTGAGGCCAAGGCTGGAAAACGAAATATCATCACATAAAAACTCGACAGAAGCATTCTCTGAAACTTCTTTGTGATGAGTGCATTCAACTCACAGACTCGAACGTTTCTTTTGATAGAACAGTTTAGAAACACTCCTTTTGTAGAATCTGCAAGTGTTTATTTGGAGCGCTTGGAGGCCTATGTTGGAAAAGGACATATCTTCACATCAAAAGTAGACAGACGCATTCTCAGAAACTTCTTTGTGATGAGTGCATTGAACTCACAGAGTTGAACCTACCTATTGATAGAGAAGTTTGGAAACACCCTTTTTGTAGAATCTGCAAGTGAATATTTGGCGCGATTTGAGGCCTATGCAGGAAACGGAAATATCTTCACATGAAAACTAGACAGATGAATTCTCAGAAACGTCTTTGTGATGAGTGCATTCAACTCACAGACTTGAAGCTTCCTTTTGAAAGAGCAGTTTCGAAACACTCTTTTTGTAGAATCTGCAAGTGGATATTTGGAGCGCTTTGAGGGCTATGCTGGAAAAGTTAATACCTTCACCTAAAAACTAGACAGACGCAAACCCAGAAACTTCTTTGTGACGTGTGCATTGAACTCACAGAGTTGAACCTTTCTTTTGATACAGAAGTTTTGAAACACTCTTTTCGTAGAATCTTCAAGTGGATGGATGGAGTGATTTGAGGCCTATGCTGGAAAAGGAAATACCTTCACGTAGAAACGAGACAAAAGCATTCTCAGAAAGTTCCCTGTGCTTTGTGCATTCAACTCACAGAGTTGAACATTCCCTTTGATAGAGCAGTTTTGAAACACTCTTTTTGTAGAATCTGCAGGTGGATATTTGGAGCGCTTTGAGGCCTCTGCCGCCAAAGGAATTATCATTGCATAAAAACTAGATGGAAGCGTTCTCAGAAACTTCCTTGTGATGAGTGCATTCAACTCGCAGAGTGGAACCTTCCTTTCGATAGACCAGTTTTGAAACACTGTTTTTGTAGAATCCGCAAGTGGCTATTTGGAGCTCTTTGAGGCTTATGCTGGAAAAGGAAATATCTTCGTCTACAAACTAGACAGAAGCATTCTCAGAAACTTCTTTGTCATGTGGGGATTGAACTCACACAGTTGAACATTCCTTTACATAGAGCAGTTTTGCAACACCCTTTCGGTGGAAAGTGAAAGTGCTTATCTGGTGCGATGGCGGCATCTAGTGGATAAGGAAATACATTCAGATGAAAACAAGATACATCCATTCTCAGAAACTTCTTTGTGATGACTGCATTCTACTCACAGAGTTGAACCTTCCTTTTGATAGAGCAGTTTTGAAACACTCTTTTTGTGGAATCTGCAAGTGGCTATTTGGAGCGCTTTGAGGCCTATGCTGGAAAAGGAAATCTCTTCACATAAAACCTAGACAGAAGTATTCCCAGAAAGATTTTCTGATGTGCGCATTCAACTCACCGAGTTGAACCTTCCTTTAGATAGAGCAGTTTTGAAACACTCTGTCTGTAGTACCTGCGAGAGGATATTTGGAGTGCTTTGAGTGCTACACTGTTAAAGGAAATATCTTCACTTGGAATCTAGACAGAAGAATTCTCAGAGACTTCCCTGTGCTCTCTGCATTCCACTCACAGAGTTGAACCTTCCTTTTGATAGAACAGTTTTGAAACACTCTTGTGGTAGAATCTGCAAGTCGATATTTGGAAGGTTTGGAGGCCTATCCTGGGAAAGGAAATATCTTCCCATCAAAACTAGACAGAAGCATTCTCAGAAACTTCTTAGTGATGTGCGCATTCAAGTCACAGAGTTGAAGCTTCCTTTTGATATAGCAGTTTTGAACCACTCTTTTAGTAGAATCTGCAAGTGGATGTTTGGAGAGCTAAGAGGCCAACACTGGAAAAGGAAATCTCTTCACGTAAAAACTAGACGGAAGCATTCTCAGAAACTTCAATGGGCTTTACGCATTCAACTCACAGAGTGCAATGTTGCTTTTGAGAGCGCAGTTTTAAAACACTGTTTTTGTAGAATTTGCTAGAGGATGTTTGGAGCGATGTGAGGCCTTTGCTGGAAAAGGAAATATCTTCACATAAAACCTGGACAGAAGCATTCTCAGAAACTCCTTTGTGATGAGTGCATTCAAATCACACACTTGAACCTTCCTTTGGAAAGAGCAGTTTTGAAACACTCTTTCTGAAGAATCTGCAAGTGGATATTTGGAGCGATTTGAGGCCTATGCTGGAAATGAAATATCTTCACCTAAAAACTAGACGGAAGCATTCTCAGAAACTCCTTTGTGATGAGTGCATTCAACTCACAGAGTTGAAGCTTCCTTTTGATAGAGCAGTTTTGAAACACTCTTTTAGCAGCATCTGCAGGTGGATATTTGGAGCGCTTTGAGGCCAAGGCTGGAAAACGAAATATCATCACATAAAAACTCGACAGAAGCATTCTCTGAAACTTCTTTGTGATGAGTGCATTCAACTCACAGACTCGAACGTTTCTTTTGATAGAACAGTTTAGAAACACTCCTTTTGTAGAATCTGCAAGTGTTTATTTGGAGCGCTTGGAGGCCTATGTTGGAAAAGGACATATCTTCACATCAAAAGTAGACAGACGCATTCTCAGAAACTTCTTTGTGATGAGTGCATTGAACTCACAGAGTTGAACCTACCTATTGATAGAGAAGTTTGGAAACACCCTTTTTGTAGAATCTGCAAGTGAATATTTGGCGCGATTTGAGGCCTATGCAGGAAACGGAAATATCTTCACATGAAAACTAGACAGATGAATTCTCAGAAACGTCTTTGTGATTAGTGCATTCAACTCACAGACTTGAAGCTTCCTTTTGAAAGAGCAGTTTCGAAACACTCTTTTTGTAGAATCTGCAAGTGGATATTTGGAGCGCTTTGAGGGCTATGCTGGAAAAGTTAATACCTTCACCTAAAAACTAGACAGACGCAAACCCAGAAACTTCTTTGTGACGTGTGCATTGAACTCACAGAGTTGAACCTTTCTTTTGATACAGAAGTTTTGAAACACTCTTTTCGTAGAATCTTCAAGTGGATGGATGGAGTGATTTGAGGCCTATGCTGGAAAAGGAAATACCTTCACGTAGAAACGAGACAAAAGCATTCTCAGAAAGTTCCCTGTGCTTTGTGCATTCAACTCACAGAGTTGAACATTCCCTTTGATAGAGCAGTTTTGAAACACTCTTTTTGTAGAATCTGCAGGTGGATATTTGGAGCGCTTTGAGGCCTCTGCCGCCAAAGGAATTATCATTGCATAAAAACTAGATGGAAGCGTTCTCAGAAACTTCCTTGTGATGAGTGCATTCAACTCGCAGAGTGGAACCTTCCTTTCGATAGACCAGTTTTGAAACACTGTTTTTGTAGAATCCGCAAGTGGCTATTTGGAGCTCTTTGAGGCTTATGCTGGAAAAGGAAATATCTTCGTCTACAAACTAGACAGAAGCATTCTCAGAAACTTCTTTGTCATGTGGGGATTGAACTCACACAGTTGAACATTCCTTTACATAGAGCAGTTTTGCAACACCCTTTCGGTGGAAAGTGAAAGTGCTTATCTGGTGCGATGGCGGCATCTAGTGGATAAGGAAATACATTCAGATGAAAACAAGATACATCCATTCTCAGAAACTTCTTTGTGATGACTGCATTCTACTCACAGAGTTGAACCTTCCTTTTGATAGAGCAGTTTTGAAACACTCTTTTTGTGGAATCTGCAAGTGGCTATTTGGAGCGCTTTGAGGCCTATGCTGGAAAAGGAAATCTCTTCACATAAAACCTAGACAGAAGTATTCCCAGAAAGATTTTCTGATGTGCGCATTCAACTCACCGAGTTGAACCTTCCTTTAGATAGAGCAGTTTTGAAACACTCTGTCTGTAGTACCTGCGAGAGGATATTTGGAGTGCTTTGAGTGCTACACTGTTAAAGGAAATATCTTCACTTGGAATCTAGACAGAAGAATTCTCAGAGACTTCCCTGTGCTCTCTGCATTCCACTCACAGAGTTGAACCTTCCTTTTGATAGAACAGTTTTGAAACACTCTTGTGGTAGAATCTGCAAGTCGATATTTGGAAGGTTTGGAGGCCTATCCTGGGAAAGGAAATATCTTCCCATCAAAACTAGACAGAAGCATTCTCAGAAACTTCTTAGTGATGTGCGCATTCAAGTCACAGAGTTGAAGCTTCCTTTTGATATAGCAGTTTTGAACCACTCTTTTAGTAGAATCTGCAAGTGGATGTTTGGAGAGCTAAGAGGCCAACACTGGAAAAGGAAATCTCTTCACGTAAAAACTAGACGGAAGCATTCTCAGAAACTTCAATGGGCTTTACGCATTCAACTCACAGAGTGCAATGTTGCTTTTGAGAGCGCAGTTTTAAAACACTGTTTTTGTAGAATTTGCTAGAGGATGTTTGGAGCGATGTGAGGCCTTTGTTGGAAAAGGAAATATCTTCACATAAAACCTGGACAGAAGCATTCTCAGAAACTCCTTTGTGATGAGTGCATTCAAATCACACACTTGAACCTTCCTTTGGAAAGAGCAGTTTTGAAACACTCTTTCTGAAGAATCTGCAAGTGGATATTTGGAGCGATTTGAGGCCTATGCTGGAAATGAAATATCTTCACCTAAAAACTAGACGGAAGCATTCTCAGAAACTCCTTTGTGATGAGTGCATTCAACTCACAGAGTTGAAGCTTCCTTTTGATAGAGCAGTTTTGAAACACTCTTTTAGCAGCATCTGCAGGTGGATATTTGGAGCGCTTTGAGGCCAAGGCTGGAAAACGAAATATCATCACATAAAAACTCGACAGAAGCATTCTCTGAAACTTCTTTGTGATGAGTGCATTCAACTCACAGACTCGAACGTTTCTTTTGATAGAACAGTTTAGAAACACTCCTTTTGTAGAATCTGCAAGTGTTTATTTGGAGCGCTTGGAGGCCTATGTTGGAAAAGGACATATCTTCACATCAAAAGTAGACAGACGCATTCTCAGAAACTTCTTTGTGATGAGTGCATTGAACTCACAGAGTTGAACCTACCTATTGATAGAGAAGTTTGGAAACACCCTTTTTGTAGAATCTGCAAGTGAATATTTGGCGCGATTTGAGGCCTATGCAGGAAACGGAAATATCTTCACATGAAAACTAGACAGATGAATTCTCAGAAACGTCTTTGTGATGAGTGCATTCAACTCACAGACTTGAAGCTTCCTTTTGAAAGAGCAGTTTCGAAACACTCTTTTTGTAGAATCTGCAAGTGGATATTTGGAGCGCTTTGAGGGCTATGCTGGAAAAGTTAATACCTTCACCTAAAAACTAGACAGAAGCATACTCAGAAACTTCTTTGTGATGTGTGCATTGAACTCACAGAGTTGAACCTTTCTTTTGATACAGAAGTTTTGAAACACTCTTTTCGTAGAATCTTCAAGTGGATGGATGGAGTGATTTGAGGCCTATGCTGGAAAAGGAAATACCTTCACATAGAAACTAGACAAAAGCATTCTCAGAAAGTTCCCTGTGCTTTGTGCATTCAACTCACAGAGTTGAACATTCCCTTTGATAGAGCAGTTTTGAAACACTCTTTTTGTAGGATCTGCAAGTGGATATTTGGAGCGCTTTGAGGCCTCTGCTGCCAAAGGAATTATCATTGCATAAAAACTAGATGGAAGCGTTCTCAGAAACTTCCTTGTGATGAGTGCATTCAACTCGCAGAGTGGAACCTTCCTTTCGATAGACCAGTTTTGAAACACTGTTTTTGTAGAATCCGCAAGTGGCTATTTGGAGCTCTTTGAGGCTTATGCTGGAAAAGGAAATATCTTCATCTACAAACTAGACAGAAGCATTCTCAGAAACTTCTTTGTCATGTGGGGATTGAACTCACAGAGTTGAACATTCCTTTACATAGAGCAGTTTTGCAACACCCTTTCGGTGGAAAGTGAAAGTGCTTATTTGGTGCGATGGCAGCATCCAGTGGATAAGGAAATACATTCAGATGAAAACAAGATACATCCATTCTCAGAAACTTCTTTGTGATGACTGCATTCTACTCACAGAGTTGAACCTTCCTTTTGATAGAACAGTTTGGAAACACTCTTTTTGTGGAATCTGCAAGTGGCTATTTGGAGCGCTTTGAGGCCTATGCTGGAAAAGGAAATATCTTCACATAAAACCTAGACAGAAGTATTCCCAGAAAGTTTTTCTGATGTGCGCATTCAACTCACCGAGTTGAACCTTCCTTTAGATAGAGCACTTTTGAAACACTCTTTCTGTAGTACCTGCGAGTGGATATTTGGAGTGCTTTGAGTGCTACACTGTAAAAGCAAATATCTTCACTTAGAATCTAGACAGAAGAATTCTCAGAGACTTCCCTGTGCTCTCTGCATTCCACTCACAGAGTTGAACCTTCCTTTTGATAGAACAGTCTTGAAACACTCTTGTGGTAGAATCTGCAAGTCGATATTTGGAAGGTTTGGAGGCCTATCCTGGGAAAGGAAATATCTTCCCATCAAAACTAGACAGAAGCATTCTCAGAAACTTCTTAGTGATGTGCGCATTCAAGTCACAGAGTTGAAGCTTCCTTTTGATATAGCAGTTTTGAACCACTCTTTTAGTAGAATCTGCAAGTGGATGTTTGGAGAGCTAAGAGGCCAACACTGGAAAAGGAAATATCTTCACCTAAAAACTAGACGGAAGCATTCTCAGAAACTTCAATGGGCTTTACGCATTCAACTCACAGAGTGCAATGTTCCTTTTGAGAGCGCAGTTTTAAAACACTGTTTTTGTAGAATTTGCTAGAGGATGTTTGGAGCGATGTGAGGCCTTTGTTGGAAAAGGAAATATCTTCACATAAAACCTAGACAGAAGCATTCTCAGAAACTCCTTTGTGATGAGTGCATTCAAATCACACACTTGAACCTTCCTTTGGAAAGAGCAGTTTTGAAACACTCTTTTTGAAGAATCTGCAAGTGGATATTTGGAGCGATTTGAGGCCTATGCTGGAAAATGAAATATCTTCACCTACAAACTAGACGGAAGCATTCTCAGAAACTTCTTTGTGATGAGTGCATTCAACTCACAGAGTTGAAGCTTCCTTTTGACAGAGCAGTTTTGAAACACTCTTTTAGCAGCATCTGCAAGGGGATATTTGGAGCGCTTTGAGGCCAAGGCTGGAAAACGAAATATCATCACATAAAAACTCGACAGAAGCATTCTCTGAAACTTCTTTGTGATGAGTGCATTCAACTCACAGACTCGAACGTTTCTTTTGATAGAACAGTTTAGAAACACTCCTTTTGTAGAATCTGCAAGTGTTTATTTGGAGCGCTTTGAGGCCTATGTTGGAAAAGGACATATCTTCACATCAAAAGTAGACAGACGCATTCTCAGAAACTTCTTTGTGATGAGTGCATTGAACTCACAGAGTTCAACCTACCTATTGATAGAGAAGTTTTGAAACACCCTTTTTGTAGAATCTGCAAGTGAATATTTGGCGCGATATGAGGCCTATGCTGGAAATGGAAATATCTTCACATGAAAACTAGACAGATGAATTCTCAGAAACGTCTTTGTGATGAGTGCATTCAACACACAGACTTGAAGCTTAATTTTGAAAGAGCAGTTTCGAAACACTCTTTTTGTAGAATCTGCAAGTGGATATTTGGAGCGCTTTGAGGGCTATGCTGGAAAAGTTTATATCTTCACCTAAAAACTAGACAGAAGCATACTCAGAAACTTCTTTGTGATGTGTGCATTGAACTCACAGAGCTGAACCTTTCTTTTGATACAGAATTTTGAAACACTCTTTTCGTAGAATCTTCAAGTGGATGTATGGAGTGCTTTGAGGCCTATGCTGGAAAAGGAAATATCTTCACGTAGAAACTGGACAAAAGCATTCTCAGAAAATTCTTCGTAATGAGTGCATTCAACTCACAGAGTTGAAGCTTCCTTTTGATATAGCAGTTTTGAAACACTCTTTTAGCAGCATCTGCAAGTGGATATTTGGAGCGCTTTGAGGCCAAGGCTGGAAAACGAAATATCATCATATAAAAACTCGACAGAAGCATTCTCTGAAACTTCTTTGTGATAAGTGCATTCAACTCACAGACTCGAACGTTTCTTTTGATAGAACAGTTTAGAAACACTCCTTTTGTAGAATCTGCAAGTGTTTATTTGGAGCGCTTGGAGGCCTATGTTGGAAAAGGACATATCTTCACATCAAAAGTAGACAGACGCATTCTCAGAAACTTCTTTGTGATGAGTGCATTGAACTCACAGAGTTGAACCTACCTATTGATAGAGAAGTTTTGAAACACCCTTTTTGTAGAATCTGCAAGTGAATATTTGGCGCGATTTGAGGCCTATGCAGGAAACGGAAATATCTTCACATGAAAACTAGACAGATGAATTCTCAGAAACGTCTTTGTGATGAGTGCATTCAACTCACAGACTTGAAGCTTCCTTTTGAAAGAGCAGTTTCGAAACACTCTTTTTGTAGAATCTGCAAGTGGATATTTGGAGCGCTTTGAGGGCTATGCTGGAAAAGTTAATACCTTCACCTAAAAACTAGACAGAAGCATACTCAGAAACTTCTTTGTGATGTGTGCATTGAACTCACAGAGTTGAACCTTTCTTTTGATACAGAAGTTTTGAAACACTCTTTTCGTAGAATCTTCAAGTGGATGGATGGAGTGATTTGAGGCCTATGCTGGAAAAGGAAATACCTTCACATAGAAACTAGACAAAAGCATTCTCAGAAAGTTCCCTGTGCTTTGTGCATTCAACTCACAGAGTTGAACATTCCCTTTGATAGAGCAGTTTTGAAACACTCTTTTTGTAGGATCTGCAAGTGGATATTTGGAGCGCTTTGAGGCCTCTGCTGCCAAAGGAATTATCATTGCATAAAAACTAGATGGAAGCGTTCTCAGAAACTTCCTTGTGATGAGTGCATTCAACTCGCAGAGTGGAACCTTCCTTTCGATAGACCAGTTTTGAAACACTGTTTTTGTAGAATCCGCAAGTGGCTATTTGGAGCTCTTTGAGGCTTATGCTGGAAAAGGAAATATCTTCATCTACAAACTAGACAGAAGCATTCTCAGAAACTTCTTTGTCATGTGGGGATTGAACTCACAGAGTTGAACATTCCTTTACATAGAGCAGTTTTGCAACACCCTTTCGGTGGAAAGTGAAAGTGCTTATTTGGTGCGATGGCGGCATCCAGTGGATAAGGAAATACATTCAGATGAAAACAAGATACATCCATTCTCAGAAACTTCTTTGTGATGACTGCATTCTACTCACAGAGTTGAACCTTCCTTTTGATAGAACAGTTTGGAAACACTCTTTTTGTGGAATCTGCAAGTGGCTATTTGGAGCGCTTTGAGGCCTATGCTGGAAAAGGAAATATCTTCACATAAAACCTAGACAGAAGTATTCCCAGAAAGTTTTTCTGATGTGCGCATTCAACTCACCGAGTTGAACCTTCCTTTAGATAGAGCACTTTTGAAACACTCTTTCTGTAGTACCTGCGAGTGGATATTTGGAGTGCTTTGAGTGCTACACTGTAAAAGCAAATATCTTCACTTAGAATCTAGACAGAAGAATTCTCAGAGACTTCCCTGTGCTCTCTGCATTCCACTCACAGAGTTGAACCTTCCTTTTGATAGAACAGTCTTGAAACACTCTTGTGGTAGAATCTGCAAGTCGATATTTGGAAGGTTTGGAGGCCTATCCTGGGAAAGGAAATATCTTCCCATCAAAACTAGACAGAAGCATTCTCAGAAACTTCTTAGTGATGTGCGCATTCAAGTCACAGAGTTGAAGCTTCCTTTTGATATAGCAGTTTTGAACCACTCTTTTAGTAGAATCTGCAAGTGGATGTTTGGAGAGCTAAGAGGCCAACACTGGAAAAGGAAATATCTTCACCTAAAAACTAGACGGAAGCATTCTCAGAAACTTCAATGGGCTTTACGCATTCAACTCACAGAGTGCAATGTTCCTTTTGAGAGCGCAGTTTTAAAACACTGTTTTTGTAGAATTTGCTAGAGGATGTTTGGAGCGATGTGAGGCCTTTGCTGGAAAAGGAAATATCTTCACATAAAACCTAGACAGAAGCATTCTCAGAAACTCCTTTGTGATGAGTGCATTCAAATCACACACTTGAACCTTCCTTTGGAAAGAGCAGTTTTGAAACACTCTTTTTGAAGAATCTGCAAGTGGATATTTGGAGCGATTTGAGGCCTATGCTGGAAAATGAAATATCTTCACCTACAAACTAGACGGAAGCATTCTCAGAAACTTCTTTGTGATGAGTGCATTCAACTCACAGAGTTGAAGCTTCCTTTTGACAGAGCAGTTTTGAAACACTCTTTTAGCAGCATCTGCAAGGGGATATTTGGAGCGCTTTGAGGCCAAGGCTGGAAAACGAAATATCATCACATAAAAACTCGACAGAAGCATTCTCTGAAACTTCTTTCTGATGAGTGCATTCAACTCACAGACTCGAACGTTTCTTTTGATAGAACAGTTTAGAAACACTCCTTTTGTAGAATCTGCAAGTGTTTATTTGGAGCGCTTTGAGGCCTATGTTGGAAAAGGACATATCTTCACATCAAAAGTAGACACACGCATTCTCAGAAACTTCTTTGTGATGAGTGCATTGAACTCACAGAGTTCAACCTACCTATTGATAGAGAAGTTTTGAAACACCCTTTTTGTAGAATCTGCAAGTGAATATTTGGCGCGATATGAGGCCTATGCTGGAAATGGAAATATCTTCACATGAAAACTAGACAGATGAATTCTCAGAAACGTCTTTGTGATGAGTGCATTCAACACACAGACTTGAAGCTTAATTTTGAAAGAGCAGTTTCGAAACACTCTTTTTGTAGAATCTGCAAGTGGATATTTGGAGCGCTTTGAGGGCTATGCTGGAAAAGTTTATATCTTCACCTAAAAACTAGACAGAAGCATACTCAGAAACTTCTTTGTGATGTGTGCATTGAACTCACAGAGCTGAACCTTTCTTTTGATACAGAATTTTGAAACACTCTTTTCGTAGAATCTTCAAGTGGATGTATGGAGTGCTTTGAGGCCTATGCTGGAAAAGGAAATATCTTCACGTAGAAACTGGACAAAAGCATTCTCAGAAAATTCTTCGTAATGAGTGCATTCAACTCACAGAGTTGAAGCTTCCTTTTGATAGAGCAGTTTTGAAACACTCTTTTAGCAGCATCTGCAAGTGGATATTTGGAGCGCTTTGAGGCCAAGGCTGGAAAACGAAATATCATCATATAAAAACTCGACAGAAGCATTCTCTGAAACTTCTTTGTGATAAGTGCATTCAACTCACAGACTCGAACGTTTCTTTTGATAGAACAGTTTAGAAACACTCCTTTTGTAGAATCTGCAAGTGTTTATTTGGAGCGCTTGGAGGCCTATGTTGGAAAAGGACATATCTTCACATCAAAAGTAGACAGACGCATTCTCAGAAACTTCTTTGTGATGAGTGCATTGAACTCACAGAGTTGAACCTACCTATTGATAGAGAAGTTTTGAAACACCCTTTTTGTAGAATCTGCAAGTGAATATTTGGCGCGATTTGAGGCCTATGCAGGAAACGGAAATATCTTCACATGAAAACTAGACAGATGAATTCTCAGAAACGTCTTTGTGATGAGTGCATTCAACTCACAGACTTGAAGCTTCCTTTTGAAAGAGCAGTTTCGAAACACTCTTTTTGTAGAATCTGCAAGTGGATATTTGGAGCGCTTTGAGGGCTATGCTGGAAAAGTTAATACCTTCACCTAAAAACTAGACAGAAGCATACTCAGAAACTTCTTTGTGATGTGTGCATTGAACTCACAGAGTTGAACCTTTCTTTTGATACAGAAGTTTTGAAACACTCTTTTCGTAGAATCTTCAAGTGGATGGATGGAGTGATTTGAGGCCTATGCTGGAAAAGGAAATACCTTCACATAGAAACTAGACAAAAGCATTCTCAGAAAGTTCCCTGTGCTTTGTGCATTCAACTCACAGAGTTGAACATTCCCTTTGATAGAGCAGTTTTGAAACACTCTTTTTGTAGGATCTGCAAGTGGATATTTGGAGCGCTTTGAGGCCTCTGCTGCCAAAGGAATTATCATTGCATAAAAACTAGATGGAAGCGTTCTCAGAAACTTCCTTGTGATGAGTGCATTCAACTCGCAGAGTGGAACCTTCCTTTCGATAGACCAGTTTTGAAACACTGTTTTTGTAGAATCCGCAAGTGGCTATTTGGAGCTCTTTGAGGCTTATGCTGGAAAAGGAAATATCTTCATCTACAAACTAGACAGAAGCATTCTCAGAAACTTCTTTGTCATGTGGGGATTGAACTCACAGAGTTGAACATTCCTTTACATAGAGCAGTTTTGCAACACCCTTTCGGTGGAAAGTGAAAGTGCTTATTTGGTGCGATGGCGGCATCCAGTGGATAAGGAAATACATTCAGATGAAAACAAGATACATCCATTCTCAGAAACTTCTTTGTGATGACTGCATTCTACTCACAGAGTTGAACCTTCCTTTTGATAGAACAGTTTGGAAACACTCTTTTTGTGGAATCTGCAAGTGGCTATTTGGAGCGCTTTGAGGCCTATGCTGGAAAAGGAAATATCTTCACATAAAACCTAGACAGAAGTATTCCCAGAAAGTTTTTCTGATGTGCGCATTCAACTCACCGAGTTGAACCTTCCTTTAGATAGAGCACTTTTGAAACACTCTTTCTGTAGTACCTGCGAGTGGATATTTGGAGTGCTTTGAGTGCTACACTGTAAAAGCAAATATCTTCACTTAGAATCTAGACAGAAGAATTCTCAGAGACTTCCCTGTGCTCTCTGCATTCCACTCACAGAGTTGAACCTTCCTTTTGATAGAACAGTCTTGAAACACTCTTGTGGTAGAATCTGCAAGTCGATATTTGGAAGGTTTGGAGGCCTATCCTGGGAAAGGAAATATCTTCCCATCAAAACTAGACAGAAGCATTCTCAGAAACTTCTTAGTGATGTGCGCATTCAAGTCACAGAGTTGAAGCTTCCTTTTGATATAGCAGTTTTGAACCACTCTTTTAGTAGAATCTGCAAGTGGATGTTTGGAGAGCTAAGAGGCCAACACTGGAAAAGGAAATATCTTCACCTAAAAACTAGACGGAAGCATTCTCAGAAACTTCAATGGGCTTTACGCATTCAACTCACAGAGTGCAATGTTCCTTTTGAGAGCGCAGTTTTAAAACACTGTTTTTGTAGAATTTGCTAGAGGATGTTTGGAGCGATGTGAGGCCTTTGCTGGAAAAGGAAATATCTTCACATAAAACCTAGACAGAAGCATTCTCAGAAACTCCTTTGTGATGAGTGCATTCAAATCACACACTTGAACCTTCCTTTGGAAAGAGCAGTTTTGAAACACTCTTTTTGAAGAATCTGCAAGTGGATATTTGGAGCGATTTGAGGCCTATGCTGGAAAATGAAATATCTTCACCTACAAACTAGACGGAAGCATTCTCAGAAACTTCTTTGTGATGAGTGCATTCAACTCACAGAGTTGAAGCTTCCTTTTGACAGAGCAGTTTTGAAACACTCTTTTAGCAGCATCTGCAAGGGGATATTTGGAGCGCTTTGAGGCCAAGGCTGGAAAACGAAATATCATCACATAAAAACTCGACAGAAGCATTCTCTGAAACTTCTTTCTGATGAGTGCATTCAACTCACAGACTCGAACGTTTCTTTTGATAGAACAGTTTAGAAACACTCCTTTTGTAGAATCTGCAAGTGTTTATTTGGAGCGCTTTGAGGCCTATGTTGGAAAAGGACATATCTTCACATCAAAAGTAGACACACGCATTCTCAGAAACTTCTTTGTGATGAGTGCATTGAACTCACAGAGTTCAACCTACCTATTGATAGAGAAGTTTTGAAACACCCTTTTTGTAGAATCTGCAAGTGAATATTTGGCGCGATATGAGGCCTATGCTGGAAATGGAAATATCTTCACATGAAAACTAGACAGATGAATTCTCAGAAACGTCTTTGTGATGAGTGCATTCAACACACAGACTTGAAGCTTAATTTTGAAAGAGCAGTTTCGAAACACTCTTTTTGTAGAATCTGCAAGTGGATATTTGGAGCGCTTTGAGGGCTATGCTGGAAAAGTTTATATCTTCACCTAAAAACTAGACAGAAGCATACTCAGAAACTTCTTTGTGATGTGTGCATTGAACTCACAGAGCTGAACCTTTCTTTTGATACAGAATTTTGAAACACTCTTTTCGTAGAATCTTCAAGTGGATGTATGGAGTGCTTTGAGGCCTATGCTGGAAAAGGAAATATCTTCACGTAGAAACTGGACAAAAGCATTCTCAGAAAATTCTTCGTAATGAGTGCATTCAACTCACAGAGTTGAAGCTTCCTTTTGATAGAGCAGTTTTGAAACACTCTTTTAGCAGCATCTGCAAGTGGATATTTGGAGCGCTTTGAGGCCAAGGCTGGAAAACGAAATATCATCATATAAAAACTCGACAGAAGCATTCTCTGAAACTTCTTTGTGATAAGTGCATTCAACTCACAGACTCGAACGTTTCTTTTGATAGAACAGTTTAGAAACACTCCTTTTGTAGAATCTGCAAGTGTTTATTTGGAGCGCTTTGAGGCCTATGTTGGAAAAGGACATATCTTCACATCAAAAGTAGACAGACGCATTCTCAGAAACTTCTTTGTGATGAGTGCATTGAACTCGCAGAGTTGAACCTACCTATTGATAGAGAAGTTTTGAAACACCCTTTTTGTAGAATCTGCAAGTGAATATTTGGCGCGATTTGAGGCCTATGCAGGAAACGGAAATATCTTCACATGAAAACTAGACAGATGAATTCTCAGAAACGTCTTTGTGATGAGTGCATTCAACTCACAGACTTGAAGCTTCCTTTTGAAAGAGCAGTTTCGAAACACTCTTTTTGTAGAATCTGCAAGTGGATATTTGGAGCGCTTTGAGGGCTATGCTGGAAAAGTTAATACCTTCACCTAAAAACTAGACAGAAGCATACTCAGAAACTTCTTTGTGATGTGTGCATTGAACTCACAGAGTTGAACCTTTCTTTTGATACAGAAGTTTTGAAACACTCTTTTCGTAGAATCTTCAAGTGGATGGATGGAGTGATTTGAGGCCTATGCTGGAAAAGGAAATACCTTCACATAGAAACTAGACAAAAGCATTCTCAGAAAGTTCCCTGTGCTTTGTGCATTCAACTCACAGAGTTGAACATTCCCTTTGATAGAGCAGTTTTGAAACACTCTTTTTGTAGGATCTGCAAGTGGATATTTGGAGCGCTTTGAGGCCTCTGCTGCCAAAGGAATTATCATTGCATAAAAACTAGATGGAAGCGTTCTCAGAAACTTCCTTGTGATGAGTGCATTCAACTCGCAGAGTGGAACCTTCCTTTCGATAGACCAGTTTTGAAACACTGTTTTTGTAGAATCCGCAAGTGGCTATTTGGAGCTCTTTGAGGCTTATGCTGGAAAAGGAAATATCTTCATCTACAAACTAGACAGAAGCATTCTCAGAAACTTCTTTGTCATGTGGGGATTGAACTCACAGAGTTGAACATTCCTTTACATAGAGCAGTTTTGCAACACCCTTTCGGTGGAAAGTGAAAGTGCTTATTTGGTGCGATGGCGGCATCCAGTGGATAAGGAAATACATTCAGATGAAAACAAGATACATCCATTCTCAGAAACTTCTTTGTGATGACTGCATTCTACTCACAGAGTTGAACCTTCCTTTTGATAGAACAGTTTGGAAACACTCTTTTTGTGGAATCTGCAAGTGGCTATTTGGAGCGCTTTGAGGCCTATGCTGGAAAAGGAAATATCTTCACATAAAACCTAGACAGAAGTATTCCCAGAAAGTTTTTCTGATGTGCGCATTCAACTCACCGAGTTGAACCTTCCTTTAGATAGAGCACTTTTGAAACACTCTTTCTGTAGTACCTGCGAGTGGATATTTGGAGTGCTTTGAGTGCTACACTGTAAAAGCAAATATCTTCACTTAGAATCTAGACAGAAGAATTCTCAGAGACTTCCCTGTGCTCTCTGCATTCCACTCACAGAGTTGAACCTTCCTTTTGATAGAACAGTCTTGAAACACTCTTGTGGTAGAATCTGCAAGTCGATATTTGGAAGGTTTGGAGGCCTATCCTGGGAAAGGAAATATCTTCCCATCAAAACTAGACAGAAGCATTCTCAGAAACTTCTTAGTGATGTGCGCATTCAAGTCACAGAGTTGAAGCTTCCTTTTGATATAGCAGTTTTGAACCACTCTTTTAGTAGAATCTGCAAGTGGATGTTTGGAGAGCTAAGAGGCCAACACTGGAAAAGGAAATATCTTCACCTAAAAACTAGACGGAAGCATTCTCAGAAACTTCAATGGGCTTTACGCATTCAACTCACAGAGTGCAATGTTCCTTTTGAGAGCGCAGTTTTAAAACACTGTTTTTGTAGAATTTGCTAGAGGATGTTTGGAGCGATGTGAGGCCTTTGTTGGAAAAGGAAATATCTTCACATAAAACCTAGACAGAAGCATTCTCAGAAACTCCTTTGTGATGAGTGCATTCAAATCACACACTTGAACCTTCCTTTGGAAAGAGCAGTTTTGAAACACTCTTTTTGAAGAATCTGCAAGTGGATATTTGGAGCGATTTGAGGCCTATGCTGGAAAATGAAATATCTTCACCTACAAACTAGACGGAAGCATTCTCAGAAACTTCTTTGTGATGAGTGCATTCAACTCACAGAGTTGAAGCTTCCTTTTGACAGAGCAGTTTTGAAACACTCTTTTAGCAGCATCTGCAAGGGGATATTTGGAGCGCTTTGAGGCCAAGGCTGGAAAACGAAATATCATCACATAAAAACTCGACAGAAGCATTCTCTGAAACTTCTTTCTGATGAGTGCATTCAACTCACAGACTCGAACGTTTCTTTTGATAGAACAGTTTAGAAACACTCCTTTTGTAGAATCTGCAAGTGTTTATTTGGAGCGCTTTGAGGCCTATGTTGGAAAAGGACATATCTTCACATCAAAAGTAGACACACGCATTCTCAGAAACTTCTTTGTGATGAGTGCATTGAACTCACAGAGTTCAACCTACCTATTGATAGAGAAGTTTTGAAACACCCTTTTTGTAGAATCTGCAAGTGAATATTTGGCGCGATATGAGGCCTATGCTGGAAATGGAAATATCTTCACATGAAAACTAGACAGATGAATTCTCAGAAACGTCTTTGTGATGAGTGCATTCAACTCACAGACTTGAAGCTTAATTTTGAAAGAGCAGTTTCGAAACACTCTTTTTGTAGAATCTGCAAGTGGATATTTGGAGCGCTTTGAGGGCTATGCTGGAAAAGTTTATATCTTCACCTAAAAACTAGACAGAAGCATACTCAGAAACTTCTTTGTGATGTGTGCATTGAACTCACAGAGCTGAACCTTTCTTTTGATACAGAATTTTGAAACACTCTTTTCGTAGAATCTTCAAGTGGATGTATGGAGTGCTTTGAGGCCTATGCTGGAAAAGGAAATATCTTCACGTAGAAACTGGACAAAAGCATTCTCAGAAAATTCTTCGTAATGAGTGCATTCAACTCACAGAGTTGAAGCTTCCTTTTGATAGAGCAGTTTTGAAACACTCTTTTAGCAGCAGCTGCAAGTGGATATTTGGAGCGCTTTGAGGCCAAGGCTGGAAAACGAAATATCATCATATAAAAACTCGACAGAAGCATTCTCTGAAACTTCTTTGTGATAAGTGCATTCAACTCACAGACTCGAACGTTTCTTTTGATAGAACAGTTTAGAAACACTCCTTTTGTAGAATCTGCAAGTGTTTATTTGGAGCGCTTTGAGGCCTATGTTGGAAAAGGACATATCTTCACATCAAAAGTAGACAGACGCATTCTCAGAAACTTCTTTGTGATGAGTGCATTGAACTCACAGAGTTGAACCTACCTATTGATAGAGAAGTTTTGAAACACCCTTTTTGTAGAATCTGCAAGTGAATATTTGGCGCGATTTGAGGCCTATGCAGGAAACGGAAATATCTTCACATGAAAACTAGACAGATGAATTTTCAGAAACGTCTTTGTGATGAGTGCATTCAACTCACAGACTTGAAGCTTCCTTTTGAAAGAGCAGTTTCGAAACACTCTTTTTGTAGAATCTGCAAGTGGATATTTGGAGCGCTTTGAGGGCTATGCTGGAAAAGTTAATACCTTCACCTAAAAACTAGACAGAAGCATACTCAGAAACTTCTTTGTGATGTGTGCATTGAACTCACAGAGTTGAACCTTTCTTTTGATACAGAAGTTTTGAAACACTCTTTTCGTAGAATCCTCAAGTGGATGGATGGAGTGATTTGAGGCCTATGCTGGAAAAGGAAATACCTTCACGTAGAAACTAGACAAAAGCATTCTCAGAAAGTTCCCTGTGCTTTGTGCATTCAACTCACAGAGTTGAACATTCCCTTTGATAGAGCAGTTTTGAAACACTCTTTTTGTAGGATCTGCAAGTGGATATTTGGAGCGCTTTGAGGCCTCTGCTGCCAAAGGAATTATCATTGCATAAAAACTAGATGGAAGCGTTCTCAGAAACTTCCTTGTGATGAGTGCATTCAACTCGCAGAGTGGAACCTTCCTTTCGATAGACCAGTTTTGAAACACTGTTTTTGTAGAATCCGCAAGTGGCTATTTGGAGCTCTTTGAGGCTTATGCTGGAAAAGGAAATATCTTCATCTACAAACTAGACAGAAGCATTCTCAGAAACTTCTTTGTCATGTGGGGATTGAACTCACAGAGTTGAACATTCCTTTACATAGAGCAGTTTTGCAACACCCTTTCGGTGGAAAGTGAAAGTGCTTATTTGGTGCGATGGCGGCATCCAGTGGATAAGGAAATACATTCAGATGAAAACAAGATACATCCATTCTCAGAAACTTCTTTGTGATGACTGCATTCTACTCACAGAGTTGAACCTTCCTTTTGATAGAACAGTTTGGAAACACTCTTTTTGTGGAATCTGCAAGTGGCTATTTGGAGCGCTTTGAGGCCTATGCTGGAAAAGGAAATATCTTCACATAAAACCTAGACAGAAGTATTCCCAGAAAGTTTTTCTGATGTGCGCATTCAACTCACCGAGTTGAACCTTCCTTTAGATAGAGCACTTTTGAAACACTCTTTCTGTAGTACCTGCGAGTGGATATTTGGAGTGCTTTGAGTGCTACACTGTAAAAGCAAATATCTTCACTTAGAATCTAGACAGAAGAATTCTCAGAGACTTCCCTGTGCTCTCTGCATTCCACTCACAGAGTTGAACCTTCCTTTTGATAGAACAGTCTTGAAACACTCTTGTGGTAGAATCTGCAAGTCGATATTTGGAAGGTTTGGAGGCCTATCCTGGGAAAGGAAATATCTTCCCATCAAAACTAGACAGAAGCATTCTCAGAAACTTCTTAGTGATGTGCGCATTCAAGTCACAGAGTTGAAGCTTCCTTTTGATATAGCAGTTTTGAGCCACTCTTTTAGTAGAATCTGCAAGTGGATGTTTGGAGAGCTAAGAGGCCAACACTGGAAAAGGAAATATCTTCACCTAAAAACTAGACGGAAGCATTCTCAGAAACTTCAATGGGCTTTACGCATTCAACTCACAGAGTGCAATGTTCCTTTTGAGAGCGCAGTTTTAAAACACTGTTTTTCTAGAATTTGCTAGAGGATGTTTGGAGCGATGTGAGGCCTTTGTTGGAAAAGGAAATATCTTCACATAAAACCTAGACAGAAGCATTCTCAGAAACTCCTTTGTGATGAGTGCATTCAAATCACACACTTGAACCTTCCTTTGGAAAGAGCAGTTTTGAAACACTCTTTTTGAAGAATCTGCAAGTGGATATTTGGAGCGATTTGAGGCCTATGCTGGAAAATGAAATATCTTCACCTACAAACTAGACGGAAGCATTCTCAGAAACTTCTTTGTGATGAGTGCATTCAACTCACAGAGTTGAAGCTTCCTTTTGACAGAGCAGTTTTGAAACACTCTTTTAGCAGCATCTGCAAGGGGATATTTGGAGCGCTTTGAGGCCAAGGCTGGAAAACGAAATATCATCACATAAAAACTCGACAGAAGCATTCTCTGAAACTTCTTTGTGATGAGTGCATTCAACTCACAGACTCGAACGTTTCTTTTGATAGAACAGTTTAGAAACACTCCTTTTGTAGAATCTGCAAGTGTTTATTTGGAGCGCTTTGAGGCCTATGTTGGAAAAGGACATATCTTCACATCAAAAGTAGACACACGCATTCTCAGAAACTTCTTTGTGATGAGTGCATTGAACTCACAGAGTTCAACCTACCTATTGATAGAGAAGTTTTGAAACACCCTTTTTGTAGAATCTGCAAGTGAATATTTGGCGCGATATGAGGCCTATGCTGGAAATGGAAATATCTTCACATGAAAACTAGACAGATGAATTCTCAGAAACGTCTTTGTGATGAGTGCATTCAACACACAGACTTGAAGCTTAATTTTGAAAGAGCAGTTTCGAAACACTCTTTTTGTAGAATCTGCAAGTGGATATTTGGAGCGCTTTGAGGGCTATGCTGGAAAAGTTTATATCTTCACCTAAAAACTAGACAGAAGCATACTCAGAAACTTCTTTGTGATGTGTGCATTGAACTCACAGAGCTGAACCTTTCTTTTGATACAGAATTTTGAAACACTCTTTTCGTAGAATCTTCAAGTGGATGTATGGAGTGCTTTGAGGCCTATGCTGGAAAAGGAAATATCTTCACGTAGAAACTGGACAAAAGCATTCTCAGAAAATTCTTCGTAATGAGTGCATTCAACTCACAGAGTTGAAGCTTCCTTTTGATAGAGCAGTTTTGAAACACTCTTTTAGCAGCATCTGCAAGTGGATATTTGGAGCGCTTTGAGGCCAAGGCTGGAAAACGAAATATCATCATATAAAAACTCGACAGAAGCATTCTCTGAAACTTCTTTGTGATAAGTGCATTCAACTCACAGACTCGAACGTTTCTTTTGATAGAACAGTTTAGAAACACTCCTTTTGTAGAATCTGCAAGTGTTTATTTGGAGCGCTTTGAGGCCTATGTTGGAAAAGGACATATCTTCACATCAAAAGTAGACAGACGCATTCTCAGAAACTTCTTTGTGATGAGTGCATTGAACTCACAGAGTTCAACCTACCTATTGATAGAGAAGTTTTGAAACACCCTTTTTGTAGAATCTGCAAGTGAATATTTGGCGCGATTTGAGGCCTATGCAGGAAACGGAAATATCTTCACATGAAAACTAGACAGATGAATTCTCAGAAACGTCTTTGTGATGAGTGCATTCAACTCACAGACTTGAAGCTTCCTTTTGAAAGAGCAGTTTCGAAACACTCTTTTTGTAGAATCTGCAAGTGGATATTTGGAGCGCTTTGAGGGCTATGCTGGAAAAGTTAATACCTTCACCTAAAAACTAGACAGAAGCATACTCAGAAACTTCTTTGTGATGTGTGCATTGAACTCACAGAGTTGAACCTTTCTTTTGATACAGAAGTTTTGAAACACTCTTTTCGTAGAATCTTCAAGTGGATGGATGGAGTGATTTGAGGCCTATGCTGGAAAAGGAAATACCTTCACATAGAAACTAGACAAAAGCATTCTCAGAAAGTTCCCTGTGCTTTGTGCATTCAACTCACAGAGTTGAACATTCCCTTTGATAGAGCAGTTTTGAAACACTCTTTTTGTAGGATCTGCAAGTGGATATTTGGAGCGCTTTGAGGCCTCTGCTGCCAAAGGAATTATCATTGCATAAAAACTAGATGGAAGCGTTCTCAGAAACTTCCTTGTGATGAGTGCATTCAACTCGCAGAGTGGAACCTTCCTTTCGATAGACCAGTTTTGAAACACTGTTTTTGTAGAATCCGCAAGTGGCTATTTGGAGCTCTTTGAGGCTTATGCTGGAAAAGGAAATATCTTCATCTACAAACTAGACAGAAGCATTCTCAGAAACTTCTTTGTCATGTGGGGATTGAACTCACAGAGTTGAACATTCCTTTACATAGAGCAGTTTTGCAACACCCTTTCGGTGGAAAGTGAAAGTGCTTATTTGGTGCGATGGCGGCATCCAGTGGATAAGGAAATACATTCAGATGAAAACAAGATACATCCATTCTCAGAAACTTCTTTGTGATGACTGCATTCTACTCACAGAGTTGAACCTTCCTTTTGATAGAACAGTTTGGAAACACTCTTTTTGTGGAATCTGCAAGTGGCTATTTGGAGCGCTTTGAGGCCTATGCTGGAAAAGGAAATATCTTCACATAAAACCTAGACAGAAGTATTCCCAGAAAGTTTTTCTGATGTGCGCATTCAACTCACCGAGTTGAACCTTCCTTTAGATAGAGCACTTTTGAAACACTCTTTCTGTAGTACCTGCGAGTGGATATTTGGAGTGCTTTGAGTGCTACACTGTAAAAGCAAATATCTTCACTTAGAATCTAGACAGAAGAATTCTCAGAGACTTCCCTGTGCTCTCTGCATTCCACTCACAGAGTTGAACCTTCCTTTTGATAGAACAGTCTTGAAACACTCTTGTGGTAGAATCTGCAAGTCGATATTTGGAAGGTTTGGAGGCCTATCCTGGGAAAGGAAATATCTTCCCATCAAAACTAGACAGAAGCATTCTCAGAAACTTCTTAGTGATGTGCGCATTCAAGTCACAGAGTTGAAGCTTCCTTTTGATATAGCAGTTTTGAACCACTCTTTTAGTAGAATCTGCAAGTGGATGTTTGGAGAGCTAAGAGGCCAACACTGGAAAAGGAAATATCTTCACCTAAAAACTAGACGGAAGCATTCTCAGAAACTTCAATGGGCTTTACGCATTCAACTCACAGAGTGCAATGTTCCTTTTGAGAGCGCAGTTTTAAAACACTGTTTTTGTAGAATTTGCTAGAGGATGTTTGGAGCGATGTGAGGCCTTTGCTGGAAAAGGAAATATCTTCACATAAAACCTAGACAGAAGCATTCTCAGAAACTCCTTTGTGATGAGTGCATTCAAATCACACACTTGAACCTTCCTTTGGAAAGAGCAGTTTTGAAACACTCTTTTTGAAGAATCTGCAAGTGGATATTTGGAGCGATTTGAGGCCTATGCTGGAAAATGAAATATCTTCACCTACAAACTAGACGGAAGCATTCTCAGAAACTTCTTTGTGATGAGTGCATTCAACTCACAGAGTTGAAGCTTCCTTTTGACAGAGCAGTTTTGAAACACTCTTTTAGCAGCATCTGCAAGGGGATATTTGGAGCGCTTTGAGGCCAAGGCTGGAAAACGAAATATCATCACATAAAAACTCGACAGAAGCATTCTCTGAAACTTCTTTGTGATGAGTGCATTCAACTCACAGACTCGAACGTTTCTTTTGATAGAACAGTTTAGAAACACTCCTTTTGTAGAATCTGCAAGTGTTTATTTGGAGCGCTTTGAGGCCTATGTTGGAAAAGGACATATCTTCACATCAAAAGTAGACACACACATTCTCAGAAACTTCTTTGTGATGAGTGCATTGAACTCACAGAGTTCAACCTACCTATTGATAGAGAAGTTTTGAAACACCCTTTTTGTAGAATCTGCAAGTGAATATTTGGCGCGATATGAGGCCTATGCTGGAAATGGAAATATCTTCACATGAAAACTAGACAGATGAATTCTCAGAAACGTCTTTGTGATGAGTGCATTCAACACACAGACTTGAAGCTTAATTTTGAAAGAGCAGTTTCGAAACACTCTTTTTGTAGAATCTGCAAGTGGATATTTGGAGCGCTTTGAGGGCTATGCTGGAAAAGTTTATATCTTCACCTAAAAACTAGACAGAAGCATACTCAGAAACTTCTTTGTGATGTGTGCATTGAACTCACAGAGCTGAACCTTTCTTTTGATACAGAATTTTGAAACACTCTTTTCGTAGAATCTTCAAGTGGATGTATGGAGTGCTTTGAGGCCTATGCTGGAAAAGGAAATATCTTCACGTAGAAACTGGACAAAAGCATTCTCAGAAAATTCTTCGTAATGAGTGCATTCAACTCACAGAGTTGAAGCTTCCTTTTGATAGAGCAGTTTTGAAACACTCTTTTAGCAGCATCTGCAAGTGGATATTTGGAGCGCTTTGAGGCCAAGGCTGGAAAACGAAATATCATCATATAAAAACTCGACAGAAGCATTCTCTGAAACTTCTTTGTGATAAGTGCATTCAACTCACAGACTCGAACGTTTCTTTTGATAGAACAGTTTAGAAACACTCCTTTTGTAGAATCTGCAAGTGTTTATTTGGAGCGCTTTGAGGCCTATGTTGGAAAAGGACATATCTTCACATCAAAAGTAGACAGACGCATTCTCAGAAACTTCTTTGTGATGAGTGCATTGAACTCACAGAGTTGAACCTACCTATTGATAGAGAAGTTTTGAAACACCCTTTTTGTAGAATCTGCAAGTGAATATTTGGCGCGATTTGAGGCCTATGCAGGAAACGGAAATATCTTCACATGAAAACTAGACAGATGAATTCTCAGAAACGTCTTTGTGATGAGTGCATTCAACTCACAGACTTGAAGCTTCCTTTTGAAAGAGCAGTTTCGAAACACTCTTTTTGTAGAATCTGCAAGTGGATATTTGGAGCGCTTTGAGGGCTATGCTGGAAAAGTTAATACCTTCACCTAAAAACTAGACAGAAGCATACTCAGAAACTTCTTTGTGATGTGTGCATTGAACTCACAGAGTTGAACCTTTCTTTTGATACAGAAGTTTTGAAACACTCTTTTCGTAGAATCTTCAAGTGGATGGATGGAGTGATTTGAGGCCTATGCTGGAAAAGGAAATACCTTCACATAGAAACTAGACAAAAGCATTCTCAGAAAGTTCCCTGTGCTTTGTGCATTCAACTCACAGAGTTGAACATTCCCTTTGATAGAGCAGTTTTGAAACACTCTTTTTGTAGGATCTGCAAGTGGATATTTGGAGCGCTTTGAGGCCTCTGCTGCCAAAGGAATTATCATTGCATAAAAACTAGATGGAAGCGTTCTCAGAAACTTCCTTGTGATGAGTGCATTCAACTCGCAGAGTGGAACCTTCCTTTCGATAGACCAGTTTTGAAACACTGTTTTTGTAGAATCCGCAAGTGGCTATTTGGAGCTCTTTGAGGCTTATGCTGGAAAAGGAAATATCTTCATCTACAAACTAGACAGAAGCATTCTCAGAAACTTCTTTGTCATGTGGGGATTGAACTCACAGAGTTGAACATTCCTTTACATAGAGCAGTTTTGCAACACCCTTTCGGTGGAAAGTGAAAGTGCTTATTTGGTGCGATGGCGGCATCCAGTGGATAAGGAAATACATTCAGATGAAAACAAGATACATCCATTCTCAGAAACTTCTTTGTGATGACTGCATTCTACTCACAGAGTTGAACCTTCCTTTTGATAGAACAGTTTGGAAACACTCTTTTTGTGGAATCTGCAAGTGGCTATTTGGAGCGCTTTGAGGCCTATGCTGGAAAAGGAAATATCTTCACATAAAACCTAGACAGAAGTATTCCCAGAAAGTTTTTCTGATGTGCGCATTCAACTCACCGAGTTGAACCTTCCTTTAGATAGAGCACTTTTGAAACACTCTTTCTGTAGTACCTGCGAGTGGATATTTGGAGTGCTTTGAGTGCTACACTGTAAAAGCAAATATCTTCACTTAGAATCTAGACAGAAGAATTCTCAGAGACTTCCCTGTGCTCTCTGCATTCCACTCACAGAGTTGAACCTTCCTTTTGATAGAACAGTCTTGAAACACTCTTGTGGTAGAATCTGCAAGTCGATATTTGGAAGGTTTGGAGGCCTATCCTGGGAAAGGAAATATCTTCCCATCAAAACTAGACAGAAGCATTCTCAGAAACTTCTTAGTGATGTGCGCATTCAAGTCACAGAGTTGAAGCTTCCTTTTGATATAGCAGTTTTGAACCACTCTTTTAGTAGAATCTGCAAGTGGATGTTTGGAGAGCTAAGAGGCCAACACTGGAAAAGGAAATATCTTCACCTAAAAACGAGACGGAAGCATTCTCAGAAACTTCAATGGGCTTTACGCATTCAACTCACAGAGTGCAATGTTCCTTTTGAGAGCGCAGTTTTAAAACACTGTTTTTGTAGAATTTGCTAGAGGATGTTTGGAGCGATGTGAGGCCTTTGCTGGAAAAGGAAATATCTTCACATAAAACCTAGACAGAAGCATTCTCAGAAACTCCTTTGTGATGAGTGCATTCAAATCACACACTTGAACCTTCCTTTGGAAAGAGCAGTTTTGAAACACTCTTTTTGAAGAATCTGCAAGTGGATATTTGGAGCGATTTGAGGCCTATGCTGGAAAATGAAATATCTTCACCTACAAACTAGACGGAAGCATTCTCAGAAACTTCTTTGTGATGAGTGCATTCAACTCACAGAGTTGAAGCTTCCTTTTGACAGAGCAGTTTTGAAACACTCTTTTAGCAGCATCTGCAAGGGGATATTTGGAGCGCTTTGAGGCCAAGGCTGGAAAACGAAATATCATCACATAAAAACTCGACAGAAGCATTCTCTGAAACTTCTTTCTGATGAGTGCATTCAACTCACAGACTCGAACGTTTCTTTTGATAGAACAGTTTAGAAACACTCCTTTTGTAGAATCTGCAAGTGTTTATTTGGAGCGCTTTGAGGCCTATGTTGGAAAAGGACATATCTTCACATCAAAAGTAGACACACGCATTCTCAGAAACTTCTTTGTGATGAGTGCATTGAACTCACAGAGTTCAACCTACCTATTGATAGAGAAGTTTTGAAACACCCTTTTTGTAGAATCTGCAAGTGAATATTTGGCGCGATATGAGGCCTATGCTGGAAATGGAAATATCTTCACATGAAAACTAGACAGATGAATTCTCAGAAACGTCTTTGTGATGAGTGCATTCAACACACAGACTTGAAGCTTAATTTTGAAAGAGCAGTTTCGAAACACTCTTTTTGTAGAATCTGCAAGTGGATATTTGGAGCGCTTTGAGGGCTATGCTGGAAAAGTTTATATCTTCACCTAAAAACTAGACAGAAGCATACTCAGAAACTTCTTTGTGATGTGTGCATTGAACTCACAGAGCTGAACCTTTCTTTTGATACAGAATTTTGAAACACTCTTTTCGTAGAATCTTCAAGTGGATGTATGGAGTGCTTTGAGGCCTATGCTGGAAAAGGAAATATCTTCACGTAGAAACTGGACAAAAGCATTCTCAGAAAATTCTTCGTAATGAGTGCATTCAACTCACAGAGTTGAAGCTTCCTTTTGATAGAGCAGTTTTGAAACACTCTTTTAGCAGCATCTGCAAGTGGATATTTGGAGCGCTTTGAGGCCAAGGCTGGAAAACGAAATATCATCATATAAAAACTCGACAGAAGCATTCTCTGAAACTTCTTTGTGATAAGTGCATTCAACTCACAGACTCGAACGTTTCTTTTGATAGAACAGTTTAGAAACACTCCTTTTGTAGAATCTGCAAGTGTTTATTTGGAGCGCTTTGAGGCCTATGTTGGAAAAGGACATATCTTCACATCAAAAGTAGACAGACGCATTCTCAGAAACTTCTTTGTGATGAGTGCATTGAACTCACAGAGTTGAACCTACCTATTGATAGAGAAGTTTTGAAACACCCTTTTTGTAGAATCTGCAAGTGAATATTTGGCGCGATTTGAGGCCTATGCAGGAAACGGAAATATCTTCACATGAAAACTAGAGAGATGAATTCTCAGAAACGTCTTTGTGATGAGTGCATTCAACTCACAGACTTGAAGCTTCCTTTTGAAAGAGCAGTTTCGAAACACTCTTTTTGTAGAATCTGCAAGTGGATATTTGGAGCGCTTTGAGGGCTATGCTGGAAAAGTTAATACCTTCACCTAAAAACTAGACAGAAGCATACTCAGAAACTTCTTTGTGATGTGTGCATTGAACTCACAGAGCTGAACCTTTCTTTTGATACAGAATTTTGAAACACTCTTTTCGTAGAATCTTCAAGTGGATGTATGGAGTGCTTTGAGGCCTATGCTGGAAAAGGAAATATCTTCACGTAGAAACTGGACAAAAGCATTCTCAGAAAATTCTTCGTAATGAGTGCATTCAACTCACAGAGTTGAAGCTTCCTTTTGATAGAGCAGTTTTGAAACACTCTTTTAGCAGCATCTGCAAGTGGATATTTGGAGCGCTTTGAGGCCAAGGCTGGAAAACGAAATATCATCATATAAAAACTCGACAGAAGCATTCTCTGAAACTTCTTTGTGATAAGTGCATTCAACTCACAGACTCGAACGTTTCTTTTGATAGAACAGTTTAGAAACACTCCTTTTGTAGAATCTGCAAGTGTTTATTTGGAGCGCTTTGAGGCCTATGTTGGAAAAGGACATATCTTCACATCAAAAGTAGACAGACGCATTCTCAGAAACTTCTTTGTGATGAGTGCATTGAACTCACAGAGTTGAACCTACCTATTGATAGAGAAGTTTTGAAACACCCTTTTTGTAGAATCTGCAAGTGAATATTTGGCGCGATTTGAGGCCTATGCAGGAAACGGAAATATCTTCACATGAAAACTAGACAGATGAATTCTCAGAAACGTCTTTGTGATGAGTGCATTCAACTCACAGACTTGAAGCTTCCTTTTGAAAGAGCAGTTTCGAAACACTCTTTTTGTAGAATCTGCAAGTGGATATTTGGAGCGCTTTGAGGGCTATGCTGGAAAAGTTAATACCTTCACCTAAAAACTAGACAGAAGCATACTCAGAAACTTCTTTGTGATGTGTGCATTGAACTCACAGAGTTGAACCTTTCTTTTGATACAGAAGTTTTGAAACACTCTTTTCGTAGAATCTTCAAGTGGATGGATGGAGTGATTTGAGGCCTATGCTGGAAAAGGAAATACCTTCACATAGAAACTAGACAAAAGCATTCTCAGAAAGTTCCCTGTGCTTTGTGCATTCAACTCACAGAGTTGAACATTCCCTTTGATAGAGCAGTTTTGAAACACTCTTTTTGTAGGATCTGCAAGTGGATATTTGGAGCGCTTTGAGGCCTCTGCTGCCAAAGGAATTATCATTGCATAAAAACTAGATGGAAGCGTTCTCAGAAACTTCCTTGTGATGAGTGCATTCAACTCGCAGAGTGGAACCTTCCTTTCGATAGACCAGTTTTGAAACACTGTTTTTGTAGAATCCGCAAGTGGCTATTTGGAGCTCTTTGAGGCTTATGCTGGAAAAGGAAATATCTTCATCTACAAACTAGACAGAAGCATTCTCAGAAACTTCTTTGTCATGTGGGGATTGAACTCACAGAGTTGAACATTCCTTTACATAGAGCAGTTTTGCAACACCCTTTCGGTGGAAAGTGAAAGTGCTTATTTGGTGCGATGGCGGCATCCAGTGGATAAGGAAATACATTCAGATGAAAACAAGATACATCCATTCTCAGAAACTTCTTTGTGATGACTGCATTCTACTCACAGAGTTGAACCTTCCTTTTGATAGAACAGTTTGGAAACACTCTTTTTGTGGAATCTGCAAGTGGCTATTTGGAGCGCTTTGAGGCCTATGCTGGAAAAGGAAATATCTTCACATAAAACCTAGACAGAAGTATTCCCAGAAAGTTTTTCTGATGTGCGCATTCAACTCACCGAGTTGAACCTTCCTTTAGATAGAGCACTTTTGAAACACTCTTTCTGTAGTACCTGCGAGTGGATATTTGGAGTGCTTTGAGTGCTACACTGTAAAAGCAAATATCTTCACTTAGAATCTAGACAGAAGAATTCTCAGAGACTTCCCTGTGCTCTCTGCATTCCACTCACAGAGTTGAACCTTCCTTTTGATAGAACAGTCTTGAAACACTCTTGTGGTAGAATCTGCAAGTCGATATTTGGAAGGTTTGGAGGCCTATCCTGGGAAAGGAAATATCTTCCCATCAAAACTAGACAGAAGCATTCTCAGAAACTTCTTAGTGATGTGCGCATTCAAGTCACAGAGTTGAAGCTTCCTTTTGATATAGCAGTTTTGAACCACTCTTTTAGTAGAATCTGCAAGTGGATGTTTGGAGAGCTAAGAGGCCAACACTGGAAAAGGAAATATCTTCACCTAAAAACTAGACGGAAGCATTCTCAGAAACTTCAATGGGCTTTACGCATTCAACTCACAGAGTGCAATGTTCCTTTTGAGAGCGCAGTTTTAAAACACTGTTTTTGTAGAATTTGCTAGAGGATGTTTGGAGCGATGTGAGGCCTTTGTTGGAAAAGGAAATATCTTCACATAAAACCTAGACAGAAGCATTCTCAGAAACTCCTTTGTGATGAGTGCATTCAAATCACACACTTGAACCTTCCTTTGGAAAGAGCAGTTTTGAAACACTCTTTTTGAAGAATCTGCAAGTGGATATTTGGAGCGATTTGAGGCCTATGCTGGAAAATGAAATATCTTCACCTACAAACTAGACGGAAGCATTCTCAGAAACTTCTTTGTGATGAGTGCATTCAACTCACAGAGTTGAAGCTTCCTTTTGACAGAGCAGTTTTGAAACACTCTTTTAGCAGCATCTGCAAGGGGATATTTGGAGCGCTTTGAGGCCAAGGCTGGAAAACGAAATATCATCACATAAAAACTCGACAGAAGCATTCTCTGAAACTTCTTTCTGATGAGTGCATTCAACTCACAGACTCGAACGTTTCTTTTGATAGAACAGTTTAGAAACACTCCTTTTGTAGAATCTGCAAGTGTTTATTTGGAGCGCTTTGAGGCCTATGTTGGAAAAGGACATATCTTCACATCAAAAGTAGACACACGCATTCTCAGAAACTTCTTTGTGATGAGTGCATTGAACTCACAGAGTTCAACCTACCTATTGATAGAGAAGTTTTGAAACACCCTTTTTGTAGAATCTGCAAGTGAATATTTGGCGCGATATGAGGCCTATGCTGGAAATGGAAATATCTTCACATGAAAACTAGACAGATGAATTCTCAGAAACGTCTTTGTGATGAGTGCATTCAACTCACAGACTTGAAGCTTAATTTTGAAAGAGCAGTTTCGAAACACTCTTTTTGTAGAATCTGCAAGTGGATATTTGGAGCGCTTTGAGGGCTATGCTGGAAAAGTTTATATCTTCACCTAAAAACTAGACAGAAGCATACTCAGAAACTTCTTTGTGATGTGTGCATTGAACTCACAGAGCTGAACCTTTCTTTTGATACAGAATTTTGAAACACTCTTTTCGTAGAATCTTCAAGTGGATGTATGGAGTGCTTTGAGGCCTATGCTGGAAAAGGAAATATCTTCACGTAGAAACTGGACAAAAGCATTCTCAGAAAATTCTTCGTAATGAGTGCATTCAACTCACAGAGTTGAAGCTTCCTTTTGATAGAGCAGTTTTGAAACACTCTTTTAGCAGCAGCTGCAAGTGGATATTTGGAGCGCTTTGAGGCCAAGGCTGGAAAACGAAATATCATCATATAAAAACTCGACAGAAGCATTCTCTGAAACTTCTTTGTGATAAGTGCATTCAACTCACAGACTCGAACGTTTCTTTTGATAGAACAGTTTAGAAACACTCCTTTTGTAGAATCTGCAAGTGTTTATTTGGAGCGCTTTGAGGCCTATGTTGGAAAAGGACATATCTTCACATCAAAAGTAGACAGACGCATTCTCAGAAACTTCTTTGTGATGAGTGCATTGAACTCACAGAGTTGAACCTACCTATTGATAGAGAAGTTTTGAAACACCCTTTTTGTAGAATCTGCAAGTGAATATTTGGCGCGATTTGAGGCCTATGCAGGAAACGGAAATATCTTCACATGAAAACTAGACAGATGAATTCTCAGAAACGTCTTTGTGATGAGTGCATTCAACTCACAGACTTGAAGCTTCCTTTTGAAAGAGCAGTTTCGAAACACTCTTTTTGTAGAATCTGCAAGTGGATATTTGGAGCGCTTTGAGGGCTATGCTGGAAAAGTTAATACCTTCACCTAAAAACTAGACAGAAGCATACTCAGAAACTTCTTTGTGATGTGTGCATTGAACTCACAGAGTTGAACCTTTCTTTTGATACAGAAGTTTTGAAACACTCTTTTCGTAGAATCCTCAAGTGGATGGATGGAGTGATTTGAGGCCTATGCTGGAAAAGGAAATACCTTCACGTAGAAACTAGACAAAAGCATTCTCAGAAAGTTCCCTGTGCTTTGTGCATTCAACTCACAGAGTTGAACATTCCCTTTGATAGAGCAGTTTTGAAACACTCTTTTTGTAGGATCTGCAAGTGGATATTTGGAGCGCTTTGAGGCCTCTGCTGCCAAAGGAATTATCATTGCATAAAAACTAGATGGAAGCGTTCTCAGAAACTTCCTTGTGATGAGTGCATTCAACTCGCAGAGTGGAACCTTCCTTTCGATAGACCAGTTTTGAAACACTGTTTTTGTAGAATCCGCAAGTGGCTATTTGGAGCTCTTTGAGGCTTATGCTGGAAAAGGAAATATCTTCATCTACAAACTAGACAGAAGCATTCTCAGAAACTTCTTTGTCATGTGGGGATTGAACTCACAGAGTTGAACATTCCTTTACATAGAGCAGTTTTGCAACACCCTTTCGGTGGAAAGTGAAAGTGCTTATTTGGTGCGATGGCGGCATCCAGTGGATAAGGAAATACATTCAGATGAAAACAAGATACATCCATTCTCAGAAACTTCTTTGTGATGACTGCATTCTACTCACAGAGTTGAACCTTCCTTTTGATAGAACAGTTTGGAAACACTCTTTTTGTGGAATCTGCAAGTGGCTATTTGGAGCGCTTTGAGGCCTATGCTGGAAAAGGAAATATCTTCACATAAAACCTAGACAGAAGTATTCCCAGAAAGTTTTTCTGATGTGCGCATTCAACTCACCGAGTTGAACCTTCCTTTAGATAGAGCACTTTTGAAACACTCTTTCTGTAGTACCTGCGAGTGGATATTTGGAGTGCTTTGAGTGCTACACTGTAAAAGCAAATATCTTCACTTAGAATCTAGACAGAAGAATTCTCAGAGACTTCCCTGTGCTCTCTGCATTCCACTCACAGAGTTGAACCTTCCTTTTGATAGAACAGTCTTGAAACACTCTTGTGGTAGAATCTGCAAGTCGATATTTGGAAGGTTTGGAGGCCTATCCTGGGAAAGGAAATATCTTCCCATCAAAACTAGACAGAAGCATTCTCAGAAACTTCTTAGTGATGTGCGCATTCAAGTCACAGAGTTGAAGCTTCCTTTTGATATAGCAGTTTTGAGCCACTCTTTTAGTAGAATCTGCAAGTGGATGTTTGGAGAGCTAAGAGGCCAACACTGGAAAAGGAAATATCTTCACCTAAAAACTAGACGGAAGCATTCTCAGAAACTTCAATGGGCTTTACGCATTCAACTCACAGAGTGCAATGTTCCTTTTGAGAGCGCAGTTTTAAAACACTGTTTTTCTAGAATTTGCTAGAGGATGTTTGGAGCGATGTGAGGCCTTTGTTGGAAAAGGAAATATCTTCACATAAAACCTAGACAGAAGCATTCTCAGAAACTCCTTTGTGATGAGTGCATTCAAATCACACACTTGAACCTTCCTTTGGAAAGAGCAGTTTTGAAACACTCTTTTTGAAGAATCTGCAAGTGGATATTTGGAGCGATTTGAGGCCTATGCTGGAAAATGAAATATCTTCACCTACAAACTAGACGGAAGCATTCTCAGAAACTTCTTTGTGATGAGTGCATTCAACTCACAGAGTTGAAGCTTCCTTTTGACAGAGCAGTTTTGAAACACTCTTTTAGCAGCATCTGCAAGGGGATATTTGGAGCGCTTTGAGGCCAAGGCTGGAAAACGAAATATCATCACATAAAAACTCGACAGAAGCATTCTCTGAAACTTCTTTGTGATGAGTGCATTCAACTCACAGACTCGAACGTTTCTTTTGATAGAACAGTTTAGAAACACTCCTTTTGTAGAATCTGCAAGTGTTTATTTGGAGCGCTTTGAGGCCTATGTTGGAAAAGGACATATCTTCACATCAAAAGTAGACACACGCATTCTCAGAAACTTCTTTGTGATGAGTGCATTGAACTCACAGAGTTCAACCTACCTATTGATAGAGAAGTTTTGAAACACCCTTTTTGTAGAATCTGCAAGTGAATATTTGGCGCGATATGAGGCCTATGCTGGAAATGGAAATATCTTCACATGAAAACTAGACAGATGAATTCTCAGAAACGTCTTTGTGATGAGTGCATTCAACACACAGACTTGAAGCTTAATTTTGAAAGAGCAGTTTCGAAACACTCTTTTTGTAGAATCTGCAAGTGGATATTTGGAGCGCTTTGAGGGCTATGCTGGAAAAGTTTATATCTTCACCTAAAAACTAGACAGAAGCATACTCAGAAACTTCTTTGTGATGTGTGCATTGAACTCACAGAGCTGAACCTTTCTTTTGATACAGAATTTTGAAACACTCTTTTCGTAGAATCTTCAAGTGGATGTATGGAGTGCTTTGAGGCCTATGCTGGAAAAGGAAATATCTTCACGTAGAAACTGGACAAAAGCATTCTCAGAAAATTCTTCGTAATGAGTGCATTCAACTCACAGAGTTGAAGCTTCCTTTTGATAGAGCAGTTTTGAAACACTCTTTTAGCAGCATCTGCAAGTGGATATTTGGAGCGCTTTGAGGCCAAGGCTGGAAAACGAAATATCATCATATAAAAACTCGACAGAAGCATTCTCTGAAACTTCTTTGTGATAAGTGCATTCAACTCACAGACTCGAACGTTTCTTTTGATAGAACAGTTTAGAAACACTCCTTTTGTAGAATCTGCAAGTGTTTATTTGGAGCGCTTTGAGGCCTATGTTGGAAAAGGACATATCTTCACATCAAAAGTAGACAGACGCATTCTCAGAAACTTCTTTGTGATGAGTGCATTGAACTCACAGAGTTCAACCTACCTATTGATAGAGAAGTTTTGAAACACCCTTTTTGTAGAATCTGCAAGTGAATATTTGGCGCGATTTGAGGCCTATGCAGGAAACGGAAATATCTTCACATGAAAACTAGACAGATGAATTCTCAGAAACGTCTTTGTGATGAGTGCATTCAACTCACAGACTTGAAGCTTCCTTTTGAAAGAGCAGTTTCGAAACACTCTTTTTGTAGAATCTGCAAGTGGATATTTGGAGCGCTTTGAGGGCTATGCTGGAAAAGTTAATACCTTCACCTAAAAACTAGACAGAAGCATACTCAGAAACTTCTTTGTGATGTGTGCATTGAACTCACAGAGTTGAACCTTTCTTTTGATACAGAAGTTTTGAAACACTCTTTTCGTAGAATCTTCAAGTGGATGGATGGAGTGATTTGAGGCCTATGCTGGAAAAGGAAATACCTTCACATAGAAACTAGACAAAAGCATTCTCAGAAAGTTCCCTGTGCTTTGTGCATTCAACTCACAGAGTTGAACATTCCCTTTGATAGAGCAGTTTTGAAACACTCTTTTTGTAGGATCTGCAAGTGGATATTTGGAGCGCTTTGAGGCCTCTGCTGCCAAAGGAATTATCATTGCATAAAAACTAGATGGAAGCGTTCTCAGAAACTTCCTTGTGATGAGTGCATTCAACTCGCAGAGTGGAACCTTCCTTTCGATAGACCAGTTTTGAAACACTGTTTTTGTAGAATCCGCAAGTGGCTATTTGGAGCTCTTTGAGGCTTATGCTGGAAAAGGAAATATCTTCATCTACAAACTAGACAGAAGCATTCTCAGAAACTTCTTTGTCATGTGGGGATTGAACTCACAGAGTTGAACATTCCTTTACATAGAGCAGTTTTGCAACACCCTTTCGGTGGAAAGTGAAAGTGCTTATTTGGTGCGATGGCGGCATCCAGTGGATAAGGAAATACATTCAGATGAAAACAAGATACATCCATTCTCAGAAACTTCTTTGTGATGACTGCATTCTACTCACAGAGTTGAACCTTCCTTTTGATAGAACAGTTTGGAAACACTCTTTTTGTGGAATCTGCAAGTGGCTATTTGGAGCGCTTTGAGGCCTATGCTGGAAAAGGAAATATCTTCACATAAAACCTAGACAGAAGTATTCCCAGAAAGTTTTTCTGATGTGCGCATTCAACTCACCGAGTTGAACCTTCCTTTAGATAGAGCACTTTTGAAACACTCTTTCTGTAGTACCTGCGAGTGGATATTTGGAGTGCTTTGAGTGCTACACTGTAAAAGCAAATATCTTCACTTAGAATCTAGACAGAAGAATTCTCAGAGACTTCCCTGTGCTCTCTGCATTCCACTCACAGAGTTGAACCTTCCTTTTGATAGAACAGTCTTGAAACACTCTTGTGGTAGAATCTGCAAGTCGATATTTGGAAGGTTTGGAGGCCTATCCTGGGAAAGGAAATATCTTCCCATCAAAACTAGACAGAAGCATTCTCAGAAACTTCTTAGTGATGTGCGCATTCAAGTCACAGAGTTGAAGCTTCCTTTTGATATAGCAGTTTTGAACCACTCTTTTAGTAGAATCTGCAAGTGGATGTTTGGAGAGCTAAGAGGCCAACACTGGAAAAGGAAATATCTTCACCTAAAAACTAGACGGAAGCATTCTCAGAAACTTCAATGGGCTTTACGCATTCAACTCACAGAGTGCAATGTTCCTTTTGAGAGCGCAGTTTTAAAACACTGTTTTTGTAGAATTTGCTAGAGGATGTTTGGAGCGATGTGAGGCCTTTGCTGGAAAAGGAAATATCTTCACATAAAACCTAGACAGAAGCATTCTCAGAAACTCCTTTGTGATGAGTGCATTCAAATCACACACTTGAACCTTCCTTTGGAAAGAGCAGTTTTGAAACACTCTTTTTGAAGAATCTGCAAGTGGATATTTGGAGCGATTTGAGGCCTATGCTGGAAAATGAAATATCTTCACCTACAAACTAGACGGAAGCATTCTCAGAAACTTCTTTGTGATGAGTGCATTCAACTCACAGAGTTGAAGCTTCCTTTTGACAGAGCAGTTTTGAAACACTCTTTTAGCAGCATCTGCAAGGGGATATTTGGAGCGCTTTGAGGCCAAGGCTGGAAAACGAAATATCATCACATAAAAACTCGACAGAAGCATTCTCTGAAACTTCTTTGTGATGAGTGCATTCAACTCACAGACTCGAACGTTTCTTTTGATAGAACAGTTTAGAAACACTCCTTTTGTAGAATCTGCAAGTGTTTATTTGGAGCGCTTTGAGGCCTATGTTGGAAAAGGACATATCTTCACATCAAAAGTAGACACACGCATTCTCAGAAACTTCTTTGTGATGAGTGCATTGAACTCACAGAGTTCAACCTACCTATTGATAGAGAAGTTTTGAAACACCCTTTTTGTAGAATCTGCAAGTGAATATTTGGCGCGATATGAGGCCTATGCTGGAAATGGAAATATCTTCACATGAAAACTAGACAGATGAATTCTCAGAAACGTCTTTGTGATGAGTGCATTCAACACACAGACTTGAAGCTTAATTTTGAAAGAGCAGTTTCGAAACACTCTTTTTGTAGAATCTGCAAGTGGATATTTGGAGCGCTTTGAGGGCTATGCTGGAAAAGTTTATATCTTCACCTAAAAACTAGACAGAAGCATACTCAGAAACTTCTTTGTGATGTGTGCATTGAACTCACAGAGCTGAACCTTTCTTTTGATACAGAATTTTGAAACACTCTTTTCGTAGAATCTTCAAGTGGATGTATGGAGTGCTTTGAGGCCTATGCTGGAAAAGGAAATATCTTCACGTAGAAACTGGACAAAAGCATTCTCAGAAAATTCTTCGTAATGAGTGCATTCAACTCACAGAGTTGAAGCTTCCTTTTGATAGAGCAGTTTTGAAACACTCTTTTAGCAGCATCTGCAAGTGGATATTTGGAGCGCTTTGAGGCCAAGGCTGGAAAACGAAATATCATCATATAAAAACTCGACAGAAGCATTCTCTGAAACTTCTTTGTGATAAGTGCATTCAACTCACAGACTCGAACGTTTCTTTTGATAGAACAGTTTAGAAACACTCCTTTTGTAGAATCTGCAAGTGTTTATTTGGAGCGCTTTGAGGCCTATGTTGGAAAAGGACATATCTTCACATCAAAAGTAGACAGACGCATTCTCAGAAACTTCTTTGTGATGAGTGCATTGAACTCACAGAGTTGAACCTACCTATTGATAGAGAAGTTTTGAAACACCCTTTTTGTAGAATCTGCAAGTGAATATTTGGCGCGATTTGAGGCCTATGCAGGAAACGGAAATATCTTCACATGAAAACTAGACAGATGAATTCTCAGAAACGTCTTTGTGATGAGTGCATTCAACTCACAGACTTGAAGCTTCCTTTTGAAAGAGCAGTTTCGAAACACTCTTTTTGTAGAATCTGCAAGTGGATATTTGGAGCGCTTTGAGGGCTATGCTGGAAAAGTTAATACCTTCACCTAAAAACTAGACAGAAGCATACTCAGAAACTTCTTTGTGATGTGTGCATTGAACTCACAGAGTTGAACCTTTCTTTTGATACAGAAGTTTTGAAACACTCTTTTCGTAGAATCTTCAAGTGGATGGATGGAGTGATTTGAGGCCTATGCTGGAAAAGGAAATACCTTCACGTAGAAACTAGACAAAAGCATTCTCAGAAAGTTCCCTGTGCTTTGTGCATTCAACTCACAGAGTTGAACATTCCCTTTGATAGAGCAGTTTTGAAACACTCTTTTTGTAGAATCTGCAAGTGGATATTTGGAGCGCTTTGAGGCCTCTGCTGCCAAAGGAATTATCATTGCATAAAAACTAGATGGAAGCGTTCTCAGAAACTTCCTTGTGATGAGTGCATTCAACTCGCAGAGTGGAACCTTCCTTTCGATAGACCAGTTTTGAAACACTGTTTTTGTAGAATCCGCAAGTGGCTATTTGGAGCTCTTTGAGGCTTATGCTGGAAAAGGAAATATCTTCATCTACAAACTAGACAGAAGCATTCTCAGAAACTTCTTTGTCATGTGGGGATTGAACTCACAGAGTTGAACATTCCTTTACATAGAGCAGTTTTGCAACACCCTTTCGGTGGAAAGTGAAAGTGCTTATTTGGTGCGATGGCGGCATCTAGTGGATAAGGAAATACATTCAGATGAAAACAAGATACATCCATTCTCAGAAACTTCTTTGTGATGACTGCATTCTACTCACAGAGTTGAACCTTCCTTTTGATAGAACAGTTTGGAAACACTCTTTTTGTGGAATCTGCAAGTGGCTATTTGGAGCGCTTTGAGGCCTATGCTGGAAAAGGAAATCTCTTCACATAAAACCTAGACAGAAGTATTCCCAGAAAGTTTTTCTGATGTGCGCATTCAACTCACCGAGTTGAACCTTCCTTTAGATAGGGCACTTTTGAAACACTCTTTCTGTAGTACCTGCGAGTGGATATTTGGAGTGCTTTGAGTGCTACACTGTAAAAGCAAATATCTTCACTTAGAATCTAGACAGAAGAATTCTCAGAGACTTCCCTGTGCTCTCTGCATTCCACTCACAGAGTTGAACCTTCCTTTTGATAGAACAGTTTTGAAACACTCTTGTGGTAGAATCTGCAAGTCGATATTTGGAAGGTTTGGAGGCCTATCCTGGGAAAGGAAATATCTTCCCATCAAAACTAGACAGAAGCATTCTCAGAAACTTCTTAGTGATGTGCGCATTCAAGTCACAGAGTTGAAGCTTCCTTTTGATATAGCAGTTTTGAGCCACTCTTTTAGTAGAATCTGCAAGTGGATGTTTGGAGAGCTAAGAGGCCAACACTGGAAAAGGAAATATCTTCACCTAAAAACTAGACGGAAGCATTCTCAGAAACTTCAATGGGCTTTACGCATTCAACTCACAGAGTGCAATGTTCCTTTTGAGAGCGCAGTTTTAAAACACTGTTTTTGTAGAATTTGCTAGAGGATGTTTGGAGCGATGTGAGGCCTTTGCTGGAAAAGGAAATATCTTCACATAAAACCTAGACAGAAGCATTCTCAGAAACTCCTTTGTGATGAGTGCATTCAAATCACACACTTGAACCTTCCTTTGGAAAGAGCAGTTTTGAAACACTCTTTTTGAAGAATCTGCAAGTGGATATTTGGAGCGATTTGAGGCCTATGCTGGAAAATGAAATATCTTCACCTACAAACTAGACGGAAGCATTCTCAGAAACTTCTTTGTGATGAGTGCATTCAACTCACAGAGTTGAAGATTCCTTTTGACAGAGCAGTTTTGAAACACTCTTTTAGCAGCATCTGCAAGGGGATATTTGGAGCGCTTTGAGGCCAAGGCTGGAAAACGAAATATCATCACATAAAAACTCGACAGAAGCATTCTCTGAAACTTCTTTGTGATGAGTGCATTCAACTCACAGACTCGAACGTTTCTTTTGATAGAACAGTTTAGAAACACTCCTTTTGTAGAATCTGCAAGTGTTTATTTGGAGCGCTTTGAGGCCTATGTTGGAAAAGGACATATCTTCACATCAAAAGTAGACACACGCATTCTCAGAAACTTCTTTGTGATGAGTGCATTGAACTCACAGAGTTCAACCTACCTATTGATAGAGAAGTTTTGAAACACCCTTTTTGTAGAATCTGCAAGTGAATATTTGGCGCGATATGAGGCCTATGCTGGAAATGGAAATATCTTCACATGAAAACTAGACAGATGAATTCTCAGAAACGTCTTTGTGATGAGTGCATTCAACACACAGACTTGAAGCTTAATTTTGAAAGAGCAGTTTCGAAACACTCTTTTTGTAGAATCTGCAAGTGGATATTTGGAGCGCTTTGAGGGCTATGCTGGAAAAGTTTATAACTTCACCTAAAAACTAGACAGAAGCATACTCAGAAACTTCTTTGTGATGTGTGCATTGAACTCACAGAGCTGAACCTTTCTTTTGATACAGAATTTTGAAACACTCTTTTCGTAGAATCTTCAAGTGGATGTATGGAGTGCTTTGAGGCCTATGCTGGAAAAGGAAATATCTTCACGTAGAAACTGGACAAAAGCATTCTCAGAAAATTCTTCGTAATGAGTGCATTCAACTCACAGAGTTGAAGCTTCCTTTTGATAGAGCAGTTTTGAAACACTCTTTTAGCAGCATCTGCAAGTGGATATTTGGAGCGCTTTGAGGCCAAGGCTGGAAAACGAAATATCATCATATAAAAACTCGACAGAAGCATTCTCTGAAACTTCTTTGTGATAAGTGCATTCAACTCACAGACTCGAACGTTTCTTTTGATAGAACAGTTTAGAAACACTCCTTTTGTAGAATCTGCAAGTGTTTATTTGGAGCGCTTTGAGGCCTATGTTGGAAAAGGACATATCTTCACATCAAAAGTAGACAGACGCATTCTCAGAAACTTCTTTGTGATGAGTGCATTGAACTCACAGAGTTGAACCTACCTATTGATAGAGAAGTTTTGAAACACCCTTTTTGTAGAATCTGCAAGTGAATATTTGGCGCGATTTGAGGCCTATGCAGGAAACGGAAATATCTTCACATGAAAACTAGACAGATGAATTCTCAGAAACGTCTTTGTGATGAGTGCATTCAACACACAGACTTGAAGCTTAATTTTCAAAGAGCAGTTTCGAAACACTCTTTTTGTAGAATCTGCAAGTGGATATTTGGAGCGCTTTGAGGGCTATGCTGGAAAAGTTTATATCTTCACCTAAAAACTAGACAGAAGCATACTCAGAAACTTCTTTGTGATGTGTGCATTGAACTCACAGAGCTGAACCTTTCTTTTGATACAGAATTTTGAAACACTCTTTTCGTAGAATCTTCAAGTGGATGTATGGAGTGCTTTGAGGCCTATGCTGGAAAAGGAAATATCTTCACGTAGAAACTGGACAAAAGCATTCTCAGAAAATTCTTCGTAATGAGTGCATTCAACTCACAGAGTTGAAGCTTCCTTTTGATAGAGCAGTTTTGAAACACTCTTTTAGCAGCATCTGCAAGTGGATATTTGGAGCGCTTTGAGGCCAAGGCTGGAAAACGAAATATCATCATATAAAAACTCGACAGAAGCATTCTCTGAAACTTCTTTGTGATAAGTGCATTCAACTCACAGACTCGAACGTTTCTTTTGATAGAACAGTTTAGAAACACTCCTTTTGTAGAATCTGCAAGTGTTTATTTGGAGCGCTTTGAGGCCTATGTTGGAAAAGGACATATCTTCACATCAAAAGTAGACAGACGCATTCTCAGAAACTTCTTTGTGATGAGTGCATTGAACTCACAGAGTTGAACCTACCTATTGATAGAGAAGTTTTGAAACACCCTTTTTGTAGAATCTGCAAGTGAATATTTGGCGCGATTTGAGGCCTATGCAGGAAACGGAAATATCTTCACATGAAAACTAGACAGATGAATTCTCAGAAACGTCTTTGTGATGAGTGCATTCAACTCACAGACTTGAAGCTTCCTTTTGAAAGAGCAGTTTCGAAACACTCTTTTTGTAGAATCTGCAAGTGGATATTTGGAGCGCTTTGAGGGCTATGCTGGAAAAGTTAATACCTTCACCTAGAAACTAGACAGAAGCATACTCAGAAACTTCTTTGTGATGTGTGCATTGAACTCACAGAGTTGAACCTTTCTTTTGATACAGAAGTTTTGAAACACTCTTTTCGTAGAATCTTCAAGTGGATGGATGGAGTGATTTGAGGCCTATGCTGGAAAAGGAAATACCTTCACGTAGAAACTAGACAAAAGCATTCTCAGAAAGTTCCCTGTGCTTTGTGCATTCAACTCACAGAGTTGAACATTCCCTTTGATAGAGCAGTTTTGAAACACTCTTTTTGTAGAATCTGCAAGTGGATATTTGGAGCGCTTTGAGGCCTCTGCTGCCAAAGGAATTATCATTGCATAAAAACTAGATGGAAGCGTTCTCAGAAACTTCCTTGTGATGAGTGCATTCAACTCGCAGAGTGGAACCTTCCTTTCGATAGACCAGTTTTGAAACACTGTTTTTGTAGAATCCGCAAGTGGCTATTTGGAGCTCTTTGAGGCTTATGCTGGAAAAGGAAATATCTTCATCTACAAACTAGACAGAAGCATTCTCAGAAACTTCTTTGTCATGTGGGGATTGAACTCACAGAGTTGAACATTCCTTTACATAGAGCAGTTTTGCAACACCCTTTCGGTGGAAAGTGAAAGTGCTTATTTGGTGCGATGGCGGCATCTAGTGGATAAGGAAATACATTCAGATGAAAACAAGATACATCCATTCCAGAAACTTCTTTGTGATGACTGCATTCTACTCACAGAGTTGAACCTTCCTTTTGATAGAACAGTTTGGAAACACTCTTTTTGTGGAATCTGCAAGTGGCTATTTGGAGCGCTTTGAGGCCTATGCTGGAAAAGGAAATATCTTCACATAAAACCTAGACAGAAGTATTCCCAGAAAGTTTTTCTGATGTGCGCATTCAACTCACCGAGTTGAACCTTCCTTTAGATAGAGCACTTTTGAAACACTCTTTCTGTAGTACCTGCGAGTGGATATTTGGAGTGCTTTGAGTGCTACACTGTAAAAGCAAATATCTTCACTTAGAATCTAGACAGAAGAATTCTCAGAGACTTCCCTGTGCTCTCTGCATTCCACTCACAGAGTTGAACCTTCCTTTTGATAGAACAGTTTTGAAACACTCTTGTGGTAGAATCTGCAAGTCGATATTTGGAAGGTTTGGAGGCCTATCCTGGGAAAGGAAATATCTTCCCATCAAAACTAGACAGAAGCATTCTCAGAAACTTCTTAGTGATGTGCGCATTCAAGTCACAGAGTTGAAGCTTCCTTTTGATATAGCAGTTTTGAGCCACTCTTTTAGTAGAATCTGCAAGTGGATGTTTGGAGAGCTAAGAGGCCAACACTGGAAAAGGAAATATCTTCACCTAAAAACTAGACGGAAGCATTCTCAGAAACTTCAATGGGCTTTACGCATTCAACTCACAGAGTGCAATGTTCCTTTTGAGAGCGCAGTTTTAAAACACTGTTTTTGTAGAATTTGCTAGAGGATGTTTGGAGCGATGTGAGGCCTTTGCTGGAAAAGGAAATATCTTCACATAAAACCTAGACAGAAGCATTCTCAGAAACTCCTTTGTGATGAGTGCATTCAAATCACACACTTGAACCTTCCTTTGGAAAGAGCAGTTTTGAAACACTCTTTTTGAAGAATCTGCAAGTGGATATTTGGAGCGATTTGAGGCCTATGCTGGAAAATGAAATATCTTCACCTACAAACTAGACGGAAGCATTCTCAGAAACTTCTTTGTGATGAGTGCATTCAACTCACAGAGTTGAAGCTTCCTTTTGACAGAGCAGTTTTGAAACACTCTTTTAGCAGCATCTGCAAGGGGATATTTGGAGCGCTTTGAGGCCAAGGCTGGAAAACGAAATATCATCACATAAAAACTCGACAGAAGCATTCTCTGAAACTTCTTTCTGATGAGTGCATTCAACTCACAGACTCGAACGTTTCTTTTGATAGAACAGTTTAGAAACACTCCTTTTGTAGAATCTGCAAGTGTTTATTTGGAGCGCTTTGAGGCCTATATTGGAAAAGGACATATCTTCACATCAAAAGTAGACACACGCATTCTCAGAAACTTCTTTGTGATGAGTGCATTGAACTCACAGAGTTCAACCTACCTATTGATAGAGAAGTTTTGAAACACCCTTTTTGTAGAATCTGCAAGTGAATATTTGGCGCGATATGAGGCCTATGCTGGAAATGGAAATATCTTCACATGAAAACTAGACAGATGAATTCTCAGAAACGTCTTTGTGATGAGTGCATTCAACACACAGACTTGAAGCTTAATTTTGAAAGAGCAGTTTCGAAACACTCTTTTTGTAGAATCTGCAAGTGGATATTTGGAGCGCTTTGAGGGCTATGCTGGAAAAGTTTATATCTTCACCTAAAAACTAGACAGAAGCATACTCAGAAACTTCTTTGTGATGTGTGCATTGAACTCACAGAGCTGAACCTTTCTTTTGATACAGAATTTTGAAACACTCTTTTCGTAGAATCTTCAAGTGGATGTATGGAGTGCTTTGAGGCCTATGCTGGAAAAGGAAATATCTTCACGTAGAAACTGGACAAAAGCATTCTCAGAAAATTCTTCGTAATGAGTGCATTCAACTCACAGAGTTGAAGCTTCCTTTTGATAGAGCAGTTTTGAAACACTCTTTTAGCAGCATCTGCAAGTGGATATTTGGAGCGCTTTGAGGCCAAGGCTGGAAAACGAAATATCATCATATAAAAACTCGACAGAAGCATTCTCTGAAACTTCTTTGTGATAAGTGCATTCAACTCACAGACTCGAACGTTTCTTTTGATAGAACAGTTTAGAAACACTCCTTTTGTAGAATCTGCAAGTGTTTATTTGGAGCGCTTTGAGGCCTATGTTGGAAAAGGACATATCTTCACATCAAAAGTAGACAGACGCATTCTCAGAAACTTCTTTGTGATGAGTGCATTGAACTCACAGAGTTGAACCTACCTATTGATAGAGAAGTTTTGAAACACCCTTTTTGTAGAATCTGCAAGTGAATATTTGGCGCGATTTGAGGCCTATGCAGGAAACGGAAATATCTTCACATGAAAACTAGACAGATGAATTCTCAGAAACGTCTTTGTGATGAGTGCATTCAACTCACAGACTTGAAGCTTCCTTTTGAAAGAGCAGTTTCGAAACACTCTTTTTGTAGAATCTGCAAGTGGATATTTGGAGCGCTTTGAGGGCTATGCTGGAAAAGTTAATACCTTCACCTAAAAACTAGACAGAAGCATACTCAGAAACTTCTTTGTGATGTGTGCATTGAACTCACAGAGTTGAACCTTTCTTTTGATACAGAAGTTTTGAAACACTCTTTTCGTAGAATCTTCAAGTGGATGGATGGAGTGATTTGAGGCCTATGCTGGAAAAGGAAATACCTTCACGTAGAAACTAGACAAAAGCATTCTCAGAAAGTTCCCTGTGCTTTGTGCATTCAACTCACAGAGTTGAACATTCCCTTTGATAGAGCAGTTTTGAAACACTCTTTTTGTAGAATCTGCAAGTGGATATTTGGAGCGCTTTGAGGCCTCTGCTGCCAAAGGAATTATCATTGCATAAAAACTAGATGGAAGCGTTCTCAGAAACTTCCTTGTGATGAGTGCATTCAACTCGCAGAGTGGAACCTTCCTTTCGATAGACCAGTTTTGAAACACTGTTTTTGTAGAATCCGCAAGTGGCTATTTGGAGCTCTTTGAGGCTTATGCTGGAAAAGGAAATATCTTCATCTACAAACTAGACAGAAGCATTCTCAGAAACTTCTTTGTCATGTGGGGATTGAACTCACAGAGTTGAACATTCCTTTACATAGAGCAGTTTTGCAACACCCTTTCGGTGGAAAGTGAAAGTGCTTATTTGGTGCGATGGCGGCATCTAGTGGATAAGGAAATACATTCAGATGAAAACAAGATACATCCATTCTCAGAAACTTCTTTGTGATGACTGCATTCTACTCACAGAGTTGAACCTTCCTTTTGATAGAACAGTTTGGAAACACTCTTTTTGTGGAATCTGCAAGTGGCTATTTGGAGCGCTTTGAGGCCTATGCTGGAAAAGGAAATATCTTCACATAAAACCTAGACAGAAGTATTCCCAGAAAGTTTTTCTGATGTGCGCATTCAACTCACCGAGTTGAACCTTCCTTTAGATAGAGCACTTTTGAAACACTCTTTCTGTAGTACCTGCGAGTGGATATTTGGAGTGCTTTGAGTGCTACACTGTAAAAGCAAATATCTTCACTTAGAATCTAGACAGAAGAATTCTCAGAGACTTCCCTGTGCTCTCTGCATTCCACTCACAGAGTTGAACCTTCCTTTTGATAGAACAGTTTTGAAACACTCTTGTGGTAGAATCTGCAAGTCGATATTTGGAAGGTTTGGAGGCCTATCCTGGGAAAGGAAATATCTTCCCATCAAAACTAGACAGAAGCATTCTCAGAAACTTCTTAGTGATGTGCGCATTCAAGTCACAGAGTTGAAGCTTCCTTTTGATATAGCAGTTTTGAGCCACTCTTTTAGTAGAATCTGCAAGTGGATGTTTGGAGAGCTAAGAGGCCAACACTGGAAAAGGAAATATCTTCACCTAAAAACTAGACGGAAGCATTCTCAGAAACTTCAATGGGCTTTACGCATTCAACTCACAGAGTGCAATGTTCCTTTTGAGAGCGCAGTTTTAAAACACTGTTTTTGTAGAATTTGCTAGAGGATGTTTGGAGCGATGTGAGGCCTTTGCTGGAAAAGGAAATATCTTCACATAAAACCTAGACAGAAGCATTCTCAGAAACTCCTTTGTGATGAGTGCATTCAAATCACACACTTGAACCTTCCTTTGGAAAGAGCAGTTTTGAAACACTCTTTTTGAAGAATCTGCAAGTGGATATTTGGAGCGATTTGAGGCCTATGCTGGAAAATGAAATATCTTCACCTACAAACTAGACGGAAGCATTCTCAGAAACTTCTTTGTGATGAGTGCATTCAACTCACAGAGTTGAAGCTTCCTTTTGACAGAGCAGTTTTGAAACACTCTTTTAGCAGCATCTGCAAGGGGATATTTGGAGCGCTTTGAGGCCAAGGCTGGAAAACGAAATATCATCACATAAAAACTCGACAGAAGCATTCTCTGAAACTTCTTTGTGATGAGTGCATTCAACTCACAGACTCGAACGTTTCTTTTGATAGAACAGTTTAGAAACACTCCTTTTGTAGAATCTGCAAGTGTTTATTTGGAGCGCTTTGAGGCCTATGTTGGAAAAGGACATATCTTCACATCAAAAGTAGACACACGCATTCTCAGAAACTTCTTTGTGATGAGTGCATTGAACTCACAGAGTTCAACCTACCTATTGATAGAGAAGTTTTGAAACACCCTTTTTGTAGAATCTGCAAGTGAATATTTGGCGCGATATGAGGCCTATGCTGGAAATGGAAATATCTTCACATGAAAACTAGACAGATGAATTCTCAGAAACGTCTTTGTGATGAGTGCATTCAACACACAGACTTGAAGCTTAATTTTGAAAGAGCAGTTTCGAAACACTCTTTTTGTAGAATCTGCAAGTGGATATTTGGAGCGCTTTGAGGGCTATGCTGGAAAAGTTTATATCTTCACCTAAAAACTAGACAGAAGCATACTCAGAAACTTCTTTGTGATGTGTGCATTGAACTCACAGAGCTGAACCTTTCTTTTGATACAGAATTTTGAAACACTCTTTTCGTAGAATCTTCAAGTGGATGTATGGAGTGCTTTGAGGCCTATGCTGGAAAAGGAAATATCTTCACGTAGAAACTGGACAAAAGCATTCTCAGAAAATTCTTCGTAATGAGTGCATTCAACTCACAGAGTTGAAGCTTCCTTTTGATAGAGCAGTTTTGAAACACTCTTTTAGCAGCATCTGCAAGTGGATATTTGGAGCGCTTTGAGGCCAAGGCTGGAAAACGAAATATCATCATATAAAAACTCGACAGAAGCATTCTCTGAAACTTCTTTGTGATAAGTGCATTCAACTCACAGACTCGAACGTTTCTTTTGATAGAACAGTTTAGAAACACTCCTTTTGTAGAATCTGCAAGTGTTTATTTGGAGCGCTTTGAGGCCTATGTTGGAAAAGGACATATCTTCACATCAAAAGTAGACAGACGCATTCTCAGAAACTTCTTTGTGATGAGTGCATTGAACTCACAGAGTTGAACCTACCTATTGATAGAGAAGTTTTGAAACACCCTTTTTGTAGAATCTGCAAGTGAATATTTGGCGCGATTTGAGGCCTATGCAGGAAACGGAAATATCTTCACATGAAAACTAGACAGATGAATTCTCAGAAACGTCTTTGTGATGAGTGCATTCAACTCACAGACTTGAAGCTTCCTTTTGAAAGAGCAGTTTCGAAACACTCTTTTTGTAGAATCTGCAAGTGGATATTTGGAGCGCTTTGAGGGCTATGCTGGAAAAGTTAATACCTTCACCTAAAAACTAGACAGAAGCATACTCAGAAACTTCTTTGTGATGTGTGCATTGAACTCACAGAGTTGAACCTTTCTTTTGATACAGAAGTTTTGAAACACTCTTTTCGTAGAATCTTCAAGTGGATGGATGGAGTGATTTGAGGCCTATGCTGGAAAAGGAAATACCTTCACGTAGAAACTAGACAAAAGCATTCTCAGAAAGTTCCCTGTGCTTTGTGCATTCAACTCACAGAGTTGAACATTCCCTTTGATAGAGCAGTTTTGAAACACTCTTTTTGTAGAATCTGCAAGTGGATATTTGGAGCGCTTTGAGGCCTCTGCTGCCAAAGGAATTATCATTGCATAAAAACTAGATGGAAGCGTTCTCAGAAACTTCCTTGTGATGAGTGCATTCAACTCGCAGAGTGGAACCTTCCTTTCGATAGACCAGTTTTGAAACACTGTTTTTGTAGAATCCGCAAGTGGCTATTTGGAGCTCTTTGAGGCTTATGCTGGAAAAGGAAATATCTTCATCTACAAACTAGACAGAAGCATTCTCAGAAACTTCTTTGTCATGTGGGGATTGAACTCACAGAGTTGAACATTCCTTTACATAGAGCAGTTTTGCAACACCCTTTCGGTGGAAAGTGAAAGTGCTTATTTGGTGCGATGGCGGCATCTAGTGGATAAGGAAATACATTCAGATGAAAACAAGATACATCCATTCTCAGAAACTTCTTTGTGATGACTGCATTCTACTCACAGAGTTGAACCTTCCTTTTGATAGAACAGTTTGGAAACACTCTTTTTGTGGAATCTGCAAGTGGCTATTTGGAGCGCTTTGAGGCCTATGCTGGAAAAGGAAATATCTTCACATAAAACCTAGACAGAAGTATTCCCAGAAAGTTTTTCTGATGTGCGCATTCAACTCACCGAGTTGAACCTTCCTTTAGATAGAGCACTTTTGAAACACTCTTTCTGTAGTACCTGCGAGTGGATATTTGGAGTGCTTTGAGTGCTACACTGTAAAAGCAAATATCTTCACTTAGAATCTAGACAGAAGAATTCTCAGAGACTTCCCTGTGCTCTCTGCATTCCACTCACAGAGTTGAACCTTCCTTTTGATAGAACAGTTTTGAAACACTCTTGTGGTAGAATCTGCAAGTCGATATTTGGAAGGTTTGGAGGCCTATCCTGGGAAAGGAAATATCTTCCCATCAAAACTAGACAGAAGCATTCTCAGAAACTTCTTAGTGATGTGCGCATTCAAGTCACAGAGTTGAAGCTTCCTTTTGATATAGCAGTTTTGAGCCACTCTTTTAGTAGAATCTGCAAGTGGATGTTTGGAGAGCTAAGAGGCCAACACTGGAAAAGGAAATATCTTCACCTAAAAACTAGACGGAAGCATTCTCAGAAACTTCAATGGGCTTTACGCATTCAACTCACAGAGTGCAATGTTCCTTTTGAGAGCGCAGTTTTAAAACACTGTTTTTCTAGAATTTGCTAGAGGATGTTTGGAGCGATGTGAGGCCTTTGTTGGAAAAGGAAATATCTTCACATAAAACCTAGACAGAAGCATTCTCAGAAACTCCTTTGTGATGAGTGCATTCAAATCACACACTTGAACCTTCCTTTGGAAAGAGCAGTTTTGAAACACTCTTTTTGAAGAATCTGCAAGTGAATATTTGGAGCGATTTGAGGCCTATGCTGGAAAATGAAATATCTTCACCTACAAACTAGACGGAAGCATTCTCAGAAACTTCTTTGTGATGAGTGCATTCAACTCACAGAGTTGAAGCTTCCTTTTGACAGAGCAGTTTTGAAACACTCTTTTAGCAGCATCTGCAAGGGGATATTTGGAGCGCTTTGAGGCCAAGGCTGGAAAACGAAATATCATCACATAAAAACTCGACAGAAGCATTCTCTGAAACTTCTTTCTGATGAGTGCATTCAACTCACAGACTCGAACGTTTCTTTTGATAGAACAGTTTAGAAACACTCCTTTTGTAGAATCTGCAAGTGTTTATTTGGAGCGCTTTGAGGCCTATGTTGGAAAAGGACATATCTTCACATCAAAAGTAGACACACGCATTCTCAGAAACTTCTTTGTGATGAGTGCATTGAACTCACAGAGTTCAACCTACCTATTGATAGAGAAGTTTTGAAACACCCTTTTTGTAGAATCTGCAAGTGAATATTTGGCGCGATATGAGGCCTATGCTGGAAATGGAAATATCTTCACATGAAAACTAGACAGATGAATTCTCAGAAACGTCTTTGTGATGAGTGCATTCAACACACAGACTTGAAGCTTAATTTTGAAAGAGCAGTTTCGAAACACTCTTTTTGTAGAATCTGCAAGTGGATATTTGGAGCGCTTTGAGGGCTATGCTGGAAAAGTTTATATCTTCACCTAAAAACTAGACAGAAGCATACTCAGAAACTTCTTTGTGATGTGTGCATTGAACTCACAGAGCTGAACCTTTCTTTTGATACAGAATTTTGAAACACTCTTTTCGTAGAATCTTCAAGTGGATGTATGGAGTGCTTTGAGGCCTATGCTGGAAAAGGAAATATCTTCACGTAGAAACTGGACAAAAGCATTCTCAGAAAATTCTTCGTAATGAGTGCATTCAACTCACAGAGTTGAAGCTTCCTTTTGATAGAGCAGTTTTGAAACACTCTTTTAGCAGCATCTGCAAGTGGATATTTGGAGCGCTTTGAGGCCAAGGCTGGAAAACGAAATATCATCATATAAAAACTCGACAGAAGCATTCTCTGAAACTTCTTTGTGATAAGTGCATTCAACTCACAGACTCGAACGTTTCTTTTGATAGAACAGTTTAGAAACACTCCTTTTGTAGAATCTGCAAGTGTTTATTTGGAGCGCTTTGAGGCCTATGTTGGAAAAGGACATATCTTCACATCAAAAGTAGACAGACGCATTCTCAGAAACTTCTTTGTGATGAGTGCATTGAACTCACAGAGTTCAACCTACCTATTGATAGAGAAGTTTTGAAACACCCTTTTTGTAGAATCTGCAAGTGAATATTTGGCGCGATTTGAGGCCTATGCAGGAAACGGAAATATCTTCACATGAAAACTAGACAGATGAATTCTCAGAAACGTCTTTGTGATGAGTGCATTCAACTCACAGACTTGAAGCTTCCTTTTGAAAGAGCAGTTTCGAAACACTCTTTTTGTAGAATCTGCAAGTGGATATTTGGAGCGCTTTGAGGGCTATGCTGGAAAAGTTAATACCTTCACCTAAAAACTAGACAGAAGCATACTCAGAAACTTCTTTGTGATGTGTGCATTGAACTCACAGAGTTGAACCTTTCTTTTGATACAGAAGTTTTGAAACACTCTTTTCGTAGAATCTTCAAGTGGATGGATGGAGTGATTTGAGGCCTATGCTGGAAAAGGAAATACCTTCACGTAGAAACTAGACAAAAGCATTCTCAGAAAGTTCCCTGTGCTTTGTGCATTCAACTCACAGAGTTGAACATTCCCTTTGATAGAGCAGTTTTGAAACACTCTTTTTGTAGAATCTGCAAGTGGATATTTGGAGCGCTTTGAGGCCTCTGCTGCCAAAGGAATTATCATTGCATAAAAACTAGATGGAAGCGTTCTCAGAAACTTCCTTGTGATGAGTGCATTCAACTCGCAGAGTGGAACCTTCCTTTCGATAGACCAGTTTTGAAACACTGTTTTTGTAGAATCCGCAAGTGGCTATTTGGAGCTCTTTGAGGCTTATGCTGGAAAAGGAAATATCTTCATCTACAAACTAGACAGAAGCATTCTCAGAAACTTCTTTGTCATGTGGGGATTGAACTCACAGAGTTGAACATTCCTTTACATAGAGCAGTTTTGCAACACCCTTTCGGTGGAAAGTGAAAGTGCTTATTTGGTGCGATGGCGGCATCTAGTGGATAAGGAAATACATTCAGATGAAAACAAGATACATCCATTCTCAGAAACTTCTTTGTGATGACTGCATTCTACTCACAGAGTTGAACCTTCCTTTTGATAGAACAGTTTGGAAACACTCTTTTTGTGGAATCTGCAAGTGGCTATTTGGAGCGCTTTGAGGCCTATGCTGGAAAAGGAAATATCTTCACATAAAACCTAGACAGAAGTATTCCCAGAAAGTTTTTCTGATGTGCGCATTCAACTCACCGAGTTGAACCTTCCTTTAGATAGAGCACTTTTGAAACACTCTTTCTGTAGTACCTGCGAGTGGATATTTGGAGTGCTTTGAGTGCTACACTGTAAAAGCAAATATCTTCACTTAGAATCTAGACAGAAGAATTCTCAGAGACTTCCCTGTGCTCTCTGCATTCCACTCACAGAGTTGAACCTTCCTTTTGATAGAACAGTTTTGAAACACTCTTGTGGTAGAATCTGCAAGTCGATATTTGGAAGGTTTGGAGGCCTATCCTGGGAAAGGAAATATCTTCCCATCAAAACTAGACAGAAGCATTCTCAGAAACTTCTTAGTGATGTGCGCATTCAAGTCACAGAGTTGAAGCTTCCTTTTGATATAGCAGTTTTGAGCCACTCTTTTAGTAGAATCTGCAAGTGGATGTTTGGAGAGCTAAGAGGCCAACACTGGAAAAGGAAATATCTTCACCTAAAAACTAGACGGAAGCATTCTCAGAAACTTCAATGGGCTTTACGCATTCAACTCACAGAGTGCAATGTTCCTTTTGAGAGCGCAGTTTTAAAACACTGTTTTTGTAGAATTTGCTAGAGGATGTTTGGAGCGATGTGAGGCCTTTGCTGGAAAAGGAAATATCTTCACATAAAACCTAGACAGAAGCATTCTCAGAAACTCCTTTGTGATGAGTGCATTCAAATCACACACTTGAACCTTCCTTTGGAAAGAGCAGTTTTGAAACACTCTTTTTGAAGAATCTGCAAGTGGATATTTGGAGCGATTTGAGGCCTATGCTGGAAAATGAAATATCTTCACCTACAAACTAGACGGAAGCATTCTCAGAAACTTCTTTGTGATGAGTGCATTCAACTCACAGAGTTGAAGCTTCCTTTTGACAGAGCAGTTTTGAAACACTCTTTTAGCAGCATCTGCAAGGGGATATTTGGAGCGCTTTGAGGCCAAGGCTGGAAAACGAAATATCATCACATAAAAACTCGACAGAAGCATTCTCTGAAACTTCTTTGTGATGAGTGCATTCAACTCACAGACTCGAACGTTTCTTTTGATAGAACAGTTTAGAAACACTCCTTTTGTAGAATCTGCAAGTGTTTATTTGGAGCGCTTTGAGGCCTATGTTGGAAAAGGACATATCTTCACATCAAAAGTAGACACACGCATTCTCAGAAACTTCTTTGTGATGAGTGCATTGAACTCACAGAGTTCAACCTACCTATTGATAGAGAAGTTTTGAAACACCCTTTTTGTAGAATCTGCAAGTGAATATTTGGCGCGATATGAGGCCTATGCTGGAAATGGAAATATCTTCACATGAAAACTAGACAGATGAATTCTCAGAAACGTCTTTGTGATGAGTGCATTCAACACACAGACTTGAAGCTTAATTTTGAAAGAGCAGTTTCGAAACACTCTTTTTGTAGAATCTGCAAGTGGATATTTGGAGCGCTTTGAGGGCTATGCTGGAAAAGTTTATATCTTCACCTAAAAACTAGACAGAAGCATACTCAGAAACTTCTTTGTGATGTGTGCATTGAACTCACAGAGCTGAACCTTTCTTTTGATACAGAATTTTGAAACACTCTTTTCGTAGAATCTTCAAGGGGATGTATGGAGTGCTTTGAGGCCTATGCTGGAAAAGGAAATATCTTCACGTAGAAACTGGACAAAAGCATTCTCAGAAAATTCTTCGTAATGAGTGCATTCAACTCACAGAGTTGAAGCTTCCTTTTGATAGAGCAGTTTTGAAACACTCTTTTAGCAGCATCTGCAAGTGGATATTTGGAGCGCTTTGAGGCCAAGGCTGGAAAACGAAATATCATCATATAAAAACTCGACAGAAGCATTCTCTGAAACTTCTTTGTGATAAGTGCATTCAACTCACAGACTCGAACGTTTCTTTTGATAGAACAGTTTAGAAACACTCCTTTTGTAGAATCTGCAAGTGTTTATTTGGAGCGCTTTGAGGCCTATGTTGGAAAAGGACATATCTTCACATCAAAAGTAGACAGACGCATTCTCAGAAACTTCTTTGTGATGAGTGCATTGAACTCACAGAGTTGAACCTACCTATTGATAGAGAAGTTTTGAAACACCCTTTTTGTAGAATCTGCAAGTGAATATTTGGCGCGATTTGAGGCCTATGCAGGAAACGGAAATATCTTCACATGAAAACTAGACAGATGAATTCTCAGAAACGTCTTTGTGATGAGTGCATTCAACTCACAGACTTGAAGCTTCCTTTTGAAAGAGCAGTTTCGAAACACTCTTTTTGTAGAATCTGCAAGTGGATATTTGGAGCGCTTTGAGGGCTATGCTGGAAAAGTTAATACCTTCACCTAAAAACTAGACAGAAGCATACTCAGAAACTTCTTTGTGATGTGTGCATTGAACTCACAGAGTTGAACCTTTCTTTTGATACAGAAGTTTTGAAACACTCTTTTCGTAGAATCTTCAAGTGGATGGATGGAGTGATTTGAGGCCTATGCTGGAAAAGGAAATACCTTCACGTAGAAACTAGACAAAAGCATTCTCAGAAAGTTCCCTGTGCTTTGTGCATTCAACTCACAGAGTTGAACATTCCCTTTGATAGAGCAGTTTTGAAACACTCTTTTTGTAGAATCTGCAAGTGGATATTTGGAGCGCTTTGAGGCCTCTGCTGCCAAAGGAATTATCATTGCATAAAAACTAGATGGAAGCGTTCTCAGAAACTTCCTTGTGATGAGTGCATTCAACTCGCAGAGTGGAACCTTCCTTTCGATAGACCAGTTTTGAAACACTGTTTTTGTAGAATCCGCAAGTGGCTATTTGGAGCTCTTTGAGGCTTATGCTGGAAAAGGAAATATCTTCATCTACAAACTAGACAGAAGCATTCTCAGAAACTTCTTTGTCATGTGGGGATTGAACTCACAGAGTTGAACATTCCTTTACATAGAGCAGTTTTGCAACACCCTTTCGGTGGAAAGTGAAAGTGCTTATTTGGTGCGATGGCGGCATCTAGTGGATAAGGAAATACATTCAGATGAAAACAAGATACATCCATTCTCAGAAACTTCTTTGTGATGACTGCATTCTACTCACAGAGTTGAACCTTCCTTTTGATAGAACAGTTTGGAAACACTCTTTTTGTGGAATCTGCAAGTGGCTATTTGGAGCGCTTTGAGGCCTATGCTGGAAAAGGAAATATCTTCACATAAAACCTAGACAGAAGTATTCCCAGAAAGTTTTTCTGATGTGCGCATTCAACTCACCGAGTTGAACCTTCCTTTAGATAGAGCACTTTTGAAACACTCTTTCTGTAGTACCTGCGAGTGGATATTTGGAGTGCTTTGAGTGCTACACTGTAAAAGCAAATATCTTCACTTAGAATCTAGACAGAAGAATTCTCAGAGACTTCCCTGTGCTCTCTGCATTCCACTCACAGAGTTGAACCTTCCTTTTGATAGAACAGTTTTGAAACACTCTTGTGGTAGAATCTGCAAGTCGATATTTGGAAGGTTTGGAGGCCTATCCTGGGAAAGGAAATATCTTCCCATCAAAACTAGACAGAAGCATTCTCAGAAACTTCTTAGTGATGTGCGCATTCAAGTCACAGAGTTGAAGCTTCCTTTTGATATAGCAGTTTTGAGCCACTCTTTTAGTAGAATCTGCAAGTGGATGTTTGGAGAGCTAAGAGGCCAACACTGGAAAAGGAAATATCTTCACCTAAAAACTAGACGGAAGCATTCTCAGAAACTTCAATGGGCTTTACGCATTCAACTCACAGAGTGCAATGTTCCTTTTGAGAGCGCAGTTTTAAAACACTGTTTTTCTAGAATTTGCTAGAGGATGTTTGGAGCGATGTGAGGCCTTTGTTGGAAAAGGAAATATCTTCACATAAAACCTAGACAGAAGCATTCTCAGAAACTCCTTTGTGATGAGTGCATTCAAATCACACACTTGAACCTTCCTTTGGAAAGAGCAGTTTTGAAACACTCTTTTTGAAGAATCTGCAAGTGAATATTTGGAGCGATTTGAGGCCTATGCTGGAAAATGAAATATCTTCACCTACAAACTAGACGGAAGCATTCTCAGAAACTTCTTTGTGATGAGTGCATTCAACTCACAGAGTTGAAGCTTCCTTTTGACAGAGCAGTTTTGAAACACTCTTTTAGCAGCATCTGCAAGGGGATATTTGGAGCGCTTTGGGGCCAAGGCTGGAAAACGAAATATCATCACATAAAAACTCGACAGAAGCATTCTCTGAAACTTCTTTCTGATGAGTGCATTCAACTCACAGACTCGAACGTTTCTTTTGATAGAACAGTTTAGAAACACTCCTTTTGTAGAATCTGCAAGTGTTTATTTGGAGCGCTTTGAGGTCTATGTTGGAAAAGGACATATCTTCACATCAAAAGTAGACACACGCATTCTCAGAAACTTCTTTGTGATGAGTGCATTGAACTCACAGAGTTCAACCTACCTATTGATAGAGAAGTTTTGAAACACCCTTTTTGTAGAATCTGCAAGTGAATATTTGGCGCGATATGAGGCCTATGCTGGAAATGGAAATATCTTCACATGAAAACTAGACAGATGAATTCTCAGAAACGTCTTTGTGATGAGTGCATTCAACACACAGACTTGAAGCTTAATTTTGAAAGAGCAGTTTCGAAACACTCTTTTTGTAGAATCTGCAAGTGGATATTTGGAGCGCTTTGAGGGCTATGCTGGAAAAGTTTATATCTTCACCTAAAAACTAGACAGAAGCATACTCAGAAACTTCTTTGTGATGTGTGCATTGAACTCACAGAGCTGAACCTTTCTTTTGATACAGAATTTTGAAACACTCTTTTCGTAGAATCTTCAAGTGGATGTATGGAGTGCTTTGAGGCCTATGCTGGAAAAGGAAATATCTTCACGTAGAAACTGGACAAAAGCATTCTCAGAAAATTCTTCGTAATGAGTGCATTCAACTCACAGAGTTGAAGCTTCCTTTTGATAGAGCAGTTTTGAAACACTCTTTTAGCAGCATCTGCAAGTGGATATTTGGAGCGCTTTGAGGCCAAGGCTGGAAAACGAAATATCATCATATAAAAACTCGACAGAAGCATTCTCTGAAACTTCTTTGTGATAAGTGCATTCAACTCACAGACTCGAACGTTTCTTTTGATAGAACAGTTTAGAAACACTCCTTTTGTAGAATCTGCAAGTGTTTATTTGGAGCGCTTTGAGGCCTATGTTGGAAAAGGACATATCTTCACATCAAAAGTAGACAGACGCATTCTCAGAAACTTCTTTGTGATGAGTGCATTGAACTCACAGAGTTGAACCTACCTATTGATAGAGAAGTTTTGAAACACCCTTTTTGTAGAATCTGCAAGTGAATATTTGGCGCGATTTGAGGCCTATGCAGGAAACGGAAATATCTTCACATGAAAACTAGACAGATGAATTCTCAGAAACGTCTTTGTGATGAGTGCATTCAACTCACAGACTTGAAGCTTCCTTTTGAAAGAGCAGTTTCGAAACACTCTTTTTGTAGAATCTGCAAGTGGATATTTGGAGCGCTTTGAGGGCTATGCTGGAAAAGTTAATACCTTCACCTAAAAACTAGACAGAAGCATACTCAGAAACTTCTTTGTGATGTGTGCATTGAACTCACAGAGTTGAACCTTTCTTTTGATACAGAAGTTTTGAAACACTCTTTTCGTAGAATCTTCAAGTGGATGGATGGAGTGATTTGAGGCCTATGCTGGAAAAGGAAATACCTTCACATAGAAACTAGACAAAAGCATTCTCAGAAAGTTCCCTGTGCTTTGTGCATTCAACTCACAGAGTTGAACATTCCCTTTGATAGAGCAGTTTTGAAACACTCTTTTTGTAGGATCTGCAAGTGGATATTTGGAGCGCTTTGAGGCCTCTGCTGCCAAAGGAATTATCATTGCATAAAAACTAGATGGAAGCGTTCTCAGAAACTTCCTTGTGATGAGTGCATTCAACTCGCAGAGTGGAACCTTCCTTTCGATAGACCAGTTTTGAAACACTGTTTTTGTAGAATCCGCAAGTGGCTATTTGGAGCTCTTTGAGGCTTATGCTGGAAAAGGAAATATCTTCATCTACAAACTAGACAGAAGCATTCTCAGAAACTTCTTTGTCATGTGGGGATTGAACTCACAGAGTTGAACATTCCTTTACATAGAGCAGTTTTGCAACACCCTTTCGGTGGAAAGTGAAAGTGCTTATTTGATGCGATGGCGGCATCCAGTGGATAAGGAAATACATTCAGATGAAAACAAGATACATCCATTCTCAGAAACTTCTTTGTGATGACTGCATTCTACTCACAGAGTTGAACCTTCCTTTTGATAGAACAGTTTGGAAACACTCTTTTTGTGGAATCTGCAAGTGGCTATTTGGAGCGCTTTGAGGCCTATGCTGGAAAAGGAAATATCTTCACATAAAACCTAGACAGAAGTATTCCCAGAAAGTTTTTCTGATGTGCGCATTCAACTCACCGAGTTGAACCTTCCTTTAGATAGAGCACTTTTGAAACACTCTTTCTGTAGTACCTGCGAGTGGATATTTGGAGTGCTTTGAGTGCTACACTGTAAAAGCAAATATCTTCACTTAGAATCTAGACAGAAGAATTCTCAGAGACTTCCCTGTGCTCTCTGCATTCCACTCACAGAGTTGAACCTTCCTTTTGATAGAACAGTCTTGAAACACTCTTGTGGTAGAATCTGCAAGTCGATATTTGGAAGGTTTGGAGGCCTATCCTGGGAAAGGAAATATCTTCCCATCAAAACTAGACAGAAGCATTCTCAGAAACTTCTTAGTGATGTGCGCATTCAAGTCACAGAGTTGAAGCTTCCTTTTGATATAGCAGTTTTGAACCACTCTTTTAGTAGAATCTGCAAGTGGATGTTTGGAGAGCTAAGAGGCCAACACTGGAAAAGGAAATATCTTCACCTAAAAACTAGACGGAAGCATTCTCAGAAACTTCAATGGGCTTTACGCATTCAACTCACAGAGTGCAATGTTCCTTTTGAGAGCGCAGTTTTAAAACACTGTTTTTGTAGAATTTGCTAGAGGATGTTTGGAGCGATGTGAGGCCTTTGCTGGAAAAGGAAATATCTTCACATAAAACCTAGACAGAAGCATTCTCAGAAACTCCTTTGTGATGAGTGCATTCAAATCACACACTTGAACCTTCCTTTGGAAAGAGCAGTTTTGAAACACTCTTTTTGAAGAATCTGCAAGTGGATATTTGGAGCGATTTGAGGCCTATGCTGGAAAATGAAATATCTTCACCTACAAACTAGACGGAAGCATTCTCAGAAACTTCTTTGTGATGAGTGCATTCAACTCACAGAGTTGAAGCTTCCTTTTGACAGAGCAGTTTTGAAACACTCTTTTAGCAGCATCTGCAAGTGGATATTTGGAGCGCTTTGAAGCCAAGGCTGGAAAACGAAATATCATCACATAAAAACTCGACAGAAGCATTCTCTGAAACTTCTTTCTGATGAGTGCATTCAACTCACAGACTCGAACGTTTCTTTTGATAGAACAGTTTAGAAACACTCCTTTTGTAGAATCTGCAAGTGTTTATTTGGAGCGCTTTGAGGCCTATGTTGGAAAAGGACATATCTTCACATCAAAAGTAGACACACGCATTCTCAGAAACTTCTTTGTGATGAGTGCATTGAACTCACAGAGTTCAACCTACCTATTGATAGAGAAGTTTTGAAACACCCTTTTTGTAGAATCTGCAAGTGAATATTTGGCGCGATATGAGGCCTATGCTGGAAATGGAAATATCTTCACATGAAAACTAGACAGATGAATTCTCAGAAACGTCTTTGTGATGAGTGCATTCAACACACAGACTTGAAGCTTAATTTTGAAAGAGCAGTTTCGAAACACTCTTTTTGTAGAATCTGCAAGTGGATATTTGGAGCGCTTTGAGGGCTATGCTGGAAAAGTTTATATCTTCACCTAAAAACTAGACAGAAGCATACTCAGAAACTTCTTTGTGATGTGTGCATTGAACTCACAGAGCTGAACCTTTCTTTTGATACAGAATTTTGAAACACTCTTTTCGTAGAATCTTCAAGTGGATGTATGGAGTGCTTTGAGGCCTATGCTGGAAAAGGAAATATCTTCACGTAGAAACTGGACAAAAGCATTCTCAGAAAATTCTTCGTAATGAGTGCATTCAACTCACAGAGTTGAAGCTTCCTTTTGATAGAGCAGTTTTGAAACACTCTTTTAGCAGCATCTGCAAGTGGATATTTGGAGCGCTTTGAGGCCAAGGCTGGAAAACGAAATATCATCATATAAAAACTCGACAGAAGCATTCTCTGAAACTTCTTTGTGATAAGTGCATTCAACTCACAGACTCGAACGTTTCTTTTGATAGAACAGTTTAGAAACACTCCTTTTGTAGAATCTGCAAGTGTTTATTTGGAGCGCTTTGAGGCCTATGATGGAAAAGGACATATCTTCACATCAAAAGTAGACAGACGCATTCTCAGAAACTTCTTTGTGATGAGTGCATTGAACTCACAGAGTTGAACCTACCTATTGATAGAGAAGTTTTGAAACACCCTTTTTGTAGAATCTGCAAGTGAATATTTGGCGCGATTTGAGGCCTATGCAGGAAACGGAAATATCTTCACATGAAAACTAGACAGATGAATTCTCAGAAACGTCTTTGTGATGAGTGCATTCAACTCACAGACTTGAAGCTTCCTTTTGAAAGAGCAGTTTTGAAACACTCTTTTTGTAGAATCTGCAAGTGGATATTTGGAGCGCTTTGAGGGCTATGCTGGAAAAGTTAATACCTTCACCTAAAAACTAGACAGAAGCATACTCAGAAACTTCTTAGTGATGTGCGCATTCAAGTCACAGAGTTGAAGCTTCCTTTTGATATAGCAGTTTTGAGCCACTCTTTTAGTAGAATCTGCAAGTGGATGTTTGGAGAGCTAAGAGGCCAACACTGGAAAAGGAAATATCTTCACCTAAAAACTAGTCGGAAGCATTCTCAGAAACTTCAATGGGCTTTACGCATTCAACTCACAGAGTGCAATGTTCCTTTTGAGAGCGCAGTTTTAAAACACTGTTTTTGTAGAATTTGCTAGAGGATGTTTGGAGCGATGTGAGGCCTTTGCTGGAAAAGGAAATATCTTCACATAAAACCTAGACAGAAGCATTCTCAGAAACTCCTTTGTGATGAGTGCATTCAAATCACACACTTGAACCTTCCTTTGGAAAGAGCAGTTTTGAAACACTCTTTTTGAAGAATCTGCAAGTGGATATTTGGAGCGATTTGAGGCCTATGCTGGAAAATGAAATATCTTCACCTACAAACTAGACGGAAGCATTCTCAGAAACTTCTTTGTGATGAGTGCATTCAACTCACAGAGTTGAAGCTTCCTTTTGACAGAGCAGTTTTGAAACACTCTTTTAGCAGCATCTGCAAGGGGATATTTGGAGCGCTTTGAGGCCAAGGCTGGAAAACGAAATATCATCACATAAAAACTCGACAGAAGCATTCTCTGAAACTTCTTTCTGATGAGTGCATTCAACTCACAGACTCGAACGTTTCTTTTGATAGAACAGTTTAGAAACACTCCTTTTGTAGAATCTGCAAGTGTTTATTTGGAGCGCTTTGAGGCCTATGTTGGAAAAGGACATATCTTCACATCAAAAGTAGACACACGCATTCTCAGAAACTTCTTTGTGATGAGTGCATTGAACTCACAGAGTTGAACCTACCTATTGATAGAGAAGTTTTGAAACACCCTTTTTGTAGAATCTGCAAGTGAATATTTGGCGCGATATGAGGCCTATGCTGGAAATGGAAATATCTTCACATGAAAACTAGACAGATGAATTCTCAGAAACGTCTTTGTGATGAGTGCATTCAACACACAGACTTGAAGCTTAATTTTGAAAGAGCAGTTTCGAAACACTCTTTTTGTAGAATCTGCAAGTGGATATTTGGAGCGCTTTGAGGGCTATGCTGGAAAAGTTTATATCTTCACCTAAAAACTAGACAGAAGCATACTCAGAAACTTCTTTGTGATGTGTGCATTGAACTCACAGAGCTGAACCTTTCTTTTGATACAGAATTTTGAAACACTCTTTTCGTAGAATCTTCAAGTGGATGTATGGAGTTCTTTGAGGCCTATGCTGGAAAAGGAAATATCTTCACGTAGAAACTGGACAAAAGCATTCTCAGAAAATTCTTCGTAATGAGTGCATTCAACTCACAGAGTTGAAGCTTCCTTTTGATAGAGCAGTTTTGAAACACTCTTTTAGCAGCATCTGAAAGTGGATATTTGGAGCGCTTTGAGGCCAAGGCTGGAAAACGAAATATCATCATATAAAAACTCGACAGAAGCATTCTCTGAAACTTCTTTGTGATAAGTGCATTCAACTCACAGACTCGAACGTTTCTTTTGATAGAACAGTTTAGAAACACTCCTTTTGTAGAATCTGCAAGTGTTTATTTGGAGCGCTTTGAGGCCTATGTTGGAAAAGGACATATCTTCACATCAAAAGTAGACAGACGCATTCTCAGAAACTTCTTTGTGATGAGTGCATTGAACTCACAGAGTTGAACCTACCTGTTGATAGAGAAGTTTTGAAACACCCTTTTTGTAGAATCTGCAAGTGAATATTTGGCGCGATTTGAGGCCTATGCAGGAAACGGAAATATCTTCACATGAAAACTAGACAGATGAATTCTCAGAAACGTCTTTGTGATGAGTGCATTCAACTCACAGACTTGAAGCTTCCTTTTGAAAGAGCAGTTTCGAAACACTCTTTTTGTAGAATCTGCAAGTGGATATTTGGAGCGCTTTGAGGGCTATGCTGGAAAAGTTAATACCTTCACCTAAAAACTAGACAGAAGCATACTCAGAAACTTCTTTGTGATGTGTGCATTGAACTCACAGAGTTGAACCTTTCTTTTGATACAGAAGTTTTGAAACACTCTTTTCGTAGAATCTTCAAGTGGATGGATGGAGTGATTTGAGGCCTATGCTGGAAAAGGAAATACCTTCACATAGAAACGAGACAAAAGCATTCTCAGAAAGTTCCCTGTGCTTTGTGCATTCAACTCACAGAGTTGAACATTCCCTTTGATAGAGCAGTTTTGAAAAACTCTTTTTGTAGGATCTGCAAGTGGATATTTGGAGCGCTTTGAGGCCTCTGCTGCCAAAGGAATTATCATTGCATAAAAACTAGATGGAAGCGTTCTCAGAAACTTCCTTGTGATGAGTGCATTCAACTCGCAGAGTGGAACCTTCCTTTCGATAGACCAGTTTTGAAACACTGTTTTTGTAGAATCCGCAAGTGGCTATTTGGAGCTCTTTGAGGCTTATGCTGGAAAAGGAAATATCTTCATCTACAAACTAGACAGAAGCATTCTCAGAAACTTCTTTGTCATGTGGGGATTGAACTCACAGAGTTGAACATTCCTTTACATAGAGCAGTTTTGCAACACCCTTTCGGTGGAAAGTGAAAGTGCTTATTTGGTGCGATGGCGGCATCTAGTGGATAAGGAAATACATTCAGATGAAAACAAGATACATCCATTCTCAGAAACTTCTTTGTGATGACTGCATTCTACTCACAGAGTTGAACCTTCCTTTTGATAGAACAGTTTGGAAACACTCTTTTTGTGGAATCTGCAAGTGGCTATTTGGAGCGCTTTGAGGCCTATGCTGGAAAAGGAAATATCTTCACATAAAACCTAGACAGAAGTATTCCCAGAAAGTTTTTCTGATGTGCGCATTCAACTCACCGAGTTGAACCTTCCTTTAGATAGAGCACTTTTGAAACACTCTTTCTGTAGTACCTGCGAGTGGATATTTGGAGTGCTTTGAGTGCTACACTGTAAAAGCAAATATCTTCACTTAGAATCTAGACAGAAGAATTCTCAGAGACTTCCCTGTGCTCTCTGCATTCCACTCACAGAGTTGAACCTTCCTTTTGATAGAACAGTTTTGAAACACTCTTGTGGTAGAATCTGCAAGTCGATATTTGGAAGGTTTGGAGGCCTATCCTGGGAAAGGAAATATCTTCCCATCAAAACTAGACAGAAGCATTCTCAGAAACTTCTTAGTGATGTGCGCATTCAAGTCACAGAGTTGAAGCTTCCTTTTGATATAGCAGTTTTGAGCCACTCTTTTAGTAGAATCTGCAAGTGGATGTTTGGAGAGCTAAGAGGCCAACACTGGAAAAGGAAATATCTTCACCTAAAAACTAGACGGAAGCATTCTCAGAAACTTCAATGGGCTTTACGCATTCAACTCACAGAGTGCAATGTTCCTTTTGAGAGCGCAGTTTTAAAACACTGTTTTTGTAGAATTTGCTAGAGGATGTTTGGAGCGATGTGAGGCCTTTGCTGGAAAAGGAAATATCTTCACATAAAACCTAGACAGAAGCATTCTCAGAAACTCCTTTGTGATGAGTGCATTCAAATCACACACTTGAACCTTCCTTTGGAAAGAGCAGTTTTGAAACACTCTTTTTGAAGAATCTGCAGGTGGATATTTGGAGCGATTTGAGGCCTATGCTGGAAAATGAAATATCTTCACCTACAAACTAGACGGAAGCATTCTCAGAAACTTCTTTGTGATGAGTGCATTCAACTCACAGAGTTGAAGCTTCCTTTTGACAGAGCAGTTTTGAAACACTCTTTTAGCAACATCTGCAAGGGGATATTTGGAGCGCTTTGAGGCCAAGGCTGGAAAACGAAATATCATCACATAAAAACTCGACAGAAGCATTCTCTGAAACTTCTTTCTGATAAGTGCATTCAACTCACAGACTCGAACGTTTCTTTTGATAGAACAGTTTAGAAACACTCCTTTTGTAGAATCTGCAAGTGTTTATTTGGAGCGCTTTGAGGCCTATGTTGGAAAAGGACATATCTTCACATCAAAAGTAGACACACGCATTCTCAGAAACTTCTTTGTGATGAGTGCATTGAACTCACAGAGTTCAACCTACCTATTGATAGAGAAGTTTTGAAACACCCTTTTTGTAGAATCTGCAAGTGAATATTTGGCGCGATATGAGGCCTATGCTGGAAATGGAAATATCTTCACATGAAAACTAGACAGATGAATTCTCAGAAACGTCTTTGTGATGAGTGCATTCAACACACAGACTTGAAGCTTAATTTTGAAAGAGCAGTTTCGAAACACTCTTTTTGTAGAATCTGCAAGTGGATATTTGGAGCGCTTTGAGGGCTATGCTGGAAAAGTTTATATCTTCACCTAAAAACTAGACAGAAGCATACTCAGAAACTTCTTTGTGATGTGTGCATTGAACTCACAGAGCTGAACCTTTCTTTTGATACAGAATTTTGAAACACTCTTTTCGTAGAATCTTCAAGTGGATGTATGGAGTGCTTTGAGGCCTATGCTGGAAAAGGAAATATCTTCACGTAGAAACTGGACAAAAGCATTCTCAGAAAATTCTTCGTAATGAGTGCATTCAACTCACAGAGTTGAAGCTTCCTTTTGATAGAGCAGTTTTGAAACACTCTTTTAGCAGCATCTGCAAGTGGATATTTGGAGCGCTTTGAGGCCAAGGCTGGAAAACGAAATATCATCATATAAAAACTCGACAGAAGCATTCTCTGAAACTTCTTTGTGATAAGTGCATTCAACTCACAGACTCGAACGTTTCTTTTGATAGAACAGTTTAGAAACACTCCTTTTGTAGAATCTGCAAGTGTTTATTTGGAGCGCTTTGAGGCCTATGTTGGAAAAGGACATATCTTCACATCAAAAGTAGACAGACGCATTCTCAGAAACTTCTTTGTGATGAGTGCATTGAACTCACAGAGTTGAACCTACCTATTGATAGAGAAGTTTTGAAACACCCTTTTTGTAGAATCTGCAAGTGAATATTTGGCGCGATATGAGGCCTATGCAGGAAACGGAAATATCTTCACATGAAAACTAGACAGATGAATTCTCAGAAACGTCTTTGTGATGAGTGCATTCAACTCACAGACTTGAAGCTTCCTTTTGAAAGAGCAGTTTCGAAACACTCTTTTTGTAGAATCTGCAAGTGGATATTTGGAGCGCTTTGAGGGCTATGCTGGAAAAGTTAATACCTTCACCTAAAAACTAGACAGAAGCATACTCAGAAACTTCTTTGTGATGTGTGCATTGAACTCACAGAGTTGAACCTTTCTTTTGATACAGAAGTTTTGAAACACTCTTTTCGTAGAATCTTCAAGTGGATGGATGGAGTGATTTGAGGCCTATGCTGGAAAAGGAAATACCTTCACGTAGAAACTAGACAAAAGCATTCTCAGAAAGTTCCCTGTGCTTTGTGCATTCAACTCACAGAGTTGAACATTCCCTTTGATAGAGCAGTTTTGAAACACTCTTTTTGTAGAATCTGCAAGTGGATATTTGGAGCGCTTTGAGGCCTCTGCTGCCAAAGGAATTATCATTGCATAAAAACTAGATGGAAGCGTTCTCAGAAACTTCCTTGTGATGAGTGCATTCAACTCGCAGAGTGGAACCTTCCTTTCGATAGACCAGTTTTGAAACACTGTTTTTGTAGAATCCGCAAGTGGCTATTTGGAGCTCTTTGAGGCTTATGCTGGAAAAGGAAATATCTTCATCTACAAACTAGACAGAAGCATTCTCAGAAACTTCTTTGTCATGTGGGGATTGAACTCACAGAGTTGAACATTCCTTTACATAGAGCAGTTTTGCAACACCCTTTCGGTGGAAAGTGAAAGTGCTTATTTGGTGCGATGGCGGCATCTAGTGGATAAGGAAATACATTCAGATGAAAACAAGATACATCCATTCTCAGAAACTTCTTTGTGATGACTGCATTCTACTCACAGAGTTGAACCTTCCTTTTGATAGAACAGTTTGGAAACACTCTTTTTGTGGAATCTGCAAGTGGCTATTTGGAGCGCTTTGAGGCCTATGCTGGAAAAGGAAATATCTTCACATAAAACCTAGACAGAAGTATTCCCAGAAAGTTTTTCTGATGTGCGCATTCAACTCACCGAGTTGAACCTTCCTTTAGATAGAGCACTTTTGAAACACTCTTTCTGTAGTACCTGCGAGTGGATATTTGGAGTGCTTTCAGTGCTACACTGTAAAAGCAAATATCTTCACTTAGAATCTAGACAGAAGAATTCTCAGAGACTTCCCTGGGCTCTCTGCATTCCACTCACAGAGTTGAACCTTCCTCTTGATAGGACAGTTTTGAAACACTCTTGTGATAGAATCTGCAAGTCGATATTTGGAAGGTTTGGAGGCCTATCCTGGGAAAGGAAATATCTTCCCATCAAAACTAGATAGAAGCATTCTCAGAAACTTCTTAGTGATGTGCGCATTCAAGTCACAGAGTTGAAGCTTCCTTTTGATATAGCAGTTTTGAACCACTCTTTTAGTAGAATCTGCAAGTGGATGTTTGGAGAGCTAAGAGGCCAACACTGGAAAAGGAAATCTCTTCACCTAAAAACTAGACGGAAGCATTCTCAGAAACTTCAATGGGCTTTACGCATTCAACTCACAGAGTGCAATGTTCCTTTTGAGAGCGCAGTTTTAAAACACTGTTTTTGTAGAATTTGCTAGAGGATGTTTGGAGCGATGTGAGGCCTTTGCTGGAAAAGGAAATATCTTCACATAAAACCTAGACAGAAGCATTCTCAGAAACTCCTTTGTGATGAGTGCATTCAAATCACACACTTGAACCTTCCTTTGGAAAGAGCAGTTTTGAAACACTCTTTTTGAAGAATCTGCAAGTGGATATTTGGAGCGATTTGAGGCCTATGCTGGAAAATGAAATATCTTCACCTACAAACTAGACGGAAGCATTCTCAGAAACTTCTTTGTGATGAGTGCATTCAACTCACAGAGTTGAAGCTTCCTTTTGACAGAGCAGTTTTGAAACACTCTTTTAGCAGCATCTGCAAGTGGATATTTGGAGCGCTTTGAGGCCAAGGCTGGAAAACGAAATATCATCACATAAAAACTCGACAGAAGCATTCTCTGAAACTTCTTTCTGATGAGTGCATTCAACTCACAGACTCGAACGTTTCTTTTGATAGAACAGTTTAGAAACACTCCTTTTGTAGAATCTGCAAGTGTTTATTTGGAGCGCTTTGAGGCCTATGTTGGAAAAGGACATATCTTCACATCAAAAGTAGACACACGCATTCTCAGAAACTTCTTTGTGATGAGTGCATTGAACTCACAGAGTTGAACCTACCTATTGATAGAGAAGTTTTGAAACACCCTTTTTGTAGAATCTGCAAGTGAATATTTGGCGCGATATGAGGCCTATGCTGGAAATGGAAATATCTTCACATGAAAACTAGACAGATGAATTCTCAGAAACGTCTTTGTGATGAGTGCATTCAACACACAGACTTGAAGCTTAATTTTGAAAGAGCAGTTTCGAAACACTCTTTTTGTAGAATCTGCAAGTGGATATTTGGAGCGCTTTGAGGGCTATGCTGGAAAAGTTTATATCTTCACCTAAAAACTAGACAGAAGCATACTCAGAAACTTCTTTGTGATGTGTGCATTGAACTCACAGAGCTGAACCTTTCTTTTGATACAGAATTTTGAAACACTCTTTTCGTAGAATCTTCAAGTGGATGTATGGAGTTCTTTGAGGCCTATGCTGGAAAAGGAAATATCTTCACGTAGAAACTGGACAAAAGCATTCTCAGAAAATTCTTCGTAATGAGTGCATTCAACTCACAGAGTTGAAGCTTCCTTTTGATAGAGCAGTTTTGAAACACTCTTTTAGCAGCATCTGCAAGTGGATATTTGGAGCGCTTTGAGGCCAAGGCTGGAAAACGAAATATCATCATATAAAAACTCGACAGAAGCATTCTCTGAAACTTCTTTGTGATAAGTGCATTCAACTCACAGACTCGAACGTTTCTTTTGATAGAACAGTTTAGAAACACTCCTTTTGTAGAATCTGCAAGTGTTTATTTGGAGCGCTTTGAGGCCTATGTTGGAAAAGGACATATCTTCACATCAAAAGTAGACAGACGCATTCTCAGAAACTTCTTTGTGATGAGTGCATTGAACTCACAGAGTTGAACCTACCTGTTGATAGAGAAGTTTTGAAACACCCTTTTTGTAGAATCTGCAAGTGAATATTTGGCGCGATTTGAGGCCTATGCAGGAAACGGAAATATCTTCACATGAAAACTAGACAGATGAATTCTCAGAAACGTCTTTGTGATGAGTGCATTCAACTCACAGACTTGAAGCTTCCTTTTGAAAGAGCAGTTTCGAAACACTCTTTTTGTAGAATCTGCAAGTGGATATTTGGAGCGCTTTGAGGGCTATGCTGGAAAAGTTAATACCTTCACCTAAAAACTAGACAGAAGCATACTCAGAAACTTCTTTGTGATGTGTGCATTGAACTCACAGAGTTGAACCTTTCTTTTGATACAGAAGTTTTGAAACACTCTTTTCGTAGAATCTTCAAGTGGATGGATGGAGTGATTTGAGGCCTATGCTGGAAAAGGAAATACCTTCACATAGAAACGAGACAAAAGCATTCTCAGAAAGTTCCCTGTGCTTTGTGCATTCAACTCACAGAGTTGAACATTCCCTTTGATAGAGCAGTTTTGAAACACTCTTTTTGTAGGATCTGCAAGTGGATATTTGGAGCGCTTTGAGGCCTCTGCTGCCAAAGGAATTATCATTGCATAAAAACTAGATGGAAGCGTTCTCAGAAACTTCCTTGTGATGAGTGCATTCAACTCGCAGAGTGGAACCTTCCTTTCGATAGACCAGTTTTGAAACACTGTTTTTGTAGAATCCGCAAGTGGCTATTTGGAGCTCTTTGAGGCTTATGCTGGAAAAGGAAATATCTTCATCTACAAACTAGACAGAAGCATTCTCAGAAACTTCTTTGTCATGTGGGGATTGAACTCACAGAGTTGAACATTCCTTTACATAGAGCAGTTTTGCAACACCCTTTCGGTGGAAAGTGAAAGTGCTTATTTGGTGCGATGGCGGCATCTAGTGGATAAGGAAATACATTCAGATGAAAACAAGATACATCCATTCTCAGAAACTTCTTTGTGATGACTGCATTCTACTCACAGAGTTGAACCTTCCTTTTGATAGAACAGTTTGGAAACACTCTTTTTGTGGAATCTGCAAGTGGCTATTTGGAGCGCTTTGAGGCCTATGCTGGAAAAGGAAATATCTTCACATAAAACCTAGACAGAAGTATTCCCAGAAAGTTTTTCTGATGTGCGCATTCAACTCACCGAGTTGAACCTTCCTTTAGATAGAGCACTTTTGAAACACTCTTTCTGTAGTACCTGCGAGTGGATATTTGGAGTGCTTTGAGTGCTACACTGTAAAAGCAAATATCTTCACTTAGAATCTAGACAGAAGAATTCTCAGAGACTTCCCTGTGCTCTCTGCATTCCACTCACAGAGTTGAACCTTCCTTTTGATAGAACAGTTTTGAAACACTCTTGTGGTAGAATCTGCAAGTCGATATTTGGAAGGTTTGGAGGCCTATCCTGGGAAAGGAAATATCTTCCCATCAAAACTAGACAGAAGCATTCTCAGAAACTTCTTAGTGATGTGCGCATTCAAGTCACAGAGTTGAAGCTTCCTTTTGATATAGCAGTTTTGAGCCACTCTTTTAGTAGAATCTGCAAGTGGATGTTTGGAGAGCTAAGAGGCCAACACTGGAAAAGGAAAAATCTTCACCTAAAAACTAGACGGAAGCATTCTCAGAAACTTCAATGGGCTTTACGCATTCAACTCACAGAGTGCAATGTTCCTTTTGAGAGCGCAGTTTTAAAACACTGTTTTTGTAGAATTTGCTAGAGGATGTTTGGAGCGATGTGAGGCCTTTGCTGGAAAAGGAAATATCTTCACATAAAACCTAGACAGAAGCATTCTCAGAAACTCCTTTGTGATGAGTGCATTCAAATCACACACTTGAACCTTCCTTTGGAAAGAGCAGTTTTGAAACACTCTTTTTGAAGAATCTGCAGGTGGATATTTGGAGCGATTTGAGGCCTATGCTGGAAAATGAAATATCTTCACCTACAAACTAGACGGAAGCATTCTCAGAAACGTCTTTGTGATGAGTGCATTCAACTCACAGAGTTGAAGCTTCCTTTTGACAGAGCAGTTTTGAAACACTCTTTTAGCAACATCTGCAAGGGGATATTTGGAGCGCTTTGAGGCCAAGGCTGGAAAACGAAATATCATCACATAAAAACTCGACAGAAGCATTCTCTGAAACTTCTTTCTGATAAGTGCATTCAACTCACAGACTCGAACGTTTCTTTTGATAGAACAGTTTAGAAACACTCCTTTTGTAGAATCTGCAAGTGTTTATTTGGAGCGCTTTGAGGCCTATGTTGGAAAAGGACATATCTTCACATCAAAAGTAGACAGACGCATTCTCAGAAACTTCTTTGTGATGAGTGCATTGAACTCACAGAGTTCAACCTACCTATTGATAGAGAAGTTTTGAAACACCCTTTTTGTAGAATCTGCAAGTGAATATTTGGCGCGATATGAGGCCTATGCTGGAAATGGAAATATCTTCACATGAAAACTAGACAGATGAATTCTCAGAAACGTCTTTGTGATGAGTGCATTCAACACACAGACTTGAAGCTTAATTTTGAAAGAGCAGTTTCGAAACACTCTTTTTGTAGAATCTGCAAGTGGATATTTGGAGCGCTTTGAGGGCTATGCTGGAAAAGTTTATATCTTCACCTAAAAACTAGACAGAAGCATACTCAGAAACTTCTTTGTGATGTGTGCATTGAACTCACAGAGCTGAACCTTTCTTTTGATACAGAATTTTGAAACACTCTTTTCGTAGAATCTTCAAGTGGATGTATGGAGTGCTTTGAGGCCTATGCTGGAAAAGGAAATATCTTCACGTAGAAACTGGACAAAAGCATTCTCAGAAAATTCTTCGTAATGAGTGCATTCAACTCACAGAGTTGAAGCTTCCTTTTGATAGAGCAGTTTTGAAACACTCTTTTAGCAGCATCTGCAAGTGGATATTTGGAGCGCTTTGAGGCCAAGGCTGGAAAACGAAATATCATCATATAAAAACTCGACAGAAGCATTCTCTGAAACTTCTTTGTGATAAGTGCATTCAACTCACAGACTCGAACGTTTCTTTTGATAGAACAGTTTAGAAACACTCCTTTTGTAGAATCTGCAAGTGTTTATTTGGAGCGCTTTGAGGCCTATGTTGGAAAAGGACATATCTTCACATCAAAAGTAGACAGACGCATTCTCAGAAACTTCTTTGTGATGAGTGCATTGAACTCACAGAGTTGAACCTACCTATTGATAGAGAAGTTTTGAAACACCCTTTTTGTAGAATCTGCAAGTGAATATTTGGCGCGATATGAGGCCTATGCAGGAAACGGAAATATCTTCACATGAAAACTAGACAGATGAATTCTCAGAAACGTCTTTGTGATGAGTGCATTCAACTCACAGACTTGAAGCTTCCTTTTGAAAGAGCAGTTTCGAAACACTCTTTTTGTAGAATCTGCAAGTGGATATTTGGAGCGCTTTGAGGGCTATGCTGGAAAAGTTAATACCTTCACCTAAAAACTAGACAGAAGCATACTCAGAAACTTCTTTGTGATGTGTGCATTGAACTCACAGAGTTGAACCTTTCTTTTGATACAGAAGTTTTGAAACACTCTTTTCGTAGAATCTTCAAGTGGATGGATGGAGTGATTTGAGGCCTATGCTGGAAAAGGAAATACCTTCACGTAGAAACTAGACAAAAGCATTCTCAGAAAGTTCCCTGTGCTTTGTGCATTCAACTCACAGAGTTGAACATTCCCTTTGATAGAGCAGTTTTGAAACACTCTTTTTGTAGAATCTGCAAGTGGATATTTGGAGCGCTTTGAGGCCTCTGCTGCCAAAGGAATTATCATTGCATAAAAACTAGATGGAAGCGTTCTCAGAAACTTCCTTGTGATGAGTGCATTCAACTCGCAGAGTGGAACCTTCCTTTCGATAGACCAGTTTTGAAACACTGTTTTTGTAGAATCCGCAAGTGGCTATTTGGAGCTCTTTGAGGCTTATGCTGGAAAAGGAAATATCTTCATCTACAAACTAGACAGAAGCATTCTCAGAAACTTCTTTGTCATGTGGGGATTGAACTCACAGAGTTGAACATTCCTTTACATAGAGCAGTTTTGCAACACCCTTTCGGTGGAAAGTGAAAGTGCTTATTTGGTGCGATGGCGGCATCTAGTGGATAAGGAAATACATTCAGATGAAAACAAGATACATCCATTCTCAGAAACTTCTTTGTGATGACTGCATTCTACTCACAGAGTTGAACCTTCCTTTTGATAGAACAGTTTGGAAACACTCTTTTTGTGGAATCTGCAAGTGGCTATTTGGAGCGCTTTGAGGCCTATGCTGGAAAAGGAAATATCTTCACATAAAACCTAGACAGAAGTATTCCCAGAAAGTTTTTCTGATGTGCGCATTCAACTCACCGAGTTGAACCTTCCTTTAGATAGAGCACTTTTGAAACACTCTTTCTGTAGTACCTGCGAGTGGATATTTGGAGTGCTTTCAGTGCTACACTGTAAAAGCAAATATCTTCACTTAGAATCTAGACAGAAGAATTCTCAGAGACTTCCCTGGGCTCTCTGCATTCCACTCACAGAGTTGAACCTTCCTCTTGATAGGACAGTTTTGAAACACTCTTGTGATAGAATCTGCAAGTCGATATTTGGAAGGTTTGGAGGCCTATCCTGGGAAAGGAAATATCTTCCCATCAAAACTAGATAGAAGCATTCTCAGAAACTTCTTAGTGATGTGCGCATTCAAGTCACAGAGTTGAAGCTTCCTTTTGATATAGCAGTTTTGAACCACTCTTTTAGTAGAATCTGCAAGTGGATGTTTGGAGAGCTAAGAGGCCAACACTGGAAAAGGAAATCTCTTCACCTAAAAACTAGACGGAAGCATTCTCAGAAACTTCAATGGGCTTTACGCATTCAACTCACAGAGTGCAATGTTCCTTTTGAGAGCGCAGTTTTAAAACACTGTTTTTGTAGAATTTGCTAGAGGATGTTTGGAGCGATGTGAGGCCTTTGCTGGAAAAGGAAATATCTTCACATAAAACCTAGACAGAAGCATTCTCAGAAACTCCTTTGTGATGAGTGCATTCAAATCACACACTTGAACCTTCCTTTGGAAAGAGCAGTTTTGAAACACTCTTTTTGAAGAATCTGCAAGTGGATATTTGGAGCGATTTGAGGCCTATGCTGGAAAATGAAATATCTTCACCTACAAACTAGACGGAAGCATTCTCAGAAACTTCTTTGTGATGAGTGCATTCAACTCACAGAGTTGAAGCTTCCTTTTGACAGAGCAGTTTTGAAACACTCTTTTAGCAGCATCTGCAAGTGGATATTTGGAGCGCTTTGAGGCCAAGGCTGGAAAACGAAATATCATCACATAAAAACTCGACAGAAGCATTCTCTGAAACTTCTTTGTGATGAGTGCATTCAACTCACAGACTCGAACGTTTCTTTTGATAGAACAGTTTAGAAACACTCCTTTTGTAGAATCTGCAAGTGTTTATTTGGAGCGCTTGGAGGCCTATGTTGGAAAAGGACATATCTTCACATCAAAAGTAGACACACGCATTCTCAGAAACTTCTTTGTGATGAGTGCATTGAACTCACAGAGTTCAACCTACCTATTGATAGAGAAGTTTTGAAACACCCTTTTTGTAGAATCTGCAAGTGAATATTTGGCGCGATATGAGGCCTATGCTGGAAATGGAAATATCTTCACATGAAAACTAGACAGATGAATTCTCAGAAACGTCTTTGTGATGAGTGCATTCAACTCACAGACTTGAAGCTTAATTTTGAAAGAGCAGTTTCGAAACACTCTTTTTGTAGAATCTGCAAGTGGATATTTGGAGCGCTTTGAGGGCTATGCTGGAAAAGTTTATATCTTCACCTAAAAACTAGACAGAAGCATACTCAGAAACTTCTTTGTGATGTGTGCATTGAACTCACAGAGCTGAACCTTTCTTTTGATACAGAATTTTGAAACACTCTTTTCGTAGAATCTTCAAGTGGATGTATGGAGTGCTTTGAGGCCTATGCTGGAAAAGGAAATATCTTCACGTAGAAACTGGACAAAAGCATTCTCAGAAAATTCTTCGTAGTGAGTGCATTCAACTCACAGAGTTGAAGCTTCCTTTTGATAGAGCAGTTTTGAAACACTCTTTTAGCAGCATCTGCAAGTGGATATTTGGTGCGCTTTGAGGCCAAGGCTGGAAAACGAAATATCATCACATAAAAACTCGACAGAAGCATTCTCTGAAACTTCTTTGTGATAAGTGCATTCAACTCACAGACTCGAACGTTTCTTTTGATAGAACAGTTTAGAAACACTCCTTTTGTAGAATCTGCAAGTGTTTATTTGGAGCGCTTGGAGGCCTATGTTGGAAAAGGACATATCTTCACATCAAAAGTAGACACACGCATTCTCAGAAACTTCTTTGTGATGAGTGCATTGAACTCACAGAGTTGAACCTACCTATTGATAGAGAAGTTTGGAAACACCCTTTTTGTAGAATCTGCAAGTGAATATTTGGCGCGATTTGAGGCCTATGCAGGAAACGGAAATATCTTCACATGAAAACTAGACAGATGAATTCTCAGAAACGTCTTTGTGATGAGTGCATTCAACTCACAGACTTGAAGCTTCCTTTTGAAAGAGCAGTTTCGAAACACTCTTTTTGTAGAATCTGCAAGTGGATATTTGGAGCGCTTTGAGGGCTATGCTGGAAAAGTTAATACCTTCACCTAAAAACTAGACAGAAGCATACTCAGAAACTTCTTTGTGATGTGTGCATTGAACTCACAGAGTTGAACCTTTCTTTTGATACAGAAGTTTTGAAACACTCTTTTCGTAGAATCTTCAAGTGGATGGATGGAGTGATTTGAGGCCTATGCTGGAAAAGGAAATACCTTCACGTAGAAACTAGACAAAAGCATTCTCAGAAAGTTCCCTGTGCTTTGTGCATTCAACTCACAGAGTTGAACATTCCCTTTGATAGAGCAGTTTTGAAACACTCTTTTTGTAGAATCTGCAAGTGGATATTTGGAGCGCTTTGAGGCCTCTGCTGCCAAAGGAATTATCATTGCATAAAAACTAGATGGAAGCGTTCTCAGAAACTTCCTTGTGATGAGTGCATTCAACTCGCAGAGTGGAACCTTCCTTTCGATAGACCAGTTTTGAAACACTGTTTTTGTAGAATCCGCAAGTGGCTATTTGGAGCTCTTTGAGGCTTATGCTGGAAAAGGAAATATCTTCGTCTACAAACTAGACAGAAGCATTCTCAGAAACTTCTTTGTCATGTGGGGATTGAACTCACAGAGTTGAACATTCCTTTACATAGAGCAGTTTTGCAACACCCTTTCGGTGGAAAGTGAAAGTGCTTATTTGCTGCGATGGCGGCATCTAGTGGATAAGGAAATACATTCAGATGAAAACAAGATACATCCATTCTCAGAAACTTCTTTGTGATGACTGCATTCTACTCACAGAGTTGAACCTTCCTTTTGATAGAGCAGTTTTGAAACACTCTTTTTGTGGAATCTGCAAGTGGCTATTTGGAGCGCTTTGAGGCCTATGCTGGAAAAGGAAATCTCTTCACATAAAACCTAGACAGAAGTATTCCCAGAAAGTTTTTCTGATGTGCGCATTCAACTCACCGAGTTGAACCTTCCTTTAGATAGAGCAGTTTTGAAACACTCTGTCTGTAGTACCTGCGAGAGGATATTTGGAGTGCTTTGAGTGCTACACTGTTAAAGGAAATATCTTCACTTGGAATCTAGACAGAAGAATTCTCAGAGACTTCCCTGTGCTCTCTGCATTCCACTCACAGAGTTGAACCTTCCTTTTGATAGAACAGTTTTGAAACACTCTTGTGGTAGAATCTGCAAGTCGATATTTGGAAGGTTTGGAGGCCTATCCTGGGAAAGGAAATATCTTCCCATCAAAACTAGACAGAAGCATTCTCAGAAACTTCTTAGTGATGTGCGCATTCAAGTCACAGAGTTGAAGCTTCCTTTTGATATAGCAGTTTTGAACCACTCTTTTAGTAGAATCTGCAAGTGGATGTTTGGAGAGCTAAGAGGCCAACACTGGAAAAGGAAATCTCTTCACGTAAAAACTAGACGGAAGCATTCTCAGAAACTTCAATGGGCTTTACGCATTCAACTCACAGAGTGCAATGTTCCTTTTGAGAGCGCAGTTTTAAAACACTGTTTTTGTAGAATTTGCTAGAGGATGTTTGGAGCGATGTGAGGCCTTTGCTGGAAAAGGAAATATCTTCACATAAAACCTGGACAGAAGCATTCTCAGAAACTCCTTTGTGATGAGTGCATTCAAATCACACACTTGAACCTTCCTTTGGAAAGAGCAGTTTTGAAACACTCTTTCTGAAGAATCTGCAAGTGGATATTTGGAGCGATTTGAGGCCTATGCTGGAAATGAAATATCTTCACCTAAAAACTAGACGGAAGCATTCTCAGAAACTCCTTTGTGATGAGTGCATTCAACTCACAGAGTTGAAGCTTCCTTTTGATAGAGCAGTTTTGAAACACTCTTTTAGCAGCATCTGCAGGTGGATATTTGGAGCGCTTTGAGGCCAAGGCTGGAAAACGATATATCATCACATAAAAACTCGACAGAAGCATTCTCTGAAACTTCTTTGTGATGAGTGCATTCAACTCACAGACTCGAACGTTTCTTTTGATAGAACAGTTTAGAAACACTCCTTTTGTAGAATCTGCAAGTGTTTATTTGGAGCGCTTGGAGGCCTATGTTGGAAAAGGACATATCTTCACATCAAAAGTAGACAGACGCATTCTCAGAAACTTCTTTGTGATGAGTGCATTGAACTCACAGAGTTGAACCTACCTATTGATAGAGAAGTTTGGAAACACCCTTTTTGTAGAATCTGCAAGTGAATATTTGGCGCGATTTGAGGCCTATGCAGGAAACGGAAATATCTTCACATGAAAACTAGACAGATGAATTCTCAGAAACGTCTTTGTGATGAGTGCATTCAACTCACAGACTTGAAGCTTCCTTTTGAAAGAGCAGTTTCGAAACACTCTTTTTGTAGAATCTGCAAGTGGATATTTGGAGCGCTTTGAGGGCTATGCTGGAAAAGTTAATACCTTCACCTAAAAACTAGACAGACGCAAACCCAGAAACTTCTTTGTGACGTGTGCATTGAACTCACAGAGTTGAACCTTTCTTTTGATACAGAAGTTTTGAAACACTCTTTTCGTAGAATCTTCAAGTGGATGGATGGAGTGATTTGAGGCCTATGCTGGAAAAGGAAATACCTTCACGTAGAAACGAGACAAAAGCATTCTCAGAAAGTTCCCTGTGCTTTGTGCATTCAACTCACAGAGTTGAACATTCCCTTTGATAGAGCAGTTTTGAAACACTCTTTTTGTAGAATCTGCAAGTGGATATTTGGAGCGCTTTGAGGCCTCAGCCGCCAAAGGAATTATCATTGCATAAAAACTAGATGGAAGCGTTCTCAGAAACTTCCTTGTGATGAGTGCATTCAACTCGCAGAGTGGAACCTTCCTTTCGATAGACCAGTTTTGAAACACTGTTTTTGTAGAATCCGCAAGTGGCTATTTGGAGCTCTTTGAGGCTTATGCTGGAAAAGGAAATATCTTCGTCTACAAACTAGACAGAAGCATTCTCAGAAACTTCTTTGTCATGTGGGGATTGAACTCACAGAGTTGAACATTCCTTTACATAGAGCAGTTTTGCAACACCCTTTCGGTGGAAAGTGAAAGTGCTTATCTGGTGCGATGGCGGCATCTAGTGGATAAGGAAATACATTCAGATGAAAACAAGATACATCCATTCTCAGAAACTTGTTTGTGATGACTGCATTCTACTCACAGAGTTGAACCTTCCTTTTGATAGAGCAGTTTTCAAACACTCTTTTTGTGGAATCTGCAAGTGGCTATTTGGAGCGCTTTGAGGCCTATGCTGGAAAAGGAAATCTCTTCACATAAAACCTAGACAGAAGTATTCCCAGAAAGTTTTTCTGATGTGCGCATTCAACTCACCGTGTTGAACCTTCCTTTAGATAGAGCAGTTTTGAAACACTCTGTCTGTAGTACCTGCGAGAGGATATTTGGAGTGCTTTGAGTGCTACACTGTTAAAGGAAATATCTTCACTTGGAATCTAGACAGAAGAATTCTCAGAGACTTCCCTGTGCTCTCTGCATTCCACTCACAGAGTTGAACCTTCCTTTTGATAGAACAGTTTTGAAACACTCTTGTGGTAGAATCTGCAAGTCGATATTTGGAAGGTTTGGAGGCCTATCCTGGGAAAGGAAATATCTTCCCATCAAAACTAGACAGAAGCATTCTCAGAAACTTCTTAGTGATGTGCGCATTCAAGTCACAGAGTTGAAGCTTCCTTTTGATATAGCAGTTTTGAACCACTCTTTTAGTAGAATCTGCAAGTGGATGTTTGGAGAGCTAAGAGGCCAACACTGGAAAAGGAAATCTCTTCACGTAAAAACTAGACGGAAGCATTCTCAGAAACTTCAATGGGCTTTACGCATTCAACTCACAGAGTGCAATGTTGCTTTTGAGAGCGCAGTTTTAAAACACTGTTTTTGTAGAATTTGCTAGAGGATGTTTGGAGCGATGTGAGGCCTTTGCTGGAAAAGGAAATATCTTCACATAAAACCTGGACAGAAGCATTCTCAGAAACTCCTTTGTGATGAGTGCATTCAAATCACACACTTGAACCTTCCTTTGGAAAGAGCAGTTTTGAAACACTCTTTCTGAAGAATCTGCAAGTGGATATTTGGAGCGATTTGAGGCCTATGCTGGAAATGAAATATCTTCACCTAAAAACTAGACGGAAGCATTCTCAGAAACTCCTTTGTGATGAGTGCATTCAACTCACAGAGTTGAAGCTTCCTTTTGATAGAGCAGTTTTGAAACACTCTTTTAGCAGCATCTGCAGGTGGATATTTGGAGCGCTTTGAGGCCAAGGCTGGAAAACGATATATCATCACATAAAAACTCGACAGAAGCATTCTCTGAAACTTCTTTGTGATGAGTGCATTCAACTCACAGACTCGAACGTTTCTTTTGATAGAACAGTTTAGAAACACTCCTTTTGTAGAATCTGCAAGTGTTTATTTGGAGCGCTTGGAGGCCTATGTTGGAAAAGGACATATCTTCACATCAAAAGTAGACAGACGCATTCTCAGAAACTTCTTTGTGATGAGTGCATTGAACTCACAGAGTTGAACCTACCTATTGATAGAGAAGTTTGGAAACACCCTTTTTGTAGAATCTGCAAGTGAATATTTGGCGCGATTTGAGGCCTATGCAGGAAACGGAAATATCTTCACATGAAAACTAGACAGATGAATTCTCAGAAACGTCTTTGTGATGAGTGCATTCAACTCACAGACTTGAAGCTTCCTTTTGAAAGAGCAGTTTCGAAACACTCTTTTTGTAGAATCTGCAAGTGGATATTTGGAGCGCTTTGAGGGCTATGCTGGAAAAGTTAATACCTTCACCTAAAAACTAGACAGACGCAAACCCAGAAACTTCTTTGTGACGTGTGCATTGAACTCACAGAGTTGAACCTTTCTTTTGATACAGAAGTTTTGAAACACTCTTTTCGTAGAATCTTCAAGTGGATGGATGGAGTGATTTGAGGCCTATGCTGGAAAAGGAAATACCTTCACGTAGAAACGAGACAAAAGCATTCTCAGAAAGTTCCCTGTGCTTTGTGCATTCAACTCACAGAGTTGAACATTCCCTTTGATAGAGCAGTTTTGAAACACTCTTTTTGTAGAATCTGCAAGTGGATATTTGGAGTGCTTTGAGGCCTCTTCCGCCAAAGGAATTATCATTGCATAAAAACTAGATGGAAGCGTTCTCAGAAACTTCCTTGTGATGAGTGCATTCAACTCGCAGAGTGGAACCTTCCTTTCGATAGACCAGTTTTGAAACACTGTTTTTGTAGAATCCGCAAGTGGCTATTTGGAGCTCTTTGAGGCTTATGCTGGAAAAGGAAATATCTTCGTCTACAAACTAGACAGAAGCATTCTCAGAAACTTCTTTGTCATGTGGGGATTGAACTCACAGAGTTGAACATTCCTTTACATAGAGCAGTTTTGCAACACCCTTTCGGTGGAAAGTGAAAGTGCTTATCTGGTGCGATGGCGGCATCTAGTGGATAAGGAAATACATTCAGATGAAAACAAGATACATCCATTCTCAGAAACTTCTTTGTGATGACTGCATTCTACTCACAGAGTTGAACCTTCCTTTTGATAGAGCAGTTTTGAAACACTCTTTTTGTGGAATCTGCAAGTGGCTATTTGGAGCGCTTTGAGGCCTATGCTGGAAAAGGAAATCTCTTCACATAAAACCTAGACAGAAGTATTCCCAGAAAGTTTTTCTGATGTGCGCATTCAACTCACCGTGTTGAACCTTCCTTTAGATAGAGCAGTTTTGAAACACTCTGTCTGTAGTACCTGCGAGAGGATATTTGGAGTGCTTTGAGTGCTACACTGTTAAAGCAAATATCTTCACTTGGAATCTAGACAGAAGAATTCTCAGAGACTTCCCTGTGCTCTCTGCATTCCACTCACAGAGATGAACCTTCCTTTTGATAGAACAGTTCTGAAACACTCTTGTGGTAGAATCTGCAAGTCGATATTTGGAAGGTTTGGAGGCCTATCCTGGGAAAGGAAATATCTTCCCATCAAAACTAGACAGAAGCATTCTCAGAAACTTCTTAGTGATGTGCGCATTCAAGTCACAGAGTTGAAGCTTCCTTTTGATATAGCAGTTTTGAACCACTCTTTTAGTAGAATCTGCAAGTGGATGTTTGGAGAGCTAAGAGGCCAACACTGGAAAAGGAAATCTCTTCACGTAAAAACTAGACGGAAGCATTCTCAGAAACTTCAATGGGCTTTACGCATTCAACTCACAGAGTGCAATGTTGCTTTTGAGAGCGCAGTTTTAAAACACTGTTTTTGTAGAATTTGCTAGAGGATGTTTGGAGCGATGTGAGGCCTTTGCTGGAAAAGGAAATATCTTCACATAAAACCTGGACAGAAGCATTCTCAGAAACTCCTTTGTGATGAGTGCATTCAAATCACACACTTGAACCTTCCTTTGGAAAGAGCAGTTTTGAAACACTCTTTCTGAAGAATCTGCAAGTGGATATTTGGAGCGATTTGAGGCCTATGCTGGAAATGAAATATCTTCACCTAAAAACTAGACGGAAGCATTCTCAGAAACTCCTTTGTGATGAGTGCATTCAACTCACAGAGTTGAAGCTTCCTTTTGATAGAGCAGTTTTGAAACACTCTTTTAGCAGCATCTGCAGGTGGATATTTGGAGCGCTTTGAGGCCAAGGCTGGAAAACGATATATCATCACATAAAAACTCGACAGAAGCATTCTCTGAAACTTCTTTGTGATGAGTGCATTCAACTCACAGACTCGAACGTTTCTTTTGATAGAACAGTTTAGAAACACTCCTTTTGTAGAATCTGCAAGTGTTTATTTGGAGCGCTTGGAGGCCTATGTTGGAAAAGGACATATCTTCACATCAAAAGTAGACAGACGCATTCTCAGAAACTTCTTTGTGATGAGTGCATTGAACTCACAGAGTTGAACCTACCTATTGATAGAGAAGTTTGGAAACACCCTTTTTGTAGAATCTGCAAGTGAATATTTGGCGCGATTTGAGGCCTATGCAGGAAACGGAAATATCTTCACATGAAAACTAGACAGATGAATTCTCAGAAACGTCTTTGTGATGAGTGCATTCAACTCACAGACTTGAAGCTTCCTTTTGAAAGAGCAGTTTCGAAACACTCTTTTTGTAGAATCTGCAAGTGGATATTTGGAGCGCTTTGAGGGCTATGCTGGAAAAGTTAATACCTTCACCTAAAAACTAGACAGACGCAAACCCAGAAACTTCTTTGTGACGTGTGCATTGAACTCACAGAGTTGAACCTTTCTTTTGATACAGAAGTTTTGAAACACTCTTTTCGTAGAATCTTCAAGTGGATGGATGGAGTGATTTGAGGCCTATGCTGGAAAAGGAAATACCTTCACGTAGAAACGAGACAAAAGCATTCTCAGAAAGTTCCCTGTGCTTTGTGCATTCAACTCACAGAGTTGAACATTCCCTTTGATAGAGCAGTTTTGAAACACTCTTTTTGTAGAATCTGCAAGTGGATATTTGGAGCGCTTTGAGGCCTCAGCCGCCAAAGGAATTATCATTGCATAAAAACTAGATGGAAGCGTTCTCAGAAACTTCCTTGTGATGAGTGCATTCAACTCGCAGAGTGGAACCTTCCTTTCGATAGACCAGTTTTGAAACACTGTTTTTGTAGAATCCGCAAGTGGCTATTTGGAGCTCTTTGAGGCTTATGCTGGAAAAGGAAATATCTTCGTCTACAAACTAGACAGAAGCATTCTCAGAAACTTCTTTGTCATGTGGGGATTGAACTCACAGAGTTGAACATTCCTTTACATAGAGCAGTTTTGCAACACCCTTTCGGTGGAAAGTGAAAGTGCTTATCTGGTGCGATGGCGGCATCTAGTGGATAAGGAAATACATTCAGATGAAAACAAGATACATCCATTCTCAGAAACTTCTTTGTGATGACTGCATTCTACTCACAGAGTTGAACCTTCCTTTTGATAGAGCAGTTTTCAAACACTCTTTTTGTGGAATCTGCAAGTGGCTATTTGGAGCGCTTTGAGGCCTATGCTGGAAAAGGAAATCTCTTCACATAAAACCTAGACAGAAGTATTCCCAGAAAGTTTTTCTGATGTGCGCATTCAACTCACCGTGTTGAACCTTCCTTTAGATAGAGCAGTTTTGAAACACTCTGTCTGTAGTACCTGCGAGAGGATATTTGGAGTGCTTTGAGTGCTACACTGTTAAAGGAAATATCTTCACTTGGAATCTAGACAGAAGAATTCTCAGAGACTTCCCTGTGCTCTCTGCATTCCACTCACAGAGTTGAACCTTCCTTTTGATAGAACAGTTCTGAAACACTCTTGTGGTAGAATCTGCAAGTCGATATTTGGAAGGTTTGGAGGCCTATCCTGGGAAAGGAAATATCTTCCCATCAAAACTAGACAGAAGCATTCTCAGAAACTTCTTAGTGATGTGCGCATTCAAGTCACAGAGTTGAAGCTTCCTTTTGATATAGCAGTTTTGAACCACTCTTTTAGTAGAATCTGCAAGTGGATGTTTGGAGAGCTAAGAGGCCAACACTGGAAAAGGAAATCTCTTCACGTAAAAACTAGACGGAAGCATTCTCAGAAACTTCAATGGGCTTTACGCATTCAACTCACAGAGTGCAATGTTGCTTTTGAGAGCGCAGTTTTAAAACACTGTTTTTGTAGAATTTGCTAGAGGATGTTTGGAGCGATGTGAGGCCTTTGCTGGAAAAGGAAATATCTTCACATAAAACCTGGACAGAAGCATTCTCAGAAACTCCTTTGTGATGAGTGCATTCAAATCACACACTTGAACCTTCCTTTGGAAAGAGCAGTTTTGAAACACTCTTTCTGAAGAATCTGCAAGTGGATATTTGGAGCGATTTGAGGCCTATGCTGGAAATGAAATATCTTCACCTAAAAACTAGACGGAAGCATTCTCAGAAACTCCTTTCTGATGAGTGCATTCAACTCACAGAGTTGAAGCTTCCTTTTGATAGAGCAGTTTTGAAACACTCTTTTAGCAGCATCTGCAGGTGGATATTTGGAGCGCTTTGAGGCCAAGGCTGGAAAACGATATATCATCACATAAAAACTCGACAGAAGCATTCTCTGAAACTTCTTTGTGATGAGTGCATTCAACTCACAGACTCGAACGTTTCTTTTGATAGAACAGTTTAGAAACACTCCTTTTGTAGAATCTGCAAGTGTTTATTTGGAGCGCTTGGAGGCCTATGTTGGAAAAGGACATATCTTCACATCAAAAGTAGACAGACGCATTCTCAGAAACTTCTTTGTGATGAGTGCATTGAACTCACAGAGTTGAACCTACCTATTGATAGAGAAGTTTGGAAACACCCTTTTTGTAGAATCTGCAAGTGAATATTTGGCGCGATTTGAGGCCTATGCAGGAAACGGAAATATCTTCACATGAAAACTAGACAGATGAATTCTCAGAAACGTCTTTGTGATGAGTGCATTCAACTCACAGACTTGAAGCTTCCTTTTGAAAGAGCAGTTTCGAAACACTCTTTTTGTAGAATCTGCAAGTGGATATTTGGAGCGCTTTGAGGGCTATGCTGGAAAAGTTAATACCTTCACCTAAAAACTAGACAGACGCAAACCCAGAAACTTCTTTGTGACGTGTGCATTGAACTCACAGAGTTGAACCTTTCTTTTGATACAGAAGTTTTGAAACACTCTTTTCGTAGAATCTTCAAGTGGATGGATGGAGTGATTTGAGGCCTATGCTGGAAAAGGAAATACCTTCACGTAGAAACGAGACAAAAGCATTCTCAGAAAGTTCCCTGTGCTTTGTGCATTCAACTCACAGAGTTGAACATTCCCTTTGATAGAGCAGTTTTGAAACACTCTTTTTGTAGAATCTGCAAGTGGATATTTGGAGCGCTTTGAGGCCTCTTCCGCCAAAGGAATTATCATTGCATAAAAACTAGATGGAAGCGTTCTCAGAAACTTCCTTGTGATGAGTGCATTCAACTCGCAGAGTGGAACCTTCCTTTCGATAGACCAGTTTTGAAACACTGTTTTTGTAGAATCCGCAAGTGGCTATTTGGAGCTCTTTGAGGCTTATGCTGGAAAAGGAAATATCTTCGTCTACAAACTAGACAGAAGCATTCTCAGAAACTTCTTTGTCATGTGGGGATTGAACTCACAGAGTTGAACATTCCTTTACATAGAGCAGTTTTGCAACACCCTTTCGGTGGAAAGTGAAAGTGCTTATCTGGTGCGATGGCGGCATCTAGTGGATAAGGAAATACATTCAGATGAAAACAAGATACATCCATTCTCAGAAACTTCTTTGTGATGACTGCATTCTACTCACAGAGTTGAACCTTCCTTTTGATAGAGCAGTTTTGAAACACTCTTTTTGTGGAATCTGCAAGTGGCTATTTGGAGCGCTTTGAGGCCTATGCTGGAAAAGGAAATCTCTTCACATAAAACCTAGACAGAAGTATTCCCAGAAAGTTTTTCTGATGTGCGCATTCAACTCACCGTGTTGAACCTTCCTTTAGATAGAGCAGTTTTGAAACACTCTGTCTGTAGTACCTGCGAGAGGATATTTGGAGTGCTTTGAGTGCTACACTGTTAAAGCAAATATCTTCACTTGGAATCTAGACAGAAGAATTCTCAGAGACTTCCCTGTGCTCTCTGCATTCCACTCACAGAGATGAACCTTCCTTTTGATAGAACAGTTCTGAAACACTCTTGTGGTAGAATCTGCAAGTCGATATTTGGAAGGTTTGGAGGCCTATCCTGGGAAAGGAAATATCTTCCCATCAAAACTAGACAGAAGCATTCTCAGAAACTTCTTAGTGATGTGCGCATTCAAGTCACAGAGTTGAAGCTTCCTTTTGATATAGCAGTTTTGAACCACTCTTTTAGTAGAATCTGCAAGTGGATGTTTGGAGAGCTAAGAGGCCAACACTGGAAAAGGAAATCTCTTCACGTAAAAACTAGACGGAAGCATTCTCAGAAACTTCAATGGGCTTTACGCATTCAACTCACAGAGTGCAATGTTCCTTTTGAGAGCGCAGTTTTAAAACACTGTTTTTGTAGAATTTGCTAGAGGATGTTTGGAGCGATGTGAGGCCTTTGCTGGAAAAGGAAATATCTTCACATAAAACCTGGACAGAAGCATTCTCAGAAACTCCTTTGTGATGAGTGCATTCAAATCACACACTTGAACCTTCCTTTGGAAAGAGCAGTTTTGAAACACTCTTTCTGAAGAATCTGCAAGTGGATATTTGGAGCGATTTGAGGCCTATGCTGGAAATGAAATATCTTCACCTAAAAACTAGACGGAAGCATTCTCAGAAACTCCTTTGTGATGAGTGCATTCAACTCACAGAGTTGAAGCTTCCTTTTGATAGAGCAGTTTTGAAACACTCTTTTAGCAGCATCTGCAGGTGGATATTTGGAGCGCTTTGAGGCCAAGGCTGGAAAACGATATATCATCACATAAAAACTCGACAGAAGCATTCTCTGAAACTTCTTTGTGATGAGTGCATTCAACTCACAGACTCGAACGTTTCTTTTGATAGAACAGTTTAGAAACACTCCTTTTGTAGAATCTGCAAGTGTTTATTTGGAGCGCTTGGAGGCCTATGTTGGAAAAGGACATATCTTCACATCAAAAGTAGACAGACGCATTCTCAGAAACTTCTTTGTGATGAGTGCATTGAACTCACAGAGTTGAACCTACCTATTGATAGAGAAGTTTGGAAACACCCTTTTTGTAGAATCTGCAAGTGAATATTTGGCGCGATTTGAGGCCTATGCAGGAAACGGAAATATCTTCACATGAAAACTAGACAGATGAATTCTCAGAAACGTCTTTGTGATGAGTGCATTCAACTCACAGACTTGAAGCTTCCTTTTGAAAGAGCAGTTTCGAAACACTCTTTTTGTAGAATCTGCAAGTGGATATTTGGAGCGCTTTGAGGGCTATGCTGGAAAAGTTAATACCTTCACCTAAAAACTAGACAGACGCAAACCCAGAAACTTCTTTGTGACGTGTGCATTGAACTCACAGAGTTGAACCTTTCTTTTGATACAGAAGTTTTGAAACACTCTTTTCGTAGAATCTTCAAGTGGATGGATGGAGTGATTTGAGGCCTATGCTGGAAAAGGAAATACCTTCACGTAGAAACGAGACAAAAGCATTCTCAGAAAGTTCCCTGTGCTTTGTGCATTCAACTCACAGAGTTGAACATTCCCTTTGATAGAGCAGTTTTGAAACACTCTTTTTGTAGAATCTGCAAGTGGATATTTGGAGCGCTTTGAGGCCTCAGCCGCCAAAGGAATTATCATTGCATAAAAACTAGATGGAAGCGTTCTCAGAAACTTCCTTGTGATGAGTGCATTCAACTCGCAGAGTGGAACCTTCCTTTCGATAGACCAGTTTTGAAACACTGTTTTTGTAGAATCCGCAAGTGGCTATTTGGAGCTCTTTGAGGCTTATGCTGGAAAAGGAAATATCTTCGTCTACAAACTAGACAGAAGCATTCTCAGAAACTTCTTTGTCATGTGGGGATTGAACTCACACAGTTGAACATTCCTTTACATAGAGCAGTTTTGCAACACCCTTTCGGTGGAAAGTGAAAGTGCTTATCTGGTGCGATGGCGGCATCTAGTGGATAAGGAAATACATTCAGATGAAAACAAGATACATCCATTCTCAGAAACTTCTTTGTGATGACTGCATTCTACTCACAGAGTTGAACCTTCCTTTTGATAGAGCAGTTTTGAAACACTCTTTTTGTGGAATCTGCAAGTGGCTATTTGGAGCGCTTTGAGGCCTATGCTGGAAAAGGAAATCTCTTCACATAAAACCTAGACAGAAGTATTCCCAGAAAGTTTTTCTGATGTGCGCATTCAACTCACCGTGTTGAACCTTCCTTTAGATAGAGCAGTTTTGAAACACTCTGTCTGTAGTACCTGCGAGAGGATATTTGGAGTGCTTTGAGTGCTACACTGTTAAAGGAAATATCTTCACTTGGAATCTAGACAGAAGAATTCTCAGAGACTTCCCTGTGCTCTCTGCATTCCACTCACAGAGTTGAACCTTCCTTTTGATAGAACAGTTTTGAAACACTCTTGTGGTAGAATCTGCAAGTCGATATTTGGAAGGTTTGGAGGCCTATCCTGGGAAAGGAAATATCTTCCCATCAAAACTAGACAGAAGCATTCTCAGAAACTTCTTAGTGATGTGCGCATTCAAGTCACAGAGTTGAAGCTTCCTTTTGATATAGCAGTTTTGAACCACTCTTTTAGTAGAATCTGCAAGTGGATGTTTGGAGAGCTAAGAGGCCAACACTGGAAAAGGAAATCTCTTCACGTAAAAACTAGACGGAAGCATTCTCAGAAACTTCAATGGGCTTTACGCATTCAACTCACAGAGTGCAATGTTGCTTTTGAGAGCGCAGTTTTAAAACACTGTTTTTGTAGAATTTGCTAGAGGATGTTTGGAGCGATGTGAGGCCTTTGCTGGAAAAGGAAATATCTTCACATAAAACCTGGACAGAAGCATTCTCAGAAACTCCTTTGTGATGAGTGCATTCAAATCACACACTTGAACCTTCCTTTGGAAAGAGCAGTTTTGAAACACTCTTTCTGAAGAATCTGCAAGTGGATATTTGGAGCGATTTGAGGCCTATGCTGGAAATGAAATATCTTCACCTAAAAACTAGACGGAAGCATTCTCAGAAACTCCTTTGTGATGAGTGCATTCAACTCACAGAGTTGAAGCTTCCTTTTGATAGAGCAGTTTTGAAACACTCTTTTAGCAGCATCTGCAGGTGGATATTTGGAGCGCTTTGAGGCCAAGGCTGGAAAACGATATATCATCACATAAAAACTCGACAGAAGCATTCTCTGAAACTTCTTTGTGATGAGTGCATTCAACTCACAGACTCGAACGTTTCTTTTGATAGAACAGTTTAGAAACACTCCTTTTGTAGAATCTGCAAGTGTTTATTTGGAGCGCTTGGAGGCCTATGTTGGAAAAGGACATATCTTCACATCAAAAGTAGACAGACGCATTCTCAGAAACTTCTTTGTGATGAGTGCATTGAACTCACAGAGTTGAACCTACCTATTGATAGAGAAGTTTGGAAACACCCTTTTTGTAGAATCTGCAAGTGAATATTTGGCGCGATTTGAGGCCTATGCAGGAAACGGAAATATCTTCACATGAAAACTAGACAGATGAATTCTCAGAAACGTCTTTGTGATGAGTGCATTCAACTCACAGACTTGAAGCTTCCTTTTGAAAGAGCAGTTTCGAAACACTCTTTTTGTAGAATCTGCAAGTGGATATTTGGAGCGCTTTGAGGGCTATGCTGGAAAAGTTAATACCTTCACCTAAAAACTAGACAGACGCAAACCCAGAAACTTCTTTGTGACGTGTGCATTGAACTCACAGAGTTGAACCTTTCTTTTGATACAGAAGTTTTGAAACACTCTTTTCGTAGAATCTTCAAGTGGATGGATGGAGTGATTTGAGGCCTATGCTGGAAAAGGAAATACCTTCACGTAGAAACGAGACAAAAGCATTCTCAGAAAGTTCCCTGTGCTTTGTGCATTCAACTCACAGAGTTGAACATTCCCTTTGATAGAGCAGTTTTGAAACACTCTTTTTGTAGAATCTGCAAGTGGATATTTGGAGCGCTTTGAGGCCTCAGCCGCCAAAGGAATTATCATTGCATAAAAACTAGATGGAAGCGTTCTCAGAAACTTCCTTGTGATGAGTGCATTCAACTCGCAGAGTGGAACCTTCCTTTCGATAGACCAGTTTTGAAACACTGTTTTTGTAGAATCCGCAAGTGGCTATTTGGAGCTCTTTGAGGCTTATGCTGGAAAAGGAAATATCTTCGTCTACAAACTAGACAGAAGCATTCTCAGAAACTTCTTTGTCATGTGGGGATTGAACTCACAGAGTTGAACATTCCTTTACATAGAGCAGTTTTGCAACACCCTTTCGGTGGAAAGTGAAAGTGCTTATCTGGTGCGATGGCGGCATCTAGTGGATAAGGAAATACATTCAGATGAAAACAAGATACATCCATTCTCAGAAACTTCTTTGTGATGACTGCATTCTACTCACAGAGTTGAACCTTCCTTTTGATAGAGCAGTTTTCAAACACTCTTTTTGTGGAATCTGCAAGTGGCTATTTGGAGCGCTTTGAGGCCTATGCTGGAAAAGGAAATCTCTTCACATAAAACCTAGACAGAAGTATTCCCAGAAAGTTTTTCTGATGTGCGCATTCAACTCACCGTGTTGAACCTTCCTTTAGATAGAGCAGTTTTGAAACACTCTGTCTGTAGTACCTGCGAGAGGATATTTGGAGTGCTTTGAGTGCTACACTGTTAAAGGAAATATCTTCACTTGGAATCTAGACAGAAGAATTCTCAGAGACTTCCCTGTGCTCTCTGCATTCCACTCACAGAGTTGAACCTTCCTTTTGATAGAACAGTTCTGAAACACTCTTGTGGTAGAATCTGCAAGTCGATATTTGGAAGGTTTGGAGGCCTATCCTGGGAAAGGAAATATCTTCCCATCAAAACTAGACAGAAGCATTCTCAGAAACTTCTTAGTGATGTGCGCATTCAAGTCACAGAGTTGAAGCTTCCTTTTGATATAGCAGTTTTGAACCACTCTTTTAGTAGAATCTGCAAGTGGATGTTTGGAGAGCTAAGAGGCCAACACTGGAAAAGGAAATCTCTTCACGTAAAAACTAGACGGAAGCATTCTCAGAAACTTCAATGGGCTTTACGCATTCAACTCACAGAGTGCAATGTTGCTTTTGAGAGCGCAGTTTTAAAACACTGTTTTTGTAGAATTTGCTAGAGGATGTTTGGAGCGATGTGAGGCCTTTGCTGGAAAAGGAAATATCTTCACATAAAACCTGGACAGAAGCATTCTCAGAAACTCCTTTGTGATGAGTGCATTCAAATCACACACTTGAACCTTCCTTTGGAAAGAGCAGTTTTGAAACACTCTTTCTGAAGAATCTGCAAGTGGATATTTGGAGCGATTTGAGGCCTATGCTGGAAATGAAATATCTTCACCTAAAAACTAGACGGAAGCATTCTCAGAAACTCCTTTCTGATGAGTGCATTCAACTCACAGAGTTGAAGCTTCCTTTTGATAGAGCAGTTTTGAAACACTCTTTTAGCAGCATCTGCAGGTGGATATTTGGAGCGCTTTGAGGCCAAGGCTGGAAAACGATATATCATCACATAAAAACTCGACAGAAGCATTCTCTGAAACTTCTTTGTGATGAGTGCATTCAACTCACAGACTCGAACGTTTCTTTTGATAGAACAGTTTAGAAACACTCCTTTTGTAGAATCTGCAAGTGTTTATTTGGAGCGCTTGGAGGCCTATGTTGGAAAAGGACATATCTTCACATCAAAAGTAGACAGACGCATTCTCAGAAACTTCTTTGTGATGAGTGCATTGAACTCACAGAGTTGAACCTACCTATTGATAGAGAAGTTTGGAAACACCCTTTTTGTAGAATCTGCAAGTGAATATTTGGCGCGATTTGAGGCCTATGCAGGAAACGGAAATATCTTCACATGAAAACTAGACAGATGAATTCTCAGAAACGTCTTTGTGATGAGTGCATTCAACTCACAGACTTGAAGCTTCCTTTTGAAAGAGCAGTTTCGAAACACTCTTTTTGTAGAATCTGCAAGTGGATATTTGGAGCGCTTTGAGGGCTATGCTGGAAAAGTTAATACCTTCACCTAAAAACTAGACAGACGCAAACCCAGAAACTTCTTTGTGACGTGTGCATTGAACTCACAGAGTTGAACCTTTCTTTTGATACAGAAGTTTTGAAACACTCTTTTCGTAGAATCTTCAAGTGGATGGATGGAGTGATTTGAGGCCTATGCTGGAAAAGGAAATACCTTCACGTAGAAACGAGACAAAAGCATTCTCAGAAAGTTCCCTGTGCTTTGTGCATTCAACTCACAGAGTTGAACATTCCCTTTGATAGAGCAGTTTTGAAACACTCTTTTTGTAGAATCTGCAAGTGGATATTTGGAGCGCTTTGAGGCCTCTTCCGCCAAAGGAATTATCATTGCATAAAAACTAGATGGAAGCGTTCTCAGAAACTTCCTTGTGATGAGTGCATTCAACTCGCAGAGTGGAACCTTCCTTTCGATAGACCAGTTTTGAAACACTGTTTTTGTAGAATCCGCAAGTGGCTATTTGGAGCTCTTTGAGGCTTATGCTGGAAAAGGAAATATCTTCGTCTACAAACTAGACAGAAGCATTCTCAGAAACTTCTTTGTCATGTGGGGATTGAACTCACAGAGTTGAACATTCCTTTACATAGAGCAGTTTTGCAACACCCTTTCGGTGGAAAGTGAAAGTGCTTATCTGGTGCGATGGCGGCATCTAGTGGATAAGGAAATACATTCAGATGAAAACAAGATACATCCATTCTCAGAAACTTCTTTGTGATGACTGCATTCTACTCACAGAGTTGAACCTTCCTTTTGATAGAGCAGTTTTGAAACACTCTTTTTGTGGAATCTGCAAGTGGCTATTTGGAGCGCTTTGAGGCCTATGCTGGAAAAGGAAATCTCTTCACATAAAACCTAGACAGAAGTATTCCCAGAAAGTTTTTCTGATGTGCGCATTCAACTCACCGTGTTGAACCTTCCTTTAGATAGAGCAGTTTTGAAACACTCTGTCTGTAGTACCTGCGAGAGGATATTTGGAGTGCTTTGAGTGCTACACTGTTAAAGCAAATATCTTCACTTGGAATCTAGACAGAAGAATTCTCAGAGACTTCCCTGTGCTCTCTGCATTCCACTCACAGAGATGAACCTTCCTTTTGATAGAACAGTTCTGAAACACTCTTGTGGTAGAATCTGCAAGTCGATATTTGGAAGGTTTGGAGGCCTATCCTGGGAAAGGAAATATCTTCCCATCAAAACTAGACAGAAGCATTCTCAGAAACTTCTTAGTGATGTGCGCATTCAAGTCACAGAGTTGAAGCTTCCTTTTGATATAGCAGTTTTGAACCACTCTTTTAGTAGAATCTGCAAGTGGATGTTTGGAGAGCTAAGAGGCCAACACTGGAAAAGGAAATCTCTTCACGTAAAAACTAGACGGAAGCATTCTCAGAAACTTCAATGGGCTTTACGCATTCAACTCACAGAGTGCAATGTTGCTTTTGAGAGCGCAGTTTTAAAACACTGTTTTTGTAGAATTTGCTAGAGGATGTTTGGAGCGATGTGAGGCCTTTGCTGGAAAAGGAAATATCTTCACATAAAACCTGGACAGAAGCATTCTCAGAAACTCCTTTGTGATGAGTGCATTCAAATCACACACTTGAACCTTCCTTTGGAAAGAGCAGTTTTGAAACACTCTTTCTGAAGAATCTGCAAGTGGATATTTGGAGCGATTTGAGGCCTATGCTGGAAATGAAATATCTTCACCTAAAAACTAGACGGAAGCATTCTCAGAAACTCCTTTGTGATGAGTGCATTCAACTCACAGAGTTGAAGCTTCCTTTTGATAGAGCAGTTTTGAAACACTCTTTTAGCAGCATCTGCAGGTGGATATTTGGAGCGCTTTGAGGCCAAGGCTGGAAAACGATATATCATCACATAAAAACTCGACAGAAGCATTCTCTGAAACTTCTTTGTGATGAGTGCATTCAACTCACAGACTCGAACGTTTCTTTTGATAGAACAGTTTAGAAACACTCCTTTTGTAGAATCTGCAAGTGTTTATTTGGAGCGCTTGGAGGCCTATGTTGGAAAAGGACATATCTTCACATCAAAAGTAGACAGACGCATTCTCAGAAACTTCTTTGTGATGAGTGCATTGAACTCACAGAGTTGAACCTACCTATTGATAGAGAAGTTTGGAAACACCCTTTTTGTAGAATCTGCAAGTGAATATTTGGCGCGATTTGAGGCCTATGCAGGAAACGGAAATATCTTCACATGAAAACTAGACAGATGAATTCTCAGAAACGTCTTTGTGATGAGTGCATTCAACTCACAGACTTGAAGCTTCCTTTTGAAAGAGCAGTTTCGAAACACTCTTTTTGTAGAATCTGCAAGTGGATATTTGGAGCGCTTTGAGGGCTATGCTGGAAAAGTTAATACCTTCACCTAAAAACTAGACAGACGCAAACCCAGAAACTTCTTTGTGACGTGTGCATTGAACTCACAGAGTTGAACCTTTCTTTTGATACAGAAGTTTTGAAACACTCTTTTCGTAGAATCTTCAAGTGGATGGATGGAGTGATTTGAGGCCTATGCTGGAAAAGGAAATACCTTCACGTAGAATCTTCAAGTGGATGGATGGAGTGATTTGAGGCCTATGCTGGAAAAGGAAATACCTTCACGTAGAAACGAGACAAAAGCATTCTCAGAAAGTTCCCTGTGCTTTGTGCATTCAACTCACAGAGTTGAACATTCCCTTTGATAGAGCAGTTTTGAAACACTCTTTTTGTAGAATCTGCAAGTGGATATTTGGAGCGCTTTGAGGCCTCTGCCGCCAAAGGAATTATCATTGCATAAAAACTAGATGGAAGCGTTCTCAGAAACTTCCTTGTGATGAGTGCATTCAACTCGCAGAGTGGAACCTTCCTTTCGATAGACCAGTTTTGAAACACTGTTTTTGTAGAATCCGCAAGTGGCTATTTGGAGCTCTTTGAGGCTTGTGCTGGAAAAGGAAATATCTTCGTCTACAAACTAGACAGAAGCATTCTCAGAAACTTCTTTGTCATGTGGGGATTGAACTCACACAGTTGAACATTCCTTTACATAGAGCAGTTTTGCAACACCCTTTCGGTGGAAAGTGAAAGTGCTTATTTGGTGCGATGGCGGCATCTAGTGGATAAGGAAATACATTCAGATGAAAACAAGATACATCCATTCTCAGAAACTTCTTTGTGATGACTGCATTCTACTCACAGAGTTGAACCTTCCTTTTGATAGAGCGGTTTTGAAACACTCTTTTTGTGGAATCTGCAAGTGGCTATTTGGAGCGCTTTGAGGCCTATGCTGGAAAAGGAAATCTCTTCACATAAAACCTAGACAGAAGTATTCCCAGAAAGTTTTTCTGATGTGCGCATTCAACTCACCGAGTTGAACCTTCCTTTAGATAGAGCAGTTTTGAAACACTCTGTCTGTAGTACCTGCGAGAGGATATTTGGAGTGCTTTGAGTGCTACACTGTTAAAGGAAATATCTTCACTTGGAATCTAGACAGAAGAATTCTCAGAGACTTCCCTGTGCTCTCTGCATTCCACTCACAGAGTTGAACCTTCCTTTTGATAGAACAGTTTTGAAACACTCTTGTGGTAGAATCTGCAAGTCGATATTTGGAAGGTTTGGAGGCCTATCCTGGGAAAGGAAATATCTTCCCATCAAAACTAGACAGAAGCATTCTCAGAAACTTCTTAGTGATGTGCGCATTCAAGTCACAGAGTTGAAGCTTCCTTTTGATATAGCAGTTTTGAACCACTCTTTTAGTAGAATCTGCAAGTGGATGTTTGGAGAGCTAAGAGGCCAACACTGGAAAAGGAAATCTCTTCACGTAAAAACTAGACGGAAGCATTCTCAGAAACTTCAATGGGCTTTACGCATTCAACTCACAGAGTGCAATGTTGCTTTTGAGAGCGCAGTTTTAAAACACTGTTTTTGTAGAATTTGCTAGAGGATGTTTGGAGCGATGTGAGGCCTTTGCTGGAAAAGGAAATATCTTCACATAAAACCTGGACAGAAGCATTCTCAGAAACTCCTTTGTGATGAGTGCATTCAAATCACACACTTGAACCTTCCTTTGGAAAGAGCAGTTTTGAAACACTCTTTCTGAAGAATCTGCAAGTGGATATTTGGAGCGATTTGAGGCCTATGCTGGAAATGAAATATCTTCACCTAAAAACTAGACGGAAGCATTCTCAGAAACTCCTTTGTGATGAGTGCATTCAACTCACAGAGTTGAAGCTTCCTTTTGATAGAGCAGTTTTGAAACACTCTTTTAGCAGCATCTGCAGGTGGATATTTGGAGCGCTTTGAGGCCAAGCCTGGAAAACGAAATATCATCACATAAAAACTCGACAGAAGCATTCTCTGAAACTTCATTGTGATGAGTGCATTCAACTCACAGACTCGAACGTTTCTTTTGATAGAACAGTTTAGAAACACTCCTTTTGTAGAATCTGCAAGTGTTTATTTGGAGCGCTTGGAGGCCTATGTTGGAAAAGGACATATCTTCACATCAAAAGTAGACAGACGCATTCTCAGAAACTTCTTTGTGATGAGTGCATTGAACTCACAGAGTTGAACCTACCTATTGATAGAGAAGTTTGGAAACACCCTTTTTGTAGAATCTGCAAGTGAATATTTGGCGCGATTTGAGGCCTATGCAGGAAACGGAAATATCTTCACATGAAAACTAGACAGATGAATTCTCAGAAACGTCTTTGTGATGAGTGCATTCAACTCACAGACTTGAAGCTTCCTTTTGAAAGAGCAGTTTCGAAACACTCTTTTTGTAGAATCTGCAAGTGGATATTTGGAGCGCTTTGAGGGCTATGCTGGAAAAGTTAATACCTTCACCTAAAAACTAGACAGACGCAAACCCAGAAACTCCTTTGTGACGTGTGCATTGAACTCACAGAGTTGAACCTTTCTTTTGATACAGAAGTTTTGAAACACTCTTTTCGTAGAATCTTCAAGTGGATGGATGGAGTGATTTGAGGCCTATGCTGGAAAAGGAAATACCTTCACGTAGAAACGAGACAAAAGCATTCTCAGAAAGTTCCCTGTGTTTTGTGCATTCAACTCACAGAGTTGAACATTCCCTTTGATAGAGCAGTTTTGAAACACTCTTTTTGGAGAATCTGCAAGTGGATATTTGGAGCGCTTTGAGGCCTCAGCCGCCAAAGGAATTATCATTGCATAAAAACTAGATGGAAGCGTTCTCAGAAACTTCCTTGTGATGAGTGCATTCAACTCGCAGAGTGGAACCTTCCTTTCGATAGACCAGTTTTGAAACACTGTTTTTGTAGAATCCGCAAGTGGCTATTTGGAGCTCTTTGAGGCTTATGCTGGAAAAGGAAATATCTTCGTCTACAAACTAGACAGAAGCATTCTCAGAAACTTCTTTGTCATGTGGGGATTGAACTCACAGAGTTGAACATTCCTTTACATAGAGCAGTTTTGCAACACCCTTTCGGTGGAAAGTGAAAGTGCTTATCTGGTGCGATGGCGGCATCTAGTGGATAAGGAAATACATTCAGATGAAAACAAGATACATCCATTCTCAGAAACTTCTTTGTGATGACTGCATTCTACTCACAGAGTTGAACCTTCCTTTTGATAGAGCAGTTTTGAAACACTCTTTTTGTGGGATCTGCAAGTGGCTATTTGGAGCGCTTTGAGGCCTATGCTGGAAAAGGAAATCTCTTCACATAAAACCTAGACAGAAGTATTCCCAGAAAGTTTTTCTGATGTGCACATTCAACTCACCGAGTTGAACCTTCCTTTAGATAGAGCAGTTTTGAAACACTCTGTCTGTAGTACCTGCGAGAGGATATTTGGAGTGATTTGAGTGCTACACTGTTAAAGGAAATATCTTCACTTGGAATCTAGACAGAAGAATTCTCAGAGACTTCCCTGTGCTCTCTGCATTCCACTCACAGAGTTGAACCTTCCTTTTGATAGAACAGTTTTGAAACACTCTTGTGGTAGAATCTGCAAGTCGATATTTGGAAGGTTTGGAGGCCTATCCTGGGAAAGGAAATATCTTCCCATCAAAACTAGACAGAAGCATTCTCAGAAACTTCTTAGTGATGTGCGCATTCAAGTCACAGAGTTGAAGCTTCCTTTTGATATAGCAGTTTTGAACCACTCTTTTAGTAGAATCTGCAAGTGGATGTTTGGAGAGCTAAGAGGCCAACACTGGAAAAGGAAACCTCTTCACGTAAAAACTAGACGGAAGCATTCTCAGAAACTTCAATGGGCTTTACGCATTCAACTCACAGAGTGCAATGTTGCTTTTGAGAGCGCAGTTTTAAAACACTGTTTTTGTAGAATTTGCTAGAGGATGTTTGGAGCGATGTGAGGCCTTTGCTGGAAAAGGAAATATCTTCACATAAAACCTGGACAGAAGCATTCTCAGAAACTCCTTTGTGATGAGTGCATTCAAATCACACACTTGAACCTTCCTTTGGAAAGAGCAGTTTAGAAACACTCTTTCTGAAGAATCTGCAAGTGGATATTTGGAGCGATTTGAGGCCTATGCTGGAAATGAAATATCTTCACCTAAAAACTAGACGGAAGCATTCTCAGAAACTCCTTTGTGATGAGTGCATTCAACTCACAGAGTTGAAGCTTCCTTTTGATAGAGCAGTTTTGAAACACTCTTTTAGCAGCATCTGCAGGTGGATATTTGGAGCGCTTTGAGGCCAAGGCTGGAAAACGAAATATCATCACATAAAAACTCGACAGAAGCATTCTCTGAAACTTCATTGTGATGAGTGCATTCAACTCACAGACTCGAACGTTTCTTTTGATAGAACAGTTTAGAAACACTCCTTTTGTAGAATCTGCAAGTGTTTATTTGGAGCGCTTGGAGGCCTATGTTGGAAAAGGACATATCTTCACATCAAAAGTAGACAGACGCATTCTCAGAAACTTCTTTGTGATGAGTGCATTGAACTCACAGAGTTGAACCTACCTATTGATAGAGAAGTTTGGAAACACCCTTTTTGTAGAATCTGCAAGTGAATATTTGGCGCGATTTGAGGCCTATGCAGGAAACGGAAATATCTTCACATGAAAACTAGACAGATGAATTCTCAGAAACGTCTTTGTGATGAGTGCATTCAACTCACAGACTTGAAGCTTCCTTTTGAAAGAGCAGTTTCGAAACACTCTTTTTGTAGAATCTGCAAGTGGATATTTGGAGCGCTTTGAGGGCTATGCTGGAAAAGTTAATACCTTCACCTAAAAACTAGACAGACGCAAACCCAGAAACTTCTTTGTGACGTGTGCATTGAACTCACAGAGTTGAACCTTTCTTTTGATACAGAAGTTTTGAAACACTCTTTTCGTAGAATCTTCAAGTGGATGGATGGAGTGATTTGAGGCCTATGCTGGAAAAGGAAATACCTTCACGTAGAAACGAGACAAAAGCATTCTCAGAAAGTTCCCTGTGCTTTGTGCATTCAACTCACAGAGTTGAACATTCCCTTTGATAGAGCAGTTTTGAAACACTCTTTTTGTAGAATTTGCAAGTGGATATTTGGAGCGCTTTGAGGCCTCAGCCGCCAAAGGAATTATCATTGCATAAAAACTAGATGGAAGCGTTCTCAGAAACTTCCTTGTGATGAGTGCATTCAACTCGCAGAGTGGAACCTTCCTTTCGATAGACCAGATTTGAAACACTGTTTTTGTAGAATCCGCAAGTGGCTATTTGGAGCTCTTTGAGGCTTATGCTGGAAAAGGAAATATCTTCGTCTACAAACTAGACAGAAGCATTCTCAGAAACTTCCTTGTCATGTGGGGATTGAACTCACAGAGTTGAACATTCCTTTACATAGAGCAGTTTTGCAACACCCTTTCGGTGGAAAGTGAAAGTGCTTATCTGGTGCGATGGCGGCATCTAGTGGATAAGGAAATACATTCAGATGAAAACAAGATACATCCATTCTCAGAAACTTCTTTGTGATGACTGCATTCTACTCACAGAGTTCAACCTTCCTTTTGATAGAGCAGTTTTGAAACACTCTTTTTGTGGAATCTGCAAGTGGCTATTTGGAGCGCTTTGAGGCCTATGCTGGAAAAGGAAATCTCTTCACATAAAACCTAGACAGAAGTATTCCCAGAAAGTTTTTCTGATGTGCGCATTCAACTCACCGAGTTGAACCTTCCTTTAGATAGAGCAGTTTTGAAACACTCTGTCTGTAGTACCTGCGAGTGGATATTTGGAGTGCTTTGAGTGCTACACTGTTAAAGGAAATATCTTCACTTGGAATCTAGACAGAAGAATTCTCAGAGACTTCCCTGTGCTCTCTGCATTCCACTCACAGAGTTGAACCTTCCTTTTGATAGAACAGTTTTGAAACACTCTTGTGGTAGAATCTGCAAGTCGATATTTGGAAGGTTTGGAGGCCTATCCTGGGAAAGGAAATATCTTCCCATCAAAACTAGACAGAAGCATTCTCAGAAACTTCTTAGTGATGTGCGCATTCAAGTCACAGAGTTGAAGCTTCCTTTTGATATAGCAGTTTTGAACCACTCTTTTAGTAGAATCTGCAAGTGGATGTTCGGAGAGCTAAGAGGCCAACACTGGAAAAGGAAATCTCTTCACGTAAAAACTAGACGGAAGCATTCTCAGAAACTTCAATGGGCTTTACGCATTCAACTCACAGAGTGCAATGTTGCTTTTGAGAGCGCAGTTTTAAAACACTGTTTTTGTAGAATTTGCTAGAGGATGTTTGGAGCGATGTGAGGCCTTTGCTGGAAAAGGAAATATCTTCACATAAAACCTGGACAGAAGCATTCTCAGAAACTCCTTTGTGATGAGTGCATTCAAATCACACACTTGAACCTTCCTTTGGAAAGAGCAGTTTTGAAACACTCTTTCTGAAGAATCTGCAAGTGGATATTTGGAGCGATTTGAGGCCTATGCTGGAAATGAAATATCTTCACCTAAAGACTAGACGGAAGCATTCTCAGAAACTCCTTTGTGATGAGTGCATTCAACTCACAGAGTTGAAGCTTCCTTTTGATAGAGCAGTTTTGAAACACTCTTTTAGCAGCATCTGCAGGTGGATATTTGGAGCGCTTTGAGGCCAAGGCTGGAAAACGATATATCATCACATAAAAACTCGACAGAAGCATTCTCTGAAACTTCTTTGTGATGAGTGCATTCAACTCACAGACTCGAACGTTTCTTTTGATAGAACAGTTTAGAAACACTCCTTTTGTAGAATCTGCAAGTGTTTATTTGGAGCGCTTGGAGGCCTATGTTGGAAAAGGACATATCTTCACATCAAAAGTAGACAGACGCATTCTCAGAAACTTCTTTGTGATGAGTGCATTGAACTCACAGAGTTGAACCTACCTATTGATAGAGAAGTTTGGAAACACCCTTTTTGTAGAATCTGCAAGTGAATATTTGGCGCGATTTGAGGCCTATGCAGGAAACGGAAATATCTTCACATGAAAACTAGACAGATGAATTCTCAGAAACGTCTTTGTGATGAGTGCATTCAACTCACAGACTTGAAGCTTCCTTTTGAAAGAGCAGTTTCGAAACACTCTTTTTGTAGAATCTGCAAGTGGATATTTGGAGCGCTTTGAGGGCTATGCTGGAAAAGTTAATACCTTCACCTAAAAACTAGACAGACGCAAACCCAGAAACTTCTTTGTGACGTGTGCATTGAACTCACAGAGTTGAACCTTTCTTTTGATACAGAAGTTTTGAAACACTCTTTTCGTAGAATCTTCAAGTGGATGGATGGAGTGATTTGAGGCCTATGCTGGAAAAGGAAATAACTTCACGTAGAATCTTCAAGTGGATGGATGGAGTGATTTGAGGCCTATGCTGGAAAAGGAAATACCTTCACGTAGAAACTAGACAAAAGCATTCTCAGAAAGTTCCCTGTGCTTTGTGCATTCAACTCACAGAGTTGAACATTCCCTTTGATAGAGCAGTTTTGAAACACTCTTTTTGTAGAATCTGCAAGTGGATATTTGGAGCGCTTTGAGGCCTCTGCCGCCAAAGGAATTATCATTGCATAAAAACTAGATGGAAGCGTTCTCAGAAACTTCCTTGTGATGAGTGCATTCAACTCGCAGAGTGGAACCTTCCTTTCGATAGACCAGTTTTGAAACACTGTTTTTGTAGAATCCGCAAGTGGCTATTTGGAGCTCTTTGAGGCTTGTGCTGGAAAAGGAAATATCTTCGTCTACAAACTAGACAGAAGCATTCTCAGAAACTTCTTTGTCATGTGGGGATTGAACTCACACAGTTGAACATTCCTTTACATAGAGCAGTTTTGCAACACCCTTTCGGTGGAAAGTGAAAGTGCTTATCTGGTGCGATGGCGGCATCTAGTGGATAAGGAAATACATTCAGATGAAAACAAGATACATCCATTCTCAGAAACTTCTTTGTGATGACTGCATTCTACTCACAGAGTTGAACCTTGCTTTTGATAGAGCGGTTTTGAAACACTCTTTTTGTGGAATCTGCAAGTGGCTATTTGGAGCGCTTTGAGGCCTATGCTGGAAAAGGAAATCTCTTCACATAAAACCTAGACAGAAGTATTCCCAGAAAGTTTTTCTGATGTGCGCATTCAACTCACCGAGTTGAACCTTCCTTTAGATAGAGCAGTTTTGAAACACTCTGTCTGTAGTACCTGCGAGAGGATATTTGGAGTGCTTTGAGTGCTACACTGTTAAAGGAAATATCTTCACTTGGAATCTAGACAGAAGAATTCTCAGAGACTTCCCTGTGCTCTCTGCATTCCACTCACAGAGTTGAACCTTCCTTTTGATAGAACAGTTTTGAAACACTCTTGTGGTAGAATCTGCAAGTCGATATTTGGAAGGTTTGGAGGCCTATCCTGGGAAAGGAAATATCTTCCCATCAAAACTAGACAGAAGCATTCTCAGAAACTTCTTAGTGATGTGCGCATTCAAGTCACAGAGTTGAAGCTTCCTTTTGATATAGCAGTTTTGAACCACTCTTTTAGTAGAATCTGCAAGTGGATGTTTGGAGAGCTAAGAGGCCAACACTGGAAAAGGAAATCTCTTCACGTAAAAACTAGACGGAAGCATTCTCAGAAACTTCAATGGGCTTTACGCATTCAACTCACAGAGTGCAATGTTGCTTTTGAGAGCGCAGTTTTAAAACACTGTTTTTGTAGAATTTGCTAGAGGATGTTTGGAGCGATGTGAGGCCTTTGCTGGAAAAGGAAATATCTTCACATAAAACCTGGACAGAAGCATTCTAAGAAACTCCTTTGTGATGAGTGCATTCAAATCACACACTTGAACCTTCCTTTGGAAAGAGCAGTTTTGAAACACTCTTTCTGAAGAATCTGCAAGTGGATATTTGGAGCGATTTGAGGCCTATGCTGGAAATGAAATATCTTCACCTAAAAACTAGACGGAAGCATTCTCAGAAACTCCTTTGTGATGAGTGCATTCAACTCACAGAGTTGAAGCTTCCTTTTGATAGAGCAGTTTTGAAACACTCTTTTAGCAGCATCTGCAGGTGGATATTTGGAGCGCTTTGAGGCCAAGGCTGGAAAACGAAATATCATCACATAAAAACTCGACAGAAGCATTCTCTGAAACTTCATTGTGATGAGTGCATTCAACTCACAGACTCGAACGTTTCTTTTGATAGAACAGTTTAGAAACACTCCTTTTGTAGAATCTGCAAGTGTTTATTTGGAGCGCTTGGAGGCCTATGTTGGAAAAGGACATATCTTCACATCAAAAGTAGACAGACGCATTCTCAGAAACTTCTTTGTGATGAGTGCATTGAACTCACAGAGTTGAACCTACCTATTGATAGAGAAGTTTGGAAACACCCTTTTTGTAGAATCTGCAAGTGAATATTTGGCGCGATTTGAGGCCTATGCAGGAAACGGAAATATCTTCACATGAAAACTAGACAGATGAATTCTCAGAAACGTCTTTGTGATGAGTGCATTCAACTCACAGACTTGAAGCTTCCTTTTGAAAGAGCAGTTTCGAAACACTCTTTTTGTAGAATCTGCAAGTGGATATTTGGAGCGCTTTGAGGGCTATGCTGGAAAAGTTAATACCTTCACCTAAAAACTAGACAGACGCAAACCCAGAAACTTCTTTGTGACGTGTGCATTGAACTCACAGAGTTGAACCTTTCTTTTGATACAGAAGTTTTGAAACACTCTTTTCGTAGAATCTTCAAGTGGATGGATGGAGTGATTTGAGGCCTATGCTGGAAAAGGAAATACCTTCACGTAGAAACGAGACAAAAGCATTCTCAGAAAGTTCCCTGTGCTTTGTGCATTCAACTCACAGAGTTGAACATTCCCTTTGATAGAGCAGTTTTGAAACACTCTTTTTGTAGAATCTGCAAGTGGATATTTGGAGCGCTTTGAGGCCTCAGCCGCCAAAGGAATTATCATTGCATAAAAACTAGATGGAAGCGTTCTCAGAAACTTCCTTGTGATGAGTGCATTCAACTCGCAGAGTGGAACCTTCCTTTCGATAGACCAGTTTTGAAACACTGTTTTTGTAGAATCCGCAAGTGGCTATTTGGAGCTCTTTGAGGCTTATGCTGGAAAAGGAAATATCTTCGTCTACAAACTAGACAGAAGCATTCTCAGAAACTTCTTTGTCATGTGGGGATTGAACTCACAGAGTTGAACATTCCTTTACATAGAGCAGTTTTGCAACACCCTTTCGGTGGAAAGTGAAAGTGCTTATCTGGTGCGATGGCGGCATCTAGTGGATAAGGAAATACATTCAGATGAAAACAAGATACATCCATTCTCAGAAACTTCTTTGTGATGACTGCATTCTACTCACAGAGTTGAACCTTCCTTTTGATAGAGCAGTTTTGAAACACTCTTTTTGTGGGATCTGCAAGTGGCTATTTGGAGCGCTTTGAGGCCTATGCTGGAAAAGGAAATCTCTTCACATAAAACCTAGACAGAAGTATTCCCAGAAAGTTTTTCTGATGTGCACATTCAACTCACCGAGTTGAACCTTCCTTTAGATAGAGCAGTTTTGAAACACTCTGTCTGTAGTACCTGCGAGAGGATATTTGGAGTGATTTGAGTGCTACACTGTTAAAGGAAATATCTTCACTTGGAATCTAGACAGAAGAATTCTCAGAGACTTCCCTGTGCTCTCTGCATTCCACTCACAGAGTTGAACCTTCCTTTTGATAGAACAGTTTTGAAACACTCTTGTGGTAGAATCTGCAAGTCGATATTTGGAAGGTTTGGAGGCCTATCCTGGGAAAGGAAATATCTTCCCATCAAAACTAGACAGAAGCATTCTCAGAAACTTCTTAGTGATGTGCGCATTCAAGTCACAGAGTTGAAGCTTCCTTTTGATATAGCAGTTTTGAACCACTCTTTTAGTAGAATCTGCAAGTGGATGTTTGGAGAGCTAAGAGGCCAACACTGGAAAAGGAAATCTCTTCACGTAAAAACTAGACGGAAGCATTCTCAGAAACTTCAATGGGCTTTACGCATTCAACTCACAGAGTGCAATGTTGCTTTTGAGAGCGCAGTTTTAAAACACTGTTTTTGTAGAATTTGCTAGAGGATGTTTGGAGCGATGTGAGGCCTTTGCTGGAAAAGGAAATATCTTCACATAAAACCTGGACAGAAGCATTCTCAGAAACTCCTTTGTGATGAGTGCATTCAAATCACACACTTGAACCTTCCTTTGGAAAGAGCAGTTTTGAAACACTCTTTCTGAAGAATCTGCAAGTGGATATTTGGAGCGATTTGAGGCCTATGCTGGAAATGAAATATCTTCACCTAAAAACTAGACGGAAGCATTCTCAGAAACTCCTTTGTGATGAGTGCATTCAACTCACAGAGTTGAAGCTTCCTTTTGATAGAGCAGTTTTGAAACACTCTTTTAGCAGCATCTGCAGGTGGATATTTGGAGCGCTTTGAGGCCAAGGCTGGAAAACGAAATATCATCACATAAAAACTCGACAGAAGCATTCTCTGAAACTTCATTGTGATGAGTGCATTCAACTCACAGACTCGAACGTTTCTTTTGATAGAACAGTTTAGAAACACTCCTTTTGTAGAATCTGCAAGTGTTTATTTGGAGCGCTTGGAGGCCTATGTTGGAAAAGGACATATCTTCACATCAAAAGTAGACAGACGCATTCTCAGAAACTTCTTTGTGATGAGTGCATTGAACTCACAGAGTTGAACCTACCTATTGATAGAGAAGTTTGGAAACACCCTTTTTGTAGAATCTGCAAGTGAATATTTGGCGCGATTTGAGGCCTATGCAGGAAACGGAAATATCTTCACATGAAAACTAGACAGATGAATTCTCAGAAACGTCTTTGTGATGAGTGCATTCAACTCACAGACTTGAAGCTTCCTTTTGAAAGAGCAGTTTCGAAACACTCTTTTTGTAGAATCTGCAAGTGGATATTTGGAGCGCTTTGAGGGCTATGCTGGAAAAGTTAATACCTTCACCTAAAAACTAGACAGACGCAAACCCAGAAACTTCTTTGTGACGTGTGCATTGAACTCACAGAGTTGAACCTTTCTTTTGATACAGAAGTTTTGAAACACTCTTTTCGTAGAATCTTCAAGTGGATGGATGGAGTGATTTGAGGCCTATGCTGGAAAAGGAAATACCTTCACGTAGAAACGAGACAAAAGCATTCTCAGAAAGTTCCCTGTGCTTTGTGCATTCAACTCACAGAGTTGAACATTCCCTTTGATAGAGCAGTTTTGAAACACTCTTTTTGTAGAATTTGCAAGTGGATATTTGGAGCGCTTTGAGGCCTCAGCCGCCAAAGGAATTATCATTGCATAAAAACTAGATGGAAGCGTTCTCAGAAACTTCCTTGTGATGAGTGCATTCAACTCGCAGAGTGGAACCTTCCTTTCGATAGACCAGATTTGAAACACTGTTTTTGTAGAATCCGCAAGTGGCTATTTGGAGCTCTTTGAGGCTTATGCTGGAAAAGGAAATATCTTCGTCTACAAACTAGACAGAAGCATTCTCAGAAACTTCTTTGTCATGTGGGGATTGAACTCACACAGTTGAACATTCCTTTACATAGAGCAGTTTTGCAACACCCTTTCGGTGGAAAGTGAAAGTGCTTATCTGGTGCGATGGCGGCATCTAGTGGATAAGGAAATACATTCAGATGAAAACAAGATACATCCATTCTCAGAAACTTCTTTGTGATGACTGCATTCTACTCACAGAGTTGAACCTTCCTTTTGATAGAGCAGTTTTGAAACACTCTTTTTGTGGAATCTGCAAGTGGCTATTTGGAGCGCTTTGAGGCCTATGCTGGAAAAGGACATCTCTTCACATAAAACCTAGACAGAAGTATTCCCAGAAAGTTTTTCTGATGTGCGCATTCAACTCACCGAGTTGAACCTTCCTTTAGATAGAGCAGTTTTGAAACACTCTGTCTGTAGTACCTGCGAGTGGATATTTGGAGTGCTTTGAGTGCTACACTGTTAAAGGAAATATCTTCACTTGGAATCTAGACAGAAGAATTCTCAGAGACTTCCCTGTGCTCTCTGCATTCCACTCACAGAGATGAACCTTCCTTTTGATAGAACAGTTTTGAAACACTCTTGTGGTGGAATCTGCAAGTCGATATTTGGAAGGTTTGGAGGCCTATCCTGGGAAAGGAAATATCTTCCCATCAAAACTAGACAGAAGCATTCTCAGAAACTTCTTAGTGATGTGCGCATTCAAGTCACAGAGTTGAAGCTTCCTTTTGATATAGCAGTTTTGAACCACTCTTTTAGTAGAATCTGCAAGTGGATGTTTGGAGAGCTAAGAGGCCAACACTGGAAAAGGAAATCTCTTCACGTAAAAACTAGACGGAAGCATTCTCAGAAACTTCAATGGGCTTTACGCATTCAACTCACAGAGTGCAATGTTGCTTTTGAGAGCGCAGTTTTAAAACACTGTTTTTGTAGAATTTGCTAGAGGATGTTTGGAGCGATGTGAGGCCTTTGCTGGAAAAGGAAATATCTTCACATAAAACCTGGACAGAAGCATTCTCAGAAACTCCTTTGTGATGAGTGCATTCAAATCACACACTTGAACCTTCCTTTGGAAAGAGCAGTTTTGAAACACTCTTTCTGAAGAATCTGCAAGTGGATATTTGGAGCGATTTGAGGCCTATGCTGGAAATGAAATATCTTCACCTAAAAACTAGACGGAAGCATTCTCAGAAACTCCTTTGTGATGAGTGCATTCAACTCACAGAGTTGAAGCTTCCTTTTGATAGAGCAGTTTTGAAACACTCTTTTAGCAGCATCTGCAGGTGGATATTTGGAGCGCTTTGAGGCCAAGGCTGGAAAACGAAATATCATCACATAAAAACTCGACAGAAGCATTCTCTGAAACTTCTTTGTGATGAGTGCATTCAACTCACAGACTCGAACGTTTCTTTTGATAGAACAGTTTAGAAACACTCCTTTTGTAGAATCTGCAAGTGTTTATTTGGAGCGCTTGGAGGCCTATGTTGGAAAAGGACATATCTTCACATCAAAAGTAGACAGACGCATTCTCAGAAACTTCTTTGTGATGAGTGCATTGAACTCACAGAGTTGAACCTACCTATTGATAGAGAAGTTTGGAAACACCCTTTTTGTAGAATCTGCAAGTGAATATTTGGCGCGATTTGAGGCCTATGCAGGAAACGGAAATATCTTCACATGAAAACTAGACAGATGAATTCTCAGAAACGTCTTTGTGATGAGTGCATTCAACTCACAGACTTGAAGCTTCCTTTTGAAAGAGCAGTTTCGAAACACTCTTTTTGTAGAATCTGCAAGTGGATATTTGGAGCGCTTTGAGGGCTATGCTGGAAAAGTTAATACCTTCACCTAAAAACTAGACAGACGCAAACCCAGAAACTTCTTTGTGACGTGTGCATTGAACTCACAGAGTTGAACCTTTCTTTTGATACAGAAGTTTTGAAACACTCTTTTCGTAGAATCTTCAAGTGGATGGATGGAGTGATTTGAGGCCTATGCTGGAAAAGGAAATACCTTCACGTAGAAACGAGACAAAAGCATTCTCAGAAAGTTCCCTGTGCTTTGTGCATTCAACTCACAGAGTTGAACATTCCCTTTGATAGAGCAGTTTTGAAACACTCTTTTTGTAGAATCTGCAAGTGGATATTTGGAGCGATTTGAGGCCTCTGCTGCCAAAGGAATTATCATTGCATAAAAACTAGATGGAAGCGTTCTCAGAAACTTCCTTGTGATGAGTGCATTCAACTTGCAGAGTGGAACCTTCCTTTCGATAGACCAGTTTTGAAACACTGTTTTTGTAGAATCCGCAAGTGGCTATTTGGAGCTCTTTGAGGCTTATGCTGGAAAAGGAAATATCTTCGTCTGCAAACTAGACAGAAGCATTCTCAGAAACTTCTTTGTCATGTGGGGATTGAACTCACAGAGTTGAACATTCCTTTACATAGAGCAGTTTTGCAACACCCTTTCGGTGGAAAGTGAAAGTGCTTATCTGGTGCGATGGCGGCATCTAGTGGATAAGGAAATACATTCAGATGAAAACAAGATACATCCATTCTCAGAAACTTCTTTGTGATGACTGCATTCTACTCACAGAGTTGAACCTTCCTTTTGATAGAGCAGTTTTGAAACACTCTTTTTGTGGAATCTGCAAGTGGCTATTTGGAGCGCTTTGAGGCCTATGCTGGAAAAGGAAATCTCTTCACATAAAACCTAGACAGAAGTATTCCCAGAAAGTTTTTCTGATGTGCGCATTCAACTCACCGAGTTGAACCTTCCTTTAGATAGAGCAGTTTTGAAGCACTCTGTCTGTAGTACCTGCGAGAGGATATTTGGAGTGCTTTGAGTGCTACACTGTTAAAGGAAATATCTTCACTTGGAATCTAGACAGAAGAATTCTCAGAGACTTCCCTGTGCTCTCTGCATTCCACTCACAGAGTTGAACCTTCCTTTTGATAGAACAGTTTTGAAACACTCTTGTGGTAGAATCTGCAAGTCGATATTTGGAAGGTTTGGAGGCCTATCCTGGGAAAGGAAATATCTTCCCATCAAAACTAGACAGAAGCATTCTCAGAAACTTCTTAGTGATGTGCGCATTCAATTCACAGAGTTGAAGCTTCCTTTTGATATAGCAGTTTTGAACCACTCTTTTAGTAGAATCTGCAAGTGGATGTTTGGAGAGCTAAGAGGCCAACACTGGAAAAGGAAATCTCTTCACGTAAAAACTAGACGGAAGCATTCTCAGAAACTTCAATGGGCTTTACGCATTCAACTCACAGAGTGCAATGTTGCTTTTGAGAGCGCAGTTTTAAAACACTGTTTTTGTAGAATTTGCTAGAGGATGTTTGGAGCGATGTGAGGCCTTTGCTGGAAAAGGAAATATCTTCACATAAAACCTGGACAGAAGCATTCTCAGAAACTCCTTTGTGATGAGTGCATTCAAATCACACACTTGAACCTTCCTTTGGAAAGAGCAGTTTTGAAACACTCTTTCTGAAGAATCTGCAAGTGGATATTTGGAGCGATTTGAGGCCTATGCTGGAAATGAAATATCTTCACCTAAAAACTAGACGGAAGCATTCTCAGAAACTCCTTTGTGATGAGTGCATTCAACTCACAGAGTTGAAGCTTCCTTTTGATAGAGCAGTTTTGAAACACTCTTTTAGCAGCATCTGCAGGTGGATATTTGGAGCGCTTTGAGGCCAAGGCTGGAAAACGAAATATCATCACATAAAAACTCGACAGAAGCATTCTCTGAAACTTCTTTGTGATGAGTGCATTCAACTCACAGACTCGAACGTTTCTTTTGATAGAACAGTTTAGAAACACTCCTTTTGTAGAATCTGCAAGTGTTTATTTGGAGCGCTTGGAGGCCTATGTTGGAAAAGGACATATCTTCACATCAAAAGTAGACAGACGCATTCTCAGAAACTTCTTTGTGATGAGTGCATTGAACTCACAGAGTTGAACCTACCTATTGATAGAGAAGTTTGGAAACACCCTTTTTGTAGAATCTGCAAGTGAATATTTGGCGCGATTTGAGGCCTATGCAGGAAACGGAAATATCTTCACATGAAAACTAGACAGATGAATTCTCAGAAACGTCTTTGTGATGAGTGCATTCAACTCACAGACTTGAAGCTTCCTTTTGAAAGAGCAGTTTCGAAACACTCTTTTTGTAGAATCTGCAAGTGGATATTTGGAGCGCTTTGAGGGCTATGCTGGAAAAGTTAATACCTTCACCTAAAAACTAGACAGACGCAAACCCAGAAACTTCTTTGTGACGTGTGCATTGAACTCACAGAGTTGAACCTTTCTTTTGATACAGAAGTTTTGAAACACTCTTTTCGTAGAATCTTCAAGTGGATGGATGGAGTGATTTGAGGCCTATGCTGGAAAAGGAAATACCTTCACGTAGAAACGAGACAAAAGCATTCTCAGAAAGTTCCCTGTGCTTTGTGCATTCAACTCACAGAGTTGAACATTCCCTTTGATAGAGCAGTTTTGAAACACTCTTTTTGTAGAATCTGCAGGTGGATATTTGGAGCGCTTTGAGGCCTCTGCCGCCAAAGGAATTATCATTGCATAAAAACTAGATGGAAGCGTTCTCAGAAACTTCCTTGTGATGAGTGCATTCAACTCGCAGAGTGGAACCTTCCTTTCGATAGACCAGTTTTGAAACACTGTTTTTGTAGAATCCGCAAGTGGCTATTTGGAGCTCTTTGAGGCTTATGCTGGAAAAGGAAATATCTTCGTCTACAAACTAGACAGAAGCATTCTCAGAAACTTCTTTGTCATGTGGGGATTGAACTCACAGAGTTGAACATTCCTTTACATAGAGCAGTTTTGCAACACCCTTTCGGTGGAAAGTGAAAGTGCTTATCTGGTGCGATGGCGGCATCTAGTGGATAAGGAAATACATTCAGATGAAAACAAGATACATCCATTCTCAGAAACTTCTTTGTGATGACTGCATTCTACTCACAGAGTTGAACCTTCCTTTTGATAGAGCAGTTTTGAAACACTCTTTTTGTGGAATCTGCAAGTGGCTATTTGGAGCGCTTTGAGGCCTATGCTGGAAAAGGAAATCTCTTCACATAAAACCTAGACAGAAGTATTCCCAGAAAGTTTTTCTGATGTGCGCATTCAACTCACCGAGTTGAACCTTCCTTTAGATAGAGCAGTTTTGAAACACTCTGTCTGTAGTACCTGCGAGAGGATATTTGGAGTGCTTTGAGTGCTACACTGTTAAAGGAAATATCTTCACTTGGAATCTAGACAGAAGAATTCTCAGAGACTTCCCTGTGCTCTCTGCATTCCACTCACAGAGTTGAACCTTCCTTTTGATAGAACAGTTTTGAAACACTCTTGTGGTAGAATCTGCAAGTCGATATTTGGAAGGTTTGGAGGCCTATCCTGGGAAAGGAAATATCTTCCCATCAAAACTAGACAGAAGCATTCTCAGAAACTTCTTAGTGATGTGCGCATTCAAGTCACAGAGTTGAAGCTTCCTTTTGATATAGCAGTTTTGAACCACTCTTTTAGTAGAATCTGCAAGTGGATGTTTGGAGAGCTAAGAGGCCAACACTGGAAAAGGAAATCTCTTCACGTAAAAACTAGACGGAAGCATTCTCAGAAACTTCAATGGGCTTTACGCATTCAACTCACAGAGTGCAATGTTGCTTTTGAGAGCGCAGTTTTAAAACACTGTTTTTGTAGAATTTGCTAGAGGATGTTTGGAGCGATGTGAGGCCTTTGCTGGAAAAGGAAATATCTTCACATAAAACCTGGACAGAAGCATTCTCAGAAACTCCTTTGTGATGAGTGCATTCAAATCACACACTTGAACCTTCCTTTGGAAAGAGCAGTTTTGAAACACTCTTTCTGAAGAATCTGCAAGTGGATATTTGGAGCGATTTGAGGCCTATGCTGGAAATGAAATATCTTCACCTACAAACTAGACGGAAGCATTCTCAGAAACTCCTTTGTGATGAGTGCATTCAACTCACAGAGTTGAAGCTTCCTTTTGATAGAGCAGTTTTGAAACACTCTTTTAGCAGCATCTGCAGGTGGATATTTGGAGCGCTTTGAGGCCAAGGCTGGAAAACGATATATCATCACATAAAAACTCGACAGAAGCATTCTCTGAAACTTCTTTGTGATGAGTGCATTCAACTCACAGACTCGAACGTTTCTTTTGATAGAACAGTTTAGAAACACTCCTTTTGTAGAATCTGCAAGTGTTTATTTGGAGCGCTTGGAGGCCTATGTTGGAAAAGGACATATCTTCACATCAAAAGTAGACAGACGCATTCTCAGAAACTTCTTTGTGATGAGTGCATTGAACTCACAGAGTTGAACCTACCTATTGATAGAGAAGTTTGGAAACACCCTTTTTGTAGAATCTGCAAGTGAATATTTGGCGCGATTTGAGGCCTATGCAGGAAACGGAAATATCTTCACATGAAAACTAGACAGATGAATTCTCAGAAACGTCTTTGTGATGAGTGCATTCAACTCACAGACTTGAAGCTTCCTTTTGAAAGAGCAGTTTCGAAACACTCTTTTTGTAGAATCTGCAAGTGGATATTTGGAGCGCTTTGAGGGCTATGCTGGAAAAGTTAATACCTTCACCTAAAAACTAGACAGACGCAAACCCAGAAACTTCTTTGTGACGTGTGCATTGAACTCACAGAGTTGAACCTTTCTTTTGATACAGAAGTTTTGAAACACTCTTTTCGTAGAATCTTCAAGTGGATGGATGGAGTGATTTGAGGCCTATGCTGGAAAAGGAAATACCTTCACGTAGAAACGAGACAAAAGCATTCTCAGAAAGTTCCCTGTGCTTTGTGCATTCAACTCACAGAGTTGAACATTCCCTTTGATAGAGCAGTTTTGAAACACTCTTTTTGTAGAATCTGCAGGTGGATATTTGGAGCGCTTTGAGGCCTCTGCCGCCAAAGGAATTATCATTGCATAAAAACTAGATGGAAGCGTTCTCAGAAACTTCCTTGTGATGAGTGCATTCAACTCGCAGAGTGGAACCTTCCTTTCGATAGACCAGTTTTGAAACACTGTTTTTGTAGAATCCGCAAGTGGCTATTTGGAGCTCTTTGAGGCTTATGCTGGAAAAGGAAATATCTTCGTCTACAAACTAGACAGAAGCATTCTCAGAAACTTCTTTGTCATGTGGGGATTGAACTCACAGAGTTGAACATTCCTTTACATAGAGCAGTTTTGCAACACCCTTTCGGTGGAAAGTGAAAGTGCTTATCTGGTGCGATGGCGGCATCTAGTGGATAAGGAAATACATTCAGATGAAAACAAGATACATCCATTCTCAGAAACTTCTTTGTGATGACTGCATTCTACTCACAGAGTTGAACCTTCCTTTTGATAGAGCAGTTTTGAAACACTCTTTTTGTGGAATCTGCAAGTGGCTATTTGGAGCGCTTTGAGGCCTATGCTGGAAAAGGAAATCTCTTCACATAAAACCTAGACAGAAGTATTCCCAGAAAGTTTTTCTGATGTGCGCATTCAACTCACCGAGTTGAACCTTCCTTTAGATAGAGCAGTTTTGAAACACTCTGTCTGTAGTACCTGCGAGAGGATATTTGGAGTGCTTTGAGTGCTACACTGTTAAAGGAAATATCTTCACTTGGAATCTAGACAGAAGAATTCTCAGAGACTTCCCTGTGCTCTCTGCATTCCACTCACAGAGTTGAACCTTCCTTTTGATAGAACAGTTTTGAAACACTCTTGTGGTAGAATCTGCAAGTCGATATTTGGAAGGTTTGGAGGCCTATCCTGGGAAAGGAAATATCTTCCCATCAAAACTAGACAGAAGCATTCTCAGAAACTTCTTAGTGATGTGCGCATTCAAGTCACAGAGTTGAAGCTTCCTTTTGATATAGCAGTTTTGAACCACTCTTTTAGTAGAATCTGCAAGTGGATGTTTGGAGAGCTAAGAGGCCAACACTGGAAAAGGAAATCTCTTCAGGTAAAAACTAGACGGAAGCATTCTCAGAAACTTCAATGGGCTTTACGCATTCAACTCACAGAGTGCAATGTTGCTTTTGAGAGCGCAGTTTTAAAACACTGTTTTTGTAGAATTTGCTAGAGGATGTTTGGAGCGATGTGAGGCCTTTGCTGGAAAAGGAAATATCTTCACATAAAACCTGGACAGAAGCATTCTCAGAAACTCCTTTGTGATGAGTGCATTCAAATCACACACTTGAACCTTCCTTTGGAAAGAGCAGTTTTGAAACACTCTTTCTGAAGAATCTGCAAGTGGATATTTGGAGCGATTTGAGGCCTATGCTGGAAATGAAATATCTTCACCTAAAAACTAGACGGAAGCATTCTCAGAAACTCCTTTGTGATGAGTGCATTCAACTCACAGAGTTGAAGCTTCCTTTTGATAGAGCAGTTTTGAAACACTCTTTTAGCAGCATCTGCAGGTGGATATTTGGAGCGCTTTGAGGCCAAGGCTGGAAAACGAAATATCATCACATAAAAACTCGACAGAAGCATTCTCTGAAACTTCTTTGTGATGAGTGCATTCAACTCACAGACTCGAACGTTTCTTTTGATAGAACAGTTTAGAAACACTCCTTTTGTAGAATCTGCAAGTGTTTATTTGGAGCGCTTGGAGGCCTATGTTGGAAAAGGACATATCTTCACATCAAAAGTAGACAGACGCATTCTCAGAAACTTCTTTGTGATGAGTGCATTGAACTCACAGAGTTGAACCTACCTATTGATAGAGAAGTTTGGAAACACCCTTTTTGTAGAATCTGCAAGTGAATATTTGGCGCGATTTGAGGCCTATGCAGGAAACGGAAATATCTTCACATGAAAACTAGACAGATGAATTCTCAGAAACGTCTTTGTGATGAGTGCATTCAACTCACAGACTTGAAGCTTCCTTTTGAAAGAGCAGTTTCGAAACACTCTTTTTGTAGAATCTGCAAGTGGATATTTGGAGCGCTTTGAGGGCTATGCTGGAAAAGTTAATACCTTCACCTAAAAACTAGACAGACGCAAACCCAGAAACTTCTTTGTGACGTGTGCATTGAACTCACAGAGTTGAACCTTTCTTTTGATACAGAAGTTTTGAAACACTCTTTTCGTAGAATCTTCAAGTGGATGGATGGAGTGATTTGAGGCCTATGCTGGAAAAGGAAATACCTTCACGTAGAAACGAGACAAAAGCATTCTCAGAAAGTTCCCTGTGCTTTGTGCATTCAACTCACAGAGTTGAACATTCCCTTTGATAGAGCAGTTTTGAAACACTCTTTTTGTAGAATCTGCAGGTGGATATTTGGAGCGCTTTGAGGCCTCTGCCGCCAAAGGAATTATCATTGCATAAAAACTAGATGGAAGCGTTCTCAGAAACTTCCTTGTGATGAGTGCATTCAACTCGCAGAGTGGAACCTTCCTTTCGATAGACCAGTTTTGAAACACTGTTTTTGTAGAATCCGCAAGTGGCTATTTGGAGCTCTTTGAGGCTTATGCTGGAAAAGGAAATATCTTCGTCTACAAACTAGACAGAAGCATTCTCAGAAACTTCTTTGTCATGTGGGGATTGAACTCACAGAGTTGAACATTCCTTTACATAGAGCAGTTTTGCAACACCCTTTCGGTGGAAAGTGAAAGTGCTTATCTGGTGCGATGGCGGCATCTAGTGGATAAGGAAATACATTCAGATGAAAACAAGATACATCCATTCTCAGAAACTTCTTTGTGATGACTGCATTCTACTCACAGAGTTGAACCTTCCTTTTGATAGAGCAGTTTTGAAACACTCTTTTTGTGGAATCTGCAAGTGGCTATTTGGAGCGCTTTGAGGCCTATGCTGGAAAAGGAAATCTCTTCACATAAAACCTAGACAGAAGTATTCCCAGAAAGTTTTTCTGATGTGCGCATTCAACTCACCGAGTTGAACCTTCCTTTAGATAGAGCAGTTTTGAAACACTCTGTCTGTAGTACCTGCGAGAGGATATTTGGAGTGCTTTGAGTGCTACACTGTTAAAGGAAATATCTTCACTTGGAATCTAGACAGAAGAATTCTCAGAGACTTCCCTGTGCTCTCTGCATTCCACTCACAGAGTTGAACCTTCCTTTTGATAGAACAGTTTTGAAACACTCTTGTGGTAGAATCTGCAAGTCGATATTTGGAAGGTTTGGAGGCCTATCCTGGGAAAGGAAATATCTTCCCATCAAAACTAGACAGAAGCATTCTCAGAAACTTCTTAGTGATGTGCGCATTCAAGTCACAGAGTTGAAGCTTCCTTTTGATATAGCAGTTTTGAACCACTCTTTTAGTAGAATCTGCAAGTGGATGTTTGGAGAGCTAAGAGGCCAACACTGGAAAAGGAAATCTCTTCACGTAAAAACTAGACGGAAGCATTCTCAGAAACTTCAATGGGCTTTACGCATTCAACTCACAGAGTGCAATGTTGCTTTTGAGAGCGCAGTTTTAAAACACTGTTTTTGTAGAATTTGCTAGAGGATGTTTGGAGCGATGTGAGGCCTTTGCTGGAAAAGGAAATATCTTCACATAAAACCTGGACAGAAGCATTCTCAGAAACTCCTTTGTGATGAGTGCATTCAAATCACACACTTGAACCTTCCTTTGGAAAGAGCAGTTTTGAAACACTCTTTCTGAAGAATCTGCAAGTGGATATTTGGAGCGATTTGAGGCCTATGCTGGAAATGAAATATCTTCACCTAAAAACTAGACGGAAGCATTCTCAGAAACTCCTTTGTGATGAGTGCATTCAACTCACAGAGTTGAAGCTTCCTTTTGATAGAGCAGTTTTGAAACACTCTTTTAGCAGCATCTGCAGGTGGATATTTGGAGCGCTTTGAGGCCAAGGCTGGAAAACGAAATATCATCACATAAAAACTCGACAGAAGCATTCTCTGAAACTTCTTTGTGATGAGTGCATTCAACTCACAGACTCGAACGTTTCTTTTGATAGAACAGTTTAGAAACACTCCTTTTGTAGAATCTGCAAGTGTTTATTTGGAGCGCTTGGAGGCCTATGTTGGAAAAGGACATATCTTCACATCAAAAGTAGACAGACGCATTCTCAGAAACTTCTTTGTGATGAGTGCATTGAACTCACAGAGTTGAACCTACCTATTGATAGAGAAGTTTGGAAACACCCTTTTTGTAGAATCTGCAAGTGAATATTTGGCGCGATTTGAGGCCTATGCAGGAAACGGAAATATCTTCACATGAAAACTAGACAGATGAATTCTCAGAAACGTCTTTGTGATGAGTGCATTCAACTCACAGACTTGAAGCTTCCTTTTGAAAGAGCAGTTTCGAAACACTCTTTTTGTAGAATCTGCAAGTGGATATTTGGAGCGCTTTGAGGGCTATGCTGGAAAAGTTAATACCTTCACCTAAAAACTAGACAGACGCAAACCCAGAAACTTCTTTGTGACGTGTGCATTGAACTCACAGAGTTGAACCTTTCTTTTGATACAGAAGTTTTGAAACACTCTTTTCGTAGAATCTTCAAGTGGATGGATGGAGTGATTTGAGGCCTATGCTGGAAAAGGAAATACCTTCACGTAGAAACGAGACAAAAGCATTCTCAGAAAGTTCCCTGTGCTTTGTGCATTCAACTCACAGAGTTGAACATTCCCTTTGATAGAGCAGTTTTGAAACACTCTTTTTGTAGAATCTGCAGGTGGATATTTGGAGCGCTTTGAGGCCTCTGCCGCCAAAGGAATTATCATTGCATAAAAACTAGATGGAAGCGTTCTCAGAAACTTCCTTGTGATGAGTGCATTCAACTCGCAGAGTGGAACCTTCCTTTCGATAGACCAGTTTTGAAACACTGTTTTTGTAGAATCCGCAAGTGGCTATTTGGAGCTCTTTGAGGCTTATGCTGGAAAAGGAAATATCTTCGTCTACAAACTAGACAGAAGCATTCTCAGAAACTTCTTTCTCATGTGGGGATTGAACTCACAGAGTTGAACATTCCTTTACATAGAGCAGTTTTGCAACACCCTTTCGGTGGAAAGTGAAAGTGCTTATCTGGTGCGATGGCGGCATCTAGTGGATAAGGAAATACATTCAGATGAAAACAAGATACATCCATTCTCAGAAACTTCTTTGTGATGACTGCATTCTACTCACAGAGTTGAACCTTCCTTTTGATAGAGCAGTTTTGAAACACTCTTTTTGTGGAATCTGCAAGTGGCTATTTGGAGCGCTTTGAGGCCTATGCTGGAAAAGGAAATCTCTTCACATAAAACCTAGACAGAAGTATTCCCAGAAAGTTTTTCTGATGTGCGCATTCAACTCACCGAGTTGAACCTTCCTTTAGATAGAGCAGTTTTGAAACACTCTGTCTGTAGTACCTGCGAGAGGATATTTGGAGTGCTTTGAGTGCTACACTGTTAAAGGAAATATCTTCACTTGGAATCTAGACAGAAGAATTCTCAGAGACTTCCCTGTGCTCTCTGCATTCCACTCACAGAGTTGAACCTTCCTTTTGATAGAACAGTTTTGAAACACTCTTGTGGTAGAATCTGCAAGTCGATATTTGGAAGGTTTGGAGGCCTATCCTGGGAAAGGAAATATCTTCCCATCAAAACTAGACAGAAGCATTCTCAGAAACTTCTTAGTGATGTGCGCATTCAAGTCACAGAGTTGAAGCTTCCTTTTGATATAGCAGTTTTGAACCACTCTTTTAGTAGAATCTGCAAGTGGATGTTTGGAGAGCTAAGAGGCCAACACTGGAAAAGGAAATCTCTTCACGTAAAAACTAGACGGAAGCATTCTCAGAAACTTCAATGGGCTTTACGCATTCAACTCACAGAGTGCAATGTTGCTTTTGAGAGCGCAGTTTTAAAACACTGTTTTTGTAGAATTTGCTAGAGGATGTTTGGAGCGATGTGAGGCCTTTGCTGGAAAAGGAAATATCTTCACATAAAACCTGGACAGAAGCATTCTCAGAAACTCCTTTGTGATGAGTGCATTCAAATCACACACTTGAACCTTCCTTTGGAAAGAGCAGTTTTGAAACACTCTTTCTGAAGAATCTGCAAGTGGATATTTGGAGCGATTTGAGGCCTATGCTGGAAATGAAATATCTTCACCTAAAAACTAGACGGAAGCATTCTCAGAAACTCCTTTGTGATGAGTGCATTCAACTCACAGAGTTGAAGCTTCCTTTTGATAGAGCAGTTTTGAAACACTCTTTTAGCAGCATCTGCAGGTGGATATTTGGAGCGCTTTGAGGCCAAGGCTGGAAAACGAAATATCATCACATAAAAACTCGACAGAAGCATTCTCTGAAACTTCTTTGTGATGAGTGCATTCAACTCACAGACTCGAACGTTTCTTTTGATAGAACAGTTTAGAAACACTCCTTTTGTAGAATCTGCAAGTGTTTATTTGGAGCGCTTGGAGGCCTATGTTGGAAAAGGACATATCTTCACATCAAAAGTAGACAGACGCATTCTCAGAAACTTCTTTGTGATGAGTGCATTGAACTCACAGAGTTGAACCTACCTATTGATAGAGAAGTTTGGAAACACCCTTTTTGTAGAATCTGCAAGTGAATATTTGGCGCGATTTGAGGCCTATGCAGGAAACGGAAATATCTTCACATGAAAACTAGACAGATGAATTCTCAGAAACGTCTTTGTGATGAGTGCATTCAACTCACAGACTTGAAGCTTCCTTTTGAAAGAGCAGTTTCGAAACACTCTTTTTGTAGAATCTGCAAGTGGATATTTGGAGCGCTTTGAGGGCTATGCTGGAAAAGTTAATACCTTCACCTAAAAACTAGACAGACGCAAACCCAGAAACTTCTTTGTGACGTGTACATTGAACTCACAGAGTTGAACCTTTCTTTTGATACAGAAGTTTTGAAACACTCTTTTCGTAGAATCTTCAAGTGGATGGATGGAGTGATTTGAGGCCTATGCTGGAAAAGGAAATACCTTCACGTAGAAACGAGACAAAAGCATTCTCAGAAAGTTCCCTGTGCTTTGTGCATTCAACTCACAGAGTTGAACATTCCCTTTGATAGAGCAGTTTTGAAACACTCTTTTTGTAGAATCTGCAGGTGGATATTTGGAGCGCTTTGAGGCCTCTGCCGCCAAAGGAATTATCATTGCATAAAAACTAGATGGAAGCGTTCTCAGAAACTTCCTTGTGATGAGTGCATTCAACTCGCAGAGTGGAACCTTCCTTTCGATAGACCAGTTTTGAAACACTGTTTTTGTAGAATCCGCAAGTGGCTATTTGGAGCTCTTTGAGGCTTATGCTGGAAAAGGAAATATCTTCGTCTACAAACTAGACAGAAGCATTCTCAGAAACTTCTTTGTCATGTGGGGATTGAACTCACAGAGTTGAACATTCCTTTACATAGAGCAGTTTTGCAACACCCTTTCGGTGGAAAGTGAAAGTGCTTATCTGGTGCGATGGCGGCATCTAGTGGATAAGGAAATACATTCAGATGAAAACAAGATACATCCATTCTCAGAAACTTCTTTGTGATGACTGCATTCTACTCACAGAGTTGAACCTTCCTTTTGATAGAGCAGTTTTGAAACACTCTTTTTGTGGAATCTGCAAGTGGCTATTTGGAGCGCTTTGAGGCCTATGCTGGAAAAGGAAATCTCTTCACATAAAACCTAGACAGAAGTATTCCCAGAAAGTTTTTCTGATGTGCGCATTCAACTCACCGAGTTGAACCTTCCTTTAGATAGAGCAGTTTTGAAACACTCTGTCTGTAGTACCTGCGAGAGGATATTTGGAGTGCTTTGAGTGCTACACTGTTAAAGGAAATATCTTCACTTGGAATCTAGACAGAAGAATTCTCAGAGACTTCCCTGTGCTCTCTGCATTCCACTCACAGAGTTGAACCTTCCTTTTGATAGAACAGTTTTGAAACACTCTTGTGGTAGAATCTGCAAGTCGATATTTGGAAGGTTTGGAGGCCTATCCTGGGAAAGGAAATATCTTCCCATCAAAACTAGACAGAAGCATTCTCAGAAACTTCTTAGTGATGTGCGCATTCAAGTCACAGAGTTGAAGCTTCCTTTTGATATAGCAGTTTTGAACCACTCTTTTAGTAGAATCTGCAAGTGGATGTTTGGAGAGCTAAGAGGCCAACACTGGAAAAGGAAATCTCTTCACGTAAAAACTAGACGGAAGCATTCTCAGAAACTTCAATGGGCTTTACGCATTCAACTCACAGAGTGCAATGTTGCTTTTGAGAGCGCAGTTTTAAAACACTGTTTTTGTAGAATTTGCTAGAGGATGTTTGGAGCGATGTGAGGCCTTTGCTGGAAAAGGAAATATCTTCACATAAAACCTGGACAGAAGCATTCTCAGAAACTCCTTTGTGATGAGTGCATTCAAATCACACACTTGAACCTTCCTTTGGAAAGAGCAGTTTTGAAACACTCTTTCTGAAGAATCTGCAAGTGGATATTTGGAGCGATTTGAGGCCTATGCTGGAAATGAAATATCTTCACCTAAAAACTAGACGGAAGCATTCTCAGAAACTCCTTTGTGATGAGTGCATTCAACTCACAGAGTTGAAGCTTCCTTTTGATAGAGCAGTTTTGAAACACTCTTTTAGCAGCATCTGCAGGTGGATATTTGGAGCGCTTTGAGGCCAAGGCTGGAAAACGAAATATCATCACATAAAAACTCGACAGAAGCATTCTCTGAAACTTCTTTGTGATGAGTGCATTCAACTCACAGACTCGAACGTTTCTTTTGATAGAACAGTTTAGAAACACTCCTTTTGTAGAATCTGCAAGTGTTTATTTGGAGCGCTTGGAGGCCTATGTTGGAAAAGGACATATCTTCACATCAAAAGTAGACAGACGCATTCTCAGAAACTTCTTTGTGATGAGTGCATTGAACTCACAGAGTTGAACCTACCTATTGATAGAGAAGTTTGGAAACACCCTTTTTGTAGAATCTGCAAGTGAATATTTGGCGCGATTTGAGGCCTATGCAGGAAACGGAAATATCTTCACATGAAAACTAGACAGATGAATTCTCAGAAACGTCTTTGTGATGAGTGCATTCAACTCACAGACTTGAAGCTTCCTTTTGAAAGAGCAGTTTCGAAACACTCTTTTTGTAGAATCTGCAAGTGGATATTTGGAGCGCTTTGAGGGCTATGCTGGAAAAGTTAATACCTTCACCTAAAAACTAGACAGACGCAAACCCAGAAACTTCTTTGTGACGTGTGCATTGAACTCACAGAGTTGAACCTTTCTTTTGATACAGAAGTTTTGAAACACTCTTTTCGTAGAATCTTCAAGTGGATGGATGGAGTGATTTGAGGCCTATGCTGGAAAAGGAAATACCTTCACGTAGAAACGAGACAAAAGCATTCTCAGAAAGTTCCCTGTGCTTTGTGCATTCAACTCACAGAGTTGAACATTCCCTTTGATAGAGCAGTTTTGAAACACTCTTTTTGTAGAATCTGCAGGTGGATATTTGGAGCGCTTTGAGGCCTCTGCCGCCAAAGGAATTATCATTGCATAAAAACTAGATGGAAGCGTTCTCAGAAACTTCCTTGTGATGAGTGCATTCAACTCGCAGAGTGGAACCTTCCTTTCGATAGACCAGTTTTGAAACACTGTTTTTGTAGAATCCGCAAGTGGCTATTTGGAGCTCTTTGAGGCTTATGCTGGAAAAGGAAATATCTTCGTCTACAAACTAGACAGAAGCATTCTCAGAAACTTCTTTGTCATGTGGGGATTGAACTCACAGAGTTGAACATTCCTTTACATAGAGCAGTTTTGCAACACCCTTTCGGTGGAAAGTGAAAGTGCTTATCTGGTGCGATGGCGGCATCTAGTGGATAAGGAAATACATTCAGATGAAAACAAGATACATCCATTCTCAGAAACTTCTTTGTGATGACTGCATTCTACTCACAGAGTTGAACCTTCCTTTTGATAGAGCAGTTTTGAAACACTCTTTTTGTGGAATCTGCAAGTGGCTATTTGGAGCGCTTTGAGGCCTATGCTGGAAAAGGAAATCTCTTCACATAAAACCTAGACAGAAGTATTCCCAGAAAGTTTTTCTGATGTGCGCATTCAACTCACCGAGTTGAACCTTCCTTTAGATAGAGCAGTTTTGAAACACTCTGTCTGTAGTACCTGCGAGAGGATATTTGGAGTGCTTTGAGTGCTACACTGTTAAAGGAAATATCTTCACTTGGAATCTAGACAGAAGAATTCTCAGAGACTTCCCTGTGCTCTCTGCATTCCACTCACAGAGTTGAACCTTCCTTTTGATAGAACAGTTTTGAAACACTCTTGTGGTAGAATCTGCAAGTCGATATTTGGAAGGTTTGGAGGCCTATCCTGGGAAAGGAAATATCTTCCCATCAAAACTAGACAGAAGCATTCTCAGAAACTTCTTAGTGATGTGCGCATTCAAGTCACAGAGTTGAAGCTTCCTTTTGATATAGCAGTTTTGAACCACTCTTTTAGTAGAATCTGCAAGTGGATGTTTGGAGAGCTAAGAGGCCAACACTGGAAAAGGAAATCTCTTCACGTAAAAACTAGACGGAAGCATTCTCAGAAACTTCAATGGGCTTTACGCATTCAACTCACAGAGTGCAATGTTGCTTTTGAGAGCGCAGTTTTAAAACACTGTTTTTGTAGAATTTGCTAGAGGATGTTTGGAGCGATGTGAGGCCTTTGCTGGAAAAGGAAATATCTTCACATAAAACCTGGACAGAAGCATTCTCAGAAACTCCTTTGTGATGAGTGCATTCAAATCACACACTTGAACCTTCCTTTGGAAAGAGCAGTTTTGAAACACTCTTTCTGAAGAATCTGCAAGTGGATATTTGGAGCGATTTGAGGCCTATGCTGGAAATGAAATATCTTCACCTACAAACTAGACGGAAGCATTCTCAGAAACTCCTTTGTGATGAGTGCATTCAACTCACAGAGTTGAAGCTTCCTTTTGATAGAGCAGTTTTGAAACACTCTTTTAGCAGCATCTGCAGGTGGATATTTGGAGCGCTTTGAGGCCAAGGCTGGAAAACGAAATATCATCACATAAAAACTCGACAGAAGCATTCTCTGAAACTTCTTTGTGATGAGTGCATTCAACTCACAGACTCGAACGTTTCTTTTGATAGAACAGTTTAGAAACACTCCTTTTGTAGAATCTGCAAGTGTTTATTTGGAGCGCTTGGAGGCCTATGTTGGAAAAGGACATATCTTCACATCAAAAGTAGACAGACGCATTCTCAGAAACTTCTTTGTGATGAGTGCATTGAACTCACAGAGTTGAACCTACCTATTGATAGAGAAGTTTGGAAACACCCTTTTTGTAGAATCTGCAAGTGAATATTTGGCGCGATTTGAGGCCTATGCAGGAAACGGAAATATCTTCACATGAAAACTAGACAGATGAATTCTCAGAAACGTCTTTGTGATGAGTGCATTCAACTCACAGACTTGAAGCTTCCTTTTGAAAGAGCAGTTTCGAAACACTCTTTTTGTAGAATCTGCAAGTGGATATTTGGAGCGCTTTGAGGGCTATGCTGGAAAAGTTAATACCTTCACCTAAAAACTAGACAGACGCAAACCCAGAAACTTCTTTGTGACGTGTGCATTGAACTCACAGAGTTGAACCTTTCTTTTGATACAGAAGTTTTGAAACACTCTTTTCGTAGAATCTTCAAGTGGATGGATGGAGTGATTTGAGGCCTATGCTGGAAAAGGAAATACCTTCACGTAGAAACGAGACAAAAGCATTCTCAGAAAGTTCCCTGTGCTTTGTGCATTCAACTCACAGAGTTGAACATTCCCTTTGATAGAGCAGTTTTGAAACACTCTTTTTGTAGAATCTGCAGGTGGATATTTGGAGCGCTTTGAGGCCTCTGCCGCCAAAGGAATTATCATTGCATAAAAACTAGATGGAAGCGTTCTCAGAAACTTCCTTGTGATGAGTGCATTCAACTCGCAGAGTGGAACCTTCCTTTCGATAGACCAGTTTTGAAACACTGTTTTTGTAGAATCCGCAAGTGGCTATTTGGAGCTCTTTGAGGCTTATGCTGGAAAAGGAAATATCTTCGTCTACAAACTAGACAGAAGCATTCTCAGAAACTTCTTTGTCATGTGGGGATTGAACTCACAGAGTTGAACATTCCTTTACATAGAGCAGTTTTGCAACACCCTTTCGGTGGAAAGTGAAAGTGCTTATCTGGTGCGATGGCGGCATCTAGTGGATAAGGAAATACATTCAGATGAAAACAAGATACATCCATTCTCAGAAACTTCTTTGTGATGACTGCATTCTACTCACAGAGTTGAACCTTCCTTTTGATAGAGCAGTTTTGAAACACTCTTTTTGTGGAATCTGCAAGTGGCTATTTGGAGCGCTTTGAGGCCTATGCTGGAAAAGGAAATCTCTTCACATAAAACCTAGACAGAAGTATTCCCAGAAAGTTTTTCTGATGTGCGCATTCAACTCACCGAGTTGAACCTTCCTTTAGATAGAGCAGTTTTGAAACACTCTGTCTGTAGTACCTGCGAGAGGATATTTGGAGTGCTTTGAGTGCTACACTGTTAAAGGAAATATCTTCACTTGGAATCTAGACAGAAGAATTCTCAGAGACTTCCCTGTGCTCTCTGCATTCCACTCACAGAGTTGAACCTTCCTTTTGATAGAACAGTTTTGAAACACTCTTGTGGTAGAATCTGCAAGTCGATATTTGGAAGGTTTGGAGGCCTATCCTGGGAAAGGAAATATCTTCCCATCAAAACTAGACAGAAGCATTCTCAGAAACTTCTTAGTGATGTGCGCATTCAAGTCACAGAGTTGAAGCTTCCTTTTGATATAGCAGTTTTGAACCACTCTTTTAGTAGAATCTGCAAGTGGATGTTTGGAGAGCTAAGAGGCCAACACTGGAAAAGGAAATCTCTTCACGTAAAAACTAGACGGAAGCATTCTCAGAAACTTCAATGGGCTTTACGCATTCAACTCACAGAGTGCAATGTTGCTTTTGAGAGCGCAGTTTTAAAACACTGTTTTTGTAGAATTTGCTAGAGGATGTTTGGAGCGATGTGAGGCCTTTGCTGGAAAAGGAAATATCTTCACATAAAACCTGGACAGAAGCATTCTCAGAAACTCCTTTGTGATGAGTGCATTCAAATCACACACTTGAACCTTCCTTTGGAAAGAGCAGTTTTGAAACACTCTTTCTGAAGAATCTGCAAGTGGATATTTGGAGCGATTTGAGGCCTATGCTGGAAATGAAATATCTTCACCTACAAACTAGACGGAAGCATTCTCAGAAACTCCTTTGTGATGAGTGCATTCAACTCACAGAGTTGAAGCTTCCTTTTGATAGAGCAGTTTTGAAACACTCTTTTAGCAGCATCTGCAGGTGGATATTTGGAGCGCTTTGAGGCCAAGGCTGGAAAACGAAATATCATCACATAAAAACTCGACAGAAGCATTCTCTGAAACTTCTTTGTGATGAGTGCATTCAACTCACAGACTCGAACGTTTCTTTTGATAGAACAGTTTAGAAACACTCCTTTTGTAGAATCTGCAAGTGTTTATTTGGAGCGCTTGGAGGCCTATGTTGGAAAAGGACATATCTTCACATCAAAAGTAGACAGACGCATTCTCAGAAACTTCTTTGTGATGAGTGCATTGAACTCACAGAGTTGAACCTACCTATTGATAGAGAAGTTTGGAAACACCCTTTTTGTAGAATCTGCAAGTGAATATTTGGCGCGATTTGAGGCCTATGCAGGAAACGGAAATATCTTCACATGAAAACTAGACAGATGAATTCTCAGAAACGTCTTTGTGATGAGTGCATTCAACTCACAGACTTGAAGCTTCCTTTTGAAAGAGCAGTTTCGAAACACTCTTTTTGTAGAATCTGCAAGTGGATATTTGGAGCGCTTTGAGGGCTATGCTGGAAAAGTTAATACCTTCACCTAAAAACTAGACAGACGCAAACCCAGAAACTTCTTTGTGACGTGTGCATTGAACTCACAGAGTTGAACCTTTCTTTTGATACAGAAGTTTTGAAACACTCTTTTCGTAGAATCTTCAAGTGGATGGATGGAGTGATTTGAGGCCTATGCTGGAAAAGGAAATACCTTCACGTAGAAACGAGACAAAAGCATTCTCAGAAAGTTCCCTGTGCTTTGTGCATTCAACTCACAGAGTTGAACATTCCCTTTGATAGAGCAGTTTTGAAACACTCTTTTTGTAGAATCTGCAGGTGGATATTTGGAGCGCTTTGAGGCCTCTGCCGCCAAAGGAATTATCATTGCATAAAAACTAGATGGAAGCGTTCTCAGAAACTTCCTTGTGATGAGTGCATTCAACTCGCAGAGTGGAACCTTCCTTTCGATAGACCAGTTTTGAAACACTGTTTTTGTAGAATCCGCAAGTGGCTATTTGGAGCTCTTTGAGGCTTATGCTGGAAAAGGAAATATCTTCGTCTACAAACTAGACAGAAGCATTCTCAGAAACTTCTTTGTCATGTGGGGATTGAACTCACAGAGTTGAACATTCCTTTACATAGAGCAGTTTTGCAACACCCTTTCGGTGGAAAGTGAAAGTGCTTATCTGGTGCGATGGCGGCATCTAGTGGATAAGGAAATACATTCAGATGAAAACAAGATACATCCATTCTCAGAAACTTCTTTGTGATGACTGCATTCTACTCACAGAGTTGAACCTTCCTTTTGATAGAGCAGTTTTGAAACACTCTTTTTGTGGAATCTGCAAGTGGCTATTTGGAGCGCTTTGAGGCCTATGCTGGAAAAGGAAATCTCTTCACATAAAACCTAGACAGAAGTATTCCCAGAAAGTTTTTCTGATGTGCGCATTCAACTCACCGAGTTGAACCTTCCTTTAGATAGAGCAGTTTTGAAACACTCTGTCTGTAGTACCTGCGAGAGGATATTTGGAGTGCTTTGAGTGCTACACTGTTAAAGGAAATATCTTCACTTGGAATCTAGACAGAAGAATTCTCAGAGACTTCCCTGTGCTCTCTGCATTCCACTCACAGAGTTGAACCTTCCTTTTGATAGAACAGTTTTGAAACACTCTTGTGGTAGAATCTGCAAGTCGATATTTGGAAGGTTTGGAGGCCTATCCTGGGAAAGGAAATATCTTCCCATCAAAACTAGACAGAAGCATTCTCAGAAACTTCTTAGTGATGTGCGCATTCAAGTCACAGAGTTGAAGCTTCCTTTTGATATAGCAGTTTTGAACCACTCTTTTAGTAGAATCTGCAAGTGGATGTTTGGAGAGCTAAGAGGCCAACACTGGAAAAGGAAATCTCTTCACGTAAAAACTAGACGGAAGCATTCTCAGAAACTTCAATGGGCTTTACGCATTCAACTCACAGAGTGCAATGTTGCTTTTGAGAGCGCAGTTTTAAAACACTGTTTTTGTAGAATTTGCTAGAGGATGTTTGGAGCGATGTGAGGCCTTTGCTGGAAAAGGAAATATCTTCACATAAAACCTGGACAGAAGCATTCTCAGAAACTCCTTTGTGATGAGTGCATTCAAATCACACACTTGAACCTTCCTTTGGAAAGAGCAGTTTTGAAACACTCTTTCTGAAGAATCTGCAAGTGGATATTTGGAGCGATTTGAGGCCTATGCTGGAAATGAAATATCTTCACCTACAAACTAGACGGAAGCATTCTCAGAAACTCCTTTGTGATGAGTGCATTCAACTCACAGAGTTGAAGCTTCCTTTTGATAGAGCAGTTTTGAAACACTCTTTTAGCAGCATCTGCAGGTGGATATTTGGAGCGCTTTGAGGCCAAGGCTGGAAAACGAAATATCATCACATAAAAACTCGACAGAAGCATTCTCTGAAACTTCTTTGTGATGAGTGCATTCAACTCACAGACTCGAACGTTTCTTTTGATAGAACAGTTTAGAAACACTCCTTTTGTAGAATCTGCAAGTGTTTATTTGGAGCGCTTGGAGGCCTATGTTGGAAAAGGACATATCTTCACATCAAAAGTAGACAGACGCATTCTCAGAAACTTCTTTGTGATGAGTGCATTGAACTCACAGAGTTGAACCTACCTATTGATAGAGAAGTTTGGAAACACCCTTTTTGTAGAATCTGCAAGTGAATATTTGGCGCGATTTGAGGCCTATGCAGGAAACGGAAATATCTTCACATGAAAACTAGACAGATGAATTCTCAGAAACGTCTTTGTGATGAGTGCATTCAACTCACAGACTTGAAGCTTCCTTTTGAAAGAGCAGTTTCGAAACACTCTTTTTGTAGAATCTGCAAGTGGATATTTGGAGCGCTTTGAGGGCTATGCTGGAAAAGTTAATACCTTCACCTAAAAACTAGACAGACGCAAACCCAGAAACTTCTTTGTGACGTGTGCATTGAACTCACAGAGTTGAACCTTTCTTTTGATACAGAAGTTTTGAAACACTCTTTTCGTAGAATCTTCAAGTGGATGGATGGAGTGATTTGAGGCCTATGCTGGAAAAGGAAATACCTTCACGTAGAAACGAGACAAAAGCATTCTCAGAAAGTTCCCTGTGCTTTGTGCATTCAACTCACAGAGTTGAACATTCCCTTTGATAGAGCAGTTTTGAAACACTCTTTTTGTAGAATCTGCAGGTGGATATTTGGAGCGCTTTGAGGCCTCTGCCGCCAAAGGAATTATCATTGCATAAAAACTAGATGGAAGCGTTCTCAGAAACTTCCTTGTGATGAGTGCATTCAACTCGCAGAGTGGAACCTTCCTTTCGATAGACCAGTTTTGAAACACTGTTTTTGTAGAATCCGCAAGTGGCTATTTGGAGCTCTTTGAGGCTTATGCTGGAAAAGGAAATATCTTCGTCTACAAACTAGACAGAAGCATTCTCAGAAACTTCTTTGTCATGTGGGGATTGAACTCACAGAGTTGAACATTCCTTTACATAGAGCAGTTTTGCAACACCCTTTCGGTGGAAAGTGAAAGTGCTTATCTGGTGCGATGGCGGCATCTAGTGGATAAGGAAATACATTCAGATGAAAACAAGATACATCCATTCTGAGAAACTTCTTTGTGATGACTGCATTCTACTCACAGAGTTGAACCTTCCTTTTGATAGAGCAGTTTTGAAACACTCTTTTTGTGGAATCTGCAAGTGGCTATTTGGAGCGCTTTGAGGCCTATGCTGGAAAAGGAAATCTCTTCACATAAAACCTAGACAGAAGTATTCCCAGAAAGTTTTTCTGATGTGCGCATTCAACTCACCGAGTTGAACCTTCCTTTAGATAGAGCAGTTTTGAAACACTCTGTCTGTAGTACCTGCGAGAGGATATTTGGAGTGCTTTGAGTGCTACACTGTTAAAGGAAATATCTTCACTTGGAATCTAGACAGAAGAATTCTCAGAGACTTCCCTGTGCTCTCTGCATTCCACTCACAGAGTTGAACCTTCCTTTTGATAGAACAGTTTTGAAACACTCTTGTGGTAGAATCTGCAAGTCGATATTTGGAAGGTTTGGAGGCCTATCCTGGGAAAGGAAATATCTTCCCATCAAAACTAGACAGAAGCATTCTCAGAAACTTCTTAGTGATGTGCGCATTCAAGTCACAGAGTTGAAGCTTCCTTTTGATATAGCAGTTTTGAACCACTCTTTTAGTAGAATCTGCAAGTGGATGTTTGGAGAGCTAAGAGGCCAACACTGGAAAAGGAAATCTCTTCACGTAAAAACTAGACGGAAGCATTCTCAGAAACTTCAATGGGCTTTACGCATTCAACTCACAGAGTGCAATGTTGCTTTTGAGAGCGCAGTTTTAAAACACTGTTTTTGTAGAATTTGCTAGAGGATGTTTGGAGCGATGTGAGGCCTTTGCTGGAAAAGGAAATATCTTCACATAAAACCTGGACAGAAGCATTCTCAGAAACTCCTTTGTGATGAGTGCATTCAAATCACACACTTGAACCTTCCTTTGGAAAGAGCAGTTTTGAAACACTCTTTCTGAAGAATCTGCAAGTGGATATTTGGAGCGATTTGAGGCCTATGCTGGAAATGAAATATCTTCACCTACAAACTAGACGGAAGCATTCTCAGAAACTCCTTTGTGATGAGTGCATTCAACTCACAGAGTTGAAGCTTCCTTTTGATAGAGCAGTTTTGAAACACTCTTTTAGCAGCATCTGCAGGTGGATATTTGGAGCGCTTTGAGGCCAAGGCTGGAAAACGAAATATCATCACATAAAAACTCGACAGAAGCATTCTCTGAAACTTCTTTGTGATGAGTGCATTCAACTCACAGACTCGAACGTTTCTTTTGATAGAACAGTTTAGAAACACTCCTTTTGTAGAATCTGCAAGTGTTTATTTGGAGCGCTTGGAGGCCTATGTTGGAAAAGGACATATCTTCACATCAAAAGTAGACAGACGCATTCTCAGAAACTTCTTTGTGATGAGTGCATTGAACTCACAGAGTTGAACCTACCTATTGATAGAGAAGTTTGGAAACACCCTTTTTGTAGAATCTGCAAGTGAATATTTGGCGCGATTTGAGGCCTATGCAGGAAACGGAAATATCTTCACATGAAAACTAGACAGATGAATTCTCAGAAACGTCTTTGTGATGAGTGCATTCAACTCACAGACTTGAAGCTTCCTTTTGAAAGAGCAGTTTCGAAACACTCTTTTTGTAGAATCTGCAAGTGGATATTTGGAGCGCTTTGAGGGCTATGCTGGAAAAGTTAATACCTTCACCTAAAAACTAGACAGACGCAAACCCAGAAACTTCTTTGTGACGTGTGCATTGAACTCACAGAGTTGAACCTTTCTTTTGATACAGAAGTTTTGAAACACTCTTTTCGTAGAATCTTCAAGTGGATGGATGGAGTGATTTGAGGCCTATGCTGGAAAAGGAAATACCTTCACGTAGAAACGAGACAAAAGCATTCTCAGAAAGTTCCCTGTGCTTTGTGCATTCAACTCACAGAGTTGAACATTCCCTTTGATAGAGCAGTTTTGAAACACTCTTTTTGTAGAATCTGCAGGTGGATATTTGGAGCGCTTTGAGGCCTCTGCCGCCAAAGGAATTATCATTGCATAAAAACTAGATGGAAGCGTTCTCAGAAACTTCCTTGTGATGAGTGCATTCAACTCGCAGAGTGGAACCTTCCTTTCGATAGACCAGTTTTGAAACACTGTTTTTGTAGAATCCGCAAGTGGCTATTTGGAGCTCTTTGAGGCTTATGCTGGAAAAGGAAATATCTTCGTCTACAAACTAGACAGAAGCATTCTCAGAAACTTCTTTGTCATGTGGGGATTGAACTCACAGAGTTGAACATTCCTTTACATAGAGCAGTTTTGCAACACCCTTTCGGTGGAAAGTGAAAGTGCTTATCTGGTGCGATGGCGGCATCTAGTGGATAAGGAAATACATTCAGATGAAAACAAGATACATCCATTCTCAGAAACTTCTTTGTGATGACTGCATTCTACTCACAGAGTTGAACCTTCCTTTTGATAGAGCAGTTTTGAAACACTCTTTTTGTGGAATCTGCAAGTGGCTATTTGGAGCGCTTTGAGGCCTATGCTGGAAAAGGAAATCTCTTCACATAAAACCTAGACAGAAGTATTCCCAGAAAGTTTTTCTGATGTGCGCATTCAACTCACCGAGTTGAACCTTCCTTTAGATAGAGCAGTTTTGAAACACTCTGTCTGTAGTACCTGCGAGAGGATATTTGGAGTGCTTTGAGTGCTACACTGTTAAAGGAAATATCTTCACTTGGAATCTAGACAGAAGAATTCTCAGAGACTTCCCTGTGCTCTCTGCATTCCACTCACAGAGTTGAACCTTCCTTTTGATAGAACAGTTTTGAAACACTCTTGTGGTAGAATCTGCAAGTCGATATTTGGAAGGTTTGGAGGCCTATCCTGGGAAAGGAAATATCTTCCCATCAAAACTAGACAGAAGCATTCTCAGAAACTTCTTAGTGATGTGCGCATTCAAGTCACAGAGTTGAAGCTTCCTTTTGATATAGCAGTTTTGAACCACTCTTTTAGTAGAATCTGCAAGTGGATGTTTGGAGAGCTAAGAGGCCAACACTGGAAAAGGAAATCTCTTCACGTAAAAACTAGACGGAAGCATTCTCAGAAACTTCAATGGGCTTTACGCATTCAACTCACAGAGTGCAATGTTGCTTTTGAGAGCGCAGTTTTAAAACACTGTTTTTGTAGAATTTGCTAGAGGATGTTTGGAGCGATGTGAGGCCTTTGCTGGAAAAGGAAATATCTTCACATAAAACCTGGACAGAAGCATTCTCAGAAACTCCTTTGTGATGAGTGCATTCAAATCACACACTTGAACCTTCCTTTGGAAAGAGCAGTTTTGAAACACTCTTTCTGAAGAATCTGCAAGTGGATATTTGGAGCGATTTGAGGCCTATGCTGGAAATGAAATATCTTCACCTAAAAACTAGACGGAAGCATTCTCAGAAACTCCTTTGTGATGAGTGCATTCAACTCACAGAGTTGAAGCTTCCTTTTGATAGAGCAGTTTTGAAACACTCTTTTAGCAGCATCTGCAGGTGGATATTTGGAGCGCTTTGAGGCCAAGGCTGGAAAACGAAATATCATCACATAAAAACTCGACAGAAGCATTCTCTGAAACTTCTTTGTGATGAGTGCATTCAACTCACAGACTCGAACGTTTCTTTTGATAGAACAGTTTAGAAACACTCCTTTTGTAGAATCTGCAAGTGTTTATTTGGAGCGCTTGGAGGCCTATGTTGGAAAAGGACATATCTTCACATCAAAAGTAGACAGACGCATTCTCAGAAACTTCTTTGTGATGAGTGCATTGAACTCACAGAGTTGAACCTACCTATTGATAGAGAAGTTTGGAAACACCCTTTTTGTAGAATCTGCAAGTGAATATTTGGCGCGATTTGAGGCCTATGCAGGAAACGGAAATATCTTCACATGAAAACTAGACAGATGAATTCTCAGAAACGTCTTTGTGATGAGTGCATTCAACTCACAGACTTGAAGCTTCCTTTTGAAAGAGCAGTTTCGAAACACTCTTTTTGTAGAATCTGCAAGTGGATATTTGGAGCGCTTTGAGGGCTATGCTGGAAAAGTTAATACCTTCACCTAAAAACTAGACAGACGCAAACCCAGAAACTTCTTTGTGACGTGTGCATTGAACTCACAGAGTTGAACCTTTCTTTTGATACAGAAGTTTTGAAACACTCTTTTCGTAGAATCTTCAAGTGGATGGATGGAGTGATTTGAGGCCTATGCTGGAAAAGGAAATACCTTCACGTAGAAACGAGACAAAAGCATTCTCAGAAAGTTCCCTGTGCTTTGTGCATTCAACTCACAGAGTTGAACATTCCCTTTGATAGAGCAGTTTTGAAACACTCTTTTTGTAGAATCTGCAGGTGGATATTTGGAGCGCTTTGAGGCCTCTGCCGCCAAAGGAATTATCATTGCATAAAAACTAGATGGAAGCGTTCTCAGAAACTTCCTTGTGATGAGTGCATTCAACTCGCAGAGTGGAACCTTCCTTTCGATAGACCAGTTTTGAAACACTGTTTTTGTAGAATCCGCAAGTGGCTATTTGGAGCTCTTTGAGGCTTATGCTGGAAAAGGAAATATCTTCGTCTACAAACTAGACAGAAGCATTCTCAGAAACTTCTTTGTCATGTGGGGATTGAACTCACAGAGTTGAACATTCCTTTACATAGAGCAGTTTTGCAACACCCTTTCGGTGGAAAGTGAAAGTGCTTATCTGGTGCGATGGCGGCATCTAGTGGATAAGGAAATACATTCAGATGAAAACAAGATACATCCATTCTCAGAAACTTCTTTGTGATGACTGCATTCTACTCACAGAGTTGAACCTTCCTTTTGATAGAGCAGTTTTGAAACACTCTTTTTGTGGAATCTGCAAGTGGCTATTTGGAGCGCTTTGAGGCCTATGCTGGAAAAGGAAATCTCTTCACATAAAACCTAGACAGAAGTATTCCCAGAAAGTTTTTCTGATGTGCGCATTCAACTCACCGAGTTGAACCTTCCTTTAGATAGAGCAGTTTTGAAACACTCTGTCTGTAGTACCTGCGAGAGGATATTTGGAGTGCTTTGAGTGCTACACTGTTAAAGGAAATATCTTCACTTGGAATCTAGACAGAAGAATTCTCAGAGACTTCCCTGTGCTCTCTGCATTCCACTCACAGAGTTGAACCTTCCTTTTGATAGAACAGTTTTGAAACACTCTTGTGGTAGAATCTGCAAGTCGATATTTGGAAGGTTTGGAGGCCTATCCTGGGAAAGGAAATATCTTCCCATCAAAACTAGACAGAAGCATTCTCAGAAACTTCTTAGTGATGTGCGCATTCAAGTCACAGAGTTGAAGCTTCCTTTTGATATAGCAGTTTTGAACCACTCTTTTAGTAGAATCTGCAAGTGGATGTTTGGAGAGCTAAGAGGCCAACACTGGAAAAGGAAATCTCTTCACGTAAAAACTAGACGGAAGCATTCTCAGAAACTTCAATGGGCTTTACGCATTCAACTCACAGAGTGCAATGTTGCTTTTGAGAGCGCAGTTTTAAAACACTGTTTTTGTAGAATTTGCTAGAGGATGTTTGGAGCGATGTGAGGCCTTTGCTGGAAAAGGAAATATCTTCACATAAAACCTGGACAGAAGCATTCTCAGAAACTCCTTTGTGATGAGTGCATTCAAATCACACACTTGAACCTTCCTTTGGAAAGAGCAGTTTTGAAACACTCTTTCTGAAGAATCTGCAAGTGGATATTTGGAGCGATTTGAGGCCTATGCTGGAAATGAAATATCTTCACCTAAAAACTAGACGGAAGCATTCTCAGAAACTCCTTTGTGATGAGTGCATTCAACTCACAGAGTTGAAGCTTCCTTTTGATAGAGCAGTTTTGAAACACTCTTTTAGCAGCATCTGCAGGTGGATATTTGGAGCGCTTTGAGGCCAAGGCTGGAAAACGAAATATCATCACATAAAAACTCGACAGAAGCATTCTCTGAAACTCCTTTGTGATGAGTGCATTCAACTCACAGACTCGAACGTTTCTTTTGATAGAACAGTTTAGAAACACTCCTTTTGTAGAATCTGCAAGTGTTTATTTGGAGCGCTTGGAGGCCTATGTTGGAAAAGGACATATCTTCACATCAAAAGTAGACAGACGCATTCTCAGAAACTTCTTTGTGATGAGTGCATTGAACTCACAGAGTTGAACCTACCTATTGATAGAGAAGTTTGGAAACACCCTTTTTGTAGAATCTGCAAGTGAATATTTGGCGCGATTTGAGGCCTATGCAGGAAACGGAAATATCTTCACATGAAAACTAGACAGATGAATTCTCAGAAACGTCTTTGTGATGAGTGCATTCAACTCACAGACTTGAAGCTTCCTTTTGAAAGAGCAGTTTCGAAACACTCTTTTTGTAGAATCTGCAAGTGGATATTTGGAGCGCTTTGAGGGCTATGCTGGAAAAGTTAATACCTTCACCTAAAAACTAGACAGACGCAAACCCAGAAACTTCTTTGTGACGTGTGCATTGAACTCACAGAGTTGAACCTTTCTTTTGATACAGAAGTTTTGAAACACTCTTTTCGTAGAATCTTCAAGTGGATGGATGGAGTGATTTGAGGCCTATGCTGGAAAAGGAAATACCTTCACGTAGAAACGAGACAAAAGCATTCTCAGAAAGTTCCCTGTGCTTTGTGCATTCAACTCACAGAGTTGAACATTCCCTTTGATAGAGCAGTTTTGAAACACTCTTTTTGTAGAATCTGCAGGTGGATATTTGGAGCGCTTTGAGGCCTCTGCCGCCAAAGGAATTATCATTGCATAAAAACTAGATGGAAGCGTTCTCAGAAACTTCCTTGTGATGAGTGCATTCAACTCGCAGAGTGGAACGTTCCTTTCGATAGACCAGTTTTGAAACACTGTTTTTGTAGAATCCGCAAGTGGCTATTTGGAGCTCTTTGAGGCTTATGCTGGAAAAGGAAATATCTTCGTCCACAAACTAGACAGAAGCATTCTCAGAAACTTCTTTGTCATGTGGGGATTGAACTCACAGAGTTGAACATTCCTTTACATAGAGCAGTTTTGCAACACCCTTTCGGTGGAAAGTGAAAGTGCTTATCTGGTGCGATGGCGGCATCTAGTGGATAAGGAAATACATTCAGATGAAAACAAGATACATCCATTCTCAGAAACTTCTTTGTGATGACTGCATTCTACTCACAGAGTTGAACCTTCCTTTTGATAGAGCAGTTTTGAAACACTCTTTTTGTGGAATCTGCAAGTGGCTATTTGGAGCGCTTTGAGGCCTATGCTGGAAAAGGAAATCTCTTCACATAAAACCTAGACAGAAGTATTCCCAGAAAGTTTTTCTGATGTGCGCATTCAACTCACCGAGTTGAACCTTCCTTTAGATAGAGCAGTTTTGAAACACTCTGTCTGTAGTACCTGCGAGAGGATATTTGGAGTGCTTTGAGTGCTACACTGTTAAAGGAAATATCTTCACTTGGAATCTAGACAGAAGAATTCTCAGAGACTTCCCTGTGCTCTCTGCATTCCACTCACAGAGTTGAACCTTCCTTTTGATAGAACAGTTTTGAAACACTCTTGTGGTAGAATCTGCAAGTCGATATTTGGAAGGTTTGGAGGCCTATCCTGGGAAAGGAAATATCTTCCCATCAAAACTAGACAGAAGCATTCTCAGAAACTTCTTAGTGATGTGCGCATTCAAGTCACAGAGTTGAAGCTTCCTTTTGATATAGCAGTTTTGAACCACTCTTTTAGTAGAATCTGCAAGTGGATGTTTGGAGAGCTAAGAGGCCAACACTGGAAAAGGAAATCTCTTCACGTAAAAACTAGACGGAAGCATTCTCAGAAACTTCAATGGGCTTTACGCATTCAACTCACAGAGTGCAATGTTGCTTTTGAGAGCGCAGTTTTAAAACACTGTTTTTGTAGAATTTGCTAGAGGATGTTTGGAGCGATGTGAGGCCTTTGCTGGAAAAGGAAATATCTTCACATAAAACCTGGACAGAAGCATTCTCAGAAACTCCTTTGTGATGAGTGCATTCAAATCACACACTTGAACCTTCCTTTGGAAAGAGCAGTTTTGAAACACTCTTTCTGAAGAATCTGCAAGTGGATATTTGGAGCGATTTGAGGCCTATGCTGGAAATGAAATATCTTCACCTAAAAACTAGACGGAAGCATTCTCAGAAACTCCTTTGTGATGAGTGCATTCAACTCACAGAGTTGAAGCTTCCTTTTGATAGAGCAGTTTTGAAACACTCTTTTAGCAGCATCTGCAGGTGGATATTTGGAGCGCTTTGAGGCCAAGGCTGGAAAACGAAATATCATCACATAAAAACTCGACAGAAGCATTCTCTGAAACTTCTTTGTGATGAGTGCATTCAACTCACAGACTCGAACGTTTCTTTTGATAGAACAGTTTAGAAACACTCCTTTTGTAGAATCTGCAAGTGTTTATTTGGAGCGCTTGGAGGCCTATGTTGGAAAAGGACATATCTTCACATCAAAAGTAGACAGACGCATTCTCAGAAACTTCTTTGTGATGAGTGCATTGAACTCACAGAGTTGAACCTACCTATTGATAGAGAAGTTTGGAAACACCCTTTTTGTAGAATCTGCAAGTGAATATTTGGCGCGATTTGAGGCCTATGCAGGAAACGGAAATATCTTCACATGAAAACTAGACAGATGAATTCTCAGAAACGTCTTTGTGATGAGTGCATTCAACTCACAGACTTGAAGCTTCCTTTTGAAAGAGCAGTTTCGAAACACTCTTTTTGTAGAATCTGCAAGTGGATATTTGGAGCGCTTTGAGGGCTATGCTGGAAAAGTTAATACCTTCACCTAAAAACTAGACAGACGCAGACCCAGAAACTTCTTTGTGACGTGTGCATTGAACTCACAGAGTTGAACCTTTCTTTTGATACAGAAGTTTTGAAACACTCTTTTCGTAGAATCTTCAAGTGGATGGATGGAGTGATTTGAGGCCTATGCTGGAAAAGGAAATACCTTCACGTAGAAACGAGACAAAAGCATTCTCAGAAAGTTCCCTGTGCTTTGTGCATTCAACTCACAGAGTTGAACATTCCCTTTGATAGAGCAGTTTTGAAACACTCTTTTTGTAGAATCTGCAGGTGGATATTTGGAGCGCTTTGAGGCCTCTGCCGCCAAAGGAATTATCATTGCATAAAAACTAGATGGAAGCGTTCTCAGAAACTTCCTTGTGATGAGTGCATTCAACTCGCAGAGTGGAACCTTCCTTTCGATAGACCAGTTTTGAAACACTGTTTTTGTAGAATCCGCAAGTGGCTATTTGGAGCTCTTTGAGGCTTATGCTGGAAAAGGAAATATCTTCGTCCACAAACTAGACAGAAGCATTCTCAGAAACTTCTTTGTCATGTGGGGATTGAACTCACAGAGTTGAACATTCCTTTACATAGAGCAGTTTTGCAACACCCTTTCGGTGGAAAGTGAAAGTGCTTATCTGGTGCGATGGCGGCATCTAGTGGATAAGGAAATACATTCAGATGAAAACAAGATACATCCATTCTCAGAAACTTCTTTGTGATGACTGCATTCTACTCACAGAGTTGAACCTTCCTTTTGATAGAGCAGTTTTGAAACACTCTTTTTGTGGAATCTGCAAGTGGCTATTTGGAGCGCTTTGAGGCCTATGCTGGAAAAGGAAATCTCTTCACATAAAACCTAGACAGAAGTATTCCCAGAAAGTTTTTCTGATGTGCGCATTCAACTCACCGAGTTGAACCTTCCTTTAGATAGAGCAGTTTTGAAACACTCTGTCTGTAGTACCTGCGAGAGGATATTTGGAGTGCTTTGAGTGCTACACTGTTAAAGGAAATATCTTCACTTGGAATCTAGACAGAAGAATTCTCAGAGACTTCCCTGTGCTCTCTGCATTCCACTCACAGAGTTGAACCTTCCTTTTGATAGAACAGTTTTGAAACACTCTTGTGGTAGAATCTGCAAGTCGATATTTGGAAGGTTTGGAGGCCTATCCTGGGAAAGGAAATATCTTCCCATCAAAACTAGACAGAAGCATTCTCAGAAACTTCTTAGTGATGTGCGCATTCAAGTCACAGAGTTGAAGCTTCCTTTTGATATAGCAGTTTTGAACCACTCTTTTAGTAGAATCTGCAAGTGGATGTTTGGAGAGCTAAGAGGCCAACACTGGAAAAGGAAATCTCTTCACGTAAAAACTAGACGGAAGCATTCTCAGAAACTTCAATGGGCTTTACGCATTCAACTCACAGAGTGCAATGTTGCTTTTGAGAGCGCAGTTTTAAAACACTGTTTTTGTAGAATTTGCTAGAGGATGTTTGGAGCGATGTGAGGCCTTTGCTGGAAAAGGAAATATCTTCACATAAAACCTGGACAGAAGCATTCTCAGAAACTCCTTTGTGATGAGTGCATTCAAATCACACACTTGAACCTTCCTTTGGAAAGAGCAGTTTTGAAACACTCTTTCTGAAGAATCTGCAAGTGGATATTTGGAGCGATTTGAGGCCTATGCTGGAAATGAAATATCTTCACCTAAAAACTAGACGGAAGCATTCTCAGAAACTCCTTTGTGATGAGTGCATTCAACTCACAGAGTTGAAGCTTCCTTTTGATAGAGCAGTTTTGAAACACTCTTTTAGCAGCATCTGCAGGTGGATATTTGGAGCGCTTTGAGGCCAAGGCTGGAAAACGAAATATCATCACATAAAAACTCGACAGAAGCATTCTCTGAAACTTCTTTGTGATGAGTGCATTCAACTCACAGACTCGAACGTTTCTTTTGATAGAACAGTTTAGAAACACTCCTTTTGTAGAATCTGCAAGTGTTTATTTGGAGCGCTTGGAGGCCTATGTTGGAAAAGGACATATCTTCACATCAAAAGTAGACAGACGCATTCTCAGAAACTTCTTTGTGATGAGTGCATTGAACTCACAGAGTTGAACCTACCTATTGATAGAGAAGTTTGGAAACACCCTTTTTGTAGAATCTGCAAGTGAATATTTGGCGCGATTTGAGGCCTATGCAGGAAACGGAAATATCTTCACATGAAAACTAGACAGATGAATTCTCAGAAACGTCTTTGTGATGAGTGCATTCAACTCACAGACTTGAAGCTTCCTTTTGAAAGAGCAGTTTCGAAACACTCTTTTTGTAGAATCTGCAAGTGGATATTTGGAGCGCTTTGAGGGCTATGCTGGAAAAGTTAATACCTTCACCTAAAAACTAGACAGACGCAAACCCAGAAACTTCTTTGTGACGTGTGCATTGAACTCACAGAGTTGAACCTTTCTTTTGATACAGAAGTTTTGAAACACTCTTTTCGTAGAATCTTCAAGTGGATGGATGGAGTGATTTGAGGCCTATGCTGGAAAAGGAAATACCTTCACGTAGAAACGAGACAAAAGCATTCTCAGAAAGTTCCCTGTGCTTTGTGCATTCAACTCACAGAGTTGAACATTCCCTTTGATAGAGCAGTTTTGAAACACTCTTTTTGTAGAATCTGCAGGTGGATATTTGGAGCGCTTTGAGGCCTCTGCCGCCAAAGGAATTATCATTGCATAAAAACTAGATGGAAGCGTTCTCAGAAACTTCCTTGTGATGAGTGCATTCAACTCGCAGAGTGGAACCTTCCTTTCGATAGACCAGTTTTGAAACACTGTTTTTGTAGAATCCGCAAGTGGCTATTTGGAGCTCTTTGAGGCTTATGCTGGAAAAGGAAATATCTTCGTCTACAAACTAGACAGAAGCATTCTCAGAAACTTCTTTGTCATGTGGGGATTGAACTCACAGAGTTGAACATTCCTTTACATAGAGCAGTTTTGCAACACCCTTTCGGTGGAAAGTGAAAGTGCTTATCTGGTGCGATGGCGGCATCTAGTGGATAAGGAAATACATTCAGATGAAAACAAGATACATCCATTCTCAGAAACTTCTTTGTGATGACTGCATTCTACTCACAGAGTTGAACCTTCCTTTTGATAGAGCAGTTTTGAAACACTCTTTTTGTGGAATCTGCAAGTGGCTATTTGGAGCGCTTTGAGGCCTATGCTGGAAAAGGAAATCTCTTCACATAAAACCTAGACAGAAGTATTCCCAGAAAGTTTTTCTGATGTGCGCATTCAACTCACCGAGTTGAACCTTCCTTTAGATAGAGCAGTTTTGAAACACTCTGTCTGTAGTACCTGCGAGAGGATATTTGGAGTGCTTTGAGTGCTACACTGTTAAAGGAAATATCTTCACTTGGAATCTAGACAGAAGAATTCTCAGAGACTTCCCTGTGCTCTCTGCATTCCACTCACAGAGTTGAACCTTCCTTTTGATAGAACAGTTTTGAAACACTCTTGTGGTAGAATCTGCAAGTCGATATTTGGAAGGTTTGGAGGCCTATCCTGGGAAAGGAAATATCTTCCCATCAAAACTAGACAGAAGCATTCTCAGAAACTTCTTAGTGATGTGCGCATTCAAGTCACAGAGTTGAAGCTTCCTTTTGATATAGCAGTTTTGAACCACTCTTTTAGTAGAATCTGCAAGTGGATGTTTGGAGAGCTAAGAGGCCAACACTGGAAAAGGAAATCTCTTCACGTAAAAACTAGACGGAAGCATTCTCAGAAACTTCAATGGGCTTTACGCATTCAACTCACAGAGTGCAATGTTGCTTTTGAGAGCGCAGTTTTAAAACACTGTTTTTGTAGAATTTGCTAGAGGATGTTTGGAGCGATGTGAGGCCTTTGCTGGAAAAGGAAATATCTTCACATAAAACCTGGACAGAAGCATTCTCAGAAACTCCTTTGTGATGAGTGCATTCAAATCACACACTTGAACCTTCCTTTGGAAAGAGCAGTTTTGAAACACTCTTTCTGAAGAATCTGCAAGTGGATATTTGGAGCGATTTGAGGCCTATGCTGGAAATGAAATATCTTCACCTAAAAACTAGACGGAAGCATTCTCAGAAACTCCTTTGTGATGAGTGCATTCAACTCACAGAGTTGAAGCTTCCTTTTGATAGAGCAGTTTTGAAACACTCTTTTAGCAGCATCTGCAGGTGGATATTTGGAGCGCTTTGAGGCCAAGGCTGGAAAACGAAATATCATCACATAAAAACTCGACAGAAGCATTCTCTGAAACTTCTTTGTGATGAGTGCATTCAACTCACAGACTCGAACGTTTCTTTTGATAGAACAGTTTAGAAACACTCCTTTTGTAGAATCTGCAAGTGTTTATTTGGAGCGCTTGGAGGCCTATGTTGGAAAAGGACATATCTTCACATCAAAAGTAGACAGACGCATTCTCAGAAACTTCTTTGTGATGAGTGCATTGAACTCACAGAGTTGAACCTACCTATTGATAGAGAAGTTTGGAAACACCCTTTTTGTAGAATCTGCAAGTGAATATTTGGCGCGATTTGAGGCCTATGCAGGAAACGGAAATATCTTCACATGAAAACTAGACAGATGAATTCTCAGAAACGTCTTTGTGATGAGTGCATTCAACTCACAGACTTGAAGCTTCCTTTTGAAAGAGCAGTTTCGAAACACTCTTTTTGTAGAATCTGCAAGTGGATATTTGGAGCGCTTTGAGGGCTATGCTGGAAAAGTTAATACCTTCACCTAAAAACTAGACAGACGCAAACCCAGAAACTTCTTTGTGACGTGTGCATTGAACTCACAGAGTTGAACCTTTCTTTTGATACAGAAGTTTTGAAACACTCTTTTCGTAGAATCTTCAAGTGGATGGATGGAGTGATTTGAGGCCTATGCTGGAAAAGGAAATACCTTCACGTAGAAACGAGACAAAAGCATTCTCAGAAAGTTCCCTGTGCTTTGTGCATTCAACTCACAGAGTTGAACATTCCCTTTGATAGAGCAGTTTTGAAACACTCTTTTTGTAGAATCTGCAGGTGGATATTTGGAGCGCTTTGAGGCCTCTGCCGCCAAAGGAATTATCATTGCATAAAAACTAGATGGAAGCGTTCTCAGAAACTTCCTTGTGATGAGTGCATTCAACTCGCAGAGTGGAACCTTCCTTTCGATAGACCAGTTTTGAAACACTGTTTTTGTAGAATCCGCAAGTGGCTATTTGGAGCTCTTTGAGGCTTATGCTGGAAAAGGAAATATCTTCGTCTACAAACTAGACAGAAGCATTCTCAGAAACTTCTTTGTCATGTGGGGATTGAACTCACAGAGTTGAACATTCCTTTACATAGAGCAGTTTTGCAACACCCTTTCGGTGGAAAGTGAAAGTGCTTATCTGGTGCGATGGCGGCATCTAGTGGATAAGGAAATACATTCAGATGAAAACAAGATACATCCATTCTCAGAAACTTCTTTGTGATGACTGCATTCTACTCACAGAGTTGAACCTTCCTTTTGATAGAGCAGTTTTGAAACACTCTTTTTGTGGAATCTGCAAGTGGCTATTTGGAGCGCTTTGAGGCCTATGCTGGAAAAGGAAATCTCTTCACATAAAACCTAGACAGAAGTATTCCCAGAAAGATTTTCTGATGTGCGCATTCAACTCACCGAGTTGAACCTTCCTTTAGATAGAGCAGTTTTGAAACACTCTGTCTGTAGTACCTGCGAGAGGATATTTGGAGTGCTTTGAGTGCTACACTGTTAAAGGAAATATCTTCACTTGGAATCTAGACAGAAGAATTCTCAGAGACTTCCCTGTGCTCTCTGCATTCCACTCACAGAGTTGAACCTTCCTTTTGATAGAACAGTTTTGAAACACTCTTGTGGTAGAATCTGCAAGTCGATATTTGGAAGGTTTGGAGGCCTATCCTGGGAAAGGAAATATCTTCCCATCAAAACTAGACAGAAGCATTCTCAGAAACTTCTTAGTGATGTGCGCATTCAAGTCACAGAGTTGAAGCTTCCTTTTGATATAGCAGTTTTGAACCACTCTTTTAGTAGAATCTGCAAGTGGATGTTTGGAGAGCTAAGAGGCCAACACTGGAAAAGGAAATCTCTTCACGTAAAAACTAGACGGAAGCATTCTCAGAAACTTCAATGGGCTTTACGCATTCAACTCACAGAGTGCAATGTTGCTTTTGAGAGCGCAGTTTTAAAACACTGTTTTTGTAGAATTTGCTAGAGGATGTTTGGAGCGATGTGAGGCCTTTGCTGGAAAAGGAAATATCTTCACATAAAACCTGGACAGAAGCATTCTCAGAAACTCCTTTGTGATGAGTGCATTCAAATCACACACTTGAACCTTCCTTTGGAAAGAGCAGTTTTGAAACACTCTTTCTGAAGAATCTGCAAGTGGATATTTGGAGCGATTTGAGGCCTATGCTGGAAATGAAATATCTTCACCTAAAAACTAGACGGAAGCATTCTCAGAAACTCCTTTGTGATGAGTGCATTCAACTCACAGAGTTGAAGCTTCCTTTTGATAGAGCAGTTTTGAAACACTCTTTTAGCAGCATCTGCAGGTGGATATTTGGAGCGCTTTGAGGCCAAGGCTGGAAAACGAAATATCATCACATAAAAACTCGACAGAAGCATTCTCTGAAACTTCTTTGTGATGAGTGCATTCAACTCACAGACTCGAACGTTTCTTTTGATAGAACAGTTTAGAAACACTCCTTTTGTAGAATCTGCAAGTGTTTATTTGGAGCGCTTGGAGGCCTATGTTGGAAAAGGACATATCTTCACATCAAAAGTAGACAGACGCATTCTCAGAAACTTCTTTGTGATGAGTGCATTGAACTCACAGAGTTGAACCTACCTATTGATAGAGAAGTTTGGAAACACCCTTTTTGTAGAATCTGCAAGTGAATATTTGGCGCGATTTGAGGCCTATGCAGGAAACGGAAATATCTTCACATGAAAACTAGACAGATGAATTCTCAGAAACGTCTTTGTGATGAGTGCATTCAACTCACAGACTTGAAGCTTCCTTTTGAAAGAGCAGTTTCGAAACACTCTTTTTGTAGAATCTGCAAGTGGATATTTGGAGCGCTTTGAGGGCTATGCTGGAAAAGTTAATACCTTCACCTAAAAACTAGACAGACGCAAACCCAGAAACTTCTTTGTGACGTGTGCATTGAACTCACAGAGTTGAACCTTTCTTTTGATACAGAAGTTTTGAAACACTCTTTTCGTAGAATCTTCAAGTGGATGGATGGAGTGATTTGAGGCCTATGCTGGAAAAGGAAATACCTTCACGTAGAAACGAGACAAAAGCATTCTCAGAAAGTTCCCTGTGCTTTGTGCATTCAACTCACAGAGTTGAACATTCCCTTTGATAGAGCAGTTTTGAAACACTCTTTTTGTAGAATCTGCAGGTGGATATTTGGAGCGCTTTGAGGCCTCTGCCGCCAAAGGAATTATCATTGCATAAAAACTAGATGGAAGCGTTCTCAGAAACTTCCTTGTGATGAGTGCATTCAACTCGCAGAGTGGAACCTTCCTTTCGATAGACCAGTTTTGAAACACTGTTTTTGTAGAATCCGCAAGTGGCTATTTGGAGCTCTTTGAGGCTTATGCTGGAAAAGGAAATATCTTCGTCTACAAACTAGACAGAAGCATTCTCAGAAACTTCTTTGTCATGTGGGGATTGAACTCACACAGTTGAACATTCCTTTACATAGAGCAGTTTTGCAACACCCTTTCGGTGGAAAGTGAAAGTGCTTATCTGGTGCGATGGCGGCATCTAGTGGATAAGGAAATACATTCAGATGAAAACAAGATACATCCATTCTCAGAAACTTCTTTGTGATGACTGCATTCTACTCACAGAGTTGAACCTTCCTTTTGATAGAGCAGTTTTGAAACACTCTTTTTGTGGAATCTGCAAGTGGCTATTTGGAGCGCTTTGAGGCCTATGCTGGAAAAGGAAATCTCTTCACATAAAACCTAGACAGAAGTATTCCCAGAAAGATTTTCTGATGTGCGCATTCAACTCACCGAGTTGAACCTTCCTTTAGATAGAGCAGTTTTGAAACACTCTGTCTGTAGTACCTGCGAGAGGATATTTGGAGTGCTTTGAGTGCTACACTGTTAAAGGAAATATCTTCACTTGGAATCTAGACAGAAGAATTCTCAGAGACTTCCCTGTGCTCTCTGCATTCCACTCACAGAGTTGAACCTTCCTTTTGATAGAACAGTTTTGAAACACTCTTGTGGTAGAATCTGCAAGTCGATATTTGGAAGGTTTGGAGGCCTATCCTGGGAAAGGAAATATCTTCCCATCAAAACTAGACAGAAGCATTCTCAGAAACTTCTTAGTGATGTGCGCATTCAAGTCACAGAGTTGAAGCTTCCTTTTGATATAGCAGTTTTGAACCACTCTTTTAGTAGAATCTGCAAGTGGATGTTTGGAGAGCTAAGAGGCCAACACTGGAAAAGGAAATCTCTTCACCTAAAAACTAGACGGAAGCATTCTCAGAAACTTCAATGGGCTTTACGCATTCAACTCACAGAGTGCAATGTTGCTTTTGAGAGCGCAGTTTTAAAACACTGTTTTTGTAGAATTTGCTAGAGGATGTTTGGAGCGATGTGAGGCCTTTGCTGGAAAAGGAAATATCTTCACATAAAACCTGGACAGAAGCATTCTCAGAAACTCCTTTGTGATGAGTGCATTCAAATCACACACTTGAACCTTCCTTTGGAAAGAGCAGTTTTGAAACACTCTTTCTGAAGAATCTGCAAGTGGATATTTGGAGCGATTTGAGGCCTATGCTGGAAATGAAATATCTTCACCTAAAAACTAGACGGAAGCATTCTCAGAAACTCCTTTGTGATGAGTGCATTCAACTCACAGAGTTGAAGCTTCCTTTTGATAGAGCAGTTTTGAAACACTCTTTTAGCAGCATCTGCAGGTGGATATTTGGAGCGCTTTGAGGCCAAGGCTGGAAAACGAAATATCATCACATAAAAACTCGACAGAAGCATTCTCTGAAACTTCTTTGTGATGAGTGCATTCAACTCACAGACTCGAACGTTTCTTTTGATAGAACAGTTTAGAAACACTCCTTTTGTAGAATCTGCAAGTGTTTATTTGGAGCGCTTGGAGGCCTATGTTGGAAAAGGACATATCTTCACATCAAAAGTAGACAGACGCATTCTCAGAAACTTCTTTGTGATGAGTGCATTGAACTCACAGAGTTGAACCTACCTATTGATAGAGAAGTTTGGAAACACCCTTTTTGTAGAATCTGCAAGTGAATATTTGGCGCGATTTGAGGCCTATGCAGGAAACGGAAATATCTTCACATGAAAACTAGACAGATGAATTCTCAGAAACGTCTTTGTGATGAGTGCATTCAACTCACAGACTTGAAGCTTCCTTTTGAAAGAGCAGTTTCGAAACACTCTTTTTGTAGAATCTGCAAGTGGATATTTGGAGCGCTTTGAGGGCTATGCTGGAAAAGTTAATACCTTCACCTAAAAACTAGACAGACGCAAACCCAGAAACTTCTTTGTGACGTGTGCATTGAACTCACAGAGTTGAACCTTTCTTTTGATACAGAAGTTTTGAAACACTCTTTTCGTAGAATCTTCAAGTGGATGGATGGAGTGATTTGAGGCCTATGCTGGAAAAGGAAATACCTTCACGTAGAAACGAGACAAAAGCATTCTCAGAAAGTTCCCTGTGCTTTGTGCATTCAACTCACAGAGTTGAACATTCCCTTTGATAGAGCAGTTTTGAAACACTCTTTTTGTAGAATCTGCAGGTGGATATTTGGAGGGCTTTGAGGCCTCTGCCGCCAAAGGAATTATCATTGCATAAAAACTAGATGGAAGCGTTCTCAGAAACTTCCTTGTGATGAGTGCATTCAACTCGCAGAGTGGAACCTTCCTTTCGATAGACCAGTTTTGAAACACTGTTTTTGTAGAATCCGCAAGTGGCTATTTGGAGCTCTTTGAGGCTTATGCTGGAAAAGGAAATATCTTCGTCTACAAACTAGACAGAAGCATTCTCAGAAACTTCTTTCTCATGTGGGGATTGAACTCACAGAGTTGAACATTCCTTTACATAGAGCAGTTTTGCAACACCCTTTCGGTGGAAAGTGAAAGTGCTTATCTGGTGCGATGGCGGCATCTAGTGGATAAGGAAATACATTCAGATGAAAACAAGATACATCCATTCTCAGAAACTTCTTTGTGATGACTGCATTCTACTCACAGAGTTGAACCTTCCTTTTGATAGAGCAGTTTTGAAACACTCTTTTTGTGGAATCTGCAAGTGGCTATTTGGAGCGCTTTGAGGCCTATGCTGGAAAAGGAAATCTCTTCACATAAAACCTAGACAGAAGTATTCCCAGAAAGTTTTTCTGATGTGCGCATTCAACTCACCGAGTTGAGCCTTCCTTTAGATAGAGCAGTTTTGAAACACTCTGTCTGTAGTACCTGCGAGAGGATATTTGGAGTGCTTTGAGTGCTACACTGTTAAAGGAAATATCTTCACTTGGAATCTAGACAGAAGAATTCTCAGAGACTTCCCTGTGCTCTCTGCATTCCACTCACAGAGTTGAACCTTCCTTTTGATAGAACAGTTTTGAAACACTCTTGTGGTAGAATCTGCAAGTCGATATTTGGAAGGTTTGGAGGCCTATCCTGGGAAAGGAAATATCTTCCCATCAAAACTAGACAGAAGCATTCTCAGAAACTTCTTAGTGATGTGCGCATTCAAGTCACAGAGTTGAAGCTTCCTTTTGATATAGCAGTTTTGAACCACTCTTTTAGTAGAATCTGCAAGTGGATGTTTGGAGAGCTAAGAGGCCAACACTGGAAAAGGAAATCTCTTCACGTAAAAACTAGACGGAAGCATTCTCAGAAACTTCAATGGGCTTTACGCATTCAACTCACAGAGTGCAATGTTGCTTTTGAGAGCGCAGTTTTAAAACACTGTTTTTGTAGAATTTGCTAGAGGATGTTTGGAGCGATGTGAGGCCTTTGCTGGAAAAGGAAATATCTTCACATAAAACCTGGACAGAAGCATTCTCAGAAACTCCTTTGTGATGAGTGCATTCAAATCACACACTTGAACCTTCCTTTGGAAAGAGCAGTTTTGAAACACTCTTTCTGAAGAATCTGCAAGTGGATATTTGGAGCGATTTGAGGCCTATGCTGGAAATGAAATATCTTCACCTAAAAACTAGACGGAAGCATTCTCAGAAACTCCTTTGTGATGAGTGCATTCAACTCACAGAGTTGAAGCTTCCTTTTGATAGAGCAGTTTTGAAACACTCTTTTAGCAGCATCTGCAGGTGGATATTTGGAGCGCTTTGAGGCCAAGGCTGGAAAACGAAATATCATCACATAAAAACTCGACAGAAGCATTCTCTGAAACTTCTTTGTGATGAGTGCATTCAACTCACAGACTCGAACGTTTCTTTTGATAGAACAGTTTAGAAACACTCCTTTTGTAGAATCTGCAAGTGTTTATTTGGAGCGCTTGGAGGCCTATGTTGGAAAAGGACATATCTTCACATCAAAAGTAGACAGACGCATTCTCAGAAACTTCTTTGTGATGAGTGCATTGAACTCACAGAGTTGAACCTACCTATTGATAGAGAAGTTTGGAAACACCCTTTTTGTAGAATCTGCAAGTGAATATTTGGCGCGATTTGAGGCCTATGCAGGAAACGGAAATATCTTCACATGAAAACTAGACAGATGAATTCTCAGAAACGTCTTTGTGATGAGTGCATTCAACTCACAGACTTGAAGCTTCCTTTTGAAAGAGCAGTTTCGAAACACTCTTTTTGTAGAATCTGCAAGTGGATATTTGGAGCGCTTTGAGGGCTATGCTGGAAAAGTTAATACCTTCACCTAAAAACTAGACAGACGCAAACCCAGAAACTTCTTTGTGACGTGTGCATTGAACTCACAGAGTTGAACCTTTCTTTTGATACAGAAGTTTTGAAACACTCTTTTCGTAGAATCTTCAAGTGGATGGATGGAGTGATTTGAGGCCTATGCTGGAAAAGGAAATACCTTCACGTAGAAACGAGACAAAAGCATTCTCAGAAAGTTCCCTGTGCTTTGTGCATTCAACTCACAGAGTTGAACATTCCCTTTGATAGAGCAGTTTTGAAACACTCTTTTTGTAGAATCTGCAGGTGGATATTTGGAGCGCTTTGAGGCCTCTGCCGCCAAAGGAATTATCATTGCATAAAAACTAGATGGAAGCGTTCTCAGAAACTTCCTTGTGATGAGTGCATTCAACTCGCAGAGTGGAACCTTCCTTTCGATAGACCAGTTTTGAAACACTGTTTTTGTAGAATCCGCAAGTGGCTATTTGGAGCTCTTTGAGGCTTATGCTGGAAAAGGAAATATCTTCGTCTACAAACTAGACAGAAGCATTCTCAGAAACTTCTTTCTCATGTGGGGATTGAACTCACAGAGTTGAACATTCCTTTACATAGAGCAGTTTTGCAACACCCTTTCGGTGGAAAGTGAAAGTGCTTATCTGGTGCGATGGCGGCATCTAGTGGATAAGGAAATACATTCAGATGAAAACAAGATACATCCATTCTCAGAAACTTCTTTGTGATGACTGCATTCTACTCACAGAGTTGAACCTTCCTTTTGATAGAGCAGTTTTGAAACACTCTTTTTGTGGAATCTGCAAGTGGCTATTTGGAGCGCTTTGAGGCCTATGCTGGAAAAGGAAATCTCTTCACATAAAACCTAGACAGAAGTATTCCCAGAAAGTTTTTCTGATGTGCGCATTCAACTCACCGAGTTGAGCCTTCCTTTAGATAGAGCAGTTTTGAAACACTCTGTCTGTAGTACCTGCGAGAGGATATTTGGAGTGCTTTGAGTGCTACACTGTTAAAGGAAATATCTTCACTTGGAATCTAGACAGAAGAATTCTCAGAGACTTCCCTGTGCTCTCTGCATTCCACTCACAGAGTTGAACCTTCCTTTTGATAGAACAGTTTTGAAACACTCTTGTGGTAGAATCTGCAAGTCGATATTTGGAAGGTTTGGAGGCCTATCCTGGGAAAGGAAATATCTTCCCATCAAAACTAGACAGAAGCATTCTCAGAAACTTCTTAGTGATGTGCGCATTCAAGTCACAGAGTTGAAGCTTCCTTTTGATATAGCAGTTTTGAACCACTCTTTTAGTAGAATCTGCAAGTGGATGTTTGGAGAGCTAAGAGGCCAACACTGGAAAAGGAAATCTCTTCACGTAAAAACTAGACGGAAGCATTCTCAGAAACTTCAATGGGCTTTACGCATTCAACTCACAGAGTGCAATGTTGCTTTTGAGAGCGCAGTTTTAAAACACTGTTTTTGTAGAATTTGCTAGAGGATGTTTGGAGCGATGTGAGGCCTTTGCTGGAAAAGGAAATATCTTCACATAAAACCTGGACAGAAGCATTCTCAGAAACTCCTTTGTGATGAGTGCATTCAAATCACACACTTGAACCTTCCTTTGGAAAGAGCAGTTTTGAAACACTCTTTCTGAAGAATCTGCAAGTGGATATTTGGAGCGATTTGAGGCCTATGCTGGAAATGAAATATCTTCACCTAAAAACTAGACGGAAGCATTCTCAGAAACTCCTTTCTGATGAGTGCATTCAACTCACAGAGTTGAAGCTTCCTTTTGATAGAGCAGTTTTGAAACACTCTTTTAGCAGCATCTGCAGGTGGATATTTGGAGCGCTTTGAGGCCAAGGCTGGAAAACGATATATCATCACATAAAAACTCGACAGAAGCATTCTCTGAAACTTCTTTGTGATGAGTGCATTCAACTCACAGACTCGAACGTTTCTTTTGATAGAACAGTTTAGAAACACTCCTTTTGTAGAATCTGCAAGTGTTTATTTGGAGCGCTTGGAGGCCTATGTTGGAAAAGGACATATCTTCACATCAAAAGTAGACAGACGCATTCTCAGAAACTTCTTTGTGATGAGTGCATTGAACTCACAGAGTTGAACCTACCTATTGATAGAGAAGTTTGGAAACACCCTTTTTGTAGAATCTGCAAGTGAATATTTGGCGCGATTTGAGGCCTATGCAGGAAACGGAAATATCTTCACATGAAAACTAGACAGATGAATTCTCAGAAACGTCTTTGTGATGAGTGCATTCAACTCACAGACTTGAAGCTTCCTTTTGAAAGAGCAGTTTCGAAACACTCTTTTTGTAGAATCTGCAAGTGGATATTTGGAGCGCTTTGAGGGCTATGCTGGAAAAGTTAATACCTTCACCTAAAAACTAGACAGACGCAAACCCAGAAACTTCTTTGTGACGTGTGCATTGAACTCACAGAGTTGAACCTTTCTTTTGATACAGAAGTTTTGAAACACTCTTTTCGTAGAATCTTCAAGTGGATGGATGGAGTGATTTGAGGCCTATGCTGGAAAAGGAAATACCTTCACGTAGAAACGAGACAAAAGCATTCTCAGAAAGTTCCCTGTGCTTTGTGCATTCAACTCACAGAGTTGAACATTCCCTTTGATAGAGCAGTTTTGAAACACTCTTTTTGTAGAATCTGCAGGTGGATATTTGGAGCGCTTTGAGGCCTCTGCCGCCAAAGGAATTATCATTGCATAAAAACTAGATGGAAGCGTTCTCAGAAACTTCCTTGTGATGAGTGCATTCAACTCGCAGAGTGGAACCTTCCTTTCGATAGACCAGTTTTGAAACACTGTTTTTGTAGAATCCGCAAGTGGCTATTTGGAGCTCTTTGAGGCTTATGCTGGAAAAGGAAATATCTTCGTCTACAAACTAGACAGAAGCATTCTCAGAAACTTCTTTCTCATGTGGGGATTGAACTCACAGAGTTGAACATTCCTTTACATAGAGCAGTTTTGCAACACCCTTTCGGTGGAAAGTGAAAGTGCTTATCTGGTGCGATGGCGGCATCTAGTGGATAAGGAAATACATTCAGATGAAAACAAGATACATCCATTCTCAGAAACTTCTTTGTGATGACTGCATTCTACTCACAGAGTTGAACCTTCCTTTTGATAGAGCAGTTTTGAAACACTCTTTTTGTGGAATCTGCAAGTGGCTATTTGGAGCGCTTTGAGGCCTATGCTGGAAAAGGAAATCTCTTCACATAAAACCTAGACAGAAGTATTCCCAGAAAGTTTTTCTGATGTGCGCATTCAACTCACCGAGTTGAGCCTTCCTTTAGATAGAGCAGTTTTGAAACACTCTGTCTGTAGTACCTGCGAGAGGATATTTGGAGTGCTTTGAGTGCTACACTGTTAAAGGAAATATCTTCACTTGGAATCTAGACAGAAGAATTCTCAGAGACTTCCCTGTGCTCTCTGCATTCCACTCACAGAGTTGAACCTTCCTTTTGATAGAACAGTTTTGAAACACTCTTGTGGTAGAATCTGCAAGTCGATATTTGGAAGGTTTGGAGGCCTATCCTGGGAAAGGAAATATCTTCCCATCAAAACTAGACAGAAGCATTCTCAGAAACTTCTTAGTGATGTGCGCATTCAAGTCACAGAGTTGAAGCTTCCTTTTGATATAGCAGTTTTGAACCACTCTTTTAGTAGAATCTGCAAGTGGATGTTTGGAGAGCTAAGAGGCCAACACTGGAAAAGGAAATCTCTTCACGTAAAAACTAGACGGAAGCATTCTCAGAAACTTCAATGGGCTTTACGCATTCAACTCACAGAGTGCAATGTTGCTTTTGAGAGCGCAGTTTTAAAACACTGTTTTTGTAGAATTTGCTAGAGGATGTTTGGAGCGATGTGAGGCCTTTGCTGGAAAAGGAAATATCTTCACATAAAACCTGGACAGAAGCATTCTCAGAAACTCCTTTGTGATGAGTGCATTCAAATCACACACTTGAACCTTCCTTTGGAAAGAGCAGTTTTGAAACACTCTTTCTGAAGAATCTGCAAGTGGATATTTGGAGCGATTTGAGGCCTATGCTGGAAATGAAATATCTTCACCTAAAAACTAGACGGAAGCATTCTCAGAAACTCCTTTCTGATGAGTGCATTCAACTCACAGAGTTGAAGCTTCCTTTTGATAGAGCAGTTTTGAAACACTCTTTTAGCAGCATCTGCAGGTGGATATTTGGAGCGCTTTGAGGCCAAGGCTGGAAAACGATATATCATCACATAAAAACTCGACAGAAGCATTCTCTGAAACTTCTTTGTGATGAGTGCATTCAACTCACAGACTCGAACGTTTCTTTTGATAGAACAGTTTAGAAACACTCCTTTTGTAGAATCTGCAAGTGTTTATTTGGAGCGCTTGGAGGCCTATGTTGGAAAAGGACATATCTTCACATCAAAAGTAGACAGACGCATTCTCAGAAACTTCTTTGTGATGAGTGCATTGAACTCACAGAGTTGAACCTACCTATTGATAGAGAAGTTTGGAAACACCCTTTTTGTAGAATCTGCAAGTGAATATTTGGCGCGATTTGAGGCCTATGCAGGAAACGGAAATATCTTCACATGAAAACTAGACAGATGAATTCTCAGAAACGTCTTTGTGATGAGTGCATTCAACTCACAGACTTGAAGCTTCCTTTTGAAAGAGCAGTTTCGAAACACTCTTTTTGTAGAATCTGCAAGTGGATATTTGGAGCGCTTTGAGGGCTATGCTGGAAAAGTTAATACCTTCACCTAAAAACTAGACAGACGCAAACCCAGAAACTTCTTTGTGACGTGTGCATTGAACTCACAGAGTTGAACCTTTCTTTTGATACAGAAGTTTTGAAACACTCTTTTCGTAGAATCTTCAAGTGGATGGATGGAGTGATTTGAGGCCTATGCTGGAAAAGGAAATACCTTCACGTAGAAACGAGACAAAAGCATTCTCAGAAAGTTCCCTGTGCTTTGTGCATTCAACTCACAGAGTTGAACATTCCCTTTGATAGAGCAGTTTTGAAACACTCTTTTTGTAGAATCTGCAGGTGGATATTTGGAGCGCTTTGAGGCCTCTGCCGCCAAAGGAATTATCATTGCATAAAAACTAGATGGAAGCGTTCTCAGAAACTTCCTTGTGATGAGTGCATTCAACTCGCAGAGTGGAACCTTCCTTTCGATAGACCAGTTTTGAAACACTGTTTTTGTAGAATCCGCAAGTGGCTATTTGGAGCTCTTTGAGGCTTATGCTGGAAAAGGAAATATCTTCGTCTACAAACTAGACAGAAGCATTCTCAGAAACTTCTTTCTCATGTGGGGATTGAACTCACAGAGTTGAACATTCCTTTACATAGAGCAGTTTTGCAACACCCTTTCGGTGGAAAGTGAATGTGCTTATTTGGTGCGATGGCGGCATCTAGTGGATAAGGAAATACATTCAGATGAAAACAAGATACATCCATTCTCAGAAACTTCTTTGTGATGACTGCATTCTACTCACAGAGTTGAACCTTCCTTTTGATAGAGCAGTTTTGAAACACTCTTTTTGTGGAATCTGCAAGTGGCTATTTGGAGCGCTTTGAGGCCTATGCTGGAAAAGGAAATCTCTTCACATAAAACCTAGACAGAAGTATTCCCAGAAAGTTTTTCTGATGTGCGCATTCAACTCACCGAGTTGAGCCTTCCTTTAGATAGAGCAGTTTTGAAACACTCTGTCTGTAGTACCTGCGAGAGGATATTTGGAGTGCTTTGAGTGCTACACTGTTAAAGGAAATATCTTCACTTGGAATCTAGACAGAAGAATTCTCAGAGACTTCCCTGTGCTCTCTGCATTCCACTCACAGAGTTGAACCTTCCTTTTGATAGAACAGTTTTGAAACACTCTTGTGGTAGAATCTGAAAGTCGATATTTGGAAGGTTTGGAGGCCTATCCTGGGAAAGGAAATATCTTCCCATCAAAACTAGACAGAAGCATTCTCAGAAACTTCTTAGTGATGTGCGCATTCAAGTCACAGAGTTGAAGCTTCCTTTTGATATAGCAGTTTTGAACCACTCTTTTAGTAGAATCTGCAAGTGGATGTTTGGAGAGCTAAGAGGCCAACACTGGAAAAGGAAATCTCTTCACGTAAAAACTAGACGGAAGCATTCTCAGAAACTTCAATGGGCTTTACGCATTCAACTCACAGAGTGCAATGTTGCTTTTGAGAGCGCAGTTTTAAAACACTGTTTTTGTAGAATTTGCTAGAGGATGTTTGGAGCGATGTGAGGCCTTTGCTGGAAAAGGAAATATCTTCACATAAAACCTGGACAGAAGCATTCTCAGAAACTCCTTTGTGATGAGTGCATTCAAATCACACACTTGAACCTTCCTTTGGAAAGAGCAGTTTTGAAACACTCTTTCTGAAGAATCTGCAAGTGGATATTTGGAGCGATTTGAGGCCTATGCTGGAAATGAAATATCTTCACCTAAAAACTAGACGGAAGCATTCTCAGAAACTCCTTTCTGATGAGTGCATTCAACTCACAGAGTTGAAGCTTCCTTTTGATAGAGCAGTTTTGAAACACTCTTTTAGCAGCATCTGCAGGTGGATATTTGGAGCGCTTTGAGGCCAAGGCTGGAAAACGATATATCATCACATAAAAACTCGACAGAAGCATTCTCTGAAACTTCTTTGTGATGAGTGCATTCAACTCACAGACTCGAACGTTTCTTTTGATAGAACAGTTTAGAAACACTCCTTTTGTAGAATCTGCAAGTGTTTATTTGGAGCGCTTGGAGGCCTATGTTGGAAAAGGACATATCTTCACATCAAAAGTAGACAGACGCATTCTCAGAAACTTCTTTGTGATGAGTGCATTGAACTCACAGAGTTGAACCTACCTATTGATAGAGAAGTTTGGAAACACCCTTTTTGTAGAATCTGCAAGTGAATATTTGGCGCGATTTGAGGCCTATGCAGGAAACGGAAATATCTTCACATGAAAACTAGACAGATGAATTCTCAGAAACGTCTTTGTGATGAGTGCATTCAACTCACAGACTTGAAGCTTCCTTTTGAAAGAGCAGTTTCGAAACACTCTTTTTGTAGAATCTGCAAGTGGATATTTGGAGCGCTTTGAGGGCTATGCTGGAAAAGTTAATACCTTCACCTAAAAACTAGACAGACGCAAACCCAGAAACTTCTTTGTGACGTGTGCATTGAACTCACAGAGTTGAACCTTTCTTTTGATACAGAAGTTTTGAAACACTCTTTTCGTAGAATCTTCAAGTGGATGGATGGAGTGATTTGAGGCCTATGCTGGAAAAGGAAATACCTTCACGTAGAAGCGAGACAAAAGCATTCTCAGAAAGTTCCCTGTGCTTTGTGCATTCAACTCACAGAGTTGAACATTCCCTTTGATAGAGCAGTTTTGAAACACTCTTTTTGTAGAATCTGCAGGTGGATATTTGGAGCGCTTTGAGGCCTCTGCCGCCAAAGGAATTATCATTGCATAAAAACTAGATGGAAGCGTTCTCAGAAACTTCCTTGTGATGAGTGCATTCAACTCGCAGAGTGGAACCTTCCTTTCGATAGACCAGTTTTGAAACACTGTTTTTGTAGAATCCGCAAGTGGCTATTTGGAGCTCTTTGAGGCTTATGCTGGAAAAGGAAATATCTTCGTCTACAAACTAGACAGAAGCATTCTCAGAAACTTCTTTGTCATGTGGGGATTGAACTCACAGAGTTGAACATTCCTTTACATAGAGCAGTTTTGCAACACCCTTTCGGTGGAAAGTGAAAGTGCTTATCTGGTGCGATGGCGGCATCTAGTGGATAAGGAAATACATTCAGATGAAAACAAGATACATCCATTCTCAGAAACTTCTTTGTGATGACTGCATTCTACTCACAGAGTTGAACCTTCCTTTTGATAGAGCAGTTTTGAAACACTCTTTTTGTGGAATCTGCAAGTGGCTATTTGGAGCGCTTTGAGGCCTATGCTGGAAAAGGAAATCTCTTCACATAAAACCTAGACAGAAGTATTCCCAGAAAGTTTTTCTGATGTGCGCATTCAACTCACCGAGTTGAACCTTCCTTTAGATAGAGCAGTTTTGAAACACTCTGTCTGTAGTACCTGCGAGAGGATATTTGGAGTGCTTTGAGTGCTACACTGTTAAAGGAAATATCTTCACTTGGAATCTAGACAGAAGAATTCTCAGAGACTTCCCTGTGCTCTCTGCATTCCACTCACAGAGTTGAACCTTCCTTTTGATAGAACAGTTTTGAAACACTCTTGTGGTAGAATCTGCAAGTCGATATTTGGAAGGTTTGGAGGCCTATCCTGGGAAAGGAAATATCTTCCCATCAAAACTAGACAGAAGCATTCTCAGAAACTTCTTAGTGATGTGCGCATTCAAGTCACAGAGTTGAAGCTTCCTTTTGATATAGCAGTTTTGAACCACTCTTTTAGTAGAATCTGCAAGTGGATGTTTGGAGAGCTAAGAGGCCAACACTGGAAAAGGAAATCTCTTCACGTAAAAACTAGACGGAAGCATTCTCAGAAACTTCAATGGGCTTTACGCATTCAACTCACAGAGTGCAATGTTGCTTTTGAGAGCGCAGTTTTAAAACACTGTTTTTGTAGAATTTGCTAGAGGATGTTTGGAGCGATGTGAGGCCTTTGCTGGAAAAGGAAATATCTTCACATAAAACCTGGACAGAAGCATTCTCAGAAACTCCTTTGTGATGAGTGCATTCAAATCACACACTTGAACCTTCCTTTGGAAAGAGCAGTTTAGAAACACTCTTTCTGAAGAATCTGCAAGTGGATATTTGGAGCGATTTGAGGCCTATGCTGGAAATGAAATATCTTCACCTAAAAACTAGACGGAAGCATTCTCAGAAACTCCTTTGTGATGAGTGCATTCAACTCACAGAGTTGAAGCTTCCTTTTGATAGAGCAGTTTTGAAACACTCTTTTAGCAGCATCTGCAGGTGGATATTTGGAGCGCTTTGAGGCCAAGGCTGGAAAACGAAATATCATCACATAAAAACTCGACAGAAGCATTCTCTGAAACTTCTTTGTGATGAGTGCATTCAACTCACAGACTCGAACGTTTCTTTTGATAGAACAGTTTAGAAACACTCCTTTTGTAGAATCTGCAAGTGTTTATTTGGAGCGCTTGGAGGCCTATGTTGGAAAAGGACATATCTTCACATCAAAAGTAGACAGACGCATTCTCAGAAACTTCTTTGTGATGAGTGCATTGAACTCACAGAGTTGAACCTACCTATTGATAGAGAAGTTTGGAAACACCCTTTTTGTAGAATCTGCAAGTGAATATTTGGCGCGATTTGAGGCCTATGCAGGAAACGGAAATATCTTCACATGAAAACTAGACAGATGAATTCTCAGAAACGTCTTTGTGATGAGTGCATTCAACTCACAGACTTGAAGCTTCCTTTTGAAAGAGCAGTTTCGAAACACTCTTTTTGTAGAATCTGCAAGTGGATATTTGGAGCGCTTTGAGGGCTATGCTGGAAAAGTTAATACCTTCACCTAAAAACTAGACAGACGCAAACCCAGAAACTTCTTTGTGACGTGTGCATTGAACTCACAGAGTTGAACCTTTCTTTTGATACAGAAGTTTTGAAACACTCTTTTCGTAGAATCTTCAAGTGGATGGATGGAGTGATTTGAGGCCTATGCTGGAAAAGGAAATACCTTCACGTAGAAGCGAGACAAAAGCATTCTCAGAAAGTTCCCTGTGCTTTGTGCATTCAACTCACAGAGTTGAACATTCCCTTTGATAGAGCAGTTTTGAAACACTCTTTTTGTAGAATCTGCAGGTGGATATTTGGAGCGCTTTGAGGCCTCTGCCGCCAAAGGAATTATCATTGCATAAAAACTAGATGGAAGCGTTCTCAGAAACTTCCTTGTGATGAGTGCATTCAACTCGCAGAGTGGAACCTTCCTTTCGATAGACCAGTTTTGAAACACTGTTTTTGTAGAATCCGCAAGTGGCTATTTGGAGCTCTTTGAGGCTTATGCTGGAAAAGGAAATATCTTCGTCTACAAACTAGACAGAAGCATTCTCAGAAACTTCTTTGTCATGTGGGGATTGAACTCACAGAGTTGAACATTCCTTTACATAGAGCAGTTTTGCAACACCCTTTCGGTGGAAAGTGAAAGTGCTTATTTGGTGCGATGGCGGCATCTAGTGGATAAGGAAATACATTCAGATGAAAACAAGATACATCCATTCTCAGAAACTTCTTTGTGATGACTGCATTCTACTCACAGAGTTGAACCTTCCTTTTGATAGAGCAGTTTTGAAACACTCCTTTTGTGGAATCTGCAAGTGGCTATTTGGAGCGCTTTGAGGCCTATGCTGGAAAAGGAAATCTCTTCACATAAAACCTAGACAGAAGTATTCCCAGAAAGTTTTTCTGATGTGCGCATTCAACTCACCGAGTTGAACCTTCCTTTAGTTAGAGCAGTTTTGAAACACTCTGTCTGTAGTACCTGCGAGAGGATATTTGGAGTGCTTTGAGTGCTACACTGTTAAAGGAAATATCTTCACTTGGAATCTAGACAGAAGAATTCTCAGAGACTTCCCTGTGCTCTCTGCATTCCACTCACAGAGTTGAACCTTCCTTTTGATAGAACAGTTTTGAAACACTCTTGTGGTAGAATCTGCAAGTCGATATTTGGAAGGTTTGGAGGCCTATCCTGGGAAAGGAAATATCTTCCCATCAAAACTAGACAGAAGCATTCTCAGAAACTTCTTAGTGATGTGCGCATTCAAGTCACAGAGTTGAAGCTTCCTTTTGATATAGCAGTTTTGAACCACTCTTTTAGTAGAATCTGCAAGTGGATGTTTGGAGAGCTAAGAGGCCAACACTGGAAAAGGAAATCTCTTCACGTAAAAACTAGACGGAAGCATTCTCAGAAACTTCAATGGGCTTTACGCATTCAACTCACAGAGTGCAATGTTGCTTTTGAGAGCGCAGTTTTAAAACACTGTTTTTGTAGAATTTGCTAGAGGATGTTTGGAGCGATGTGAGGCCTTTGCTGGAAAAGGAAATATCTTCACATAAAACCTGGACAGAAGCATTCTCAGAAACTCCTTTGTGATGAGTGCATTCAAATCACACACTTGAACCTTCCTTTGGAAAGAGCAGTTTTGAAACACTCTTTCTGAAGAATCTGCAAGTGGATATTTGGAGCGATTTGAGGCCTATGCTGGAAATGAAATATCTTCACCTAAAAACTAGACGGAAGCATTCTCAGAAACTCCTTTGTGATGAGTGCATTCAACTCACAGAGTTGAAGCTTCCTTTTGATAGAGCAGTTTTGAAACACTCTTTTAGCAGCATCTGCAGGTGGATATTTGGAGCGCTTTGAGGCCAAGGCTGGAAAACGAAATATCATCACATAAAAACTCGACAGAAGCATTCTCTGAAACTTCTTTGTGATGAGTGCATTCAACTCACAGACTCGAACGTTTCTTTTGATAGAACAGTTTAGAAACACTCCTTTTGTAGAATCTGCAAGTGTTTATTTGGAGCGCTTGGAGGCCTATGTTGGAAAAGGACATATCTTCACATCAAAAGTAGACAGACGCATTCTCAGAAACTTCTTTGTGATGAGTGCATTGAACTCACAGAGTTGAACCTACCTATTGATAGAGAAGTTTGGAAACACCCTTTTTGTAGAATCTGCAAGTGAATATTTGGCGCGATTTGAGGCCTATGCAGGAAACGGAAATATCTTCACATGAAAACTAGACAGATGAATTCTCAGAAACGTCTTTGTGATGAGTGCATTCAACTCACAGACTTGAAGCTTCCTTTTGAAAGAGCAGTTTCGAAACACTCTTTTTGTAGAATCTGCAAGTGGATATTTGGAGCGCTTTGAGGGCTATGCTGGAAAAGTTAATACCTTCACCTAAAAACTAGACAGACGCAAACCCAGAAACTTCTTTGTGACGTGTGCATTGAACTCACAGAGTTGAACCTTTCTTTTGATACAGAAGTTTTGAAACACTCTTTTCGTAGAATCTTCAAGTGGATGGATGGAGTGATTTGAGGCCTATGCTGGAAAAGGAAATACCTTCACGTAGAAACGAGACAAAAGCATTCTCAGAAAGTTCCCTGTGCTTTGTGCATTCAACTCACAGAGTTGAACATTCCCTTTGATAGAGCAGTTTTGAAACACTCTTTTTGTAGAATCTGCAGGTGGATATTTGGAGCGCTTTGAGGCCTCTGCCGCCAAAGGAATTATCATTGCATAAAAACTAGATGGAAGCGTTCTCAGAAACTTCCTTGTGATGAGTGCATTCAACTCGCAGAGTGGAACCTTCCTTTCGATAGACCAGTTTTGAAACACTGTTTTTGTAGAATCCGCAAGTGGCTATTTGGAGCTCTTTGAGGCTTATGCTGGAAAAGGAAATATCTTCGTCTACAAACTAGACAGAAGCATTCTCAGAAACTTCTTTGTCATGTGGGGATTGAACTCACAGAGTTGAACATTCCTTTACATAGAGCAGTTTTGCAACACCCTTTCGGTGGAAAGTGAAAGTGCTTATCTGGTGCGATGGCGGCATCTAGTGGATAAGGAAATACATTCAGATGAAAACAAGATACATCCATTCTCAGAAACTTCTTTGTGATGACTGCATTCTACTCACAGAGTTGAACCTTCCTTTTGATAGAGCAGTTTTGAAACACTCTTTTTGTGGAATCTGCAAGTGGCTATTTGGAGCGCTTTGAGGCCTATGCTGGAAAAGGAAATCTCTTCACATAAAACCTAGACAGAAGTATTCCCAGAAAGTTTTTCTGATGTGCGCATTCAACTCACCGAGTTGAGCCTTCCTTTAGATAGAGCAGTTTTGAAACACTCTGTCTGTAGTACCTGCGAGAGGATATTTGGAGTGCTTTGAGTGCTACACTGTTAAAGGAAATATCTTCACTTGGAATCTAGACAGAAGAATTCTCAGAGACTTCCCTGTGCTCTCTGCATTCCACTCACAGAGTTGAACCTTCCTTTTGATAGAACAGTTTTGAAACACTCTTGTGGTAGAATCTGCAAGTCGATATTTGGAAGGTTTGGAGGCCTATCCTGGGAAAGGAAATATCTTCCCATCAAAACTAGACAGAAGCATTCTCAGAAACTTCTTAGTGATGTGCGCATTCAAGTCACAGAGTTGAAGCTTCCTTTTGATATAGCAGTTTTGAACCACTCTTTTAGTAGAATCTGCAAGTGGATGTTTGGAGAGCTAAGAGGCCAACACTGGAAAAGGAAATCTCTTCACGTAAAAACTAGACGGAAGCATTCTCAGAAACTTCAATGGGCTTTACGCATTCAACTCACAGAGTGCAATGTTGCTTTTGAGAGCGCAGTTTTAAAACACTGTTTTTGTAGAATTTGCTAGAGGATGTTTGGAGCGATGTGAGGCCTTTGCTGGAAAAGGAAATATCTTCACATAAAACCTGGACAGAAGCATTCTCAGAAACTCCTTTGTGATGAGTGCATTCAAATCACACACTTGAACCTTCCTTTGGAAAGAGCAGTTTTGAAACACTCTTTCTGAAGAATCTGCAAGTGGATATTTGGAGCGATTTGAGGCCTATGCTGGAAATGAAATATCTTCACCTAAAAACTAGACGGAAGCATTCTCAGAAACTCCTTTGTGATGAGTGCATTCAACTCACAGAGTTGAAGCTTCCTTTTGATAGAGCAGTTTTGAAACACTCTTTTAGCAGCATCTGCAGGTGGATATTTGGAGCGCTTTGAGGCCAAGGCTGGAAAACGAAATATCATCACATAAAAACTCGACAGAAGCATTCTCTGAAACTTCTTTGTGATGAGTGCATTCAACTCACAGACTCGAACGTTTCTTTTGATAGAACAGTTTAGAAACACTCCTTTTGTAGAATCTGCAAGTGTTTATTTGGAGCGCTTGGAGGCCTATGTTGGAAAAGGACATATCTTCACATCAAAAGTAGACAGACGCATTCTCAGAAACTTCTTTGTGATGAGTGCATTGAACTCACAGAGTTGAACCTACCTATTGATAGAGAAGTTTGGAAACACCCTTTTTGTAGAATCTGCAAGTGAATATTTGGCGCGATTTGAGGCCTATGCAGGAAACGGAAATATCTTCACATGAAAACTAGACAGATGAATTCTCAGAAACGTCTTTGTGATGAGTGCATTCAACTCACAGACTTGAAGCTTCCTTTTGAAAGAGCAGTTTCGAAACACTCTTTTTGTAGAATCTGCAAGTGGATATTTGGAGCGCTTTGAGGGCTATGCTGGAAAAGTTAATACCTTCACCTAAAAACTAGACAGACGCAAACCCAGAAACTTCTTTGTGACGTGTGCATTGAACTCACAGAGTTGAACCTTTCTTTTGATACAGAAGTTTTGAAACACTCTTTTCGTAGAATCTTCAAGTGGATGGATGGAGTGATTTGAGGCCTATGCTGGAAAAGGAAATACCTTCACGTAGAAACGAGACAAAAGCATTCTCAGAAAGTTCCCTGTGCTTTGTGCATTCAACTCACAGAGTTGAACATTCCCTTTGATAGAGCAGTTTTGAAACACTCTTTTTGTAGAATCTGCAGGTGGATATTTGGAGCGCTTTGAGGCCTCTGCCGCCAAAGGAATTATCATTGCATAAAAACTAGATGGAAGCGTTCTCAGAAACTTCCTTGTGATGAGTGCATTCAACTCGCAGAGTGGAACCTTCCTTTCGATAGACCAGTTTTGAAACACTGTTTTTGTAGAATCCGCAAGTGGCTATTTGGAGCTCTTTGAGGCTTATGCTGGAAAAGGAAATATCTTCGTCTACAAACTAGACAGAAGCATTCTCAGAAACTTCTTTGTCATGTGGGGATTGAACTCACAGAGTTGAACATTCCTTTACATAGAGCAGTTTTGCAACACCCTTTCGGTGGAAAGTGAAAGTGCTTATCTGGTGCGATGGCGGCATCTAGTGGATAAGGAAATACATTCAGATGAAAACAAGATACATCCATTCTCAGAAACTTCTTTGTGATGACTGCATTCTACTCACAGAGTTGAACCTTCCTTTTGATAGAGCAGTTTTGAAACACTCTTTTTGTGGAATCTGCAAGTGGCTATTTGGAGCGCTTTGAGGCCTATGCTGGAAAAGGAAATCTCTTCACATAAAACCTAGACAGAAGTATTCCCAGAAAGTTTTTCTGATGTGCGCATTCAACTCACCGAGTTGAACCTTCCTTTAGATAGAGCAGTTTTGAAACACTCTGTCTGTAGTACCTGCGAGAGGATATTTGGAGTGCTTTGAGTGCTACACTGTTAAAGGAAATATCTTCACTTGGAATCTAGACAGAAGAATTCTCAGAGACTTCCCTGTGCTCTCTGCATTCCACTCACAGAGTTGAACCTTCCTTTTGATAGAACAGTTTTGAAACACTCTTGTGGTAGAATCTGCAAGTCGATATTTGGAAGGTTTGGAGGCCTATCCTGGGAAAGGAAATATCTTCCCATCAAAACTAGACAGAAGCATTCTCAGAAACTTCTTAGTGATGTGCGCATTCAAGTCACAGAGTTGAAGCTTCCTTTTGATATAGCAGTTTTGAACCACTCTTTTAGTAGAATCTGCAAGTGGATGTTTGGAGAGCTAAGAGGCCAACACTGGAAAAGGAAATCTCTTCACGTAAAAACTAGACGGAAGCATTCTCAGAAACTTCAATGGGCTTTACGCATTCAACTCACAGAGTGCAATGTTGCTTTTGAGAGCGCAGTTTTAAAACACTGTTTTTGTAGAATTTGCTAGAGGATGTTTGGAGCGATGTGAGGCCTTTGCTGGAAAAGGAAATATCTTCACATAAAACCTGGACAGAAGCATTCTCAGAAACTCCTTTGTGATGAGTGCATTCAAATCACACACTTGAACCTTCCTTTGGAAAGAGCAGTTTTGAAACACTCTTTCTGAAGAATCTGCAAGTGGATATTTGGAGCGATTTGAGGCCTATGCTGGAAATGAAATATCTTCACCTAAAAACTAGACGGAAGCATTCTCAGAAACTCCTTTGTGATGAGTGCATTCAACTCACAGAGTTGAAGCTTCCTTTTGATAGAGCAGTTTTGAAACACTCTTTTAGCAGCATCTGCAGGTGGATATTTGGAGCGCTTTGAGGCCAAGGCTGGAAAACGAAATATCATCACATAAAAACTCGACAGAAGCATTCTCTGAAACTTCTTTGTGATGAGTGCATTCAACTCACAGACTCGAACGTTTCTTTTGATAGAACAGTTTAGAAACACTCCTTTTGTAGAATCTGCAAGTGTTTATTTGGAGCGCTTGGAGGCCTATGTTGGAAAAGGACATATCTTCACATCAAAAGTAGACAGACGCATTCTCAGAAACTTCTTTGTGATGAGTGCATTGAACTCACAGAGTTGAACCTACCTATTGATAGAGAAGTTTGGAAACACCCTTTTTGTAGAATCTGCAAGTGAATATTTGGCGCGATTTGAGGCCTATGCAGGAAACGGAAATATCTTCACATGAAAACTAGACAGATGAATTCTCAGAAACGTCTTTGTGATGAGTGCATTCAACTCACAGACTTGAAGCTTCCTTTTGAAAGAGCAGTTTCGAAACACTCTTTTTGTAGAATCTGCAAGTGGATATTTGGAGCGCTTTGAGGGCTATGCTGGAAAAGTTAATACCTTCACCTAAAAACTAGACAGACGCAAACCCAGAAACTTCTTTGTGACGTGTGCATTGAACTCACAGAGTTGAACCTTTCTTTTGATACAGAAGTTTTGAAACACTCTTTTCGTAGAATCTTCAAGTGGATGGATGGAGTGATTTGAGGCCTATGCTGGAAAAGGAAATACCTTCACGTAGAAACGAGACAAAAGCATTCTCAGAAAGTTCCCTGTGCTTTGTGCATTCAACTCACAGAGTTGAACATTCCCTTTGATAGAGCAGTTTTGAAACACTCTTTTTGTAGAATCTGCAGGTGGATATTTGGAGCGCTTTGAGGCCTCTGCCGCCAAAGGAATTATCATTGCATAAAAACTAGATGGAAGCGTTCTCAGAAACTTCCTTGTGATGAGTGCATTCAACTCGCAGAGTGGAACCTACCTTTCGATAGACCAGTTTTGAAACACTGTTTTTGTAGAATCCGCAAGTGGCTATTTGGAGCTCTTTGAGGCTTATGCTGGAAAAGGAAATATCTTCGTCTACAAACTAGACAGAAGCATTCTCAGAAACTTCTTTCTCATGTGGGGATTGAACTCACAGAGTTGAACATTCCTTTACATAGAGCAGTTTTGCAACACCCTTTCGGTGGAAAGTGAATGTGCTTATTTGGTGCGATGGCGGCATCTAGTGGATAAGGAAATACATTCAGATGAAAACAAGATACATCCATTCTCAGAAACTTCTTTGTGATGACTGCATTCTACTCACAGAGTTGAACCTTCCTTTTGATAGAGCAGTTTTGAAACACTCTTTTTGTGGAATCTGCAAGTGGCTATTTGGAGCGCTTTGAGGCCTATGCTGGAAAAGGAAATCTCTTCACATAAAACCTAGACAGAAGTATTCCCAGAAAGTTTTTCTGATGTGCGCATTCAACTCACCGAGTTGAGCCTTCCTTTAGATAGAGCAGTTTTGAAACACTCTGTCTGTAGTACCTGCGAGAGGATATTTGGAGTGCTTTGAGTGCTACACTGTTAAAGGAAATATCTTCACTTGGAATCTAGACAGAAGAATTCTCAGAGACTTCCCTGTGCTCTCTGCATTCCACTCACAGAGTTGAACCTTCCTTTTGATAGAACAGTTTTGAAACACTCTTGTGGTAGAATCTGCAAGTCGATATTTGGAAGGTTTGGAGGCCTATCCTGGGAAAGGAAATATCTTCCCATCAAAACTAGACAGAAGCATTCTCAGAAACTTCTTAGTGATGTGCGCATTCAAGTCACAGAGTTGAAGCTTCCTTTTGATATAGCAGTTTTGAACCACTCTTTTAGTAGAATCTGCAAGTGGATGTTTGGAGAGCTAAGAGGCCAACACTGGAAAAGGAAATCTCTTCACGTAAAAACTAGACGGAAGCATTCTCAGAAACTTCAATGGGCTTTACGCATTCAACTCACAGAGTGCAATGTTGCTTTTGAGAGCGCAGTTTTAAAACACTGTTTTTGTAGAATTTGCTAGAGGATGTTTGGAGCGATGTGAGGCCTTTGCTGGAAAAGGAAATATCTTCACATAAAACCTGGACAGAAGCATTCTCAGAAACTCCTTTGTGATGAGTGCATTCAAATCACACACTTGAACCTTCCTTTGGAAAGAGCAGTTTTGAAACACTCTTTCTGAAGAATCTGCAAGTGGATATTTGGAGCGATTTGAGGCCTATGCTGGAAATGAAATATCTTCACCTAAAAACTAGACGGAAGCATTCTCAGAAACTCCTTTGTGATGAGTGCATTCAACTCACAGAGTTGAAGCTTCCTTTTGATAGAGCAGTTTTGAAACACTCTTTTAGCAGCATCTGCAGGTGGATATTTGGAGCGCTTTGAGGCCAAGGCTGGAAAACGAAATATCATCACATAAAAACTCGACAGAAGCATTCTCTGAAACTTCTTTGTGATGAGTGCATTCAACTCACAGACTCGAACGTTTCTTTTGATAGAACAGTTTAGAAACACTCCTTTTGTAGAATCTGCAAGTGTTTATTTGGAGCGCTTGGAGGCCTATGTTGGAAAAGGACATATCTTCACATCAAAAGTAGACAGACGCATTCTCAGAAACTTCTTTGTGATGAGTGCATTGAACTCACAGAGTTGAACCTACCTATTGATAGAGAAGTTTGGAAACACCCTTTTTGTAGAATCTGCAAGTGAATATTTGGCGCGATTTGAGGCCTATGCAGGAAACGGAAATATCTTCACATGAAAACTAGACAGATGAATTCTCAGAAACGTCTTTGTGATGAGTGCATTCAACTCACAGACTTGAAGCTTCCTTTTGAAAGAGCAGTTTCGAAACACTCTTTTTGTAGAATCTGCAAGTGGATATTTGGAGCGCTTTGAGGGCTATGCTGGAAAAGTTAATACCTTCACCTAAAAACTAGACAGACGCAAACCCAGAAACTTCTTTGTGACGTGTGCATTGAACTCACAGAGTTGAACCTTTCTTTTGATACAGAAGTTTTGAAACACTCTTTTCGTAGAATCTTCAAGTGGATGGATGGAGTGATTTGAGGCCTATGCTGGAAAAGGAAATAACTTCACGTAGAAACGAGACAAAAGCATTCTCAGAAAGTTCCCTGTGCTTTGTGCATTCAACTCACAGAGTTGAACATTCCCTTTGATAGAGCAGTTTTGAAACACTCTTTTTGTAGAATCTGCAGGTGGATATTTGGAGCGCTTTGAGGCCTCTGCCGCCAAAGGAATTATCATTGCATAAAAACTAGATGGAAGCGTTCTCAGAAACTTCCTTGTGATGAGTGCATTCAACTCGCAGAGTGGAACCTTCCTTTCGATAGACCAGTTTTGAAACACTGTTTTTGTAGAATCCGCAAGTGGCTATTTGGAGCTCTTTGAGGCTTATGCTGGAAAAGGAAATATCTTCGTCTACAAACTAGACAGAAGCATTCTCAGAAACTTCTTTGTCATGTGGGGATTGAACTCACAGAGTTGAACATTCCTTTACATAGAGCAGTTTTGCAACACCCTTTCGGTGGAAAGTGAAAGTGCTTATCTGGTGCGATGGCGGCATCTAGTGGATAAGGAAATACATTCAGATGAAAACAAGATACATCCATTCTCAGAAACTTCTTTGTGATGACTGCATTCTACTCACAGAGTTGAACCTTCCTTTTGATAGAGCAGTTTTGAAACACTCTGTCTGTAGTACCTGCGAGAGGATATTTGGAGTGCTTTGAGTGCTACACTGTTAAAGGAAATATCTTCACTTGGAATCTAGACAGAAGAATTCTCAGAGACTTCCCTGTGCTCTCTGCATTCCACTCACAGAGTTGAACCTTCCTTTTGATAGAACAGTTTTGAAACACTCTTGTGGTAGAATCTGCAAGTCGATATTTGGAAGGTTTGGAGGCCTATCCTGGGAAAGGAAATATCTTCCCATCAAAACTAGACAGAAGCATTCTCAGAAACTTCTTAGTGATGTGCGCATTCAAGTCACAGAGTTGAAGCTTCCTTTTGATATAGCAGTTTTGAACCACTCTTTTAGTAGAATCTGCAAGTGGATGTTTGGAGAGCTAAGAGGCCAACACTGGAAAAGGAAATCTCTTCACGTAAAAACTAGACGGAAGCATTCTCAGAAACTTCAATGGGCTTTACGCATTCAACTCACAGAGTGCAATGTTGCTTTTGAGAGCGCAGTTTTAAAACACTGTTTTTGTAGAATTTGCTAGAGGATGTTTGGAGCGATGTGAGGCCTTTGCTGGAAAAGGAAATATCTTCACATAAAACCTGGACAGAAGCATTCTCAGAAACTCCTTTGTGATGAGTGCATTCAAATCACACACTTGAACCTTCCTTTGGAAAGAGCAGTTTAGAAACACTCTTTCTGAAGAATCTGCAAGTGGATATTTGGAGCGATTTGAGGCCTATGCTGGAAATGAAATATCTTCACCTAAAAACTAGACGGAAGCATTCTCAGAAACTCCTTTCTGATGAGTGCATTCAACTCACAGAGTTGAAGCTTCCTTTTGATAGAGCAGTTTTGAAACACTCTTTTAGCAGCATCTGCAGGTGGATATTTGGAGCGCTTTGAGGCCAAGGCTGGAAAACGAAATATCATCACATAAAAACTCGACAGAAGCATTCTCTGAAACTTCTTTGTGATGAGTGCATTCAACTCACAGACTCGAACGTTTCTTTTGATAGAACAGTTTAGAAACACTCCTTTTGTAGAATCTGCAAGTGTTTATTTGGAGCGCTTGGAGGCCTATGTTGGAAAAGGACATATCTTCACATCAAAAGTAGACAGACGCATTCTCAGAAACTTCTTTGTGATGAGTGCATTGAACTCACAGAGTTGAACCTACCTATTGATAGAGAAGTTTGGAAACACCCTTTTTGTAGAATCTGCAAGTGAATATTTGGCGCGATTTGAGGCCTATGCAGGAAACGGAAATATCTTCACATGAAAACTAGACAGATGAATTCTCAGAAACGTCTTTGTGATGAGTGCATTCAACTCACAGACTTGAAGCTTCCTTTTGAAAGAGCAGTTTCGAAACACTCTTTTTGTAGAATCTGCAAGTGGATATTTGGAGCGCTTTGAGGGCTATGCTGGAAAAGTTAATACCTTCACCTAAAAACTAGACAGACGCAAACCCAGAAACTTCTTTGTGACGTGTGCATTGAACTCACAGAGTTGAACCTTTCTTTTGATACAGAAGTTTTGAAACACTCTTTTCGTAGAATCTTCAAGTGGATGGATGGAGTGATTTGAGGCCTATGCTGGAAAAGGAAATACCTTCACGTAGAAACGAGACAAAAGCATTCTCAGAAAGTTCCCTGTGCTTTGTGCATTCAACTCACAGAGTTGAACATTCCCTTTGATAGAGCAGTTTTGAAACACTCTTTTTGTAGAATCTGCAGGTGGATATTTGGAGCGCTTTGAGGCCTCTGCCGCCAAAGGAATTATCATTGCATAAAAACTAGATGGAAGCGTTCTCAGAAACTTCCTTGTGATGAGTGCATTCAACTCGCAGAGTGGAACCTTCCTTTCGATAGACCAGTTTTGAAACACTGTTTTTGTAGAATCCGCAAGTGGCTATTTGGAGCTCTTTGAGGCTTATGCTGGAAAAGGAAATATCTTCGTCTACAAACTAGACAGAAGCATTCTCAGAAACTTCTTTGTCATGTGGGGATTGAACTCACAGAGTTGAACATTCCTTTACATAGAGCAGTTTTGCAACACCCTTTCGGTGGAAAGTGAAAGTGCTTATCTGGTGCGATGGCGGCATCTAGTGGATAAGGAAATACATTCAGATGAAAACAAGATACATCCATTCTCAGAAACTTCTTTGTGATGACTGCATTCTACTCACAGAGTTGAACCTTCCTTTTGATAGAGCAGTTTTGAAACACTCTTTTTGTGGAATCTGCAAGTGGCTATTTGGAGCGCTTTGAGGCCTATGCTGGAAAAGGAAATCTCTTCACATAAAACCTAGACAGAAGTATTCCCAGAAAGTTTTTCTGATGTGCGCATTCAACTCACCGAGTTGAACCTTCCTTTAGATAGAGCAGTTTTGAAACACTCTGTCTGTAGTACCTGCGAGAGGATATTTGGAGTGCTTTGAGTGCTACACTGTTAAAGGAAATATCTTCACTTGGAATCTAGACAGAAGAATTCTCAGAGACTTCCCTGTGCTCTCTGCATTCCACTCACAGAGTTGAACCTTCCTTTTGATAGAACAGTTTTGAAACACTCTTGTGGTAGAATCTGCAAGTCGATATTTGGAAGGTTTGGAGGCCTATCCTGGGAAAGGAAATATCTTCCCATCAAAACTAGACAGAAGCATTCTCAGAAACTTCTTAGTGATGTGCGCATTCAAGTCACAGAGTTGAAGCTTCCTTTTGATATAGCAGTTTTGAACCACTCTTTTAGTAGAATCTGCAAGTGGATGTTTGGAGAGCTAAGAGGCCAACACTGGAAAAGGAAATCTCTTCACGTAAAAACTAGACGGAAGCATTCTCAGAAACTTCAATGGGCTTTACGCATTCAACTCACAGAGTGCAATGTTGCTTTTGAGAGCGCAGTTTTAAAACACTGTTTTTGTAGAATTTGCTAGAGGATGTTTGGAGCGATGTGAGGCCTTTGCTGGAAAAGGAAATATCTTCACATAAAACCTGGACAGAAGCATTCTCAGAAACTCCTTTGTGATGAGTGCATTCAAATCACACACTTGAACCTTCCTTTGGAAAGAGCAGTTTTGAAACACTCTTTCTGAAGAATCTGCAAGTGGATATTTGGAGCGATTTGAGGCCTATGCTGGAAATGAAATATCTTCACCTAAAAACTAGACGGAAGCATTCTCAGAAACTCCTTTGTGATGAGTGCATTCAACTCACAGAGTTGAAGCTTCCTTTTGATAGAGCAGTTTTGAAACACTCTTTTAGCAGCATCTGCAGGTGGATATTTGGAGCGCTTTGAGGCCAAGGCTGGAAAACGAAATATCATCACATAAAAACTCGACAGAAGCATTCTCTGAAACTTCTTTGTGATGAGTGCATTCAACTCACAGACTCGAACGTTTCTTTTGATAGAACAGTTTAGAAACACTCCTTTTGTAGAATCTGCAAGTGTTTATTTGGAGCGCTTGGAGGCCTATGTTGGAAAAGGACATATCTTCACATCAAAAGTAGACAGACGCATTCTCAGAAACTTCTTTGTGATGAGTGCATTGAACTCACAGAGTTGAACCTACCTATTGATAGAGAAGTTTGGAAACACCCTTTTTGTAGAATCTGCAAGTGAATATTTGGCGCGATTTGAGGCCTATGCAGGAAACGGAAATATCTTCACATGAAAACTAGACAGATGAATTCTCAGAAACGTCTTTGTGATGAGTGCATTCAACTCACAGACTTGAAGCTTCCTTTTGAAAGAGCAGTTTCGAAACACTCTTTTTGTAGAATCTGCAAGTGGATATTTGGAGCGCTTTGAGGGCTATGCTGGAAAAGTTAATACCTTCACCTAAAAACTAGACAGACGCAAACCCAGAAACTTCTTTGTGACGTGTGCATTGAACTCACAGAGTTGAACCTTTCTTTTGATACAGAAGTTTTGAAACACTCTTTTCGTAGAATCTTCAAGTGGATGGATGGAGTGATTTGAGGCCTATGCTGGAAAAGGAAATACCTTCACGTAGAAACGAGACAAAAGCATTCTCAGAAAGTTCCCTGTGCTTTGTGCATTCAACTCACAGAGTTGAACATTCCCTTTGATAGAGCAGTTTTGAAACACTCTTTTTGTAGAATCTGCAGGTGGATATTTGGAGCGCTTTGAGGCCTCTGCCGCCAAAGGAATTATCATTGCATAAAAACTAGATGGAAGCGTTCTCAGAAACTTCCTTGTGATGAGTGCATTCAACTCGCAGAGTGGAACCTTCCTTTCGATAGACCAGTTTTGAAACACTGTTTTTGTAGAATCCGCAAGTGGCTATTTGGAGCTCTTTGAGGCTTATGCTGGAAAAGGAAATATCTTCGTCTACAAACTAGACAGAAGCATTCTCAGAAACTTCTTTCTCATGTGGGGATTGAACTCACAGAGTTGAACATTCCTTTACATAGAGCAGTTTTGCAACACCCTTTCGGTGGAAAGTGAAAGTGCTTATCTGGTGCGATGGCGGCATCTAGTGGATAAGGAAATACATTCAGATGAAAACAAGATACATCCATTCTCAGAAACTTCTTTGTGATGACTGCATTCTACTCACAGAGTTGAACCTTCCTTTTGATAGAGCAGTTTTGAAACACTCTTTTTGTGGAATCTGCAAGTGGCTATTTGGAGCGCTTTGAGGCCTATGCTGGAAAAGGAAATCTCTTCACATAAAACCTAGACAGAAGTATTCCCAGAAAGTTTTTCTGATGTGCGCATTCAACTCACCGAGTTGAACCTTCCTTTAGATAGAGCAGTTTTGAAACACTCTGTCTGTAGTACCTGCGAGAGGATATTTGGAGTGCTTTGAGTGCTACACTGTTAAAGGAAATATCTTCACTTGGAATCTAGACAGAAGAATTCTCAGAGACTTCCCTGTGCTCTCTGCATTCCACTCACAGAGTTGAACCTTCCTTTTGATAGAACAGTTTTGAAACACTCTTGTGGTAGAATCTGCAAGTCGATATTTGGAAGGTTTGGAGGCCTATCCTGGGAAAGGAAATATCTTCCCATCAAAACTAGACAGAAGCATTCTCAGAAACTCCTTAGTGATGTGCGCATTCAAGTCACAGAGTTGAAGCTTCCTTTTGATATAGCAGTTTTGAACCACTCTTTTAGTAGAATCTGCAAGTGGATGTTTGGAGAGCTAAGAGGCCAACACTGGAAAAGGAAATCTCTTCACGTAAAAACTAGACGGAAGCATTCTCAGAAACTTCAATGGGCTTTACGCATTCAACTCACAGAGTGCAATGTTGCTTTTGAGAGCGCAGTTTTAAAACACTGTTTTTGTAGAATTTGCTAGAGGATGTTTGGAGCGATGTGAGGCCTTTGCTGGAAAAGGAAATATCTTCACATAAAACCTGGACAGAAGCATTCTCAGAAACTCCTTTGTGATGAGTGCATTCAAATCACACACTTGAACCTTCCTTTGGAAAGAGCAGTTTAGAAACACTCTTTCTGAAGAATCTGCAAGTGGATATTTGGAGCGATTTGAGGCCTATGCTGGAAATGAAATATCTTCACCTAAAAACTAGACGGAAGCATTCTCAGAAACTCCTTTGTGATGAGTGCATTCAACTCACAGAGTTGAAGCTTCCTTTTGATAGAGCAGTTTTGAAACACTCTTTTAGCAGCATCTGCAGGTGGATATTTGGAGCGCTTTGAGGCCAAGGCTGGAAAACGAAATATCATCACATAAAAACTCGACAGAAGCATTCTCTGAAACTTCTTTGTGATGAGTGCATTCAACTCACAGACTCGAACGTTTCTTTTGATAGAACAGTTTAGAAACACTCCTTTTGTAGAATCTGCAAGTGTTTATTTGGAGCGCTTGGAGGCCTATGTTGGAAAAGGACATATCTTCACATCAAAAGTAGACAGACGCATTCTCAGAAACTTCTTTGTGATGAGTGCATTGAACTCACAGAGTTGAACCTACCTATTGATAGAGAAGTTTGGAAACACCCTTTTTGTAGAATCTGCAAGTGAATATTTGGCGCGATTTGAGGCCTATGCAGGAAACGGAAATATCTTCACATGAAAACTAGACAGATGAATTCTCAGAAACGTCTTTGTGATGAGTGCATTCAACTCACAGACTTGAAGCTTCCTTTTGAAAGAGCAGTTTCGAAACACTCTTTTTGTAGAATCTGCAAGTGGATATTTGGAGCGCTTTGAGGGCTATGCTGGAAAAGTTAATACCTTCACCTAAAAACTAGACAGACGCAAACCCAGAAACTTCTTTGTGACGTGTGCATTGAACTCACAGAGTTGAACCTTTCTTTTGATACAGAAGTTTTGAAACACTCTTTTCGTAGAATCTTCAAGTGGATGGATGGAGTGATTTGAGGCCTATGCTGGAAAAGGAAATACCTTCACGTAGAAACGAGACAAAAGCATTCTCAGAAAGTTCCCTGTGCTTTGTGCATTCAACTCACAGAGTTGAACATTCCCTTTGATAGAGCAGTTTTGAAACACTCTTTTTGTAGAATCTGCAGGTGGATATTTGGAGCGCTTTGAGGCCTCTGCCGCCAAAGGAATTATCATTGCATAAAAACTAGATGGAAGCGTTCTCAGAAACTTCCTTGTGATGAGTGCATTCAACTCGCAGAGTGGAACCTTCCTTTCGATAGACCAGTTTTGAAACACTGTTTTTGTAGAATCCGCAAGTGGCTATTTGGAGCTCTTTGAGGCTTATGCTGGAAAAGGAAATATCTTCGTCTACAAACTAGACAGAAGCATTCTCAGAAACTTCTTTCTCATGTGGGGATTGAACTCACAGAGTTGAACATTCCTTTACATAGAGCAGTTTTGCAACACCCTTTCGGTGGAAAGTGAAAGTGCTTATCTGGTGCGATGGCGGCATCTAGTGGATAAGGAAATACATTCAGATGAAAACAAGATACATCCATTCTCAGAAACTTCTTTGTGATGACTGCATTCTACTCACAGAGTTGAACCTTCCTTTTGATAGAGCAGTTTTGAAACACTCTTTTTGTGGAATCTGCAAGTGGCTATTTGGAGCGCTTTGAGGCCTATGCTGGAAAAGGAAATCTCTTCACATAAAACCTAGACAGAAGTATTCCCAGAAAGTTTTTCTGATGTGCGCATTCAACTCACCGAGTTGAACCTTCCTTTAGATAGAGCAGTTTTGAAACACTCTGTCTGTAGTACCTGCGAGAGGATATTTGGAGTGCTTTGAGTGCTACACTGTTAAAGGAAATATCTTCACTTGGAATCTAGACAGAAGAATTCTCAGAGACTTCCCTGTGCTCTCTGCATTCCACTCACAGAGTTGAACCTTCCTTTTGATAGAACAGTTTTGAAACACTCTTGTGGTAGAATCTGCAAGTCGATATTTGGAAGGTTTGGAGGCCTATCCTGGGAAAGGAAATATCTTCCCATCAAAACTAGACAGAAGCATTCTCAGAAACTCCTTAGTGATGTGCGCATTCAAGTCACAGAGTTGAAGCTTCCTTTTGATATAGCAGTTTTGAACCACTCTTTTAGTAGAATCTGCAAGTGGATGTTTGGAGAGCTAAGAGGCCAACACTGGAAAAGGAAATCTCTTCACGTAAAAACTAGACGGAAGCATTCTCAGAAACTTCAATGGGCTTTACGCATTCAACTCACAGAGTGCAATGTTGCTTTTGAGAGCGCAGTTTTAAAACACTGTTTTTGTAGAATTTGCTAGAGGATGTTTGGAGCGATGTGAGGCCTTTGCTGGAAAAGGAAATATCTTCACATAAAACCTGGACAGAAGCATTCTCAGAAACTCCTTTGTGATGAGTGCATTCAAATCACACACTTGAACCTTCCTTTGGAAAGAGCAGTTTAGAAACACTCTTTCTGAAGAATCTGCAAGTGGATATTTGGAGCGATTTGAGGCCTATGCTGGAAATGAAATATCTTCACCTAAAAACTAGACGGAAGCATTCTCAGAAACTCCTTTGTGATGAGTGCATTCAACTCACAGAGTTGAAGCTTCCTTTTGATAGAGCAGTTTTGAAACACTCTTTTAGCAGCATCTGCAGGTGGATATTTGGAGCGCTTTGAGGCCAAGGCTGGAAAACGAAATATCATCACATAAAAACTCGACAGAAGCATTCTCTGAAACTTCTTTGTGATGAGTGCATTCAACTCACAGACTCGAACGTTTCTTTTGATAGAACAGTTTAGAAACACTCCTTTTGTAGAATCTGCAAGTGTTTATTTGGAGCGCTTGGAGGCCTATGTTGGAAAAGGACATATCTTCACATCAAAAGTAGACAGACGCATTCTCAGAAACTTCTTTGTGATGAGTGCATTGAACTCACAGAGTTGAACCTACCTATTGATAGAGAAGTTTGGAAACACCCTTTTTGTAGAATCTGCAAGTGAATATTTGGCGCGATTTGAGGCCTATGCAGGAAACGGAAATATCTTCACATGAAAACTAGACAGATGAATTCTCAGAAACGTCTTTGTGATGAGTGCATTCAACTCACAGACTTGAAGCTTCCTTTTGAAAGAGCAGTTTCGAAACACTCTTTTTGTAGAATCTGCAAGTGGATATTTGGAGCGCTTTGAGGGCTATGCTGGAAAAGTTAATACCTTCACCTAAAAACTAGACAGACGCAAACCCAGAAACTTCTTTGTGACATGTGCATTGAACTCACAGAGTTGAACCTTTCTTTTGATACAGAAGTTTTGAAACACTCTTTTCGTAGAATCTTCAAGTGGATGGATGGAGTGATTTGAGGCCTATGCTGGAAAAGGAAATACCTTCACGTAGAAACGAGACAAAAGCATTCTCAGAAAGTTCCCTGTGCTTTGTGCATTCAACTCACAGAGTTGAACATTCCCTTTGATAGAGCAGTTTTGAAACACTCTTTTTGTAGAATCTGCAAGTGGATATTTGGAACGCTTTGAGGCCTCTGCCGCCAAAGGAATTATCATTGCATAAAAACTAGATGGAAGCGTTCTCAGAAACTTCCTTGTGATGAGTGCATTCAACTCGCAGAGTGGAACCTTCCTTTCGATAGACCAGTTTTGAAACACTGTTTTTGTAGAATCCGCAAGTGGCTATTTGGAGCTCTTTGAGGCTTATGCTGGAAAATGAAATATCTTCGTCTACAAACTAGACAGAAGCATTCTCAGAAACTTCTTTGTCATGTGGGGATTGAACTCACAGAGTTGAACATTCCTTTACATAGAGCAGTTTTGCAACACCCTTTCGGTGGAAAGTGAAAGTGCTTATCTGGTGCGATGGCGGCATCTAGTGGATAAGGAAATACATTCAGATGAAAACAAGATACATCCATTCTCAGAAACTTCTTTGTGATGACTGCATTCTACTCACAGAGTTGAACCTTCCTTTTGATAGAGCAGTTTTGAAACACTCTTTTTGTGGAATCTGCAAGTGGCTATTTGGAGCGCTTTGAGGCCTATGCTGGAAAAGGAAATCTCTTCACATAAAACCTAGACAGAAGTATTCCCAGAAAGTTTTTCTGATGTGCGCATTCAACTCACCGAGTTGAACCTTCCTTTAGATAGAGCAGTTTTGAAACACTCTGTCTGTAGTACCTGCGAGAGGATATTTGGAGTGCTTTGAGTGCTACACTGTTAAAGGAAATATCTTCACTTGGAATCTAGACAGAAGAATTCTCAGAGACTTCCCTGTGCTCTCTGCATTCCACTCACAGAGTTGAACCTTCCTTTTGATAGAACAGTTTTGAAACACTCTTGTGGTCGAATCTGCAAGTCGATATTTGGAAGGTTTGGAGGCCTATCCTGGGAAAGGAAATATCTTCCCATCAAAACTAGACAGAAGCATTCTCAGAAACTTCTTAGTGATGTGCGCATTCAAGTCACAGAGTTGAAGCTTCCTTTTGATATAGCAGTTTTGAACCACTCTTTTAGTAGAATCTGCAAGTGGATGTTTGGAGAGCTAAGAGGCCAACACTGGAAAAGGAAATCTCTTCACGTAAAAACTAGACGGAAGCATTCTCAGAAACTTCAATGGGCTTTACGCATTCAACTCACAGAGTGCAATGTTGCTTTTGAGAGCGCAGTTTTAAAACACTGTTTTTGTAGAATTTGCTAGAGGATGTTTGGAGCGATGTGAGGCCTTTGCTGGAAAAGGAAATATCTTCACATAAAACCTGGACAGAAGCATTCTCAGAAACTCCTTTGTGATGAGTGCATTCAAATCACACACTTGAACCTTCCTTTGGAAAGAGCAGTTTTGAAACACTCTTTCTGAAGAATCTGCAAGTGGATATTTGGAGCGATTTGAGGCCTATGCTGGAAATGAAATATCTTCACCTAAAAACTAGACGGAAGCATTCTCAGAAACTCCTTTGTGATGAGTGCATTCAACTCACAGAGTTGAAGCTTCCTTTTGATAGAGCAGTTTTGAAACACTCTTTTAGCAGCATCTGCAGGTGGATATTTGGAGCGCTTTGAGGCCAAGGCTGGAAAACGAAATATCATCACATAAAAACTCGACAGAAGCATTCTCTGAAACTTCTTTGTGATGAGTGCATTCAACTCACAGACTCGAACGTTTCTTTTGATAGAACAGTTTAGAAACACTCCTTTTGTAGAATCTGCAAGTGTTTATTTGGAGCGCTTGGAGGCCTATGTTGGAAAAGGACATATCTTCACATCAAAAGTAGACAGACGCATTCTCAGAAACTTCTTTGTGATGAGTGCATTGAACTCACAGAGTTGAACCTACCTATTGATAGAGAAGTTTGGAAACACCCTTTTTGTAGAATCTGCAAGTGAATATTTGGCGCGATTTGAGGCCTATGCAGGAAACGGAAATATCTTCACATGAAAACTAGACAGATGAATTCTCAGAAACGTCTTTGTGATGAGTGCATTCAACTCACAGACTTGAAGCTTCCTTTTGAAAGAGCAGTTTCGAAACACTCTTTTTGTAGAATCTGCAAGTGGATATTTGGAGCGCTTTGAGGGCTATGCTGGAAAAGTTAATACCTTCACCTAAAAACTAGACAGACGCAAACCCAGAAACTTCTTTGTGACGTGTGCATTGAACTCACAGAGTTGAACCTTTCTTTTGATACAGAAGTTTTGAAACACTCTTTTCGTAGAATCTTCAAGTGGATGGATGGAGTGATTTGAGGCCTATGCTGGAAAAGGAAATACCTTCACGTAGAAACGAGACAAAAGCATTCTCAGAAAGTTCCCTGTGCTTTGTGCATTCAACTCACAGAGTTGAACATTCCCTTTGATAGAGCAGTTTTGAAACACTCTTTTTGTAGAATCTGCAGGTGGATATTTGGAGCGCTTTGAGGCCTCTGCCGCCAAAGGAATTATCATTGCATAAAAACTAGATGGAAGCGTTCTCAGAAACTTCCTTGTGATGAGTGCATTCAACTCGCAGAGTGGAACCTTCCTTTCGATAGACCAGTTTTGAAACACTGTTTTTGTAGAATCCGCAAGTGGCTATTTGGAGCTCTTTGAGGCTTATGCTGGAAAAGGAAATATCTTCGTCTACAAACTAGACAGAAGCATTCTCAGAAACTTCTTTGTCATGTGGGGATTGAACTCACAGAGTTGAACATTCCTTTACATAGAGCAGTTTTGCAACACCCTTTCGGTGGAAAGTGAAAGTGCTTATCTGGTGCGATGGCGGCATCTAGTGGATAAGGAAATACATTCAGATGAAAACAAGATACATCCATTCTCAGAAACTTCTTTGTGATGACTGCATTCTACTCACAGAGTTGAACCTTCCTTTTGATAGAGCAGTTTTGAAACACTCTTTTTGTGGAATCTGCAAGTGGCTATTTGGAGCGCTTTGAGGCCTATGCTGGAAAAGGAAATCTCTTCACATAAAACCTAGACAGAAGTATTCCCAGAAAGTTTTTCTGATGTGCGCATTCAACTCACCGAGTTGAGCCTTCCTTTAGATAGAGCAGTTTTGAAACACTCTGTCTGTAGTACCTGCGAGAGGATATTTGGAGTGCTTTGAGTGCTACACTGTTAAAGGAAATATCTTCACTTGGAATCTAGACAGAAGAATTCTCAGAGACTTCCCTGTGCTCTCTGCATTCCACTCACAGAGTTGAACCTTCCTTTTGATAGAACAGTTTTGAAACACTCTTGTGGTAGAATCTGCAAGTCGATATTTGGAAGGTTTGGAGGCCTATCCTGGGAAAGGAAATATCTTCCCATCAAAACTAGACAGAAGCATTCTCAGAAACTTCTTAGTGATGTGCGCATTCAAGTCACAGAGTTGAAGCTTCCTTTTGATATAGCAGTTTTGAACCACTCTTTTAGTAGAATCTGCAAGTGGATGTTTGGAGAGCTAAGAGGCCAACACTGGAAAAGGAAATCTCTTCACGTAAAAACTAGACGGAAGCATTCTCAGAAACTTCAATGGGCTTTACGCATTCAACTCACAGAGTGCAATGTTGCTTTTGAGAGCGCAGTTTTAAAACACTGTTTTTGTAGAATTTGCTAGAGGATGTTTGGAGCGATGTGAGGCCTTTGCTGGAAAAGGAAATATCTTCACATAAAACCTGGACAGAAGCATTCTCAGAAACTCCTTTGTGATGAGTGCATTCAAATCACACACTTGAACCTTCCTTTGGAAAGAGCAGTTTTGAAACACTCTTTCTGAAGAATCTGCAAGTGGATATTTGGAGCGATTTGAGGCCTATGCTGGAAATGAAATATCTTCACCTAAAAACTAGACGGAAGCATTCTCAGAAACTCCTTTGTGATGAGTGCATTCAACTCACAGAGTTGAAGCTTCCTTTTGATAGAGCAGTTTTGAAACACTCTTTTAGCAGCATCTGCAGGTGGATATTTGGAGCGCTTTGAGGCCAAGGCTGGAAAACGAAATATCATCACATAAAAACTCGACAGAAGCATTCTCTGAAACTTCTTTGTGATGAGTGCATTCAACTCACAGACTCGAACGTTTCTTTTGATAGAACAGTTTAGAAACACTCCTTTTGTAGAATCTGCAAGTGTTTATTTGGAGCGCTTGGAGGCCTATGTTGGAAAAGGACATATCTTCACATCAAAAGTAGACAGACGCATTCTCAGAAACTTCTTTGTGATGAGTGCATTGAACTCACAGAGTTGAACCTACCTATTGATAGAGAAGTTTGGAAACACCCTTTTTGTAGAATCTGCAAGTGAATATTTGGCGCGATTTGAGGCCTATGCAGGAAACGGAAATATCTTCACATGAAAACTAGACAGATGAATTCTCAGAAACGTCTTTGTGATGAGTGCATTCAACTCACAGACTTGAAGCTTCCTTTTGAAAGAGCAGTTTCGAAACACTCTTTTTGTAGAATCTGCAAGTGGATATTTGGAGCGCTTTGAGGGCTATGCTGGAAAAGTTAATACCTTCACCTAAAAACTAGACAGACGCAAACCCAGAAACTTCTTTGTGACGTGTGCATTGAACTCACAGAGTTGAACCTTTCTTTTGATACAGAAGTTTTGAAACACTCTTTTCGTAGAATCTTCAAGTGGATGGATGGAGTGATTTGAGGCCTATGCTGGAAAAGGAAATACCTTCACGTAGAAACGAGACAAAAGCATTCTCAGAAAGTTCCCTGTGCTTTGTGCATTCAACTCACAGAGTTGAACATTCCCTTTGATAGAGCAGTTTTGAAACACTCTTTTTGTAGAATCTGCAGGTGGATATTTGGAGCGCTTTGAGGCCTCTGCCGCCAAAGGAATTATCATTGCATAAAAACTAGATGGAAGCGTTCTCAGAAACTTCCTTGTGATGAGTGCATTCAACTCGCAGAGTGGAACCTACCTTTCGATAGACCAGTTTTGAAACACTGTTTTTGTAGAATCCGCAAGTGGCTATTTGGAGCTCTTTGAGGCTTATGCTGGAAAAGGAAATATCTTCGTCTACAAACTAGACAGAAGCATTCTCAGAAACTTCTTTCTCATGTGGGGATTGAACTCACAGAGTTGAACATTCCTTTACATAGAGCAGTTTTGCAACACCCTTTCGGTGGAAAGTGAATGTGCTTATTTGGTGCGATGGCGGCATCTAGTGGATAAGGAAATACATTCAGATGAAAACAAGATACATCCATTCTCAGAAACTTCTTTGTGATGACTGCATTCTACTCACAGAGTTGAACCTTCCTTTTGATAGAGCAGTTTTGAAACACTCTTTTTGTGGAATCTGCAAGTGGCTATTTGGAGCGCTTTGAGGCCTATGCTGGAAAAGGAAATCTCTTCACATAAAACCTAGACAGAAGTATTCCCAGAAAGTTTTTCTGATGTGCGCATTCAACTCACCGAGTTGAGCCTTCCTTTAGATAGAGCAGTTTTGAAACACTCTGTCTGTAGTACCTGCGAGAGGATATTTGGAGTGCTTTGAGTGCTACACTGTTAAAGGAAATATCTTCACTTGGAATCTAGACAGAAGAATTCTCAGAGACTTCCCTGTGCTCTCTGCATTCCACTCACAGAGTTGAACCTTCCTTTTGATAGAACAGTTTTGAAACACTCTTGTGGTAGAATCTGCAAGTCGATATTTGGAAGGTTTGGAGGCCTATCCTGGGAAAGGAAATATCTTCCCATCAAAACTAGACAGAAGCATTCTCAGAAACTTCTTAGTGATGTGCGCATTCAAGTCACAGAGTTGAAGCTTCCTTTTGATATAGCAGTTTTGAACCACTCTTTTAGTAGAATCTGCAAGTGGATGTTTGGAGAGCTAAGAGGCCAACACTGGAAAAGGAAATCTCTTCACGTAAAAACTAGACGGAAGCATTCTCAGAAACTTCAATGGGCTTTACGCATTCAACTCACAGAGTGCAATGTTGCTTTTGAGAGCGCAGTTTTAAAACACTGTTTTTGTAGAATTTGCTAGAGGATGTTTGGAGCGATGTGAGGCCTTTGCTGGAAAAGGAAATATCTTCACATAAAACCTGGACAGAAGCATTCTCAGAAACTCCTTTGTGATGAGTGCATTCAAATCACACACTTGAACCTTCCTTTGGAAAGAGCAGTTTTGAAACACTCTTTCTGAAGAATCTGCAAGTGGATATTTGGAGCGATTTGAGGCCTATGCTGGAAATGAAATATCTTCACCTAAAAACTAGACGGAAGCATTCTCAGAAACTCCTTTGTGATGAGTGCATTCAACTCACAGAGTTGAAGCTTCCTTTTGATAGAGCAGTTTTGAAACACTCTTTTAGCAGCATCTGCAGGTGGATATTTGGAGCGCTTTGAGGCCAAGGCTGGAAAACGAAATATCATCACATAAAAACTCGACAGAAGCATTCTCTGAAACTTCTTTGTGATGAGTGCATTCAACTCACAGACTCGAACGTTTCTTTTGATAGAACAGTTTAGAAACACTCCTTTTGTAGAATCTGCAAGTGTTTATTTGGAGCGCTTGGAGGCCTATGTTGGAAAAGGACATATCTTCACATCAAAAGTAGACAGACGCATTCTCAGAAACTTCTTTGTGATGAGTGCATTGAACTCACAGAGTTGAACCTACCTATTGATAGAGAAGTTTGGAAACACCCTTTTTGTAGAATCTGCAAGTGAATATTTGGCGCGATTTGAGGCCTATGCAGGAAACGGAAATATCTTCACATGAAAACTAGACAGATGAATTCTCAGAAACGTCTTTGTGATGAGTGCATTCAACTCACAGACTTGAAGCTTCCTTTTGAAAGAGCAGTTTCGAAACACTCTTTTTGTAGAATCTGCAAGTGGATATTTGGAGCGCTTTGAGGGCTATGCTGGAAAAGTTAATACCTTCACCTAAAAACTAGACAGACGCAAACCCAGAAACTTCTTTGTGACGTGTGCATTGAACTCACAGAGTTGAACCTTTCTTTTGATACAGAAGTTTTGAAACACTCTTTTCGTAGAATCTTCAAGTGGATGGATGGAGTGATTTGAGGCCTATGCTGGAAAAGGAAATACCTTCACGTAGAAACGAGACAAAAGCATTCTCAGAAAGTTCCCTGTGCTTTGTGCATTCAACTCACAGAGTTGAACATTCCCTTTGATAGAGCAGTTTTGAAACACTCTTTTTGTAGAATCTGCAGGTGGATATTTGGAGCGCTTTGAGGCCTCTGCCGCCAAAGGAATTATCATTGCATAAAAACTAGATGGAAGCGTTCTCAGAAACTTCCTTGTGATGAGTGCATTCAACTCGCAGAGTGGAACCTTCCTTTCGATAGACCAGTTTTGAAACACTGTTTTTGTAGAATCCGCAAGTGGCTATTTGGAGCTCTTTGAGGCTTATGCTGGAAAAGGAAATATCTTCGTCTACAAACTAGACAGAAGCATTCTCAGAAACTTCTTTGTCATGTGGGGATTGAACTCACAGAGTTGAACATTCCTTTACATAGAGCAGTTTTGCAACACCCTTTCGGTGGAAAGTGAAAGTGCTTATCTGGTGCGATGGCGGCATCTAGTGGATAAGGAAATACATTCAGATGAAAACAAGATACATCCATTCTCAGAAACTTCTTTGTGATGACTGCATTCTACTCACAGAGTTGAACCTTCCTTTTGATAGAGCAGTTTTGAAACACTCTGTCTGTAGTACCTGCGAGAGGATATTTGGAGTGCTTTGAGTGCTACACTGTTAAAGGAAATATCTTCACTTGGAATCTAGACAGAAGAATTCTCAGAGACTTCCCTGTGCTCTCTGCATTCCACTCACAGAGTTGAACCTTCCTTTTGATAGAACAGTTTTGAAACACTCTTGTGGTAGAATCTGCAAGTCGATATTTGGAAGGTTTGGAGGCCTATCCTGGGAAAGGAAATATCTTCCCATCAAAACTAGACAGAAGCATTCTCAGAAACTTCTTAGTGATGTGCGCATTCAAGTCACAGAGTTGAAGCTTCCTTTTGATATAGCAGTTTTGAACCACTCTTTTAGTAGAATCTGCAAGTGGATGTTTGGAGAGCTAAGAGGCCAACACTGGAAAAGGAAATCTCTTCACGTAAAAACTAGACGGAAGCATTCTCAGAAACTTCAATGGGCTTTACGCATTCAACTCACAGAGTGCAATGTTGCTTTTGAGAGCGCAGTTTTAAAACACTGTTTTTGTAGAATTTGCTAGAGGATGTTTGGAGCGATGTGAGGCCTTTGCTGGAAAAGGAAATATCTTCACATAAAACCTGGACAGAAGCATTCTCAGAAACTCCTTTGTGATGAGTGCATTCAAATCACACACTTGAACCTTCCTTTGGAAAGAGCAGTTTAGAAACACTCTTTCTGAAGAATCTGCAAGTGGATATTTGGAGCGATTTGAGGCCTATGCTGGAAATGAAATATCTTCACCTAAAAACTAGACGGAAGCATTCTCAGAAACTCCTTTCTGATGAGTGCATTCAACTCACAGAGTTGAAGCTTCCTTTTGATAGAGCAGTTTTGAAACACTCTTTTAGCAGCATCTGCAGGTGGATATTTGGAGCGCTTTGAGGCCAAGGCTGGAAAACGAAATATCATCACATAAAAACTCGACAGAAGCATTCTCTGAAACTTCTTTGTGATGAGTGCATTCAACTCACAGACTCGAACGTTTCTTTTGATAGAACAGTTTAGAAACACTCCTTTTGTAGAATCTGCAAGTGTTTATTTGGAGCGCTTGGAGGCCTATGTTGGAAAAGGACATATCTTCACATCAAAAGTAGACAGACGCATTCTCAGAAACTTCTTTGTGATGAGTGCATTGAACTCACAGAGTTGAACCTACCTATTGATAGAGAAGTTTGGAAACACCCTTTTTGTAGAATCTGCAAGTGAATATTTGGCGCGATTTGAGGCCTATGCAGGAAACGGAAATATCTTCACATGAAAACTAGACAGATGAATTCTCAGAAACGTCTTTGTGATGAGTGCATTCAACTCACAGACTTGAAGCTTCCTTTTGAAAGAGCAGTTTCGAAACACTCTTTTTGTAGAATCTGCAAGTGGATATTTGGAGCGCTTTGAGGGCTATGCTGGAAAAGTTAATACCTTCACCTAAAAACTAGACAGACGCAAACCCAGAAACTTCTTTGTGACGTGTGCATTGAACTCACAGAGTTGAACCTTTCTTTTGATACAGAAGTTTTGAAACACTCTTTTCGTAGAATCTTCAAGTGGATGGATGGAGTGATTTGAGGCCTATGCTGGAAAAGGAAATACCTTCACGTAGAAACGAGACAAAAGCATTCTCAGAAAGTTCCCTGTGCTTTGTGCATTCAACTCACAGAGTTGAACATTCCCTTTGATAGAGCAGTTTTGAAACACTCTTTTTGTAGAATCTGCAGGTGGATATTTGGAGCGCTTTGAGGCCTCTGCCGCCAAAGGAATTATCATTGCATAAAAACTAGATGGAAGCGTTCTCAGAAACTTCCTTGTGATGAGTGCATTCAACTCGCAGAGTGGAACCTTCCTTTCGATAGACCAGTTTTGAAACACTGTTTTTGTAGAATCCGCAAGTGGCTATTTGGAGCTCTTTGAGGCTTATGCTGGAAAAGGAAATATCTTCGTCTACAAACTAGACAGAAGCATTCTCAGAAACTTCTTTGTCATGTGGGGATTGAACTCACAGAGTTGAACATTCCTTTACATAGAGCAGTTTTGCAACACCCTTTCGGTGGAAAGTGAAAGTGCTTATCTGGTGCGATGGCGGCATCTAGTGGATAAGGAAATACATTCAGATGAAAACAAGATACATCCATTCTCAGAAACTTCTTTGTGATGACTGCATTCTACTCACAGAGTTGAACCTTCCTTTTGATAGAGCAGTTTTGAAACACTCTTTTTGTGGAATCTGCAAGTGGCTATTTGGAGCGCTTTGAGGCCTATGCTGGAAAAGGAAATCTCTTCACATAAAACCTAGACAGAAGTATTCCCAGAAAGTTTTTCTGATGTGCGCATTCAACTCACCGAGTTGAACCTTCCTTTAGATAGAGCAGTTTTGAAACACTCTGTCTGTAGTACCTGCGAGAGGATATTTGGAGTGCTTTGAGTGCTACACTGTTAAAGGAAATATCTTCACTTGGAATCTAGACAGAAGAATTCTCAGAGACTTCCCTGTGCTCTCTGCATTCCACTCACAGAGTTGAACCTTCCTTTTGATAGAACAGTTTTGAAACACTCTTGTGGTAGAATCTGCAAGTCGATATTTGGAAGGTTTGGAGGCCTATCCTGGGAAAGGAAATATCTTCCCATCAAAACTAGACAGAAGCATTCTCAGAAACTTCTTAGTGATGTGCGCATTCAAGTCACAGAGTTGAAGCTTCCTTTTGATATAGCAGTTTTGAACCACTCTTTTAGTAGAATCTGCAAGTGGATGTTTGGAGAGCTAAGAGGCCAACACTGGAAAAGGAAATCTCTTCACGTAAAAACTAGACGGAAGCATTCTCAGAAACTTCAATGGGCTTTACGCATTCAACTCACAGAGTGCAATGTTGCTTTTGAGAGCGCAGTTTTAAAACACTGTTTTTGTAGAATTTGCTAGAGGATGTTTGGAGCGATGTGAGGCCTTTGCTGGAAAAGGAAATATCTTCACATAAAACCTGGACAGAAGCATTCTCAGAAACTCCTTTGTGATGAGTGCATTCAAATCACACACTTGAACCTTCCTTTGGAAAGAGCAGTTTTGAAACACTCTTTCTGAAGAATCTGCAAGTGGATATTTGGAGCGATTTGAGGCCTATGCTGGAAATGAAATATCTTCACCTAAAAACTAGACGGAAGCATTCTCAGAAACTCCTTTGTGATGAGTGCATTCAACTCACAGAGTTGAAGCTTCCTTTTGATAGAGCAGTTTTGAAACACTCTTTTAGCAGCATCTGCAGGTGGATATTTGGAGCGCTTTGAGGCCAAGGCTGGAAAACGAAATATCATCACATAAAAACTCGACAGAAGCATTCTCTGAAACTTCTTTGTGATGAGTGCATTCAACTCACAGACTCGAACGTTTCTTTTGATAGAACAGTTTAGAAACACTCCTTTTGTAGAATCTGCAAGTGTTTATTTGGAGCGCTTGGAGGCCTATGTTGGAAAAGGACATATCTTCACATCAAAAGTAGACAGACGCATTCTCAGAAACTTCTTTGTGATGAGTGCATTGAACTCACAGAGTTGAACCTACCTATTGATAGAGAAGTTTGGAAACACCCTTTTTGTAGAATCTGCAAGTGAATATTTGGCGCGATTTGAGGCCTATGCAGGAAACGGAAATATCTTCACATGAAAACTAGACAGATGAATTCTCAGAAACGTCTTTGTGATGAGTGCATTCAACTCACAGACTTGAAGCTTCCTTTTGAAAGAGCAGTTTCGAAACACTCTTTTTGTAGAATCTGCAAGTGGATATTTGGAGCGCTTTGAGGGCTATGCTGGAAAAGTTAATACCTTCACCTAAAAACTAGACAGACGCAAACCCAGAAACTTCTTTGTGACGTGTGCATTGAACTCACAGAGTTGAACCTTTCTTTTGATACAGAAGTTTTGAAACACTCTTTTCGTAGAATCTTCAAGTGGATGGATGGAGTGATTTGAGGCCTATGCTGGAAAAGGAAATACCTTCACGTAGAAACGAGACAAAAGCATTCTCAGAAAGTTCCCTGTGCTTTGTGCATTCAACTCACAGAGTTGAACATTCCCTTTGATAGAGCAGTTTTGAAACACTCTTTTTGTAGAATCTGCAGGTGGATATTTGGAGCGCTTTGAGGCCTCTGCCGCCAAAGGAATTATCATTGCATAAAAACTAGATGGAAGCGTTCTCAGAAACTTCCTTGTGATGAGTGCATTCAACTCGCAGAGTGGAACCTTCCTTTCGATAGACCAGTTTTGAAACACTGTTTTTGTAGAATCCGCAAGTGGCTATTTGGAGCTCTTTGAGGCTTATGCTGGAAAAGGAAATATCTTCGTCTACAAACTAGACAGAAGCATTCTCAGAAACTTCTTTCTCATGTGGGGATTGAACTCACAGAGTTGAACATTCCTTTACATAGAGCAGTTTTGCAACACCCTTTCGGTGGAAAGTGAAAGTGCTTATCTGGTGCGATGGCGGCATCTAGTGGATAAGGAAATACATTCAGATGAAAACAAGATACATCCATTCTCAGAAACTTCTTTGTGATGACTGCATTCTACTCACAGAGTTGAACCTTCCTTTTGATAGAGCAGTTTTGAAACACTCTTTTTGTGGAATCTGCAAGTGGCTATTTGGAGCGCTTTGAGGCCTATGCTGGAAAAGGAAATCTCTTCACATAAAACCTAGACAGAAGTATTCCCAGAAAGTTTTTCTGATGTGCGCATTCAACTCACCGAGTTGAACCTTCCTTTAGATAGAGCAGTTTTGAAACACTCTGTCTGTAGTACCTGCGAGAGGATATTTGGAGTGCTTTGAGTGCTACACTGTTAAAGGAAATATCTTCACTTGGAATCTAGACAGAAGAATTCTCAGAGACTTCCCTGTGCTCTCTGCATTCCACTCACAGAGTTGAACCTTCCTTTTGATAGAACAGTTTTGAAACACTCTTGTGGTAGAATCTGCAAGTCGATATTTGGAAGGTTTGGAGGCCTATCCTGGGAAAGGAAATATCTTCCCATCAAAACTAGACAGAAGCATTCTCAGAAACTCCTTAGTGATGTGCGCATTCAAGTCACAGAGTTGAAGCTTCCTTTTGATATAGCAGTTTTGAACCACTCTTTTAGTAGAATCTGCAAGTGGATGTTTGGAGAGCTAAGAGGCCAACACTGGAAAAGGAAATCTCTTCACGTAAAAACTAGACGGAAGCATTCTCAGAAACTTCAATGGGCTTTACGCATTCAACTCACAGAGTGCAATGTTGCTTTTGAGAGCGCAGTTTTAAAACACTGTTTTTGTAGAATTTGCTAGAGGATGTTTGGAGCGATGTGAGGCCTTTGCTGGAAAAGGAAATATCTTCACATAAAACCTGGACAGAAGCATTCTCAGAAACTCCTTTGTGATGAGTGCATTCAAATCACACACTTGAACCTTCCTTTGGAAAGAGCAGTTTTGAAACACTCTTTCTGAAGAATCTGCAAGTGGATATTTGGAGCGATTTGAGGCCTATGCTGGAAATGAAATATCTTCACCTAAAAACTAGACGGAAGCATTCTCAGAAACTCCTTTGTGATGAGTGCATTCAACTCACAGAGTTGAAGCTTCCTTTTGATAGAGCAGTTTTGAAACACTCTTTTAGCAGCATCTGCAGGTGGATATTTGGAGCGCTTTGAGGCCAAGGCTGGAAAACGAAATATCATCACATAAAAACTCGACAGAAGCATTCTCTGAAACTTCTTTGTGATGAGTGCATTCAACTCACAGACTCGAACGTTTCTTTTGATAGAACAGTTTAGAAACACTCCTTTTGTAGAATCTGCAAGTGTTTATTTGGAGCGCTTGGAGGCCTATGTTGGAAAAGGACATATCTTCACATCAAAAGTAGACAGACGCATTCTCAGAAACTTCTTTGTGATGAGTGCATTGAACTCACAGAGTTGAACCTACCTATTGATAGAGAAGTTTGGAAACACCCTTTTTGTAGAATCTGCAAGTGAATATTTGGCGCGATTTGAGGCCTATGCAGGAAACGGAAATATCTTCACATGAAAACTAGACAGATGAATTCTCAGAAACGTCTTTGTGATGAGTGCATTCAACTCACAGACTTGAAGCTTCCTTTTGAAAGAGCAGTTTCGAAACACTCTTTTTGTAGAATCTGCAAGTGGATATTTGGAGCGCTTTGAGGGCTATGCTGGAAAAGTTAATACCTTCACCTAAAAACTAGACAGACGCAAACCCAGAAACTTCTTTGTGACATGTGCATTGAACTCACAGAGTTGAACCTTTCTTTTGATACAGAAGTTTTGAAACACTCTTTTCGTAGAATCTTCAAGTGGATGGATGGAGTGATTTGAGGCCTATGCTGGAAAAGGAAATACCTTCACGTAGAAACGAGACAAAAGCATTCTCAGAAAGTTCCCTGTGCTTTGTGCATTCAACTCACAGAGTTGAACATTCCCTTTGATAGAGCAGTTTTGAAACACTCTTTTTGTAGAATCTGCAAGTGGATATTTGGAACGCTTTGAGGCCTCTGCCGCCAAAGGAATTATCATTGCATAAAAACTAGATGGAAGCGTTCTCAGAAACTTCCTTGTGATGAGTGCATTCAACTCGCAGAGTGGAACCTTCCTTTCGATAGACCAGTTTTGAAACACTGTTTTTGTAGAATCCGCAAGTGGCTATTTGGAGCTCTTTGAGGCTTATGCTGGAAAATGAAATATCTTCGTCTACAAACTAGACAGAAGCATTCTCAGAAACTTCTTTGTCATGTGGGGATTGAACTCACAGAGTTGAACATTCCTTTACATAGAGCAGTTTTGCAACACCCTTTCGGTGGAAAGTGAAAGTGCTTATCTGGTGCGATGGCGGCATCTAGTGGATAAGGAAATACATTCAGATGAAAACAAGATACATCCATTCTCAGAAACTTCTTTGTGATGACTGCATTCTACTCACAGAGTTGAACCTTCCTTTTGATAGAGCAGTTTTGAAACACTCTTTTTGTGGAATCTGCAAGTGGCTATTTGGAGCGCTTTGAGGCCTATGCTGGAAAAGGAAATCTCTTCACATAAAACCTAGACAGAAGTATTCCCAGAAAGTTTTTCTGATGTGCGCATTCAACTCACCGAGTTGAACCTTCCTTTAGATAGAGCAGTTTTGAAACACTCTGTCTGTAGTACCTGCGAGAGGATATTTGGAGTGCTTTGAGTGCTACACTGTTAAAGGAAATATCTTCACTTGGAATCTAGACAGAAGAATTCTCAGAGACTTCCCTGTGCTCTCTGCATTCCACTCACAGAGTTGAACCTTCCTTTTGATAGAACAGTTTTGAAACACTCTTGTGGTCGAATCTGCAAGTCGATATTTGGAAGGTTTGGAGGCCTATCCTGGGAAAGGAAATATCTTCCCATCAAAACTAGACAGAAGCATTCTCAGAAACTTCTTAGTGATGTGCGCATTCAAGTCACAGAGTTGAAGCTTCCTTTTGATATAGCAGTTTTGAACCACTCTTTTAGTAGAATCTGCAAGTGGATGTTTGGAGAGCTAAGAGGCCAACACTGGAAAAGGAAATCTCTTCACGTAAAAACTAGACGGAAGCATTCTCAGAAACTTCAATGGGCTTTACGCATTCAACTCACAGAGTGCAATGTTGCTTTTGAGAGCGCAGTTTTAAAACACTGTTTTTGTAGAATTTGCTAGAGGATGTTTGGAGCGATGTGAGGCCTTTGCTGGAAAAGGAAATATCTTCACATAAAACCTGGACAGAAGCATTCTCAGAAACTCCTTTGTGATGAGTGCATTCAAATCACACACTTGAACCTTCCTTTGGAAAGAGCAGTTTTGAAACACTCTTTCTGAAGAATCTGCAAGTGGATATTTGGAGCGATTTGAGGCCTATGCTGGAAATGAAATATCTTCACCTAAAAACTAGACGGAAGCATTCTCAGAAACTCCTTTGTGATGAGTGCATTCAACTCACAGAGTTGAAGCTTCCTTTTGATAGAGCAGTTTTGAAACACTCTTTTAGCAGCATCTGCAGGTGGATATTTGGAGCGCTTTGAGGCCAAGGCTGGAAAACGAAATATCATCACATAAAAACTCGACAGAAGCATTCTCTGAAACTTCTTTGTGATGAGTGCATTCAACTCACAGACTCGAACGTTTCTTTTGATAGAACAGTTTAGAAACACTCCTTTTGTAGAATCTGCAAGTGTTTATTTGGAGCGCTTGGAGGCCTATGTTGGAAAAGGACATATCTTCACATCAAAAGTAGACAGACGCATTCTCAGAAACTTCTTTGTGATGAGTGCATTGAACTCACAGAGTTGAACCTACCTATTGATAGAGAAGTTTGGAAACACCCTTTTTGTAGAATCTGCAAGTGAATATTTGGCGCGATTTGAGGCCTATGCAGGAAACGGAAATATCTTCACATGAAAACTAGACAGATGAATTCTCAGAAACGTCTTTGTGATGAGTGCATTCAACTCACAGACTTGAAGCTTCCTTTTGAAAGAGCAGTTTCGAAACACTCTTTTTGTAGAATCTGCAAGTGGATATTTGGAGCGCTTTGAGGGCTATGCTGGAAAAGTTAATACCTTCACCTAAAAACTAGACAGACGCAAACCCAGAAACTTCTTTGTGACGTGTGCATTGAACTCACAGAGTTGAACCTTTCTTTTGATACAGAAGTTTTGAAACACTCTTTTCGTAGAATCTTCAAGTGGATGGATGGAGTGATTTGAGGCCTATGCTGGAAAAGGAAATACCTTCACGTAGAAACGAGACAAAAGCATTCTCAGAAAGTTCCCTGTGCTTTGTGCATTCAACTCACAGAGTTGAACATTCCCTTTGATAGAGCAGTTTTGAAACACTCTTTTTGTAGAATCTGCAGGTGGATATTTGGAGCGCTTTGAGGCCTCTGCCGCCAAAGGAATTATCATTGCATAAAAACTAGATGGAAGCGTTCTCAGAAACTTCCTTGTGATGAGTGCATTCAACTCGCAGAGTGGAACCTTCCTTTCGATAGACCAGTTTTGAAACACTGTTTTTGTAGAATCCGCAAGTGGCTATTTGGAGCTCTTTGAGGCTTATGCTGGAAAAGGAAATATCTTCGTCTACAAACTAGACAGAAGCATTCTCAGAAACTTCTTTGTCATGTGGGGATTGAACTCACAGAGTTGAACATTCCTTTACATAGAGCAGTTTTGCAACACCCTTTCGGTGGAAAGTGAAAGTGCTTATCTGGTGCGATGGCGGCATCTAGTGGATAAGGAAATACATTCAGATGAAAACAAGATACATCCATTCTCAGAAACTTCTTTGTGATGACTGCATTCTACTCACAGAGTTGAACCTTCCTTTTGATAGAGCAGTTTTGAAACACTCTTTTTGTGGAATCTGCAAGTGGCTATTTGGAGCGCTTTGAGGCCTATGCTGGAAAAGGAAATCTCTTCACATAAAACCTAGACAGAAGTATTCCCAGAAAGTTTTTCTGATGTGCGCATTCAACTCACCGAGTTGAACCTTCCTTTAGATAGAGCAGTTTTGAAACACTCTGTCTGTAGTACCTGCGAGAGGATATTTGGAGTGCTTTGAGTGCTACACTGTTAAAGGAAATATCTTCACTTGGAATCTAGACAGAAGAATTCTCAGAGACTTCCCTGTGCTCTCTGCATTCCACTCACAGAGTTGAACCTTCCTTTTGATAGAACAGTTTTGAAACACTCTTGTGGTCGAATCTGCAAGTCGATATTTGGAAGGTTTGGAGGCCTATCCTGGGAAAGGAAATATCTTCCCATCAAAACTAGACAGAAGCATTCTCAGAAACTTCTTAGTGATGTGCGCATTCAAGTCACAGAGTTGAAGCTTCCTTTTGATATAGCAGTTTTGAACCACTCTTTTAGTAGAATCTGCAAGTGGATGTTTGGAGAGCTAAGAGGCCAACACTGGAAAAGGAAATCTCTTCACGTAAAAACTAGACGGAAGCATTCTCAGAAACTTCAATGGGCTTTACGCATTCAACTCACAGAGTGCAATGTTGCTTTTGAGAGCGCAGTTTTAAAACACTGTTTTTGTAGAATTTGCTAGAGGATGTTTGGAGCGATGTGAGGCCTTTGCTGGAAAAGGAAATATCTTCACATAAAACCTGGACAGAAGCATTCTCAGAAACTCCTTTGTGATGAGTGCATTCAAATCACACACTTGAACCTTCCTTTGGAAAGAGCAGTTTTGAAACACTCTTTCTGAAGAATCTGCAAGTGGATATTTGGAGCGATTTGAGGCCTATGCTGGAAATGAAATATCTTCACCTAAAAACTAGACGGAAGCATTCTCAGAAACTCCTTTGTGATGAGTGCATTCAACTCACAGAGTTGAAGCTTCCTTTTGATAGAGCAGTTTTGAAACACTCTTTTAGCAGCATCTGCAGGTGGATATTTGGAGCGCTTTGAGGCCAAGGCTGGAAAACGAAATATCATCACATAAAAACTCGACAGAAGCATTCTCTGAAACTTCTTTGTGATGAGTGCATTCAACTCACAGACTCGAACGTTTCTTTTGATAGAACAGTTTAGAAACACTCCTTTTGTAGAATCTGCAAGTGTTTATTTGGAGCGCTTGGAGGCCTATGTTGGAAAAGGACATATCTTCACATCAAAAGTAGACAGACGCATTCTCAGAAACTTCTTTGTGATGAGTGCATTGAACTCACAGAGTTGAACCTACCTATTGATAGAGAAGTTTGGAAACACCCTTTTTGTAGAATCTGCAAGTGAATATTTGGCGCGATTTGAGGCCTATGCAGGAAACGGAAATATCTTCACATGAAAACTAGACAGATGAATTCTCAGAAACGTCTTTGTGATGAGTGCATTCAACTCACAGACTTGAAGCTTCCTTTTGAAAGAGCAGTTTCGAAACACTCTTTTTGTAGAATCTGCAAGTGGATATTTGGAGCGCTTTGAGGGCTATGCTGGAAAAGTTAATACCTTCACCTAAAAACTAGACAGACGCAAACCCAGAAACTTCTTTGTGACGTGTGCATTGAACTCACAGAGTTGAACCTTTCTTTTGATACAGAAGTTTTGAAACACTCTTTTCGTAGAATCTTCAAGTGGATGGATGGAGTGATTTGAGGCCTATGCTGGAAAAGGAAATACCTTCACGTAGAAACGAGACAAAAGCATTCTCAGAAAGTTCCCTGTGCTTTGTGCATTCAACTCACAGAGTTGAACATTCCCTTTGATAGAGCAGTTTTGAAACACTCTTTTTGTAGAATCTGCAGGTGGATATTTGGAGCGCTTTGAGGCCTCTGCCGCCAAAGGAATTATCATTGCATAAAAACTAGATGGAATCGTTCTCAGAAACTTCCTTGTGATGAGTGCATTCAACTCGCAGAGTGGAACCTTCCTTTCGATAGACCAGTTTTGAAACACTGTTTTTGTAGAATCCGCAAGTGGCTATTTGGAGCTCTTTGAGGCTTATGCTGGAAAAGGAAATATCTTCGTCTACAAACTAGACAGAAGCATTCTCAGAAACTTCTTTGTCATGTGGGGATTGAACTCACACAGTTGAACATTCCTTTACATAGAGCAGTTTTGCAACACCCTTTCGGTGGAAAGTGAAAGTGCTTATCTGGTGCGATGGCGGCATCTAGTGGATAAGGAAATACATTCAGATGAAAACAAGATACATCCATTCTCAGAAACTTCTTTGTGATGACTGCATTCTACTCACAGAGTTGAACCTTCCTTTTGATAGAGCAGTTTTGAAACACTCTTTTTGTGGAATCTGCAAGTGGCTATTTGGAGCGCTTTGAGGCCTATGCTGGAAAAGGAAATCTCTTCACATAAAACCTAGACAGAAGTATTCCCAGAAAGTTTTTCTGATGTGCGCATTCAACTCACCGAGTTGAACCTTCCTTTAGATAGAGCAGTTTTGAAACACTCTGTCTGTAGTACCTGCGAGAGGATATTTGGAGTGCTTTGAGTGCTACACTGTTAAAGGAAATATCTTCACTTGGAATCTAGACAGAAGAATTCTCAGAGACTTCCCTGTGCTCTCTGCATTCCACTCACAGAGTTGAACCTTCCTTTTGATAGAACAGTTTTGAAACACTCTTGTGGTAGAATCTGCAAGTCGATATTTGGAAGGTTTGGAGGCCTATCCTGGGAAAGGAAATATCTTCCCATCAAAACTAGACAGAAGCATTCTCAGAAACTTCTTAGTGATGTGCGCATTCAAGTCACAGAGTTGAAGCTTCCTTTTGATATAGCAGTTTTGAACCACTCTTTTAGTAGAATCTGCAAGTGGATGTTTGGAGAGCTAAGAGGCCAACACTGGAAAAGGAAATCTCTTCACGTAAAAACTAGACGGAAGCATTCTCAGAAACTTCAATGGGCTTTACGCATTCAACTCACAGAGTGCAATGTTGCTTTTGAGAGCGCAGTTTTAAAACACTGTTTTTGTAGAATTTGCTAGAGGATGTTTGGAGCGATGTGAGGCCTTTGCTGGAAAAGGAAATATCTTCACATAAAACCTGGACAGAAGCATTCTCAGAAACTCCTTTGTGATGAGTGCATTCAAGTCACACACTTGAACCTTCCTTTGGAAAGAGCAGTTTTGAAACACTCTTTCTGAAGAATCTGCAAGTGGATATTTGGAGCGATTTGAGGCCTATGCTGGAAATGAAATATCTTCTCCTAAAAACTAGACGGAAGCATTCTCAGAAACTCCTTTGTGATGAGTGCATTCAACTCACAGAGTTGAAGCTTCCTTTTGATAGAGCAGTTTTGAAACACTCTTTTAGCAGCATCTGCAGGTGGATATTTGGAGCGCTTTGAGGCCAAGGCTGGAAAACGAAATATCATCACATAAAAACTCGACAGAAGCATTCTCTGAAACTTCTTTGTGATGAGTGCATTCAACTCACAGACTCGAACGTTTCTTTTGATAGAACAGTTTAGAAACACTCCTTTTGTAGAATCTGCAAGTGTTTATTTGGAGCGCTTGGAGGCCTATGTTGGAAAAGGACATATCTTCACATCAAAAGTAGACAGACGCATTCTCAGAAACTTCTTTGTGATGAGTGCATTGAACTCACAGAGTTGAACCTACCTATTGATAGAGAAGTTTGGAAACACCCTTTTTGTAGAATCTGCAAGTGAATATTTGGCGCGATTTGAGGCCTATGCAGGAAACGGAAATATCTTCACATGAAAACTAGACAGATGAATTCTCAGAAACGTCTTTGTGATGAGTGCATTCAACTCACAGACTTGAAGCTTCCTTTTGAAAGAGCAGTTTCGAAACACTCTTTTTGTAGAATCTGCAAGTGGATATTTGGAGCGCTTTGAGGGCTATGCTGGAAAAGTTAATACCTTCACCTAAAAACTAGACAGACGCAAACCCAGAAACTTCTTTGTGACGTGTGCATTGAACTCACAGAGTTGAACCTTTCTTTTGATACAGAAGTTTTGAAACACTCTTTTCGTAGAATCTTCAAGTGGATGGATGGAGTGATTTGAGGCCTATGCTGGAAAAGGAAATACCTTCACGTAGAAACGAGACAAAAGCATTCTCAGAAAGTTCCCTGTGCTTTGTGCATTCAACTCACAGAGTTGAACATTCCCTTTGATAGAGCAGTTTTGAAACACTCTTTTTGTAGAATCTGCAGGTGGATATTTGGAGCGCTTTGAGGCCTCTGCCGCCAAAGGAATTATCATTGCATAAAAACTAGATGGAAGCGTTCTCAGAAACTTCCTTGTGATGAGTGCATTCAACTCGCAGAGTGGAACCTTCCTTTCGATAGACCAGTTTTGAAACACTGTTTTTGTAGAATCCGCAAGTGGCTATTTGGAGCTCTTTGAGGCTTATGCTGGAAAAGGAAATATCTTCGTCTACAAACTAGACAGAAGCATTCTCAGAAACTTCTTTGTCATGTGGGGATTGAACTCACAGAGTTGAACATTCCTTTACATAGAGCAGTTTTGCAACACCCTTTCGGTGGAAAGTGAAAGTGCTTATCTGGTGCGATGGCGGCATCTAGTGGATAAGGAAATACATTCAGATGAAAGCAAGATACATCCATTCTCAGAAACTTCTTTGTGATGACTGCATTCTACTCACAGAGTTGAACCTTCCTTTTGATAGAGCAGTTTTGAAACACTCTTTTTGTGGAATCTGCAAGTGGCTATTTGGAGCGCTTTGAGGCCTATGCTGGAAAAGGAAATCTCTTCACATAAAACCTAGACAGAAGTATTCCCAGAAAGTTTTTCTGATGTGCGCATTCAACTCACCGAGTTGAACCTTCCTTTAGATAGAGCAGTTTTGAAACACTCTGTCTGTAGTACCTGCGAGAGGATATTTGGAGTGCTTTGAGTGCTACACTGTTAAAGGAAATATCTTCACTTGGAATCTAGACAGAAGAATTCTCAGAGACTTCCCTGTGCTCTCTGCATTCCACTCACAGAGTTGAACCTTCCTTTTGATAGAACAGTTTTGAAACACTCTTGTGGTCGAATCTGCAAGTCGATATTTGGAAGGTTTGGAGGCCTATCCTGGGAAAGGAAATATCTTCCCATCAAAACTAGACAGAAGCATTCTCAGAAACTTCTTAGTGATGTGCGCATTCAAGTCACAGAGTTGAAGCTTCCTTTTGATATAGCAGTTTTGAACCACTCTTTTAGTAGAATCTGCAAGTGGATGTTTGGAGAGCTAAGAGGCCAACACTGGAAAAGGAAATCTCTTCACGTAAAAACTAGACGGAAGCATTCTCAGAAACTTCAATGGGCTTTACGCATTCAACTCACAGAGTGCAATGTTGCTTTTGAGAGCGCAGTTTTAAAACACTGTTTTTGTAGAATTTGCTAGAGGATGTTTGGAGCGATGTGAGGCCTTTGCTGGAAAAGGAAATATCTTCACATAAAACCTGGACAGAAGCATTCTCAGAAACTCCTTTGTGATGAGTGCATTCAAATCACACACTTGAACCTTCCTTTGGAAAGAGCAGTTTTGAAACACTCTTTCTGAAGAATCTGCAAGTGGATATTTGGAGCGATTTGAGGCCTATGCTGGAAATGAAATATCTTCACCTAAAAACTAGACGGAAGCATTCTCAGAAACTCCTTTGTGATGAGTGCATTCAACTCACAGAGTTGAAGCTTCCTTTTGATAGAGCAGTTTTGAAACACTCTTTTAGCAGCATCTGCAGGTGGATATTTGGAGCGCTTTGAGGCCAAGGCTGGAAAACGAAATATCATCACATAAAAACTCGACAGAAGCATTCTCTGAAACTTCTTTGTGATGAGTGCATTCAACTCACAGACTCGAACGTTTCTTTTGATAGAACAGTTTAGAAACACTCCTTTTGTAGAATCTGCAAGTGTTTATTTGGAGCGCTTGGAGGCCTATGTTGGAAAAGGACATATCTTCACATCAAAAGTAGACAGACGCATTCTCAGAAACTTCTTTGTGATGAGTGCATTGAACTCACAGAGTTGAACCTACCTATTGATAGAGAAGTTTGGAAACACCCTTTTTGTAGAATCTGCAAGTGAATATTTGGCGCGATTTGAGGCCTATGCAGGAAACGGAAATATCTTCACATGAAAACTAGACAGATGAATTCTCAGAAACGTCTTTGTGATGAGTGCATTCAACTCACAGACTTGAAGCTTCCTTTTGAAAGAGCAGTTTCGAAACACTCTTTTTGTAGAATCTGCAAGTGGATATTTGGAGCGCTTTGAGGGCTATGCTGGAAAAGTTAATACCTTCACCTAAAAACTAGACAGACGCAAACCCAGAAACTTCTTTGTGACGTGTGCATTGAACTCACAGAGTTGAACCTTTCTTTTGATACAGAAGTTTTGAAACACTCTTTTCGTAGAATCTTCAAGTGGATGGATGGAGTGATTTGAGGCCTATGCTGGAAAAGGAAATACCTTCACGTAGAAACGAGACAAAAGCATTCTCAGAAAGTTCCCTGTGCTTTGTGCATTCAACTCACAGAGTTGAACATTCCCTTTGATAGAGCAGTTTTGAAACACTCTTTTTGTAGAATCTGCAGGTGGATATTTGGAGCGCTTTGAGGCCTCTGCCGCCAAAGGAATTATCATTGCATAAAAACTAGATGGAAGCGTTCTCAGAAACTTCCTTGTGATGAGTGCATTCAACTCGCAGAGTGGAACCTTCCTTTCGATAGACCAGTTTTGAAACACTGTTTTTGTAGAATCCGCAAGTGGCTATTTGGAGCTCTTTGAGGCTTATGCTGGAAAAGGAAATATCTTCGTCTACAAACTAGACAGAAGCATTCTCAGAAACTTCTTTGTCATGTGGGGATTGAACTCACACAGTTGAACATTCCTTTACATAGAGCAGTTTTGCAACACCCTTTCGGTGGAAAGTGAAAGTGCTTATCTGGTGCGATGGCGGCATCTAGTGGATAAGGAAATACATTCAGATGAAAACAAGATACATCCATTCTCAGAAACTTCTTTGTGATGACTGCATTCTACTCACAGAGTTGAACCTTCCTTTTGATAGAGCAGTTTTGAAACACTCTTTTTGTGGAATCTGCAAGTGGCTATTTGGAGCGCTTTGAGGCCTATGCTGGAAAAGGAAATCTCTTCACATAAAACCTAGACAGAAGTATTCCCAGAAAGTTTTTCTGATGTGCGCATTCAACTCACCGAGTTGAACCTTCCTTTAGATAGAGCAGTTTTGAAACACTCTGTCTGTAGTACCTGCGAGAGGATATTTGGAGTGCTTTGAGTGCTACACTGTTAAAGGAAATATCTTCACTTGGAATCTAGACAGAAGAATTCTCAGAGACTTCCCTGTGCTCTCTGCATTCCACTCACAGAGTTGAACCTTCCTTTTGATAGAACAGTTTTGAAACACTCTTGTGGTCGAATCTGCAAGTCGATATTTGGAAGGTTTGGAGGCCTATCCTGGGAAAGGAAATATCTTCCCATCAAAACTAGACAGAAGCATTCTCAGAAACTTCTTAGTGATGTGCGCATTCAAGTCACAGAGTTGAAGCTTCCTTTTGATATAGCAGTTTTGAACCACTCTTTTAGTAGAATCTGCAAGTGGATGTTTGGAGAGCTAAGAGGCCAACACTGGAAAAGGAAATCTCTTCACGTAAAAACTAGACGGAAGCATTCTCAGAAACTTCAATGGGCTTTACGCATTCAACTCACAGAGTGCAATGTTGCTTTTGAGAGCGCAGTTTTAAAACACTGTTTTTGTAGAATTTGCTAGAGGATGTTTGGAGCGATGTGAGGCCTTTGCTGGAAAAGGAAATATCTTCACATAAAACCTGGACAGAAGCATTCTCAGAAACTCCTTTGTGATGAGTGCATTCAAATCACACACTTGAACCTTCCTTTGGAAAGAGCAGTTTTGAAACACTCTTTCTGAAGAATCTGCAAGTGGATATTTGGAGCGATTTGAGGCCTATGCTGGAAATGAAATATCTTCACCTAAAAACTAGACGGAAGCATTCTCAGAAACTCCTTTGTGATGAGTGCATTCAACTCACAGAGTTGAAGCTTCCTTTTGATAGAGCAGTTTTGAAACACTCTTTTAGCAGCATCTGCAGGTGGATATTTGGAGCGCTTTGAGGCCAAGGCTGGAAAACGAAATATCATCACATAAAAACTCGACAGAAGCATTCTCTGAAACTTCTTTGTGATGAGTGCATTCAACTCACAGACTCGAACGTTTCTTTTGATAGAACAGTTTAGAAACACTCCTTTTGTAGAATCTGCAAGTGTTTATTTGGAGCGCTTGGAGGCCTATGTTGGAAAAGGACATATCTTCACATCAAAAGTAGACAGACGCATTCTCAGAAACTTCTTTGTGATGAGTGCATTGAACTCACAGAGTTGAACCTACCTATTGATAGAGAAGTTTGGAAACACCCTTTTTGTAGAATCTGCAAGTGAATATTTGGCGCGATTTGAGGCCTATGCAGGAAACGGAAATATCTTCACATGAAAACTAGACAGATGAATTCTCAGAAACGTCTTTGTGATGAGTGCATTCAACTCACAGACTTGAAGCTTCCTTTTGAAAGAGCAGTTTCGAAACACTCTTTTTGTAGAATCTGCAAGTGGATATTTGGAGCGCTTTGAGGGCTATGCTGGAAAAGTTAATACCTTCACCTAAAAACTAGACAGACGCAAACCCAGAAACTTCTTTGTGACGTGTGCATTGAACTCACAGAGTTGAACCTTTCTTTTGATACAGAAGTTTTGAAACACTCTTTTCGTAGAATCTTCAAGTGGATGGATGGAGTGATTTGAGGCCTATGCTGGAAAAGGAAATACCTTCACGTAGAAACGAGACAAAAGCATTCTCAGAAAGTTCCCTGTGCTTTGTGCATTCAACTCACAGAGTTGAACATTCCCTTTGATAGAGCAGTTTTGAAACACTCTTTTTGTAGAATCTGCAGGTGGATATTTGGAGCGCTTTGAGGCCTCTGCCGCCAAAGGAATTATCATTGCATAAAAACTAGATGGAAGCGTTCTCAGAAACTTCCTTGTGATGAGTGCATTCAACTCGCAGAGTGGAACCTTCCTTTCGATAGACCAGTTTTGAAACACTGTTTTTGTAGAATCCGCAAGTGGCTATTTGGAGCTCTTTGAGGCTTATGCTGGAAAAGGAAATATCTTCGTCTACAAACTAGACAGAAGCATTCTCAGAAACTTCTTTGTCATGTGGGGATTGAACTCACACAGTTGAACATTCCTTTACATAGAGCAGTTTTGCAACACCCTTTCGGTGGAAAGTGAAAGTGCTTATCTGGTGCGATGGCGGCATCTAGTGGATAAGGAAATACATTCAGATGAAAACAAGATACATCCATTCTCAGAAACTTCTTTGTGATGACTGCATTCTACTCACAGAGTTGAACCTTCCTTTTGATAGAGCAGTTTTGAAACACTCTTTTTGTGGAATCTGCAAGTGGCTATTTGGAGCGCTTTGAGGCCTATGCTGGAAAAGGAAATCTCTTCACATAAAACCTAGACAGAAGTATTCCCAGAAAGTTTTTCTGATGTGCGCATTCAACTCACCGAGTTGAACCTTCCTTTAGATAGAGCAGTTTTGAAACACTCTGTCTGTAGTACCTGCGAGAGGATATTTGGAGTGCTTTGAGTGCTACACTGTTAAAGGAAATATCTTCACTTGGAATCTAGACAGAAGAATTCTCAGAGACTTCCCTGTGCTCTCTGCATTCCACTCACAGAGTTGAACCTTCCTTTTGATAGAACAGTTTTGAAACACTCTTGTGGTCGAATCTGCAAGTCGATATTTGGAAGGTTTGGAGGCCTATCCTGGGAAAGGAAATATCTTCCCATCAAAACTAGACAGAAGCATTCTCAGAAACTTCTTAGTGATGTGCGCATTCAAGTCACAGAGTTGAAGCTTCCTTTTGATATAGCAGTTTTGAACCACTCTTTTAGAAGAATCTGCAAGTGGATGTTTGGAGAGCTAAGAGGCCAACACTGGAAAAGGAAATCTCTTCACGTAAAAACTAGACGGAAGCATTCTCAGAAACTTCAATGGGCTTTACGCATTCAACTCACAGAGTGCAATGTTGCTTTTGAGAGCGCAGTTTTAAAACACTGTTTTTGTAGAATTTGCTAGAGGATGTTTGGAGCGATGTGAGGCCTTTGCTGGAAAAGGAAATATCTTCACATAAAACCTGGACAGAAGCATTCTCAGAAACTCCTTTGTGATGAGTGCATTCAAATCACACACTTGAACCTTCCTTTGGAAAGAGCAGTTTTGAAACACTCTTTCTGAAGAATCTGCAAGTGGATATTTGGAGCGATTTGAGGCCTATGCTGGAAATGAAATATCTTCACCTAAAAACTAGACGGAAGCATTCTCAGAAACTCCTTTGTGATGAGTGCATTCAACTCACAGAGTTGAAGCTTCCTTTTGATAGAGCAGTTTTGAAACACTCTTTTAGCAGCATCTGCAGGTGGATATTTGGAGCGCTTTGAGGCCAAGGCTGGAAAACGAAATATCATCACATAAAAACTCGACAGAAGCATTCTCTGAAACTTCTTTGTGATGAGTGCATTCAACTCACAGACTCGAACGTTTCTTTTGATAGAACAGTTTAGAAACACTCCTTTTGTAGAATCTGCAAGTGTTTATTTGGAGCGCTTGGAGGCCTATGTTGGAAAAGGACATATCTTCACATCAAAAGTAGACAGACGCATTCTCAGAAACTTCTTTGTGATGAGTGCATTGAACTCACGGAGTTGAACCTACCTATTGATAGAGAAGTTTGGAAACACCCTTTTTGTAGAATCTGCAAGTGAATATTTGGCGCGATTTGAGGCCTATGCAGGAAACGGAAATATCTTCACATGAAAACTAGACAGATGAATTCTCAGAAACGTCTTTGTGATGAGTGCATTCAACTCACAGACTTGAAGCTTCCTTTTGAAAGAGCAGTTTCGAAACACTCTTTTTGTAGAATCTGCAAGTGGATATTTGGAGCGCTTTGAGGGCTATGCTGGAAAAGTTAATACCTTCACCTAAAAACTAGACAGACGCAAACCCAGAAACTTCTTTGTGACGTGTGCATTGAACTCACAGAGTTGAACCTTTCTTTTGATACAGAAGTTTTGAAACACTCTTTTCGTAGAATCTTCAAGTGGATGGATGGAGTGATTTGAGGCCTATGCTGGAAAAGGAAATACCTTCACGTAGAAACGAGACAAAAGCATTCTCAGAAAGTTCCCTGTGCTTTGTGCATTCAACTCACAGAGTTGAACATTCCCTTTGATAGAGCAGTTTTGAAACACTCTTTTTGTAGAATCTGCAAGTGGATATTTGGAGCGCTTTGAGGCCTCTGCCGCCAAAGGAATTATCATTGCATAAAAACTAGATGGAAGCGTTCTCAGAAACTTCCTTGTGATGAGTGCATTCAACTCGCAGAGTGGAACCTTCCTTTCGATAGACCAGTTTTGAAACACTGTTTTTGTAGAATCCGCAAGTGGCTATTTGGAGCTCTTTGAGGCTTATGCTGGAAAAGGAAATATCTTCGTCTACAAACTAGACAGAAGCATTCTCAGAAACTTCTTTGTCATGTGGGGATTGAACTCACACAGTTGAACATTCCTTTACATAGAGCAGTTTTGCAACACCCTTTCGGTGGAAAGTGAAAGTGCTTATCTGGTGCGATGGCGGCATCTAGTGGATAAGGAAATACATTCAGATGAAAACAAGATACATCCATTCTCAGAAACTTCTTTGTGATGACTGCATTCTACTCACAGAGTTGAACCTTCCTTTTGATAGAGCAGTTTTGAAACACTCTTTTTGTGGAATCTGCAAGTGGCTATTTGGAGCGCTTTGAGGCCTATGCTGGAAAAGGAAATCTCTTCACATAAAACCTAGACAGAAGTATTCCCAGAAAGTTTTTCTGATGTGCGCATTCAACTCACCGAGTTGAACCTTCCTTTAGATAGAGCAGTTTTGAAACACTCTGTCTGTAGTACCTGCGAGAGGATATTTGGAGTGCTTTGAGTGCTACACTGTTAAAGGAAATATCTTCACTTGGAATCTAGACAGAAGAATTCTCAGAGACTTCCCTGTGCTCTCTGCATTCCACTCACAGAGTTGAACCTTCCTTTTGATAGAACAGTTTTGAAACACTCTTGTGGTCGAATCTGCAAGTCGATATTTGGAAGGTTTGGAGGCCTATCCTGGGAAAGGAAATATCTTCCCATCAAAACTAGACAGAAGCATTCTCAGAAACTTCTTAGTGATGTGCGCATTCAAGTCACAGAGTTGAAGCTTCCTTTTGATATAGCAGTTTTGAACCACTCTTTTAGTAGAATCTGCAGGTGGATGTTTGGAGAGCTAAGAGGCCAACACTGGAAAAGGAAATCTCTTCACGTAAAAACTAGACGGAAGCATTCTCAGAAACTTCAATGGGCTTTACGCATTCAACTCACAGAGTGCAATGTTGCTTTTGAGAGCGCAGTTTTAAAACACTGTTTTTGTAGAATTTGCTAGAGGATGTTTGGAGCGATGTGAGGCCTTTGCTGGAAAAGGAAATATCTTCACATAAAACCTGGACAGAAGCATTCTCAGAAACTCCTTTGTGATGAGTGCATTCAAATCACACACTTGAACCTTCCTTTGGAAAGAGCAGTTTTGAAACACTCTTTCTGAAGAATCTGCAAGTGGATATTTGGAGCGATTTGAGGCCTATGCTGGAAATGAAATATCTTCACCTAAAAACTAGACGGAAGCATTCTCAGAAACTCCTTTGTGATGAGTGCATTCAACTCACAGAGTTGAAGCTTCCTTTTGATAGAGCAGTTTTGAAACACTCTTTTAGCAGCATCTGCAGGTGGATATTTGGAGCGCTTTGAGGCCAAGGCTGGAAAACGAAATATCATCACATAAAAACTCGACAGAAGCATTCTCTGAAACTTCTTTGTGATGAGTGCATTCAACTCACAGACTCGAACGTTTCTTTTGATAGAACAGTTTAGAAACACTCCTTTTGTAGAATCTGCAAGTGTTTATTTGGAGCGCTTGGAGGCCTATGTTGGAAAAGGACATATCTTCACATCAAAAGTAGACAGACGCATTCTCAGAAACTTCTTTGTGATGAGTGCATTGAACTCACAGAGTTGAACCTACCTATTGATAGAGAAGTTTGGAAACACCCTTTTTGTAGAATCTGCAAGTGAATATTTGGCGCGATTTGAGGCCTATGCAGGAAACGGAAATATCTTCACATGAAAACTAGACAGATGAATTCTCAGAAACGTCTTTGTGATGAGTGCATTCAACTCACAGACTTGAAGCTTCCTTTTGAAAGAGCAGTTTCGAAACACTCTTTTTGTAGAATCTGCAAGTGGATATTTGGAGCGCTTTGAGGGCTATGCTGGAAAAGTTAATACCTTCACCTAAAAACTAGACAGACGCAAACCCAGAAACTTCTTTGTGACGTGTGCATTGAACTCACAGAGTTGAACCTTTCTTTTGATACAGAAGTTTTGAAACACTCTTTTCGTAGAATCTTCAAGTGGATGGATGGAGTGATTTGAGGACTATGCTGGAAAAGGAAATACCTTCACGTAGAAACGAGAAAAAAGCATTCTCAGAAAGTTCCCTGTGCTTTGTGCATTCAACTCACAGAGTTGAACATTCCCTTTGATAGAGCAGTTTTGAAACACTCTTTTTGTAGAATCTGCAGGTGGATATTTGGAGCGCTTTGAGGCCTCTGCCGCCAAAGGAATTATCATTGCATAAAAACTAGATGGAAGCGTTCTCAGAAACTTCCTTGTGATGAGTGCATTCAACTCGCAGAGTGGAACCTTCCTTTCGATAGACCAGTTTTGAAACACTGTTTTTGTAGAATCCGCAAGTGGCTATTTGGAGCTCTTTGAGGCTTATGCTGGAAAAGGAAATATCTTCGTCTACAAACTAGACAGAAGCATTCTCAGAAACTTCTTTGTCATGTGGGGATTGAACTCACACAGTTGAACATTCCTTTACATAGAGCAGTTTTGCAACACCCTTTCGGTGGAAAGTGAAAGTGCTTATCTGGTGCGATGGCGGCATCTAGTGGATAAGGAAATACATTCAGATGAAAACAAGATACATCCATTCTCAGAAACTTCTTTGTGATGACTGCATTCTACTCACAGAGTTGAACCTTCCTTTTGATAGAGCAGTTTTGAAACACTCTTTTTGTGGAATCTGCAAGTGGCTATTTGGAGCGCTTTGAGGCCTATGCTGGAAAAGGAAATCTCTTCACATAAAACCTAGACAGAAGTATTCCCAGAAAGTTTTTCTGATGTGCGCATTCAACTCACCGAGTTGAACCTTCCTTTAGATAGAGCAGTTTTGAAACACTCTGTCTGTAGTACCTGCGAGAGGATATTTGGAGTGCTTTGAGTGCTACACTGTTAAAGGAAATATCTTCACTTGGAATCTAGACAGAAGAATTCTCAGAGACTTCCCTGTGCTCTCTGCATTCCACTCACAGAGTTGAACCTTCCTTTTGATAGAACAGTTTTGAAACACTCTTGTGGTAGAATCTGCAAGTCGATATTTGGAAGGTTTGGAGGCCTATCCTGGGAAAGGAAATATCTTCCCATCAAAACTAGACAGAAGCATTCTCAGAAACTTCTTAGTGATGTGCGCATTCAAGTCACAGAGTTGAAGCTTCCTTTTGATATAGCAGTTTTGAACCACTCTTTTAGTAGAATCTGCAAGTGGATGTTTGGAGAGCTAAGAGGCCAACACTGGAAAAGGAAATCTCTTCACGTAAAAACTAGACGGAAGCATTCTCAGAAACTTCAATGGGCTTTACGCATTCAACTCACAGAGTGCAATGTTGCTTTTGAGAGCGCAGTTTTAAAACACTGTTTTTGTAGAATTTGCTAGAGGATGTTTGGAGCGATGTGAGGCCTTTGCTGGAAAAGGAAATATCTTCACATAAAACCTGGACAGAAGCATTCTCAGAAACTCCTTTGTGATGAGTGCATTCAAATCACACACTTGAACCTTCCTTTGGAAAGAGCAGTTTTGAAACACTCTTTCTGAAGAATCTGCAAGTGGATATTTGGAGCGATTTGAGGCCTATGCTGGAAATGAAATATCTTCACCTAAAAACTAGACGGAAGCATTCTCAGAAACTCCTTTGTGATGAGTGCATTCAACTCACAGAGTTGAAGCTTCCTTTTGATAGAGCAGTTTTGAAACACTCTTTTAGCAGCATCTGCAGGTGGATATTTGGAGCGCTTTGAGGCCAAGGCTGGAAAACGAAATATCATCACATAAAAACTCGACAGAAGCATTCTCTGAAACTTCTTTGTGATGAGTGCATTCAACTCACAGACTCGAACGTTTCTTTTGATAGAACAGTTTAGAAACACTCCTTTTGTAGAATCTGCAAGTGTTTATTTGGAGCGCTTGGAGGCCTATGTTGGAAAAGGACATATCTTCACATCAAAAGTAGACAGACGCATTCTCAGAAACTTCTTTGTGATGAGTGCATTGAACTCACAGAGTTGAACCTACCTATTGATAGAGAAGTTTGGAAACACCCTTTTTGTAGAATCTGCAAGTGAATATTTGGCGCGATTTGAGGCCTATGCAGGAAACGGAAATATCTTCACATGAAAACTAGACAGATGAATTCTCAGAAACGTCTTTGTGATGAGTGCATTCAACTCACAGACTTGAAGCTTCCTTTTGAAAGAGCAGTTTCGAAACACTCTTTTTGTAGAATCTGCAAGTGGATATTTGGAGCGCTTTGAGGGCTATGCTGGAAAAGTTAATACCTTCACCTAAAAACTAGACAGACGCAAACCCAGAAACTTCTTTGTGACGTGTGCATTGAACTCACAGAGTTGAACCTTTCTTTTGATACAGAAGTTTTGAAACACTCTTTTCGTAGAATCTTCAAGTGGATGGATGGAGTGATTTGAGGACTATGCTGGAAAAGGAAATACCTTCACGTAGAAACGAGAAAAAAGCATTCTCAGAAAGTTCCCTGTGCTTTGTGCATTCAACTCACAGAGTTGAACATTCCCTTTGATAGAGCAGTTTTGAAACACTCTTTTTGTAGAATCTGCAGGTGGATATTTGGAGCGCTTTGAGGCCTCTGCCGCCAAAGGAATTATCATTGCATAAAAACTAGATGGAAGCGTTCTCAGAAACTTCCTTGTGATGAGTGCATTCAACTCGCAGAGTGGAACCTTCCTTTCGATAGACCAGTTTTGAAACACTGTTTTTGTAGAATCCGCAAGTGGCTATTTGGAGCTCTTTGAGGCTTATGCTGGAAAAGGAAATATCTTCGTCTACAAACTAGACAGAAGCATTCTCAGAAACTTCTTTGTCATGTGGGGATTGAACTCACAGAGTTGAACATTCCTTTACATAGAGCAGTTTTGCAACACCCTTTCGGTGGACAGTGAAAGTGCTTATTTGGTGCGATGGCGGCATCTAGTGGATAAGGAAATACATTCAGATGAAAACAAGATACATCCATTCTCAGAAACTTCTTTGTGATGACTGCATTCTACTCACAGAGTTGAACCTTCCTTTTGATAGAGCAGTTTTGAAACACTCTTTTTGTGGAATCTGCAAGTGGCTATTTGGAGCGCTTTGAGGCCTATGCTGGAAAAGGAAATCTCTTCACATAAAACCTAGACAGAAGTATTCCCAGAAAGTTTTTCTGATGTGCGCATTCAACTCACCGAGTTGAACCTTCCTTTAGATAGAGCAGTTTTGAAACACTCTGTCTGTAGTACCTGCGAGAGGATATTTGGAGTGCTTTGAGTGCTACACTGTTAAAGGAAATATCTTCACTTGGAATCTAGACAGAAGAATTCTCAGAGACTTCCCTGTGCTCTCTGCATTCCACTCACAGAGTTGAACCTTCCTTTTGATAGAACAGTTTTGAAACACTCTTGTGGTAGAATCTGCAAGTCGATATTTGGAAGGTTTGGAGGCCTATCCTGGGAAAGGAAATATCTTCCCATCAAAACTAGACAGAAGCATTCTCAGAAACTTCTTAGTGATGTGCGCATTCAAGTCACAGAGTTGAAGCTTCCTTTTGATATAGCAGTTTTGAACCACTCTTTTAGTAGAATCTGCAAGTGGATGTTTGGAGAGCTAAGAGGCCAACACTGGAAAAGGAAATCTCTTCACGTAAAAACTAGACGGAAGCATTCTCAGAAACTTCAATGGGCTTTACGCATTCAACTCACAGAGTGCAATGTTGCTTTTGAGAGCGCAGTTTTAAAACACTGTTTTTGTAGAATTTGCTAGAGGATGTTTGGAGCGATGTGAGGCCTTTGCTGGAAAAGGAAATATCTTCACATAAAACCTGGACAGAAGCATTCTCAGAAACTCCTTTGTGATGAGTGCATTCAAATCACACACTTGAACCTTCCTTTGGAAAGAGCAGTTTTGAAACACTCTTTCTGAAGAATCTGCAAGTGGATATTTGGAGCGATTTGAGGCCTATGCTGGAAATGAAATATCTTCTCCTAAAAACTAGACGGAAGCATTCTCAGAAACTCCTTTGTGATGAGTGCATTCAACTCACAGAGTTGAAGCTTCCTTTTGATAGAGCAGTTTTGAAACACTCTTTTAGCAGCATCTGCAGGTGGATATTTGGAGCGCTTTGAGGCCAAGGCTGGAAAACGAAATATCATCACATAAAAACTCGACAGAAGCATTCTCTGAAACTTCTTTGTGATGAGTGCATTCAACTCACAGACTCGAACGTTTCTTTTGATAGAACAGTTTAGAAACACTCCTTTTGTAGAATCTGCAAGTGTTTATTTGGAGCGCTTGGAGGCCTATGTTGGAAAAGGACATATCTTCACATCAAAAGTAGACAGACGCATTCTCAGAAACTTCTTTGTGATGAGTGCATTGAACTCACAGAGTTGAACCTACCTATTGATAGAGAAGTTTGGAAACACCCTTTTTGTAGAATCTGCAAGTGAATATTTGGCGCGATTTGAGGCCTATGCAGGAAACGGAAATATCTTCACATGAAAACTAGACAGATGAATTCTCAGAAACGTCTTTGTGATGAGTGCATTCAACTCACAGACTTGAAGCTTCCTTTTGAAAGAGCAGTTTCGAAACACTCTTTTTGTAGAATCTGCAAGTGGATATTTGGAGCGCTTTGAGGGCTATGCTGGAAAAGTTAATACCTTCACCTAAAAACTAGACAGACGCAAACCCAGAAACTTCTTTGTGACGTGTGCATTGAACTCACAGAGTTGAACCTTTCTTTTGATACAGAAGTTTTGAAACACTCTTTTCGTAGAATCTTCAAGTGGATGGATGGAGTGATTTGAGGCCTATGCTGGAAAAGGAAATACCTTCACGTAGAAACGAGACAAAAGCATTCTCAGAAAGTTCCCTGTGCTTTGTGCATTCAACTCACAGAGTTGAACATTCCCTTTGATAGAGCAGTTTTGAAACACTCTTTTTGTAGAATCTGCAAGTGGATATTTGGAGCGCTTTGAGGCCTCTGCCGCCAAAGGAATTATCATTGCATAAAAACTAGATGGAAGCGTTCTCAGAAACTTCCTTGTGATGAGTGCATTCAACTCGCAGAGTGGAACCTTCCTTTCGATAGACCAGTTTTGAAACACTGTTTTTGTAGAATCCGCAAGTGGCTATTTGGAGCTCTTTGAGGCTTATGCTGGAAAAGGAAATATCTTCGTCTACAAACTAGACAGAAGCATTCTCAGAAACTTCTTTGTCATGTGGGGATTGAACTCACAGAGTTGAACATTCCTTTACATAGAGCAGTTTTGCAACACCCTTTCGGTGGAAAGTGAAAGTGCTTATCTGGTGCGATGGCGGCATCTAGTGGATAAGGAAATACATTCAGATGAAAACAAGATACATCCATTCTCAGAAACTTCTTTGTGATGACTGCATTCTACTCACAGAGTTGAACCTTCCTTTTGATAGAGCAGTTTTGAAACACTCTTTTTGTGGAATCTGCAAGTGGCTATTTGGAGCGCTTTGAGGCCTATGCTGGAAAAGGAAATCTCTTCACATAAAACCTAGACAGAAGTATTCCCAGAAAGTTTTTCTGATGTGCGCATTCAACTCACCGAGTTGAACCTTCCTTTAGATAGAGCAGTTTTGAAACACTCTGTCTGTAGTACCTGCGAGAGGATATTTGGAGTGCTTTGAGTGCTACACTGTTAAAGGAAATATCTTCACTTGGAATCTAGACAGAAGAATTCTCAGAGACTTCCCTGTGCTCTCTGCATTCCACTCACAGAGTTGAACCTTCCTTTTGATAGAACAGTTTTGAAACACTCTTGTGGTAGAATCTGCAAGTCGATATTTGGAAGGTTTGGAGGCCTATCCTGGGAAAGGAAATATCTTCCCATCAAAACTAGACAGAAGCATTCTCAGAAACTTCTTAGTGATGTGCGCATTCAAGTCACAGAGTTGAAGCTTCCTTTTGATATAGCAGTTTTGAACCACTCTTTTAGTAGAATCTGCAAGTGGATGTTTGGAGAGCTAAGAGGCCAACACTGGAAAAGGAAATCTCTTCACGTAAAAACTAGACGGAAGCATTCTCAGAAACTTCAATGGGCTTTACGCATTCAACTCACAGAGTGCAATGTTGCTTTTGAGAGCGCAGTTTTAAAACACTGTTTTTGTAGAATTTGCTAGAGGATGTTTGGAGCGATGTGAGGCCTTTGCTGGAAAAGGAAATATCTTCACATAAAACCTGGACAGAAGCATTCTCAGAAACTCCTTTGTGATGAGTGCATTCAAATCACACACTTGAACCTTCCTTTGGAAAGAGCAGTTTTGAAACACTCTTTCTGAAGAATCTGCAAGTGGATATTTGGAGCGATTTGAGGCCTATGCTGGAAATGAAATATCTTCTCCTAAAAACTAGACGGAAGCATTCTCAGAAACTCCTTTGTGATGAGTGCATTCAACTCACAGAGTTGAAGCTTCCTTTTGATAGAGCAGTTTTGAAACACTCTTTTAGCAGCATCTGCAGGTGGATATTTGGAGCGCTTTGAGGCCAAGGCTGGAAAACGAAATATCATCACATAAAAACTCGACAGAAGCATTCTCTGAAACTTCTTTGTGATGAGTGCATTCAACTCACAGACTCGAACGTTTCTTTTGATAGAACAGTTTAGAAACACTCCTTTTGTAGAATCTGCAAGTGTTTATTTGGAGCGCTTGGAGGCCTATGTTGGAAAAGGACATATCTTCACATCAAAAGTAGACAGACGCATTCTCAGAAACTTCTTTGTGATGAGTGCATTGAACTCACAGAGTTGAACCTACCTATTGATAGAGAAGTTTGGAAACACCCTTTTTGTAGAATCTGCAAGTGAATATTTGGCGCGATTTGAGGCCTATGCAGGAAACGGAAATATCTTCACATGAAAACTAGACAGATGAATTCTCAGAAACGTCTTTGTGATGAGTGCATTCAACTCACAGACTTGAAGCTTCCTTTTGAAAGAGCAGTTTCGAAACACTCTTTTTGTAGAATCTGCAAGTGGATATTTGGAGCGCTTTGAGGGCTATGCTGGAAAAGTTAATACCTTCACCTAAAAACTAGACAGACGCAAACCCAGAAACTTCTTTGTGACGTGTGCATTGAACTCACAGAGTTGAACCTTTCTTTTGATACAGAAGTTTTGAAACACTCTTTTCGTAGAATCTTCAAGTGGATGGATGGAGTGATTTGAGGCCTATGCTGGAAAAGGAAATACCTTCACGTAGAAACGAGAAAAAAGCATTCTCAGAAAGTTCCCTGTGCTTTGTGCATTCAACTCACAGAGTTGAACATTCCCTTTGATAGAGCAGTTTTGAAACACTCTTTTTGTAGAATCTGCAGGTGGATATTTGGAGCGCTTTGAGGCCTCTGCCGCCAAAGGAATTATCATTGCATAAAAACTAGATGGAAGCGTTCTCAGAAACTTCCTTGTGATGAGTGCATTCAACTCGCAGAGTGGAACCTTCCTTTCGATAGACCAGTTTTGAAACACTGTTTTTGTAGAATCCGCAAGTGGCTATTTGGAGCTCTTTGAGGCTTATGCTGGAAAAGGAAATATCTTCGTCTACAAACTAGACAGAAGCATTCTCAGAAACTTCTTTGTCATGTGGGGATTGAACTCACAGAGTTGAACATTCCTTTACATAGAGCAGTTTTGCAACACCCTTTCGGTGGAAAGTGAAAGTGCTTATCTGGTGCGATGGCGGCATCTAGTGGATAAGGAAATACATTCAGATGAAAACAAGATACATCCATTCTCAGAAACTTCTTTGTGATGACTGCATTCTACTCACAGAGTTGAACCTTCCTTTTGATAGAGCAGTTTTGAAACACTCTTTTTGTGGAATCTGCAAGTGGCTATTTGGAGCGCTTTGAGGCCTATGCTGGAAAAGGAAATCTCTTCACATAAAACCTAGACAGAAGTATTCCCAGAAAGTTTTTCTGATGTGCGCATTCAACTCACCGAGTTGAACCTTCCTTTAGATAGAGCAGTTTTGAAACACTCTGTCTGTAGTACCTGCGAGAGGATATTTGGAGTGCTTTGAGTGCTACACTGTTAAAGGAAATATCTTCACTTGGAATCTAGACAGAAGAATTCTCAGAGACTTCCCTGTGCTCTCTGCATTCCACTCACAGAGTTGAACCTTCCTTTTGATAGAACAGTTTTGAAACACTCTTGTGGTAGAATCTGCAAGTCGATATTTGGAAGGTTTGGAGGCCTATCCTGGGAAAGGAAATATCTTCCCATCAAAACTAGACAGAAGCATTCTCAGAAACTTCTTAGTGATGTGCGCATTCAAGTCACAGAGTTGAAGCTTCCTTTTGATATAGCAGTTTTGAACCACTCTTTTAGTAGAATCTGCAAGTGGATGTTTGGAGAGCTAAGAGGCCAACACTGGAAAAGGAAATCTCTTCACGTAAAAACTAGACGGAAGCATTCTCAGAAACTTCAATGGGCTTTACGCATTCAACTCACAGAGTGCAATGTTGCTTTTGAGAGCGCAGTTTTAAAACACTGTTTTTGTAGAATTTGCTAGAGGATGTTTGGAGCGATGTGAGGCCTTTGCTGGAAAAGGAAATATCTTCACATAAAACCTGGACAGAAGCATTCTCAGAAACTCCTTTGTGATGAGTGCATTCAAATCACACACTTGAACCTTCCTTTGGAAAGAGCAGTTTTGAAACACTCTTTCTGAAGAATCTGCAAGTGGATATTTGGAGCGATTTGAGGCCTATGCTGGAAATGAAATATCTTCACCTAAAAACTAGACGGAAGCATTCTCAGAAACTCCTTTGTGATGAGTGCATTCAACTCACAGAGTTGAAGCTTCCTTTTGATAGAGCAGTTTTGAAACACTCTTTTAGCAGCATCTGCAGGTGGATATTTGGAGCGCTTTGAGGCCAAGGCTGGAAAACGAAATATCATCACATAAAAACTCGACAGAAGCATTCTCTGAAACTTCTTTGTGATGAGTGCATTCAACTCACAGACTCGAACGTTTCTTTTGATAGAACAGTTTAGAAACACTCCTTTTGTAGAATCTGCAAGTGTTTATTTGGAGCGCTTGGAGGCCTATGTTGGAAAAGGACATATCTTCACATCAAAAGTAGACAGACGCATTCTCAGAAACTTCTTTGTGATGAGTGCATTGAACTCACAGAGTTGAACCTACCTATTGATAGAGAAGTTTGGAAACACCCTTTTTGTAGAATCTGCAAGTGAATATTTGGCGCGATTTGAGGCCTATGCAGGAAACGGAAATATCTTCACATGAAAACTAGACAGATGAATTCTCAGAAACGTCTTTGTGATGAGTGCATTCAACTCACAGACTTGAAGCTTCCTTTTGAAAGAGCAGTTTCGAAACACTCTTTTTGTAGAATCTGCAAGTGGATATTTGGAGCGCTTTGAGGGCTATGCTGGAAAAGTTAATACCTTCACCTAAAAACTAGACAGACGCAAACCCAGAAACTTCTTTGTGACGTGTGCATTGAACTCACAGAGTTGAACCTTTCTTTTGATACAGAAGTTTTGAAACACTCTTTTCGTAGAATCTTCAAGTGGATGGATGGAGTGATTTGAGGCCTATGCTGGAAAAGGAAATACCTTCACGTAGAAACGAGACAAAAGCATTCTCAGAAAGTTCCCTGTGCTTTGTGCATTCAACTCACAGAGTTGAACATTCCCTTTGATAGAGCAGTTTTGAAACACTCTTTTTGTAGAATCTGCAGGTGGATATTTGGAGCGCTTTGAGGCCTCTGCCGCCAAAGGAATTATCATTGCATTAAAACTAGATGGAAGCGTTCTCAGAAACTTCCTTGTGATGAGTGCATTCAACTCGCAGAGTGGAACCTTCCTTTCGATAGACCAGTTTTGAAACACTGTTTTTGTAGAATCCGCAAGTGGCTATTTGGAGCTCTTTGAGGCTTATGCTGGAAAAGGAAATATCTTCGTCTACAAACTAGACAGAAGCATTCTCAGAAACTTCTTTGTCATGTGGGGATTGAACTCACAGAGTTGAACATTCCTTTACATAGAGCAGTTTTGCAACACCCTTTCGGTGGAAAGTGAAAGTGCTTATCTGGTGCGATGGCGGCATCTAGTGGATAAGGAAATACATTCAGATGAAAGCAAGATACATCCATTCTCAGAAACTTCTTTGTGATGACTGCATTCTACTCACAGAGTTGAACCTTCCTTTTGATAGAGCAGTTTTGAAACACTCTTTTTGTGGAATCTGCAAGTGGCTATTTGGAGCGCTTTGAGGCCTATGCTGGAAAAGGAAATCTCTTCACATAAAACCTAGACAGAAGTATTCCCAGAAAGTTTTTCTGATGTGCGCATTCAACTCACCGAGTTGAACCTTCCTTTAGATAGAGCAGTTTTGAAACACTCTGTCTGTAGTACCTGCGAGAGGATATTTGGAGTGCTTTGAGTGCTACACTGTTAAAGGAAATATCTTCACTTGGAATCTAGACAGAAGAATTCTCAGAGACTTCCCTGTGCTCTCTGCATTCCACTCACAGAGTTGAACCTTCCTTTTGATAGAACAGTTTTGAAACACTCTTGTGGTCGAATCTGCAAGTCGATATTTGGAAGGTTTGGAGGCCTATCCTGGGAAAGGAAATATCTTCCCATCAAAACTAGACAGAAGCATTCTCAGAAACTTCTTAGTGATGTGCGCATTCAAGTCACAGAGTTGAAGCTTCCTTTTGATATAGCAGTTTTGAACCACTCTTTTAGTAGAATCTGCAAGTGGATGTTTGGAGAGCTAAGAGGCCAACACTGGAAAAGGAAATCTCTTCACGTAAAAACTAGACGGAAGCATTCTCAGAAACTTCAATGGGCTTTACGCATTCAACTCACAGAGTGCAATGTTGCTTTTGAGAGCGCAGTTTTAAAACACTGTTTTTGTAGAATTTGCTAGAGGATGTTTGGAGCGATGTGAGGCCTTTGCTGGAAAAGGAAATATCTTCACATAAAACCTGGACAGAAGCATTCTCAGAAACTCCTTTGTGATGAGTGCATTCAAATCACACACTTGAACCTTCCTTTGGAAAGAGCAGTTTTGAAACACTCTTTCTGAAGAATCTGCAAGTGGATATTTGGAGCGATTTGAGGCCTATGCTGGAAATGAAATATCTTCACCTAAAAACTAGACGGAAGCATTCTCAGAAACTCCTTTGTGATGAGTGCATTCAACTCACAGAGTTGAAGCTTCCTTTTGATAGAGCAGTTTTGAAACACTCTTTTAGCAGCATCTGCAGGTGGATATTTGGAGCGCTTTGAGGCCAAGGCTGGAAAACGAAATATCATCACATAAAAACTCGACAGAAGCATTCTCTGAAACTTCTTTGTGATGAGTGCATTCAACTCACAGACTCGAACGTTTCTTTTGATAGAACAGTTTAGAAACACTCCTTTTGTAGAATCTGCAAGTGTTTATTTGGAGCGCTTGGAGGCCTATGTTGGAAAAGGACATATCTTCACATCAAAAGTAGACAGACGCATTCTCAGAAACTTCTTTGTGATGAGTGCATTGAACTCACAGAGTTGAACCTACCTATTGATAGAGAAGTTTGGAAACACCCTTTTTGTAGAATCTGCAAGTGAATATTTGGCGCGATTTGAGGCCTATGCAGGAAACGGAAATATCTTCACATGAAAACTAGACAGATGAATTCTCAGAAACGTCTTTGTGATGAGTGCATTCAACTCACAGACTTGAAGCTTCCTTTTGAAAGAGCAGTTTCGAAACACTCTTTTTGTAGAATCTGCAAGTGGATATTTGGAGCGCTTTGAGGGCTATGCTGGAAAAGTTAATACCTTCACCTAAAAACTAGACAGACGCAAACCCAGAAACTTCTTTGTGACGTGTGCATTGAACTCACAGAGTTGAACCTTTCTTTTGATACAGAAGTTTTGAAACACTCTTTTCGTAGAATCTTCAAGTGGATGGATGGAGTGATTTGAGGCCTATGCTGGAAAAGGAAATACCTTCACGTAGAAACGAGACAAAAGCATTCTCAGAAAGTTCCCTGTGCTTTGTGCATTCAACTCACAGAGTTGAACATTCCCTTTGATAGAGCAGTTTTGAAACACTCTTTTTGTAGAATCTGCAGGTGGATATTTGGAGCGCTTTGAGGCCTCTGCCGCCAAAGGAATTATCATTGCATAAAAACTAGATGGAAGCGTTCTCAGAAACTTCCTTGTGATGAGTGCATTCAACTCGCAGAGTGGAACCTTCCTTTCGATAGACCAGTTTTGAAACACTGTTTTTGTAGAATCCGCAAGTGGCTATTTGGAGCTCTTTGAGGCTTATGCTGGAAAAGGAAATATCTTCGTCTACAAACTAGACAGAAGCATTCTCAGAAACTTCTTTGTCATGTGGGGATTGAACTCACAGAGTTGAACATTCCTTTACATAGAGCAGTTTTGCAACACCCTTTCGGTGGAAAGTGAAAGTGCTTATCTGGTGCGATGGCGGCATCTAGTGGATAAGGAAATACATTCAGATGAAAACAAGATACATCCATTCTCAGAAACTTCTTTGTGATGACTGCATTCTACTCACAGAGTTGAACCTTCCTTTTGATAGAGCAGTTTTGAAACACTCTTTTTGTGGAATCTGCAAGTGGCTATTTGGAGCGCTTTGAGGCCTATGCTGGAAAAGGAAATCTCTTCACATAAAACCTAGACAGAAGTATTCCCAGAAAGTTTTTCTGATGTGCGCATTCAACTCACCGAGTTGAACCTTCCTTTAGATAGAGCAGTTTTGAAACACTCTGTCTGTAGTACCTGCGAGAGGATATTTGGAGTGCTTTGAGTGCTACACTGTTAAAGGAAATATCTTCACTTGGAATCTAGACAGAAGAATTCTCAGAGACTTCCCTGTGCTCTCTGCATTCCACTCACAGAGTTGAACCTTCCTTTTGATAGAACAGTTTTGAAACACTCTTGTGGTAGAATCTGCAAGTCGATATTTGGAAGGTTTGGAGGCCTATCCTGGGAAAGGAAATATCTTCCCATCAAAACTAGACAGAAGCATTCTCAGAAACTTCTTAGTGATGTGCGCATTCAAGTCACAGAGTTGAAGCTTCCTTTTGATATAGCAGTTTTGAACCACTCTTTTAGTAGAATCTGCAAGTGGATGTTTGGAGAGCTAAGAGGCCAACACTGGAAAAGGAAATCTCTTCACGTAAAAACTAGACGGAAGCATTCTCAGAAACTTCAATGGGCTTTACGCATTCAACTCACAGAGTGCAATGTTGCTTTTGAGAGCGCAGTTTTAAAACACTGTTTTTGTAGAATTTGCTAGAGGATGTTTGGAGCGATGTGAGGCCTTTGCTGGAAAAGGAAATATCTTCACATAAAACCTGGACAGAAGCATTCTCAGAAACTCCTTTGTGATGAGTGCATTCAAATCACACACTTGAACCTTCCTTTGGAAAGAGCAGTTTTGAAACACTCTTTCTGAAGAATCTGCAAGTGGATATTTGGAGCGATTTGAGGCCTATGCTGGAAATGAAATATCTTCTCCTAAAAACTAGACGGAAGCATTCTCAGAAACTCCTTTGTGATGAGTGCATTCAACTCACAGAGTTGAAGCTTCCTTTTGATAGAGCAGTTTTGAAACACTCTTTTAGCAGCATCTGCAGGTGGATATTTGGAGCGCTTTGAGGCCAAGGCTGGAAAACGAAATATCATCACATAAAAACTCGACAGAAGCATTCTCTGAAACTTCTTTGTGATGAGTGCATTCAACTCACAGACTCGAACGTTTCTTTTGATAGAACAGTTTAGAAACACTCCTTTTGTAGAATCTGCAAGTGTTTATTTGGAGCGCTTGGAGGCCTATGTTGGAAAAGGACATATCTTCACATCAAAAGTAGACAGACGCATTCTCAGAAACTTCTTTGTGATGAGTGCATTGAACTCACAGAGTTGAACCTACCTATTGATAGAGAAGTTTGGAAACACCCTTTTTGTAGAATCTGCAAGTGAATATTTGGCGCGATTTGAGGCCTATGCAGGAAACGGAAATATCTTCACATGAAAACTAGACAGATGAATTCTCAGAAACGTCTTTGTGATGAGTGCATTCAACTCACAGACTTGAAGCTTCCTTTTGAAAGAGCAGTTTCGAAACACTCTTTTTGTAGAATCTGCAAGTGGATATTTGGAGCGCTTTGAGGGCTATGCTGGAAAAGTTAATACCTTCACCTAAAAACTAGACAGACGCAAACCCAGAAACTTCTTTGTGACGTGTGCATTGAACTCACAGAGTTGAACCTTTCTTTTGATACAGAAGTTTTGAAACACTCTTTTCGTAGAATCTTCAAGTGGATGGATGGAGTGATTTGAGGCCTATGCTGGAAAAGGAAATACCTTCACGTAGAAACGAGAAAAAAGCATTCTCAGAAAGTTCCCTGTGCTTTGTGCATTCAACTCACAGAGTTGAACATTCCCTTTGATAGAGCAGTTTTGAAACACTCTTTTTGTAGAATCTGCAGGTGGATATTTGGAGCGCTTTGAGGCCTCTGCCGCCAAAGGAATTATCATTGCATAAAAACTAGATGGAAGCGTTCTCAGAAACTTCCTTGTGATGAGTGCATTCAACTCGCAGAGTGGAACCTTCCTTTCGATAGACCAGTTTTGAAACACTGTTTTTGTAGAATCCGCAAGTGGCTATTTGGAGCTCTTTGAGGCTTATGCTGGAAAAGGAAATATCTTCGTCTACAAACTAGACAGAAGCATTCTCAGAAACTTCTTTGTCATGTGGGGATTGAACTCACAGAGTTGAACATTCCTTTACATAGAGCAGTTTTGCAACACCCTTTCGGTGGAAAGTGAAAGTGCTTATCTGGTGCGATGGCGGCATCTAGTGGATAAGGAAATACATTCAGATGAAAACAAGATACATCCATTCTCAGAAACTTCTTTGTGATGACTGCATTCTACTCACAGAGTTGAACCTTCCTTTTGATAGAGCAGTTTTGAAACACTCTTTTTGTGGAATCTGCAAGTGGCTATTTGGAGCGCTTTGAGGCCTATGCTGGAAAAGGAAATCTCTTCACATAAAACCTAGACAGAAGTATTCCCAGAAAGTTTTTCTGATGTGCGCATTCAACTCACCGAGTTGAACCTTCCTTTAGATAGAGCAGTTTTGAAACACTCTGTCTGTAGTACCTGCGAGAGGATATTTGGAGTGCTTTGAGTGCTACACTGTTAAAGGAAATATCTTCACTTGGAATCTAGACAGAAGAATTCTCAGAGACTTCCCTGTGCTCTCTGCATTCCACTCACAGAGTTGAACCTTCCTTTTGATAGAACAGTTTTGAAACACTCTTGTGGTCGAATCTGCAAGTCGATATTTGGAAGGTTTGGAGGCCTATCCTGGGAAAGGAAATATCTTCCCATCAAAACTAGACAGAAGCATTCTCAGAAACTTCTTAGTGATGTGCGCATTCAAGTCACAGAGTTGAAGCTTCCTTTTGATATAGCAGTTTTGAACCACTCTTTTAGTAGAATCTGCAAGTGGATGTTTGGAGAGCTAAGAGGCCAACACTGGAAAAGGAAATCTCTTCACGTAAAAACTAGACGGAAGCATTCTCAGAAACTTCAATGGGCTTTACGCATTCAACTCACAGAGTGCAATGTTGCTTTTGAGAGCGCAGTTTTAAAACACTGTTTTTGTAGAATTTGCTAGAGGATGTTTGGAGCGATGTGAGGCCTTTGCTGGAAAAGGAAATATCTTCACATAAAACCTGGACAGAAGCATTCTCAGAAACTCCTTTGTGATGAGTGCATTCAAATCACACACTTGAACCTTCCTTTGGAAAGAGCAGTTTTGAAACACTCTTTCTGAAGAATCTGCAAGTGGATATTTGGAGCGATTTGAGGCCTATGCTGGAAATGAAATATCTTCACCTAAAAACTAGACGGAAGCATTCTCAGAAACTCCTTTGTGATGAGTGCATTCAACTCACAGAGTTGAAGCTTCCTTTTGATAGAGCAGTTTTGAAACACTCTTTTAGCAGCATCTGCAGGTGGATATTTGGAGCGCTTTGAGGCCAAGGCTGGAAAACGAAATATCATCACATAAAAACTCGACAGAAGCATTCTCTGAAACTTCTTTGTGATGAGTGCATTCAACTCACAGACTCGAACGTTTCTTTTGATAGAACAGTTTAGAAACACTCCTTTTGTAGAATCTGCAAGTGTTTATTTGGAGCGCTTGGAGGCCTATGTTGGAAAAGGACATATCTTCACATCAAAAGTAGACAGACGCATTCTCAGAAACTTCTTTGTGATGAGTGCATTGAACTCACAGAGTTGAACCTACCTATTGATAGAGAAGTTTGGAAACACCCTTTTTGTAGAATCTGCAAGTGAATATTTGGCGCGATTTGAGGCCTATGCAGGAAACGGAAATATCTTCACATGAAAACTAGACAGATGAATTCTCAGAAACGTCTTTGTGATGAGTGCATTCAACTCACAGACTTGAAGCTTCCTTTTGAAAGAGCAGTTTCGAAACACTCTTTTTGTAGAATCTGCAAGTGGATATTTGGAGCGCTTTGAGGGCTATGCTGGAAAAGTTAATACCTTCACCTAAAAACTAGACAGACGCAAACCCAGAAACTTCTTTGTGACGTGTGCATTGAACTCACAGAGTTGAACCTTTCTTTTGATACAGAAGTTTTGAAACACTCTTTTCGTAGAATCTTCAAGTGGATGGATGGAGTGATTTGAGGCCTATGCTGGAAAAGGAAATACCTTCACGTAGAAACGAGACAAAAGCATTCTCAGAAAGTTCCCTGTGCTTTGTGCATTCAACTCACAGAGTTGAACATTCCCTTTGATAGAGCAGTTTTGAAACACTCTTTTTGTAGAATCTGCAGGTGGATATTTGGAGCGCTTTGAGGCCTCTGCCGCCAAAGGAATTATCATTGCATTAAAACTAGATGGAAGCGTTCTCAGAAACTTCCTTGTGATGAGTGCATTCAACTCGCAGAGTGGAACCTTCCTTTCGATAGACCAGTTTTGAAACACTGTTTTTGTAGAATCCGCAAGTGGCTATTTGGAGCTCTTTGAGGCTTATGCTGGAAAAGGAAATATCTTCGTCTACAAACTAGACAGAAGCATTCTCAGAAACTTCTTTGTCATGTGGGGATTGAACTCACAGAGTTGAACATTCCTTTACATAGAGCAGTTTTGCAACACCCTTTCGGTGGAAAGTGAAAGTGCTTATCTGGTGCGATGGCGGCATCTAGTGGATAAGGAAATACATTCAGATGAAAGCAAGATACATCCATTCTCAGAAACTTCTTTGTGATGACTGCATTCTACTCACAGAGTTGAACCTTCCTTTTGATAGAGCAGTTTTGAAACACTCTTTTTGTGGAATCTGCAAGTGGCTATTTGGAGCGCTTTGAGGCCTATGCTGGAAAAGGAAATCTCTTCACATAAAACCTAGACAGAAGTATTCCCAGAAAGTTTTTCTGATGTGCGCATTCAACTCACCGAGTTGAACCTTCCTTTAGATAGAGCAGTTTTGAAACACTCTGTCTGTAGTACCTGCGAGAGGATATTTGGAGTGCTTTGAGTGCTACACTGTTAAAGGAAATATCTTCACTTGGAATCTAGACAGAAGAATTCTCAGAGACTTCCCTGTGCTCTCTGCATTCCACTCACAGAGTTGAACCTTCCTTTTGATAGAACAGTTTTGAAACACTCTTGTGGTCGAATCTGCAAGTCGATATTTGGAAGGTTTGGAGGCCTATCCTGGGAAAGGAAATATCTTCCCATCAAAACTAGACAGAAGCATTCTCAGAAACTTCTTAGTGATGTGCGCATTCAAGTCACAGAGTTGAAGCTTCCTTTTGATATAGCAGTTTTGAACCACTCTTTTAGTGGAATCTGCAAGTGGATGTTTGGAGAGCTAAGAGGCCAACACTGGAAAAGGAAATCTCTTCACGTAAAAACTAGACGGAAGCATTCTCAGAAACTTCAATGGGCTTTACGCATTCAACTCACAGAGTGCAATGTTGCTTTTGAGAGCGCAGTTTTAAAACACTGTTTTTGTAGAATTTGCTAGAGGATGTTTGGAGCGATGTGAGGCCTTTGCTGGAAAAGGAAATATCTTCACATAAAACCTGGACAGAAGCATTCTCAGAAACTCCTTTGTGATGAGTGCATTCAAATCACACACTTGAACCTTCCTTTGGAAAGAGCAGTTTTGAAACACTCTTTCTGAAGAATCTGCAAGTGGATATTTGGAGCGATTTGAGGCCTATGCTGGAAATGAAATATCTTCACCTAAAAACTAGACGGAAGCATTCTCAGAAACTCCTTTGTGATGAGTGCATTCAACTCACAGAGTTGAAGCTTCCTTTTGATAGAGCAGTTTTGAAACACTCTTTTAGCAGCATCTGCAGGTGGATATTTGGAGCGCTTTGAGGCCAAGGCTGGAAAACGAAATATCATCACATAAAAACTCGACAGAAGCATTCTCTGAAACTTCTTTGTGATGAGTGCATTCAACTCACAGACTCGAACGTTTCTTTTGATAGAACAGTTTAGAAACACTCCTTTTGTAGAATCTGCAAGTGTTTATTTGGAGCGCTTGGAGGCCTATGTTGGAAAAGGACATATCTTCACATCAAAAGTAGACAGACGCATTCTCAGAAACTTCTTTGTGATGAGTGCATTGAACTCACAGAGTTGAACCTACCTATTGATAGAGAAGTTTGGAAACACCCTTTTTGTAGAATCTGCAAGTGAATATTTGGCGCGATTTGAGGCCTATGCAGGAAACGGAAATATCTTCACATGAAAACTAGACAGATGAATTCTCAGAAACGTCTTTGTGATGAGTGCATTCAACTCACAGACTTGAAGCTTCCTTTTGAAAGAGCAGTTTCGAAACACTCTTTTTGTAGAATCTGCAAGTGGATATTTGGAGCGCTTTGAGGGCTATGCTGGAAAAGTTAATACCTTCACCTAAAAACTAGACAGACGCAAACCCAGAAACTTCTTTGTGACGTGTGCATTGAACTCACAGAGTTGAACCTTTCTTTTGATACAGAAGTTTTGAAACACTCTTTTCGTAGAATCTTCAAGTGGATGGATGGAGTGATTTGAGGCCTATGCTGGAAAAGGAAATACCTTCACGTAGAAACGAGACAAAAGCATTCTCAGAAAGTTCCCTGTGCTTTGTGCATTCAACTCACAGAGTTGAACATTCCCTTTGATAGAGCAGTTTTGAAACACTCTTTTTGTAGAATCTGCAGGTGGATATTTGGAGCGCTTTGAGGCCTCTGCCGCCAAAGGAATTATCATTGCATAAAAACTAGATGGAAGCGTTCTCAGAAACTTCCTTGTGATGAGTGCATTCAACTCGCAGAGTGGAACCTTCCTTTCGATAGACCAGTTTTGAAACACTGTTTTTGTAGAATCCGCAAGTGGCTATTTGGAGCTCTTTGAGGCTTATGCTGGAAAAGGAAATATCTTCGTCTACAAACTAGACAGAAGCATTCTCAGAAACTTCTTTGTCATGTGGGGATTGAACTCACACAGTTGAACATTCCTTTACATAGAGCAGTTTTGCAACACCCTTTCGGTGGAAAGTGAAAGTGCTTATCTGGTGCGATGGCGGCATCTAGTGGATAAGGAAATACATTCAGATGAAAACAAGATACATCCATTCTCAGAAACTTCTTTGTGATGACTGCATTCTACTCACAGAGTTGAACCTTCCTTTTGATAGAGCAGTTTTGAAACACTCTTTTTGTGGAATCTGCAAGTGGCTATTTGGAGCGCTTTGAGGCCTATGCTGGAAAAGGAAATCTCTTCACATAAAACCTAGACAGAAGTATTCCCAGAAAGTTTTTCTGATGTGCGCATTCAACTCACCGAGTTGAACCTTCCTTTAGATAGAGCAGTTTTGAAACACTCTGTCTGTAGTACCTGCGAGAGGATATTTGGAGTGCTTTGAGTGCTACACTGTTAAAGGAAATATCTTCACTTGGAATCTAGACAGAAGAATTCTCAGAGACTTCCCTGTGCTCTCTGCATTCCACTCACAGAGTTGAACCTTCCTTTTGATAGAACAGTTTTGAAACACTCTTGTGGTCGAATCTGCAAGTCGATATTTGGAAGGTTTGGAGGCCTATCCTGGGAAAGGAAATATCTTCCCATCAAAACTAGACAGAAGCATTCTCAGAAACTTCTTAGTGATGTGCGCATTCAAGTCACAGAGTTGAAGCTTCCTTTTGATATAGCAGTTTTGAACCACTCTTTTAGTAGAATCTGCAAGTGGATGTTTGGAGAGCTAAGAGGCCAACACTGGAAAAGGAAATCTCTTCACGTAAAAACTAGACGGAAGCATTCTCAGAAACTTCAATGGGCTTTACGCATTCAACTCACAGAGTGCAATGTTGCTTTTGAGAGCGCAGTTTTAAAACACTGTTTTTGTAGAATTTGCTAGAGGATGTTTGGAGCGATGTGAGGCCTTTGCTGGAAAAGGAAATATCTTCACATAAAACCTGGACAGAAGCATTCTCAGAAACTCCTTTGTGATGAGTGCATTCAAATCACACACTTGAACCTTCCTTTGGAAAGAGCAGTTTTGAAACACTCTTTCTGAAGAATCTGCAAGTGGATATTTGGAGCGATTTGAGGCCTATGCTGGAAATGAAATATCTTCACCTAAAAACTAGACGGAAGCATTCTCAGAAACTCCTTTGTGATGAGTGCATTCAACTCACAGAGTTGAAGCTTCCTTTTGATAGAGCAGTTTTGAAACACTCTTTTAGCAGCATCTGCAGGTGGATATTTGGAGCGCTTTGAGGCCAAGGCTGGAAAACGAAATATCATCACATAAAAACTCGACAGAAGCATTCTCTGAAACTTCTTTGTGATGAGTGCATTCAACTCACAGACTCGAACGTTTCTTTTGATAGAACAGTTTAGAAACACTCCTTTTGTAGAATCTGCAAGTGTTTATTTGGAGCGCTTGGAGGCCTATGTTGGAAAAGGACATATCTTCACATCAAAAGTAGACAGACGCATTCTCAGAAACTTCTTTGTGATGAGTGCATTGAACTCACAGAGTTGAACCTACCTATTGATAGAGAAGTTTGGAAACACCCTTTTTGTAGAATCTGCAAGTGAATATTTGGCGCGATTTGAGGCCTATGCAGGAAACGGAAATATCTTCACATGAAAACTAGACAGATGAATTCTCAGAAACGTCTTTGTGATGAGTGCATTCAACTCACAGACTTGAAGCTTCCTTTTGAAAGAGCAGTTTCGAAACACTCTTTTTGTAGAATCTGCAAGTGGATATTTGGAGCGCTTTGAGGGCTATGCTGGAAAAGTTAATACCTTCACCTAAAAACTAGACAGACGCAAACCCAGAAACTTCTTTGTGACGTGTGCATTGAACTCACAGAGTTGAACCTTTCTTTTGATACAGAAGTTTTGAAACACTCTTTTCGTAGAATCTTCAAGTGGATGGATGGAGTGATTTGAGGCCTATGCTGGAAAAGGAAATACCTTCACGTAGAAACGAGAAAAAAGCATTCTCAGAAAGTTCCCTGTGCTTTGTGCATTCAACTCACAGAGTTGAACATTCCCTTTGATAGAGCAGTTTTGAAACACTCTTTTTGTAGAATCTGCAGGTGGATATTTGGAGCGCTTTGAGGCCTCTGCCGCCAAAGGAATTATCATTGCATAAAAACTAGATGGAAGCGTTCTCAGAAACTTCCTTGTGATGAGTGCATTCAACTCGCAGAGTGGAACCTTCCTTTCGATAGACCAGTTTTGAAACACTGTTTTTGTAGAATCCGCAAGTGGCTATTTGGAGCTCTTTGAGGCTTATGCTGGAAAAGGAAATATCTTCGTCTACAAACTAGACAGAAGCATTCTCAGAAACTTCTTTGTCATGTGGGGATTGAACTCACAGAGTTGAACATTCCTTTACATAGAGCAGTTTTGCAACACCCTTTCGGTGGAAAGTGAAAGTGCTTATCTGGTGCGATGGCGGCATCTAGTGGATAAGGAAATACATTCAGATGAAAACAAGATACATCCATTCTCAGAAACTTCTTTGTGATGACTGCATTCTACTCACAGAGTTGAACCTTCCTTTTGATAGAGCAGTTTTGAAACACTCTTTTTGTGGAATCTGCAAGTGGCTATTTGGAGCGCTTTGAGGCCTATGCTGGAAAAGGAAATCTCTTCACATAAAACCTAGACAGAAGTATTCCCAGAAAGTTTTTCTGATGTGCGCATTCAACTCACCGAGTTGAACCTTCCTTTAGATAGAGCAGTTTTGAAACACTCTGTCTGTAGTACCTGCGAGAGGATATTTGGAGTGCTTTGAGTGCTACACTGTTAAAGGAAATATCTTCACTTGGAATCTAGACAGAAGAATTCTCAGAGACTTCCCTGTGCTCTCTGCATTCCACTCACAGAGTTGAACCTTCCTTTTGATAGAACAGTTTTGAAACACTCTTGTGGTCGAATCTGCAAGTCGATATTTGGAAGGTTTGGAGGCCTATCCTGGGAAAGGAAATATCTTCCCATCAAAACTAGACAGAAGCATTCTCAGAAACTTCTTAGTGATGTGCGCATTCAAGTCACAGAGTTGAAGCTTCCTTTTGATATAGCAGTTTTGAACCACTCTTTTAGTAGAATCTGCAAGTGGATGTTTGGAGAGCTAAGAGGCCAACACTGGAAAAGGAAATCTCTTCACGTAAAAACTAGACGGAAGCATTCTCAGAAACTTCAATGGGCTTTACGCATTCAACTCACAGAGTGCAATGTTGCTTTTGAGAGCGCAGTTTTAAAACACTGTTTTTGTAGAATTTGCTAGAGGATGTTTGGAGCGATGTGAGGCCTTTGCTGGAAAAGGAAATATCTTCACATAAAACCTGGACAGAAGCATTCTCAGAAACTCCTTTGTGATGAGTGCATTCAAATCACACACTTGAACCTTCCTTTGGAAAGAGCAGTTTTGAAACACTCTTTCTGAAGAATCTGCAAGTGGATATTTGGAGCGATTTGAGGCCTATGCTGGAAATGAAATATCTTCACCTAAAAACTAGACGGAAGCATTCTCAGAAACTCCTTTGTGATGAGTGCATTCAACTCACAGAGTTGAAGCTTCCTTTTGATAGAGCAGTTTTGAAACACTCTTTTAGCAGCATCTGCAGGTGGATATTTGGAGCGCTTTGAGGCCAAGGCTGGAAAACGAAATATCATCACATAAAAACTCGACAGAAGCATTCTCTGAAACTTCTTTGTGATGAGTGCATTCAACTCACAGACTCGAACGTTTCTTTTGATAGAACAGTTTAGAAACACTCCTTTTGTAGAATCTGCAAGTGTTTATTTGGAGCGCTTGGAGGCCTATGTTGGAAAAGGACATATCTTCACATCAAAAGTAGACAGACGCATTCTCAGAAACTTCTTTGTGATGAGTGCATTGAACTCACAGAGTTGAACCTACCTATTGATAGAGAAGTTTGGAAACACCCTTTTTGTAGAATCTGCAAGTGAATATTTGGCGCGATTTGAGGCCTATGCAGGAAACGGAAATATCTTCACATGAAAACTAGACAGATGAATTCTCAGAAACGTCTTTGTGATGAGTGCATTCAACTCACAGACTTGAAGCTTCCTTTTGAAAGAGCAGTTTCGAAACACTCTTTTTGTAGAATCTGCAAGTGGATATTTGGAGCGCTTTGAGGGCTATGCTGGAAAAGTTAATACCTTCACCTAAAAACTAGACAGACGCAAACCCAGAAACTTCTTTGTGACGTGTGCATTGAACTCACAGAGTTGAACCTTTCTTTTGATACAGAAGTTTTGAAACACTCTTTTCGTAGAATCTTCAAGTGGATGGATGGAGTGATTTGAGGCCTATGCTGGAAAAGGAAATACCTTCACGTAGAAACGAGAAAAAAGCATTCTCAGAAAGTTCCCTGTGCTTTGTGCATTCAACTCACAGAGTTGAACATTCCCTTTGATAGAGCAGTTTTGAAACACTCTTTTTGTAGAATCTGCAGGTGGATATTTGGAGCGCTTTGAGGCCTCTGCCGCCAAAGGAATTATCATTGCATAAAAACTAGATGGAAGCGTTCTCAGAAACTTCCTTGTGATGAGTGCATTCAACTCGCAGAGTGGAACCTTCCTTTCGATAGACCAGTTTTGAAACACTGTTTTTGTAGAATCCGCAAGTGGCTATTTGGAGCTCTTTGAGGCTTATGCTGGAAAAGGAAATATCTTCGTCTACAAACTAGACAGAAGCATTCTCAGAAACTTCTTTGTCATGTGGGGATTGAACTCACAGAGTTGAACATTCCTTTACATAGAGCAGTTTTGCAACACCCTTTCGGTGGAAAGTGAAAGTGCTTATCTGGTGCGATGGCGGCATCTAGTGGATAAGGAAATACATTCAGATGAAAACAAGATACATCCATTCTCAGAAACTTCTTTGTGATGACTGCATTCTACTCACAGAGTTGAACCTTCCTTTTGATAGAGCAGTTTTGAAACACTCTTTTTGTGGAATCTGCAAGTGGCTATTTGGAGCGCTTTGAGGCCTATGCTGGAAAAGGAAATCTCTTCACATAAAACCTAGACAGAAGTATTCCCAGAAAGTTTTTCTGATGTGCGCATTCAACTCACCGAGTTGAACCTTCCTTTAGATAGAGCAGTTTTGAAACACTCTGTCTGTAGTACCTGCGAGAGGATATTTGGAGTGCTTTGAGTGCTACACTGTTAAAGGAAATATCTTCACTTGGAATCTAGACAGAAGAATTCTCAGAGACTTCCCTGTGCTCTCTGCATTCCACTCACAGAGTTGAACCTTCCTTTTGATAGAACAGTTTTGAAACACTCTTGTGGTCGAATCTGCAAGTCGATATTTGGAAGGTTTGGAGGCCTATCCTGGGAAAGGAAATATCTTCCCATCAAAACTAGACAGAAGCATTCTCAGAAACTTCTTAGTGATGTGCGCATTCAAGTCACAGAGTTGAAGCTTCCTTTTGATATAGCAGTTTTGAACCACTCTTTTAGTAGAATCTGCAAGTGGATGTTTGGAGAGCTAAGAGGCCAACACTGGAAAAGGAAATCTCTTCACGTAAAAACTAGACGGAAGCATTCTCAGAAACTTCAATGGGCTTTACGCATTCAACTCACAGAGTGCAATGTTGCTTTTGAGAGCGCAGTTTTAAAACACTGTTTTTGTAGAATTTGCTAGAGGATGTTTGGAGCGATGTGAGGCCTTTGCTGGAAAAGGAAATATCTTCACATAAAACCTGGACAGAAGCATTCTCAGAAACTCCTTTGTGATGAGTGCATTCAAATCACACACTTGAACCTTCCTTTGGAAAGAGCAGTTTTGAAACACTCTTTCTGAAGAATCTGCAAGTGGATATTTGGAGCGATTTGAGGCCTATGCTGGAAATGAAATATCTTCACCTAAAAACTAGACGGAAGCATTCTCAGAAACTCCTTTGTGATGAGTGCATTCAACTCACAGAGTTGAAGCTTCCTTTTGATAGAGCAGTTTTGAAACACTCTTTTAGCAGCATCTGCAGGTGGATATTTGGAGCGCTTTGAGGCCAAGGCTGGAAAACGAAATATCATCACATAAAAACTCGACAGAAGCATTCTCTGAAACTTCTTTGTGATGAGTGCATTCAACTCACAGACTCGAACGTTTCTTTTGATAGAACAGTTTAGAAACACTCCTTTTGTAGAATCTGCAAGTGTTTATTTGGAGCGCTTGGAGGCCTATGTTGGAAAAGGACATATCTTCACATCAAAAGTAGACAGACGCATTCTCAGAAACTTCTTTGTGATGAGTGCATTGAACTCACAGAGTTGAACCTACCTATTGATAGAGAAGTTTGGAAACACCCTTTTTGTAGAATCTGCAAGTGAATATTTGGCGCGATTTGAGGCCTATGCAGGAAACGGAAATATCTTCACATGAAAACTAGACAGATGAATTCTCAGAAACGTCTTTGTGATGAGTGCATTCAACTCACAGACTTGAAGCTTCCTTTTGAAAGAGCAGTTTCGAAACACTCTTTTTGTAGAATCTGCAAGTGGATATTTGGAGCGCTTTGAGGGCTATGCTGGAAAAGTTAATACCTTCACCTAAAAACTAGACAGACGCAAACCCAGAAACTTCTTTGTGACGTGTGCATTGAACTCACAGAGTTGAACCTTTCTTTTGATACAGAAGTTTTGAAACACTCTTTTCGTAGAATCTTCAAGTGGATGGATGGAGTGATTTGAGGCCTATGCTGGAAAAGGAAATACCTTCACGTAGAAACGAGACAAAAGCATTCTCAGAAAGTTCCCTGTGCTTTGTGCATTCAACTCACAGAGTTGAACATTCCCTTTGATAGAGCAGTTTTGAAACACTCTTTTTGTAGAATCTGCAGGTGGATATTTGGAGCGCTTTGAGGCCTCTGCCGCCAAAGGAATTATCATTGCATAAAAACTAGATGGAAGCGTTCTCAGAAACTTCCTTGTGATGAGTGCATTCAACTCGCAGAGTGGAACCTTCCTTTCGATAGACCAGTTTTGAAACACTGTTTTTGTAGAATCCGCAAGTGGCTATTTGGAGCTCTTTGAGGCTTATGCTGGAAAAGGAAATATCTTCGTCTACAAACTAGACAGAAGCATTCTCAGAAACTTCTTTGTCATGTGGGGATTGAACTCACAGAGTTGAACATTCCTTTACATAGAGCAGTTTTGCAACACCCTTTCGGTGGAAAGTGAAAGTGCTTATCTGGTGCGATGGCGGCATCTAGTGGATAAGGAAATACATTCAGATGAAAACAAGATACATCCATTCTCAGAAACTTCTTTGTGATGACTGCATTCTACTCACAGAGTTGAACCTTCCTTTTGATAGAGCAGTTTTGAAACACTCTTTTTGTGGAATCTGCAAGTGGCTATTTGGAGCGCTTTGAGGCCTATGCTGGAAAAGGAAATCTCTTCACATAAAACCTAGACAGAAGTATTCCCAGAAAGTTTTTCTGATGTGCGCATTCAACTCACCGAGTTGAACCTTCCTTTAGATAGAGCAGTTTTGAAACACTCTGTCTGTAGTACCTGCGAGAGGATATTTGGAGTGCTTTGAGTGCTACACTGTTAAAGGAAATATCTTCACTTGGAATCTAGACAGAAGAATTCTCAGAGACTTCCCTGTGCTCTCTGCATTCCACTCACAGAGTTGAACCTTCCTTTTGATAGAACAGTTTTGAAACACTCTTGTGGTAGAATCTGCAAGTCGATATTTGGAAGGTTTGGAGGCCTATCCTGGGAAAGGAAATATCTTCCCATCAAAACTAGACAGAAGCATTCTCAGAAACTTCTTAGTGATGTGCGCATTCAAGTCACAGAGTTGAAGCTTCCTTTTGATATAGCAGTTTTGAACCACTCTTTTAGTAGAATCTGCAAGTGGATGTTTGGAGAGCTAAGAGGCCAACACTGGAAAAGGAAATCTCTTCACGTAAAAACTAGACGGAAGCATTCTCAGAAACTTCAATGGGCTTTACGCATTCAACTCACAGAGTGCAATGTTGCTTTTGAGAGCGCAGTTTTAAAACACTGTTTTTGTAGAATTTGCTAGAGGATGTTTGGAGCGATGTGAGGCCTTTGCTGGAAAAGGAAATATCTTCACATAAAACCTGGACAGAAGCATTCTCAGAAACTCCTTTGTGATGAGTGCATTCAAATCACACACTTGAACCTTCCTTTGGAAAGAGCAGTTTTGAAACACTCTTTCTGAAGAATCTGCAAGTGGATATTTGGAGCGATTTGAGGCCTATGCTGGAAATGAAATATCTTCACCTAAAAACTAGACGGAAGCATTCTCAGAAACTCCTTTGTGATGAGTGCATTCAACTCACAGAGTTGAAGCTTCCTTTTGATAGAGCAGTTTTGAAACACTCTTTTAGCAGCATCTGCAGGTGGATATTTGGAGCGCTTTGAGGCCAAGGCTGGAAAACGAAATATCATCACATAAAAACTCGACAGAAGCATTCTCTGAAACTTCTTTGTGATGAGTGCATTCAACTCACAGACTCGAACGTTTCTTTTGATAGAACAGTTTAGAAACACTCCTTTTGTAGAATCTGCAAGTGTTTATTTGGAGCGCTTGGAGGCCTATGTTGGAAAAGGACATATCTTCACATCAAAAGTAGACAGACGCATTCTCAGAAACTTCTTTGTGATGAGTGCATTGAACTCACAGAGTTGAACCTACCTATTGATAGAGAAGTTTGGAAACACCCTTTTTGTAGAATCTGCAAGTGAATATTTGGCGCGATTTGAGGCCTATGCAGGAAACGGAAATATCTTCACATGAAAACTAGACAGATGAATTCTCAGAAACGTCTTTGTGATGAGTGCATTCAACTCACAGACTTGAAGCTTCCTTTTGAAAGAGCAGTTTCGAAACACTCTTTTTGTAGAATCTGCAAGTGGATATTTGGAGCGCTTTGAGGGCTATGCTGGAAAAGTTAATACCTTCACCTAAAAACTAGACAGACGCAAACCCAGAAACTTCTTTGTGACGTGTGCATTGAACTCACAGAGTTGAACCTTTCTTTTGATACAGAAGTTTTGAAACACTCTTTTCGTAGAATCTTCAAGTGGATGGATGGAGTGATTTGAGGCCTATGCTGGAAAAGGAAATACCTTCACGTAGAAACGAGACAAAAGCATTCTCAGAAAGTTCCCTGTGCTTTGTGCATTCAACTCACAGAGTTGAACATTCCCTTTGATAGAGCAGTTTTGAAACACTCTTTTTGTAGAATCTGCAGGTGGATATTTGGAGCGCTTTGAGGCCTCTGCCGCCAAAGGAATTATCATTGCATAAAAACTAGATGGAAGCGTTCTCAGAAACTTCCTTGTGATGAGTGCATTCAACTCGCAGAGTGGAACCTTCCTTTCGATAGACCAGTTTTGAAACACTGTTTTTGTAGAATCCGCAAGTGGCTATTTGGAGCTCTTTGAGGCTTATGCTGGAAAAGGAAATATCTTCGTCTACAAACTAGACAGAAGCATTCTCAGAAACTTCTTTGTCATGTGGGGATTGAACTCACACAGTTGAACATTCCTTTACATAGAGCAGTTTTGCAACACCCTTTCGGTGGAAAGTGAAAGTGCTTATCTGGTGCGATGGCGGCATCTAGTGGATAAGGAAATACATTCAGATGAAAACAAGATACATCCATTCTCAGAAACTTCTTTGTGATGACTGCATTCTACTCACAGAGTTGAACCTTCCTTTTGATAGAGCAGTTTTGAAACACTCTTTTTGTGGAATCTGCAAGTGGCTATTTGGAGCGCTTTGAGGCCTATGCTGGAAAAGGAAATCTCTTCACATAAAACCTAGACAGAAGTATTCCCAGAAAGTTTTTCTGATGTGCGCATTCAACTCACCGAGTTGAACCTTCCTTTAGATAGAGCAGTTTTGAAACACTCTGTCTGTAGTACCTGCGAGAGGATATTTGGAGTGCTTTGAGTGCTACACTGTTAAAGGAAATATCTTCACTTGGAATCTAGACAGAAGAATTCTCAGAGACTTCCCTGTGCTCTCTGCATTCCACTCACAGAGTTGAACCTTCCTTTTGATAGAACAGTTTTGAAACACTCTTGTGGTCGAATCTGCAAGTCGATATTTGGAAGGTTTGGAGGCCTATCCTGGGAAAGGAAATATCTTCCCATCAAAACTAGACAGAAGCATTCTCAGAAACTTCTTAGTGATGTGCGCATTCAAGTCACAGAGTTGAAGCTTCCTTTTGATATAGCAGTTTTGAACCACTCTTTTAGTAGAATCTGCAAGTGGATGTTTGGAGAGCTAAGAGGCCAACACTGGAAAAGGAAATCTCTTCACGTAAAAACTAGACGGAAGCATTCTCAGAAACTTCAATGGGCTTTACGCATTCAACTCACAGAGTGCAATGTTGCTTTTGAGAGCGCAGTTTTAAAACACTGTTTTTGTAGAATTTGCTAGAGGATGTTTGGAGCGATGTGAGGCCTTTGCTGGAAAAGGAAATATCTTCACATAAAACCTGGACAGAAGCATTCTCAGAAACTCCTTTGTGATGAGTGCATTCAAATCACACACTTGAACCTTCCTTTGGAAAGAGCAGTTTTGAAACACTCTTTCTGAAGAATCTGCAAGTGGATATTTGGAGCGATTTGAGGCCTATGCTGGAAATGAAATATCTTCACCTAAAAACTAGACGGAAGCATTCTCAGAAACTCCTTTGTGATGAGTGCATTCAACTCACAGAGTTGAAGCTTCCTTTTGATAGAGCAGTTTTGAAACACTCTTTTAGCAGCATCTGCAGGTGGATATTTGGAGCGCTTTGAGGCCAAGGCTGGAAAACGAAATATCATCACATAAAAACTCGACAGAAGCATTCTCTGAAACTTCTTTGTGATGAGTGCATTCAACTCACAGACTCGAACGTTTCTTTTGATAGAACAGTTTAGAAACACTCCTTTTGTAGAATCTGCAAGTGTTTATTTGGAGCGCTTGGAGGCCTATGTTGGAAAAGGACATATCTTCACATCAAAAGTAGACAGACGCATTCTCAGAAACTTCTTTGTGATGAGTGCATTGAACTCACAGAGTTGAACCTACCTATTGATAGAGAAGTTTGGAAACACCCTTTTTGTAGAATCTGCAAGTGAATATTTGGCGCGATTTGAGGCCTATGCAGGAAACGGAAATATCTTCACATGAAAACTAGACAGATGAATTCTCAGAAACGTCTTTGTGATGAGTGCATTCAACTCACAGACTTGAAGCTTCCTTTTGAAAGGGCAGTTTCGAAACACTCTTTTTGTAGAATCTGCAAGTGGATATTTGGAGCGCTTTGAGGGCTATGCTGGAAAAGTTAATACCTTCACCTAAAAACTAGACAGACGCAAACCCAGAAACTTCTTTGTGACGTGTGCATTGAACTCACAGAGTTGAACCTTTCTTTTGATACAGAAGTTTTGAAACACTCTTTTCGTAGAATCTTCAAGTGGATGGATGGAGTGATTTGAGGCCTATGCTGGAAAAGGAAATACCTTCACGTAGAAACGAGACAAAAGCATTCTCAGAAAGTTCCCTGTGCTTTGTGCATTCAACTCACAGAGTTGAACATTCCCTTTGATAGAGCAGTTTTGAAACACTCTTTTTGTAGAATCTGCAGGTGGATATTTGGAGCGCTTTGAGGCCTCTGCCGCCAAAGGAATTATCATTGCATAAAAACTAGATGGAAGCGTTCTCAGAAACTTCCTTGTGATGAGTGCATTCAACTCGCAGAGTGGAACCTTCCTTTCGATAGACCAGTTTTGAAACACTGTTTTTGTAGAATCCGCAAGTGGCTATTTGGAGCTCTTTGAGGCTTATGCTGGAAAAGGAAATATCTTCGTCTACAAACTAGACAGAAGCATTCTCAGAAACTTCTTTGTCATGTGGGGATTGAACTCACACAGTTGAACATTCCTTTACATAGAGCAGTTTTGCAACACCCTTTCGGTGGAAAGTGAAAGTGCTTATCTGGTGCGATGGCGGCATCTAGTGGATAAGGAAATACATTCAGATGAAAACAAGATACATCCATTCTCAGAAACTTCTTTGTGATGACTGCATTCTACTCACAGAGTTGAACCTTCCTTTTGATAGAGCAGTTTTGAAACACTCTTTTTGTGGAATCTGCAAGTGGCTATTTGGAGCGCTTTGAGGCCTATGCTGGAAAAGGAAATCTCTTCACATAAAACCTAGACAGAAGTATTCCCAGAAAGTTTTTCTGATGTGCGCATTCAACTCACCGAGTTGAACCTTCCTTTAGATAGAGCAGTTTTGAAACACTCTGTCTGTAGTACCTGCGAGAGGATATTTGGAGTGCTTTGAGTGCTACACTGTTAAAGGAAATATCTTCACTTGGAATCTAGACAGAAGAATTCTCAGAGACTTCCCTGTGCTCTCTGCATTCCACTCACAGAGTTGAACCTTCCTTTTGATAGAACAGTTTTGAAACACTCTTGTGGTCGAATCTGCAAGTCGATATTTGGAAGGTTTGGAGGCCTATCCTGGGAAAGGAAATATCTTCCCATCAAAACTAGACAGAAGCATTCTCAGAAACTTCTTAGTGATGTGCGCATTCAAGTCACAGAGTTGAAGCTTCCTTTTGATATAGCAGTTTTGAACCACTCTTTTAGTAGAATCTGCAAGTGGATGTTTGGAGAGCTAAGAGGCCAACACTGGAAAAGGAAATCTCTTCACGTAAAAACTAGACGGAAGCATTCTCAGAAACTTCAATGGGCTTTACGCATTCAACTCACAGAGTGCAATGTTGCTTTTGAGAGCGCAGTTTTAAAACACTGTTTTTGTAGAATTTGCTAGAGGATGTTTGGAGCGATGTGAGGCCTTTGCTGGAAAAGGAAATATCTTCACATAAAACCTGGACAGAAGCATTCTCAGAAACTCCTTTGTGATGAGTGCATTCAAATCACACACTTGAACCTTCCTTTGGAAAGAGCAGTTTTGAAACACTCTTTCTGAAGAATCTGCAAGTGGATATTTGGAGCGATTTGAGGCCTATGCTGGAAATGAAATATCTTCACCTAAAAACTAGACGGAAGCATTCTCAGAAACTCCTTTGTGATGAGTGCATTCAACTCACAGAGTTGAAGCTTCCTTTTGATAGAGCAGTTTTGAAACACTCTTTTAGCAGCATCTGCAGGTGGATATTTGGAGCGCTTTGAGGCCAAGGCTGGAAAACGAAATATCATCACATAAAAACTCGACAGAAGCATTCTCTGAAACTTCTTTGTGATGAGTGCATTCAACTCACAGACTCGAACGTTTCTTTTGATAGAACAGTTTAGAAACACTCCTTTTGTAGAATCTGCAAGTGTTTATTTGGAGCGCTTGGAGGCCTATGTTGGAAAAGGACATATCTTCACATCAAAAGTAGACAGACGCATTCTCAGAAACTTCTTTGTGATGAGTGCATTGAACTCACAGAGTTGAACCTACCTATTGATAGAGAAGTTTGGAAACACCCTTTTTGTAGAATCTGCAAGTGAATATTTGGCGCGATTTGAGGCCTATGCAGGAAACGGAAATATCTTCACATGAAAACTAGACAGATGAATTCTCAGAAACGTCTTTGTGATGAGTGCATTCAACTCACAGACTTGAAGCTTCCTTTTGAAAGAGCAGTTTCGAAACACTCTTTTTGTAGAATCTGCAAGTGGATATTTGGAGCGCTTTGAGGGCTATGCTGGAAAAGTTAATACCTTCACCTAAAAACTAGACAGACGCAAACCCAGAAACTTCTTTGTGACGTGTGCATTGAACTCACAGAGTTGAACCTTTCTTTTGATACAGAAGTTTTGAAACACTCTTTTCGTAGAATCTTCAAGTGGATGGATGGAGTGATTTGAGGCCTATGCTGGAAAAGGAAATACCTTCACGTAGAAACGAGACAAAAGCATTCTCAGAAAGTTCCCTGTGCTTTGTGCATTCAACTCACAGAGTTGAACATTCCCTTTGATAGAGCAGTTTTGAAACACTCTTTTTGTAGAATCTGCAGGTGGATATTTGGAGCGCTTTGAGGCCTCTGCCGCCAAAGGAATTATCATTGCATAAAAACTAGATGGAAGCGTTCTCAGAAACTTCCTTGTGATGAGTGCATTCAACTCGCAGAGTGGAACCTTCCTTTCGATAGACCAGTTTTGAAACACTGTTTTTGTAGAATCCGCAAGTGGCTATTTGGAGCTCTTTGAGGCTTATGCTGGAAAAGGAAATATCTTCGTCTACAAACTAGACAGAAGCATTCTCAGAAACTTCTTTGTCATGTGGGGATTGAACTCACACAGTTGAACATTCCTTTACATAGAGCAGTTTTGCAACACCCTTTCGGTGGAAAGTGAAAGTGCTTATCTGGTGCGATGGCGGCATCTAGTGGATAAGGAAATACATTCAGATGAAAACAAGATACATCCATTCTCAGAAACTTCTTTGTGATGACTGCATTCTACTCACAGAGTTGAACCTTCCTTTTGATAGAGCAGTTTTGAAACACTCTTTTTGTGGAATCTGCAAGTGGCTATTTGGAGCGCTTTGAGGCCTATGCTGGAAAAGGAAATCTCTTCACATAAAACCTAGACAGAAGTATTCCCAGAAAGTTTTTCTGATGTGCGCATTCAACTCACCGAGTTGAACCTTCCTTTAGATAGAGCAGTTTTGAAACACTCTGTCTGTAGTACCTGCGAGAGGATATTTGGAGTGCTTTGAGTGCTACACTGTTAAAGGAAATATCTTCACTTGGAATCTAGACAGAAGAATTCTCAGAGACTTCCCTGTGCTCTCTGCATTCCACTCACAGAGTTGAACCTTCCTTTTGATAGAACAGTTTTGAAACACTCTTGTGGTAGAATCTGCAAGTCGATATTTGGAAGGTTTGGAGGCCTATCCTGGGAAAGGAAATATCTTCCCATCAAAACTAGACAGAAGCATTCTCAGAAACTTCTTAGTGATGTGCGCATTCAAGTCACAGAGTTGAAGCTTCCTTTTGATATAGCAGTTTTGAACCACTCTTTTAGTAGAATCTGCAAGTGGATGTTTGGAGAGCTAAGAGGCCAACACTGGAAAAGGAAATCTCTTCACGTAAAAACTAGACGGAAGCATTCTCAGAAACTTCAATGGGCTTTACGCATTCAACTCACAGAGTGCAATGTTGCTTTTGAGAGCGCAGTTTTAAAACACTGTTTTTGTAGAATTTGCTAGAGGATGTTTGGAGCGATGTGAGGCCTTTGCTGGAAAAGGAAATATCTTCACATAAAACCTGGACAGAAGCATTCTCAGAAACTCCTTTGTGATGAGTGCATTCAAATCACACACTTGAACCTTCCTTTGGAAAGAGCAGTTTTGAAACACTCTTTCTGAAGAATCTGCAAGTGGATATTTGGAGCGATTTGAGGCCTATGCTGGAAATGAAATATCTTCACCTAAAAACTAGACGGAAGCATTCTCAGAAACTCCTTTGTGATGAGTGCATTCAACTCACAGAGTTGAAGCTTCCTTTTGATAGAGCAGTTTTGAAACACTCTTTTAGCAGCATCTGCAGGTGGATATTTGGAGCGCTTTGAGGCCAAGGCTGGAAAACGAAATATCATCACATAAAAACTCGACAGAAGCATTCTCTGAAACTTCTTTGTGATGAGTGCATTCAACTCACAGACTCGAACGTTTCTTTTGATAGAACAGTTTAGAAACACTCCTTTTGTAGAATCTGCAAGTGTTTATTTGGAGCGCTTGGAGGCCTATGTTGGAAAAGGACATATCTTCACATCAAAAGTAGACAGACGCATTCTCAGAAACTTCTTTGTGATGAGTGCATTGAACTCACAGAGTTGAACCTACCTATTGATAGAGAAGTTTGGAAACACCCTTTTTGTAGAATCTGCAAGTGAATATTTGGCGCGATTTGAGGCCTATGCAGGAAACGGAAATATCTTCACATGAAAACTAGACAGATGAATTCTCAGAAACGTCTTTGTGATGAGTGCATTCAACTCACAGACTTGAAGCTTCCTTTTGAAAGAGCAGTTTCGAAACACTCTTTTTGTAGAATCTGCAAGTGGATATTTGGAGCGCTTTGAGGGCTATGCTGGAAAAGTTAATACCTTCACCTAAAAACTAGACAGACGCAAACCCAGAAACTTCTTTGTGACGTGTGCATTGAACTCACAGAGTTGAACCTTTCTTTTGATACAGAAGTTTTGAAACACTCTTTTCGTAGAATCTTCAAGTGGATGGATGGAGTGATTTGAGGCCTATGCTGGAAAAGGAAATACCTTCACGTAGAAACGAGACAAAAGCATTCTCAGAAAGTTCCCTGTGCTTTGTGCATTCAACTCACAGAGTTGAACATTCCCTTTGATAGAGCAGTTTTGAAACACTCTTTTTGTAGAATCTGCAGGTGGATATTTGGAGCGCTTTGAGGCCTCTGCCGCCAAAGGAATTATCATTGCATAAAAACTAGATGGAAGCGTTCTCAGAAACTTCCTTGTGATGAGTGCATTCAACTCGCAGAGTGGAACCTTCCTTTCGATAGACCAGTTTTGAAACACTGTTTTTGTAGAATCCGCAAGTGGCTATTTGGAGCTCTTTGAGGCTTATGCTGGAAAAGGAAATATCTTCGTCTACAAACTAGACAGAAGCATTCTCAGAAACTTCTTTGTCATGTGGGGATTGAACTCACACAGTTGAACATTCCTTTACATAGAGCAGTTTTGCAACACCCTTTCGGTGGAAAGTGAAAGTGCTTATCTGGTGCGATGGCGGCATCTAGTGGATAAGGAAATACATTCAGATGAAAACAAGATACATCCATTCTCAGAAACTTCTTTGTGATGACTGCATTCTACTCACAGAGTTGAACCTTCCTTTTGATAGAGCAGTTTTGAAACACTCTTTTTGTGGAATCTGCAAGTGGCTATTTGGAGCGCTTTGAGGCCTATGCTGGAAAAGGAAATCTCTTCACATAAAACCTAGACAGAAGTATTCCCAGAAAGTTTTTCTGATGTGCGCATTCAACTCACCGAGTTGAACCTTCCTTTAGATAGAGCAGTTTTGAAACACTCTGTCTGTAGTACCTGCGAGAGGATATTTGGAGTGCTTTGAGTGCTACACTGTTAAAGGAAATATCTTCACTTGGAATCTAGACAGAAGAATTCTCAGAGACTTCCCTGTGCTCTCTGCATTCCACTCACAGAGTTGAACCTTCCTTTTGATAGAACAGTTTTGAAACACTCTTGTGGTAGAATCTGCAAGTCGATATTTGGAAGGTTTGGAGGCCTATCCTGGGAAAGGAAATATCTTCCCATCAAAACTAGACAGAAGCATTCTCAGAAACTTCTTAGTGATGTGCGCATTCAAGTCACAGAGTTGAAGCTTCCTTTTGATATAGCAGTTTTGAACCACTCTTTTAGTAGAATCTGCAAGTGGATGTTTGGAGAGCTAAGAGGCCAACACTGGAAAAGGAAATCTCTTCACGTAAAAACTAGACGGAAGCATTCTCAGAAACTTCAATGGGCTTTACGCATTCAACTCACAGAGTGCAATGTTGCTTTTGAGAGCGCAGTTTTAAAACACTGTTTTTGTAGAATTTGCTAGAGGATGTTTGGAGCGATGTGAGGCCTTTGCTGGAAAAGGAAATATCTTCACATAAAACCTGGACAGAAGCATTCTCAGAAACTCCTTTGTGATGAGTGCATTCAAATCACACACTTGAACCTTCCTTTGGAAAGAGCAGTTTTGAAACACTCTTTCTGAAGAATCTGCAAGTGGATATTTGGAGCGATTTGAGGCCTATGCTGGAAATGAAATATCTTCACCTAAAAACTAGACGGAAGCATTCTCAGAAACTCCTTTGTGATGAGTGCATTCAACTCACAGAGTTGAAGCTTCCTTTTGATAGAGCAGTTTTGAAACACTCTTTTAGCAGCATCTGCAGGTGGATATTTGGAGCGCTTTGAGGCCAAGGCTGGAAAACGAAATATCATCACATAAAAACTCGACAGAAGCATTCTCTGAAACTTCTTTGTGATGAGTGCATTCAACTCACAGACTCGAACGTTTCTTTTGATAGAACAGTTTAGAAACACTCCTTTTGTAGAATCTGCAAGTGTTTATTTGGAGCGCTTGGAGGCCTATGTTGGAAAAGGACATATCTTCACATCAAAAGTAGACAGACGCATTCTCAGAAACTTCTTTGTGATGAGTGCATTGAACTCACAGAGTTGAACCTACCTATTGATAGAGAAGTTTGGAAACACCCTTTTTGTAGAATCTGCAAGTGAATATTTGGCGCGATTTGAGGCCTATGCAGGAAACGGAAATATCTTCACATGAAAACTAGACAGATGAATTCTCAGAAACGTCTTTGTGATGAGTGCATTCAACTCACAGACTTGAAGCTTCCTTTTGAAAGAGCAGTTTCGAAACACTCTTTTTGTAGAATCTGCAAGTGGATATTTGGAGCGCTTTGAGGGCTATGCTGGAAAAGTTAATACCTTCACCTAAAAACTAGACAGACGCAAACCCAGAAACTTCTTTGTGACGTGTGCATTGAACTCACAGAGTTGAACCTTTCTTTTGATACAGAAGTTTTGAAACACTCTTTTCGTAGAATCTTCAAGTGGATGGATGGAGTGATTTGAGGCCTATGCTGGAAAAGGAAATACCTTCACGTAGAAACGAGACAAAAGCATTCTCAGAAAGTTCCCTGTGCTTTGTGCATTCAACTCACAGAGTTGAACATTCCCTTTGATAGAGCAGTTTTGAAACACTCTTTTTGTAGAATCTGCAGGTGGATATTTGGAGCGCTTTGAGGCCTCTGCCGCCAAAGGAATTATCATTGCATAAAAACTAGATGGAAGCGTTCTCAGAAACTTCCTTGTGATGAGTGCATTCAACTCGCAGAGTGGAACCTTCCTTTCGATAGACCAGTTTTGAAACACTGTTTTTGTAGAATCCGCAAGTGGCTATTTGGAGCTCTTTGAGGCTTATGCTGGAAAAGGAAATATCTTCGTCTACAAACTAGACAGAAGCATTCTCAGAAACTTCTTTGTCATGTGGGGATTGAACTCACACAGTTGAACATTCCTTTACATAGAGCAGTTTTGCAACACCCTTTCGGTGGAAAGTGAAAGTGCTTATCTGGTGCGATGGCGGCATCTAGTGGATAAGGAAATACATTCAGATGAAAACAAGATACATCCATTCTCAGAAACTTCTTTGTGATGACTGCATTCTACTCACAGAGTTGAACCTTCCTTTTGATAGAGCAGTTTTGAAACACTCTTTTTGTGGAATCTGCAAGTGGCTATTTGGAGCGCTTTGAGGCCTATGCTGGAAAAGGAAATCTCTTCACATAAAACCTAGACAGAAGTATTCCCAGAAAGTTTTTCTGATGTGCGCATTCAACTCACCGAGTTGAACCTTCCTTTAGATAGAGCAGTTTTGAAACACTCTGTCTGTAGTACCTGCGAGAGGATATTTGGAGTGCTTTGAGTGCTACACTGTTAAAGGAAATATCTTCACTTGGAATCTAGACAGAAGAATTCTCAGAGACTTCCCTGTGCTCTCTGCATTCCACTCACAGAGTTGAACCTTCCTTTTGATAGAACAGTTTTGAAACACTCTTGTGGTCGAATCTGCAAGTCGATATTTGGAAGGTTTGGAGGCCTATCCTGGGAAAGGAAATATCTTCCCATCAAAACTAGACAGAAGCATTCTCAGAAACTTCTTAGTGATGTGCGCATTCAAGTCACAGAGTTGAAGCTTCCTTTTGATATAGCAGTTTTGAACCACTCTTTTAGTAGAATCTGCAAGTGGATGTTTGGAGAGCTAAGAGGCCAACACTGGAAAAGGAAATCTCTTCACGTAAAAACTAGACGGAAGCATTCTCAGAAACTTCAATGGGCTTTACGCATTCAACTCACAGAGTGCAATGTTGCTTTTGAGAGCGCAGTTTTAAAACACTGTTTTTGTAGAATTTGCTAGAGGATGTTTGGAGCGATGTGAGGCCTTTGCTGGAAAAGGAAATATCTTCACATAAAACCTGGACAGAAGCATTCTCAGAAACTCCTTTGTGATGAGTGCATTCAAATCACACACTTGAACCTTCCTTTGGAAAGAGCAGTTTTGAAACACTCTTTCTGAAGAATCTGCAAGTGGATATTTGGAGCGATTTGAGGCCTATGCTGGAAATGAAATATCTTCACCTAAAAACTAGACGGAAGCATTCTCAGAAACTCCTTTGTGATGAGTGCATTCAACTCACAGAGTTGAAGCTTCCTTTTGATAGAGCAGTTTTGAAACACTCTTTTAGCAGCATCTGCAGGTGGATATTTGGAGCGCTTTGAGGCCAAGGCTGGAAAACGAAATATCATCACATAAAAACTCGACAGAAGCATTCTCTGAAACTTCTTTGTGATGAGTGCATTCAACTCACAGACTCGAACGTTTCTTTTGATAGAACAGTTTAGAAACACTCCTTTTGTAGAATCTGCAAGTGTTTATTTGGAGCGCTTGGAGGCCTATGTTGGAAAAGGACATATCTTCACATCAAAAGTAGACAGACGCATTCTCAGAAACTTCTTTGTGATGAGTGCATTGAACTCACAGAGTTGAACCTACCTATTGATAGAGAAGTTTGGAAACACCCTTTTTGTAGAATCTGCAAGTGAATATTTGGCGCGATTTGAGGCCTATGCAGGAAACGGAAATATCTTCACATGAAAACTAGACAGATGAATTCTCAGAAACGTCTTTGTGATGAGTGCATTCAACTCACAGACTTGAAGCTTCCTTTTGAAAGAGCAGTTTCGAAACACTCTTTTTGTAGAATCTGCAAGTGGATATTTGGAGCGCTTTGAGGGCTATGCTGGAAAAGTTAATACCTTCACCTAAAAACTAGACAGACGCAAACCCAGAAACTTCTTTGTGACGTGTGCATTGAACTCACAGAGTTGAACCTTTCTTTTGATACAGAAGTTTTGAAACACTCTTTTCGTAGAATCTTCAAGTGGATGGATGGAGTGATTTGAGGCCTATGCTGGAAAAGGAAATACCTTCACGTAGAAACGAGAAAAAAGCATTCTCAGAAAGTTCCCTGTGCTTTGTGCATTCAACTCACAGAGTTGAACATTCCCTTTGATAGAGCAGTTTTGAAACACTCTTTTTGTAGAATCTGCAGGTGGATATTTGGAGCGCTTTGAGGCCTCTGCCGCCAAAGGAATTATCATTGCATAAAAACTAGATGGAAGCGTTCTCAGAAACTTCCTTGTGATGAGTGCATTCAACTCGCAGAGTGGAACCTTCCTTTCGATAGACCAGTTTTGAAACACTGTTTTTGTAGAATCCGCAAGTGGCTATTTGGAGCTCTTTGAGGCTTATGCTGGAAAAGGAAATATCTTCGTCTACAAACTAGACAGAAGCATTCTCAGAAACTTCTTTGTCATGTGGGGATTGAACTCACACAGTTGAACATTCCTTTACATAGAGCAGTTTTGCAACACCCTTTCGGTGGAAAGTGAAAGTGCTTATCTGGTGCGATGGCGGCATCTAGTGGATAAGGAAATACATTCAGATGAAAACAAGATACATCCATTCTCAGAAACTTCTTTGTGATGACTGCATTCTACTCACAGAGTTGAACCTTCCTTTTGATAGAGCAGTTTTGAAACACTCTTTTTGTGGAATCTGCAAGTGGCTATTTGGAGCGCTTTGAGGCCTATGCTGGAAAAGGAAATCTCTTCACATAAAACCTAGACAGAAGTATTCCCAGAAAGTTTTTCTGATGTGCGCATTCAACTCACCGAGTTGAACCTTCCTTTAGATAGAGCAGTTTTGAAACACTCTGTCTGTAGTACCTGCGAGAGGATATTTGGAGTGCTTTGAGTGCTACACTGTTAAAGGAAATATCTTCACTTGGAATCTAGACAGAAGAATTCTCAGAGACTTCCCTGTGCTCTCTGCATTCCACTCACAGAGTTGAACCTTCCTTTTGATAGAACAGTTTTGAAACACTCTTGTGGTCGAATCTGCAAGTCGATATTTGGAAGGTTTGGAGGCCTATCCTGGGAAAGGAAATATCTTCCCATCAAAACTAGACAGAAGCATTCTCAGAAACTTCTTAGTGATGTGCGCATTCAAGTCACAGAGTTGAAGCTTCCTTTTGATATAGCAGTTTTGAACCACTCTTTTAGTAGAATCTGCAAGTGGATGTTTGGAGAGCTAAGAGGCCAACACTGGAAAAGGAAATCTCTTCACGTAAAAACTAGACGGAAGCATTCTCAGAAACTTCAATGGGCTTTACGCATTCAACTCACAGAGTGCAATGTTGCTTTTGAGAGCGCAGTTTTAAAACACTGTTTTTGTAGAATTTGCTAGAGGATGTTTGGAGCGATGTGAGGCCTTTGCTGGAAAAGGAAATATCTTCACATAAAACCTGGACAGAAGCATTCTCAGAAACTCCTTTGTGATGAGTGCATTCAAATCACACACTTGAACCTTCCTTTGGAAAGAGCAGTTTTGAAACACTCTTTCTGAAGAATCTGCAAGTGGATATTTGGAGCGATTTGAGGCCTATGCTGGAAATGAAATATCTTCACCTAAAAACTAGACGGAAGCATTCTCAGAAACTCCTTTGTGATGAGTGCATTCAACTCACAGAGTTGAAGCTTCCTTTTGATAGAGCAGTTTTGAAACACTCTTTTAGCAGCATCTGCAGGTGGATATTTGGAGCGCTTTGAGGCCAAGGCTGGAAAACGAAATATCATCACATAAAAACTCGACAGAAGCATTCTCTGAAACTTCTTTGTGATGAGTGCATTCAACTCACAGACTCGAACGTTTCTTTTGATAGAACAGTTTAGAAACACTCCTTTTGTAGAATCTGCAAGTGTTTATTTGGAGCGCTTGGAGGCCTATGTTGGAAAAGGACATATCTTCACATCAAAAGTAGACAGACGCATTCTCAGAAACTTCTTTGTGATGAGTGCATTGAACTCACAGAGTTGAACCTACCTATTGATAGAGAAGTTTGGAAACACCCTTTTTGTAGAATCTGCAAGTGAATATTTGGCGCGATTTGAGGCCTATGCAGGAAACGGAAATATCTTCACATGAAAACTAGACAGATGAATTCTCAGAAACGTCTTTGTGATGAGTGCATTCAACTCACAGACTTGAAGCTTCCTTTTGAAAGAGCAGTTTCGAAACACTCTTTTTGTAGAATCTGCAAGTGGATATTTGGAGCGCTTTGAGGGCTATGCTGGAAAAGTTAATACCTTCACCTAAAAACTAGACAGACGCAAACCCAGAAACTTCTTTGTGACGTGTGCATTGAACTCACAGAGTTGAACCTTTCTTTTGATACAGAAGTTTTGAAACACTCTTTTCGTAGAATCTTCAAGTGGATGGATGGAGTGATTTGAGGCCTATGCTGGAAAAGGAAATACCTTCACGTAGAAACGAGACAAAAGCATTCTCAGAAAGTTCCCTGTGCTTTGTGCATTCAACTCACAGAGTTGAACATTCCCTTTGATAGAGCAGTTTTGAAACACTCTTTTTGTAGAATCTGCAGGTGGATATTTGGAGCGCTTTGAGGCCTCTGCCGCCAAAGGAATTATCATTGCATAAAAACTAGATGGAAGCGTTCTCAGAAACTTCCTTGTGATGAGTGCATTCAACTCGCAGAGTGGAACCTTCCTTTCGATAGACCAGTTTTGAAACACTGTTTTTGTAGAATCCGCAAGTGGCTATTTGGAGCTCTTTGAGGCTTATGCTGGAAAAGGAAATATCTTCGTCTACAAACTAGACAGAAGCATTCTCAGAAACTTCTTTGTCATGTGGGGATTGAACTCACACAGTTGAACATTCCTTTACATAGAGCAGTTTTGCAACACCCTTTCGGTGGAAAGTGAAAGTGCTTATCTGGTGCGATGGCGGCATCTAGTGGATAAGGAAATACATTCAGATGAAAACAAGATACATCCATTCTCAGAAACTTCTTTGTGATGACTGCATTCTACTCACAGAGTTGAACCTTCCTTTTGATAGAGCAGTTTTGAAACACTCTTTTTGTGGAATCTGCAAGTGGCTATTTGGAGCGCTTTGAGGCCTATGCTGGAAAAGGAAATCTCTTCACATAAAACCTAGACAGAAGTATTCCCAGAAAGTTTTTCTGATGTGCGCATTCAACTCACCGAGTTGAACCTTCCTTTAGATAGAGCAGTTTTGAAACACTCTGTCTGTAGTACCTGCGAGAGGATATTTGGAGTGCTTTGAGTGCTACACTGTTAAAGGAAATATCTTCACTTGGAATCTAGACAGAAGAATTCTCAGAGACTTCCCTGTGCTCTCTGCATTCCACTCACAGAGTTGAACCTTCCTTTTGATAGAACAGTTTTGAAACACTCTTGTGGTCGAATCTGCAAGTCGATATTTGGAAGGTTTGGAGGCCTATCCTGGGAAAGGAAATATCTTCCCATCAAAACTAGACAGAAGCATTCTCAGAAACTTCTTAGTGATGTGCGCATTCAAGTCACAGAGTTGAAGCTTCCTTTTGATATAGCAGTTTTGAACCACTCTTTTAGTAGAATCTGCAAGTGGATGTTTGGAGAGCTAAGAGGCCAACACTGGAAAAGGAAATCTCTTCACGTAAAAACTAGACGGAAGCATTCTCAGAAACTTCAATGGGCTTTACGCATTCAACTCACAGAGTGCAATGTTGCTTTTGAGAGCGCAGTTTTAAAACACTGTTTTTGTAGAATTTGCTAGAGGATGTTTGGAGCGATGTGAGGCCTTTGCTGGAAAAGGAAATATCTTCACATAAAACCTGGACAGAAGCATTCTCAGAAACTCCTTTGTGATGAGTGCATTCAAATCACACACTTGAACCTTCCTTTGGAAAGAGCAGTTTTGAAACACTCTTTCTGAAGAATCTGCAAGTGGATATTTGGAGCGATTTGAGGCCTATGCTGGAAATGAAATATCTTCACCTAAAAACTAGACGGAAGCATTCTCAGAAACTCCTTTGTGATGAGTGCATTCAACTCACAGAGTTGAAGCTTCCTTTTGATAGAGCAGTTTTGAAACACTCTTTTAGCAGCATCTGCAGGTGGATATTTGGAGCGCTTTGAGGCCAAGGCTGGAAAACGAAATATCATCACATAAAAACTCGACAGAAGCATTCTCTGAAACTTCTTTGTGATGAGTGCATTCAACTCACAGACTCGAACGTTTCTTTTGATAGAACAGTTTAGAAACACTCCTTTTGTAGAATCTGCAAGTGTTTATTTGGAGCGCTTGGAGGCCTATGTTGGAAAAGGACATATCTTCACATCAAAAGTAGACAGACGCATTCTCAGAAACTTCTTTGTGATGAGTGCATTGAACTCACAGAGTTGAACCTACCTATTGATAGAGAAGTTTGGAAACACCCTTTTTGTAGAATCTGCAAGTGAATATTTGGCGCGATTTGAGGCCTATGCAGGAAACGGAAATATCTTCACATGAAAACTAGACAGATGAATTCTCAGAAACGTCTTTGTGATGAGTGCATTCAACTCACAGACTTGAAGCTTCCTTTTGAAAGAGCAGTTTCGAAACACTCTTTTTGTAGAATCTGCAAGTGGATATTTGGAGCGCTTTGAGGGCTATGCTGGAAAAGTTAATACCTTCACCTAAAAACTAGACAGACGCAAACCCAGAAACTTCTTTGTGACGTGTGCATTGAACTCACAGAGTTGAACCTTTCTTTTGATACAGAAGTTTTGAAACACTCTTTTCGTAGAATCTTCAAGTGGATGGATGGAGTGATTTGAGGCCTATGCTGGAAAAGGAAATACCTTCACGTAGAAACGAGAAAAAAGCATTCTCAGAAAGTTCCCTGTGCTTTGTGCATTCAACTCACAGAGTTGAACATTCCCTTTGATAGAGCAGTTTTGAAACACTCTTTTTGTAGAATCTGCAGGTGGATATTTGGAGCGCTTTGAGGCCTCTGCCGCCAAAGGAATTATCATTGCATAAAAACTAGATGGAAGCGTTCTCAGAAACTTCCTTGTGATGAGTGCATTCAACTCGCAGAGTGGAACCTTCCTTTCGATAGACCAGTTTTGAAACACTGTTTTTGTAGAATCCGCAAGTGGCTATTTGGAGCTCTTTGAGGCTTATGCTGGAAAAGGAAATATCTTCGTCTACAAACTAGACAGAAGCATTCTCAGAAACTTCTTTGTCATGTGGGGATTGAACTCACAGAGTTGAACATTCCTTTACATAGAGCAGTTTTGCAACACCCTTTCGGTGGAAAGTGAAAGTGCTTATCTGGTGCGATGGCGGCATCTAGTGGATAAGGAAATACATTCAGATGAAAACAAGATACATCCATTCTCAGAAACTTCTTTGTGATGACTGCATTCTACTCACAGAGTTGAACCTTCCTTTTGATAGAGCAGTTTTGAAACACTCTTTTTGTGGAATCTGCAAGTGGCTATTTGGAGCGCTTTGAGGCCTATGCTGGAAAAGGAAATCTCTTCACATAAAACCTAGACAGAAGTATTCCCAGAAAGTTTTTCTGATGTGCGCATTCAACTCACCGAGTTGAACCTTCCTTTAGATAGAGCAGTTTTGAAACACTCTGTCTGTAGTACCTGCGAGAGGATATTTGGAGTGCTTTGAGTGCTACACTGTTAAAGGAAATATCTTCACTTGGAATCTAGACAGAAGAATTCTCAGAGACTTCCCTGTGCTCTCTGCATTCCACTCACAGAGTTGAACCTTCCTTTTGATAGAACAGTTTTGAAACACTCTTGTGGTCGAATCTGCAAGTCGATATTTGGAAGGTTTGGAGGCCTATCCTGGGAAAGGAAATATCTTCCCATCAAAACTAGACAGAAGCATTCTCAGAAACTTCTTAGTGATGTGCGCATTCAAGTCACAGAGTTGAAGCTTCCTTTTGATATAGCAGTTTTGAACCACTCTTTTAGTAGAATCTGCAAGTGGATGTTTGGAGAGCTAAGAGGCCAACACTGGAAAAGGAAATCTCTTCACGTAAAAACTAGACGGAAGCATTCTCAGAAACTTCAATGGGCTTTACGCATTCAACTCACAGAGTGCAATGTTGCTTTTGAGAGCGCAGTTTTAAAACACTGTTTTTGTAGAATTTGCTAGAGGATGTTTGGAGCGATGTGAGGCCTTTGCTGGAAAAGGAAATATCTTCACATAAAACCTGGACAGAAGCATTCTCAGAAACTCCTTTGTGATGAGTGCATTCAAATCACACACTTGAACCTTCCTTTGGAAAGAGCAGTTTTGAAACACTCTTTCTGAAGAATCTGCAAGTGGATATTTGGAGCGATTTGAGGCCTATGCTGGAAATGAAATATCTTCACCTAAAAACTAGACGGAAGCATTCTCAGAAACTCCTTTGTGATGAGTGCATTCAACTCACAGAGTTGAAGCTTCCTTTTGATAGAGCAGTTTTGAAACACTCTTTTAGCAGCATCTGCAGGTGGATATTTGGAGCGCTTTGAGGCCAAGGCTGGAAAACGAAATATCATCACATAAAAACTCGACAGAAGCATTCTCTGAAACTTCTTTGTGATGAGTGCATTCAACTCACAGACTCGAACGTTTCTTTTGATAGAACAGTTTAGAAACACTCCTTTTGTAGAATCTGCAAGTGTTTATTTGGAGCGCTTGGAGGCCTATGTTGGAAAAGGACATATCTTCACATCAAAAGTAGACAGACGCATTCTCAGAAACTTCTTTGTGATGAGTGCATTGAACTCACAGAGTTGAACCTACCTATTGATAGAGAAGTTTGGAAACACCCTTTTTGTAGAATCTGCAAGTGAATATTTGGCGCGATTTGAGGCCTATGCAGGAAACGGAAATATCTTCACATGAAAACTAGACAGATGAATTCTCAGAAACGTCTTTGTGATGAGTGCATTCAACTCACAGACTTGAAGCTTCCTTTTGAAAGAGCAGTTTCGAAACACTCTTTTTGTAGAATCTGCAAGTGGATATTTGGAGCGCTTTGAGGGCTATGCTGGAAAAGTTAATACCTTCACCTAAAAACTAGACAGACGCAAACCCAGAAACTTCTTTGTGACGTGTGCATTGAACTCACAGAGTTGAACCTTTCTTTTGATACAGAAGTTTTGAAACACTCTTTTCGTAGAATCTTCAAGTGGATGGATGGAGTGATTTGAGGCCTATGCTGGAAAAGGAAATACCTTCACGTAGAAACGAGAAAAAAGCATTCTCAGAAAGTTCCCTGTGCTTTGTGCATTCAACTCACAGAGTTGAACATTCCCTTTGATAGAGCAGTTTTGAAACACTCTTTTTGTAGAATCTGCAGGTGGATATTTGGAGCGCTTTGAGGCCTCTGCCGCCAAAGGAATTATCATTGCATAAAAACTAGATGGAAGCGTTCTCAGAAACTTCCTTGTGATGAGTGCATTCAACTCGCAGAGTGGAACCTTCCTTTCGATAGACCAGTTTTGAAACACTGTTTTTGTAGAATCCGCAAGTGGCTATTTGGAGCTCTTTGAGGCTTATGCTGGAAAAGGAAATATCTTCGTCTACAAACTAGACAGAAGCATTCTCAGAAACTTCTTTGTCATGTGGGGATTGAACTCACAGAGTTGAACATTCCTTTACATAGAGCAGTTTTGCAACACCCTTTCGGTGGAAAGTGAAAGTGCTTATCTGGTGCGATGGCGGCATCTAGTGGATAAGGAAATACATTCAGATGAAAACAAGATACATCCATTCTCAGAAACTTCTTTGTGATGACTGCATTCTACTCACAGAGTTGAACCTTCCTTTTGATAGAGCAGTTTTGAAACACTCTTTTTGTGGAATCTGCAAGTGGCTATTTGGAGCGCTTTGAGGCCTATGCTGGAAAAGGAAATCTCTTCACATAAAACCTAGACAGAAGTATTCCCAGAAAGTTTTTCTGATGTGCGCATTCAACTCACCGAGTTGAACCTTCCTTTAGATAGAGCAGTTTTGAAACACTCTGTCTGTAGTACCTGCGAGAGGATATTTGGAGTGCTTTGAGTGCTACACTGTTAAAGGAAATATCTTCACTTGGAATCTAGACAGAAGAATTCTCAGAGACTTCCCTGTGCTCTCTGCATTCCACTCACAGAGTTGAACCTTCCTTTTGATAGAACAGTTTTGAAACACTCTTGTGGTAGAATCTGCAAGTCGATATTTGGAAGGTTTGGAGGCCTATCCTGGGAAAGGAAATATCTTCCCATCAAAACTAGACAGAAGCATTCTCAGAAACTTCTTAGTGATGTGCGCATTCAAGTCACAGAGTTGAAGCTTCCTTTTGATATAGCAGTTTTGAACCACTCTTTTAGTAGAATCTGCAAGTGGATGTTTGGAGAGCTAAGAGGCCAACACTGGAAAAGGAAATCTCTTCACGTAAAAACTAGACGGAAGCATTCTCAGAAACTTCAATGGGCTTTACGCATTCAACTCACAGAGTGCAATGTTGCTTTTGAGAGCGCAGTTTTAAAACACTGTTTTTGTAGAATTTGCTAGAGGATGTTTGGAGCGATGTGAGGCCTTTGCTGGAAAAGGAAATATCTTCACATAAAACCTGGACAGAAGCATTCTCAGAAACTCCTTTGTGATGAGTGCATTCAAATCACACACTTGAACCTTCCTTTGGAAAGAGCAGTTTTGAAACACTCTTTCTGAAGAATCTGCAAGTGGATATTTGGAGCGATTTGAGGCCTATGCTGGAAATGAAATATCTTCTCCTAAAAACTAGACGGAAGCATTCTCAGAAACTCCTTTGTGATGAGTGCATTCAACTCACAGAGTTGAAGCTTCCTTTTGATAGAGCAGTTTTGAAACACTCTTTTAGCAGCATCTGCAGGTGGATATTTGGAGCGCTTTGAGGCCAAGGCTGGAAAACGAAATATCATCACATAAAAACTCGACAGAAGCATTCTCTGAAACTTCTTTGTGATGAGTGCATTCAACTCACAGACTCGAACGTTTCTTTTGATAGAACAGTTTAGAAACACTCCTTTTGTAGAATCTGCAAGTGTTTATTTGGAGCGCTTGGAGGCCTATGTTGGAAAAGGACATATCTTCACATCAAAAGTAGACAGACGCATTCTCAGAAACTTCTTTGTGATGAGTGCATTGAACTCACAGAGTTGAACCTACCTATTGATAGAGAAGTTTGGAAACACCCTTTTTGTAGAATCTGCAAGTGAATATTTGGCGCGATTTGAGGCCTATGCAGGAAACGGAAATATCTTCACATGAAAACTAGACAGATGAATTCTCAGAAACGTCTTTGTGATGAGTGCATTCAACTCACAGACTTGAAGCTTCCTTTTGAAAGAGCAGTTTCGAAACACTCTTTTTGTAGAATCTGCAAGTGGATATTTGGAGCGCTTTGAGGGCTATGCTGGAAAAGTTAATACCTTCACCTAAAAACTAGACAGACGCAAACCCAGAAACTTCTTTGTGACGTGTGCATTGAACTCACAGAGTTGAACCTTTCTTTTGATACAGAAGTTTTGAAACACTCTTTTCGTAGAATCTTCAAGTGGATGGATGGAGTGATTTGAGGCCTATGCTGGAAAAGGAAATACCTTCACGTAGAAACGAGAAAAAAGCATTCTCAGAAAGTTCCCTGTGCTTTGTGCATTCAACTCACAGAGTTGAACATTCCCTTTGATAGAGCAGTTTTGAAACACTCTTTTTGTAGAATCTGCAGGTGGATATTTGGAGCGCTTTGAGGCCTCTGCCGCCAAAGGAATTATCATTGCATAAAAACTAGATGGAAGCGTTCTCAGAAACTTCCTTGTGATGAGTGCATTCAACTCGCAGAGTGGAACCTTCCTTTCGATAGACCAGTTTTGAAACACTGTTTTTGTAGAATCCGCAAGTGGCTATTTGGAGCTCTTTGAGGCTTATGCTGGAAAAGGAAATATCTTCGTCTACAAACTAGACAGAAGCATTCTCAGAAACTTCTTTGTCATGTGGGGATTGAACTCACACAGTTGAACATTCCTTTACATAGAGCAGTTTTGCAACACCCTTTCGGTGGACAGTGAAAGTGCTTATTTGGTGCGATGGTGGCATCTAGTGGATAAGGAAATACATTCAGATGAAAACAAGATACATCCATTCTCAGAAACTTCTTTGTGATGACTGCATTCTACTCACAGAGTTGAACCTTCCTTTTGATAGAGCAGTTTTGAAACACTCTTTTTGTGGAATCTGCAAGTGGCTATTTGGAGCGCTTTGAGGCCTATGCTGGAAAAGGAAATCTCTTCACATAAAACCTAGACAGAAGTATTCCCAGAAAGTTTTTCTGATGTGCGCATTCAACTCACCGAGTTGAACCTTCCTTTAGATAGAGCAGTTTTGAAACACTCTGTCTGTAGTACCTGCGAGAGGATATTTGGAGTGCTTTGAGTGCTACACTGTTAAAGGAAATATCTTCACTTGGAATCTAGACAGAAGAATTCTCAGAGACTTCCCTGTGCTCTCTGCATTCCACTCACAGAGTTGAACCTTCCTTTTGATAGAACAGTTTTGAAACACTCTTGTGGTAGAATCTGCAAGTCGATATTTGGAAGGTTTGGAGGCCTATCCTGGGAAAGGAAATATCTTCCCATCAAAACTAGACAGAAGCATTCTCAGAAACTTCTTAGTGATGTGCGCATTCAAGTCACAGAGTTGAAGCTTCCTTTTGATATAGCAGTTTTGAACCACTCTTTTAGTAGAATCTGCAAGTGGATGTTTGGAGAGCTAAGAGGCCAACACTGGAAAAGGAAATCTCTTCACGTAAAAACTAGACGGAAGCATTCTCAGAAACTTCAATGGGCTTTACGCATTCAACTCACAGAGTGCAATGTTGCTTTTGAGAGCGCAGTTTTAAAACACTGTTTTTGTAGAATTTGCTAGAGGATGTTTGGAGCGATGTGAGGCCTTTGCTGGAAAAGGAAATATCTTCACATAAAACCTGGACAGAAGCATTCTCAGAAACTCCTTTGTGATGAGTGCATTCAAATCACACACTTGAACCTTCCTTTGGAAAGAGCAGTTTTGAAACACTCTTTCTGAAGAATCTGCAAGTGGATATTTGGAGCGATTTGAGGCCTATGCTGGAAATGAAATATCTTCACCTAAAAACTAGACGGAAGCATTCTCAGAAACTCCTTTGTGATGAGTGCATTCAACTCACAGAGTTGAAGCTTCCTTTTGATAGAGCAGTTTTGAAACACTCTTTTAGCAGCATCTGCAGGTGGATATTTGGAGCGCTTTGAGGCCAAGGCTGGAAAACGAAATATCATCACATAAAAACTCGACAGAAGCATTCTCTGAAACTTCTTTGTGATGAGTGCATTCAACTCACAGACTCGAACGTTTCTTTTGATAGAACAGTTTAGAAACACTCCTTTTGTAGAATCTGCAAGTGTTTATTTGGAGCGCTTGGAGGCCTATGTTGGAAAAGGACATATCTTCACATCAAAAGTAGACAGACGCATTCTCAGAAACTTCTTTGTGATGAGTGCATTGAACTCACAGAGTTGAACCTACCTATTGATAGAGAAGTTTGGAAACACCCTTTTTGTAGAATCTGCAAGTGAATATTTGGCGCGATTTGAGGCCTATGCAGGAAACGGAAATATCTTCACATGAAAACTAGACAGATGAATTCTCAGAAACGTCTTTGTGATGAGTGCATTCAACTCACAGACTTGAAGCTTCCTTTTGAAAGAGCAGTTTCGAAACACTCTTTTTGTAGAATCTGCAAGTGGATATTTGGAGCGCTTTGAGGGCTATGCTGGAAAAGTTAATACCTTCACCTAAAAACTAGACAGACGCAAACCCAGAAACTTCTTTGTGACGTGTGCATTGAACTCACAGAGTTGAACCTTTCTTTTGATACAGAAGTTTTGAAACACTCTTTTCGTAGAATCTTCAAGTGGATGGATGGAGTGATTTGAGGCCTATGCTGGAAAAGGAAATACCTTCACGTAGAAACGAGACAAAAGCATTCTCAGAAAGTTCCCTGTGCTTTGTGCATTCAACTCACAGAGTTGAACATTCCCTTTGATAGAGCAGTTTTGAAACACTCTTTTTGTAGAATCTGCAGGTGGATATTTGGAGCGCTTTGAGGCCTCTGCCGCCAAAGGAATTATCATTGCATAAAAACTAGATGGAAGCGTTCTCAGAAACTTCCTTGTGATGAGTGCATTCAACTCGCAGAGTGGAACCTTCCTTTCGATAGACCAGTTTTGAAACACTGTTTTTGTAGAATCCGCAAGTGGCTATTTGGAGCTCTTTGAGGCTTATGCTGGAAAAGGAAATATCTTCGTCTACAAACTAGACAGAAGCATTCTCAGAAACTTCTTTGTCATGTGGGGATTGAACTCACAGAGTTGAGCATTCCTTTACATAGAGCAGTTTTGCAACACCCTTTCGGTGGAAAGTGAAAGTGCTTATCTGGTGCGATGGCGGCATCTAGTGGATAAGGAAATACATTCAGATGAAAACAAGATACATCCATTCTCAGAAACTTCTTTGTGATGACTGCATTCTACTCACAGAGTTGAACCTTCCTTTTGATAGAGCAGTTTTGAAACACTCTTTTTGTGGAATCTGCAAGTGGCTATTTGGAGCGCTTTGAGGCCTATGCTGGAAAAGGAAATCTCTTCACATAAAACCTAGACAGAAGTATTCCCAGAAAGTTTTTCTGATGTGCGCATTCAACTCACCGAGTTGAGCCTTCCTTTAGATAGAGCAGTTTTGAAACACTCTGTCTGTAGTACCTGCGAGAGGATATTTGGAGTGCTTTGAGTGCTACACTGTTAAAGGAAATATCTTCACTTGGAATCTAGACAGAAGAATTCTCAGAGACTTCCCTGTGCTCTCTGCATTCCACTCACAGAGTTGAACCTTCCTTTTGATAGAACAGTTTTGAAACACTCTTGTGGTAGAATCTGCAAGTCGATATTTGGAAGGTTTGGAGGCCTATCCTGGGAAAGGAAATATCTTCCCATCAAAACTAGACAGAAGCATTCTCAGAAACTTCTTAGTGATGTGCGCATTCAAGTCACAGAGTTGAAGCTTCCTTTTGATATAGCAGTTTTGAACCACTCTTTTAGTAGAATCTGCAAGTGGATGTTTGGAGAGCTAAGAGGCCAACACTGGAAAAGGAAATCTCTTCACGTAAAAACTAGACGGAAGCATTCTCAGAAACTTCAATGGGCTTTACGCATTCAACTCACAGAGTGCAATGTTGCTTTTGAGAGCGCAGTTTTAAAACACTGTTTTTGTAGAATTTGCTAGAGGATGTTTGGAGCGATGTGAGGCCTTTGCTGGAAAAGGAAATATCTTCACATAAAACCTGGACAGAAGCATTCTCAGAAACTCCTTTGTGATGAGTGCATTCAAATCACACACTTGAACCTTCCTTTGGAAAGAGCAGTTTTGAAACACTCTTTCTGAAGAATCTGCAAGTGGATATTTGGAGCGATTTGAGGCCTATGCTGGAAATGAAATATCTTCACCTAAAAACTAGACGGAAGCATTCTCAGAAACTCCTTTGTGATGAGTGCATTCAACTCACAGAGTTGAAGCTTCCTTTTGATAGAGCAGTTTTGAAACACTCTTTTAGCAGCATCTGCAGGTGGATATTTGGAGCGCTTTGAGGCCAAGGCTGGAAAACGAAATATCATCACATAAAAACTCGACAGAAGCATTCTCTGAAACTTCTTTGTGATGAGTGCATTCAACTCACAGACTCGAACGTTTCTTTTGATAGAACAGTTTAGAAACACTCCTTTTGTAGAATCTGCAAGTGTTTATTTGGAGCGCTTGGAGGCCTATGTTGGAAAAGGACATATCTTCACATCAAAAGTAGACAGACGCATTCTCAGAAACTTCTTTGTGATGAGTGCATTGAACTCACAGAGTTGAACCTACCTATTGATAGAGAAGTTTGGAAACACCCTTTTTGTAGAATCTGCAAGTGAATATTTGGCGCGATTTGAGGCCTATGCAGGAAACGGAAATATCTTCACATGAAAACTAGACAGATGAATTCTCAGAAACGTCTTTGTGATGAGTGCATTCAACTCACAGACTTGAAGCTTCCTTTTGAAAGAGCAGTTTCGAAACACTCTTTTTGTAGAATCTGCAAGTGGATATTTGGAGCGCTTTGAGGGCTATGCTGGAAAAGTTAATACCTTCACCTAAAAACTAGACAGACGCAAACCCAGAAACTTCTTTGTGACGTGTGCATTGAACTCACAGAGTTGAACCTTCCTTTTGATACAGAAGTTTTGAAACACTCTTTTCGTAGAATCTTCAAGTGGATGGATGGAGTGATTTGAGGCCTATGCTGGAAAAGGAAATACCTTCACGTAGAAACGAGACAAAAGCATTCTCAGAAAGTTCCCTGTGCTTTGTGCATTCAACTCACAGAGTTGAACATTCCCTTTGATAGAGCAGTTTTGAAACACTCTTTTTGTAGAATCTGCAGGTGGATATTTGGAGCGCTTTGAGGCCTCTGCCGCCAAAGGAATTATCATTGCATAAAAACTAGATGGAAGCGTTCTCAGAAACTTCCTTGTGATGAGTGCATTCAACTCGCAGAGTGGAACCTTCCTTTCGATAGACCAGTTTTGAAACACTGTTTTTGTAGAATCCGCAAGTGGCTATTTGGAGCTCTTTGAGGCTTATGCTGGAAAAGGAAATATCTTCGTCTACAAACTAGACAGAAGCATTCTCAGAAACTTCTTTGTCATGTGGGGATTGAACTCACACAGTTGAACATTCCTTTACATAGAGCAGTTTTGCAACACCCTTTCGGTGGAAAGTGAAAGTGCTTATCTGGTGCGATGGCGGCATCTAGTGGATAAGGAAATACATTCAGATGAAAACAAGATACATCCATTCTCAGAAACTTCTTTGTGATGACTGCATTCTACTCACAGAGTTGAACCTTCCTTTTGATAGAGCAGTTTTGAAACACTCTTTTTGTGGAATCTGCAAGTGGCTATTTGGAGCGCTTTGAGGCCTATGCTGGAAAAGGAAATCTCTTCACATAAAACCTAGACAGAAGTATTCCCAGAAAGTTTTTCTGATGTGCGCATTCAACTCACCGAGTTGAACCTTCCTTTAGATAGAGCAGTTTTGAAACACTCTGTCTGTAGTACCTGCGAGAGGATATTTGGAGTGCTTTGAGTGCTACACTGTTAAAGGAAATATCTTCACTTGGAATCTAGACAGAAGAATTCTCAGAGACTTCCCTGTGCTCTCTGCATTCCACTCACAGAGTTGAACCTTCCTTTTGATAGAACCGTTTTGAAACACTCTTGTGGTAGAATCTGCAAGTCGATATTTGGAAGGTTTGGAGGCCTATCCTGGGAAAGGAAATATCTTCCCATCAAAACTAGACAGAAGCATTCTCAGAAACTTCTTAGTGATGTGCGCATTCAAGTCACAGAGTTGAAGCTTCCTTTTGATATAGCAGTTTTGAACCACTCTTTTAGTAGAATCTGCAAGTGGATGTTTGGAGAGCTAAGAGGCCAACACTGGAAAAGGAAATCTCTTCACGTAAAAACTAGACGGAAGCATTCTCAGAAACTTCAATGGGCTTTACGCATTCAACTCACAGAGTGCAATGTTGCTCTTGAGAGCGCAGTTTTAAAACACTGTTTTTGTAGAATTTGCTAGAGGATGTTTGGAGCGATGTGAGGCCTTTGCTGGAAAAGGAAATATCTTCACATAAAACCTGGACAGAAGCATTCTCAGAAACTCCTTTGTGATGAGTGCATTCAAATCACACACTTGAACCTTCCTTTGGAAAGAGCAGTTTTGAAACACTCTTTCTGAAGAATCTGCAAGTGGATATTTGGAGCGATTTGAGGCCTATGCTGGAAATGAAATATCTTCACCTAAAAACTAGACGGAAGCATTCTCAGAAACTCCTTTGTGATGAGTGCATTCAACTCACAGAGTTGAAGCTTCCTTTTGATAGAGCAGTTTTGAAACACTCTTTTAGCAGCATCTGCAGGTGGATATTTGGAGCGCTTTGAGGCCAAGGCTGGAAAACGAAATATCATCACATAAAAACTCGACAGAAGCATTCTCTGAAACTTCTTTGTGATGAGTGCATTCAACTCACAGACTCGAACGTTTCTTTTGATAGAACAGTTTAGAAACACTCCTTTTGTAGAATCTGCAAGTGTTTATTTGGAGCGCTTGGAGGCCTATGTTGGAAAAGGACATATCTTCACATCAAAAGTAGACAGACGCATTCTCAGAAACTTCTTTGTGATGAGTGCATTGAACTCACAGAGTTGAACCTACCTATTGATAGAGAAGTTTGGAAACACCCTTTTTGTAGAATCTGCAAGTGAATATTTGGCGCGATTTGAGGCCTATGCAGGAAACGGAAATATCTTCACATGAAAACTAGACAGATGAATTCTCAGAAACGTCTTTGTGATGAGTGCATTCAACTCACAGACTTGAAGCTTCCTTTTGAAAGAGCAGTTTCGAAACACTCTTTTTGTAGAATCTGCAAGTGGATATTTGGAGCGCTTTGAGGGCTATGCTGGAAAAGTTAATACCTTCACCTAAAAACTAGACAGACGCAAACCCAGAAACTTCTTTGTGACGTGTGCATTGAACTCACAGAGTTGAACCTTTCTTTTGATACAGAAGTTTTGAAACACTCTTTTCGTAGAATCTTCAAGTGGATGGATGGAGTGATTTGAGGCCTATGCTGGAAAAGGAAATACCTTCACGTAGAAACGAGACAAAAGCATTCTCAGAAAGTTCCCTGTGCTTTGTGCATTCAACTCACAGAGTTGAACATTCCCTTTGATAGAGCAGTTTTGAAACACTCTTTTTGTAGAATCTGCAGGTGGATATTTGGAGCGCTTTGAGGCCTCTGCCGCCAAAGGAATTATCATTGCATAAAAACTAGATGGAAGCGTTCTCAGAAACTTCCTTGTGATGAGTGCATTCAACTCGCAGAGTGGAACCTTCCTTTCGATAGACCAGTTTTGAAACACTGTTTTTGTAGAATCCGCAAGTGGCTATTTGGAGCTCTTTGAGGCTTATGCTGGAAAAGGAAATATCTTCGTCTACAAACTAGACAGAAGCATTCTCAGAAACTTCTTTGTCATGTGGGGATTGAACTCACAGAGTTGAGCATTCCTTTACATAGAGCAGTTTTGCAACACCCTTTCGGTGGAAAGTGAAAGTGCTTATCTGGTGCGATGGCGGCATCTAGTGGATAAGGAAATACATTCAGATGAAAACAAGATACATCCATTCTCAGAAACTTCTTTGTGATGACTGCATTCTACTCACAGAGTTGAACCTTCCTTTTGATAGAGCAGTTTTGAAACACTCTTTTTGTGGAATCTGCAAGTGGCTATTTGGAGCGCTTTGAGGCCTATGCTGGAAAAGGAGATCTCTTCACATAAAACCTAGACAGAAGTATTCCCAGAAAGTTTTTCTGATGTGCGCATTCAACTCACCGAGTTGAGCCTTCCTTTAGATAGAGCAGTTTTGAAACACTCTGTCTGTAGTACCTGCGAGAGGATATTTGGAGTGCTTTGAGTGCTACACTGTTAAAGGAAATATCTTCACTTGGAATCTAGACAGAAGAATTCTCAGAGACTTCCCTGTGCTCTCTGCATTCCACTCACAGAGTTGAACCTTCCTTTTGATAGAACAGTTTTGAAACACTCTTGTGGTAGAATCTGCAAGTCGATATTTGGAAGGTTTGGAGGCCTATCCTGGGAAAGGAAATATCTTCCCATCAAAACTAGACAGAAGCATTCTCAGAAACTTCTTAGTGATGTGCGCATTCAAGTCACAGAGTTGAAGCTTCCTTTTGATATAGCAGTTTTGAACCACTCTTTTAGTAGAATCTGCAAGTGGATGTTTGGAGAGCTAAGAGGCCAACACTGGAAAAGGAAATCTCTTCACGTAAAAACTAGACGGAAGCATTCTCAGAAACTTCAATGGGCTTTACGCATTCAACTCACAGAGTGCAATGTTGCTTTTGAGAGCGCAGTTTTAAAACACTGTTTTTGTAGAATTTGCTAGAGGATGTTTGGAGCGATGTGAGGCCTTTGCTGGAAAAGGAAATATCTTCACATAAAACCTGGACAGAAGCATTCTCAGAAACTCCTTTGTGATGAGTGCATTCAAATCACACACTTGAACCTTCCTTTGGAAAGAGCAGTTTTGAAACACTCTTTCTGAAGAATCTGCAAGTGGATATTTGGAGCGATTTGAGGCCTATGCTGGAAATGAAATATCTTCACCTAAAAACTAGACGGAAGCATTCTCAGAAACTCCTTTGTGATGAGTGCATTCAACTCACAGAGTTGAAGCTTCCTTTTGATAGAGCAGTTTTGAAACACTCTTTTAGCAGCATCTGCAGGTGGATATTTGGAGCGCTTTGAGGCCAAGGCTGGAAAACGAAATATCATCACATAAAAACTCGACAGAAGCATTCTCTGAAACTTCTTTGTGATGAGTGCATTCAACTCACAGACTCGAACGTTTCTTTTGATAGAACAGTTTAGAAACACTCCTTTTGTAGAATCTGCAAGTGTTTATTTGGAGCGCTTGGAGGCCTATGTTGGAAAAGGACATATCTTCACATCAAAAGTAGACAGACGCATTCTCAGAAACTTCTTTGTGATGAGTGCATTGAACTCACAGAGTTGAACCTACCTATTGATAGAGAAGTTTGGAAACACCCTTTTTGTAGAATCTGCAAGTGAATATTTGGCGCGATTTGAGGCCTATGCAGGAAACGGAAATATCTTCACATGAAAACTAGACAGATGAATTCTCAGAAACGTCTTTGTGATGAGTGCATTCAACTCACAGACTTGAAGCTTCCTTTTGAAAGAGCAGTTTCGAAACACTCTTTTTGTAGAATCTGCAAGTGGATATTTGGAGCGCTTTGAGGGCTATGCTGGAAAAGTTAATACCTTCACCTAAAAACTAGACAGACGCAAACCCAGAAACTTCTTTGTGACGTGTGCATTGAACTCACAGAGTTGAACCTTCCTTTTGATACAGAAGTTTTGAAACACTCTTTTCGTAGAATCTTCAAGTGGATGGATGGAGTGATTTGAGGCCTATGCTGGAAAAGGAAATACCTTCACGTAGAAACGAGACAAAAGCATTCTCAGAAAGTTCCCTGTGCTTTGTGCATTCAACTCACAGAGTTGAACATTCCCTTTGATAGAGCAGTTTTGAAACACTCTTTTTGTAGAATCTGCAGGTGGATATTTGGAGCGCTTTGAGGCCTCTGCCGCCAAAGGAATTATCATTGCATAAAAACTAGATGGAAGCGTTCTCAGAAACTTCCTTGTGATGAGTGCATTCAACTCGCAGAGTGGAACCTTCCTTTCGATAGACCAGTTTTGAAACACTGTTTTTGTAGAATCTGCAAGTGGCTATTTGGAGCTCTTTGAGGCTTATGCTGGAAAAGGAAATATCTTCGTCTACAAACTAGACAGAAGCATTCTCAGAAACTTCTTTGTCATGTGGGGATTGAACTCACACAGTTGAACATTCCTTTACATAGAGCAGTTTTGCAACACCCTTTCGGTGGAAAGTGAAAGTGCTTATCTGGTGCGATGGCGGCATCTAGTGGATAAGGAAATACATTCAGATGAAAACAAGATACATCCATTCTCAGAAACTTCTTTGTGATGACTGCATTCTACTCACAGAGTTGAACCTTCCTTTTGATAGAGCAGTTTTGAAACACTCTTTTTGTGGAATCTGCAAGTGGCTATTTGGAGCGCTTTGAGGCCTATGCTGGAAAAGGAAATCTCTTCACATAAAACCTAGACAGAAGTATTCCCAGAAAGTTTTTCTGATGTGCGCATTCAACTCACCGAGTTGAACCTTCCTTTAGATAGAGCAGTTTTGAAACACTCTGTCTGTAGTACCTGCGAGAGGATATTTGGAGTGCTTTGAGTGCTACACTGTTAAAGGAAATATCTTCACTTGGAATCTAGACAGAAGAATTCTCAGAGACTTCCCTGTGCTCTCTGCATTCCACTCACAGAGTTGAACCTTCCTTTTGATAGAACCGTTTTGAAACACTCTTGTGGTAGAATCTGCAAGTCGATATTTGGAAGGTTTGGAGGCCTATCCTGGGAAAGGAAATATCTTCCCATCAAAACTAGACAGAAGCATTCTCAGAAACTTCTTAGTGATGTGCGCATTCAAGTCACAGAGTTGAAGCTTCCTTTTGATATAGCAGTTTTGAACCACTCTTTTAGTAGAATCTGCAAGTGGATGTTTGGAGAGCTAAGAGGCCAACACTGGAAAAGGAAATCTCTTCACGTAAAAACTAGACGGAAGCATTCTCAGAAACTTCAATGGGCTTTACGCATTCAACTCACAGAGTGCAATGTTGCTCTTGAGAGCGCAGTTTTAAAACACTGTTTTTGTAGAATTTGCTAGAGGATGTTTGGAGCGATGTGAGGCCTTTGCTGGAAAAGGAAATATCTTCACATAAAACCTGGACAGAAGCATTCTCAGAAACTCCTTTGTGATGAGTGCATTCAAATCACACACTTGAACCTTCCTTTGGAAAGAGCAGTTTTGAAACACTCTTTCTGAAGAATCTGCAAGTGGATATTTGGAGCGATTTGAGGCCTATGCTGGAAATGAAATATCTTCACCTAAAAACTAGACGGAAGCATTCTCAGAAACTCCTTTGTGATGAGTGCATTCAACTCACAGAGTTGAAGCTTCCTTTTGATAGAGCAGTTTTGAAACACTCTTTTAGCAGCATCTGCAGGTGGATATTTGGAGCGCTTTGAGGCCAAGGCTGGAAAACGAAATATCATCACATAAAAACTCGACAGAAGCATTCTCTGAAACTTCTTTGTGATGAGTGCATTCAACTCACAGACTCGAACGTTTCTTTTGATAGAACAGTTTAGAAACACTCCTTTTGTAGAATCTGCAAGTGTTTATTTGGAGCGCTTGGAGGCCTATGTTGGAAAAGGACATATCTTCACATCAAAAGTAGACAGACGCATTCTCAGAAACTTCTTTGTGATGAGTGCATTGAACTCACAGAGTTGAACCTACCTATTGATAGAGAAGTTTGGAAACACCCTTTTTGTAGAATCTGCAAGTGAATATTTGGCGCGATTTGAGGCCTATGCAGGAAACGGAAATATCTTCACATGAAAACTAGACAGATGAATTCTCAGAAACGTCTTTGTGATGAGTGCATTCAACTCACAGACTTGAAGCTTCCTTTTGAAAGAGCAGTTTCGAAACACTCTTTTTGTAGAATCTGCAAGTGGATATTTGGAGCGCTTTGAGGGCTATGCTGGAAAAGTTAATACCTTCACCTAAAAACTAGACAGACGCAAACCCAGAAACTTCTTTGTGACGTGTGCATTGAACTCACAGAGTTGAACCTTTCTTTTGATACAGAAGTTTTGAAACACTCTTTTCGTAGAATCTTCAAGTGGATGGATGGAGTGATTTGAGGCCTATGCTGGAAAAGGAAATACCTTCACGTAGAAACGAGACAAAAGCATTCTCAGAAAGTTCCCTGTGCTTTGTGCATTCAACTCACAGAGTTGAACATTCCCTTTGATAGAGCAGTTTTGAAACACTCTTTTTGTAGAATCTGCAAGTGGATATTTGGAGCGCTTTGAGGCCTCTGCCGCCAAAGGAATTATCATTGCATAAAAACTAGATGGAAGCGTTCTCAGAAACTTCCTTGTGATGAGTGCATTCAACTCGCAGAGTGGAACCTTCCTTTCGATAGACCAGTTTTGAAACACTGTTTTTGTGGAATCCGCAAGTGGCTATTTGGAGCTCTTTGAGGCTTATGCTGGAAAAGGAAATATCTTCGTCTACAAACTAGACAGAAGCATTCTCAGAAACTTCTTTGTCATGTGGGGATTGAACTCACAGAGTTGAACATTCCTTTACATAGAGCAGTTTTGCAACACCCTTTCGGTGGAAAGTGAAAGTGCTTATCTGGTGCGATGGCGGCATCTAGTGGATAAGGAAATACATTCAGATGAAAACAAGATACATCCATTCTCAGAAACTTCTTTGTGATGACTGCATTCTACTCACAGAGTTGAACCTTCCTTTTGATAGAGCAGTTTTGAAACACTCTTTTTGTGGAATCTGCAAGTGGCTATTTGGAGCGCTTTGAGGCCTATGCTGGAAAAGGAGATCTCTTCACATAAAACCTAGACAGAAGTATTCCCAGAAAGTTTTTCTGATGTGCGCATTCAACTCACCGAGTTGAACCTTCCTTTAGATAGAGCAGTTTTGAAACACTCTGTCTGTAGTACCTGCGAGTGGATATTTGGAGTGCTTTGAGTGCTACACTGTAAAAGCAAATATCTTCACTTGGAATCTAGACAGAAGAATTCTCAGAGACTTCCCTGTGCTCTCTGCATTCCACTCACAGAGTTGAACCTTCCTTTTGATAGAACAGTTTTGAAACACTCTTGTGGTAGAATCTGCAAGTCGATATTTGGAAGGTTTGGAGGCCTATCCTGGGAAAGGAAATATCTTCCCATCAAAACTAGACAGAAGCATTCTCAGAAACTTCTTAGTGATGTGCGCATTCAAGTCACAGAGTTGAAGCTTCCTTTTGATATAGCAGTTTTGAACCACTCTTTTAGTAGAATCTGCAAGTGGATGTTTGGAGAGCTAAGAGGCCAACACTGGAAAAGGAAATCTCTTCACGTAAAAACTAGACGGAAGCATTCTCAGAAACTTCAATGGGCTTTACGCATTCAACTCACAGAGTGCAATGTTGCTTTTGAGAGCGCAGTTTTAAAACACTGTTTTTGTAGAATTTGCTAGAGGATGTTTGGAGCGATGTGAGGCCTTTGCTGGAAAAGGAAATATCTTCACATAAAACCTGGACAGAAGCATTCTCAGAAACTCCTTTGTGATGAGTGCATTCAAATCACACACTTGAACCTTCCTTTGGAAAGAGCAGTTTTGAAACACTCTTTCTGAAGAATCTGCAAGTGGATATTTGGAGCGATTTGAGGCCTATGCTGGAAATGAAATATCTTCACCTAAAAACTAGACGGAAGCATTCTCAGAAACTCCTTTGTGATGAGTGCATTCAACTCACAGAGTTGAAGCTTCCTTTTGATAGAGCAGTTTTGAAACACTCTTTTAGCAGCATCTGCAGGTGGATATTTGGAGCGCTTTGAGGCCAAGGCTGGAAAACGAAATATCATCACATAAAAACTCGACAGAAGCATTCTCTGAAACTTCTTTGTGATGAGTGCATTCAACTCACAGACTCGAACGTTTCTTTTGATAGAACAGTTTAGAAACACTCCTTTTGTAGAATCTGCAAGTGTTTATTTGGAGCGCTTGGAGGCCTATGTTGGAAAAGGACATATCTTCACATCAAAAGTAGACAGACGCATTCTCAGAAACTTCTTTGTGATGAGTGCATTGAACTCACAGAGTTGAACCTACCTATTGATAGAGAAGTTTGGAAACACCCTTTTTGTAGAATCTGCAAGTGAATATTTGGCGCGATTTGAGGCCTATGCAGGAAACGGAAATATCTTCACATGAAAACTAGACAGATGAATTCTCAGAAACGTCTTTGTGATGAGTGCATTCAACTCACAGACTTGAAGCTTCCTTTTGAAAGAGCAGTTTCGAAACACTCTTTTTGTAGAATCTGCAAGTGGATATTTGGAGCGCTTTGAGGGCTATGCTGGAAAAGTTAATACCTTCACCTAAAAACTAGACAGACGCAAACCCAGAAACTTCTTTGTGACGTGTGCATTGAACTCACAGAGTTGAACCTTTCTTTTGATACAGAAGTTTTGAAACACTCTTTTCGTAGAATCTTCAAGTGGATGGATGGAGTGATTTGAGGCCTATGCTGGAAAAGGAAATACCTTCACGTAGAAACGAGACAAAAGCATTCTCAGAAAGTTCCCTCTGCTTTGTGCATTCAACTCACAGAGTTGAACATTCCCTTTGATAGAGCAGTTTTGAAACACTCTTTTTGTAGAATCTGCAAGTGGATATTTGGAGCGCTTTGAGGCCTCTGCCGCCAAAGGAATTATCATTGCATAAAAACTAGATGGAAGCGTTCTCAGAAACTTCCTTGTGATGAGTGCATTCAACTCGCAGAGTGGAACCTTCCTTTCGATAGACCAGTTTTGAAACACTGTTTTTGTAGAATCCGCAAGTGGCTATTTGGAGCTCTTTGAGGCTTATGCTGGAAAAGGAAATATCTTCGTCTACAAACTAGACAGAAGCATTCTCAGAAACTTCTTTGTCATGTGGGGATTGAACTCACACAGTTGAACATTCCTTTACATAGAGCAGTTTTGCAACACCCTTTCGGTGGAAAGTGAAAGTGCTTATCTGGTGCGATGGCGGCATCTAGTGGATAAGGAAATACATTCAGATGAAAACAAGATACATCCATTCTCAGAAACTTCTTTGTGATGACTGCATTCTACTCACAGAGTTGAACCTTCCTTTTGATAGAGCAGTTTTGAAACACTCTTTTTGTGGAATCTGCAAGTGGCTATTTGGAGCGCTTTGAGGCCTATGCTGGAAAAGGAAATCTCTTCACATAAAACCTAGACAGAAGTAATCCCAGAAAGTTTTTCTGATGTGCGCATTCAACTCACCGAGTTGAACCTTCCTTTAGATAGAGCAGTTTTGAAACACTCTGTCTGTAGTACCTGCGAGAGGATATTTGGAGTGCTTTGAGTGCTACACTGTTAAAGGAAATATCTTCACTTGGAATCTAGACAGAAGAATTCTCAGAGACTTCCCTGTGCTCTCTGCATTCCACTCACAGAGTTGAACCTTCCTTTTGATAGAACAGTTTTGAAACACTCTTGTGGTAGAATCTGCAAGTCGATATTTGGAAGGTTTGGAGGCCTATCCTGGGAAAGGAAATATCTTCCCATCAAAACTAGACAGAAGCATTCTCAGAAACTTCTTAGTGATGTGCACATTCAAGTCACAGAGTTGAAGCTTCCTTTTGATATAGCAGTTTTGAACCACTCTTTTAGTAGAATCTGCAAGTGGATGTTTGGAGAGCTAAGAGGCCAACACTGGAAAAGGAAATCTCTTCACGTAAAAACTAGACGGAAGCATTCTCAGAAACTTCAATGGGCTTTACGCATTCAACTCACAGAGTGCAATGTTGCTTTTGAGAGCGCAGTTTTAAAACACTGTTTTTGTAGAATTTGCTAGAGGATGTTTGGAGCGATGTGAGGCCTTTGCTGGAAAAGGAAATATCTTCACATAAAACCTGGACAGAAGCATTCTCAGAAACTCCTTTGTGATGAGTGCATTCAAATCACACACTTGAACCTTCCTTTGGAAAGAGCAGTTTTGAAACACTCTTTCTGAAGAATCTGCAAGTGGATATTTGGAGCGATTTGAGGCCTATGCTGGAAATGAAATATCTTCACCTAAAAACTAGACGGAAGCATTCTCAGAAACTCCTTTGTGATGAGTGCATTCAACTCACAGAGTTGAAGCTTCCTTTTGATAGAGCAGTTTTGAAACACTCTTTTAGCAGCATCTGCAGGTGGATATTTGGAGCGCTTTGAGGCCAAGGCTGGAAAACGAAATATCATCACATAAAAACTCGACAGAAGCATTCTCTGAAACTTCTTTGTGATGAGTGCATTCAACTCACAGACTCGAACGTTTCTTTTGATAGAACAGTTTAGAAACACTCCTTTTGTAGAATCTGCAAGTGTTTATTTGGAGCGCTTGGAGGCCTATGTTGGAAAAGGACATATCTTCACATCAAAAGTAGACAGACGCATTCTCAGAAACTTCTTTGTGATGAGTGCATTGAACTCACAGAGTTGAACCTACCTATTGATAGAGAAGTTTGGAAACACCCTTTTTGTAGAATCTGCAAGTGAATATTTGGCGCGATTTGAGGCCTATGCAGGAAACGGAAATATCTTCACATGAAAACTAGACAGATGAATTCTCAGAAACGTCTTTGTGATGAGTGCATTCAACTCACAGACTTGAAGCTTCCTTTTGAAAGAGCAGTTTCGAAACACTCTTTTTGTAGAATCTGCAAGTGGATATTTGGAGCGCTTTGAGGGCTATGCTGGAAAAGTTAATACCTTCACCTAAAAACTAGACAGACGCAAACCCAGAAACTTCTTTGTGACGTGTGCATTGAACTCACAGAGTTGAACCTTTCTTTTGATACAGAAGTTTTGAAACACTCTTTTCGTAGAATCTTCAAGTGGATGGATGGAGTGATTTGAGGCCTATGCTGGAAAAGGAAATACCTTCACGTAGAAACGAGACAAAAGCATTCTCAGAAAGTTCCCTGTGCTTTGTGCATTCAACTCACAGAGTTGAACATTCCCTTTGATAGAGCAGTTTTGAAACACTCTTTTTGTAGAATCTGCAAGTGGATATTTGGAGCGCTTTGAGGCCTCTGCCGCCAAAGGAATTATCATTGCATAAAAACTAGATGGAAGCGTTCTCAGAAACTTCCTTGTGATGAGTGCATTCAACTCGCAGAGTGGAACCTTCCTTTCGATAGACCAGTTTTGAAACACTGTTTTTGTGGAATCCGCAAGTGGCTATTTGGAGCTCTTTGAGGCTTATGCTGGAAAAGGAAATATCTTCGTCTACAAACTAGACAGAAGCATTCTCAGAAACTTCTTTGTCATGTGGGGATTGAACTCACAGAGTTGAACATTCCTTTACATAGAGCAGTTTTGCAACACCCTTTCGGTGGAAAGTGAAAGTGCTTATCTGGTGCGATGGCGGCATCTAGTGGATAAGGAAATACATTCAGATGAAAACAAGATACATCCATTCTCAGAAACTTCTTTGTGATGACTGCATTCTACTCACAGAGTTGAACCTTCCTTTTGATAGAGCAGTTTTGAAACACTCTTTTTGTGGAATCTGCAAGTGGCTATTTGGAGCGCTTTGAGGCCTATGCTGGAAAAGGAGATCTCTTCACATAAAACCTAGACAGAAGTATTCCCAGAAAGTTTTTCTGATGTGCGCATTCAACTCACCGAGTTGAACCTTCCTTTAGATAGAGCAGTTTTGAAACACTCTGTCTGTAGTACCTGCGAGTGGATATTTGGAGTGCTTTGAGTGCTACACTGTAAAAGCAAATATCTTCACTTGGAATCTAGACAGAAGAATTCTCAGAGACTTCCCTGTGCTCTCTGCATTCCACTCACAGAGTTGAACCTTCCTTTTGATAGAACAGTTTTGAAACACTCTTGTGGTAGAATCTGCAAGTCGATATTTGGAAGGTTTGGAGGCCTATCCTGGGAAAGGAAATATCTTCCCATCAAAACTAGACAGAAGCATTCTCAGAAACTTCTTAGTGATGTGCGCATTCAAGTCACAGAGTTGAAGCTTCCTTTTGATATAGCAGTTTTGAACCACTCTTTTAGTAGAATCTGCAAGTGGATGTTTGGAGAGCTAAGAGGCCAACACTGGAAAAGGAAATCTCTTCACGTAAAAACTAGACGGAAGCATTCTCAGAAACTTCAATGGGCTTTACGCATTCAACTCACAGAGTGCAATGTTGCTCTTGAGAGCGCAGTTTTAAAACACTGTTTTTGTAGAATTTGCTAGAGGATGTTTGGAGCGATGTGAGGCCTTTGCTGGAAAAGGAAATATCTTCACATAAAACCTGGACAGAAGCATTCTCAGAAACTCCTTTGTGATGAGTGCATTCAAATCACACACTTGAACCTTCCTTTGGAAAGAGCAGTTTTGAAACACTCTTTCTGAAGAATCTGCAAGTGGATATTTGGAGCGATTTGAGGCCTATGCTGGAAATGAAATATCTTCACCTAAAAACTAGACGGAAGCATTCTCAGAAACTCCTTTGTGATGAGTGCATTCAACTCACAGAGTTGAAGCTTCCTTTTGATAGAGCAGTTTTGAAACACTCTTTTAGCAGCATCTGCAGGTGGATATTTGGAGCGCTTTGAGGCCAAGGCTGGAAAACGAAATATCATCACATAAAAACTCGACAGAAGCATTCTCTGAAACTTCTTTGTGATGAGTGCATTCAACTCACAGACTCGAACGTTTCTTTTGATAGAACAGTTTAGAAACACTCCTTTTGTAGAATCTGCAAGTGTTTATTTGGAGCGCTTGGAGGCCTATGTTGGAAAAGGACATATCTTCACATCAAAAGTAGACAGACGCATTCTCAGAAACTTCTTTGTGATGAGTGCATTGAACTCACAGAGTTGAACCTACCTATTGATAGAGAAGTTTGGAAACACCCTTTTTGTAGAATCTGCAAGTGAATATTTGGCGCGATTTGAGGCCTATGCAGGAAACGGAAATATCTTCACATGAAAACTAGACAGATGAATTCTCAGAAACGTCTTTGTGATGAGTGCATTCAACTCACAGACTTGAAGCTTCCTTTTGAAAGAGCAGTTTCGAAACACTCTTTTTGTAGAATCTGCAAGTGGATATTTGGAGCGCTTTGAGGGCTATGCTGGAAAAGTTAATACCTTCACCTAAAAACTAGACAGACGCAAACCCAGAAACTTCTTTGTGACGTGTGCATTGAACTCACAGAGTTGAACCTTTCTTTTGATACAGAAGTTTTGAAACACTCTTTTCGTAGAATCTTCAAGTGGATGGATGGAGTGATTTGAGGCCTATGCTGGAAAAGGAAATACCTTCACGTAGAAACGAGACAAAAGCATTCTCAGAAAGTTCCCTGTGCTTTGTGCATTCAACTCACAGAGTTGAACATTCCCTTTGATAGAGCAGTTTTGAAACACTCTTTTTGTAGAATCTGCAAGTGGATATTTGGAGCGCTTTGAGGCCTCTGCCGCCAAAGGAATTATCATTGCATAAAAACTAGATGGAAGCGTTCTCAGAAACTTCCTTGTGATGAGTGCATTCAACTCGCAGAGTGGAACCTTCCTTTCGATAGACCAGTTTTGAAACACTGTTTTTGTAGAATCCGCAAGTGGCTATTTGGAGCTCTTTGAGGCTTATGCTGGAAAAGGAAATATCTTCGTCTACAAACTAGACAGAAGCATTCTCAGAAACTTCTTTGTCATGTGGGGATTGAACTCACACAGTTGAACATTCCTTTACATAGAGCAGTTTTGCAACACCCTTTCGGTGGAAAGTGAAAGTGCTTATCTGGTGCGATGGCGGCATCTAGTGGATAAGGAAATACATTCAGATGAAAACAAGATACATCCATTCTCAGAAACTTCTTTGTGATGACTGCATTCTACTCACAGAGTTGAACCTTCCTTTTGATAGAGCAGTTTTGAAACACTCTTTTTGTGGAATCTGCAAGTGGCTATTTGGAGCGCTTTGAGGCCTATGCTGGAAAAGGAAATCTCTTCACATAAAACCTAGACAGAAGTATTCCCAGAAAGTTTTTCTGATGTGCGCATTCAACTCACCGAGTTGAACCTTCCTTTAGATAGAGCGGTTTTGAAACACTCTGTCTGTAGTACCTGCGAGTGGATATTTGGTGTGCTTTGAGTGCTACACTGTAAAAGCAAATATCTTCACTTGGAATCTAGACAGAAGAATTCTCAGAGACTTCCCTGTGCTCTCTGCATTCCACTCACAGAGTTGAACCTTCCTTTTGATAGAACAGTTTTGAAACACTCTTGTGGTAGAATCTGCAAGTCGATATTTGGAAGGTTTGGAGGCCTATCCTGGGAAAGGAAATATCTTCCCATCAAAACTAGACAGAAGCATTCTCAGAAACTTCTTAGTGATGTGCGCATTCAAGTCACAGAGTTGAAGCTTCCTTTTGATATAGCAGTTTTGAACCACTCTTTTAGTGGAATCTGCAAGTGGATGTTTGGAGAGCTAAGAGGCCAACACTGGAAAAGGAAATCTCTTCACGTAAAAACTAGACGGAAGCATTCTCAGAAACTTCAATGGGCTTTACGCATTCAACTCACAGAGTGCAATGTTGCTCTTGAGAGCGCAGTTTTAAAACACTGTTTTTGTAGAATTTGCTAGAGGATGTTTGGAGCGATGTGAGGCCTTTGCTGGAAAAGGAAATATCTTCACATAAAACCTGGACAGAAGCATTCTCAGAAACTCCTTTGTGATGAGTGCACTCAAATCACACACTTGAACCTTCCTTTGGAAAGAGCAGTTTTGAAACACTCTTTCTGAAGAATCTGCAAGTGGATATTTGGAGCGATTTGAGGCCTATGCTGGAAATGAAATATCTTCACCTAAAAACTAGACGGAAGCATTCTCAGAAACTCCTTTGTGATGAGTGCATTCAACTCACAGAGTTGAAGCTTCCTTTTGATAGAGCAGTTTTGAAACACTCTTTTAGCAGCATCTGCAGGTGGATATTTGGAGCGCTTTGAGGCCAAGGCTGGAAAACGAAATATCATCACATAAAAACTCGACAGAAGCATTCTCTGAAACTTCTTTGTGATGAGTGCATTCAACTCACAGACTCGAACGTTTCTTTTGATAGAACAGTTTAGAAACACTCCTTTTGTAGAATCTGCAAGTGTTTATTTGGAGCGCTTGGAGGCCTATGTTGGAAAAGGACATATCTTCACATCAAAAGTAGACAGACGCATTCTCAGAAACTTCTTTGTGATGAGTGCATTGAACTCACAGAGTTGAACCTACCTATTGATAGAGAAGTTTGGAAACACCCTTTTTGTAGAATCTGCAAGTGAATATTTGGCGCGATTTGAGGCCTATGCAGGAAACGGAAATATCTTCACATGAAAACTAGACAGATGAATTCTCAGAAACGTCTTTGTGATGAGTGCATTCAACTCACAGACTTGAAGCTTCCTTTTGAAAGAGCAGTTTCGAAACACTCTTTTTGTAGAATCTGCAAGTGGATATTTGGAGCGCTTTGAGGGCTATGCTGGAAAAGTTAATACCTTCACCTAAAAACTAGACAGACGCAAACCCAGAAACTTCTTTGTGACGTGTGCATTGAACTCACAGAGTTGAACCTTTCTTTTGATACAGAAGTTTTGAAACACTCTTTTCGTAGAATCTTCAAGTGGATGGATGGAGTGATTTGAGGCCTATGCTGGAAAAGGAAATACCTTCACGTAGAAACGAGACAAAAGCATTCTCAGAAAGTTCCCTGTGCTTTGTGCATTCAACTCACAGAGTTGAACATTCCCTTTGATAGAGCAGTTTTGAAACACTCTTTTTGTAGAATCTGCAAGTGGATATTTGGAGCGCTTTGAGGCCTCTGCCGCCAAAGGAATTATCATTGCATAAAAACTAGATGGAAGCGTTCTCAGAAACTTCCTTGTGATGAGTGCATTCAACTCGCAGAGTGGAACCTTCCTTTCGATAGACCAGTTTTGAAACACTGTTTTTGTAGAATCCGCAAGTGGCTATTTGGAGCTCTTTGAGGCTTATGCTGGAAAAGGAAATATCTTCGTCTACAAACTAGACAGAAGCATTCTCAGAAACTTCTTTGTCATGTGGGGATTGAACTCACACAGTTGAACATTCCTTTACATAGAGCAGTTTTGCAACACCCTTTCGGTGGAAAGTGAAAGTGCTTATCTGGTGCGATGGCGGCATCTAGTGGATAAGGAAATACATTCAGATGAAAACAAGATACATCCATTCTCAGAAACTTCTTTGTGATGACTGCATTCTACTCACAGAGTTGAACCTTCCTTTTGATAGAGCAGTTTTGAAACACTCTTTTTGTGGAATCTGCAAGTGGCTATTTGGAGCGCTTTGAGGCCTATGCTGGAAAAGGAAATCTCTTCACATAAAACCTAGACAGAAGTATTCCCAGAAAGTTTTTCTGATGTGCGCATTCAACTCACCGAGTTGAACCTTCCTTTAGATAGAGCGGTTTTGAAACACTCTGTCTGTAGTACCTGCGAGTGGATATTTGGAGTGCTTTGAGTGCTACACTGTAAAAGCATATATCTTCACTTGGAATCTAGACAGAAGAATTCTCAGAGACTTCCCTGTGCTCTCTGCATTCCACTCACAGAGTTGAACCTTCCTTTTGATAGAACAGTTTTGAAACACTCTTGTGGTAGAATCTGCAAGTCGATATTTGGAAGGTTTGGAGGCCTATCCTGGGAAAGGAAATATCTTCCCATCAAAACTAGACAGAAGCATTCTCAGAAACTTCTTAGTGATGTGCGCATTCAAGTCACAGAGTTGAAGCTTCCTTTTGATATAGCAGTTTTGAACCACTCTTTTAGTAGAATCTGCAAGTGGATGTTTGGAGAGCTAAGAGGCCAACACTGGAAAAGGAAATCTCTTCACGTAAAAACTAGACGGAAGCATTCTCAGAAACTTCAATGGGCTTTACGCATTCAACTCACAGAGTGCAATGTTGCTCTTGAGAGCGCAGTTTTAAAACACTGTTTTTGTAGAATTTGCTAGAGGATGTTTGGAGCGATGTGAGGCCTTTGCTGGAAAAGGAAATATCTTCACATAAAACCTGGACAGAAGCATTCTCAGAAACTCCTTTGTGATGAGTGCATTCAAATCACACACTTGAACCTTCCTTTGGAAAGAGCAGTTTTGAAACACTCTTTCTGAAGAATCTGCAAGTGGATATTTGGAGCGATTTGAGGCCTATGCTGGAAATGAAATATCTTCACCTAAAAACTAGACGGAAGCATTCTCAGAAACTCCTTTGTGATGAGTGCATTCAACTCACAGAGTTGAAGCTTCCTTTTGATAGAGCGGTTTTGAAACACTCTTTTAGCAGCATCTGCAGGTGGATATTTGGAGCGCTTTGAGGCCAAGGCTGGAAAACGAAATATCATCACATAAAAACTCGACAGAAGCATTCTCTGAAACTTCTTTGTGATGAGTGCATTCAACTCACAGACTCGAACGTTTCTTTTGATAGAACAGTTTAGAAACACTCCTTTTGTAGAATCTGCAAGTGTTTATTTGGAGCGCTTGGAGGCCTATGTTGGAAAAGGACATATCTTCACATCAAAAGTAGACAGACGCATTCTCAGAAACTTCTTTGTGATGAGTGCATTGAACTCACAGAGTTGAACCTACCTATTGATAGAGAAGTTTGGAAACACCCTTTTTGTAGAATCTGCAAGTGAATATTTGGCGCGATTTGAGGCCTATGCAGGAAACGGAAATATCTTCACATGAAAACTAGACAGATGAATTCTCAGAAACGTCTTTGTGATGAGTGCATTCAACTCACAGACTTGAAGCTTCCTTTTGAAAGAGCAGTTTCGAAACACTCTTTTTGTAGAATCTGCAAGTGGATATTTGGAGCGCTTTGAGGGCTATGCTGGAAAAGTTAATACCTTCACCTAAAAACTAGACAGACGCAAACCCAGAAACTTCTTTGTGACGTGTGCATTGAACTCACAGAGTTGAACCTTTCTTTTGATACAGAAGTTTTGAAACACTCTTTTCGTAGAATCTTCAAGTGGATGGATGGAGTGATTTGAGGCCTATGCTGGAAAAGGAAATACCTTCACGTAGAAACGAGACAAAAGCATTCTCAGAAAGTTCCCTCTGCTTTGTGCATTCAACTCACAGAGTTGAACATTCCCTTTGATAGAGCAGTTTTGAAACACTCTTTTTGTAGAATCTGCAAGTGGATATTTGGAGCGCTTTGAGGCCTCTGCCGCCAAAGGAATTATCATTGCATAAAAACTAGATGGAAGCGTTCTCAGAAACTTCCTTGTGATGAGTGCATTCAACTCGCAGAGTGGAACCTTCCTTTCGATAGACCAGTTTTGAAACACTGTTTTTGTAGAATCCGCAAGTGGCTATTTGGAGCTCTTTGAGGCTTATGCTGGAAAAGGAAATATCTTCGTCTACAAACTAGACAGAAGCATTCTCAGAAACTTCTTTGTCATGTGGGGATTGAACTCACACAGTTGAACATTCCTTTACATAGAGCAGTTTTGCAACACCCTTTCGGTGGAAAGTGAAAGTGCTTATCTGGTGCGATGGCGGCATCTAGTGGATAAGGAAATACATTCAGATGAAAACAAGATACATCCATTCTCAGAAACTTCTTTGTGATGACTGCATTCTACTCACAGAGTTGAACCTTCCTTTTGATAGAGCAGTTTTGAAACACTCTTTTTGTGGAATCTGCAAGTGGCTATTTGGAGCGCTTTGAGGCCTATGCTGGAAAAGGAAATCTCTTCACATAAAACCTAGACAGAAGTATTCCCAGAAAGTTTTTCTGATGTGTGCATTCAACTCACCGAGTTGAACCTTCCTTTAGATAGAGCGGTTTTGAAACACTCTGTCTGTAGTACCTGCGAGTGGATATTTGGTGTGCTTTGAGTGCTACACTGTAAAAGCAAATATCTTCACTTGGAATCTAGACAGAAGAATTCTCAGAGACTTCCCTGTGCTCTCTGCATTCCACTCACAGAGTTGAACCTTCCTTTTGATAGAACAGTTTTGAAACACTCTTGTGGTAGAATCTGCAAGTCGATATTTGGAAGGTTTGGAGGCCTATCCTGGGAAAGGAAATATCTTCCCATCAAAACTAGACAGAAGCATTCTCAGAAACTTCTTAGTGATGTGCGCATTCAAGTCACAGAGTTGAAGCTTCCTTTTGATATAGCAGTTTTGAACCACTCTTTTAGTGGAATCTGCAAGTGGATGTTTGGAGAGCTAAGAGGCCAACACTGGAAAAGGAAATCTCTTCACGTAAAAACTAGACGGAAGCATTCTCAGAAACTTCAATGGGCTTTACGCATTCAACTCACAGAGTGCAATGTTGCTCTTGAGAGCGCAGTTTTAAAACACTGTTTTTGTAGAATTTGCTAGAGGATGTTTGGAGCGATGTGAGGCCTTTGCTGGAAAAGGAAATATCTTCACATAAAACCTGGACAGAAGCATTCTCAGAAACTCCTTTGTGATGAGTGCACTCAAATCACACACTTGAACCTTCCTTTGGAAAGAGCAGTTTTGAAACACTCTTTCTGAAGAATCTGCAAGTGGATATTTGGAGCGATTTGAGGCCTATGCTGGAAATGAAATATCTTCACCTAAAAACTAGACGGAAGCATTCTCAGAAACTCCTTTGTGATGAGTGCATTCAACTCACAGAGTTGAAGCTTCCTTTTGATAGAGCAGTTTTGAAACACTCTTTTAGCAGCATCTGCAGGTGGATATTTGGAGCGCTTTGAGGCCAAGGCTGGAAAACGAAATATCATCACATAAAAACTCGACAGAAGCATTCTCTGAAACTTCTTTGTGATGAGTGCATTCAACTCACAGACTCGAACGTTTCTTTTGATAGAACAGTTTAGAAACACTCCTTTTGTAGAATCTGCAAGTGTTTATTTGGAGCGCTTGGAGGCCTATGTTGGAAAAGGACATATCTTCACATCAAAAGTAGACAGACGCATTCTCAGAAACTTCTTTGTGATGAGTGCATTGAACTCACAGAGTTGAACCTACCTATTGATAGAGAAGTTTGGAAACACCCTTTTTGTAGAATCTGCAAGTGAATATTTGGCGCGATTTGAGGCCTATGCAGGAAACGGAAATATCTTCACATGAAAACTAGACAGATGAATTCTCAGAAACGTCTTTGTGATGAGTGCATTCAACTCACAGACTTGAAGCTTCCTTTTGAAAGAGCAGTTTCGAAACACTCTTTTTGTAGAATCTGCAAGTGGATATTTGGAGCGCTTTGAGGGCTATGCTGGAAAAGTTAATACCTTCACCTAAAAACTAGACAGACGCAAACCCAGAAACTTCTTTGTGACGTGTGCATTGAACTCACAGAGTTGAACCTTCCTTTTGATACAGAAGTTTTGAAACACTCTTTTCGTAGAATCTTCAAGTGGATGGATGGAGTGATTTGAGGCCTATGCTGGAAAAGGAAATACCTTCACGTAGAAACGAGACAAAAGCATTCTCAGAAAGTTCCCTCTGCTTTGTGCATTCAACTCACAGAGTTGAACATTCCCTTTGATAGAGCAGTTTTGAAACACTCTTTTTGTAGAATCTGCAAGTGGATATTTGGAGCGCTTTGAGGCCTCTGCCGCCAAAGGAATTATCATTGCATAAAAACTAGATGGAAGCGTTCTCAGAAACTTCCTTGTGATGAGTGCATTCAACTCGCAGAGTGGAACCTTCCTTTCGATAGACCAGTTTTGAAACACTGTTTTTGTAGAATCCGCAAGTGGCTATTTGGAGCTCTTTGAGGCTTATGCTGGAAAAGGAAATATCTTCGTCTACAAACTAGACAGAAGCATTCTCAGAAACTTCTTTGTCATGTGGGGATTGAACTCACAGAGTTGAACATTCCTTTACATAGAGCAGTTTTGCAACACCCTTTCGGTGGAAAGTGAAAGTGCTTATCTGGTGCGATGGCGGCATCTAGTGGATAAGGAAATACATTCAGATGAAAACAAGATACATCCATTCTCAGAAACTTCTTTGTGATGACTGCATTCTACTCACAGAGTTGAACCTTCCTTTTGATAGAGCAGTTTTGAAACACTCTTTTTGTGGAATCTGCAAGTGGCTATTTGGAGCGCTTTGAGGCCTATGCTGGAAAAGGAAATCTCTTCACATAAAACCTAGACAGAAGTATTCCCAGAAAGTTTTTCTGATGTGCGCATTCAACTCACCGAGTTGAACCTTCCTTTAGATAGAGCGGTTTTGAAACACTCTGTCTGTAGTACCTGCGAGTGGATATTTGGTGTGCTTTGAGTGCTACACTGTAAAAGCAAATATCTTCACTTGGAATCTAGACAGAAGAATTCTCAGAGACTTCCCTGTGCTCTCTGCATTCCACTCACAGAGTTGAACCTTCCTTTTGATAGAACAGTTTTGAAACACTCTTGTGGTAGAATCTGCAAGTCGATATTTGGAAGGTTTGGAGGCCTATCCTGGGAAAGGAAATATCTTCCCATCAAAACTAGACAGAAGCATTCTCAGAAACTTCTTAGTGATGTGCGCATTCAAGTCACAGAGTTGAAGCTTCCTTTTGATATAGCAGTTTTGAACCACTCTTTTAGTAGAATCTGCAAGTGGATGTTTGGAGAGCTAAGAGGCCAACACTGGAAAAGGAAATCTCTTCACGTAAAAACTAGACGGAAGCATTCTCAGAAACTTCAATGGGCTTTACGCATTCAACTCACAGAGTGCAATGTTGCTTTTGAGAGCGCAGTTTTAAAACACTGTTTTTGTAGAATTTGCTAGAGGATGTTTGGAGCGATGTGAGGCCTTTGCTGGAAAAGGAAATATCTTCACATAAAACCTGGACAGAAGCATTCTCAGAAACTCCTTTGTGATGAGTGCATTCAAATCACACACTTGAACCTTCCTTTGGAAAGAGCAGTTTTGAAACACTCTTTCTGAAGAATCTGCAAGTGGATATTTGGAGCGATTTGAGGCCTATGCTGGAAATGAAATATCTTCACCTAAAAACTAGACGGAAGCATTCTCAGAAACTCCTTTGTGATGAGTGCATTCAACTCACAGAGTTGAAGCTTCCTTTTGATAGAGCGGTTTTGAAACACTCTTTTAGCAGCATCTGCAGGTGGATATTTGGAGCGCTTTGAGGCCAAGGCTGGAAAACGAAATATCATCACATAAAAACTCGACAGAAGCATTCTCTGAAACTTCTTTGTGATGAGTGCATTCAACTCACAGACTCGAACGTTTCTTTTGATAGAACAGTTTAGAAACACTCCTTTTGTAGAATCTGCAAGTGTTTATTTGGAGCGCTTGGAGGCCTATGTTGGAAAAGGACATATCTTCACATCAAAAGTAGACAGACGCATTCTCAGAAACTTCTTTGTGATGAGTGCATTGAACTCACAGAGTTGAACCTACCTATTGATAGAGAAGTTTGGAAACACCCTTTTTGTAGAATCTGCAAGTGAATATTTGGCGCGATTTGAGGCCTATGCAGGAAACGGAAATATCTTCACATGAAAACTAGACAGATGAATTCTCAGAAACGTCTTTGTGATGAGTGCATTCAACTCACAGACTTGAAGCTTCCTTTTGAAAGAGCAGTTTCGAAACACTCTTTTTGTAGAATCTGCAAGTGGATATTTGGAGCGCTTTGAGGGCTATGCTGGAAAAGTTAATACCTTCACCTAAAAACTAGACAGACGCAAACCCAGAAACTTCTTTGTGACGTGTGCATTGAACTCACAGAGTTGAACCTTTCTTTTGATACAGAAGTTTTGAAACACTCTTTTCGTAGAATCTTCAAGTGGATGGATGGAGTGATTTGAGGCCTATGCTGGAAAAGGAAATACCTTCACGTAGAAACGAGACAAAAGCATTCTCAGAAAGTTCCCTCTGCTTTGTGCATTCAACTCACAGAGTTGAACATTCCCTTTGATAGAGCAGTTTTGAAACACTCTTTTTGTAGAATCTGCAAGTGGATATTTGGAGCGCTTTGAGGCCTCTGCCGCCAAAGGAATTATCATTGCATAAAAACTAGATGGAAGCGTTCTCAGAAACTTCCTTGTGATGAGTGCATTCAACTCGCAGAGTGGAACCTTCCTTTCGATAGACCAGTTTTGAAACACTGTTTTTGTAGAATCCGCAAGTGGCTATTTGGAGCTCTTTGAGGCTTATGCTGGAAAAGGAAATATCTTCGTCTACAAACTAGACAGAAGCATTCTCAGAAACTTCTTTGTCATGTGGGGATTGAACTCACACAGTTGAACATTCCTTTACATAGAGCAGTTTTGCAACACCCTTTCGGTGGAAAGTGAAAGTGCTTATCTGGTGCGATGGCGGCATCTAGTGGATAAGGAAATACATTCAGATGAAAACAAGATACATCCATTCTCAGAAACTTCTTTGTGATGACTGCATTCTACTCACAGAGTTGAACCTTCCTTTTGATAGAGCAGTTTTGAAACACTCTTTTTGTGGAATCTGCAAGTGGCTATTTGGAGCGCTTTGAGGCCTATGCTGGAAAAGGAAATCTCTTCACATAAAACCTAGACAGAAGTATTCCCAGAAAGTTTTTCTGATGTGCGCATTCAACTCACCGAGTTGAACCTTCCTTTAGATAGAGCGGTTTTGAAACACTCTGTCTGTAGTACCTGCGAGTGGATATTTGGTGTGCTTTGAGTGCTACACTGTAAAAGCAAATATCTTCACTTGGAATCTAGACAGAAGAATTCTCAGAGACTTCCCTGTGCTCTCTGCATTCCACTCACAGAGTTGAACCTTCCTTTTGATAGAGCAGTTTTGAAACACTCTTGTGGTAGAATCTGCAAGTCGATATTTGGAAGGTTTGGAGGCCTATCCTGGGAAAGGAAATATCTTCCCATCAAAACTAGACAGAAGCATTCTCAGAAACTTCTTAGTGATGTGCGCATTCAAGTCACAGAGTTGAAGCTTCCTTTTGATATAGCAGTTTTGAACCACTCTTTTAGTAGAATCTGCAAGTGGATGTTTGGAGAGCTAAGAGGCCAACACTGGAAAAGGAAATCTCTTCACGTAAAAACTAGACGGAAGCATTCTCAGAAACTTCAATGGGCTTTACGCATTCAACTCACAGAGTGCAATGTTGCTCTTGAGAGCGCAGTTTTAAAACACTGTTTTTGTAGAATTTGCTAGAGGATGTTTGGAGCGATGTGAGGCCTTTGCTGGAAAAGGAAATATCTTCACATAAAACCTGGACAGAAGCATTCTCAGAAACTCCTTTGTGATGAGTGCACTCAAATCACACACTTGAACCTTCCTTTGGAAAGAGCAGTTTTGAAACACTCTTTCTGAAGAATCTGCAAGTGGATATTTGGAGCGATTTGAGGCCTATGCTGGAAATGAAATATCTTCACCTAAAAACTAGACGGAAGCATTCTCAGAAACTCCTTTGTGATGAGTGCATTCAACTCACAGAGTTGAAGCTTCCTTTTGATAGAGCAGTTTTGAAACACTCTTTTAGCAGCATCTGCAGGTGGATATTTGGAGCGCTTTGAGGCCAAGGCTGGAAAACGAAATATCATCACATAAAAACTCGACAGAAGCATTCTCTGAAACTTCTTTGTGATGAGTGCATTCAACTCACAGACTCGAACGTTTCTTTTGATAGAACAGTTTAGAAACACTCCTTTTGTAGAATCTGCAAGTGTTTATTTGGAGCGCTTGGAGGCCTATGTTGGAAAAGGACATATCTTCACATCAAAAGTAGACAGACGCATTCTCAGAAACTTCTTTGTGATGAGTGCATTGAACTCACAGAGTTGAACCTACCTATTGATAGAGAAGTTTGGAAACACCCTTTTTGTAGAATCTGCAAGTGAATATTTGGCGCGATTTGAGGCCTATGCAGGAAACGGAAATATCTTCACATGAAAACTAGACAGATGAATTCTCAGAAACGTCTTTGTGATGAGTGCATTCAACTCACAGACTTGAAGCTTCCTTTTGAAAGAGCAGTTTCGAAACACTCTTTTTGTAGAATCTGCAAGTGGATATTTGGAGCGCTTTGAGGGCTATGCTGGAAAAGTTAATACCTTCACCTAAAAACTAGACAGACGCAAACCCAGAAACTTCTTTGTGACGTGTGCATTGAACTCACAGAGTTGAACCTTTCTTTTGATACAGAAGTTTTGAAACACTCTTTTCGTAGAATCTTCAAGTGGATGGATGGAGTGATTTGAGGCCTATGCTGGAAAAGGAAATACCTTCACGTAGAAACGAGACAAAAGCATTCTCAGAAAGTTCCCTGTGCTTTGTGCATTCAACTCACAGAGTTGAACATTCCCTTTGATAGAGCAGTTTTGAAACACTCTTTTTGTAGAATCTGCAAGTGGATATTTGGAGCGCTTTGAGGCCTCTGCCGCCAAAGGAATTATCATTGCATAAAAACTAGATGGAAGCGTTCTCAGAAACTTCCTTGTGATGAGTGCATTCAACTCGCAGAGTGGAACCTTCCTTTCGATAGACCAGTTTTGAAACACTGTTTTTGTAGAATCCGCAAGTGGCTATTTGGAGCTCTTTGAGGCTTATGCTGGAAAAGGAAATATCTTCGTCTACAAACTAGACAGAAGCATTCTCAGAAACTTCTTTGTCATGTGGGGATTGAACTCACAGAGTTGAACATTCCTTTACATAGAGCAGTTTTGCAACACCCTTTCGGTGGAAAGTGAAAGTGCTTATCTGGTGCGATGGCGGCATCTAGTGGATAAGGAAATACATTCAGATGAAAACAAGATACATCCATTCTCAGAAACTTCTTTGTGATGACTGCATTCTACTCACAGAGTTGAACCTTCCTTTTGATAGAGCAGTTTTGAAACACTCTTTTTGTGGAATCTGCAAGTGGCTATTTGGAGCGCTTTGAGGCCTATGCTGGAAAAGGAAATCTCTTCACATAAAACCTAGACAGAAGTATTCCCAGAAAGTTTTTCTGATGTGCGCATTCAACTCACCGAGTTGAACCTTCCTTTAGATAGAGCGGTTTTGAAACACTCTGTCTGTAGTACCTGCGAGTGGATATTTGGTGTGCTTTGAGTGCTACACTGTAAAAGCAAATATCTTCACTTGGAATCTAGACAGAAGAATTCTCAGAGACTTCCCTGTGCTCTCTGCATTCCACTCACAGAGTTGAACCTTCCTTTTGATAGAACAGTTTTGAAACACTCTTGTGGTAGAATCTGCAAGTCGATATTTGGAAGGTTTGGAGGCCTATCCTGGGAAAGGAAATATCTTCCCATCAAAACTAGACAGAAGCATTCTCAGAAACTTCTTAGTGATGTGCGCATTCAAGTCACAGAGTTGAAGCTTCCTTTTGATATAGCAGTTTTGAACCACTCTTTTAGTAGAATCTGCAAGTGGATGTTTGGAGAGCTAAGAGGCCAACACTGGAAAAGGAAATCTCTTCACGTAAAAACTAGACGGAAGCATTCTCAGAAACTTCAAGGGGCTTTACGCATTCAACTCACAGAGTGCAATGTTGCTCTTGAGAGCGCAGTTTTAAAACACTGTTTTTGTAGAATTTGCTAGAGGATGTTTGGAGCGATGTGAGGCCTTTGCTGGAAAAGGAAATATCTCCACATAAAACCTGGACAGAAGCATTCTCAGAAACTCCTTTGTGATGAGTGCATTCAAATCACACACTTGAACCTTCCTTTGGAAAGAGCAGTTTTGAAACACTCTTTCTGAAGAATCTGCAAGTGGATATTTGGAGCGATTTGAGGCCTATGCTGGAAATGAAATATCTTCACCTAAAAACTAGACGGAAGCATTCTCAGAAACTCCTTTGTGATGAGTGCATTCAACTCACAGAGTTGAAGCTTCCTTTTGATAGAGCGGTTTTGAAACACTCTTTTAGCAGCATCTGCAGGTGGATATTTGGAGCGCTTTGAGGCCAAGGCTGGAAAACGAAATATCATCACATAAAAACTCGACAGAAGCATTCTCTGAAACTTCTTTGTGATGAGTGCATTCAACTCACAGACTCGAACGTTTCTTTTGATAGAACAGTTTAGAAACACTCCTTTTGTAGAATCTGCAAGTGTTTATTTGGAGCGCTTGGAGGCCTATGTTGGAAAAGGACATATCTTCACATCAAAAGTAGACAGACGCATTCTCAGAAACTTCTTTGTGATGAGTGCATTGAACTCACAGAGTTGAACCTACCTATTGATAGAGAAGTTTGGAAACACCCTTTTTGTAGAATCTGCAAGTGAATATTTGGCGCGATTTGAGGCCTATGCAGGAAACGGAAATATCTTCACATGAAAACTAGACAGATGAATTCTCAGAAACGTCTTTGTGATGAGTGCATTCAACTCACAGACTTGAAGCTTCCTTTTGAAAGAGCAGTTTCGAAACACTCTTTTTGTAGAATCTGCAAGTGGATATTTGGAGCGCTTTGAGGGCTATGCTGGAAAAGTTAATACCTTCACCTAAAAACTAGACAGACGCAAACCCAGAAACTTCTTTGTGACGTGTGCATTGAACTCACAGAGTTGAACCTTTCTTTTGATACAGAAGTTTTGAAACACTCTTTTCGTAGAATCTTCAAGTGGATGGATGGAGTGATTTGAGGCCTATGCTGGAAAAGGAAATACCTTCACGTAGAAACGAGACAAAAGCATTCTCAGAAAGTTCCCTCTGCTTTGTGCATTCAACTCACAGAGTTGAACATTCCCTTTGATAGAGCAGTTTTGAAACACTCTTTTTGTAGAATCTGCAAGTGGATATTTGGAGCGCTTTGAGGCCTCTGCCGCCAAAGGAATTATCATTGCATAAAAACTAGATGGAAGCGTTCTCAGAAACTTCCTTGTGATGAGTGCATTCAACTCGCAGAGTGGAACCTTCCTTTCGATAGACCAGTTTTGAAACACTGTTTTTGTAGAATCCGCAAGTGGCTATTTGGAGCTCTTTGAGGCTTATGCTGGAAAAGGAAATATCTTCGTCTACAAACTAGACAGAAGCATTCTCAGAAACTTCTTTGTCATGTGGGGATTGAACTCACAGAGTTGAACATTCCTTTACATAGAGCAGTTTTGCAACACCCTTTCGGTGGAAAGTGAAAGTGCTTATCTGGTGCGATGGCGGCATCTAGTGGATAAGGAAATACATTCAGATGAAAACAAGATACATCCATTCTCAGAAACTTCTTTGTGATGACTGCATTCTACTCACAGAGTTGAACCTTCCTTTTGATAGAGCAGTTTTGAAACACTCTTTTTGTGGAATCTGCAAGTGGCTATTTGGAGCGCTTTGAGGCCTATGCTGGAAAAGGAAATCTCTTCACATAAAACCTAGACAGAAGTATTCCCAGAAAGTTTTTCTGATGTGCGCATTCAACTCACCGAGTTGAACCTTCCTTTAGATAGAGCGGTTTTGAAACACTCTGTCTGTAGTACCTGCGAGTGGATATTTGGTGTGCTTTGAGTGCTACACTGTAAAAGCAAATATCTTCACTTGGAATCTAGACAGAAGAATTCTCAGAGACTTCCCTGTGCTCTCTGCATTCCACTCACAGAGTTGAACCTTCCTTTTGATAGAACAGTTTTGAAACACTCTTGTGGTAGAATCTGCAAGTCGATATTTGGAAGGTTTGGAGGCCTATCCTGGGAAAGGAAATATCTTCCCATCAAAACTAGACAGAAGCATTCTCAGAAACTTCTTAGTGATGTGCGCATTCAAGTCACAGAGTTGAAGCTTCCTTTTGATATAGCAGTTTTGAACCACTCTTTTAGTAGAATCTGCAAGTGGATGTTTGGAGAGCTAAGAGGCCAACACTGGAAAAGGAAATCTCTTCACGTAAAAACTAGACGGAAGCATTCTCAGAAACTTCAATGGGCTTTACGCATTCAACTCACAGAGTGCAATGTTGCTCTTGAGAGCGCAGTTTTAAAACACTGTTTTTGTAGAATTTGCTAGAGGATGTTTGGAGCGATGTGAGGCCTTTGCTGGAAAAGGAAATATCTTCACATAAAACCTGGACAGAAGCATTCTCAGAAACTCCTTTGTGATGAGTGCATTCAAATCACACACTTGAACCTTCCTTTGGAAAGAGCAGTTTTGAAACACTCTTTCTGAAGAATCTGCAAGTGGATATTTGGAGCGATTTGAGGCCTATGCTGGAAATGAAATATCTTCACCTAAAAACTAGACGGAAGCATTCTCAGAAACTCCTTTGTGATGAGTGCATTCAACTCACAGAGTTGAAGCTTCCTTTTGATAGAGCAGTTTTGAAACACTCTTTTAGCAGCATCTGCAGGTGGATATTTGGAGCGCTTTGAGGCCAAGGCTGGAAAACGAAATATCATCACATAAAAACTCGACAGAAGCATTCTCTGAAACTTCTTTGTGATGAGTGCATTCAACTCACAGACTCGAACGTTTCTTTTGATAGAACAGTTTAGAAACACTCCTTTTGTAGAATCTGCAAGTGTTTATTTGGAGCGCTTGGAGGCCTATGTTGGAAAAGGACATATCTTCACATCAAAAGTAGACAGACGCATTCTCAGAAACTTCTTTGTGATGAGTGCATTGAACTCACAGAGTTGAACCTACCTATTGATAGAGAAGTTTGGAAACACCCTTTTTGTAGAATCTGCAAGTGAATATTTGGCGCGATTTGAGGCCTATGCAGGAAACGGAAATATCTTCACATGAAAACTAGACAGATGAATTCTCAGAAACGTCTTTGTGATGAGTGCATTCAACTCACAGACTTGAAGCTTCCTTTTGAAAGAGCAGTTTCGAAACACTCTTTTTGTAGAATCTGCAAGTGGATATTTGGAGCGCTTTGAGGGCTATGCTGGAAAAGTTAATACCTTCACCTAAAAACTAGACAGACGCAAACCCAGAAACTTCTTTGTGACGTGTGCATTGAACTCACAGAGTTGAACCTTTCTTTTGATACAGAAGTTTTGAAACACTCTTTTCGTAGAATCTTCAAGTGGATGGATGGAGTGATTTGAGGCCTATGCTGGAAAAGGAAATACCTTCACGTAGAAACGAGACAAAAGCATTCTCAGAAAGTTCCCTGTGCTTTGTGCATTCAACTCACAGAGTTGAACATTCCCTTTGATAGAGCAGTTTTGAAACACTCTTTTTGTAGAATCTGCAAGTGGATATTTGGAGCGCTTTGAGGCCTCTGCCGCCAAAGGAATTATCATTGCATAAAAACTAGATGGAAGCGTTCTCAGAAACTTCCTTGTGATGAGTGCATTCAACTCGCAGAGTGGAACCTTCCTTTCGATAGACCAGTTTTGAAACACTGTTTTTGTGGAATCCGCAAGTGGCTATTTGGAGCTCTTTGAGGCTTATGCTGGAAAAGGAAATATCTTCGTCTACAAACTAGACAGAAGCATTCTCAGAAACTTCTTTGTCATGTGGGGATTGAACTCACAGAGTTGAACATTCCTTTACATAGAGCAGTTTTGCAACACCCTTTCGGTGGAAAGTGAAAGTGCTTATCTGGTGCGATGGCGGCATCTAGTGGATAAGGAAATACATTCAGATGAAAACAAGATACATCCATTCTCAGAAACTTCTTTGTGATGACTGCATTCTACTCACAGAGTTGAACCTTCCTTTTGATAGAGCAGTTTTGAAACACTCTTTTTGTGGAATCTGCAAGTGGCTATTTGGAGCGCTTTGAGGCCTATGCTGGAAAAGGAAATCTCTTCACATAAAACCTAGACAGAAGTATTCCCAGAAAGTTTTTCTGATGTGTGCATTCAACTCACCGAGTTGAACCTTCCTTTAGATAGAGCGGTTTTGAAACACTCTGTCTGTAGTACCTGCGAGTGGATATTTGGTGTGCTTTGAGTGCTACACTGTAAAAGCAAATATCTTCACTTGGAATCTAGACAGAAGAATTCTCAGAGACTTCCCTGTGCTCTCTGCATTCCACTCACAGAGTTGAACCTTCCTTTTGATAGAACAGTTTTGAAACACTCTTGTGGTAGAATCTGCAAGTCGATATTTGGAAGGTTTGGAGGCCTATCCTGGGAAAGGAAATATCTTCCCATCAAAACTAGACAGAAGCATTCTCAGAAACTTCTTAGTGATGTGCGCATTCAAGTCACAGAGTTGAAGCTTCCTTTTGATATAGCAGTTTTGAACCACTCTTTTAGTAGAATCTGCAAGTGGATGTTTGGAGAGCTAAGAGGCCAACACTGGAAAAGGAAATCTCTTCACGTAAAAACTAGACGGAAGCATTCTCAGAAACTTCAATGGGCTTTACGCATTCAACTCACAGAGTGCAATGTTGCTTTTGAGAGCGCAGTTTTAAAACACTGTTTTTGTAGAATTTGCTAGAGGATGTTTGGAGCGATGTGAGGCCTTTGCTGGAAAAGGAAATATCTTCACATAAAACCTGGACAGAAGCATTCTCAGAAACTCCTTTGTGATGAGTGCATTCAAATCACACACTTGAACCTTCCTTTGGAAAGAGCAGTTTTGAAACACTCTTTCTGAAGAATCTGCAAGTGGATATTTGGAGCGATTTGAGGCCTATGCTGGAAATGAAATATCTTCACCTAAAAACTAGACGGAAGCATTCTCAGAAACTCCTTTGTGATGAGTGCATTCAACTCACAGAGTTGAAGCTTCCTTTTGATAGAGCGGTTTTGAAACACTCTTTTAGCAGCATCTGCAGGTGGATATTTGGAGCGCTTTGAGGCCAAGGCTGGAAAACGAAATATCATCACATAAAAACTCGACAGAAGCATTCTCTGAAACTTCTTTGTGATGAGTGCATTCAACTCACAGACTCGAACGTTTCTTTTGATAGAACAGTTTAGAAACACTCCTTTTGTAGAATCTGCAAGTGTTTATTTGGAGCGCTTGGAGGCCTATGTTGGAAAAGGACATATCTTCACATCAAAAGTAGACAGACGCATTCTCAGAAACTTCTTTGTGATGAGTGCATTGAACTCACAGAGTTGAACCTACCTATTGATAGAGAAGTTTGGAAACACCCTTTTTGTAGAATCTGCAAGTGAATATTTGGCGCGATTTGAGGCCTATGCAGGAAACGGAAATATCTTCACATGAAAACTAGACAGATGAATTCTCAGAAACGTCTTTGTGATGAGTGCATTCAACTCACAGACTTGAAGCTTCCTTTTGAAAGAGCAGTTTCGAAACACTCTTTTTGTAGAATCTGCAAGTGGATATTTGGAGCGCTTTGAGGGCTATGCTGGAAAAGTTAATACCTTCACCTAAAAACTAGACAGACGCAAACCCAGAAACTTCTTTGTGACGTGTGCATTGAACTCACAGAGTTGAACCTTTCTTTTGATACAGAAGTTTTGAAACACTCTTTTCGTAGAATCTTCAAGTGGATGGATGGAGTGATTTGAGGCCTATGCTGGAAAAGGAAATACCCTCACGTAGAAACGAGACAAAAGCATTCTCAGAAAGTTCCCTCTGCTTTGTGCATTCAACTCACAGAGTTGAACATTCCCTTTGATAGAGCAGTTTTGAAACACTCTTTTTGTAGAATCTGCAAGTGGATATTTGGAGCGCTTTGAGGCCTCTGCCGCCAAAGGAATTATCATTGCATAAAAACTAGATGGAAGCGTTCTCAGAAACTTCCTTGTGATGAGTGCATTCAACTCGCAGAGTGGAACCTTCCTTTCGATAGACCAGTTTTGAAACACTGTTTTTGTAGAATCCGCAAGTGGCTATTTGGAGCTCTTTGAGGCTTATGCTGGAAAAGGAAATATCTTCGTCTACAAACTAGACAGAAGCATTCTCAGAAACTTCTTTGTCATGTGGGGATTGAACTCACACAGTTGAACATTCCTTTACATAGAGCAGTTTTGCAACACCCTTTCGGTGGAAAGTGAAAGTGCTTATCTGGTGCGATGGCGGCATCTAGTGGATAAGGAAATACATTCAGATGAAAACAAGATACATCCATTCTCAGAAACTTCTTTGTGATGACTGCATTCTACTCACAGAGTTGAACCTTCCTTTTGATAGAGCAGTTTTGAAACACTCTTTTTGTGGAATCTGCAAGTGGCTATTTGGAGCGCTTTGAGGCCTATGCTGGAAAAGGAAATCTCTTCACATAAAACCTAGACAGAAGTATTCCCAGAAAGTTTTTCTGATGTGCGCATTCAACTCACCGAGTTGAACCTTCCTTTAGATAGAGCGGTTTTGAAACACTCTGTCTGTAGTACCTGCGAGTGGATATTTGGTGTGCTTTGAGTGCTACACTGTAAAAGCAAATATCTTCACTTGGAATCTAGACAGAAGAATTCTCAGAGACTTCCCTGTGCTCTCTGCATTCCACTCACAGAGTTGAACCTTCCTTTTGATAGAACAGTTTTGAAACACTCTTGTGGTAGAATCTGCAAGTCGATATTTGGAAGGTTTGGAGGCCTATCCTGGGAAAGGAAATATCTTCCCATCAAAACTAGACAGAAGCATTCTCAGAAACTTCTTAGTGATGTGCGCATTCAAGTCACAGAGTTGAAGCTTCCTTTTGATATAGCAGTTTTGAACCACTCTTTTAGTAGAATCTGCAAGTGGATGTTTGGAGAGCTAAGAGGCCAACACTGGAAAAGGAAATCTCTTCACGTAAAAACTAGACGGAAGCATTCTCAGAAACTTCAATGGGCTTTACGCATTCAACTCACAGAGTGCAATGTTGCTCTTGAGAGCGCAGTTTTAAAACACTGTTTTTGTAGAATTTGCTAGAGGATGTTTGGAGCGATGTGAGGCCTTTGCTGGAAAAGGAAATATCTTCACATAAAACCTGGACAGAAGCATTCTCAGAAACTCCTTTGTGATGAGTGCATTCAAATCACACACTTGAACCTTCCTTTGGAAAGAGCAGTTTTGAAACACTCTTTCTGAAGAATCTGCAAGTGGATATTTGGAGCGATTTGAGGCCTATGCTGGAAATGAAATATCTTCACCTAAAAACTAGACGGAAGCATTCTCAGAAACTCCTTTGTGATGAGTGCATTCAACTCACAGAGTTGAAGCTTCCTTTTGATAGAGCGGTTTTGAAACACTCTTTTAGCAGCATCTGCAGGTGGATATTTGGAGCGCTTTGAGGCCAAGGCTGGAAAACGAAATATCATCACATAAAAACTCGACAGAAGCATTCTCTGAAACTTCTTTGTGATGAGTGCATTCAACTCACAGACTCGAACGTTTCTTTTGATAGAACAGTTTAGAAACACTCCTTTTGTAGAATCTGCAAGTGTTTATTTGGAGCGCTTGGAGGCCTATGTTGGAAAAGGACATATCTTCACATCAAAAGTAGACAGACGCATTCTCAGAAACTTCTTTGTGATGAGTGCATTGAACTCACAGAGTTGAACCTATCTATTGATAGAGAAGTTTGGAAACACCCTTTTTGTAGAATCTGCAAGTGAATATTTGGCGCGATTTGAGGCCTATGCAGGAAACGGAAATATCTTCACATGAAAACTAGACAGATGAATTCTCAGAAACGTCTTTGTGATGAGTGCATTCAACTCACAGACTTGAAGCTTCCTTTTGAAAGAGCAGTTTCGAAACACTCTTTTTGTAGAATCTGCAAGTGGATATTTGGAGCGCTTTGAGGGCTATGCTGGAAAAGTTAATACCTTCACCTAAAAACTAGACAGACGCAAACCCAGAAACTTCTTTGTGACGTGTGCATTGAACTCACAGAGTTGAACCTTTCTTTTGATACAGAAGTTTTGAAACACTCTTTTCGTAGAATCTTCAAGTGGATGGATGGAGTGATTTGAGGCCTATGCTGGAAAAGGAAATACCTTCACGTAGAAACGAGACAAAAGCATTCTCAGAAAGTTCCCTCTGCTTTGTGCATTCAACTCACAGAGTTGAACATTCCCTTTGATAGAGCAGTTTTGAAACACTCTTTTTGTAGAATCTGCAAGTGGATATTTGGAGCGCTTTGAGGCCTCTGCCGCCAAAGGAATTATCATTGCATAAAAACTAGATGGAAGCGTTCTCAGAAACTTCCTTGTGATGAGTGCATTCAACTCGCAGAGTGGAACCTTCCTTTCGATAGACCAGTTTTGAAACACTGTTTTTGTAGAATCCGCAAGTGGCTATTTGGAGCTCTTTGAGGCTTATGCTGGAAAAGGAAATATCTTCGTCTACAAACTAGACAGAAGCATTCTCAGAAACTTCTTTGTCATGTGGGGATTGAACTCACAGAGTTGAACATTCCTTTACATAGAGCAGTTTTGCAACACCCTTTCGGTGGAAAGTGAAAGTGCTTATCTGGTGCGATGGCGGCATCTAGTGGATAAGGAAATACATTCAGATGAAAACAAGATACATCCATTCTCAGAAACTTCTTTGTGATGACTGCATTCTACTCACAGAGTTGAACCTTCCTTTTGATAGAGCAGTTTTGAAACACTCTTTTTGTGGAATCTGCAAGTGGCTATTTGGAGCGCTTTGAGGCCTATGCTGGAAAAGGAAATCTCTTCACATAAAACCTAGACAGAAGTATTCCCAGAAAGTTTTTCTGATGTGCGCATTCAACTCACCGAGTTGAACCTTCCTTTAGATAGAGCGGTTTTGAAACACTCTGTCTGTAGTACCTGCGAGTGGATATTTGGTGTGCTTTGAGTGCTACACTGTAAAAGCAAATATCTTCACTTGGAATCTAGACAGAAGAATTCTCAGAGACTTCCCTGTGCTCTCTGCATTCCACTCACAGAGTTGAACCTTCCTTTTGATAGAACAGTTTTGAAACACTCTTGTGGTAGAATCTGCAAGTCGATATTTGGAAGGTTTGGAGGCCTATCCTGGGAAAGGAAATATCTTCCCATCAAAACTAGACAGAAGCATTCTCAGAAACTTCTTAGTGATGTGCGCATTCAAGTCACAGAGTTGAAGCTTCCTTTTGATATAGCAGTTTTGAACCACTCTTTTAGTAGAATCTGCAAGTGGATGTTTGGAGAGCTAAGAGGCCAACACTGGAAAAGGAAATCTCTTCACGTAAAAACTAGACGGAAGCATTCTCAGAAACTTCAATGGGCTTTACGCATTCAACTCACAGAGTGCAATGTTGCTCTTGAGAGCGCAGTTTTAAAACACTGTTTTTGTAGAATTTGCTAGAGGATGTTTGGAGCGATGTGAGGCCTTTGCTGGAAAAGGAAATATCTTCACATAAAACCTGGACAGAAGCATTCTCAGAAACTCCTTTGTGATGAGTGCATTCAAATCACACACTTGAACCTTCCTTTGGAAAGAGCAGTTTTGAAACACTCTTTCTGAAGAATCTGCAAGTGGATATTTGGAGCGATTTGAGGCCTATGCTGGAAATGAAATATCTTCACCTAAAAACTAGACGGAAGCATTCTCAGAAACTCCTTTGTGATGAGTGCATTCAACTCACAGAGTTGAAGCTTCCTTTTGATAGAGCAGTTTTGAAACACTCTTTTAGCAGCATCTGCAGGTGGATATTTGGAGCGCTTTGAGGCCAAGGCTGGAAAACGAAATATCATCACATAAAAACTCGACAGAAGCATTCTCTGAAACTTCTTTGTGATGAGTGCATTCAACTCACAGACTCGAACGTTTCTTTTGATAGAACAGTTTAGAAACACTCCTTTTGTAGAATCTGCAAGTGTTTATTTGGAGCGCTTGGAGGCCTATGTTGGAAAAGGACATATCTTCACATCAAAAGTAGACAGACGCATTCTCAGAAACTTCTTTGTGATGAGTGCATTGAACTCACAGAGTTGAACCTACCTATTGATAGAGAAGTTTGGAAACACCCTTTTTGTAGAATCTGCAAGTGAATATTTGGCGCGATTTGAGGCCTATGCAGGAAACGGAAATATCTTCACATGAAAACTAGACAGATGAATTCTCAGAAACGTCTTTGTGATGAGTGCATTCAACTCACAGACTTGAAGCTTCCTTTTGAAAGAGCAGTTTCGAAACACTCTTTTTGTAGAATCTGCAAGTGGATATTTGGAGCGCTTTGAGGGCTATGCTGGAAAAGTTAATACCTTCACCTAAAAACTAGACAGACGCAAACCCAGAAACGTCTTTGTGACGTGTGCATTGAACTCACAGAGTTGAACCTTTCTTTTGATACAGAAGTTTTGAAACACTCTTTTCGTAGAATCTTCAAGTGGATGGATGGAGTGATTTGAGGCCTATGCTGGAAAAGGAAATACCTTCACGTAGAAACGAGACAAAAGCATTCTCAGAAAGTTCCCTGTGCTTTGTGCATTCAACTCACAGAGTTGAACATTCCCTTTGATAGAGCAGTTTTGAAACACTCTTTTTGTAGAATCTGCAAGTGGATATTTGGAGCGCTTTGAGGCCTCTGCCGCCAAAGGAATTATCATTGCATAAAAACTAGATGGAAGCGTTCTCAGAAACTTCCTTGTGATGAGTGCATTCAACTCGCAGAGTGGAACCTTCCTTTCGATAGACCAGTTTTGAAACACTGTTTTTGTGGAATCCGCAAGTGGCTATTTGGAGCTCTTTGAGGCTTATGCTGGAAAAGGAAATATCTTCGTCTACAAACTAGACAGAAGCATTCTCAGAAACTTCTTTGTCATGTGGGGATTGAACTCACAGAGTTGAACATTCCTTTACATAGAGCAGTTTTGCAACACCCTTTCGGTGGAAAGTGAAAGTGCTTATCTGGTGCGATGGCGGCATCTAGTGGATAAGGAAATACATTCAGATGAAAACAAGATACATCCATTCTCAGAAACTTCTTTGTGATGACTGCATTCTACTCACAGAGTTGAACCTTCCTTTTGATAGAGCAGTTTTGAAACACTCTTTTTGTGGAATCTGCAAGTGGCTATTTGGAGCGCTTTGAGGCCTATGCTGGAAAAGGAAATCTCTTCACATAAAACCTAGACAGAAGTATTCCCAGAAAGTTTTTCTGATGTGCGCATTCAACTCACCGAGTTGAACCTTCCTTTAGATAGAGCGGTTTTGAAACACTCTGTCTGTAGTACCTGCGAGTGGATATTTGGTGTGCTTTGAGTGCTACACTGTAAAAGCAAATATCTTCACTTGGAATCTAGACAGAAGAATTCTCAGAGACTTCCCTGTGCTCTCTGCATTCCACTCACAGAGTTGAACCTTCCTTTTGATAGAACAGTTTTGAAACACTCTTGTGGTAGAATCTGCAAGTCGATATTTGGAAGGTTTGGAGGCCTATCCTGGGAAAGGAAATATCTTCCCATCAAAACTAGACAGAAGCATTCTCAGAAACTTCTTAGTGATGTGCGCATTCAAGTCACAGAGTTGAAGCTTCCTTTTGATATAGCAGTTTTGAACCACTCTTTTAGTAGAATCTGCAAGTGGATGTTTGGAGAGCTAAGAGGCCAACACTGGAAAAGGAAATCTCTTCACGTAAAAACTAGACGGAAGCATTCTCAGAAACTTCAATGGGCTTTACGCATTCAACTCACAGAGTGCAATGTTGCTTTTGAGAGCGCAGTTTTAAAACACTGTTTTTGTAGAATTTGCTAGAGGATGTTTGGAGCGATGTGAGGCCTTTGCTGGAAAAGGAAATATCTTCACATAAAACCTGGACAGAAGCATTCTCAGAAACTCCTTTGTGATGAGTGCATTCAAATCACACACTTGAACCTTCCTTTGGAAAGAGCAGTTTTGAAACACTCTTTCTGAAGAATCTGCAAGTGGATATTTGGAGCGATTTGAGGCCTATGCTGGAAATGAAATATCTTCACCTAAAAACTAGACGGAAGCATTCTCAGAAACTCCTTTGTGATGAGTGCATTCAACTCACAGAGTTGAAGCTTCCTTTTGATAGAGCGGTTTTGAAACACTCTTTTAGCAGCATCTGCAGGTGGATATTTGGAGCGCTTTGAGGCCAAGGCTGGAAAACGAAATATCATCACATAAAAACTCGACAGAAGCATTCTCTGAAACTTCTTTGTGATGAGTGCATTCAACTCACAGACTCGAACGTTTCTTTTGATAGAACAGTTTAGAAACACTCCTTTTGTAGAATCTGCAAGTGTTTATTTGGAGCGCTTGGAGGCCTATGTTGGAAAAGGACATATCTTCACATCAAAAGTAGACAGACGCATTCTCAGAAACTTCTTTGTGATGAGTGCATTGAACTCACAGAGTTGAACCTACCTATTGATAGAGAAGTTTGGAAACACCCTTTTTGTAGAATCTGCAAGTGAATATTTGGCGCGATTTGAGGCCTATGCAGGAAACGGAAATATCTTCACATGAAAACTAGACAGATGAATTCTCAGAAACGTCTTTGTGATGAGTGCATTCAACTCACAGACTTGAAGCTTCCTTTTGAAAGAGCAGTTTCGAAACACTCTTTTTGTAGAATCTGCAAGTGGATATTTGGAGCGCTTTGAGGGCTATGCTGGAAAAGTTAATACCTTCACCTAAAAACTAGACAGACGCAAACCCAGAAACTTCTTTGTGACGTGTGCATTGAACTCACAGAGTTGAACCTTTCTTTTGATACAGAAGTTTTGAAACACTCTTTTCGTAGAATCTTCAAGTGGATGGATGGAGTGATTTGAGGCCTATGCTGGAAAAGGAAATACCCTCACGTAGAAACGAGACAAAAGCATTCTCAGAAAGTTCCCTCTGCTTTGTGCATTCAACTCACAGAGTTGAACATTCCCTTTGATAGAGCAGTTTTGAAACACTCTTTTTGTAGAATCTGCAAGTGGATATTTGGAGCGCTTTGAGGCCTCTGCCGCCAAAGGAATTATCATTGCATAAAAACTAGATGGAAGCGTTCTCAGAAACTTCCTTGTGATGAGTGCATTCAACTCGCAGAGTGGAACCTTCCTTTCGATAGACCAGTTTTGAAACACTGTTTTTGTAGAATCCGCAAGTGGCTATTTGGAGCTCTTTGAGGCTTATGCTGGAAAAGGAAATATCTTCGTCTACAAACTAGACAGAAGCATTCTCAGAAACTTCTTTGTCATGTGGGGATTGAACTCACACAGTTGAACATTCCTTTACATAGAGCAGTTTTGCAACACCCTTTCGGTGGAAAGTGAAAGTGCTTATCTGGTGCGATGGCGGCATCTAGTGGATAAGGAAATACATTCAGATGAAAACAAGATACATCCATTCTCAGAAACTTCTTTGTGATGACTGCATTCTACTCACAGAGTTGAACCTTCCTTTTGATAGAGCAGTTTTGAAACACTCTTTTTGTGGAATCTGCAAGTGGCTATTTGGAGCGCTTTGAGGCCTATGCTGGAAAAGGAAATCTCTTCACATAAAACCTAGACAGAAGTATTCCCAGAAAGTTTTTCTGATGTGCGCATTCAACTCACCGAGTTGAACCTTCCTTTAGATAGAGCGGTTTTGAAACACTCTGTCTGTAGTACCTGCGAGTGGATATTTGGTGTGCTTTGAGTGCTACACTGTAAAAGCAAATATCTTCACTTGGAATCTAGACAGAAGAATTCTCAGAGACTTCCCTGTGCTCTCTGCATTCCACTCACAGAGTTGAACCTTCCTTTTGATAGAACAGTTTTGAAACACTCTTGTGGTAGAATCTGCAAGTCGATATTTGGAAGGTTTGGAGGCCTATCCTGGGAAAGGAAATATCTTCCCATCAAAACTAGACAGAAGCATTCTCAGAAACTTCTTAGTGATGTGCGCATTCAAGTCACAGAGTTGAAGCTTCCTTTTGATATAGCAGTTTTGAACCACTCTTTTAGTAGAATCTGCAAGTGGATGTTTGGAGAGCTAAGAGGCCAACACTGGAAAAGGAAATCTCTTCACGTAAAAACTAGACGGAAGCATTCTCAGAAACTTCAATGGGCTTTACGCATTCAACTCACAGAGTGCAATGTTGCTCTTGAGAGCGCAGTTTTAAAACACTGTTTTTGTAGAATTTGCTAGAGGATGTTTGGAGCGATGTGAGGCCTTTGCTGGAAAAGGAAATATCTTCACATAAAACCTGGACAGAAGCATTCTCAGAAACTCCTTTGTGATGAGTGCATTCAAATCACACACTTGAACCTTCCTTTGGAAAGAGCAGTTTTGAAACACTCTTTCTGAAGAATCTGCAAGTGGATATTTGGAGCGATTTGAGGCCTATGCTGGAAATGAAATATCTTCACCTAAAAACTAGACGGAAGCATTCTCAGAAACTCCTTTGTGATGAGTGCATTCAACTCACAGAGTTGAAGCTTCCTTTTGATAGAGCAGTTTTGAAACACTCTTTTAGCAGCATCTGCAGGTGGATATTTGGAGCGCTTTGAGGCCAAGGCTGGAAAACGAAATATCATCACATAAAAACTCGACAGAAGCATTCTCTGAAACTTCTTTGTGATGAGTGCATTCAACTCACAGACTCGAACGTTTCTTTTGATAGAACAGTTTAGAAACACTCCTTTTGTAGAATCTGCAAGTGTTTATTTGGAGCGCTTGGAGGCCTATGTTGGAAAAGGACATATCTTCACATCAAAAGTAGACAGACGCATTCTCAGAAACTTCTTTGTGATGAGTGCATTGAACTCACAGAGTTGAACCTACCTATTGATAGAGAAGTTTGGAAACACCCTTTTTGTAGAATCTGCAAGTGAATATTTGGCGCGATTTGAGGCCTATGCAGGAAACGGAAATATCTTCACATGAAAACTAGACAGATGAATTCTCAGAAACGTCTTTGTGATGAGTGCATTCAACTCACAGACTTGAAGCTTCCTTTTGAAAGAGCAGTTTCGAAACACTCTTTTTGTAGAATCTGCAAGTGGATATTTGGAGCGCTTTGAGGGCTATGCTGGAAAAGTTAATACCTTCACCTAAAAACTAGACAGACGCAAACCCAGAAACTTCTTTGTGACGTGTGCATTGAACTCACAGAGTTGAACCTTTCTTTTGATACAGAAGTTTTGAAACACTCTTTTCGTAGAATCTTCAAGTGGATGGATGGAGTGATTTGAGGCCTATGCTGGAAAAGGAAATACCTTCACGTAGAAACGAGACAAAAGCATTCTCAGAAAGTTCCCTGTGCTTTGTGCATTCAACTCACAGAGTTGAACATTCCCTTTGATAGAGCAGTTTTGAAACACTCTTTTTGTAGAATCTGCAAGTGGATATTTGGAGCGCTTTGAGGCCTCTGCCGCCAAAGGAATTATCATTGCATAAAAACTAGATGGAAGCGTTCTCAGAAACTTCCTTGTGATGAGTGCATTCAACTCGCAGAGTGGAACCTTCCTTTCGATAGACCAGTTTTGAAACACTGTTTTTGTGGAATCCGCAAGTGGCTATTTGGAGCTCTTTGAGGCTTATGCTGGAAAAGGAAATATCTTCGTCTACAAACTAGACAGAAGCATTCTCAGAAACTTCTTTGTCATGTGGGGATTGAACTCACAGAGTTGAACATTCCTTTACATAGAGCAGTTTTGCAACACCCTTTCGGTGGAAAGTGAAAGTGCTTATCTGGTGCGATGGCGGCATCTAGTGGATAAGGAAATACATTCAGATGAAAACAAGATACATCCATTCTCAGAAACTTCTTTGTGATGACTGCATTCTACTCACAGAGTTGAACCTTCCTTTTGATAGAGCAGTTTTGAAACACTCTTTTTGTGGAATCTGCAAGTGGCTATTTGGAGCGCTTTGAGGCCTATGCTGGAAAAGGAAATCTCTTCACATAAAACCTAGACAGAAGTATTCCCAGAAAGTTTTTCTGATGTGCGCATTCAACTCACCGAGTTGAACCTTCCTTTAGATAGAGCGGTTTTGAAACACTCTGTCTGTAGTACCTGCGAGTGGATATTTGGTGTGCTTTGAGTGCTACACTGTAAAAGCAAATATCTTCACTTGGAATCTAGACAGAAGAATTCTCAGAGACTTCCCTGTGCTCTCTGCATTCCACTCACAGAGTTGAACCTTCCTTTTGATAGAACAGTTTTGAAACACTCTTGTGGTAGAATCTGCAAGTCGATATTTGGAAGGTTTGGAGGCCTATCCTGGGAAAGGAAATATCTTCCCATCAAAACTAGACAGAAGCATTCTCAGAAACTTCTTAGTGATGTGCGCATTCAAGTCACAGAGTTGAAGCTTCCTTTTGATATAGCAGTTTTGAACCACTCTTTTAGTAGAATCTGCAAGTGGATGTTTGGAGAGCTAAGAGGCCAACACTGGAAAAGGAAATCTCTTCACGTAAAAACTAGACGGAAGCATTCTCAGAAACTTCAATGGGCTTTACGCATTCAACTCACAGAGTGCAATGTTGCTTTTGAGAGCGCAGTTTTAAAACACTGTTTTTGTAGAATTTGCTAGAGGATGTTTGGAGCGATGTGAGGCCTTTGCTGGAAAAGGAAATATCTTCACATAAAACCTGGACAGAAGCATTCTCAGAAACTCCTTTGTGATGAGTGCATTCAAATCACACACTTGAACCTTCCTTTGGAAAGAGCAGTTTTGAAACACTCTTTCTGAAGAATCTGCAAGTGGATATTTGGAGCGATTTGAGGCCTATGCTGGAAATGAAATATCTTCACCTAAAAACTAGACGGAAGCATTCTCAGAAACTCCTTTGTGATGAGTGCATTCAACTCACAGAGTTGAAGCTTCCTTTTGATAGAGCGGTTTTGAAACACTCTTTTAGCAGCATCTGCAGGTGGATATTTGGAGCGCTTTGAGGCCAAGGCTGGAAAACGAAATATCATCACATAAAAACTCGACAGAAGCATTCTCTGAAACTTCTTTGTGATGAGTGCATTCAACTCACAGACTCGAACGTTTCTTTTGATAGAACAGTTTAGAAACACTCCTTTTGTAGAATCTGCAAGTGTTTATTTGGAGCGCTTGGAGGCCTATGTTGGAAAAGGACATATCTTCACATCAAAAGTAGACAGACGCATTCTCAGAAACTTCTTTGTGATGAGTGCATTGAACTCACAGAGTTGAACCTACCTATTGATAGAGAAGTTTGGAAACACCCTTTTTGTAGAATCTGCAAGTGAATATTTGGCGCGATTTGAGGCCTATGCAGGAAACGGAAATATCTTCACATGAAAACTAGACAGATGAATTCTCAGAAACGTCTTTGTGATGAGTGCATTCAACTCACAGACTTGAAGCTTCCTTTTGAAAGAGCAGTTTCGAAACACTCTTTTTGTAGAATCTGCAAGTGGATATTTGGAGCGCTTTGAGGGCTATGCTGGAAAAGTTAATACCTTCACCTAAAAACTAGACAGACGCAAACCCAGAAACTTCTTTGTGACGTGTGCATTGAACTCACAGAGTTGAACCTTTCTTTTGATACAGAAGTTTTGAAACACTCTTTTCGTAGAATCTTCAAGTGGATGGATGGAGTGATTTGAGGCCTATGCTGGAAAAGGAAATACCCTCACGTAGAAACGAGACAAAAGCATTCTCAGAAAGTTCCCTCTGCTTTGTGCATTCAACTCACAGAGTTGAACATTCCCTTTGATAGAGCAGTTTTGAAACACTCTTTTTGTAGAATCTGCAAGTGGATATTTGGAGCGCTTTGAGGCCTCTGCCGCCAAAGGAATTATCATTGCATAAAAACTAGATGGAAGCGTTCTCAGAAACTTCCTTGTGATGAGTGCATTCAACTCGCAGAGTGGAACCTTCCTTTCGATAGACCAGTTTTGAAACACTGTTTTTGTAGAATCCGCAAGTGGCTATTTGGAGCTCTTTGAGGCTTATGCTGGAAAAGGAAATATCTTCGTCTACAAACTAGACAGAAGCATTCTCAGAAACTTCTTTGTCATGTGGGGATTGAACTCACAGAGTTGAACATTCCTTTACATAGAGCAGTTTTGCAACACCCTTTCGGTGGAAAGTGAAAGTGCTTATCTGGTGCGATGGCGGCATCTAGTGGATAAGGAAATACATTCAGATGAAAACAAGATACATCCATTCTCAGAAACTTCTTTGTGATGACTGCATTCTACTCACAGAGTTGAACCTTCCTTTTGATAGAGCAGTTTTGAAACACTCTTTTTGTGGAATCTGCAAGTGGCTATTTGGAGCGCTTTGAGGCCTATGCTGGAAAAGGAAATCTCTTCACATAAAACCTAGACAGAAGTATTCCCAGAAAGTTTTTCTGATGTGCGCATTCAACTCACCGAGTTGAACCTTCCTTTAGATAGAGCGGTTTTGAAACACTCTGTCTGTAGTACCTGCGAGTGGATATTTGGTGTGCTTTGAGTGCTACACTGTAAAAGCAAATATCTTCACTTGGAATCTAGACAGAAGAATTCTCAGAGACTTCCCTGTGCTCTCTGCATTCCACTCACAGAGTTGAACCTTCCTTTTGATAGAACAGTTTTGAAACACTCTTGTGGTAGAATCTGCAAGTCGATATTTGGAAGGTTTGGAGGCCTATCCTGGGAAAGGAAATATCTTCCCATCAAAACTAGACAGAAGCATTCTCAGAAACTTCTTAGTGATGTGCGCATTCAAGTCACAGAGTTGAAGCTTCCTTTTGATATAGCAGTTTTGAACCACTCTTTTAGTAGAATCTGCAAGTGGATGTTTGGAGAGCTAAGAGGCCAACACTGGAAAAGGAAATCTCTTCACGTAAAAACTAGACGGAAGCATTCTCAGAAACTTCAATGGGCTTTACGCATTCAACTCACAGAGTGCAATGTTGCTTTTGAGAGCGCAGTTTTAAAACACTGTTTTTGTAGAATTTGCTAGAGGATGTTTGGAGCGATGTGAGGCCTTTGCTGGAAAAGGAAATATCTTCACATAAAACCTGGACAGAAGCATTCTCAGAAACTCCTTTGTGATGAGTGCATTCAAATCACACACTTGAACCTTCCTTTGGAAAGAGCAGTTTTGAAACACTCTTTCTGAAGAATCTGCAAGTGGATATTTGGAGCGATTTGAGGCCTATGCTGGAAATGAAATATCTTCACCTAAAAACTAGACGGAAGCATTCTCAGAAACTCCTTTGTGATGAGTGCATTCAACTCACAGAGTTGAAGCTTCCTTTTGATAGAGCAGTTTTGAAACACTCTTTTAGCAGCATCTGCAGGTGGATATTTGGAGCGCTTTGAGGCCAAGGCTGGAAAACGAAATATCATCACATAAAAACTCGACAGAAGCATTCTCTGAAACTTCTTTGTGATGAGTGCATTCAACTCACAGACTCGAACGTTTCTTTTGATAGAACAGTTTAGAAACACTCCTTTTGTAGAATCTGCAAGTGTTTATTTGGAGCGCTTGGAGGCCTATGTTGGAAAAGGACATATCTTCACATCAAAAGTAGACAGACGCATTCTCAGAAACTTCTTTGTGATGAGTGCATTGAACTCACGGAGTTGAACCTACCTATTGATAGAGAAGTTTGGAAACACCCTTTTTGTAGAATCTGCAAGTGAATATTTGGCGCGATTTGAGGCCTATGCAGGAAACGGAAATATCTTCACATGAAAACTAGACAGATGAATTCTCAGAAACGTCTTTGTGATGAGTGCATTCAACTCACAGACTTGAAGCTTCCTTTTGAAAGAGCAGTTTCGAAACACTCTTTTTGTAGAATCTGCAAGTGGATATTTGGAGCGCTTTGAGGGCTATGCTGGAAAAGTTAATACCTTCACCTAAAAACTAGACAGACGCAAACCCAGAAACTTCTTTGTGACGTGTGCATTGAACTCACAGAGTTGAACCTTTCTTTTGATACAGAAGTTTTGAAACACTCTTTTCGTAGAATCTTCAAGTGGATGGATGGAGTGATTTGAGGCCTATGCTGGAAAAGGAAATACCTTCACGTAGAAACGAGACAAAAGCATTCTCAGAAAGTTCCCTGTGCTTTGTGCATTCAACTCACAGAGTTGAACATTCCCTTTGATAGAGCAGTTTTGAAACACTCTTTTTGTAGAATCTGCAAGTGGATATTTGGAGCGCTTTGAGGCCTCTGCCGCCAAAGGAATTATCATTGCATAAAAACTAGATGGAAGCGTTCTCAGAAACTTCCTTGTGATGAGTGCGTTCAACTCGCAGAGTGGAACCTTCCTTTCGATAGACCAGTTTTGAAACACTGTTTTTGTAGAATCCGCAAGTGGCTATTTGGAGCTCTTTGAGGCTTATGCTGGAAAAGGAAATATCTTCGTCTACAAACTAGACAGAAGCATTCTCAGAAACTTCTTTGTCATGTGGGGATTGAACTCACAGAGTTGAACATTCCTTTACATAGAGCAGTTTTGCAACACCCTTTCGGTGGAAAGTGAAAGTGCTTATCTGGTGCGATGGCGGCATCTAGTGGATAAGGAAATACATTCAGATGAAAACAAGATACATCCATTCTCAGAAACTTCTTTGTGATGACTGCATTCTACTCACAGAGTTGAACCTTCCTTTTGATAGAGCAGTTTTGAAACACTCTTTTTGTGGAATCTGCAAGTGGCTATTTGGAGCGCTTTGAGGCCTATGCTGGAAAAGGAAATCTCTTCACATAAAACCTAGACAGAAGTATTCCCAGAAAGTTTTTCTGATGTGCGCATTCAACTCACCGAGTTGAACCTTCCTTTAGATAGAGCGGTTTGGAAACACTCTGTCTGTAGTACCTGCGAGTGGATATTTGGAGTGCTTTGAGTGCTACACTGTAAAAGCAAATATCTTCACTTGGAATCTAGACAGAAGAATTCTCAGAGACTTCCCTGTGCTCTCTGCATTCCACTCACAGAGTTGAACCTTCCTTTTGATAGAACAGTTTTGAAACACTCTTGTGGTAGAATCTGCAAGTCGATATTTGGAAGGTTTGGAGGCCTATCCTGGGAAAGGAAATATCTTCCCATCAAAACTAGACAGAAGCATTCTCAGAAACTTCTTAGTGATGTGCGCATTCAAGTCACAGAGTTGAAGCTTCCTTTTGATATAGCAGTTTTGAACCACTCTTTTAGTAGAATCTGCAGGTGGATGTTTGGAGAGCTAAGAGGCCAACACTGGAAAAGGAAATCTCTTCACGTAAAAACTAGACGGAAGCATTCTCAGAAACTTCAATGGGCTTTACGCATTCAACTCACAGAGTGCAATGTTGCTTTTGAGAGCGCAGTTTTAAAACACTGTTTTTGTAGAATTTGCTAGAGGATGTTTGGAGCGATGTGAGGCCTTTGCTGGAAAAGGAAATATCTTCACATAAAACCTGGACAGAAGCATTCTCAGAAACTCCTTTGTGATGAGTGCATTCAAATCACACACTTGAACCTTCCTTTGGAAAGAGCAGTTTTGAAACACTCTTTCTGAAGAATCTGCAAGTGGATATTTGGAGCGATTTGAGGCCTATGCTGGAAATGAAATATCTTCACCTAAAAACTAGACGGAAGCATTCTCAGAAACTCCTTTGTGATGAGTGCATTCAACTCACAGAGTTGAAGCTTCCTTTTGATAGAGCAGTTTTGAAACACTCTTTTAGCAGCATCTGCAGGTGGATATTTGGAGCGCTTTGAGGCCAAGGCTGGAAAACGAAATATCATCACATAAAAACTCGACAGAAGCATTCTCTGAAACTTCTTTGTGATGAGTGCATTCAACTCACAGACTCGAACGTTTCTTTTGATAGAACAGTTTAGAAACACTCCTTTTGTAGAATCTGCAAGTGTTTATTTGGAGCGCTTGGAGGCCTATGTTGGAAAAGGACATATCTTCACATCAAAAGTAGACAGACGCATTCTCAGAAACTTCTTTGTGATGAGTGCATTGAACTCACGGAGTTGAACCTACCTATTGATAGAGAAGTTTGGAAACACCCTTTTTGTAGAATCTGCAAGTGAATATTTGGCGCGATTTGAGGCCTATGCAGGAAACGGAAATATCTTCACATGAAAACTAGACAGATGAATTCTCAGAAACGTCTTTGTGATGAGTGCATTCAACTCACAGACTTGAAGCTTCCTTTTGAAAGAGCAGTTTCGAAACACTCTTTTTGTAGAATCTGCAAGTGGATATTTGGAGCGCTTTGAGGGCTATGCTGGAAAAGTTAATACCTTCACCTAGAAACTAGACAGACGCAAACCCAGAAACTTCTTTGTGACGTGTGCATTGAACTCACAGAGTTGAACCTTTCTTTTGATACAGAAGTTTTGAAACACTCTTTTCGTAGAATCTTCAAGTGGATGGATGGAGTGATTTGAGGCCTATGCTGGAAAAGGAAATACCTTCACGTAGAAACGAGACAAAAGCATTCTCAGAAAGTTCCCTGTGCTTTGTGCATTCAACTCACAGAGTTGAACATTCCCTTTGATAGAGCAGTTTTGAAACACTCTTTTTGTAGAATCTGCAAGTGGATATTTGGAGCGCTTTGAGGCCTCTGCCGCCAAAGGAATTATCATTGCATAAAAACTAGATGGAAGCGTTCTCAGAAACTTCCTTGTGATGAGTGCGTTCAACTCGCAGAGTGGAACCTTCCTTTCGATAGACCAGTTTTGAAACACTGTTTTTGTAGAATCCGCAAGTGGCTATTTGGAGCTCTTTGAGGCTTATGCTGGAAAAGGAAATATCTTCGTCTACAAACTAGACAGAAGCATTCTCAGAAACTTCTTTGTCATGTGGGGATTGAACTCACAGAGTTGAACATTCCTTTACATAGAGCAGTTTTGCAACACCCTTTCGGTGGAAAGTGAAAGTGCTTATCTGGTGCGATGGCGGCATCTAGTGGATAAGGAAATACATTCAGATGAAAACAAGATACATCCATTCTCAGAAACTTCTTTGTGATGACTGCATTCTACTCACAGAGTTGAACCTTCCTTTTGATAGAGCAGTTTTGAAACACTCTTTTTGTGGAATCTGCAAGTGGCTATTTGGAGCGCTTTGAGGCCTATGCTGGAAAAGGAAATCTCTTCACATAAAACCTAGACAGAAGTATTCCCAGAAAGTTTTTCTGATGTGCGCATTCAACTCACCGAGTTGAACCTTCCTTTAGATAGAGCAGTTTTGAAACACTCTGTCTGTAGTACCTGCGAGAGGATATTTGGAGTGCTTTGAGTGCTACACTGTTAAAGGAAATATCTTCACTTGGAATCTAGACAGAAGAATTCTCAGAGACTTCCCTGTGCTCTCTGCATTCCACTCACAGAGTTGAACCTTCCTTTTGATAGAACAGTTTTGAAACACTCTTGTGGTCGAATCTGCAAGTCGATATTTGGAAGGTTTGGAGGCCTATCCTGGGAAAGGAAATATCTTCCCATCAAAACTAGACAGAAGCATTCTCAGAAACTTCTTAGTGATGTGCGCATTCAAGTCACAGAGTTGAAGCTTCCTTTTGATATAGCAGTTTTGAACCACTCTTTTAGTAGAATCTGCAAGTGGATGTTTGGAGAGCTAAGAGGCCAACACTGGAAAAGGAAATCTCTTCACGTAAAAACTAGACGGAAGCATTCTCAGAAACTTCAATGGGCTTTACGCATTCAACTCACAGAGTGCAATGTTGCTTTTGAGAGCGCAGTTTTAAAACACTGTTTTTGTAGAATTTGCTAGAGGATGTTTGGAGCGATGTGAGGCCTTTGCTGGAAAAGGAAATATCTTCACATAAAACCTGGACAGAAGCATTCTCAGAAACTCCTTTGTGATGAGTGCATTCAAATCACACACTTGAACCTTCCTTTGGAAAGAGCAGTTTTGAAACACTCTTTCTGAAGAATCTGCAAGTGGATATTTGGAGCGATTTGAGGCCTATGCTGGAAATGAAATATCTTCACCTAAAAACTAGACGGAAGCATTCTCAGAAACTCCTTTGTGATGAGTGCATTCAACTCACAGAGTTGAAGCTTCCTTTTGATAGAGCAGTTTTGAAACACTCTTTTAGCAGCATCTGCAGGTGGATATTTGGAGCGCTTTGAGGCCAAGGCTGGAAAACGAAATATCATCACATAAAAACTCGACAGAAGCATTCTCTGAAACTTCTTTGTGATGAGTGCATTCAACTCACAGACTCGAACGTTTCTTTTGATAGAACAGTTTAGAAACACTCCTTTTGTAGAATCTGCAAGTGTTTATTTGGAGCGCTTGGAGGCCTATGTTGGAAAAGGACATATCTTCACATCAAAAGTAGACAGACGCATTCTCAGAAACTTCTTTGTGATGAGTGCATTGAACTCACAGAGTTGAACCTACCTATTGATAGAGAAGTTTGGAAACACCCTTTTTGTAGAATCTGCAAGTGAATATTTGGCGCGATTTGAGGCCTATGCAGGAAACGGAAATATCTTCACATGAAAACTAGACAGATGAATTCTCAGAAACGTCTTTGTGATGAGTGCATTCAACTCACAGACTTGAAGCTTCCTTTTGAAAGAGCAGTTTCGAAACACTCTTTTTGTAGAATCTGCAAGTGGATATTTGGAGCGCTTTGAGGGCTATGCTGGAAAAGTTAATACCTTCACCTAAAAACTAGACAGACGCAAACCCAGAAACTTCTTTGTGACGTGTGCATTGAACTCACAGAGTTGAACCTTTCTTTTGATACAGAAGTTTTGAAACACTCTTTTCGTAGAATCTTCAAGTGGATGGATGGAGTGATTTGAGGCCTATGCTGGAAAAGGAAATACCTTCACGTAGAAACGAGAAAAAAGCATTCTCAGAAAGTTCCCTGTGCTTTGTGCATTCAACTCACAGAGTTGAACATTCCCTTTGATAGAGCAGTTTTGAAACACTCTTTTTGTAGAATCTGCAGGTGGATATTTGGAGCGCTTTGAGGCCTCTGCCGCCAAAGGAATTATCATTGCATAAAAACTAGATGGAAGCGTTCTCAGAAACTTCCTTGTGATGAGTGCATTCAACTCGCAGAGTGGAACCTTCCTTTCGATAGACCAGTTTTGAAACACTGTTTTTGTAGAATCCGCAAGTGGCTATTTGGAGCTCTTTGAGGCTTATGCTGGAAAAGGAAATATCTTCGTCTACAAACTAGACAGAAGCATTCTCAGAAACTTCTTTGTCATGTGGGGATTGAACTCACAGAGTTGAACATTCCTTTACATAGAGCAGTTTTGCAACACCCTTTCGGTGGAAAGTGAAAGTGCTTATCTGGTGCGATGGCGGCATCTAGTGGATAAGGAAATACATTCAGATGAAAACAAGATACATCCATTCTCAGAAACTTCTTTGTGATGACTGCATTCTACTCACAGAGTTGAACCTTCCTTTTGATAGAGCAGTTTTGAAACACTCTTTTTGTGGAATCTGCAAGTGGCTATTTGGAGCGCTTTGAGGCCTATGCTGGAAAAGGAAATCTCTTCACATAAAACCTAGACAGAAGTATTCCCAGAAAGTTTTTCTGATGTGCGCATTCAACTCACCGAGTTGAACCTTCCTTTAGATAGAGCAGTTTTGAAACACTCTGTCTGTAGTACCTGCGAGAGGATATTTGGAGTGCTTTGAGTGCTACACTGTTAAAGGAAATATCTTCACTTGGAATCTAGACAGAAGAATTCTCAGAGACTTCCCTGTGCTCTCTGCATTCCACTCACAGAGTTGAACCTTCCTTTTGATAGAACAGTTTTGAAACACTCTTGTGGTCGAATCTGCAAGTCGATATTTGGAAGGTTTGGAGGCCTATCCTGGGAAAGGAAATATCTTCCCATCAAAACTAGACAGAAGCATTCTCAGAAACTTCTTAGTGATGTGCGCATTCAAGTCACAGAGTTGAAGCTTCCTTTTGATATAGCAGTTTTGAACCACTCTTTTAGTAGAATCTGCAAGTGGATGTTTGGAGAGCTAAGAGGCCAACACTGGAAAAGGAAATCTCTTCACGTAAAAACTAGACGGAAGCATTCTCAGAAACTTCAATGGGCTTTACGCATTCAACTCACAGAGTGCAATGTTGCTTTTGAGAGCGCAGTTTTAAAACACTGTTTTTGTAGAATTTGCTAGAGGATGTTTGGAGCGATGTGAGGCCTTTGCTGGAAAAGGAAATATCTTCACATAAAACCTGGACAGAAGCATTCTCAGAAACTCCTTTGTGATGAGTGCATTCAAATCACACACTTGAACCTTCCTTTGGAAAGAGCAGTTTTGAAACACTCTTTCTGAAGAATCTGCAAGTGGATATTTGGAGCGATTTGAGGCCTATGCTGGAAATGAAATATCTTCACCTAAAAACTAGACGGAAGCATTCTCAGAAACTCCTTTGTGATGAGTGCATTCAACTCACAGAGTTGAAGCTTCCTTTTGATAGAGCAGTTTTGAAACACTCTTTTAGCAGCATCTGCAGGTGGATATTTGGAGCGCTTTGAGGCCAAGGCTGGAAAACGAAATATCATCACATAAAAACTCGACAGAAGCATTCTCTGAAACTTCTTTGTGATGAGTGCATTCAACTCACAGACTCGAACGTTTCTTTTGATAGAACAGTTTAGAAACACTCCTTTTGTAGAATCTGCAAGTGTTTATTTGGAGCGCTTGGAGGCCTATGTTGGAAAAGGACATATCTTCACATCAAAAGTAGACAGACGCATTCTCAGAAACTTCTTTGTGATGAGTGCATTGAACTCACAGAGTTGAACCTACCTATTGATAGAGAAGTTTGGAAACACCCTTTTTGTAGAATCTGCAAGTGAATATTTGGCGCGATTTGAGGCCTATGCAGGAAACGGAAATATCTTCACATGAAAACTAGACAGATGAATTCTCAGAAACGTCTTTGTGATGAGTGCATTCAACTCACAGACTTGAAGCTTCCTTTTGAAAGAGCAGTTTCGAAACACTCTTTTTGTAGAATCTGCAAGTGGATATTTGGAGCGCTTTGAGGGCTATGCTGGAAAAGTTAATACCTTCACCTAAAAACTAGACAGACGCAAACCCAGAAACTTCTTTGTGACGTGTGCATTGAACTCACAGAGTTGAACCTTTCTTTTGATACAGAAGTTTTGAAACACTCTTTTCGTAGAATCTTCAAGTGGATGGATGGAGTGATTTGAGGCCTATGCTGGAAAAGGAAATACCTTCACGTAGAAACGAGAAAAAAGCATTCTCAGAAAGTTCCCTGTGTTTTGTGCATTCAACTCACAGAGTTGAACATTCCCTTTGATAGAGCAGTTTTGAAACACTCTTTTTGTAGAATCTGCAGGTGGATATTTGGAGCGCTTTGAGGCCTCTGCCGCCAAAGGAATTATCATTGCATAAAAACTAGATGGAAGCGTTCTCAGAAACTTCCTTGTGATGAGTGCATTCAACTCGCAGAGTGGAACCTTCCTTTCGATAGACCAGTTTTGAAACACTGTTTTTGTAGAATCCGCAAGTGGCTATTTGGAGCTCTTTGAGGCTTATGCTGGAAAAGGAAATATCTTCGTCTACAAACTAGACAGAAGCATTCTCAGAAACTTCTTTGTCATGTGGGGATTGAACTCACAGAGTTGAACATTCCTTTACATAGAGCAGTTTTGCAACACCCTTTCGGTGGAAAGTGAAAGTGCTTATCTGGTGCGATGGCGGCATCTAGTGGATAAGGAAATACATTCAGATGAAAACAAGATACATCCATTCTCAGAAACTTCTTTGTGATGACTGCATTCTACTCACAGAGTTGAACCTTCCTTTTGATAGAGCAGTTTTGAAACACTCTTTTTGTGGAATCTGCAAGTGGCTATTTGGAGCGCTTTGAGGCCTATGCTGGAAAAGGAAATCTCTTCACATAAAACCTAGACAGAAGTATTCCCAGAAAGTTTTTCTGATGTGCGCATTCAACTCACCGAGTTGAACCTTCCTTTAGATAGAGCAGTTTTGAAACACTCTGTCTGTAGTACCTGCGAGAGGATATTTGGAGTGCTTTGAGTGCTACACTGTTAAAGGAAATATCTTCACTTGGAATCTAGACAGAAGAATTCTCAGAGACTTCCCTGTGCTCTCTGCATTCCACTCACAGAGTTGAACCTTCCTTTTGATAGAACAGTTTTGAAACACTCTTGTGGTAGAATCTGCAAGTCGATATTTGGAAGGTTTGGAGGCCTATCCTGGGAAAGGAAATATCTTCCCATCAAAACTAGACAGAAGCATTCTCAGAAACTTCTTAGTGATGTGCGCATTCAAGTCACAGAGTTGAAGCTTCCTTTTGATATAGCAGTTTTGAACCACTCTTTTAGTAGAATCTGCAAGTGGATGTTTGGAGAGCTAAGAGGCCAACACTGGAAAAGGAAATCTCTTCACGTAAAAACTAGACGGAAGCATTCTCAGAAACTTCAATGGGCTTTACGCATTCAACTCACAGAGTGCAATGTTGCTTTTGAGAGCGCAGTTTTAAAACACTGTTTTTGTAGAATTTGCTAGAGGATGTTTGGAGCGATGTGAGGCCTTTGCTGGAAAAGGAAATATCTTCACATAAAACCTGGACAGAAGCATTCTCAGAAACTCCTTTGTGATGAGTGCATTCAAATCACACACTTGAACCTTCCTTTGGAAAGAGCAGTTTTGAAACACTCTTTCTGAAGAATCTGCAAGTGGATATTTGGAGCGATTTGAGGCCTATGCTGGAAATGAAATATCTTCTCCTAAAAACTAGACGGAAGCATTCTCAGAAACTCCTTTGTGATGAGTGCATTCAACTCACAGAGTTGAAGCTTCCTTTTGATAGAGCAGTTTTGAAACACTCTTTTAGCAGCATCTGCAGGTGGATATTTGGAGCGCTTTGAGGCCAAGGCTGGAAAACGAAATATCATCACATAAAAACTCGACAGAAGCATTCTCTGAAACTTCTTTGTGATGAGTGCATTCAACTCACAGACTCGAACGTTTCTTTTGATAGAACAGTTTAGAAACACTCCTTTTGTAGAATCTGCAAGTGTTTATTTGGAGCGCTTGGAGGCCTATGTTGGAAAAGGACATATCTTCACATCAAAAGTAGACAGACGCATTCTCAGAAACTTCTTTGTGATGAGTGCATTGAACTCACAGAGTTGAACCTACCTATTGATAGAGAAGTTTGGAAACACCCTTTTTGTAGAATCTGCAAGTGAATATTTGGCGCGATTTGAGGCCTATGCAGGAAACGGAAATATCTTCACATGAAAACTAGACAGATGAATTCTCAGAAACGTCTTTGTGATGAGTGCATTCAACTCACAGACTTGAAGCTTCCTTTTGAAAGAGCAGTTTCGAAACACTCTTTTTGTAGAATCTGCAAGTGGATATTTGGAGCGCTTTGAGGGCTATGCTGGAAAAGTTAATACCTTCACCTAAAAACTAGACAGACGCAAACCCAGAAACTTCTTTGTGACGTGTGCATTGAACTCACAGAGTTGAACCTTTCTTTTGATACAGAAGTTTTGAAACACTCTTTTCGTAGAATCTTCAAGTGGATGGATGGAGTGATTTGAGGCCTATGCTGGAAAAGGAAATACCTTCACGTAGAAACGAGAAAAAAGCATTCTCAGAAAGTTCCCTGTGCTTTGTGCATTCAACTCACAGAGTTGAACATTCCCTTTGATAGAGCAGTTTTGAAACACTCTTTTTGTAGAATCTGCAGGTGGATATTTGGAGCGCTTTGAGGCCTCTGCCGCCAAAGGAATTATCATTGCATAAAAACTAGATGGAAGCGTTCTCAGAAACTTCCTTGTGATGAGTGCATTCAACTCGCAGAGTGGAACCTTCCTTTCGATAGACCAGTTTTGAAACACTGTTTTTGTAGAATCCGCAAGTGGCTATTTGGAGCTCTTTGAGGCTTATGCTGGAAAAGGAAATATCTTCGTCTACAAACTAGACAGAAGCATTCTCAGAAACTTCTTTGTCATGTGGGGATTGAACTCACACAGTTGAACATTCCTTTACATAGAGCAGTTTTGCAACACCCTTTCGGTGGACAGTGAAAGTGCTTATTTGGTGCGATGGTGGCATCTAGTGGATAAGGAAATACATTCAGATGAAAACAAGATACATCCATTCTCAGAAACTTCTTTGTGATGACTGCATTCTACTCACAGAGTTGAACCTTCCTTTTGATAGAGCAGTTTTGAAACACTCTTTTTGTGGAATCTGCAAGTGGCTATTTGGAGCGCTTTGAGGCCTATGCTGGAAAAGGAAATCTCTTCACATAAAACCTAGACAGAAGTATTCCCAGAAAGTTTTTCTGATGTGCGCATTCAACTCACCGAGTTGAACCTTCCTTTAGATAGAGCAGTTTTGAAACACTCTGTCTGTAGTACCTGCGAGAGGATATTTGGAGTGCTTTGAGTGCTACACTGTTAAAGGAAATATCTTCACTTGGAATCTAGACAGAAGAATTCTCAGAGGCTTCCCTGTGCTCTCTGCATTCCACTCACAGAGTTGAACCTTCCTTTTGATAGAACAGTTTTGAAACACTCTTGTGGTAGAATCTGCAAGTCGATATTTGGAAGGTTTGGAGGCCTATCCTGGGAAAGGAAATATCTTCCCATCAAAACTAGACAGAAGCATTCTCAGAAACTTCTTAGTGATGTGCGCATTCAAGTCACAGAGTTGAAGCTTCCTTTTGATATAGCAGTTTTGAACCACTCTTTTAGTAGAATCTGCAAGTGGATGTTTGGAGAGCTAAGAGGCCAACACTGGAAAAGGAAATCTCTTCACGTAAAAACTAGACGGAAGCATTCTCAGAAACTTCAATGGGCTTTACGCATTCAACTCACAGAGTGCAATGTTGCTTTTGAGAGCGCAGTTTTAAAACACTGTTTTTGTAGAATTTGCTAGAGGATGTTTGGAGCGATGTGAGGCCTTTGCTGGAAAAGGAAATATCTTCACATAAAACCTGGACAGAAGCATTCTCAGAAACTCCTTTGTGATGAGTGCATTCAAATCACACACTTGAACCTTCCTTTGGAAAGAGCAGTTTTGAAACACTCTTTCTGAAGAATCTGCAAGTGGATATTTGGAGCGATTTGAGGCCTATGCTGGAAATGAAATATCTTCACCTAAAAACTAGACGGAAGCATTCTCAGAAACTCCTTTGTGATGAGTGCATTCAACTCACAGAGTTGAAGCTTCCTTTTGATAGAGCAGTTTTGAAACACTCTTTTAGCAGCATCTGCAGGTGGATATTTGGAGCGCTTTGAGGCCAAGGCTGGAAAACGAAATATCATCACATAAAAACTCGACAGAAGCATTCTCTGAAACTTCTTTGTGATGAGTGCATTCAACTCACAGACTCGAACGTTTCTTTTGATAGAACAGTTTAGAAACACTCCTTTTGTAGAATCTGCAAGTGTTTATTTGGAGCGCTTGGAGGCCTATGTTGGAAAAGGACATATCTTCACATCAAAAGTAGACAGACGCATTCTCAGAAACTTCTTTGTGATGAGTGCATTGAACTCACAGAGTTGAACCTACCTATTGATAGAGAAGTTTGGAAACACCCTTTTTGTAGAATCTGCAAGTGAATATTTGGCGCGATTTGAGGCCTATGCAGGAAACGGAAATATCTTCACATGAAAACTAGACAGATGAATTCTCAGAAACGTCTTTGTGATGAGTGCATTCAACTCACAGACTTGAAGCTTCCTTTTGAAAGAGCAGTTTCGAAACACTCTTTTTGTAGAATCTGCAAGTGGATATTTGGAGCGCTTTGAGGGCTATGCTGGAAAAGTTAATACCTTCACCTAAAAACTAGACAGACGCAAACCCAGAAACTTCTTTGTGACGTGTGCATTGAACTCACAGAGTTGAACCTTTCTTTTGATACAGAAGTTTTGAAACACTCTTTTCGTAGAATCTTCAAGTGGATGGATGGAGTGATTTGAGGCCTATGCTGGAAAAGGAAATACCTTCACGTAGAAACGAGACAAAAGCATTCTCAGAAAGTTCCCTGTGCTTTGTGCATTCAACTCACAGAGTTGAACATTCCCTTTGATAGAGCAGTTTTGAAACACTCTTTTTGTAGAATCTGCAGGTGGATATTTGGAGCGCTTTGAGGCCTCTGCCGCCAAAGGAATTATCATTGCATAAAAACTAGATGGAAGCGTTCTCAGAAACTTCCTTGTGATGAGTGCATTCAACTCGCAGAGTGGAACCTTCCTTTCGATAGACCAGTTTTGAAACACTGTTTTTGTAGAATCCGCAAGTGGCTATTTGGAGCTCTTTGAGGCTTATGCTGGAAAAGGAAATATCTTCGTCTACAAACTAGACAGAAGCATTCTCAGAAACTTCTTTGTCATGTGGGGATTGAACTCACAGAGTTGAGCATTCCTTTACATAGAGCAGTTTTGCAACACCCTTTCGGTGGAAAGTGAAAGTGCTTATCTGGTGCGATGGCGGCATCTAGTGGATAAGGAAATACATTCAGATGAAAACAAGATACATCCATTCTCAGAAACTTCTTTGTGATGACTGCATTCTACTCACAGAGTTGAACCTTCCTTTTGATAGAGCAGTTTTGAAACACTCTTTTTGTGGAATCTGCAAGTGGCTATTTGGAGCGCTTTGAGGCCTATGCTGGAAAAGGAAATCTCTTCACATAAAACCTAGACAGAAGTATTCCCAGAAAGTTTTTCTGATGTGCGCATTCAACTCACCGAGTTGAGCCTTCCTTTAGATAGAGCAGTTTTGAAACACTCTGTCTGTAGTACCTGCGAGAGGATATTTGGAGTGCTTTGAGTGCTACACTGTTAAAGGAAATATCTTCACTTGGAATCTAGACAGAAGAATTCTCAGAGACTTCCCTGTGCTCTCTGCATTCCACTCACAGAGTTGAACCTTCCTTTTGATAGAACAGTTTTGAAACACTCTTGTGGTAGAATCTGCAAGTCGATATTTGGAAGGTTTGGAGGCCTATCCTGGGAAAGGAAATATCTTCCCATCAAAACTAGACAGAAGCATTCTCAGAAACTTCTTAGTGATGTGCGCATTCAAGTCACAGAGTTGAAGCTTCCTTTTGATATAGCAGTTTTGAACCACTCTTTTAGTAGAATCTGCAAGTGGATGTTTGGAGAGCTAAGAGGCCAACACTGGAAAAGGAAATCTCTTCACGTAAAAACTAGACGGAAGCATTCTCAGAAACTTCAATGGGCTTTACGCATTCAACTCACAGAGTGCAATGTTGCTTTTGAGAGCGCAGTTTTAAAACACTGTTTTTGTAGAATTTGCTAGAGGATGTTTGGAGCGATGTGAGGCCTTTGCTGGAAAAGGAAATATCTTCACATAAAACCTGGACAGAAGCATTCTCAGAAACTCCTTTGTGATGAGTGCATTCAAATCACACACTTGAACCTTCCTTTGGAAAGAGCAGTTTTGAAACACTCTTTCTGAAGAATCTGCAAGTGGATATTTGGAGCGATTTGAGGCCTATGCTGGAAATGAAATATCTTCACCTAAAAACTAGACGGAAGCATTCTCAGAAACTCCTTTGTGATGAGTGCATTCAACTCACAGAGTTGAAGCTTCCTTTTGATAGAGCAGTTTTGAAACACTCTTTTAGCAGCATCTGCAGGTGGATATTTGGAGCGCTTTGAGGCCAAGGCTGGAAAACGAAATATCATCACATAAAAACTCGACAGAAGCATTCTCTGAAACTTCTTTGTGATGAGTGCATTCAACTCACAGACTCGAACGTTTCTTTTGATAGAACAGTTTAGAAACACTCCTTTTGTAGAATCTGCAAGTGTTTATTTGGAGCGCTTGGAGGCCTATGTTGGAAAAGGACATATCTTCACATCAAAAGTAGACAGACGCATTCTCAGAAACTTCTTTGTGATGAGTGCATTGAACTCACAGAGTTGAACCTACCTATTGATAGAGAAGTTTGGAAACACCCTTTTTGTAGAATCTGCAAGTGAATATTTGGCGCGATTTGAGGCCTATGCAGGAAACGGAAATATCTTCACATGAAAACTAGACAGATGAATTCTCAGAAACGTCTTTGTGATGAGTGCATTCAACTCACAGACTTGAAGCTTCCTTTTGAAAGAGCAGTTTCGAAACACTCTTTTTGTAGAATCTGCAAGTGGATATTTGGAGCGCTTTGAGGGCTATGCTGGAAAAGTTAATACCTTCACCTAAAAACTAGACAGACGCAAACCCAGAAACTTCTTTGTGACGTGTGCATTGAACTCACAGAGTTGAACCTTCCTTTTGATACAGAAGTTTTGAAACACTCTTTTCGTAGAATCTTCAAGTGGATGGATGGAGTGATTTGAGGCCTATGCTGGAAAAGGAAATACCTTCACGTAGAAACGAGACAAAAGCATTCTCAGAAAGTTCCCTGTGCTTTGTGCATTCAACTCACAGAGTTGAACATTCCCTTTGATAGAGCAGTTTTGAAACACTCTTTTTGTAGAATCTGCAGGTGGATATTTGGAGCGCTTTGAGGCCTCTGCCGCCAAAGGAATTATCATTGCATAAAAACTAGATGGAAGCGTTCTCAGAAACTTCCTTGTGATGAGTGCATTCAACTCGCAGAGTGGAACCTTCCTTTCGATAGACCAGTTTTGAAACACTGTTTTTGTAGAATCCGCAAGTGGCTATTTGGAGCTCTTTGAGGCTTATGCTGGAAAAGGAAATATCTTCGTCTACAAACTAGACAGAAGCATTCTCAGAAACTTCTTTGTCATGTGGGGATTGAACTCACACAGTTGAACATTCCTTTACATAGAGCAGTTTTGCAACACCCTTTCGGTGGAAAGTGAAAGTGCTTATCTGGTGCGATGGCGGCATCTAGTGGATAAGGAAATACATTCAGATGAAAACAAGATACATCCATTCTCAGAAACTTCTTTGTGATGACTGCATTCTACTCACAGAGTTGAACCTTCCTTTTGATAGAGCAGTTTTGAAACACTCTTTTTGTGGAATCTGCAAGTGGCTATTTGGAGCGCTTTGAGGCCTATGCTGGAAAAGGAAATCTCTTCACATAAAACCTAGACAGAAGTATTCCCAGAAAGTTTTTCTGATGTGCGCATTCAACTCACCGAGTTGAACCTTCCTTTAGATAGAGCAGTTTTGAAACACTCTGTCTGTAGTACCTGCGAGAGGATATTTGGAGTGCTTTGAGTGCTACACTGTTAAAGGAAATATCTTCACTTGGAATCTAGACAGAAGAATTCTCAGAGACTTCCCTGTGCTCTCTGCATTCCACTCACAGAGTTGAACCTTCCTTTTGATAGAACCGTTTTGAAACACTCTTGTGGTAGAATCTGCAAGTCGATATTTGGAAGGTTTGGAGGCCTATCCTGGGAAAGGAAATATCTTCCCATCAAAACTAGACAGAAGCATTCTCAGAAACTTCTTAGTGATGTGCGCATTCAAGTCACAGAGTTGAAGCTTCCTTTTGATATAGCAGTTTTGAACCACTCTTTTAGTAGAATCTGCAAGTGGATGTTTGGAGAGCTAAGAGGCCAACACTGGAAAAGGAAATCTCTTCACGTAAAAACTAGACGGAAGCATTCTCAGAAACTTCAATGGGCTTTACGCATTCAACTCACAGAGTGCAATGTTGCTCTTGAGAGCGCAGTTTTAAAACACTGTTTTTGTAGAATTTGCTAGAGGATGTTTGGAGCGATGTGAGGCCTTTGCTGGAAAAGGAAATATCTTCACATAAAACCTGGACAGAAGCATTCTCAGAAACTCCTTTGTGATGAGTGCATTCAAATCACACACTTGAACCTTCCTTTGGAAAGAGCAGTTTTGAAACACTCTTTCTGAAGAATCTGCAAGTGGATATTTGGAGCGATTTGAGGCCTATGCTGGAAATGAAATATCTTCACCTAAAAACTAGACGGAAGCATTCTCAGAAACTCCTTTGTGATGAGTGCATTCAACTCACAGAGTTGAAGCTTCCTTTTGATAGAGCAGTTTTGAAACACTCTTTTAGCAGCATCTGCAGGTGGATATTTGGAGCGCTTTGAGGCCAAGGCTGGAAAACGAAATATCATCACATAAAAACTCGACAGAAGCATTCTCTGAAACTTCTTTGTGATGAGTGCATTCAACTCACAGACTCGAACGTTTCTTTTGATAGAACAGTTTAGAAACACTCCTTTTGTAGAATCTGCAAGTGTTTATTTGGAGCGCTTGGAGGCCTATGTTGGAAAAGGACATATCTTCACATCAAAAGTAGACAGACGCATTCTCAGAAACTTCTTTGTGATGAGTGCATTGAACTCACAGAGTTGAACCTACCTATTGATAGAGAAGTTTGGAAACACCCTTTTTGTAGAATCTGCAAGTGAATATTTGGCGCGATTTGAGGCCTATGCAGGAAACGGAAATATCTTCACATGAAAACTAGACAGATGAATTCTCAGAAACGTCTTTGTGATGAGTGCATTCAACTCACAGACTTGAAGCTTCCTTTTGAAAGAGCAGTTTCGAAACACTCTTTTTGTAGAATCTGCAAGTGGATATTTGGAGCGCTTTGAGGGCTATGCTGGAAAAGTTAATACCTTCACCTAAAAACTAGACAGACGCAAACCCAGAAACTTCTTTGTGACGTGTGCATTGAACTCACAGAGTTGAACCTTTCTTTTGATACAGAAGTTTTGAAACACTCTTTTCGTAGAATCTTCAAGTGGATGGATGGAGTGATTTGAGGCCTATGCTGGAAAAGGAAATACCTTCACGTAGAAACGAGACAAAAGCATTCTCAGAAAGTTCCCTGTGCTTTGTGCATTCAACTCACAGAGTTGAACATTCCCTTTGATAGAGCAGTTTTGAAACACTCTTTTTGTAGAATCTGCAGGTGGATATTTGGAGCGCTTTGAGGCCTCTGCCGCCAAAGGAATTATCATTGCATAAAAACTAGATGGAAGCGTTCTCAGAAACTTCCTTGTGATGAGTGCATTCAACTCGCAGAGTGGAACCTTCCTTTCGATAGACCAGTTTTGAAACACTGTTTTTGTAGAATCCGCAAGTGGCTATTTGGAGCTCTTTGAGGCTTATGCTGGAAAAGGAAATATCTTCGTCTACAAACTAGACAGAAGCATTCTCAGAAACTTCTTTGTCATGTGGGGATTGAACTCACAGAGTTGAGCATTCCTTTACATAGAGCAGTTTTGCAACACCCTTTCGGTGGAAAGTGAAAGTGCTTATCTGGTGCGATGGCGGCATCTAGTGGATAAGGAAATACATTCAGATGAAAACAAGATACATCCATTCTCAGAAACTTCTTTGTGATGACTGCATTCTACTCACAGAGTTGAACCTTCCTTTTGATAGAGCAGTTTTGAAACACTCTTTTTGTGGAATCTGCAAGTGGCTATTTGGAGCGCTTTGAGGCCTATGCTGGAAAAGGAGATCTCTTCACATAAAACCTAGACAGAAGTATTCCCAGAAAGTTTTTCTGATGTGCGCATTCAACTCACCGAGTTGAGCCTTCCTTTAGATAGAGCAGTTTTGAAACACTCTGTCTGTAGTACCTGCGAGAGGATATTTGGAGTGCTTTGAGTGCTACACTGTTAAAGGAAATATCTTCACTTGGAATCTAGACAGAAGAATTCTCAGAGACTTCCCTGTGCTCTCTGCATTCCACTCACAGAGTTGAACCTTCCTTTTGATAGAACAGTTTTGAAACACTCTTGTGGTAGAATCTGCAAGTCGATATTTGGAAGGTTTGGAGGCCTATCCTGGGAAAGGAAATATCTTCCCATCAAAACTAGACAGAAGCATTCTCAGAAACTTCTTAGTGATGTGCGCATTCAAGTCACAGAGTTGAAGCTTCCTTTTGATATAGCAGTTTTGAACCACTCTTTTAGTAGAATCTGCAAGTGGATGTTTGGAGAGCTAAGAGGCCAACACTGGAAAAGGAAATCTCTTCACGTAAAAACTAGACGGAAGCATTCTCAGAAACTTCAATGGGCTTTACGCATTCAACTCACAGAGTGCAATGTTGCTTTTGAGAGCGCAGTTTTAAAACACTGTTTTTGTAGAATTTGCTAGAGGATGTTTGGAGCGATGTGAGGCCTTTGCTGGAAAAGGAAATATCTTCACATAAAACCTGGACAGAAGCATTCTCAGAAACTCCTTTGTGATGAGTGCATTCAAATCACACACTTGAACCTTCCTTTGGAAAGAGCAGTTTTGAAACACTCTTTCTGAAGAATCTGCAAGTGGATATTTGGAGCGATTTGAGGCCTATGCTGGAAATGAAATATCTTCACCTAAAAACTAGACGGAAGCATTCTCAGAAACTCCTTTGTGATGAGTGCATTCAACTCACAGAGTTGAAGCTTCCTTTTGATAGAGCAGTTTTGAAACACTCTTTTAGCAGCATCTGCAGGTGGATATTTGGAGCGCTTTGAGGCCAAGGCTGGAAAACGAAATATCATCACATAAAAACTCGACAGAAGCATTCTCTGAAACTTCTTTGTGATGAGTGCATTCAACTCACAGACTCGAACGTTTCTTTTGATAGAACAGTTTAGAAACACTCCTTTTGTAGAATCTGCAAGTGTTTATTTGGAGCGCTTGGAGGCCTATGTTGGAAAAGGACATATCTTCACATCAAAAGTAGACAGACGCATTCTCAGAAACTTCTTTGTGATGAGTGCATTGAACTCACAGAGTTGAACCTACCTATTGATAGAGAAGTTTGGAAACACCCTTTTTGTAGAATCTGCAAGTGAATATTTGGCGCGATTTGAGGCCTATGCAGGAAACGGAAATATCTTCACATGAAAACTAGACAGATGAATTCTCAGAAACGTCTTTGTGATGAGTGCATTCAACTCACAGACTTGAAGCTTCCTTTTGAAAGAGCAGTTTCGAAACACTCTTTTTGTAGAATCTGCAAGTGGATATTTGGAGCGCTTTGAGGGCTATGCTGGAAAAGTTAATACCTTCACCTAAAAACTAGACAGACGCAAACCCAGAAACTTCTTTGTGACGTGTGCATTGAACTCACAGAGTTGAACCTTCCTTTTGATACAGAAGTTTTGAAACACTCTTTTCGTAGAATCTTCAAGTGGATGGATGGAGTGATTTGAGGCCTATGCTGGAAAAGGAAATACCTTCACGTAGAAACGAGACAAAAGCATTCTCAGAAAGTTCCCTGTGCTTTGTGCATTCAACTCACAGAGTTGAACATTCCCTTTGATAGAGCAGTTTTGAAACACTCTTTTTGTAGAATCTGCAGGTGGATATTTGGAGCGCTTTGAGGCCTCTGCCGCCAAAGGAATTATCATTGCATAAAAACTAGATGGAAGCGTTCTCAGAAACTTCCTTGTGATGAGTGCATTCAACTCGCAGAGTGGAACCTTCCTTTCGATAGACCAGTTTTGAAACACTGTTTTTGTAGAATCTGCAAGTGGCTATTTGGAGCTCTTTGAGGCTTATGCTGGAAAAGGAAATATCTTCGTCTACAAACTAGACAGAAGCATTCTCAGAAACTTCTTTGTCATGTGGGGATTGAACTCACACAGTTGAACATTCCTTTACATAGAGCAGTTTTGCAACACCCTTTCGGTGGAAAGTGAAAGTGCTTATCTGGTGCGATGGCGGCATCTAGTGGATAAGGAAATACATTCAGATGAAAACAAGATACATCCATTCTCAGAAACTTCTTTGTGATGACTGCATTCTACTCACAGAGTTGAACCTTCCTTTTGATAGAGCAGTTTTGAAACACTCTTTTTGTGGAATCTGCAAGTGGCTATTTGGAGCGCTTTGAGGCCTATGCTGGAAAAGGAAATCTCTTCACATAAAACCTAGACAGAAGTATTCCCAGAAAGTTTTTCTGATGTGCGCATTCAACTCACCGAGTTGAACCTTCCTTTAGATAGAGCAGTTTTGAAACACTCTGTCTGTAGTACCTGCGAGAGGATATTTGGAGTGCTTTGAGTGCTACACTGTTAAAGGAAATATCTTCACTTGGAATCTAGACAGAAGAATTCTCAGAGACTTCCCTGTGCTCTCTGCATTCCACTCACAGAGTTGAACCTTCCTTTTGATAGAACCGTTTTGAAACACTCTTGTGGTAGAATCTGCAAGTCGATATTTGGAAGGTTTGGAGGCCTATCCTGGGAAAGGAAATATCTTCCCATCAAAACTAGACAGAAGCATTCTCAGAAACTTCTTAGTGATGTGCGCATTCAAGTCACAGAGTTGAAGCTTCCTTTTGATATAGCAGTTTTGAACCACTCTTTTAGTAGAATCTGCAAGTGGATGTTTGGAGAGCTAAGAGGCCAACACTGGAAAAGGAAATCTCTTCACGTAAAAACTAGACGGAAGCATTCTCAGAAACTTCAATGGGCTTTACGCATTCAACTCACAGAGTGCAATGTTGCTCTTGAGAGCGCAGTTTTAAAACACTGTTTTTGTAGAATTTGCTAGAGGATGTTTGGAGCGATGTGAGGCCTTTGCTGGAAAAGGAAATATCTTCACATAAAACCTGGACAGAAGCATTCTCAGAAACTCCTTTGTGATGAGTGCATTCAAATCACACACTTGAACCTTCCTTTGGAAAGAGCAGTTTTGAAACACTCTTTCTGAAGAATCTGCAAGTGGATATTTGGAGCGATTTGAGGCCTATGCTGGAAATGAAATATCTTCACCTAAAAACTAGACGGAAGCATTCTCAGAAACTCCTTTGTGATGAGTGCATTCAACTCACAGAGTTGAAGCTTCCTTTTGATAGAGCAGTTTTGAAACACTCTTTTAGCAGCATCTGCAGGTGGATATTTGGAGCGCTTTGAGGCCAAGGCTGGAAAACGAAATATCATCACATAAAAACTCGACAGAAGCATTCTCTGAAACTTCTTTGTGATGAGTGCATTCAACTCACAGACTCGAACGTTTCTTTTGATAGAACAGTTTAGAAACACTCCTTTTGTAGAATCTGCAAGTGTTTATTTGGAGCGCTTGGAGGCCTATGTTGGAAAAGGACATATCTTCACATCAAAAGTAGACAGACGCATTCTCAGAAACTTCTTTGTGATGAGTGCATTGAACTCACAGAGTTGAACCTACCTATTGATAGAGAAGTTTGGAAACACCCTTTTTGTAGAATCTGCAAGTGAATATTTGGCGCGATTTGAGGCCTATGCAGGAAACGGAAATATCTTCACATGAAAACTAGACAGATGAATTCTCAGAAACGTCTTTGTGATGAGTGCATTCAACTCACAGACTTGAAGCTTCCTTTTGAAAGAGCAGTTTCGAAACACTCTTTTTGTAGAATCTGCAAGTGGATATTTGGAGCGCTTTGAGGGCTATGCTGGAAAAGTTAATACCTTCACCTAAAAACTAGACAGACGCAAACCCAGAAACTTCTTTGTGACGTGTGCATTGAACTCACAGAGTTGAACCTTTCTTTTGATACAGAAGTTTTGAAACACTCTTTTCGTAGAATCTTCAAGTGGATGGATGGAGTGATTTGAGGCCTATGCTGGAAAAGGAAATACCTTCACGTAGAAACGAGACAAAAGCATTCTCAGAAAGTTCCCTGTGCTTTGTGCATTCAACTCACAGAGTTGAACATTCCCTTTGATAGAGCAGTTTTGAAACACTCTTTTTGTAGAATCTGCAAGTGGATATTTGGAGCGCTTTGAGGCCTCTGCCGCCAAAGGAATTATCATTGCATAAAAACTAGATGGAAGCGTTCTCAGAAACTTCCTTGTGATGAGTGCATTCAACTCGCAGAGTGGAACCTTCCTTTCGATAGACCAGTTTTGAAACACTGTTTTTGTGGAATCCGCAAGTGGCTATTTGGAGCTCTTTGAGGCTTATGCTGGAAAAGGAAATATCTTCGTCTACAAACTAGACAGAAGCATTCTCAGAAACTTCTTTGTCATGTGGGGATTGAACTCACAGAGTTGAACATTCCTTTACATAGAGCAGTTTTGCAACACCCTTTCGGTGGAAAGTGAAAGTGCTTATCTGGTGCGATGGCGGCATCTAGTGGATAAGGAAATACATTCAGATGAAAACAAGATACATCCATTCTCAGAAACTTCTTTGTGATGACTGCATTCTACTCACAGAGTTGAACCTTCCTTTTGATAGAGCAGTTTTGAAACACTCTTTTTGTGGAATCTGCAAGTGGCTATTTGGAGCGCTTTGAGGCCTATGCTGGAAAAGGAGATCTCTTCACATAAAACCTAGACAGAAGTATTCCCAGAAAGTTTTTCTGATGTGCGCATTCAACTCACCGAGTTGAACCTTCCTTTAGATAGAGCAGTTTTGAAACACTCTGTCTGTAGTACCTGCGAGTGGATATTTGGAGTGCTTTGAGTGCTACACTGTAAAAGCAAATATCTTCACTTGGAATCTAGACAGAAGAATTCTCAGAGACTTCCCTGTGCTCTCTGCATTCCACTCACAGAGTTGAACCTTCCTTTTGATAGAACAGTTTTGAAACACTCTTGTGGTAGAATCTGCAAGTCGATATTTGGAAGGTTTGGAGGCCTATCCTGGGAAAGGAAATATCTTCCCATCAAAACTAGACAGAAGCATTCTCAGAAACTTCTTAGTGATGTGCGCATTCAAGTCACAGAGTTGAAGCTTCCTTTTGATATAGCAGTTTTGAACCACTCTTTTAGTAGAATCTGCAAGTGGATGTTTGGAGAGCTAAGAGGCCAACACTGGAAAAGGAAATCTCTTCACGTAAAAACTAGACGGAAGCATTCTCAGAAACTTCAATGGGCTTTACGCATTCAACTCACAGAGTGCAATGTTGCTTTTGAGAGCGCAGTTTTAAAACACTGTTTTTGTAGAATTTGCTAGAGGATGTTTGGAGCGATGTGAGGCCTTTGCTGGAAAAGGAAATATCTTCACATAAAACCTGGACAGAAGCATTCTCAGAAACTCCTTTGTGATGAGTGCATTCAAATCACACACTTGAACCTTCCTTTGGAAAGAGCAGTTTTGAAACACTCTTTCTGAAGAATCTGCAAGTGGATATTTGGAGCGATTTGAGGCCTATGCTGGAAATGAAATATCTTCACCTAAAAACTAGACGGAAGCATTCTCAGAAACTCCTTTGTGATGAGTGCATTCAACTCACAGAGTTGAAGCTTCCTTTTGATAGAGCAGTTTTGAAACACTCTTTTAGCAGCATCTGCAGGTGGATATTTGGAGCGCTTTGAGGCCAAGGCTGGAAAACGAAATATCATCACATAAAAACTCGACAGAAGCATTCTCTGAAACTTCTTTGTGATGAGTGCATTCAACTCACAGACTCGAACGTTTCTTTTGATAGAACAGTTTAGAAACACTCCTTTTGTAGAATCTGCAAGTGTTTATTTGGAGCGCTTGGAGGCCTATGTTGGAAAAGGACATATCTTCACATCAAAAGTAGACAGACGCATTCTCAGAAACTTCTTTGTGATGAGTGCATTGAACTCACAGAGTTGAACCTACCTATTGATAGAGAAGTTTGGAAACACCCTTTTTGTAGAATCTGCAAGTGAATATTTGGCGCGATTTGAGGCCTATGCAGGAAACGGAAATATCTTCACATGAAAACTAGACAGATGAATTCTCAGAAACGTCTTTGTGATGAGTGCATTCAACTCACAGACTTGAAGCTTCCTTTTGAAAGAGCAGTTTCGAAACACTCTTTTTGTAGAATCTGCAAGTGGATATTTGGAGCGCTTTGAGGGCTATGCTGGAAAAGTTAATACCTTCACCTAAAAACTAGACAGACGCAAACCCAGAAACTTCTTTGTGACGTGTGCATTGAACTCACAGAGTTGAACCTTTCTTTTGATACAGAAGTTTTGAAACACTCTTTTCGTAGAATCTTCAAGTGGATGGATGGAGTGATTTGAGGCCTATGCTGGAAAAGGAAATACCTTCACGTAGAAACGAGACAAAAGCATTCTCAGAAAGTTCCCTGTGCTTTGTGCATTCAACTCACAGAGTTGAACATTCCCTTTGATAGAGCAGTTTTGAAACACTCTTTTTGTAGAATCTGCAAGTGGATATTTGGAGCGCTTTGAGGCCTCTGCCGCCAAAGGAATTATCATTGCATAAAAACTAGATGGAAGCGTTCTCAGAAACTTCCTTGTGATGAGTGCATTCAACTCGCAGAGTGGAACCTTCCTTTCGATAGACCAGTTTTGAAACACTGTTTTTGTGGAATCCGCAAGTGGCTATTTGGAGCTCTTTGAGGCTTATGCTGGAAAAGGAAATATCTTCGTCTACAAACTAGACAGAAGCATTCTCAGAAACTTCTTTGTCATGTGGGGATTGAACTCACACAGTTGAACATTCCTTTACATAGAGCAGTTTTGCAACACCCTTTCGGTGGAAAGTGAAAGTGCTTATCTGGTGCGATGGCGGCATCTAGTGGATAAGGAAATACATTCAGATGAAAACAAGATACATCCATTCTCAGAAACTTCTTTGTGATGACTGCATTCTACTCACAGAGTTGAACCTTCCTTTTGATAGAGCAGTTTTGAAACACTCTTTTTGTGGAATCTGCAAGTGGCTATTTGGAGCGCTTTGAGGCCTATGCTGGAAAAGGAGATCTCTTCACATAAAACCTAGACAGAAGTATTCCCAGAAAGTTTTTCTGATGTGCGCATTCAACTCACCGAGTTGAACCTTCCTTTAGATAGAGCAGTTTTGAAACACTCTGTCTGTAGTACCTGCGAGTGGATATTTGGAGTGCTTTGAGTGCTACACTGTAAAAGCAAATATCTTCACTTGGAATCTAGACAGAAGAATTCTCAGAGACTTCCCTGTGCTCTCTGCATTCCACTCACAGAGTTGAACCTTCCTTTTGATAGAACAGTTTTGAAACACTCTTGTGGTAGAATCTGCAAGTCGATATTTGGAAGGTTTGGAGGCCTATCCTGGGAAAGGAAATATCTTCCCATCAAAACTAGACAGAAGCATTCTCAGAAACTTCTTAGTGATGTGCGCATTCAAGTCACAGAGTTGAAGCTTCCTTTTGATATAGCAGTTTTGAACCACTCTTTTAGTAGAATCTGCAAGTGGATGTTTGGAGAGCTAAGAGGCCAACACTGGAAAAGGAAATCTCTTCACGTAAAAACTAGACGGAAGCATTCTCAGAAACTTCAATGGGCTTTACGCATTCAACTCACAGAGTGCAATGTTGCTCTTGAGAGCGCAGTTTTAAAACACTGTTTTTGTAGAATTTGCTAGAGGATGTTTGGAGCGATGTGAGGCCTTTGCTGGAAAAGGAAATATCTTCACATAAAACCTGGACAGAAGCATTCTCAGAAACTCCTTTGTGATGAGTGCATTCAAATCACACACTTGAACCTTCCTTTGGAAAGAGCAGTTTTGAAACACTCTTTCTGAAGAATCTGCAAGTGGATATTTGGAGCGATTTGAGGCCTATGCTGGAAATGAAATATCTTCACCTAAAAACTAGACGGAAGCATTCTCAGAAACTCCTTTGTGATGAGTGCATTCAACTCACAGAGTTGAAGCTTCCTTTTGATAGAGCAGTTTTGAAACACTCTTTTAGCAGCATCTGCAGGTGGATATTTGGAGCGCTTTGAGGCCAAGGCTGGAAAACGAAATATCATCACATAAAAACTCGACAGAAGCATTCTCTGAAACTTCTTTGTGATGAGTGCATTCAACTCACAGACTCGAACGTTTCTTTTGATAGAACAGTTTAGAAACACTCCTTTTGTAGAATCTGCAAGTGTTTATTTGGAGCGCTTGGAGGCCTATGTTGGAAAAGGACATATCTTCACATCAAAAGTAGACAGACGCATTCTCAGAAACTTCTTTGTGATGAGTGCATTGAACTCACAGAGTTGAACCTACCTATTGATAGAGAAGTTTGGAAACACCCTTTTTGTAGAATCTGCAAGTGAATATTTGGCGCGATTTGAGGCCTATGCAGGAAACGGAAATATCTTCACATGAAAACTAGACAGATGAATTCTCAGAAACGTCTTTGTGATGAGTGCATTCAACTCACAGACTTGAAGCTTCCTTTTGAAAGAGCAGTTTCGAAACACTCTTTTTGTAGAATCTGCAAGTGGATATTTGGAGCGCTTTGAGGGCTATGCTGGAAAAGTTAATACCTTCACCTAAAAACTAGACAGACGCAAACCCAGAAACTTCTTTGTGACGTGTGCATTGAACTCACAGAGTTGAACCTTTCTTTTGATACAGAAGTTTTGAAACACTCTTTTCGTAGAATCTTCAAGTGGATGGATGGAGTGATTTGAGGCCTATGCTGGAAAAGGAAATACCTTCACGTAGAAACGAGACAAAAGCATTCTCAGAAAGTTCCCTGTGCTTTGTGCATTCAACTCACAGAGTTGAACATTCCCTTTGATAGAGCAGTTTTGAAACACTCTTTTTGTAGAATCTGCAAGTGGATATTTGGAGCGCTTTGAGGCCTCTGCCGCCAAAGGAATTATCATTGCATAAAAACTAGATGGAAGCGTTCTCAGAAACTTCCTTGTGATGAGTGCATTCAACTCGCAGAGTGGAACCTTCCTTTCGATAGACCAGTTTTGAAACACTGTTTTTGTAGAATCCGCAAGTGGCTATTTGGAGCTCTTTGAGGCTTATGCTGGAAAAGGAAATATCTTCGTCTACAAACTAGACAGAAGCATTCTCAGAAACTTCTTTGTCATGTGGGGATTGAACTCACACAGTTGAACATTCCTTTACATAGAGCAGTTTTGCAACACCCTTTCGGTGGAAAGTGAAAGTGCTTATCTGGTGCGATGGCGGCATCTAGTGGATAAGGAAATACATTCAGATGAAAACAAGATACATCCATTCTCAGAAACTTCTTTGTGATGACTGCATTCTACTCACAGAGTTGAACCTTCCTTTTGATAGAGCAGTTTTGAAACACTCTTTTTGTGGAATCTGCAAGTGGCTATTTGGAGCGCTTTGAGGCCTATGCTGGAAAAGGAAATCTCTTCACATAAAACCTAGACAGAAGTATTCCCAGAAAGTTTTTCTGATGTGCGCATTCAACTCACCGAGTTGAACCTTCCTTTAGATAGAGCGGTTTTGAAACACTCTGTCTGTAGTACCTGCGAGTGGATATTTGGTGTGCTTTGAGTGCTACACTGTAAAAGCAAATATCTTCACTTGGAATCTAGACAGAAGAATTCTCAGAGACTTCCCTGTGCTCTCTGCATTCCACTCACAGAGTTGAACCTTCCTTTTGATAGAACAGTTTTGAAACACTCTTGTGGTAGAATCTGCAAGTCGATATTTGGAAGGTTTGGAGGCCTATCCTGGGAAAGGAAATATCTTCCCATCAAAACTAGACAGAAGCATTCTCAGAAACTTCTTAGTGATGTGCGCATTCAAGTCACAGAGTTGAAGCTTCCTTTTGATATAGCAGTTTTGAACCACTCTTTTAGTGGAATCTGCAAGTGGATGTTTGGAGAGCTAAGAGGCCAACACTGGAAAAGGAAATCTCTTCACGTAAAAACTAGACGGAAGCATTCTCAGAAACTTCAATGGGCTTTACGCATTCAACTCACAGAGTGCAATGTTGCTCTTGAGAGCGCAGTTTTAAAACACTGTTTTTGTAGAATTTGCTAGAGGATGTTTGGAGCGATGTGAGGCCTTTGCTGGAAAAGGAAATATCTTCACATAAAACCTGGACAGAAGCATTCTCAGAAACTCCTTTGTGATGAGTGCACTCAAATCACACACTTGAACCTTCCTTTGGAAAGAGCAGTTTTGAAACACTCTTTCTGAAGAATCTGCAAGTGGATATTTGGAGCGATTTGAGGCCTATGCTGGAAATGAAATATCTTCACCTAAAAACTAGACGGAAGCATTCTCAGAAACTCCTTTGTGATGAGTGCATTCAACTCACAGAGTTGAAGCTTCCTTTTGATAGAGCAGTTTTGAAACACTCTTTTAGCAGCATCTGCAGGTGGATATTTGGAGCGCTTTGAGGCCAAGGCTGGAAAACGAAATATCATCACATAAAAACTCGACAGAAGCATTCTCTGAAACTTCTTTGTGATGAGTGCATTCAACTCACAGACTCGAACGTTTCTTTTGATAGAACAGTTTAGAAACACTCCTTTTGTAGAATCTGCAAGTGTTTATTTGGAGCGCTTGGAGGCCTATGTTGGAAAAGGACATATCTTCACATCAAAAGTAGACAGACGCATTCTCAGAAACTTCTTTGTGATGAGTGCATTGAACTCACAGAGTTGAACCTACCTATTGATAGAGAAGTTTGGAAACACCCTTTTTGTAGAATCTGCAAGTGAATATTTGGCGCGATTTGAGGCCTATGCAGGAAACGGAAATATCTTCACATGAAAACTAGACAGATGAATTCTCAGAAACGTCTTTGTGATGAGTGCATTCAACTCACAGACTTGAAGCTTCCTTTTGAAAGAGCAGTTTCGAAACACTCTTTTTGTAGAATCTGCAAGTGGATATTTGGAGCGCTTTGAGGGCTATGCTGGAAAAGTTAATACCTTCACCTAAAAACTAGACAGACGCAAACCCAGAAACTTCTTTGTGACGTGTGCATTGAACTCACAGAGTTGAACCTTTCTTTTGATACAGAAGTTTTGAAACACTCTTTTCGTAGAATCTTCAAGTGGATGGATGGAGTGATTTGAGGCCTATGCTGGAAAAGGAAATACCTTCACGTAGAAACGAGACAAAAGCATTCTCAGAAAGTTCCCTGTGCTTTGTGCATTCAACTCACAGAGTTGAACATTCCCTTTGATAGAGCAGTTTTGAAACACTCTTTTTGTAGAATCTGCAAGTGGATATTTGGAGCGCTTTGAGGCCTCTGCCGCCAAAGGAATTATCATTGCATAAAAACTAGATGGAAGCGTTCTCAGAAACTTCCTTGTGATGAGTGCATTCAACTCGCAGAGTGGAACCTTCCTTTCGATAGACCAGTTTTGAAACACTGTTTTTGTAGAATCCGCAAGTGGCTATTTGGAGCTCTTTGAGGCTTATGCTGGAAAAGGAAATATCTTCGTCTACAAACTAGACAGAAGCATTCTCAGAAACTTCTTTGTCATGTGGGGATTGAACTCACACAGTTGAACATTCCTTTACATAGAGCAGTTTTGCAACACCCTTTCGGTGGAAAGTGAAAGTGCTTATCTGGTGCGATGGCGGCATCTAGTGGATAAGGAAATACATTCAGATGAAAACAAGATACATCCATTCTCAGAAACTTCTTTGTGATGACTGCATTCTACTCACAGAGTTGAACCTTCCTTTTGATAGAGCAGTTTTGAAACACTCTTTTTGTGGAATCTGCAAGTGGCTATTTGGAGCGCTTTGAGGCCTATGCTGGAAAAGGAAATCTCTTCACATAAAACCTAGACAGAAGTATTCCCAGAAAGTTTTTCTGATGTGCGCATTCAACTCACCGAGTTGAACCTTCCTTTAGATAGAGCGGTTTTGAAACACTCTGTCTGTAGTACCTGCGAGTGGATATTTGGAGTGCTTTGAGTGCTACACTGTAAAAGCATATATCTTCACTTGGAATCTAGACAGAAGAATTCTCAGAGACTTCCCTGTGCTCTCTGCATTCCACTCACAGAGTTGAACCTTCCTTTTGATAGAACAGTTTTGAAACACTCTTGTGGTAGAATCTGCAAGTCGATATTTGGAAGGTTTGGAGGCCTATCCTGGGAAAGGAAATATCTTCCCATCAAAACTAGACAGAAGCATTCTCAGAAACTTCTTAGTGATGTGCGCATTCAAGTCACAGAGTTGAAGCTTCCTTTTGATATAGCAGTTTTGAACCACTCTTTTAGTAGAATCTGCAAGTGGATGTTTGGAGAGCTAAGAGGCCAACACTGGAAAAGGAAATCTCTTCACGTAAAAACTAGACGGAAGCATTCTCAGAAACTTCAATGGGCTTTACGCATTCAACTCACAGAGTGCAATGTTGCTCTTGAGAGCGCAGTTTTAAAACACTGTTTTTGTAGAATTTGCTAGAGGATGTTTGGAGCGATGTGAGGCCTTTGCTGGAAAAGGAAATATCTTCACATAAAACCTGGACAGAAGCATTCTCAGAAACTCCTTTGTGATGAGTGCATTCAAATCACACACTTGAACCTTCCTTTGGAAAGAGCAGTTTTGAAACACTCTTTCTGAAGAATCTGCAAGTGGATATTTGGAGCGATTTGAGGCCTATGCTGGAAATGAAATATCTTCACCTAAAAACTAGACGGAAGCATTCTCAGAAACTCCTTTGTGATGAGTGCATTCAACTCACAGAGTTGAAGCTTCCTTTTGATAGAGCGGTTTTGAAACACTCTTTTAGCAGCATCTGCAGGTGGATATTTGGAGCGCTTTGAGGCCAAGGCTGGAAAACGAAATATCATCACATAAAAACTCGACAGAAGCATTCTCTGAAACTTCTTTGTGATGAGTGCATTCAACTCACAGACTCGAACGTTTCTTTTGATAGAACAGTTTAGAAACACTCCTTTTGTAGAATCTGCAAGTGTTTATTTGGAGCGCTTGGAGGCCTATGTTGGAAAAGGACATATCTTCACATCAAAAGTAGACAGACGCATTCTCAGAAACTTCTTTGTGATGAGTGCATTGAACTCACAGAGTTGAACCTACCTATTGATAGAGAAGTTTGGAAACACCCTTTTTGTAGAATCTGCAAGTGAATATTTGGCGCGATTTGAGGCCTATGCAGGAAACGGAAATATCTTCACATGAAAACTAGACAGATGAATTCTCAGAAACGTCTTTGTGATGAGTGCATTCAACTCACAGACTTGAAGCTTCCTTTTGAAAGAGCAGTTTCGAAACACTCTTTTTGTAGAATCTGCAAGTGGATATTTGGAGCGCTTTGAGGGCTATGCTGGAAAAGTTAATACCTTCACCTAAAAACTAGACAGACGCAAACCCAGAAACTTCTTTGTGACGTGTGCATTGAACTCACAGAGTTGAACCTTTCTTTTGATACAGAAGTTTTGAAACACTCTTTTCGTAGAATCTTCAAGTGGATGGATGGAGTGATTTGAGGCCTATGCTGGAAAAGGAAATACCTTCACGTAGAAACGAGACAAAAGCATTCTCAGAAAGTTCCCTCTGCTTTGTGCATTCAACTCACAGAGTTGAACATTCCCTTTGATAGAGCAGTTTTGAAACACTCTTTTTGTAGAATCTGCAAGTGGATATTTGGAGCGCTTTGAGGCCTCTGCCGCCAAAGGAATTATCATTGCATAAAAACTAGATGGAAGCGTTCTCAGAAACTTCCTTGTGATGAGTGCATTCAACTCGCAGAGTGGAACCTTCCTTTCGATAGACCAGTTTTGAAACACTGTTTTTGTAGAATCCGCAAGTGGCTATTTGGAGCTCTTTGAGGCTTATGCTGGAAAAGGAAATATCTTCGTCTACAAACTAGACAGAAGCATTCTCAGAAACTTCTTTGTCATGTGGGGATTGAACTCACACAGTTGAACATTCCTTTACATAGAGCAGTTTTGCAACACCCTTTCGGTGGAAAGTGAAAGTGCTTATCTGGTGCGATGGCGGCATCTAGTGGATAAGGAAATACATTCAGATGAAAACAAGATACATCCATTCTCAGAAACTTCTTTGTGATGACTGCATTCTACTCACAGAGTTGAACCTTCCTTTTGATAGAGCAGTTTTGAAACACTCTTTTTGTGGAATCTGCAAGTGGCTATTTGGAGCGCTTTGAGGCCTATGCTGGAAAAGGAAATCTCTTCACATAAAACCTAGACAGAAGTATTCCCAGAAAGTTTTTCTGATGTGTGCATTCAACTCACCGAGTTGAACCTTCCTTTAGATAGAGCGGTTTTGAAACACTCTGTCTGTAGTACCTGCGAGTGGATATTTGGTGTGCTTTGAGTGCTACACTGTAAAAGCAAATATCTTCACTTGGAATCTAGACAGAAGAATTCTCAGAGACTTCCCTGTGCTCTCTGCATTCCACTCACAGAGTTGAACCTTCCTTTTGATAGAACAGTTTTGAAACACTCTTGTGGTAGAATCTGCAAGTCGATATTTGGAAGGTTTGGAGGCCTATCCTGGGAAAGGAAATATCTTCCCATCAAAACTAGACAGAAGCATTCTCAGAAACTTCTTAGTGATGTGCGCATTCAAGTCACAGAGTTGAAGCTTCCTTTTGATATAGCAGTTTTGAACCACTCTTTTAGTGGAATCTGCAAGTGGATGTTTGGAGAGCTAAGAGGCCAACACTGGAAAAGGAAATCTCTTCACGTAAAAACTAGACGGAAGCATTCTCAGAAACTTCAATGGGCTTTACGCATTCAACTCACAGAGTGCAATGTTGCTCTTGAGAGCGCAGTTTTAAAACACTGTTTTTGTAGAATTTGCTAGAGGATGTTTGGAGCGATGTGAGGCCTTTGCTGGAAAAGGAAATATCTTCACATAAAACCTGGACAGAAGCATTCTCAGAAACTCCTTTGTGATGAGTGCACTCAAATCACACACTTGAACCTTCCTTTGGAAAGAGCAGTTTTGAAACACTCTTTCTGAAGAATCTGCAAGTGGATATTTGGAGCGATTTGAGGCCTATGCTGGAAATGAAATATCTTCACCTAAAAACTAGACGGAAGCATTCTCAGAAACTCCTTTGTGATGAGTGCATTCAACTCACAGAGTTGAAGCTTCCTTTTGATAGAGCAGTTTTGAAACACTCTTTTAGCAGCATCTGCAGGTGGATATTTGGAGCGCTTTGAGGCCAAGGCTGGAAAACGAAATATCATCACATAAAAACTCGACAGAAGCATTCTCTGAAACTTCTTTGTGATGAGTGCATTCAACTCACAGACTCGAACGTTTCTTTTGATAGAACAGTTTAGAAACACTCCTTTTGTAGAATCTGCAAGTGTTTATTTGGAGCGCTTGGAGGCCTATGTTGGAAAAGGACATATCTTCACATCAAAAGTAGACAGACGCATTCTCAGAAACTTCTTTGTGATGAGTGCATTGAACTCACAGAGTTGAACCTACCTATTGATAGAGAAGTTTGGAAACACCCTTTTTGTAGAATCTGCAAGTGAATATTTGGCGCGATTTGAGGCCTATGCAGGAAACGGAAATATCTTCACATGAAAACTAGACAGATGAATTCTCAGAAACGTCTTTGTGATGAGTGCATTCAACTCACAGACTTGAAGCTTCCTTTTGAAAGAGCAGTTTCGAAACACTCTTTTTGTAGAATCTGCAAGTGGATATTTGGAGCGCTTTGAGGGCTATGCTGGAAAAGTTAATACCTTCACCTAAAAACTAGACAGACGCAAACCCAGAAACTTCTTTGTGACGTGTGCATTGAACTCACAGAGTTGAACCTTCCTTTTGATACAGAAGTTTTGAAACACTCTTTTCGTAGAATCTTCAAGTGGATGGATGGAGTGATTTGAGGCCTATGCTGGAAAAGGAAATACCTTCACGTAGAAACGAGACAAAAGCATTCTCAGAAAGTTCCCTCTGCTTTGTGCATTCAACTCACAGAGTTGAACATTCCCTTTGATAGAGCAGTTTTGAAACACTCTTTTTGTAGAATCTGCAAGTGGATATTTGGAGCGCTTTGAGGCCTCTGCCGCCAAAGGAATTATCATTGCATAAAAACTAGATGGAAGCGTTCTCAGAAACTTCCTTGTGATGAGTGCATTCAACTCGCAGAGTGGAACCTTCCTTTCGATAGACCAGTTTTGAAACACTGTTTTTGTAGAATCCGCAAGTGGCTATTTGGAGCTCTTTGAGGCTTATGCTGGAAAAGGAAATATCTTCGTCTACAAACTAGACAGAAGCATTCTCAGAAACTTCTTTGTCATGTGGGGATTGAACTCACAGAGTTGAACATTCCTTTACATAGAGCAGTTTTGCAACACCCTTTCGGTGGAAAGTGAAAGTGCTTATCTGGTGCGATGGCGGCATCTAGTGGATAAGGAAATACATTCAGATGAAAACAAGATACATCCATTCTCAGAAACTTCTTTGTGATGACTGCATTCTACTCACAGAGTTGAACCTTCCTTTTGATAGAGCAGTTTTGAAACACTCTTTTTGTGGAATCTGCAAGTGGCTATTTGGAGCGCTTTGAGGCCTATGCTGGAAAAGGAAATCTCTTCACATAAAACCTAGACAGAAGTATTCCCAGAAAGTTTTTCTGATGTGCGCATTCAACTCACCGAGTTGAACCTTCCTTTAGATAGAGCGGTTTTGAAACACTCTGTCTGTAGTACCTGCGAGTGGATATTTGGTGTGCTTTGAGTGCTACACTGTAAAAGCAAATATCTTCACTTGGAATCTAGACAGAAGAATTCTCAGAGACTTCCCTGTGCTCTCTGCATTCCACTCACAGAGTTGAACCTTCCTTTTGATAGAACAGTTTTGAAACACTCTTGTGGTAGAATCTGCAAGTCGATATTTGGAAGGTTTGGAGGCCTATCCTGGGAAAGGAAATATCTTCCCATCAAAACTAGACAGAAGCATTCTCAGAAACTTCTTAGTGATGTGCGCATTCAAGTCACAGAGTTGAAGCTTCCTTTTGATATAGCAGTTTTGAACCACTCTTTTAGTAGAATCTGCAAGTGGATGTTTGGAGAGCTAAGAGGCCAACACTGGAAAAGGAAATCTCTTCACGTAAAAACTAGACGGAAGCATTCTCAGAAACTTCAATGGGCTTTACGCATTCAACTCACAGAGTGCAATGTTGCTTTTGAGAGCGCAGTTTTAAAACACTGTTTTTGTAGAATTTGCTAGAGGATGTTTGGAGCGATGTGAGGCCTTTGCTGGAAAAGGAAATATCTTCACATAAAACCTGGACAGAAGCATTCTCAGAAACTCCTTTGTGATGAGTGCATTCAAATCACACACTTGAACCTTCCTTTGGAAAGAGCAGTTTTGAAACACTCTTTCTGAAGAATCTGCAAGTGGATATTTGGAGCGATTTGAGGCCTATGCTGGAAATGAAATATCTTCACCTAAAAACTAGACGGAAGCATTCTCAGAAACTCCTTTGTGATGAGTGCATTCAACTCACAGAGTTGAAGCTTCCTTTTGATAGAGCGGTTTTGAAACACTCTTTTAGCAGCATCTGCAGGTGGATATTTGGAGCGCTTTGAGGCCAAGGCTGGAAAACGAAATATCATCACATAAAAACTCGACAGAAGCATTCTCTGAAACTTCTTTGTGATGAGTGCATTCAACTCACAGACTCGAACGTTTCTTTTGATAGAACAGTTTAGAAACACTCCTTTTGTAGAATCTGCAAGTGTTTATTTGGAGCGCTTGGAGGCCTATGTTGGAAAAGGACATATCTTCACATCAAAAGTAGACAGACGCATTCTCAGAAACTTCTTTGTGATGAGTGCATTGAACTCACAGAGTTGAACCTACCTATTGATAGAGAAGTTTGGAAACACCCTTTTTGTAGAATCTGCAAGTGAATATTTGGCGCGATTTGAGGCCTATGCAGGAAACGGAAATATCTTCACATGAAAACTAGACAGATGAATTCTCAGAAACGTCTTTGTGATGAGTGCATTCAACTCACAGACTTGAAGCTTCCTTTTGAAAGAGCAGTTTCGAAACACTCTTTTTGTAGAATCTGCAAGTGGATATTTGGAGCGCTTTGAGGGCTATGCTGGAAAAGTTAATACCTTCACCTAAAAACTAGACAGACGCAAACCCAGAAACTTCTTTGTGACGTGTGCATTGAACTCACAGAGTTGAACCTTTCTTTTGATACAGAAGTTTTGAAACACTCTTTTCGTAGAATCTTCAAGTGGATGGATGGAGTGATTTGAGGCCTATGCTGGAAAAGGAAATACCTTCACGTAGAAACGAGACAAAAGCATTCTCAGAAAGTTCCCTCTGCTTTGTGCATTCAACTCACAGAGTTGAACATTCCCTTTGATAGAGCAGTTTTGAAACACTCTTTTTGTAGAATCTGCAAGTGGATATTTGGAGCGCTTTGAGGCCTCTGCCGCCAAAGGAATTATCATTGCATAAAAACTAGATGGAAGCGTTCTCAGAAACTTCCTTGTGATGAGTGCATTCAACTCGCAGAGTGGAACCTTCCTTTCGATAGACCAGTTTTGAAACACTGTTTTTGTAGAATCCGCAAGTGGCTATTTGGAGCTCTTTGAGGCTTATGCTGGAAAAGGAAATATCTTCGTCTACAAACTAGACAGAAGCATTCTCAGAAACTTCTTTGTCATGTGGGGATTGAACTCACACAGTTGAACATTCCTTTACATAGAGCAGTTTTGCAACACCCTTTCGGTGGAAAGTGAAAGTGCTTATCTGGTGCGATGGCGGCATCTAGTGGATAAGGAAATACATTCAGATGAAAACAAGATACATCCATTCTCAGAAACTTCTTTGTGATGACTGCATTCTACTCACAGAGTTGAACCTTCCTTTTGATAGAGCAGTTTTGAAACACTCTTTTTGTGGAATCTGCAAGTGGCTATTTGGAGCGCTTTGAGGCCTATGCTGGAAAAGGAAATCTCTTCACATAAAACCTAGACAGAAGTATTCCCAGAAAGTTTTTCTGATGTGCGCATTCAACTCACCGAGTTGAACCTTCCTTTAGATAGAGCGGTTTTGAAACACTCTGTCTGTAGTACCTGCGAGTGGATATTTGGTGTGCTTTGAGTGCTACACTGTAAAAGCAAATATCTTCACTTGGAATCTAGACAGAAGAATTCTCAGAGACTTCCCTGTGCTCTCTGCATTCCACTCACAGAGTTGAACCTTCCTTTTGATAGAGCAGTTTTGAAACACTCTTGTGGTAGAATCTGCAAGTCGATATTTGGAAGGTTTGGAGGCCTATCCTGGGAAAGGAAATATCTTCCCATCAAAACTAGACAGAAGCATTCTCAGAAACTTCTTAGTGATGTGCGCATTCAAGTCACAGAGTTGAAGCTTCCTTTTGATATAGCAGTTTTGAACCACTCTTTTAGTAGAATCTGCAAGTGGATGTTTGGAGAGCTAAGAGGCCAACACTGGAAAAGGAAATCTCTTCACGTAAAAACTAGACGGAAGCATTCTCAGAAACTTCAATGGGCTTTACGCATTCAACTCACAGAGTGCAATGTTGCTCTTGAGAGCGCAGTTTTAAAACACTGTTTTTGTAGAATTTGCTAGAGGATGTTTGGAGCGATGTGAGGCCTTTGCTGGAAAAGGAAATATCTTCACATAAAACCTGGACAGAAGCATTCTCAGAAACTCCTTTGTGATGAGTGCACTCAAATCACACACTTGAACCTTCCTTTGGAAAGAGCAGTTTTGAAACACTCTTTCTGAAGAATCTGCAAGTGGATATTTGGAGCGATTTGAGGCCTATGCTGGAAATGAAATATCTTCACCTAAAAACTAGACGGAAGCATTCTCAGAAACTCCTTTGTGATGAGTGCATTCAACTCACAGAGTTGAAGCTTCCTTTTGATAGAGCAGTTTTGAAACACTCTTTTAGCAGCATCTGCAGGTGGATATTTGGAGCGCTTTGAGGCCAAGGCTGGAAAACGAAATATCATCACATAAAAACTCGACAGAAGCATTCTCTGAAACTTCTTTGTGATGAGTGCATTCAACTCACAGACTCGAACGTTTCTTTTGATAGAACAGTTTAGAAACACTCCTTTTGTAGAATCTGCAAGTGTTTATTTGGAGCGCTTGGAGGCCTATGTTGGAAAAGGACATATCTTCACATCAAAAGTAGACAGACGCATTCTCAGAAACTTCTTTGTGATGAGTGCATTGAACTCACAGAGTTGAACCTACCTATTGATAGAGAAGTTTGGAAACACCCTTTTTGTAGAATCTGCAAGTGAATATTTGGCGCGATTTGAGGCCTATGCAGGAAACGGAAATATCTTCACATGAAAACTAGACAGATGAATTCTCAGAAACGTCTTTGTGATGAGTGCATTCAACTCACAGACTTGAAGCTTCCTTTTGAAAGAGCAGTTTCGAAACACTCTTTTTGTAGAATCTGCAAGTGGATATTTGGAGCGCTTTGAGGGCTATGCTGGAAAAGTTAATACCTTCACCTAAAAACTAGACAGACGCAAACCCAGAAACTTCTTTGTGACGTGTGCATTGAACTCACAGAGTTGAACCTTTCTTTTGATACAGAAGTTTTGAAACACTCTTTTCGTAGAATCTTCAAGTGGATGGATGGAGTGATTTGAGGCCTATGCTGGAAAAGGAAATACCTTCACGTAGAAACGAGACAAAAGCATTCTCAGAAAGTTCCCTGTGCTTTGTGCATTCAACTCACAGAGTTGAACATTCCCTTTGATAGAGCAGTTTTGAAACACTCTTTTTGTAGAATCTGCAAGTGGATATTTGGAGCGCTTTGAGGCCTCTGCCGCCAAAGGAATTATCATTGCATAAAAACTAGATGGAAGCGTTCTCAGAAACTTCCTTGTGATGAGTGCATTCAACTCGCAGAGTGGAACCTTCCTTTCGATAGACCAGTTTTGAAACACTGTTTTTGTAGAATCCGCAAGTGGCTATTTGGAGCTCTTTGAGGCTTATGCTGGAAAAGGAAATATCTTCGTCTACAAACTAGACAGAAGCATTCTCAGAAACTTCTTTGTCATGTGGGGATTGAACTCACAGAGTTGAACATTCCTTTACATAGAGCAGTTTTGCAACACCCTTTCGGTGGAAAGTGAAAGTGCTTATCTGGTGCGATGGCGGCATCTAGTGGATAAGGAAATACATTCAGATGAAAACAAGATACATCCATTCTCAGAAACTTCTTTGTGATGACTGCATTCTACTCACAGAGTTGAACCTTCCTTTTGATAGAGCAGTTTTGAAACACTCTTTTTGTGGAATCTGCAAGTGGCTATTTGGAGCGCTTTGAGGCCTATGCTGGAAAAGGAAATCTCTTCACATAAAACCTAGACAGAAGTATTCCCAGAAAGTTTTTCTGATGTGCGCATTCAACTCACCGAGTTGAACCTTCCTTTAGATAGAGCGGTTTTGAAACACTCTGTCTGTAGTACCTGCGAGTGGATATTTGGTGTGCTTTGAGTGCTACACTGTAAAAGCAAATATCTTCACTTGGAATCTAGACAGAAGAATTCTCAGAGACTTCCCTGTGCTCTCTGCATTCCACTCACAGAGTTGAACCTTCCTTTTGATAGAACAGTTTTGAAACACTCTTGTGGTAGAATCTGCAAGTCGATATTTGGAAGGTTTGGAGGCCTATCCTGGGAAAGGAAATATCTTCCCATCAAAACTAGACAGAAGCATTCTCAGAAACTTCTTAGTGATGTGCGCATTCAAGTCACAGAGTTGAAGCTTCCTTTTGATATAGCAGTTTTGAACCACTCTTTTAGTAGAATCTGCAAGTGGATGTTTGGAGAGCTAAGAGGCCAACACTGGAAAAGGAAATCTCTTCACGTAAAAACTAGACGGAAGCATTCTCAGAAACTTCAAGGGGCTTTACGCATTCAACTCACAGAGTGCAATGTTGCTCTTGAGAGCGCAGTTTTAAAACACTGTTTTTGTAGAATTTGCTAGAGGATGTTTGGAGCGATGTGAGGCCTTTGCTGGAAAAGGAAATATCTCCACATAAAACCTGGACAGAAGCATTCTCAGAAACTCCTTTGTGATGAGTGCATTCAAATCACACACTTGAACCTTCCTTTGGAAAGAGCAGTTTTGAAACACTCTTTCTGAAGAATCTGCAAGTGGATATTTGGAGCGCTTTGAGGCCAAGGCTGGAAAACGAAATATCATCACATAAAAACTCGACAGAAGCATTCTCTGAAACTTCTTTGTGATGAGTGCATTCAACTCACAGACTCGAACGTTTCTTTTGATAGAACAGTTTAGAAACACTCCTTTTGTAGAATCTGCAAGTGTTTATTTGGAGCGCTTGGAGGCCTATGTTGGAAAAGGACATATCTTCACATCAAAAGTAGACAGACGCATTCTCAGAAACTTCTTTGTGATGAGTGCATTGAACTCACAGAGTTGAACCTACCTATTGATAGAGAAGTTTGGAAACACCCTTTTTGTAGAATCTGCAAGTGAATATTTGGCGCGATTTGAGGCCTATGCAGGAAACGGAAATATCTTCACATGAAAACTAGACAGATGAATTCTCAGAAACGTCTTTGTGATGAGTGCATTCAACTCACAGACTTGAAGCTTCCTTTTGAAAGAGCAGTTTCGAAACACTCTTTTTGTAGAATCTGCAAGTGGATATTTGGAGCGCTTTGAGGGCTATGCTGGAAAAGTTAATACCTTCACCTAAAAACTAGACAGACGCAAACCCAGAAACTTCTTTGTGACGTGTGCATTGAACTCACAGAGTTGAACCTTTCTTTTGATACAGAAGTTTTGAAACACTCTTTTCGTAGAATCTTCAAGTGGATGGATGGAGTGATTTGAGGCCTATGCTGGAAAAGGAAATACCTTCACGTAGAAACGAGACAAAAGCATTCTCAGAAAGTTCCCTCTGCTTTGTGCATTCAACTCACAGAGTTGAACATTCCCTTTGATAGAGCAGTTTTGAAACACTCTTTTTGTAGAATCTGCAAGTGGATATTTGGAGCGCTTTGAGGCCTCTGCCGCCAAAGGAATTATCATTGCATAAAAACTAGATGGAAGCGTTCTCAGAAACTTCCTTGTGATGAGTGCATTCAACTCGCAGAGTGGAACCTTCCTTTCGATAGACCAGTTTTGAAACACTGTTTTTGTAGAATCCGCAAGTGGCTATTTGGAGCTCTTTGAGGCTTATGCTGGAAAAGGAAATATCTTCGTCTACAAACTAGACAGAAGCATTCTCAGAAACTTCTTTGTCATGTGGGGATTGAACTCACAGAGTTGAACATTCCTTTACATAGAGCAGTTTTGCAACACCCTTTCGGTGGAAAGTGAAAGTGCTTATCTGGTGCGATGGCGGCATCTAGTGGATAAGGAAATACATTCAGATGAAAACAAGATACATCCATTCTCAGAAACTTCTTTGTGATGACTGCATTCTACTCACAGAGTTGAACCTTCCTTTTGATAGAGCAGTTTTGAAACACTCTTTTTGTGGAATCTGCAAGTGGCTATTTGGAGCGCTTTGAGGCCTATGCTGGAAAAGGAAATCTCTTCACATAAAACCTAGACAGAAGTATTCCCAGAAAGTTTTTCTGATGTGCGCATTCAACTCACCGAGTTGAACCTTCCTTTAGATAGAGCGGTTTTGAAACACTCTGTCTGTAGTACCTGCGAGTGGATATTTGGTGTGCTTTGAGTGCTACACTGTAAAAGCAAATATCTTCACTTGGAATCTAGACAGAAGAATTCTCAGAGACTTCCCTGTGCTCTCTGCATTCCACTCACAGAGTTGAACCTTCCTTTTGATAGAACAGTTTTGAAACACTCTTGTGGTAGAATCTGCAAGTCGATATTTGGAAGGTTTGGAGGCCTATCCTGGGAAAGGAAATATCTTCCCATCAAAACTAGACAGAAGCATTCTCAGAAACTTCTTAGTGATGTGCGCATTCAAGTCACAGAGTTGAAGCTTCCTTTTGATATAGCAGTTTTGAACCACTCTTTTAGTAGAATCTGCAAGTGGATGTTTGGAGAGCTAAGAGGCCAACACTGGAAAAGGAAATCTCTTCACGTAAAAACTAGACGGAAGCATTCTCAGAAACTTCAATGGGCTTTACGCATTCAACTCACAGAGTGCAATGTTGCTCTTGAGAGCGCAGTTTTAAAACACTGTTTTTGTAGAATTTGCTAGAGGATGTTTGGAGCGATGTGAGGCCTTTGCTGGAAAAGGAAATATCTTCACATAAAACCTGGACAGAAGCATTCTCAGAAACTCCTTTGTGATGAGTGCATTCAAATCACACACTTGAACCTTCCTTTGGAAAGAGCAGTTTTGAAACACTCTTTCTGAAGAATCTGCAAGTGGATATTTGGAGCGATTTGAGGCCTATGCTGGAAATGAAATATCTTCACCTAAAAACTAGACGGAAGCATTCTCAGAAACTCCTTTGTGATGAGTGCATTCAACTCACAGAGTTGAAGCTTCCTTTTGATAGAGCAGTTTTGAAACACTCTTTTAGCAGCATCTGCAGGTGGATATTTGGAGCGCTTTGAGGCCAAGGCTGGAAAACGAAATATCATCACATAAAAACTCGACAGAAGCATTCTCTGAAACTTCTTTGTGATGAGTGCATTCAACTCACAGACTCGAACGTTTCTTTTGATAGAACAGTTTAGAAACACTCCTTTTGTAGAATCTGCAAGTGTTTATTTGGAGCGCTTGGAGGCCTATGTTGGAAAAGGACATATCTTCACATCAAAAGTAGACAGACGCATTCTCAGAAACTTCTTTGTGATGAGTGCATTGAACTCACAGAGTTGAACCTACCTATTGATAGAGAAGTTTGGAAACACCCTTTTTGTAGAATCTGCAAGTGAATATTTGGCGCGATTTGAGGCCTATGCAGGAAACGGAAATATCTTCACATGAAAACTAGACAGATGAATTCTCAGAAACGTCTTTGTGATGAGTGCATTCAACTCACAGACTTGAAGCTTCCTTTTGAAAGAGCAGTTTCGAAACACTCTTTTTGTAGAATCTGCAAGTGGATATTTGGAGCGCTTTGAGGGCTATGCTGGAAAAGTTAATACCTTCACCTAAAAACTAGACAGACGCAAACCCAGAAACTTCTTTGTGACGTGTGCATTGAACTCACAGAGTTGAACCTTTCTTTTGATACAGAAGTTTTGAAACACTCTTTTCGTAGAATCTTCAAGTGGATGGATGGAGTGATTTGAGGCCTATGCTGGAAAAGGAAATACCTTCACGTAGAAACGAGACAAAAGCATTCTCAGAAAGTTCCCTGTGCTTTGTGCATTCAACTCACAGAGTTGAACATTCCCTTTGATAGAGCAGTTTTGAAACACTCTTTTTGTAGAATCTGCAAGTGGATATTTGGAGCGCTTTGAGGCCTCTGCCGCCAAAGGAATTATCATTGCATAAAAACTAGATGGAAGCGTTCTCAGAAACTTCCTTGTGATGAGTGCATTCAACTCGCAGAGTGGAACCTTCCTTTCGATAGACCAGTTTTGAAACACTGTTTTTGTGGAATCCGCAAGTGGCTATTTGGAGCTCTTTGAGGCTTATGCTGGAAAAGGAAATATCTTCGTCTACAAACTAGACAGAAGCATTCTCAGAAACTTCTTTGTCATGTGGGGATTGAACTCACAGAGTTGAACATTCCTTTACATAGAGCAGTTTTGCAACACCCTTTCGGTGGAAAGTGAAAGTGCTTATCTGGTGCGATGGCGGCATCTAGTGGATAAGGAAATACATTCAGATGAAAACAAGATACATCCATTCTCAGAAACTTCTTTGTGATGACTGCATTCTACTCACAGAGTTGAACCTTCCTTTTGATAGAGCAGTTTTGAAACACTCTTTTTGTGGAATCTGCAAGTGGCTATTTGGAGCGCTTTGAGGCCTATGCTGGAAAAGGAAATCTCTTCACATAAAACCTAGACAGAAGTATTCCCAGAAAGTTTTTCTGATGTGCGCATTCAACTCACCGAGTTGAACCTTCCTTTAGATAGAGCGGTTTTGAAACACTCTGTCTGTAGTACCTGCGAGTGGATATTTGGTGTGCTTTGAGTGCTACACTGTAAAAGCAAATATCTTCACTTGGAATCTAGACAGAAGAATTCTCAGAGACTTCCCTGTGCTCTCTGCATTCCACTCACAGAGTTGAACCTTCCTTTTGATAGAACAGTTTTGAAACACTCTTGTGGTAGAATCTGCAAGTCGATATTTGGAAGGTTTGGAGGCCTATCCTGGGAAAGGAAATATCTTCCCATCAAAACTAGACAGAAGCATTCTCAGAAACTTCTTAGTGATGTGCGCATTCAAGTCACAGAGTTGAAGCTTCCTTTTGATATAGCAGTTTTGAACCACTCTTTTAGTAGAATCTGCAAGTGGATGTTTGGAGAGCTAAGAGGCCAACACTGGAAAAGGAAATCTCTTCACGTAAAAACTAGACGGAAGCATTCTCAGAAACTTCAATGGGCTTTACGCATTCAACTCACAGAGTGCAATGTTGCTTTTGAGAGCGCAGTTTTAAAACACTGTTTTTGTAGAATTTGCTAGAGGATGTTTGGAGCGATGTGAGGCCTTTGCTGGAAAAGGAAATATCTTCACATAAAACCTGGACAGAAGCATTCTCAGAAACTCCTTTGTGATGAGTGCATTCAAATCACACACTTGAACCTTCCTTTGGAAAGAGCAGTTTTGAAACACTCTTTCTGAAGAATCTGCAAGTGGATATTTGGAGCGATTTGAGGCCTATGCTGGAAATGAAATATCTTCACCTAAAAACTAGACGGAAGCATTCTCAGAAACTCCTTTGTGATGAGTGCATTCAACTCACAGAGTTGAAGCTTCCTTTTGATAGAGCGGTTTTGAAACACTCTTTTAGCAGCATCTGCAGGTGGATATTTGGAGCGCTTTGAGGCCAAGGCTGGAAAACGAAATATCATCACATAAAAACTCGACAGAAGCATTCTCTGAAACTTCTTTGTGATGAGTGCATTCAACTCACAGACTCGAACGTTTCTTTTGATAGAACAGTTTAGAAACACTCCTTTTGTAGAATCTGCAAGTGTTTATTTGGAGCGCTTGGAGGCCTATGTTGGAAAAGGACATATCTTCACATCAAAAGTAGACAGACGCATTCTCAGAAACTTCTTTGTGATGAGTGCATTGAACTCACAGAGTTGAACCTACCTATTGATAGAGAAGTTTGGAAACACCCTTTTTGTAGAATCTGCAAGTGAATATTTGGCGCGATTTGAGGCCTATGCAGGAAACGGAAATATCTTCACATGAAAACTAGACAGATGAATTCTCAGAAACGTCTTTGTGATGAGTGCATTCAACTCACAGACTTGAAGCTTCCTTTTGAAAGAGCAGTTTCGAAACACTCTTTTTGTAGAATCTGCAAGTGGATATTTGGAGCGCTTTGAGGGCTATGCTGGAAAAGTTAATACCTTCACCTAAAAACTAGACAGACGCAAACCCAGAAACTTCTTTGTGACGTGTGCATTGAACTCACAGAGTTGAACCTTTCTTTTGATACAGAAGTTTTGAAACACTCTTTTCGTAGAATCTTCAAGTGGATGGATGGAGTGATTTGAGGCCTATGCTGGAAAAGGAAATACCCTCACGTAGAAACGAGACAAAAGCATTCTCAGAAAGTTCCCTCTGCTTTGTGCATTCAACTCACAGAGTTGAACATTCCCTTTGATAGAGCAGTTTTGAAACACTCTTTTTGTAGAATCTGCAAGTGGATATTTGGAGCGCTTTGAGGCCTCTGCCGCCAAAGGAATTATCATTGCATAAAAACTAGATGGAAGCGTTCTCAGAAACTTCCTTGTGATGAGTGCATTCAACTCGCAGAGTGGAACCTTCCTTTCGATAGACCAGTTTTGAAACACTGTTTTTGTAGAATCCGCAAGTGGCTATTTGGAGCTCTTTGAGGCTTATGCTGGAAAAGGAAATATCTTCGTCTACAAACTAGACAGAAGCATTCTCAGAAACTTCTTTGTCATGTGGGGATTGAACTCACACAGTTGAACATTCCTTTACATAGAGCAGTTTTGCAACACCCTTTCGGTGGAAAGTGAAAGTGCTTATCTGGTGCGATGGCGGCATCTAGTGGATAAGGAAATACATTCAGATGAAAACAAGATACATCCATTCTCAGAAACTTCTTTGTGATGACTGCATTCTACTCACAGAGTTGAACCTTCCTTTTGATAGAGCAGTTTTGAAACACTCTTTTTGTGGAATCTGCAAGTGGCTATTTGGAGCGCTTTGAGGCCTATGCTGGAAAAGGAAATCTCTTCACATAAAACCTAGACAGAAGTATTCCCAGAAAGTTTTTCTGATGTGCGCATTCAACTCACCGAGTTGAACCTTCCTTTAGATAGAGCGGTTTTGAAACACTCTGTCTGTAGTACCTGCGAGTGGATATTTGGTGTGCTTTGAGTGCTACACTGTAAAAGCAAATATCTTCACTTGGAATCTAGACAGAAGAATTCTCAGAGACTTCCCTGTGCTCTCTGCATTCCACTCACAGAGTTGAACCTTCCTTTTGATAGAACAGTTTTGAAACACTCTTGTGGTAGAATCTGCAAGTCGATATTTGGAAGGTTTGGAGGCCTATCCTGGGAAAGGAAATATCTTCCCATCAAAACTAGACAGAAGCATTCTCAGAAACTTCTTAGTGATGTGCGCATTCAAGTCACAGAGTTGAAGCTTCCTTTTGATATAGCAGTTTTGAACCACTCTTTTAGTAGAATCTGCAAGTGGATGTTTGGAGAGCTAAGAGGCCAACACTGGAAAAGGAAATCTCTTCACGTAAAAACTAGACGGAAGCATTCTCAGAAACTTCAATGGGCTTTACGCATTCAACTCACAGAGTGCAATGTTGCTCTTGAGAGCGCAGTTTTAAAACACTGTTTTTGTAGAATTTGCTAGAGGATGTTTGGAGCGATGTGAGGCCTTTGCTGGAAAAGGAAATATCTTCACATAAAACCTGGACAGAAGCATTCTCAGAAACTCCTTTGTGATGAGTGCATTCAAATCACACACTTGAACCTTCCTTTGGAAAGAGCAGTTTTGAAACACTCTTTCTGAAGAATCTGCAAGTGGATATTTGGAGCGATTTGAGGCCTATGCTGGAAATGAAATATCTTCACCTAAAAACTAGACGGAAGCATTCTCAGAAACTCCTTTGTGATGAGTGCATTCAACTCACAGAGTTGAAGCTTCCTTTTGATAGAGCGGTTTTGAAACACTCTTTTAGCAGCATCTGCAGGTGGATATTTGGAGCGCTTTGAGGCCAAGGCTGGAAAACGAAATATCATCACATAAAAACTCGACAGAAGCATTCTCTGAAACTTCTTTGTGATGAGTGCATTCAACTCACAGACTCGAACGTTTCTTTTGATAGAACAGTTTAGAAACACTCCTTTTGTAGAATCTGCAAGTGTTTATTTGGAGCGCTTGGAGGCCTATGTTGGAAAAGGACATATCTTCACATCAAAAGTAGACAGACGCATTCTCAGAAACTTCTTTGTGATGAGTGCATTGAACTCACAGAGTTGAACCTACCTATTGATAGAGAAGTTTGGAAACACCCTTTTTGTAGAATCTGCAAGTGAATATTTGGCGCGATTTGAGGCCTATGCAGGAAACGGAAATATCTTCACATGAAAACTAGACAGATGAATTCTCAGAAACGTCTTTGTGATGAGTGCATTCAACTCACAGACTTGAAGCTTCCTTTTGAAAGAGCAGTTTCGAAACACTCTTTTTGTAGAATCTGCAAGTGGATATTTGGAGCGCTTTGAGGGCTATGCTGGAAAAGTTAATACCTTCACCTAAAAACTAGACAGACGCAAACCCAGAAACTTCTTTGTGACGTGTGCATTGAACTCACAGAGTTGAACCTTTCTTTTGATACAGAAGTTTTGAAACACTCTTTTCGTAGAATCTTCAAGTGGATGGATGGAGTGATTTGAGGCCTATGCTGGAAAAGGAAATACCTTCACGTAGAAACGAGACAAAAGCATTCTCAGAAAGTTCCCTGTGCTTTGTGCATTCAACTCACAGAGTTGAACATTCCCTTTGATAGAGCAGTTTTGAAACACTCTTTTTGTAGAATCTGCAAGTGGATATTTGGAGCGCTTTGAGGCCTCTGCCGCCAAAGGAATTATCATTGCATAAAAACTAGATGGAAGCGTTCTCAGAAACTTCCTTGTGATGAGTGCATTCAACTCGCAGAGTGGAACCTTCCTTTCGATAGACCAGTTTTGAAACACTGTTTTTGTGGAATCCGCAAGTGGCTATTTGGAGCTCTTTGAGGCTTATGCTGGAAAAGGAAATATCTTCGTCTACAAACTAGACAGAAGCATTCTCAGAAACTTCTTTGTCATGTGGGGATTGAACTCACAGAGTTGAACATTCCTTTACATAGAGCAGTTTTGCAACACCCTTTCGGTGGAAAGTGAAAGTGCTTATCTGGTGCGATGGCGGCATCTAGTGGATAAGGAAATACATTCAGATGAAAACAAGATACATCCATTCTCAGAAACTTCTTTGTGATGACTGCATTCTACTCACAGAGTTGAACCTTCCTTTTGATAGAGCAGTTTTGAAACACTCTTTTTGTGGAATCTGCAAGTGGCTATTTGGAGCGCTTTGAGGCCTATGCTGGAAAAGGAAATCTCTTCACATAAAACCTAGACAGAAGTATTCCCAGAAAGTTTTTCTGATGTGCGCATTCAACTCACCGAGTTGAACCTTCCTTTAGATAGAGCGGTTTTGAAACACTCTGTCTGTAGTACCTGCGAGTGGATATTTGGTGTGCTTTGAGTGCTACACTGTAAAAGCAAATATCTTCACTTGGAATCTAGACAGAAGAATTCTCAGAGACTTCCCTGTGCTCTCTGCATTCCACTCACAGAGTTGAACCTTCCTTTTGATAGAACAGTTTTGAAACACTCTTGTGGTAGAATCTGCAAGTCGATATTTGGAAGGTTTGGAGGCCTATCCTGGGAAAGGAAATATCTTCCCATCAAAACTAGACAGAAGCATTCTCAGAAACTTCTTAGTGATGTGCGCATTCAAGTCACAGAGTTGAAGCTTCCTTTTGATATAGCAGTTTTGAACCACTCTTTTAGTAGAATCTGCAAGTGGATGTTTGGAGAGCTAAGAGGCCAACACTGGAAAAGGAAATCTCTTCACGTAAAAACTAGACGGAAGCATTCTCAGAAACTTCAATGGGCTTTACGCATTCAACTCACAGAGTGCAATGTTGCTTTTGAGAGCGCAGTTTTAAAACACTGTTTTTGTAGAATTTGCTAGAGGATGTTTGGAGCGATGTGAGGCCTTTGCTGGAAAAGGAAATATCTTCACATAAAACCTGGACAGAAGCATTCTCAGAAACTCCTTTGTGATGAGTGCATTCAAATCACACACTTGAACCTTCCTTTGGAAAGAGCAGTTTTGAAACACTCTTTCTGAAGAATCTGCAAGTGGATATTTGGAGCGATTTGAGGCCTATGCTGGAAATGAAATATCTTCACCTAAAAACTAGACGGAAGCATTCTCAGAAACTCCTTTGTGATGAGTGCATTCAACTCACAGAGTTGAAGCTTCCTTTTGATAGAGCGGTTTTGAAACACTCTTTTAGCAGCATCTGCAGGTGGATATTTGGAGCGCTTTGAGGCCAAGGCTGGAAAACGAAATATCATCACATAAAAACTCGACAGAAGCATTCTCTGAAACTTCTTTGTGATGAGTGCATTCAACTCACAGACTCGAACGTTTCTTTTGATAGAACAGTTTAGAAACACTCCTTTTGTAGAATCTGCAAGTGTTTATTTGGAGCGCTTGGAGGCCTATGTTGGAAAAGGACATATCTTCACATCAAAAGTAGACAGACGCATTCTCAGAAACTTCTTTGTGATGAGTGCATTGAACTCACAGAGTTGAACCTACCTATTGATAGAGAAGTTTGGAAACACCCTTTTTGTAGAATCTGCAAGTGAATATTTGGCGCGATTTGAGGCCTATGCAGGAAACGGAAATATCTTCACATGAAAACTAGACAGATGAATTCTCAGAAACGTCTTTGTGATGAGTGCATTCAACTCACAGACTTGAAGCTTCCTTTTGAAAGAGCAGTTTCGAAACACTCTTTTTGTAGAATCTGCAAGTGGATATTTGGAGCGCTTTGAGGGCTATGCTGGAAAAGTTAATACCTTCACCTAAAAACTAGACAGACGCAAACCCAGAAACTTCTTTGTGACGTGTGCATTGAACTCACAGAGTTGAACCTTTCTTTTGATACAGAAGTTTTGAAACACTCTTTTCGTAGAATCTTCAAGTGGATGGATGGAGTGATTTGAGGCCTATGCTGGAAAAGGAAATACCCTCACGTAGAAACGAGACAAAAGCATTCTCAGAAAGTTCCCTCTGCTTTGTGCATTCAACTCACAGAGTTGAACATTCCCTTTGATAGAGCAGTTTTGAAACACTCTTTTTGTAGAATCTGCAAGTGGATATTTGGAGCGCTTTGAGGCCTCTGCCGCCAAAGGAATTATCATTGCATAAAAACTAGATGGAAGCGTTCTCAGAAACTTCCTTGTGATGAGTGCATTCAACTCGCAGAGTGGAACCTTCCTTTCGATAGACCAGTTTTGAAACACTGTTTTTGTAGAATCCGCAAGTGGCTATTTGGAGCTCTTTGAGGCTTATGCTGGAAAAGGAAATATCTTCGTCTACAAACTAGACAGAAGCATTCTCAGAAACTTCTTTGTCATGTGGGGATTGAACTCACAGAGTTGAACATTCCTTTACATAGAGCAGTTTTGCAACACCCTTTCGGTGGAAAGTGAAAGTGCTTATCTGGTGCGATGGCGGCATCTAGTGGATAAGGAAATACATTCAGATGAAAACAAGATACATCCATTCTCAGAAACTTCTTTGTGATGACTGCATTCTACTCACAGAGTTGAACCTTCCTTTTGATAGAGCAGTTTTGAAACACTCTTTTTGTGGAATCTGCAAGTGGCTATTTGGAGCGCTTTGAGGCCTATGCTGGAAAAGGAAATCTCTTCACATAAAACCTAGACAGAAGTATTCCCAGAAAGTTTTTCTGATGTGCGCATTCAACTCACCGAGTTGAACCTTCCTTTAGATAGAGCGGTTTTGAAACACTCTGTCTGTAGTACCTGCGAGTGGATATTTGGTGTGCTTTGAGTGCTACACTGTAAAAGCAAATATCTTCACTTGGAATCTAGACAGAAGAATTCTCAGAGACTTCCCTGTGCTCTCTGCATTCCACTCACAGAGTTGAACCTTCCTTTTGATAGAACAGTTTTGAAACACTCTTGTGGTAGAATCTGCAAGTCGATATTTGGAAGGTTTGGAGGCCTATCCTGGGAAAGGAAATATCTTCCCATCAAAACTAGACAGAAGCATTCTCAGAAACTTCTTAGTGATGTGCGCATTCAAGTCACAGAGTTGAAGCTTCCTTTTGATATAGCAGTTTTGAACCACTCTTTTAGTAGAATCTGCAAGTGGATGTTTGGAGAGCTAAGAGGCCAACACTGGAAAAGGAAATCTCTTCACGTAAAAACTAGACGGAAGCATTCTCAGAAACTTCAATGGGCTTTACGCATTCAACTCACAGAGTGCAATGTTGCTCTTGAGAGCGCAGTTTTAAAACACTGTTTTTGTAGAATTTGCTAGAGGATGTTTGGAGCGATGTGAGGCCTTTGCTGGAAAAGGAAATATCTTCACATAAAACCTGGACAGAAGCATTCTCAGAAACTCCTTTGTGATGAGTGCATTCAAATCACACACTTGAACCTTCCTTTGGAAAGAGCAGTTTTGAAACACTCTTTCTGAAGAATCTGCAAGTGGATATTTGGAGCGATTTGAGGCCTATGCTGGAAATGAAATATCTTCACCTAAAAACTAGACGGAAGCATTCTCAGAAACTCCTTTGTGATGAGTGCATTCAACTCACAGAGTTGAAGCTTCCTTTTGATAGAGCAGTTTTGAAACACTCTTTTAGCAGCATCTGCAGGTGGATATTTGGAGCGCTTTGAGGCCAAGGCTGGAAAACGAAATATCATCACATAAAAACTCGACAGAAGCATTCTCTGAAACTTCTTTGTGATGAGTGCATTCAACTCACAGACTCGAACGTTTCTTTTGATAGAACAGTTTAGAAACACTCCTTTTGTAGAATCTGCAAGTGTTTATTTGGAGCGCTTGGAGGCCTATGTTGGAAAAGGACATATCTTCACATCAAAAGTAGACAGACGCATTCTCAGAAACTTCTTTGTGATGAGTGCATTGAACTCACAGAGTTGAACCTACCTATTGATAGAGAAGTTTGGAAACACCCTTTTTGTAGAATCTGCAAGTGAATATTTGGCGCGATTTGAGGCCTATGCAGGAAACGGAAATATCTTCACATGAAAACTAGACAGATGAATTCTCAGAAACGTCTTTGTGATGAGTGCATTCAACTCACAGACTTGAAGCTTCCTTTTGAAAGAGCAGTTTCGAAACACTCTTTTTGTAGAATCTGCAAGTGGATATTTGGAGCGCTTTGAGGGCTATGCTGGAAAAGTTAATACCTTCACCTAAAAACTAGACAGACGCAAACCCAGAAACTTCTTTGTGACGTGTGCATTGAACTCACAGAGTTGAACCTTTCTTTTGATACAGAAGTTTTGAAACACTCTTTTCGTAGAATCTTCAAGTGGATGGATGGAGTGATTTGAGGCCTATGCTGGAAAAGGAAATACCTTCACGTAGAAACGAGACAAAAGCATTCTCAGAAAGTTCCCTGTGCTTTGTGCATTCAACTCACAGAGTTGAACATTCCCTTTGATAGAGCAGTTTTGAAACACTCTTTTTGTAGAATCTGCAAGTGGATATTTGGAGCGCTTTGAGGCCTCTGCCGCCAAAGGAATTATCATTGCATAAAAACTAGATGGAAGCGTTCTCAGAAACTTCCTTGTGATGAGTGCATTCAACTCGCAGAGTGGAACCTTCCTTTCGATAGACCAGTTTTGAAACACTGTTTTTGTGGAATCCGCAAGTGGCTATTTGGAGCTCTTTGAGGCTTATGCTGGAAAAGGAAATATCTTCGTCTACAAACTAGACAGAAGCATTCTCAGAAACTTCTTTGTCATGTGGGGATTGAACTCACAGAGTTGAACATTCCTTTACATAGAGCAGTTTTGCAACACCCTTTCGGTGGAAAGTGAAAGTGCTTATCTGGTGCGATGGCGGCATCTAGTGGATAAGGAAATACATTCAGATGAAAACAAGATACATCCATTCTCAGAAACTTCTTTGTGATGACTGCATTCTACTCACAGAGTTGAACCTTCCTTTTGATAGAGCAGTTTTGAAACACTCTTTTTGTGGAATCTGCAAGTGGCTATTTGGAGCGCTTTGAGGCCTATGCTGGAAAAGGAAATCTCTTCACATAAAACCTAGACAGAAGTATTCCCAGAAAGTTTTTCTGATGTGCGCATTCAACTCACCGAGTTGAACCTTCCTTTAGATAGAGCGGTTTTGAAACACTCTGTCTGTAGTACCTGCGAGTGGATATTTGGTGTGCTTTGAGTGCTACACTGTAAAAGCAAATATCTTCACTTGGAATCTAGACAGAAGAATTCTCAGAGACTTCCCTGTGCTCTCTGCATTCCACTCACAGAGTTGAACCTTCCTTTTGATAGAACAGTTTTGAAACACTCTTGTGGTAGAATCTGCAAGTCGATATTTGGAAGGTTTGGAGGCCTATCCTGGGAAAGGAAATATCTTCCCATCAAAACTAGACAGAAGCATTCTCAGAAACTTCTTAGTGATGTGCGCATTCAAGTCACAGAGTTGAAGCTTCCTTTTGATATAGCAGTTTTGAACCACTCTTTTAGTAGAATCTGCAAGTGGATGTTTGGAGAGCTAAGAGGCCAACACTGGAAAAGGAAATCTCTTCACGTAAAAACTAGACGGAAGCATTCTCAGAAACTTCAATGGGCTTTACGCATTCAACTCACAGAGTGCAATGTTGCTTTTGAGAGCGCAGTTTTAAAACACTGTTTTTGTAGAATTTGCTAGAGGATGTTTGGAGCGATGTGAGGCCTTTGCTGGAAAAGGAAATATCTTCACATAAAACCTGGACAGAAGCATTCTCAGAAACTCCTTTGTGATGAGTGCATTCAAATCACACACTTGAACCTTCCTTTGGAAAGAGCAGTTTTGAAACACTCTTTCTGAAGAATCTGCAAGTGGATATTTGGAGCGATTTGAGGCCTATGCTGGAAATGAAATATCTTCACCTAAAAACTAGACGGAAGCATTCTCAGAAACTCCTTTGTGATGAGTGCATTCAACTCACAGAGTTGAAGCTTCCTTTTGATAGAGCGGTTTTGAAACACTCTTTTAGCAGCATCTGCAGGTGGATATTTGGAGCGCTTTGAGGCCAAGGCTGGAAAACGAAATATCATCACATAAAAACTCGACAGAAGCATTCTCTGAAACTTCTTTGTGATGAGTGCATTCAACTCACAGACTCGAACGTTTCTTTTGATAGAACAGTTTAGAAACACTCCTTTTGTAGAATCTGCAAGTGTTTATTTGGAGCGCTTGGAGGCCTATGTTGGAAAAGGACATATCTTCACATCAAAAGTAGACAGACGCATTCTCAGAAACTTCTTTGTGATGAGTGCATTGAACTCACAGAGTTGAACCTACCTATTGATAGAGAAGTTTGGAAACACCCTTTTTGTAGAATCTGCAAGTGAATATTTGGCGCGATTTGAGGCCTATGCAGGAAACGGAAATATCTTCACATGAAAACTAGACAGATGAATTCTCAGAAACGTCTTTGTGATGAGTGCATTCAACTCACAGACTTGAAGCTTCCTTTTGAAAGAGCAGTTTCGAAACACTCTTTTTGTAGAATCTGCAAGTGGATATTTGGAGCGCTTTGAGGGCTATGCTGGAAAAGTTAATACCTTCACCTAAAAACTAGACAGACGCAAACCCAGAAACTTCTTTGTGACGTGTGCATTGAACTCACAGAGTTGAACCTTTCTTTTGATACAGAAGTTTTGAAACACTCTTTTCGTAGAATCTTCAAGTGGATGGATGGAGTGATTTGAGGCCTATGCTGGAAAAGGAAATACCCTCACGTAGAAACGAGACAAAAGCATTCTCAGAAAGTTCCCTCTGCTTTGTGCATTCAACTCACAGAGTTGAACATTCCCTTTGATAGAGCAGTTTTGAAACACTCTTTTTGTAGAATCTGCAAGTGGATATTTGGAGCGCTTTGAGGCCTCTGCCGCCAAAGGAATTATCATTGCATAAAAACTAGATGGAAGCGTTCTCAGAAACTTCCTTGTGATGAGTGCATTCAACTCGCAGAGTGGAACCTTCCTTTCGATAGACCAGTTTTGAAACACTGTTTTTGTAGAATCCGCAAGTGGCTATTTGGAGCTCTTTGAGGCTTATGCTGGAAAAGGAAATATCTTCGTCTACAAACTAGACAGAAGCATTCTCAGAAACTTCTTTGTCATGTGGGGATTGAACTCACACAGTTGAACATTCCTTTACATAGAGCAGTTTTGCAACACCCTTTCGGTGGAAAGTGAAAGTGCTTATCTGGTGCGATGGCGGCATCTAGTGGATAAGGAAATACATTCAGATGAAAACAAGATACATCCATTCTCAGAAACTTCTTTGTGATGACTGCATTCTACTCACAGAGTTGAACCTTCCTTTTGATAGAGCAGTTTTGAAACACTCTTTTTGTGGAATCTGCAAGTGGCTATTTGGAGCGCTTTGAGGCCTATGCTGGAAAAGGAAATCTCTTCACATAAAACCTAGACAGAAGTATTCCCAGAAAGTTTTTCTGATGTGCGCATTCAACTCACCGAGTTGAACCTTCCTTTAGATAGAGCGGTTTTGAAACACTCTGTCTGTAGTACCTGCGAGTGGATATTTGGTGTGCTTTGAGTGCTACACTGTAAAAGCAAATATCTTCACTTGGAATCTAGACAGAAGAATTCTCAGAGACTTCCCTGTGCTCTCTGCATTCCACTCACAGAGTTGAACCTTCCTTTTGATAGAACAGTTTTGAAACACTCTTGTGGTAGAATCTGCAAGTCGATATTTGGAAGGTTTGGAGGCCTATCCTGGGAAAGGAAATATCTTCCCATCAAAACTAGACAGAAGCATTCTCAGAAACTTCTTAGTGATGTGCGCATTCAAGTCACAGAGTTGAAGCTTCCTTTTGATATAGCAGTTTTGAACCACTCTTTTAGTAGAATCTGCAAGTGGATGTTTGGAGAGCTAAGAGGCCAACACTGGAAAAGGAAATCTCTTCACGTAAAAACTAGACGGAAGCATTCTCAGAAACTTCAATGGGCTTTACGCATTCAACTCACAGAGTGCAATGTTGCTCTTGAGAGCGCAGTTTTAAAACACTGTTTTTGTAGAATTTGCTAGAGGATGTTTGGAGCGATGTGAGGCCTTTGCTGGAAAAGGAAATATCTTCACATAAAACCTGGACAGAAGCATTCTCAGAAACTCCTTTGTGATGAGTGCATTCAAATCACACACTTGAACCTTCCTTTGGAAAGAGCAGTTTTGAAACACTCTTTCTGAAGAATCTGCAAGTGGATATTTGGAGCGATTTGAGGCCTATGCTGGAAATGAAATATCTTCACCTAAAAACTAGACGGAAGCATTCTCAGAAACTCCTTTGTGATGAGTGCATTCAACTCACAGAGTTGAAGCTTCCTTTTGATAGAGCAGTTTTGAAACACTCTTTTAGCAGCATCTGCAGGTGGATATTTGGAGCGCTTTGAGGCCAAGGCTGGAAAACGAAATATCATCACATAAAAACTCGACAGAAGCATTCTCTGAAACTTCTTTGTGATGAGTGCATTCAACTCACAGACTCGAACGTTTCTTTTGATAGAACAGTTTAGAAACACTCCTTTTGTAGAATCTGCAAGTGTTTATTTGGAGCGCTTGGAGGCCTATGTTGGAAAAGGACATATCTTCACATCAAAAGTAGACAGACGCATTCTCAGAAACTTCTTTGTGATGAGTGCATTGAACTCACAGAGTTGAACCTACCTATTGATAGAGAAGTTTGGAAACACCCTTTTTGTAGAATCTGCAAGTGAATATTTGGCGCGATTTGAGGCCTATGCAGGAAACGGAAATATCTTCACATGAAAACTAGACAGATGAATTCTCAGAAACGTCTTTGTGATGAGTGCATTCAACTCACAGACTTGAAGCTTCCTTTTGAAAGAGCAGTTTCGAAACACTCTTTTTGTAGAATCTGCAAGTGGATATTTGGAGCGCTTTGAGGGCTATGCTGGAAAAGTTAATACCTTCACCTAAAAACTAGACAGACGCAAACCCAGAAACTTCTTTGTGACGTGTGCATTGAACTCACAGAGTTGAACCTTTCTTTTGATACAGAAGTTTTGAAACACTCTTTTCGTAGAATCTTCAAGTGGATGGATGGAGTGATTTGAGGCCTATGCTGGAAAAGGAAATACCTTCACGTAGAAACGAGACAAAAGCATTCTCAGAAAGTTCCCTGTGCTTTGTGCATTCAACTCACAGAGTTGAACATTCCCTTTGATAGAGCAGTTTTGAAACACTCTTTTTGTAGAATCTGCAAGTGGATATTTGGAGCGCTTTGAGGCCTCTGCCGCCAAAGGAATTATCATTGCATAAAAACTAGATGGAAGCGTTCTCAGAAACTTCCTTGTGATGAGTGCATTCAACTCGCAGAGTGGAACCTTCCTTTCGATAGACCAGTTTTGAAACACTGTTTTTGTGGAATCCGCAAGTGGCTATTTGGAGCTCTTTGAGGCTTATGCTGGAAAAGGAAATATCTTCGTCTACAAACTAGACAGAAGCATTCTCAGAAACTTCTTTGTCATGTGGGGATTGAACTCACAGAGTTGAACATTCCTTTACATAGAGCAGTTTTGCAACACCCTTTCGGTGGAAAGTGAAAGTGCTTATCTGGTGCGATGGCGGCATCTAGTGGATAAGGAAATACATTCAGATGAAAACAAGATACATCCATTCTCAGAAACTTCTTTGTGATGACTGCATTCTACTCACAGAGTTGAACCTTCCTTTTGATAGAGCAGTTTTGAAACACTCTTTTTGTGGAATCTGCAAGTGGCTATTTGGAGCGCTTTGAGGCCTATGCTGGAAAAGGAAATCTCTTCACATAAAACCTAGACAGAAGTATTCCCAGAAAGTTTTTCTGATGTGCGCATTCAACTCACCGAGTTGAACCTTCCTTTAGATAGAGCGGTTTTGAAACACTCTGTCTGTAGTACCTGCGAGTGGATATTTGGTGTGCTTTGAGTGCTACACTGTAAAAGCAAATATCTTCACTTGGAATCTAGACAGAAGAATTCTCAGAGACTTCCCTGTGCTCTCTGCATTCCACTCACAGAGTTGAACCTTCCTTTTGATAGAACAGTTTTGAAACACTCTTGTGGTAGAATCTGCAAGTCGATATTTGGAAGGTTTGGAGGCCTATCCTGGGAAAGGAAATATCTTCCCATCAAAACTAGACAGAAGCATTCTCAGAAACTTCTTAGTGATGTGCGCATTCAAGTCACAGAGTTGAAGCTTCCTTTTGATATAGCAGTTTTGAACCACTCTTTTAGTAGAATCTGCAAGTGGATGTTTGGAGAGCTAAGAGGCCAACACTGGAAAAGGAAATCTCTTCACGTAAAAACTAGACGGAAGCATTCTCAGAAACTTCAATGGGCTTTACGCATTCAACTCACAGAGTGCAATGTTGCTTTTGAGAGCGCAGTTTTAAAACACTGTTTTTGTAGAATTTGCTAGAGGATGTTTGGAGCGATGTGAGGCCTTTGCTGGAAAAGGAAATATCTTCACATAAAACCTGGACAGAAGCATTCTCAGAAACTCCTTTGTGATGAGTGCATTCAAATCACACACTTGAACCTTCCTTTGGAAAGAGCAGTTTTGAAACACTCTTTCTGAAGAATCTGCAAGTGGATATTTGGAGCGATTTGAGGCCTATGCTGGAAATGAAATATCTTCACCTAAAAACTAGACGGAAGCATTCTCAGAAACTCCTTTGTGATGAGTGCATTCAACTCACAGAGTTGAAGCTTCCTTTTGATAGAGCGGTTTTGAAACACTCTTTTAGCAGCATCTGCAGGTGGATATTTGGAGCGCTTTGAGGCCAAGGCTGGAAAACGAAATATCATCACATAAAAACTCGACAGAAGCATTCTCTGAAACTTCTTTGTGATGAGTGCATTCAACTCACAGACTCGAACGTTTCTTTTGATAGAACAGTTTAGAAACACTCCTTTTGTAGAATCTGCAAGTGTTTATTTGGAGCGCTTGGAGGCCTATGTTGGAAAAGGACATATCTTCACATCAAAAGTAGACAGACGCATTCTCAGAAACTTCTTTGTGATGAGTGCATTGAACTCACAGAGTTGAACCTACCTATTGATAGAGAAGTTTGGAAACACCCTTTTTGTAGAATCTGCAAGTGAATATTTGGCGCGATTTGAGGCCTATGCAGGAAACGGAAATATCTTCACATGAAAACTAGACAGATGAATTCTCAGAAACGTCTTTGTGATGAGTGCATTCAACTCACAGACTTGAAGCTTCCTTTTGAAAGAGCAGTTTCGAAACACTCTTTTTGTAGAATCTGCAAGTGGATATTTGGAGCGCTTTGAGGGCTATGCTGGAAAAGTTAATACCTTCACCTAAAAACTAGACAGACGCAAACCCAGAAACTTCTTTGTGACGTGTGCATTGAACTCACAGAGTTGAACCTTTCTTTTGATACAGAAGTTTTGAAACACTCTTTTCGTAGAATCTTCAAGTGGATGGATGGAGTGATTTGAGGCCTATGCTGGAAAAGGAAATACCCTCACGTAGAAACGAGACAAAAGCATTCTCAGAAAGTTCCCTCTGCTTTGTGCATTCAACTCACAGAGTTGAACATTCCCTTTGATAGAGCAGTTTTGAAACACTCTTTTTGTAGAATCTGCAAGTGGATATTTGGAGCGCTTTGAGGCCTCTGCCGCCAAAGGAATTATCATTGCATAAAAACTAGATGGAAGCGTTCTCAGAAACTTCCTTGTGATGAGTGCATTCAACTCGCAGAGTGGAACCTTCCTTTCGATAGACCAGTTTTGAAACACTGTTTTTGTAGAATCCGCAAGTGGCTATTTGGAGCTCTTTGAGGCTTATGCTGGAAAAGGAAATATCTTCGTCTACAAACTAGACAGAAGCATTCTCAGAAACTTCTTTGTCATGTGGGGATTGAACTCACACAGTTGAACATTCCTTTACATAGAGCAGTTTTGCAACACCCTTTCGGTGGAAAGTGAAAGTGCTTATCTGGTGCGATGGCGGCATCTAGTGGATAAGGAAATACATTCAGATGAAAACAAGATACATCCATTCTCAGAAACTTCTTTGTGATGACTGCATTCTACTCACAGAGTTGAACCTTCCTTTTGATAGAGCAGTTTTGAAACACTCTTTTTGTGGAATCTGCAAGTGGCTATTTGGAGCGCTTTGAGGCCTATGCTGGAAAAGGAAATCTCTTCACATAAAACCTAGACAGAAGTATTCCCAGAAAGTTTTTCTGATGTGCGCATTCAACTCACCGAGTTGAACCTTCCTTTAGATAGAGCGGTTTTGAAACACTCTGTCTGTAGTACCTGCGAGTGGATATTTGGTGTGCTTTGAGTGCTACACTGTAAAAGCAAATATCTTCACTTGGAATCTAGACAGAAGAATTCTCAGAGACTTCCCTGTGCTCTCTGCATTCCACTCACAGAGTTGAACCTTCCTTTTGATAGAACAGTTTTGAAACACTCTTGTGGTAGAATCTGCAAGTCGATATTTGGAAGGTTTGGAGGCCTATCCTGGGAAAGGAAATATCTTCCCATCAAAACTAGACAGAAGCATTCTCAGAAACTTCTTAGTGATGTGCGCATTCAAGTCACAGAGTTGAAGCTTCCTTTTGATATAGCAGTTTTGAACCACTCTTTTAGTAGAATCTGCAAGTGGATGTTTGGAGAGCTAAGAGGCCAACACTGGAAAAGGAAATCTCTTCACGTAAAAACTAGACGGAAGCATTCTCAGAAACTTCAATGGGCTTTACGCATTCAACTCACAGAGTGCAATGTTGCTCTTGAGAGCGCAGTTTTAAAACACTGTTTTTGTAGAATTTGCTAGAGGATGTTTGGAGCGATGTGAGGCCTTTGCTGGAAAAGGAAATATCTTCACATAAAACCTGGACAGAAGCATTCTCAGAAACTCCTTTGTGATGAGTGCATTCAAATCACACACTTGAACCTTCCTTTGGAAAGAGCAGTTTTGAAACACTCTTTCTGAAGAATCTGCAAGTGGATATTTGGAGCGATTTGAGGCCTATGCTGGAAATGAAATATCTTCACCTAAAAACTAGACGGAAGCATTCTCAGAAACTCCTTTGTGATGAGTGCATTCAACTCACAGAGTTGAAGCTTCCTTTTGATAGAGCAGTTTTGAAACACTCTTTTAGCAGCATCTGCAGGTGGATATTTGGAGCGCTTTGAGGCCAAGGCTGGAAAACGAAATATCATCACATAAAAACTCGACAGAAGCATTCTCTGAAACTTCTTTGTGATGAGTGCATTCAACTCACAGACTCGAACGTTTCTTTTGATAGAACAGTTTAGAAACACTCCTTTTGTAGAATCTGCAAGTGTTTATTTGGAGCGCTTGGAGGCCTATGTTGGAAAAGGACATATCTTCACATCAAAAGTAGACAGACGCATTCTCAGAAACTTCTTTGTGATGAGTGCATTGAACTCACAGAGTTGAACCTACCTATTGATAGAGAAGTTTGGAAACACCCTTTTTGTAGAATCTGCAAGTGAATATTTGGCGCGATTTGAGGCCTATGCAGGAAACGGAAATATCTTCACATGAAAACTAGACAGATGAATTCTCAGAAACGTCTTTGTGATGAGTGCATTCAACTCACAGACTTGAAGCTTCCTTTTGAAAGAGCAGTTTCGAAACACTCTTTTTGTAGAATCTGCAAGTGGATATTTGGAGCGCTTTGAGGGCTATGCTGGAAAAGTTAATACCTTCACCTAAAAACTAGACAGACGCAAACCCAGAAACTTCTTTGTGACGTGTGCATTGAACTCACAGAGTTGAACCTTTCTTTTGATACAGAAGTTTTGAAACACTCTTTTCGTAGAATCTTCAAGTGGATGGATGGAGTGATTTGAGGCCTATGCTGGAAAAGGAAATACCTTCACGTAGAAACGAGACAAAAGCATTCTCAGAAAGTTCCCTGTGCTTTGTGCATTCAACTCACAGAGTTGAACATTCCCTTTGATAGAGCAGTTTTGAAACACTCTTTTTGTAGAATCTGCAAGTGGATATTTGGAGCGCTTTGAGGCCTCTGCCGCCAAAGGAATTATCATTGCATAAAAACTAGATGGAAGCGTTCTCAGAAACTTCCTTGTGATGAGTGCATTCAACTCGCAGAGTGGAACCTTCCTTTCGATAGACCAGTTTTGAAACACTGTTTTTGTAGAATCCGCAAGTGGCTATTTGGAGCTCTTTGAGGCTTATGCTGGAAAAGGAAATATCTTCGTCTACAAACTAGACAGAAGCATTCTCAGAAACTTCTTTGTCATGTGGGGATTGAACTCACAGAGTTGAACATTCCTTTACATAGAGCAGTTTTGCAACACCCTTTCGGTGGAAAGTGAAAGTGCTTATCTGGTGCGATGGCGGCATCTAGTGGATAAGGAAATACATTCAGATGAAAACAAGATACATCCATTCTCAGAAACTTCTTTGTGATGACTGCATTCTACTCACAGAGATGAACCTTCCTTTTGATAGAGCAGTTTTGAAACACTCTTTTTGTGGAATCTGCAAGTGGCTATTTGGAGCGCTTTGAGGCCTATGCTGGAAAAGGAAATCTCTTCACATAAAACCTAGACAGAAGTATTCCCAGAAAGTTTTTCTGATGTGCGCATTCAACTCACCGAGTTGAACCTTCCTTTAGATAGAGCAGTTTGGAAACACTCTGTCTGTAGTACCTGCGAGTGGATATTTGGAGTGCTTTGAGTGCTACACTGTAAAAGCAAATATCTTCACTTGGAATCTAGACAGAAGAATTCTCAGAGACTTCCCTGTGCTCTCTGCATTCCACTCACAGAGTTGAACCTTCCTTTTGATAGAACAGTTTTGAAACACTCTTGTGGTAGAATCTGCAAGTCGATATTTGGAAGGTTTGGAGGCCTATCCTGGGAAGGGAAATATCTTCCCATCAAAACTAGACAGAAGCATTCTCAGAAACTTCTTAGTGATGTGCGCATTCAAGTCACAGAGTTGAAGCTTCCTTTTGATATAGCAGTTTTGAACCACTCTTTTAGTAGAATCTGCAAGTGGATGTTTGGAGAGCTAAGAGGCCAACACTGGAAAAGGAAATCTCTTCACGTAAAAACTAGACGGAAGCATTCTCAGAAACTTCAATGGGCTTTACGCATTCAACTCACAGAGTGCAATGTTGCTTTTGAGAGCGCAGTTTTAAAACACTGTTTTTGTAGAATTTGCTAGAGGATGTTTGGAGCGATGTGAGGCCTTTGCTGGAAAAGGAAATATCTTCACATAAAACCTGGACAGAAGCATTCTCAGAAACTCCTTTGTGATGAGTGCATTCAAATCACACACTTGAACCTTCCTTTGGAAAGAGCAGTTTTGAAACACTCTTTCTGAAGAATCTGCAAGTGGATATTTGGAGCGATTTGAGGCCTATGCTGGAAATGAAATATCTTCACCTAAAAACTAGACGGAAGCATTCTCAGAAACTCCTTTGTGATGAGTGCATTCAACTCACAGAGTTGAAGCTTCCTTTTGATAGAGCAGTTTTGAAACACTCTTTTAGCAGCATCTGCAGGTGGATATTTGGAGCGCTTTGAGGCCAAGGCTGGAAAACGAAATATCATCACATAAAAACTCGACAGAAGCATTCTCTGAAACTTCTTTGTGATGAGTGCATTCAACTCACAGACTCGAACGTTTCTTTTGATAGAACAGTTTAGAAACACTCCTTTTGTAGAATCTGCAAGTGTTTATTTGGAGCGCTTGGAGGCCTATGTTGGAAAAGGACATATCTTCACATCAAAAGTAGACAGACGCATTCTCAGAAACTTCTTTGTGATGAGTGCATTGAACTCACAGAGTTGAACCTACCTATTGATAGAGAAGTTTGGAAACACCCTTTTTGTAGAATCTGCAAGTGAATATTTGGCGCGATTTGAGGCCTATGCAGGAAACGGAAATATCTTCACATGAAAACTAGACAGATGAATTCTCAGAAACGTCTTTGTGATGAGTGCATTCAACTCACAGACTTGAAGCTTCCTTTTGAAAGAGCAGTTTCGAAACACTCTTTTTGTAGAATCTGCAAGTGGATATTTGGAGCGCTTTGAGGGCTATGCTGGAAAAGTTAATACCTTCACCTAAAAACTAGACAGACGCAAACCCAGAAACTTCTTTGTGACGTGTGCATTGAACTCACAGAGTTGAACCTTTCTTTTGATACAGAAGTTTTGAAACACTCTTTTCGTAGAATCTTCAAGTGGATGGATGGAGTGATTTGAGGCCTATGCTGGAAAAGGAAATACCTTCACGTAGAAACGAGACAAAAGCATTCTCAGAAAGTTCCCTCTGCTTTGTGCATTCAACTCACAGAGTTGAACATTCCCTTTGATAGAGCAGTTTTGAAACACTCTTTTTGTAGAATCTGCAAGTGGATATTTGGAGCGCTTTGAGGCCTCTGCCGCCAAAGGAATTATCATTGCATAAAAACTAGATGGAAGCGTTCTCAGAAACTTCCTTGTGATGAGTGCATTCAACTCGCAGAGTGGAACCTTCCTTTCGATAGACCAGTTTTGAAACACTGTTTTTGTAGAATCCGCAAGTGGCTATTTGGAGCTCTTTGAGGCTTATGCTGGAAAAGGAAATATCTTCGTCTACAAACTAGACAGAAGCATTCTCAGAAACTTCTTTGTCATGTGGGGATTGAACTCACAGAGTTGAACATTCCTTTACATAGAGCAGTTTTGCAACACCCTTTCGGTGGAAAGTGAAAGTGCTTATCTGGTGCGATGGCGGCATCTAGTGGATAAGGAAATACATTCAGATGAAAACAAGATACATCCATTCTCAGAAACTTCTTTGTGATGACTGCATTCTACTCACAGAGTTGAACCTTCCTTTTGATAGAGCAGTTTTGAAACACTCTTTTTGTGGAATCTGCAAGTGGCTATTTGGAGCGCTTTGAGGCCTATGCTGGAAAAGGAAATCTCTTCACATAAAACCTAGACAGAAGTATTCCCAGAAAGTTTTTCTGATGTGCGCATTCAACTCACCGAGTTGAACCTTCCTTTAGATAGAGCGGTTTTGAAACACTCTGTCTGTAGTACCTGCGAGTGGATATTTGGTGTGCTTTGAGTGCTACACTGTAAAAGCAAATATCTTCACTTGGAATCTAGACAGAAGAATTCTCAGAGACTTCCCTGTGCTCTCTGCATTCCACTCACAGAGTTGAACCTTCCTTTTGATAGAACAGTTTTGAAACACTCTTGTGGTAGAATCTGCAAGTCGATATTTGGAAGGTTTGGAGGCCTATCCTGGGAAAGGAAATATCTTCCCATCAAAACTAGACAGAAGCATTCTCAGAAACTTCTTAGTGATGTGCGCATTCAAGTCACAGAGTTGAAGCTTCCTTTTGATATAGCAGTTTTGAACCACTCTTTTAGTAGAATCTGCAGGTGGATGTTTGGAGAGCTAAGAGGCCAACACTGGAAAAGGAAATCTCTTCACGTAAAAACTAGACGGAAGCATTCTCAGAAACTTCAATGGGCTTTACGCATTCAACTCACAGAGTGCAATGTTGCTTTTGAGAGCGCAGTTTTAAAACACTGTTTTTGTAGAATTTGCTAGAGGATGTTTGGAGCGATGTGAGGCCTTTGCTGGAAAAGGAAATATCTTCACATAAAACCTGGACAGAAGCATTCTCAGAAACTCCTTTGTGATGAGTGCATTCAAATCACACACTTGAACCTTCCTTTGGAAAGAGCAGTTTTGAAACACTCTTTCTGAAGAATCTGCAAGTGGATATTTGGAGCGATTTGAGGCCTATGCTGGAAATGAAATATCTTCACCTAAAAACTAGACGGAAGCATTCTCAGAAACTCCTTTGTGATGAGTGCATTCAACTCACAGAGTTGAAGCTTCCTTTTGATAGAGCAGTTTTGAAACACTCTTTTAGCAGCATCTGCAGGTGGATATTTGGAGCGCTTTGAGGCCAAGGCTGGAAAACGAAATATCATCACATAAAAACTCGACAGAAGCATTCTCTGAAACTTCTTTGTGATGAGTGCATTCAACTCACAGACTCGAACGTTTCTTTTGATAGAACAGTTTAGAAACACTCCTTTTGTAGAATCTGCAAGTGTTTATTTGGAGCGCTTGGAGGCCTATGTTGGAAAAGGACATATCTTCACATCAAAAGTAGACAGACGCATTCTCAGAAACTTCTTTGTGATGAGTGCATTGAACTCACGGAGTTGAACCTACCTATTGATAGAGAAGTTTGGAAACACCCTTTTTGTAGAATCTGCAAGTGAATATTTGGCGCAATTTGAGGCCTATGCAGGAAACGGAAATATCTTCACATGAAAACTAGACAGATGAATTCTCAGAAACGTCTTTGTGATGAGTGCATTCAACTCACAGACTTGAAGCTTCCTTTTGAAAGAGCAGTTTCGAAACACTCTTTTTGTAGAATCTGCAAGTGGATATTTGGAGCGCTTTGAGGGCTATGCTGGAAAAGTTAATACCTTCACCTAAAAACTAGACAGACGCAAACCCAGAAACTTCTTTGTGACGTGTGCATTGAACTCACAGAGTTGAACCTTTCTTTTGATACAGAAGTTTTGAAACACTCTTTTCGTAGAATCTTCAAGTGGATGGATGGAGTGATTTGAGGCCTATGCTGGAAAAGGAAATACCTTCACGTAGAAACGAGACAAAAGCATTCTCAGAAAGTTCCCTGTGCTTTGTGCATTCAACTCACAGAGTTGAACATTCCCTTTGATAGAGCAGTTTTGAAACACTCTTTTTGTAGAATCTGCAAGTGGATATTTGGAGCGCTTTGAGGCCTCTGCCGCCAAAGGAATTATCATTGCATAAAAACTAGATGGAAGCGTTCTCAGAAACTTCCTTGTGATGAGTGCGTTCAACTCGCAGAGTGGAACCTTCCTTTCGATAGACCAGTTTTGAAACACTGTTTTTGTAGAATCCGCAAGTGGCTATTTGGAGCTCTTTGAGGCTTATGCTGGAAAAGGAAATATCTTCGTCTACAAACTAGACAGAAGCATTCTCAGAAACTTCTTTGTCATGTGGGGATTGAACTCACAGAGTTGAACATTCCTTTACATAGAGCAGTTTTGCAACACCCTTTCGGTGGAAAGTGAAAGTACTTATCTGGTGCGATGGCGGCATCTAGTGGATAAGGAAATACATTCAGATGAAAACAAGATACATCCATTCTCAGAAACTTCTTTGTGATGACTGCATTCTACTCACAGAGTTGAACCTTCCTTTTGATAGAGCAGTTTTGAAACACTCTTTTTGTGGAATCTGCAAGTGGCTATTTGGAGCGCTTTGAGGCCTATGCTGGAAAAGGAAATCTCTTCACATAAAACCTAGACAGAAGTATTCCCAGAAAGTTTTTCTGATGTGCGCATTCAACTCACCGAGTTGAACCTTCCTTTAGATAGAGCGGTTTGGAAACACTCTGTCTGTGGTACCTGCGAGTGGATATTTGGAGTGCTTTGAGTGCTACACTGTAAAAGCAAATATCTTCACTTGGAATCTAGACAGAAGAATTCTCAGAGACTTCCCTGTGCTCTCTGCATTCCACTCACAGAGTTGAACCTTCCTTTTGATAGAACAGTTTTGAAACACTCTTGTGGTAGAATCTGCAAGTCGATATTTGGAAGGTTTGGAGGCCTATCCTGGGAAAGGAAATATCTTCCCATCAAAACTAGACAGAAGCATTGTCAGAAACTTCTTAGTGATGTGCGCATTCAAGTCACAGAGTTGAAGCTTCCTTTTGATATAGCAGTTTTGAACCACTCTTTTAGTAGAATCTGCAGGTGGATGTTTGGAGAGCTAAGAGGCCAACACTGGAAAAGGAAATCTCTTCACGTAAAAACTAGACGGAAGCATTCTCAGAAACTTCAATGGGCTTTACGCATTCAACTCACAGAGTGCAATGTTGCTTTTGAGAGCGCAGTTTTAAAACACTGTTTTTGTAGAATTTGCTAGAGGATGTTTGGAGCGATGTGAGGCCTTTGCTGGAAAAGGAAATATCTTCACATAAAACCTGGACAGAAGCATTCTCAGAAACTCCTTTGTGATGAGTGCATTCAAATCACACACTTGAACCTTCCTTTGGAAAGAGCAGTTTTGAAACACTCTTTCTGAAGAATCTGCAAGTGGATATTTGGAGCGATTTGAGGCCTATGCTGGAAATGAAATATCTTCACCTAAAAACTAGACGGAAGCATTCTCAGAAACTCCTTTGTGATGAGTGCATTCAACTCACAGAGTTGAAGCTTCCTTTTGATAGAGCAGTTTTGAAACACTCTTTTAGCAGCATCTGCAGGTGGATATTTGGAGCGCTTTGAGGCCAAGGCTGGAAAACGAAATATCATCACATAAAAACTCGACAGAAGCATTCTCTGAAACTTCTTTGTGATGAGTGCATTCAACTCACAGACTCGAACGTTTCTTTTGATAGAACAGTTTAGAAACACTCCTTTTGTAGAATCTGCAAGTGTTTATTTGGAGCGCTTGGAGGCCTATGTTGGAAAAGGACATATCTTCACATCAAAAGTAGACAGACGCATTCTCAGAAACTTCTTTGTGATGAGTGCATTGAACTCACGGAGTTGAACCTACCTATTGATAGAGAAGTTTGGAAACACCCTTTTTGTAGAATCTGCAAGTGAATATTTGGCGCGATTTGAGGCCTATGCAGGAAACGGAAATATCTTCACATGAAAACTAGACAGATGAATTCTCAGAAACGTCTTTGTGATGAGTGCATTCAACTCACAGACTTGAAGCTTCCTTTTGAAAGAGCAGTTTCGAAACACTCTTTTTGTAGAATCTGCAAGTGGATATTTGGAGCGCTTTGAGGGCTATGCTGGAAAAGTTAATACCTTCACCTAAAAACTAGACAGACGCAAACCCAGAAACTTCTTTGTGACGTGTGCATTGAACTCACAGAGTTGAACCTTTCTTTTGATACAGAAGTTTTGAAACACTCTTTTCGTAGAATCTTCAAGTGGATGGATGGAGTGATTTGAGGCCTATGCTGGAAAAGGAAATACCTTCACGTAGAAACGAGACAAAAGCATTCTCAGAAAGTTCCCTCTGCTTTGTGCATTCAACTCACAGAGTTGAACATTCCCTTGGATAGAGCAGTTTTGAAACACTCTTTTTGTAGAATCTGCAAGTGGATATTTGGAGCGCTTTGAGGCCTCTGCCGCCAAAGGAATTATCATTGCATAAAAACTAGATGGAAGCGTTCTCAGAAACTTCCTTGTGATGAGTGCGTTCAACTCGCAGAGTGGAACCTTCCTTTCGATAGACCAGTTTTGAAACACTGTTTTTGTAGAATCCGCAAGTGGCTATTTGGAGCTCTTTGAGGCTTATGCTGGAAAAGGAAATATCTTCGTCTACAAACTAGACAGAAGCATTCTCAGAAACTTCTTTCTCATGTGGGGATTGAACTCACAGAGTTGAACATTCCTTTACATAGAGCAGTTTTGCAACACCCTTTCGGTGGAAAGTGAAAGTGCTTATCTGGTGCGATGGCGGCATCTAGTGGATAAGGAAATACATTCAGATGAAAACAAGATACATCCATTCTCAGAAACTTCTTTGTGATGACTGCATTCTACTCACAGAGTTGAACCTTCCTTTTGATAGAGCAGTTTTGAAACACTCTTTTTGTGGAATCTGCAAGTGGCTATTTGGAGCGCTTTGAGGCCTATGCTGGAAAAGGAAATCTCTTCACATAAAACCTAGACAGAAGTATTCCCAGAAAGTTTTTCTGATGTGCGCATTCAACTCACCGAGTTGAACCTTCCTTTAGATAGAGCAGTTTGGAAACACTCTGTCTGTAGTACCTGCGAGTGGATATTTGGAGTGCTTTGAGTGCTACACTGTAAAAGCAAATATCTTCACTTGGAATCTAGACAGAAGAATTCTCAGAGACTTCCCTGTGCTCTCTGCATTCCACTCACAGAGTTGAACCTTCCTTTTGATAGAACAGTTTTGAAACACTCTTGTGGTAGAATCTGCAAGTCGATATTTGGAAGGTTTGGAGGCCTATCCTGGGAAAGGAAATATCTTCCCATCAAAACTAGACAGAAGCATTCTCAGAAACTTCTTAGTGATGTGCGCATTCAAGTCACAGAGTTGAAGCTTCCTTTTGATATAGCAGTTTTGAACCACTCTTTTAGTAGAATCTGCAGGTGGATGTTTGGAGAGCTAAGAGGCCAACACTGGAAAAGGAAATCTCTTCACGTAAAAACTAGACGGAAGCATTCTCAGAAACTTCAATGGGCTTTACGCATTCAACTCACAGAGTGCAATGTTGCTTTTGAGAGCGCAGTTTTAAAACACTGTTTTTGTAGAATTTGCTAGAGGATGTTTGGAGCGATGTGAGGCCTTTGCTGGAAAAGGAAATATCTTCACATAAAACCTGGACAGAAGCATTCTCAGAAACTCCTTTGTGATGAGTGCATTCAAATCACACACTTGAACCTTCCTTTGGAAAGAGCAGTTTTGAAACACTCTTTCTGAAGAATCTGCAAGTGGATATTTGGAGCGATTTGAGGCCTATGCTGGAAATGAAATATCTTCACCTAAAAACTAGACGGAAGCATTCTCAGAAACTCCTTTGTGATGAGTGCATTCAACTCACAGAGTTGAAGCTTCCTTTTGATAGAGCAGTTTTGAAACACTCTTTTAGCAGCATCTGCAGGTGGATATTTGGAGCGCTTTGAGGCCAAGGCTGGAAAACGAAATATCATCACATAAAAACTCGACAGAAGCATTCTCTGAAACTTCTTTGTGATGAGTGCATTCAACTCACAGACTCGAACGTTTCTTTTGATAGAACAGTTTAGAAACACTCCTTTTGTAGAATCTGCAAGTGTTTATTTGGAGCGCTTGGAGGCCTATGTTGGAAAAGGACATATCTTCACATCAAAAGTAGACAGACGCATTCTCAGAAACTTCTTTGTGATGAGTGCATTGAACTCACAGAGTTGAACCTACCTATTGATAGAGAAGTTTGGAAACACCCTTTTTGTAGAATCTGCAAGTGAATATTTGGCGCGATTTGAGGCCTATGCAGGAAACGGAAATATCTTCACATGAAAACTAGACAGATGAATTCTCAGAAACGTCTTTGTGATGAGTGCATTCAACTCACAGACTTGAAGCTTCCTTTTGAAAGAGCAGTTTCGAAACACTCTTTTTGTAGAATCTGCAAGTGGATATTTGGAGCGCTTTGAGGGCTATGCTGGAAAAGTTAATACCTTCACCTAAAAACTAGACAGACGCAAACCCAGAAACTTCTTTGTGACGTGTGCATTGAACTCACAGAGTTGAACCTTTCTTTTGATACAGAAGTTTTGAAACACTCTTTTCGTAGAATCTTCAAGTGGATGGATGGAGTGATTTGAGGCCTATGCTGGAAAAGGAAATACCTTCACGTAGAAACGAGACAAAAGCATTCTCAGAAAGTTCCCTGTGCTTTGTGCATTCAACTCACAGAGTTGAACATTCCCTTTGATAGAGCAGTTTTGAAACACTCTTTTTGTAGAATCTGCAAGTGGATATTTGGAGCGCTTTGAGGCCTCTGCCGCCAAAGGAATTATCATTGCATAAAAACTAGATGGAAGCGTTCTCAGAAACTTCCTTGTGATGAGTGCATTCAACTCGCAGAGTGGAACCTTCCTTTCGATAGACCAGTTTTGAAACACTGTTTTTGTAGAATCCGCAAGTGGCTATTTGGAGCTCTTTGAGGCTTATGCTGGAAAAGGAAATATCTTCGTCTACAAACTAGACAGAAGCATTCTCAGAAACTTCTTTGTCATGTGGGGATTGAACTCACAGAGTTGAACATTCCTTTACATAGAGCAGTTTTGCAACACCCTTTCGGTGGAAAGTGAAAGTGCTTATCTGGTGCGATGGCGGCATCTAGTGGATAAGGAAATACATTCAGATGAAAACAAGATACATCCATTCTCAGAAACTTCTTTGTGATGACTGCATTCTACTCACAGAGTTGAACCTTCCTTTTGATAGAGCAGTTTTGAAACACTCTTTTTGTGGAATCTGCAAGTGGCTATTTGGAGCGCTTTGAGGCCTATGCTGGAAAAGGAGATCTCTTCACATAAAACCTAGACAGAAGTATTCCCAGAAAGTTTTTCTGATGTGCGCATTCAACTCACCGAGTTGAACCTTCCTTTAGATAGAGCGGTTTGGAAACACTCTGTCTGTAGTACCTGCGAGTGGATATTTGGAGTGCTTTGAGTGCTACACTGTAAAAGCAAATATCTTCACTTGGAATCTAGACAGAAGAATTCTCAGAGACTTCCCTGTGCTCTCTGCATTCCACTCACAGAGTTGAACCTTCCTTTTGATAGAACAGTTTTGAAACACTCTTGTGGTAGAATCTGCAAGTCGATATTTGGAAGGTTTGGAGGCCTATCCTGGGAAAGGAAATATCTTCCCATCAAAACTAGACAGAAGCATTCTCAGAAACTTCTTAGTGATGTGCGCATTCAAGTCACAGAGTTGAAGCTTCCTTTTGATATAGCAGTTTTGAACCACTCTTTTAGTAGAATCTGCAGGTGGATGTTTGGAGAGCTAAGAGGCCAACACTGGAAAAGGAAATCTCTTCACGTAAAAACTAGACGGAAGCATTCTCAGAAACTTCAATGGGCTTTACGCATTCAACTCACAGAGTGCAATGTTGCTTTTGAGAGCGCAGTTTTAAAACACTGTTTTTGTAGAATTTGCTAGAGGATGTTTGGAGCGATGTGAGGCCTTTGCTGGAAAAGGAAATATCTTCACATAAAACCTGGACAGAAGCATTCTCAGAAACTCCTTTGTGATGAGTGCATTCAAATCACACACTTGAACCTTCCTTTGGAAAGAGCAGTTTTGAAACACTCTTTCTGAAGAATCTGCAAGTGGATATTTGGAGCGATTTGAGGCCTATGCTGGAAATGAAATATCTTCACCTAAAAACTAGACGGAAGCATTCTCAGAAACTCCTTTGTGATGAGTGCATTCAACTCACAGAGTTGAAGCTTCCTTTTGATAGAGCAGTTTTGAAACACTCTTTTAGCAGCATCTGCAGGTGGATATTTGGAGCGCTTTGAGGCCAAGGCTGGAAAACGAAATATCATCACATAAAAACTCGACAGAAGCATTCTCTGAAACTTCTTTGTGATGAGTGCATTCAACTCACAGACTCGAACGTTTCTTTTGATAGAACAGTTTAGAAACACTCCTTTTGTAGAATCTGCAAGTGTTTATTTGGAGCGCTTGGAGGCCTATGTTGGAAAAGGACATATCTTCACATCAAAAGTAGACAGACGCATTCTCAGAAACTTCTTTGTGATGAGTGCATTGAACTCACGGAGTTGATCCTACCTATTGATAGAGAAGTTTGGAAACACCCTTTTTGTAGAATCTGCAAGTGAATATTTGGCGCGATTTGAGGCCTATGCAGGAAACGGAAATATCTTCACATGAAAACTAGACAGATGAATTCTCAGAAACGTCTTTGTGATGAGTGCATTCAACTCACAGACTTGAAGCTTCCTTTTGAAAGAGCAGTTTCGAAACACTCTTTTTGTAGAATCTGCAAGTGGATATTTGGAGCGCTTTGAGGGCTATGCTGGAAAAGTTAATACCTTCACCTAAAAACTAGACAGACGCAAACCCAGAAACTTCTTTGTGACGTGTGCATTGAACTCACAGAGTTGAACCTTTCTTTTGATACAGAAGTTTTGAAACACTCTTTTCGTAGAATCTTCAAGTGGATGGATGGAGTGATTTGAGGCCTATGCTGGAAAAGGAAATACCTTCACGTAGAAACGAGACAAAAGCATTCTCAGAAAGTTCCCTCTGCTTTGTGCATTCAACTCACAGAGTTGAACATTCCCTTGGATAGAGCAGTTTTGAAACACTCTTTTTGTAGAATCTGCAAGTGGATATTTGGAGCGCTTTGAGGCCTCTGCCGCCAAAGGAATTATCATTGCATAAAAACTAGATGGAAGCGTTCTCAGAAACTTCCTTGTGATGAGTGCGTTCAACTCGCAGAGTGGAACCTTCCTTTCGATAGACCAGTTTTGAAACACTGTTTTTGTAGAATCCGCAAGTGGCTATTTGGAGCTCTTTGAGGCTTATGCTGGAAAAGGAAATATCTTCGTCTACAAACTAGACAGAAGCATTCTCAGAAACTTCTTTCTCATGTGGGGATTGAACTCACAGAGTTGAACATTCCTTTACATAGAGCAGTTTTGCAACACCCTTTCGGTGGAAAGTGAAAGTGCTTATCTGGTGCGATGGCGGCATCTAGTGGATAAGGAAATACATTCAGATGAAAACAAGATACATCCATTCTCAGAAACTTCTTTGTGATGACTGCATTCTACTCACAGAGTTGAACCTTCCTTTTGATAGAGCAGTTTTGAAACACTCTTTTTGTGGAATCTGCAAGTGGCTATTTGGAGCGCTTTGAGGCCTATGCTGGAAAAGGAAATCTCTTCACATAAAACCTAGACAGAAGTATTCCCAGAAAGTTTTTCTGATGTGCGCATTCAACTCACCGAGTTGAACCTTCCTTTAGATAGAGCAGTTTGGAAACACTCTGTCTGTAGTACCTGCGAGTGGATATTTGGAGTGCTTTGAGTGCTACACTGTAAAAGCAAATATCTTCACTTGGAATCTAGACAGAAGAATTCTCAGAGACTTCCCTGTGCTCTCTGCATTCCACTCACAGAGTTGAACCTTCCTTTTGATAGAACAGTTTTGAAACACTCTTGTGGTAGAATCTGCAAGTCGATATTTGGAAGGTTTGGAGGCCTATCCTGGGAAGGGAAATATCTTCCCATCAAAACTAGACAGAAGCATTCTCAGAAACTTCTTAGTGATGTGCGCATTCAAGTCACAGAGTTGAAGCTTCCTTTTGATATAGCAGTTTTGAACCACTCTTTTAGTAGAATCTGCAGGTGGATGTTTGGAGAGCTAAGAGGCCAACACTGGAAAAGGAAATCTCTTCACGTAAAAACTAGACGGAAGCATTCTCAGAAACTTCAATGGGCTTTACGCATTCAACTCACAGAGTGCAATGTTGCTTTTGAGAGCGCAGTTTTAAAACACTGTTTTTGTAGAATTTGCTAGAGGATGTTTGGAGCGATGTGAGGCCTTTGCTGGAAAAGGAAATATCTTCACATAAAACCTGGACAGAAGCATTCTCAGAAACTCCTTTGTGATGAGTGCATTCAAATCACACACTTGAACCTTCCTTTGGAAAGAGCAGTTTTGAAACACTCTTTCTGAAGAATCTGCAAGTGGATATTTGGAGCGATTTGAGGCCTATGCTGGAAATGAAATATCTTCACCTAAAAACTAGACGGAAGCATTCTCAGAAACTCCTTTGTGATGAGTGCATTCAACTCACAGAGTTGAAGCTTCCTTTTGATAGAGCAGTTTTGAAACACTCTTTTAGCAGCATCTGCAGGTGGATATTTGGAGCGCTTTGAGGCCAAGGCTGGAAAACGAAATATCATCACATAAAAACTCGACAGAAGCATTCTCTGAAACTTCTTTGTGATGAGTGCATTCAACTCACAGACTCGAACGTTTCTTTTGATAGAACAGTTTAGAAACACTCCTTTTGTAGAATCTGCAAGTGTTTATTTGGAGCGCTTGGAGGCCTATGTTGGAAAAGGACATATCTTCACATCAAAAGTAGACAGACGCATTCTCAGAAACTTCTTTGTGATGAGTGCATTGAACTCACGGAGTTGAACCTACCTATTGATAGAGAAGTTTGGAAACACCCTTTTTGTAGAATCTGCAAGTGAATATTTGGCGCGATTTGAGGCCTATGCAGGAAACGGAAATATCTTCACATGAAAACTAGACAGATGAATTCTCAGAAACGTCTTTGTGATGAGTGCATTCAACTCACAGACTTGAAGCTTCCTTTTGAAAGAGCAGTTTCGAAACACTCTTTTTGTAGAATCTGCAAGTGGATATTTGGAGCGCTTTGAGGGCTATGCTGGAAAAGTTAATACCTTCACCTAAAAACTAGACAGACGCAAACCCAGAAACTTCTTTGTGACGTGTGCATTGAACTCACAGAGTTGAACCTTTCTTTTGATACAGAAGTTTTGAAACACTCTTTTCGTAGAATCTTCAAGTGGATGGATGGAGTGATTTGAGGCCTATGCTGGAAAAGGAAATACCTTCACGTAGAAACGAGACAAAAGCATTCTCAGAAAGTTCCCTCTGCTTTGTGCATTCAACTCACAGAGTTGAACATTCCCTTTGATAGAGCAGTTTTGAAACACTCTTTTTGTAGAATCTGCAAGTGGATATTTGGAGCGCTTTGAGGCCTCTGCCGCCAAAGGAATTATCATTGCATAAAAACTAGATGGAAGCGTTCTCAGAAACTTCCTTGTGATGAGTGCATTCAACTCGCAGAGTGGAACCTTCCTTTCGATAGACCAGTTTTGAAACACTGTTTTTGTAGAATCCGCAAGTGGCTATTTGGAGCTCTTTGAGGCTTATGCTGGAAAAGGAAATATCTTCGTCTACAAACTAGACAGAAGCATTCTCAGAAACTTCTTTGTCATGTGGGGATTGAACTCACAGAGTTGAACATTCCTTTACATAGAGCAGTTTTGCAACACCCTTTCGGTGGAAAGTGAAAGTGCTTATCTGGTGCGATGGCGGCATCTAGTGGATAAGGAAATACATTCAGATGAAAACAAGATACATCCATTCTCAGAAACTTCTTTGTGATGACTGCATTCTACTCACAGAGTTGAACCTTCCTTTTGATAGAGCAGTTTTGAAACACTCTTTTTGTGGAATCTGCAAGTGGCTATTTGGAGCGCTTTGAGGCCTATGCTGGAAAAGGAGATCTCTTCACATAAAACCTAGACAGAAGTATTCCCAGAAAGTTTTTCTGATGTGCGCATTCAACTCACCGAGTTGAACCTTCCTTTAGATAGAGCGGTTTGGAAACACTCTGTCTGTAGTACCTGCGAGTGGATATTTGGAGTGCTTTGAGTGCTACACTGTAAAAGCAAATATCTTCACTTGGAATCTAGACAGAAGAATTCTCAGAGACTTCCCTGTGCTCTCTGCATTCCACTCACAGAGTTGAACCTTCCTTTTGATAGAACAGTTTTGAAACACTCTTGTGGTAGAATCTGCAAGTCGATATTTGGAAGGTTTGGAGGCCTATCCTGGGAAAGGAAATATCTTCCCATCAAAACTAGACAGAAGCATTCTCAGAAACTTCTTAGTGATGTGCGCATTCAAGTCACAGAGTTGAAGCTTCCTTTTGATATAGCAGTTTTGAACCACTCTTTTAGTAGAATCTGCAGGTGGATGTTTGGAGAGCTAAGAGGCCAACACTGGAAAAGGAAATGTCTTCACGTAAAAACTAGACGGAAGCATTCTCAGAAACTTCAATGGGCTTTACGCATTCAACTCACAGAGTGCAATGTTGCTTTTGAGAGCGCAGTTTTAAAACACTGTTTTTGTAGAATTTGCTAGAGGATGTTTGGAGCGATGTGAGGCCTTTGCTGGAAAAGGAAATATCTTCACATAAAACCTGGACAGAAGCATTCTCAGAAACTCCTTTGTGATGAGTGCATTCAAATCACACACTTGAACCTTCCTTTGGAAAGAGCAGTTTTGAAACACTCTTTCTGAAGAATCTGCAAGTGGATATTTGGAGCGATTTGAGGCCTATGCTGGAAATGAAATATCTTCACCTAAAAACTAGACGGAAGCATTCTCAGAAACTCCTTTGTGATGAGTGCATTCAACTCACAGAGTTGAAGCTTCCTTTTGATAGAGCAGTTTTGAAACACTCTTTTAGCAGCATCTGCAGGTGGATATTTGGAGCGCTTTGAGGCCAAGGCTGGAAAACGAAATATCATCACATAAAAACTCGACAGAAGCATTCTCTGAAACTTCTTTGTGATGAGTGCATTCAACTCACAGACTCGAACGTTTCTTTTGATAGAACAGTTTAGAAACACTCCTTTTGTAGAATCTGCAAGTGTTTATTTGGAGCGCTTGGAGGCCTATGTTGGAAAAGGACATATCTTCACATCAAAAGTAGACAGACGCATTCTCAGAAACTTCTTTGTGATGAGTGCATTGAACTCACGGAGTTGATCCTACCTATTGATAGAGAAGTTTGGAAACACCCTTTTTGTAGAATCTGCAAGTGAATATTTGGCGCGATTTGAGGCCTATGCAGGAAACGGAAATATCTTCACATGAAAACTAGACAGATGAATTCTCAGAAACGTCTTTGTGATGAGTGCATTCAACTCACAGACTTGAAGCTTCCTTTTGAAAGAGCAGTTTCGAAACACTCTTTTTGTAGAATCTGCAAGTGGATATTTGGAGCGCTTTGAGGGCTATGCTGGAAAAGTTAATACCTTCACCTAAAAACTAGACAGACGCAAACCCAGAAACTTCTTTGTGACGTGTGCATTGAACTCACAGAGTTGAACCTTTCTTTTGATACAGAAGTTTTGAAACACTCTTTTCGTAGAATCTTCAAGTGGATGGATGGAGTGATTTGAGGCCTATGCTGGAAAAGGAAATACCTTCACGTAGAAACGAGACAAAAGCATTCTCAGAAAGTTCCCTCTGCTTTGTGCATTCAACTCACAGAGTTGAACATTCCCTTGGATAGAGCAGTTTTGAAACACTCTTTTTGTAGAATCTGCAAGTGGATATTTGGAGCGCTTTGAGGCCTCTGCCGCCAAAGGAATTATCATTGCATAAAAACTAGATGGAAGCGTTCTCAGAAACTTCCTTGTGATGAGTGCGTTCAACTCGCAGAGTGGAACCTTCCTTTCGATAGACCAGTTTTGAAACACTGTTTTTGTAGAATCCGCAAGTGGCTATTTGGAGCTCTTTGAGGCTTATGCTGGAAAAGGAAATATCTTCGTCTACAAACTAGACAGAAGCATTCTCAGAAACTTCTTTCTCATGTGGGGATTGAACTCACAGAGTTGAACATTCCTTTACATAGAGCAGTTTTGCAACACCCTTTCGGTGGAAAGTGAAAGTGCTTATCTGGTGCGATGGCGGCATCTAGTGGATAAGGAAATACATTCAGATGAAAACAAGATACATCCATTCTCAGAAACTTCTTTGTGATGACTGCATTCTACTCACAGAGTTGAACCTTCCTTTTGATAGAGCAGTTTTGAAACACTCTTTTTGTGGAATCTGCAAGTGGCTATTTGGAGCGCTTTGAGGCCTATGCTGGAAAAGGAAATCTCTTCACATAAAACCTAGACAGAAGTATTCCCAGAAAGTTTTTCTGATGTGTGCATTCAACTCACCGAGTTGAACCTTCCTTTAGATAGAGCAGTTTGGAAACACTCTGTCTGTAGTACCTGCGAGTGGATATTTGGAGTGCTTTGAGTGCTACACTGTAAAAGCAAATATCTTCACTTGGAATCTAGACAGAAGAATTCTCAGAGACTTCCCTGTGCTCTCTGCATTCCACTCACAGAGTTGAACCTTCCTTTTGATAGAACAGTTTTGAAACACTCTTGTGGTAGAATCTGCAAGTCGATATTTGGAAGGTTTGGAGGCCTATCCTGGGAAGGGAAATATCTTCCCATCAAAACTAGACAGAAGCATTCTCAGAAACTTCTTAGTGATGTGCGCATTCAAGTCACAGAGTTGAAGCTTCCTTTTGATATAGCAGTTTTGAACCACTCTTTTAGTAGAATCTGCAGGTGGATGTTTGGAGAGCTAAGAGGCCAACACTGGAAAAGGAAATCTCTTCACGTAAAAACTAGACGGAAGCATTCTCAGAAACTTCAATGGGCTTTACGCATTCAACTCACAGAGTGCAATGTTGCTTTTGAGAGCGCAGTTTTAAAACACTGTTTTTGTAGAATTTGCTAGAGGATGTTTGGAGCGATGTGAGGCCTTTGCTGGAAAAGGAAATATCTTCACATAAAACCTGGACAGAAGCATTCTCAGAAACTCCTTTGTGATGAGTGCATTCAAATCACACACTTGAACCTTCCTTTGGAAAGAGCAGTTTTGAAACACTCTTTCTGAAGAATCTGCAAGTGGATATTTGGAGCGATTTGAGGCCTATGCTGGAAATGAAATATCTTCACCTAAAAACTAGACGGAAGCATTCTCAGAAACTCCTTTGTGATGAGTGCATTCAACTCACAGAGTTGAAGCTTCCTTTTGATAGAGCAGTTTTGAAACACTCTTTTAGCAGCATCTGCAGGTGGATATTTGGAGCGCTTTGAGGCCAAGGCTGGAAAACGAAATATCATCACATAAAAACTCGACAGAAGCATTCTCTGAAACTTCTTTGTGATGAGTGCATTCAACTCACAGACTCGAACGTTTCTTTTGATAGAACAGTTTAGAAACACTCCTTTTGTAGAATCTGCAAGTGTTTATTTGGAGCGCTTGGAGGCCTATGTTGGAAAAGGACATATCTTCACATCAAAAGTAGACAGACGCATTCTCAGAAACTTCTTTGTGATGAGTGCATTGAACTCACGGAGTTGAACCTACCTATTGATAGAGAAGTTTGGAAACACCCTTTTTGTAGAATCTGCAAGTGAATATTTGGCGCGATTTGAGGCCTATGCAGGAAACGGAAATATCTTCACATGAAAACTAGACAGATGAATTCTCAGAAACGTCTTTGTGATGAGTGCATTCAACTCACAGACTTGAAGCTTCCTTTTGAAAGAGCAGTTTCGAAACACTCTTTTTGTAGAATCTGCAAGTGGATATTTGGAGCGCTTTGAGGGCTATGCTGGAAAAGTTAATACCTTCACCTAAAAACTAGACAGACGCAAACCCAGAAACTTCTTTGTGACGTGTGCATTGAACTCACAGAGTTGAACCTTTCTTTTGATACAGAAGTTTTGAAACACTCTTTTCGTAGAATCTTCAAGTGGATGGATGGAGTGATTTGAGGCCTATGCTGGAAAAGGAAATACCTTCACGTAGAAACGAGACAAAAGCATTCTCAGAAAGTTCCCTCTGCTTTGTGCATTCAACTCACAGAGTTGAACATTCCCTTTGATAGAGCAGTTTTGAAACACTCTTTTTGTAGAATCTGCAAGTGGATATTTGGAGCGCTTTGAGGCCTCTGCCGCCAAAGGAATTATCATTGCATAAAAACTAGATGGAAGCGTTCTCAGAAACTTCCTTGTGATGAGTGCATTCAACTCGCAGAGTGGAACCTTCCTTTCGATAGACCAGTTTTGAAACACTGTTTTTGTAGAATCCGCAAGTGGCTATTTGGAGCTCTTTGAGGCTTATGCTGGAAAAGGAAATATCTTCGTCTACAAACTAGACAGAAGCATTCTCAGAAACTTCTTTGTCATGTGGGGATTGAACTCACAGAGTTGAACATTCCTTTACATAGAGCAGTTTTGCAACACCCTTTCGGTGGAAAGTGAAAGTGCTTATCTGGTGCGATGGCGGCATCTAGTGGATAAGGAAATACATTCAGATGAAAACAAGATACATCCATTCTCAGAAACTTCTTTGTGATGACTGCATTCTACTCACAGAGATGAACCTTCCTTTTGATAGAGCAGTTTTGAAACACTCTTTTTGTGGAATCTGCCAGTGGCTATTTGGAGCGCTTTGAGGCCTATGCTGGAAAAGGAAATCTCTTCACATAAAACCTAGACAGAAGTATTCCCAGAAAGTTTTTCTGATGTGCGCATTCAACTCACCGAGTTGAACCTTCCTTTAGATAGAGCAGTTTGGAAACACTCTGTCTGTAGTACCTGCGAGTGGATATTTGGAGTGCTTTGAGTGCTACACTGTAAAAGCAAATATCTTCACTTGGAATCTAGACAGAAGAATTCTCAGAGACTTCCCTGTGCTCTCTGCATTCCACTCACAGAGTTGAACCTTCCTTTTGATAGAACAGTTTTGAAACACTCTTGTGGTAGAATCTGCAAGTCGATATTTGGAAGGTTTGGAGGCCTATCCTGGGAAAGGAAATATCTTCCCATCAAAACTAGACAGAAGCATTCTCAGAAACTTCTTAGTGATGTGCGCATTCAAGTCACAGAGTTGAAGCTTCCTTTTGATATAGCAGTTTTGAACCACTCTTTTAGTAGAATCTGCAGGTGGATGTTTGGAGAGCTAAGAGGCCAACACTGGAAAAGGAAATCTCTTCACGTAAAAACTAGACGGAAGCATTCTCAGAAACTTCAATGGGCTTTACGCATTCAACTCACAGAGTGCAATGTTGCTTTTGAGAGCGCAGTTTTAAAACACTGTTTTTGTAGAATTTGCTAGAGGATGTTTGGAGCGATGTGAGGCCTTTGCTGGAAAAGGAAATATCTTCACATAAAACCTGGACAGAAGCATTCTCAGAAACTCCTTTGTGATGAGTGCATTCAAATCACACACTTGAACCTTCCTTTGGAAAGAGCAGTTTTGAAACACTCTTTCTGAAGAATCTGCAAGTGGATATTTGGAGCGATTTGAGGCCTATGCTGGAAATGAAATATCTTCACCTAAAAACTAGACGGAAGCATTCTCAGAAACTCCTTTGTGATGAGTGCATTCAACTCACAGAGTTGAAGCTTCCTTTTGATAGAGCAGTTTTGAAACACTCTTTTAGCAGCATCTGCAGGTGGATATTTGGAGCGCTTTGAGGCCAAGGCTGGAAAACGAAATATCATCACATAAAAACTCGACAGAAGCATTCTCTGAAACTTCTTTGTGATGAGTGCATTCAACTCACAGACTCGAACGTTTCTTTTGATAGAACAGTTTAGAAACACTCCTTTTGTAGAATCTGCAAGTGTTTATTTGGAGCGCTTGGAGGCCTATGTTGGAAAAGGACATATCTTCACATCAAAAGTAGACAGACGCATTCTCAGAAACTTCTTTGTGATGAGTGCATTGAACTCACGGAGTTGAACCTACCTATTGATAGAGAAGTTTGGAAACACCCTTTTTGTAGAATCTGCAAGTGAATATTTGGCGCGATTTGAGGCCTATGCAGGAAACGGAAATATCTTCACATGAAAACTAGACAGATGAATTCTCAGAAACGTCTTTGTGATGAGTGCATTCAACTCACAGACTTGAAGCTTCCTTTTGAAAGAGCAGTTTCGAAACACTCTTTTTGTAGAATCTGCAAGTGGATATTTGGAGCGCTTTGAGGGCTATGCTGGAAAAGTTAATACCTTCACCTAAAAACTAGACAGACGCAAACCCAGAAACTTCTTTGTGACGTGTGCATTGAACTCACAGAGTTGAACCTTTCTTTTGATACAGAAGTTTTGAAACACTCTTTTCGTAGAATCTTCAAGTGGATGGATGGAGTGATTTGAGGCCTATGCTGGAAAAGGAAATACCTTCACGTAGAAACGAGACAAAAGCATTCTCAGAAAGTTCCCTGTGCTTTGTGCATTCAACTCACAGAGTTGAACATTCCCTTTGATAGAGCAGTTTTGAAACACTCTTTTTGTAGAATCTGCAAGTGGATATTTGGAGCGCTTTGAGGCCTCTGCCGCCAAAGGAATTATCATTGCATAAAAACTAGATGGAAGCGTTCTCAGAAACTTCCTTGTGATGAGTGCATTCAACTCGCAGAGTGGAACCTTCCTTTCGATAGACCAGTTTTGAAACACTGTTTTTGTGGAATCCGCAAGTGGCTATTTGGAGCTCTTTGAGGCTTATGCTGGAAAAGGAAATATCTTCGTCTACAAACTAGACAGAAGCATTCTCAGAAACTTCTTTGTCATGTGGGGATTGAACTCACAGAGTTGAACATTCCTTTACATAGAGCAGTTTTGCAACACCCTTTCGGTGGAAAGTGAAAGTGCTTATCTGGTGCGATGGCGGCATCTAGTGGATAAGGAAATACATTCAGATGAAAACAAGATACATCCATTCTCAGAAACTTCTTTGTGATGACTGCATTCTACTCACAGAGTTGAACCTTCCTTTTGATAGAGCAGTTTTGAAACACTCTTTTTGTGGAATCTGCAAGTGGCTATTTGGAGCGCTTTGAGGCCTATGCTGGAAAAGGAAATCTCTTCACATAAAACCTAGACAGAAGTATTCCCAGAAAGTTTTTCTGATGTGCGCATTCAACTCACCGAGTTGAACCTTCCTTTAGATAGAGCAGTTTTGAAACACTCTGTCTGTAGTACCTGCGAGTGGATATTTGGAGTGCTTTGAGTGCTACACTGTAAAAGCAAATATCTTCACTTGGAATCTAGACAGAAGAATTCTCAGAGACTTCCCTGTGCTCTCTGCATTCCACTCACAGAGTTGAACCTTCCTTTTGATAGAACAGTTTTGAAACACTCTTGTGGTAGAATCTGCAAGTCGATATTTGGAAGGTTTGGAGGCCTATCCTGGGAAAGGAAATATCTTCCCATCAAAACTAGACAGAAGCATTCTCAGAAACTTCTTAGTGATGTGCGCATTCATGTCACAGAGTTGAAGCTTCCTTTTGATATAGCAGTTTTGAACCACTCTTTTAGTAGAATCTGCAGGTGGATGTTTGGAGAGCTAAGAGGCCAACACTGGAAAAGGAAATCTCTTCACGTAAAAACTAGACGGAAGCATTCTCAGAAACTTCAATGGGCTTTACGCATTCAACTCACAGAGTGCAATGTTGCTTTTGAGAGCGCAGTTTTAAAACACTGTTTTTGTAGAATTTGCTAGAGGATGTTTGGAGCGATGTGAGGCCTTTGCTGGAAAAGGAAATATCTTCACATAAAACCTGGACAGAAGCATTCTCAGAAACTCCTTTGTGATGAGTGCATTCAAATCACACACTTGAACCTTCCTTTGGAAAGAGCAGTTTTGAAACACTCTTTCTGAAGAATCTGCAAGTGGATATTTGGAGCGATTTGAGGCCTATGCTGGAAATGAAATATCTTCACCTAAAAACTAGACGGAAGCATTCTCAGAAACTCCTTTGTGATGAGTGCATTCAACTCACAGAGTTGAAGCTTCCTTTTGATAGAGCAGTTTTGAAACACTCTTTTAGCAGCATCTGCAGGTGGATATTTGGAGCGCTTTGAGGCCAAGGCTGGAAAACGAAATATCATCACATAAAAACTCGACAGAAGCATTCTCTGAAACTTCTTTGTGATGAGTGCATTCAACTCACAGACTCGAACGTTTCTTTTGATAGAACAGTTTAGAAACACTCCTTTTGTAGAATCTGCAAGTGTTTATTTGGAGCGCTTGGAGGCCTATGTTGGAAAAGGACATATCTTCACATCAAAAGTAGACAGACGCATTCTCAGAAACTTCTTTGTGATGAGTGCATTGAACTCACGGAGTTGAACCTACCTATTGATAGAGAAGTTTTGAAACACCCTTTTTGTAGAATCTGCAAGTGAATATTTGGCGCGATTTGAGGCCTATGCAGGAAACGGAAATATCTTCACATGAAAACTAGACAGATGAATTCTCAGAAACGTCTTTGTGATGAGTGCATTCAACTCACAGACTTGAAGCTTCCTTTTGAAAGAGCAGTTTCGAAACACTCTTTTTGTAGAATCTGCAAGTGGATATTTGGAGCGCTTTGAGGGCTATGCTGGAAAAGTTAATACCTTCACCTAAAAACTAGACAGACGCAAACCCAGAAACTTCTTTGTGACGTGTGCATTGAACTCACAGAGTTGAACCTTTCTTTTGATACAGAAGTTTTGAAACACTCTTTTCGTAGAATCTTCAAGTGGATGGATGGAGTGATTTGAGGCCTATGCTGGAAAAGGAAATACCTTCACGTAGAAACGAGACAAAAGCATTCTCAGAAAGTTCCCTCTGCTTTGTGCATTCAACTCACAGAGTTGAACATTCCCTTTGATAGAGCAGTTTTGAAACACTCTTTTTGTAGAATCTGCAAGTGGATATTTGGAGCGCTTTGAGGCCTCTGCCGCCAAAGGAATTATCATTGCATAAAAACTAGATGGAAGCGTTCTCAGAAACTTCCTTGTGATGAGTGCATTCAACTCGCAGAGTGGAACCTTCCTTTCGATAGACCAGTTTTGAAACACTGTTTTTGTAGAATCCGCAAGTGGCTATTTGGAGCTCTTTGAGGCTTATGCTGGAAAAGGAAATATCTTCGTCTACAAACTAGACAGAAGCATTCTCAGAAACTTCTTTGTCATGTGGGGATTGAACTCACAGAGTTGAACATTCCTTTACATAGAGCAGTTTTGCAACACCCTTTCGGTGGAAAGTGAAAGTGCTTATCTGGTGCGATGGCGGCATCTAGTGGATAAGGAAATACATTCAGATGAAAACAAGATACATCCATTCTCAGAAACTTCTTTGTGATGACTGCATTCTACTCACAGAGTTGAACCTTCCTTTTGATAGAGCAGTTTTGAAACACTCTTTTTGTGGAATCTGCAAGTGGCTATTTGGAGCGCTTTGAGGCCTATGCTGGAAAAGGAAATCTCTTCACATAAAACCTAGACAGAAGTATTCCCAGAAATTTTTCTGATGTGCGCATTCAACTCACCGAGTTGAACCTTCCTTTAGATAGAGCAGTTTGGAAACACTCTGTCTGTAGTACCTGCGAGTGGATATTTGGAGTGCTTTGAGTGCTACACTGTAAAAGCAAATATCTTCACTTGGAATCTAGACAGAAGAATTCTCAGAGACTTCCCTGTGCTCTCTGCATTCCACTCACAGAGTTGAACCTTCCTTTTGATAGAACAGTTTTGAAACACTCTTGTGGTAGAATCTGCAAGTCGATATTTGGAAGGTTTGGAGGCCTATCCTGGGAAAGGAAATATCTTCCCATCAAAACTAGACAGAAGCATTCTCAGAAACTTCTTAGTGATGTGCGCATTCATGTCACAGAGTTGAAGCTTCCTTTTGATATAGCAGTTTTGAACCACTCTTTTAGTAGAATCTGCAGGTGGATGTTTGGAGAGCTAAGAGGCCAACACTGGAAAAGGAAATCTCTTCACGTAAAAACTAGACGGAAGCATTCTCAGAAACTTCAATGGGCTTTACGCATTCAACTCACAGAGTGCAATGTTGCTTTTGAGAGCGCAGTTTTAAAACACTGTTTTTGTAGAATTTGCTAGAGGATGTTTGGAGCGATGTGAGGCCTTTGCTGGAAAAGGAAATATCTTCACATAAAACCTGGACAGAAGCATTCTCAGAAACTCCTTTGTGATGAGTGCATTCAAATCACACACTTGAACCTTCCTTTGGAAAGAGCAGTTTTGAAACACTCTTTCTGAAGAATCTGCAAGTGGATATTTGGAGCGATTTGAGGCCTATGCTGGAAATGAAATATCTTCACCTAAAAACTAGACGGAAGCATTCTCAGAAACTCCTTTGTGATGAGTGCATTCAACTCACAGAGTTGAAGCTTCCTTTTGATAGAGCAGTTTTGAAACACTCTTTTAGCAGCATCTGCAGGTGGATATTTGGAGCGCTTTGAGGCCAAGGCTGGAAAACGAAATATCATCACATAAAAACTCGACAGAAGCATTCTCTGAAACTTCTTTGTGATGAGTGCATTCAACTCACAGACTCGAACGTTTCTTTTGATAGAACAGTTTAGAAACACTCCTTTTGTAGAATCTGCAAGTGTTTATTTGGAGCGCTTGGAGGCCTATGTTGGAAAAGGACATATCTTCACATCAAAAGTAGACAGACGCATTCTCAGAAACTTCTTTGTGATGAGTGCATTGAACTCACAGAGTTGAACCTACCTATTGATAGAGAAGTTTGGAAACACCCTTTTTGTAGAATCTGCAAGTGAATATTTGGCGCGATTTGAGGCCTATGCAGGAAACGGAAATATCTTCACATGAAAACTAGACAGATGAATTCTCAGAAACGTCTTTGTGATGAGTGCATTCAACTCACAGACTTGAAGCTTCCTTTTGAAAGAGCAGTTTCGAAACACTCTTTTTGTAGAATCTGCAAGTGGATATTTGGAGCGCTTTGAGGGCTATGCTGGAAAAGTTAATACCTTCACCTAAAAACTAGACAGACGCAAACCCAGAAACTTCTTTGTGACGTGTGCATTGAACTCACAGAGTTGAACCTTTCTTTTGATACAGAAGTTTTGAAACACTCTTTTCGTAGAATCTTCAAGTGGATGGATGGAGTGATTTGAGGCCTATGCTGGAAAAGGAAATACCTTCACGTAGAAACGAGACAAAAGCATTCTCAGAAAGTTCCCTCTGCTTTGTGCATTCAACTCACAGAGTTGAACATTCCCTTTGATAGAGCAGTTTTGAAACACTCTTTTTGTAGAATCTGCAAGTGGATATTTGGAGCGCTTTGAGGCCTCTGCCGCCAAAGGAATTATCATTGCATAAAAACTAGATGGAAGCGTTCTCAGAAACTTCCTTGTGATGAGTGCATTCAACTCGCAGAGTGGAACCTTCCTTTCGATAGACCAGTTTTGAAACACTGTTTTTGTGGAATCCGCAAGTGGCTATTTGGAGCTCTTTGAGGCTTATGCTGGAAAGGGAAATATCTTCGTCTACAAACTAGACAGAAGCATTCTCAGAAACTTCTTTGTCATGTGGGGATTGAACTCACAGAGTTGAACATTCCTTTACATAGAGCAGTTTTGCAACACCCTTTCGGTGGAAAGTGAAAGTGCTTATCTGGTGCGATGGCGGCATCTAGTGGATAAGGAAATACATTCAGATGAAAACAAGATACATCCATTCTCAGAAACTTCTTTGTGATGACTGCATTCTACTCACAGAGTTGAACCTTCCTTTTGATAGAGCAGTTTTGAAACACTCTTTTTGTGGAATCTGCAAGTGGCTATTTGGAGCGCTTTGAGGCCTATGCTGGAAAAGGAAATCTCTTCACATAAAACCTAGACAGAAGTATTCCCAGAAAGTTTTTCTGATGTGCGCATTCAACTCACCGAGTTGAACCTTCCTTTAGATAGAGCAGTTTGGAAACACTCTGTCTGTAGTACCTGCGAGTGGATATTTGGAGTGCTTTGAGTGCTACACTGTAAAAGCAAATATCTTCACTTGGAATCTAGACAGAAGAATTCTCAGAGACTTCCCTGTGCTCTCTGCATTCCACTCACAGAGTTGAACCTTCCTTTTGATAGAACAGTTTTGAAACACTCTTGTGGTAGAATCTGCAAGTCGATATTTGGAAGGTTTGGAGGCCTATCCTGGGAAAGGAAATATCTTCCCATCAAAACTAGACAGAAGCATTCTCAGAAACTTCTTAGTGATGTGCGCATTCAAGTCACAGAGTTGAAGCTTCCTTTTGATATAGCAGTTTTGAACCACTCTTTTAGTAGAATCTGCAGGTGGATGTTTGGAGAGCTAAGAGGCCAACACTGGAAAAGGAAATCTCTTCACGTAAAAACTAGACGGAAGCATTCTCAGAAACTTCAATGGGCTTTACGCATTCAACTCACAGAGTGCAATGTTGCTTTTGAGAGCGCAGTTTTAAAACACTGTTTTTGTAGAATTTGCTAGAGGATGTTTGGAGCGATGTGAGGCCTTTGCTGGAAAAGGAAATATCTTCACATAAAACCTGGACAGAAGCATTCTCAGAAACTCCTTTGTGATGAGTGCATTCAAATCACACACTTGAACCTTCCTTTGGAAAGAGCAGTTTTGAAACACTCTTTCTGAAGAATCTGCAAGTGGATATTTGGAGCGATTTGAGGCCTATGCTGGAAATGAAATATCTTCACCTAAAAACTAGACGGAAGCATTCTCAGAAACTCCTTTGTGATGAGTGCATTCAACTCACAGAGTTGAAGCTTCCTTTTGATAGAGCAGTTTTGAAACACTCTTTTAGCAGCATCTGCAGGTGGATATTTGGAGCGCTTTGAGGCCAAGGCTGGAAAACGAAATATCATCACATAAAAACTCGACAGAAGCATTCTCTGAAACTTCTTTGTGATGAGTGCATTCAACTCACAGACTCGAACGTTTCTTTTGATAGAACAGTTTAGAAACACTCCTTTTGTAGAATCTGCAAGTGTTTATTTGGAGCGCTTGGAGGCCTATGTTGGAAAAGGACATATCTTCACATCAAAAGTAGACAGACGCATTCTCAGAAACTTCTTTGTGATGAGTGCATTGAACTCACGGAGTTGAACCTACCTATTGATAGAGAAGTTTGGAAACACCCTTTTTGTAGAATCTGCAAGTGAATATTTGGCGCGATTTGAGGCCTATGCAGGAAACGGAAATATCTTCACATGAAAACTAGAGAGATGAATTCTCAGAAACGTCTTTGTGATGAGTGCATTCAACTCACAGACTTGAAGCTTCCTTTTGAAAGAGCAGTTTCGAAACACTCTTTTTGTAGAATCTGCAAGTGGATATTTGGAGCGCTTTGAGGGCTATGCTGGAAAAGTTAATACCTTCACCTAAAAACTAGACAGACGCAAACCCAGAAACTTCTTTGTGACGTGTGCATTGAACTCACAGAGTTGAACCTTTCTTTTGATACAGAAGTTTTGAAACACTCTTTTCGTAGAATCTTCAAGTGGATGGATGGAGTGATTTGAGGCCTATGCTGGAAAAGGAAATACCTTCACGTAGAAACGAGACAAAAGCATTCTCAGAAAGTTCCCTGTGCTTTGTGCATTCAACTCACAGAGTTGAACATTCCCTTTGATAGAGCAGTTTTGAAACACTCTTTTTGTAGAATCTGCAAGTGGATATTTGGAGCGCTTTGAGGCCTCTGCCGCCAAAGGAATTATCATTGCATAAAAACTAGATGGAAGCGTTCTCAGAAACTTCCTTGTGATGAGTGCATTCAACTCGCAGAGTGGAACCTTCCTTTCGATAGACCAGTTTTGAAACACTGTTTTTGTGGAATCCGCAAGTGGCTATTTGGAGCTCTTTGAGGCTTATGCTGGAAAGGGAAATATCTTCGTCTACAAACTAGACAGAAGCATTCTCAGAAACTTCTTTGTCATGTGGGGATTGAACTCACAGAGTTGAACATTCCTTTACATAGAGCAGTTTTGCAACACCCTTTCGGTGGAAAGTGAAAGTGCTTATCTGGTGCGATGGCGGCATCTAGTGGATAAGGAAATACATTCAGATGAAAACAAGATACATCCATTCTCAGAAACTTCTTTGTGATGACTGCATTCTACTCACAGAGTTGAACCTTCCTTTTGATAGAGCAGTTTTGAAACACTCTTTTTGTGGAATCTGCAAGTGGCTATTTGGAGCGCTTTGAGGCCTATGCTGGAAAAGGAAATCTCTTCACATAAAACCTAGACAGAAGTATTCCCAGAAATTTTTCTGATGTGCGCATTCAACTCACCGAGTTGAACCTTCCTTTAGATAGAGCAGTTTGGAAACACTCTGTCTGTAGTACCTGCGAGTGGATATTTGGAGTGCTTTGAGTGCTACACTGTAAAAGCAAATATCTTCACTTGGAATCTAGACAGAAGAATTCTCAGAGACTTCCCTGTGCTCTCTGCATTCCACTCACAGAGTTGAACCTTCCTTTTGATAGAACAGTTTTGAAACACTCTTGTGGTAGAATCTGCAAGTCGATATTTGGAAGGTTTGGAGGCCTATCCTGGGAAAGGAAATATCTTCCCATCAAAACTAGACAGAAGCATTCTCAGAAACTTCTTAGTGATGTGCGCATTCATGTCACAGAGTTGAAGCTTCCTTTTGATATAGCAGTTTTGAACCACTCTTTTAGTAGAATCTGCAGGTGGATGTTTGGAGAGCTAAGAGGCCAACACTGGAAAAGGAAATCTCTTCACGTAAAAACTAGACGGAAGCATTCTCAGAAACTTCAATGGGCTTTACGCATTCAACTCACAGAGTGCAATGTTGCTTTTGAGAGCGCAGTTTTAAAACACTGTTTTTGTAGAATTTGCTAGAGGATGTTTGGAGCGATGTGAGGCCTTTGCTGGAAAAGGAAATATCTTCACATAAAACCTGGACAGAAGCATTCTCAGAAACTCCTTTGTGATGAGTGCATTCAAATCACACACTTGAACCTTCCTTTGGAAAGAGCAGTTTTGAAACACTCTTTCTGAAGAATCTGCAAGTGGATATTTGGAGCGATTTGAGGCCTATGCTGGAAATGAAATATCTTCACCTAAAAACTAGACGGAAGCATTCTCAGAAACTCCTTTGTGATGAGTGCATTCAACTCACAGAGTTGAAGCTTCCTTTTGATAGAGCAGTTTTGAAACACTCTTTTAGCAGCATCTGCAGGTGGATATTTGGAGCGCTTTGAGGCCAAGGCTGGAAAACGAAATATCATCACATAAAAACTCGACAGAAGCATTCTCTGAAACTTCTTTGTGATGAGTGCATTCAACTCACAGACTCGAACGTTTCTTTTGATAGAACAGTTTAGAAACACTCCTTTTGTAGAATCTGCAAGTGTTTATTTGGAGCGCTTGGAGGCCTATGTTGGAAAAGGACATATCTTCACATCAAAAGTAGACAGACGCATTCTCAGAAACTTCTTTGTGATGAGTGCATTGAACTCACAGAGTTGAACCTACCTATTGATAGAGAAGTTTGGAAACACCCTTTTTGTAGAATCTGCAAGTGAATATTTGGCGCGATTTGAGGCCTATGCAGGAAACGGAAATATCTTCACATGAAAACTAGACAGATGAATTCTCAGAAACGTCTTTGTGATGAGTGCATTCAACTCACAGACTTGAAGCTTCCTTTTGAAAGAGCAGTTTCGAAACACTCTTTTTGTAGAATCTGCAAGTGGATATTTGGAGCGCTTTGAGGGCTATGCTGGAAAAGTTAATACCTTCACCTAAAAACTAGACAGACGCAAACCCAGAAACTTCTTTGTGACGTGTGCATTGAACTCACAGAGTTGAACCTTTCTTTTGATACAGAAGTTTTGAAACACTCTTTTCGTAGAATCTTCAAGTGGATGGATGGAGTGATTTGAGGCCTATGCTGGAAAAGGAAATACCTTCACGTAGAAACGAGACAAAAGCATTCTCAGAAAGTTCCCTCTGCTTTGTGCATTCAACTCACAGAGTTGAACATTCCCTTTGATAGAGCAGTTTTGAAACACTCTTTTTGTAGAATCTGCAAGTGGATATTTGGAGCGCTTTGAGGCCTCTGCCGCCAAAGGAATTATCATTGCATAAAAACTAGATGGAAGCGTTCTCAGAAACTTCCTTGTGATGAGTGCATTCAACTCGCAGAGTGGAACCTTCCTTTCGATAGACCAGTTTTGAAACACTGTTTTTGTGGAATCCGCAAGTGGCTATTTGGAGCTCTTTGAGGCTTATGCTGGAAAGGGAAATATCTTCGTCTACAAACTAGACAGAAGCATTCTCAGAAACTTCTTTGTCATGTGGGGATTGAACTCACAGAGTTGAACATTCCTTTACATAGAGCAGTTTTGCAACACCCTTTCGGTGGAAAGTGAAAGTGCTTATCTGGTGCGATGGCGGCATCTAGTGGATAAGGAAATACATTCAGATGAAAACAAGATACATCCATTCTCAGAAACTTCTTTGTGATGACTGCATTCTACTCACAGAGTTGAACCTTCCTTTTGATAGAGCAGTTTTGAAACACTCTTTTTGTGGAATCTGCAAGTGGCTATTTGGAGCGCTTTGAGGCCTATGCTGGAAAAGGAAATCTCTTCACATAAAACCTAGACAGAAGTATTCCCAGAAAGTTTTTCTGATGTGCGCATTCAACTCACCGAGTTGAACCTTCCTTTAGATAGAGCAGTTTGGAAACACTCTGTCTGTAGTACCTGCGAGTGGATATTTGGAGTGCTTTGAGTGCTACACTGTAAAAGCAAATATCTTCACTTGGAATCTAGACAGAAGAATTCTCAGAGACTTCCCTGTGCTCTCTGCATTCCACTCACAGAGTTGAACCTTCCTTTTGATAGAACAGTTTTGAAACACTCTTGTGGTAGAATCTGCAAGTCGATATTTGGAAGGTTTGGAGGCCTATCCTGGGAAAGGAAATATCTTCCCATCAAAACTAGACAGAAGCATTCTCAGAAACTTCTTAGTGATGTGCGCATTCAAGTCACAGAGTTGAAGCTTCCTTTTGATATAGCAGTTTTGAACCACTCTTTTAGTAGAATCTGCAGGTGGATGTTTGGAGAGCTAAGAGGCCAACACTGGAAAAGGAAATCTCTTCACGTAAAAACTAGACGGAAGCATTCTCAGAAACTTCAATGGGCTTTACGCATTCAACTCACAGAGTGCAATGTTGCTTTTGAGAGCGCAGTTTTAAAACACTGTTTTTGTAGAATTTGCTAGAGGATGTTTGGAGCGATGTGAGGCCTTTGCTGGAAAAGGAAATATCTTCACATAAAACCTGGACAGAAGCATTCTCAGAAACTCCTTTGTGATGAGTGCATTCAAATCACACACTTGAACCTTCCTTTGGAAAGAGCAGTTTTGAAACACTCTTTCTGAAGAATCTGCAAGTGGATATTTGGAGCGATTTGAGGCCTATGCTGGAAATGAAATATCTTCACCTAAAAACTAGACGGAAGCATTCTCAGAAACTCCTTTGTGATGAGTGCATTCAACTCACAGAGTTGAAGCTTCCTTTTGATAGAGCAGTTTTGAAACACTCTTTTAGCAGCATCTGCAGGTGGATATTTGGAGCGCTTTGAGGCCAAGGCTGGAAAACGAAATATCATCACATAAAAACTCGACAGAAGCATTCTCTGAAACTTCTTTGTGATGAGTGCATTCAACTCACAGACTCGAACGTTTCTTTTGATAGAACAGTTTAGAAACACTCCTTTTGTAGAATCTGCAAGTGTTTATTTGGAGCGCTTGGAGGCCTATGTTGGAAAAGGACATATCTTCACATCAAAAGTAGACAGACGCATTCTCAGAAACTTCTTTGTGATGAGTGCATTGAACTCACGGAGTTGAACCTACCTATTGATAGAGAAGTTTGGAAACACCCTTTTTGTAGAATCTGCAAGTGAATATTTGGCGCGATTTGAGGCCTATGCAGGAAACGGAAATATCTTCACATGAAAACTAGACAGATGAATTCTCAGAAACGTCTTTGTGATGAGTGCATTCAACTCACAGACTTGAAGCTTCCTTTTGAAAGAGCAGTTTCGAAACACTCTTTTTGTAGAATCTGCAAGTGGATATTTGGAGCGCTTTGAGGGCTATGCTGGAAAAGTTAATACCTTCACCTAAAAACTAGACAGACGCAAACCCAGAAACTTCTTTGTGACGTGTGCATTGAACTCACAGAGTTGAACCTTTCTTTTGATACAGAAGTTTTGAAACACTCTTTTCGTAGAATCTTCAAGTGGATGGATGGAGTGATTTGAGGCCTATGCTGGAAAAGGAAATACCTTCACGTAGAAACGAGACAAAAGCATTCTCAGAAAGTTCCCTCTGCTTTGTGCATTCAACTCACAGAGTTGAACATTCCCTTTGATAGAGCAGTTTTGAAACACTCTTTTTGTAGAATCTGCAAGTGGATATTTGGAGCGCTTTGAGGCCTCTGCCGCCAAAGGAATTATCATTGCATAAAAACTAGATGGAAGCGTTCTCAGAAACTTCCTTGTGATGAGTGCATTCAACTCGCAGAGTGGAACCTTCCTTTCGATAGACCAGTTTTGAAACACTGTTTTTGTGGAATCCGCAAGTGGCTATTTGGAGATCTTTGAGGCTTATGCTGGAAAGGGAAATATCTTCGTCTACAAACTAGACAGAAGCATTCTCAGAAACTTCTTTGTCATGTGGGGATTGAACTCACAGAGTTGAACATTCCTTTACATAGAGCAGTTTTGCAACACCCTTTCGGTGGAAAGTGAAAGTGCTTATCTGGTGCGATGGCGGCATCTAGTGGATAAGGAAATACATTCAGATGAAAACAAGATACATCCATTCTCAGAAACTTCTTTGTGATGACTGCATTCTACTCACAGAGTTGAACCTTCCTTTTGATAGAGCAGTTTTGAAACACTCTTTTTGTGGAATCTGCAAGTGGCTATTTGGAGCGCTTTGAGGCCTATGCTGGAAAAGGAAATCTCTTCACATAAAACCTAGACAGAAGTATTCCCAGAAAGTTTTTCTGATGTGCGCATTCAACTCACCGAGTTGAACCTTCCTTTAGATAGAGCAGTTTGGAAACACTCTGTCTGTAGTACCTGCGAGTGGATATTTGGAGTGCTTTGAGTGCTACACTGTAAAAGCAAATATCTTCACTTGGAATCTAGACAGAAGAATTCTCAGAGACTTCCCTGTGCTCTCTGCATTCCACTCACAGAGTTGAACCTTCCTTTTGATAGAACAGTTTTGAAACACTCTTGTGGTAGAATCTGCAAGTCGATATTTGGAAGGTTTGGAGGCCTATCCTGGGAAAGGAAATATCTTCCCATCAAAACTAGACAGAAGCATTCTCAGAAACTTCTTAGTGATGTGCGCATTCAAGTCACAGAGTTGAAGCTTCCTTTTGATATAGCAGTTTTGAACCACTCTTTTAGTAGAATCTGCAGGTGGATGTTTGGAGAGCTAAGAGGCCAACACTGGAAAAGGAAATCTCTTCACGTAAAAACTAGACGGAAGCATTCTCAGAAACTTCAATGGGCTTTACGCATTCAACTCACAGAGTGCAATGTTGCTTTTGAGAGCGCAGTTTTAAAACACTGTTTTTGTAGAATTTGCTAGAGGATGTTTGGAGCGATGTGAGGCCTTTGCTGGAAAAGGAAATATCTTCACATAAAACCTGGACAGAAGCATTCTCAGAAACTCCTTTGTGATGAGTGCATTCAAATCACACACTTGAACCTTCCTTTGGAAAGAGCAGTTTTGAAACACTCTTTCTGAAGAATCTGCAAGTGGATATTTGGAGCGATTTGAGGCCTATGCTGGAAATGAAATATCTTCACCTAAAAACTAGACGGAAGCATTCTCAGAAACTCCTTTGTGATGAGTGCATTCAACTCACAGAGTTGAAGCTTCCTTTTGATAGAGCAGTTTTGAAACACTCTTTTAGCAGCATCTGCAGGTGGATATTTGGAGCGCTTTGAGGCCAAGGCTGGAAAACGAAATATCATCACATAAAAACTCGACAGAAGCATTCTCTGAAACTTCTTTGTGATGAGTGCATTCAACTCACAGACTCGAACGTTTCTTTTGATAGAACAGTTTAGAAACACTCCTTTTGTAGAATCTGCAAGTGTTTATTTGGAGCGCTTGGAGGCCTATGTTGGAAAAGGACATATCTTCACATCAAAAGTAGACAGACGCATTCTCAGAAACTTCTTTGTGATGAGTGCATTGAACTCACAGAGTTGAACCTACCTATTGATAGAGAAGTTTGGAAACACCCTTTTTGTAGAATCTGCAAGTGAATATTTGGCGCGATTTGAGGCCTATGCAGGAAACGGAAATATCTTCACATGAAAACTAGACAGATGAATTCTCAGAAACGTCTTTGTGATGAGTGCATTCAACTCACAGACTTGAAGCTTCCTTTTGAAAGAGCAGTTTCGAAACACTCTTTTTGTAGAATCTGCAAGTGGATATTTGGAGCGCTTTGAGGGCTATGCTGGAAAAGTTAATACCTTCACCTAAAAACTAGACAGACGCAAACCCAGAAACTTCTTTGTGACGTGTGCATTGAACTCACAGAGTTGAACCTTTCTTTTGATACAGAAGTTTTGAAACACTCTTTTCGTAGAATCTTCAAGTGGATGGATGGAGTGATTTGAGGCCTATGCTGGAAAAGGAAATACCTTCACGTAGAAACGAGACAAAAGCATTCTCAGAAAGTTCCCTCTGCTTTGTGCATTCAACTCACAGAGTTGAACATTCCCTTTGATAGAGCAGTTTTGAAACACTCTTTTTGTAGAATCTGCAAGTGGATATTTGGAGCGCTTTGAGGCCTCTGCCGCCAAAGGAATTATCATTGCATAAAAACTAGATGGAAGCGTTCTCAGAAACTTCCTTGTGATGAGTGCATTCAACTCGCAGAGTGGAACCTTCCTTTCGATAGACCAGTTTTGAAACACTGTTTTTGTGGAATCCGCAAGTGGCTATTTGGAGCTCTTTGAGGCTTATGCTGGAAAGGGAAATATCTTCGTCTACAAACTAGACAGAAGCATTCTCAGAAACTTCTTTGTCATGTGGGGATTGAACTCACAGAGTTGAACATTCCTTTACATAGAGCAGTTTTGCAACACCCTTTCGGTGGAAAGTGAAAGTGCTTATCTGGTGCGATGGCGGCATCTAGTGGATAAGGAAATACATTCAGATGAAAACAAGATACATCCATTCTCAGAAACTTCTTTGTGATGACTGCATTCTACTCACAGAGTTGAACCTTCCTTTTGATAGAGCAGTTTTGAAACACTCTTTTTGTGGAATCTGCAAGTGGCTATTTGGAGCGCTTTGAGGCCTATGCTGGAAAAGGAAATCTCTTCACATAAAACCTAGACAGAAGTATTCCCAGAAAGTTTTTCTGATGTGCGCATTCAACTCACCGAGTTGAACCTTCCTTTAGATAGAGCAGTTTGGAAACACTCTGTCTGTAGTACCTGCGAGTGGATATTTGGAGTGCTTTGAGTGCTACACTGTAAAAGCAAATATCTTCACTTGGAATCTAGACAGAAGAATTCTCAGAGACTTCCCTGTGCTCTCTGCATTCCACTCACAGAGTTGAACCTTCCTTTTGATAGAACAGTTTTGAAACACTCTTGTGGTAGAATCTGCAAGTCGATATTTGGAAGGTTTGGAGGCCTATCCTGGGAAAGGAAATATCTTCCCATCAAAACTAGACAGAAGCATTCTCAGAAACTTCTTAGTGATGTGCGCATTCAAGTCACAGAGTTGAAGCTTCCTTTTGATATAGCAGTTTTGAACCACTCTTTTAGTAGAATCTGCAGGTGGATGTTTGGAGAGCTAAGAGGCCAACACTGGAAAAGGAAATCTCTTCACGTAAAAACTAGACGGAAGCATTCTCAGAAACTTCAATGGGCTTTACGCATTCAACTCACAGAGTGCAATGTTGCTTTTGAGAGCGCAGTTTTAAAACACTGTTTTTGTAGAATTTGCTAGAGGATGTTTGGAGCGATGTGAGGCCTTTGCTGGAAAAGGAAATATCTTCACATAAAACCTGGACAGAAGCATTCTCAGAAACTCCTTTGTGATGAGTGCATTCAAATCACACACTTGAACCTTCCTTTGGAAAGAGCAGTTTTGAAACACTCTTTCTGAAGAATCTGCAAGTGGATATTTGGAGCGATTTGAGGCCTATGCTGGAAATGAAATATCTTCACCTAAAAACTAGACGGAAGCATTCTCAGAAACTCCTTTGTGATGAGTGCATTCAACTCACAGAGTTGAAGCTTCCTTTTGATAGAGCAGTTTTGAAACACTCTTTTAGCAGCATCTGCAGGTGGATATTTGGAGCGCTTTGAGGCCAAGGCTGGAAAACGAAATATCATCACATAAAAACTCGACAGAAGCATTCTCTGAAACTTCTTTGTGATGAGTGCATTCAACTCACAGACTCGAACGTTTCTTTTGATAGAACAGTTTAGAAACACTCCTTTTGTAGAATCTGCAAGTGTTTATTTGGAGCGCTTGGAGGCCTATGTTGGAAAAGGACATATCTTCACATCAAAAGTAGACAGACGCATTCTCAGAAACTTCTTTGTGATGAGTGCATTGAACTCACGGAGTTGAACCTACCTATTGATAGAGAAGTTTGGAAACACCCTTTTTGTAGAATCTGCAAGTGAATATTTGGCGCGATTTGAGGCCTATGCAGGAAACGGAAATATCTTCACATGAAAACTAGACAGATGAATTCTCAGAAACGTCTTTGTGATGAGTGCATTCAACTCACAGACTTGAAGCTTCCTTTTGAAAGAGCAGTTTCGAAACACTCTTTTTGTAGAATCTGCAAGTGGATATTTGGAGCGCTTTGAGGGCTATGCTGGAAAAGTTAATACCTTCACCTAAAAACTAGACAGACGCAAACCCAGAAACTTCTTTGTGACGTGTGCATTGAACTCACAGAGTTGAACCTTTCTTTTGATACAGAAGTTTTGAAACACTCTTTTCGTAGAATCTTCAAGTGGATGGATGGAGTGATTTGAGGCCTATGCTGGAAAAGGAAATACCTTCACGTAGAAACGAGACAAAAGCATTCTCAGAAAGTTCCCTGTGCTTTGTGCATTCAACTCACAGAGTTGAACATTCCCTTTGATAGAGCAGTTTTGAAACACTCTTTTTGTAGAATCTGCAAGTGGATATTTGGAGCGCTTTGAGGCCTCTGCCGCCAAAGGAATTATCATTGCATAAAAACTAGATGGAAGCGTTCTCAGAAACTTCCTTGTGATGAGTGCATTCAACTCGCAGAGTGGAACCTTCCTTTCGATAGACCAGTTTTGAAACACTGTTTTTGTGGAATCCGCAAGTGGCTATTTGGAGCTCTTTGAGGCTTATGCTGGAAAAGGAAATATCTTCGTCTACAAACTAGACAGAAGCATTCTCAGAAACTTCTTTGTCATGTGGGGATTGAACTCACAGAGTTGAACATTCCTTTACATAGAGCAGTTTTGCAACACCCTTTCGGTGGAAAGTGAAAGTGCTTATCTGGTGCGATGGCGGCATCTAGTGGATAAGGAAATACATTCAGATGAAAACAAGATACATCCATTCTCAGAAACTTCTTTGTGATGACTGCATTCTACTCACAGAGTTGAACCTTCCTTTTGATAGAGCAGTTTTGAAACACTCTTTTTGTGGAATCTGCAAGTGGCTATTTGGAGCGCTTTGAGGCCTATGCTGGAAAAGGAAATCTCTTCACATAAAACCTAGACAGAAGTATTCCCAGAAAGTTTTTCTGATGTGCGCATTCAACTCACCGAGTTGAACCTTCCTTTAGATAGAGCAGTTTGGAAACACTCTGTCTGTAGTACCTGCGAGTGGATATTTGGAGTGCTTTGAGTGCTACACTGTAAAAGCAAATATCTTCACTTGGAATCTAGACAGAAGAATTCTCAGAGACTTCCCTGTGCTCTCTGCATTCCACTCACAGAGTTGAACCTTCCTTTTGATAGAACAGTTTTGAAACACTCTTGTGGTAGAATCTGCAAGTCGATATTTGGAAGGTTTGGAGGCCTATCCTGGGAAAGGAAATATCTTCCCATCAAAACTAGACAGAAGCATTCTCAGAAACTTCTTAGTGATGTGCGCATTCAAGTCACAGAGTTGAAGCTTCCTTTTGATATAGCAGTTTTGAACCACTCTTTTAGTAGAATCTGCAGGTGGATGTTTGGAGAGCTAAGAGGCCAACACTGGAAAAGGAAATCTCTTCACGTAAAAACTAGACGGAAGCATTCTCAGAAACTTCAATGGGCTTTACGCATTCAACTCACAGAGTGCAATGTTGCTTTTGAGAGCGCAGTTTTAAAACACTGTTTTTGTAGAATTTGCTAGAGGATGTTTGGAGCGATGTGAGGCCTTTGCTGGAAAAGGAAATATCTTCACATAAAACCTGGACAGAAGCATTCTCAGAAACTCCTTTGTGATGAGTGCATTCAAATCACACACTTGAACCTTCCTTTGGAAAGAGCAGTTTTGAAACACTCTTTCTGAAGAATCTGCAAGTGGATATTTGGAGCGATTTGAGGCCTATGCTGGAAATGAAATATCTTCACCTAAAAACTAGACGGAAGCATTCTCAGAAACTCCTTTGTGATGAGTGCATTCAACTCACAGAGTTGAAGCTTCCTTTTGATAGAGCAGTTTTGAAACACTCTTTTAGCAGCATCTGCAGGTGGATATTTGGAGCGCTTTGAGGCCAAGGCTGGAAAACGAAATATCATCACATAAAAACTCGACAGAAGCATTCTCTGAAACTTCTTTGTGATGAGTGCATTCAACTCACAGACTCGAACGTTTCTTTTGATAGAACAGTTTAGAAACACTCCTTTTGTAGAATCTGCAAGTGTTTATTTGGAGCGCTTGGAGGCCTATGTTGGAAAAGGACATATCTTCACATCAAAAGTAGACAGACGCATTCTCAGAAACTTCTTTGTGATGAGTGCATTGAACTCACGGAGTTGAACCTACCTATTGATAGAGAAGTTTGGAAACACCCTTTTTGTAGAATCTGCAAGTGAATATTTGGCGCGATTTGAGGCCTATGCAGGAAACGGAAATATCTTCACATGAAAACTAGACAGATGAATTCTCAGAAACGTCTTTGTGATGAGTGCATTCAACTCACAGACTTGAAGCTTCCTTTTGAAAGAGCAGTTTCGAAACACTCTTTTTGTAGAATCTGCAAGTGGATATTTGGAGCGCTTTGAGGGCTATGCTGGAAAAGTTAATACCTTCACCTAAAAACTAGACAGACGCAAACCCAGAAACTTCTTTGTGACGTGTGCATTGAACTCACAGAGTTGAACCTTTCTTTTGATACAGAAGTTTTGAAACACTCTTTTCGTAGAATCTTCAAGTGGATGGATGGAGTGATTTGAGGCCTATGCTGGAAAAGGAAATACCTTCACGTAGAAACGAGACAAAAGCATTCTCAGAAAGTTCCCTGTGCTTTGTGCATTCAACTCACAGAGTTGAACATTCCCTTTGATAGAGCAGTTTTGAAACACTCTTTTTGTAGAATCTGCAAGTGGATATTTGGAGCGCTTTGAGGCCTCTGCCGCCAAAGGAATTATCATTGCATAAAAACTAGATGGAAGCGTTCTCAGAAACTTCCTTGTGATGAGTGCATTCAACTCGCAGAGTGGAACCTTCCTTTCGATAGACCAGTTTTGAAACACTGTTTTTGTGGAATCCGCAAGTGGCTATTTGGAGCTCTTTGAGGCTTATGCTGGAAAAGGAAATATCTTCGTCTACAAACTAGACAGAAGCATTCTCAGAAACTTCTTTGTCATGTGGGGATTGAACTCACAGAGTTGAACATTCCTTTACATAGAGCAGTTTTGCAACACCCTTTCGGTGGAAAGTGAAAGTGCTTATCTGGTGCGATGGCGGCATCTAGTGGATAAGGAAATACATTCAGATGAAAACAAGATACATCCATTCTCAGAAACTTCTTTGTGATGACTGCATTCTACTCACAGAGTTGAACCTTCCTTTTGATAGAGCAGTTTTGAAACACTCTTTTTGTGGAATCTGCAAGTGGCTATTTGGAGCGCTTTGAGGCCTATGCTGGAAAAGGAAATCTCTTCACATAAAACCTAGACAGAAGTATTCCCAGAAAGTTTTTCTGATGTGCGCATTCAACTCACCGAGTTGAACCTTCCTTTAGATAGAGCAGTTTGGAAACACTCTGTCTGTAGTACCTGCGAGTGGATATTTGGAGTGCTTTGAGTGCTACACTGTAAAAGCAAATATCTTCACTTGGAATCTAGACAGAAGAATTCTCAGAGACTTCCCTGTGCTCTCTGCATTCCACTCACAGAGTTGAACCTTCCTTTTGATAGAACAGTTTTGAAACACTCTTGTGGTAGAATCTGCAAGTCGATATTTGGAAGGTTTGGAGGCCTATCCTGGGAAAGGAAATATCTTCCCATCAAAACTAGACAGAAGCATTCTCAGAAACTTCTTAGTGATGTGCGCATTCAAGTCACAGAGTTGAAGCTTCCTTTTGATATAGCAGTTTTGAACCACTCTTTTAGTAGAATCTGCAGGTGGATGTTTGGAGAGCTAAGAGGCCAACACTGGAAAAGGAAATCTCTTCACGTAAAAACTAGACGGAAGCATTCTCAGAAACTTCAATGGGCTTTACGCATTCAACTCACAGAGTGCAATGTTGCTTTTGAGAGCGCAGTTTTAAAACACTGTTTTTGTAGAATTTGCTAGAGGATGTTTGGAGCGATGTGAGGCCTTTGCTGGAAAAGGAAATATCTTCACATAAAACCTGGACAGAAGCATTCTCAGAAACTCCTTTGTGATGAGTGCATTCAAATCACACACTTGAACCTTCCTTTGGAAAGAGCAGTTTTGAAACACTCTTTCTGAAGAATCTGCAAGTGGATATTTGGAGCGATTTGAGGCCTATGCTGGAAATGAAATATCTTCACCTAAAAACTAGACGGAAGCATTCTCAGAAACTCCTTTGTGATGAGTGCATTCAACTCACAGAGTTGAAGCTTCCTTTTGATAGAGCAGTTTTGAAACACTCTTTTAGCAGCATCTGCAGGTGGATATTTGGAGCGCTTTGAGGCCAAGGCTGGAAAACGAAATATCATCACATAAAAACTCGACAGAAGCATTCTCTGAAACTTCTTTGTGATGAGTGCATTCAACTCACAGACTCGAACGTTTCTTTTGATAGAACAGTTTAGAAACACTCCTTTTGTAGAATCTGCAAGTGTTTATTTGGAGCGCTTGGAGGCCTATGTTGGAAAAGGACATATCTTCACATCAAAAGTAGACAGACGCATTCTCAGAAACTTCTTTGTGATGAGTGCATTGAACTCACGGAGTTGAACCTACCTATTGATAGAGAAGTTTGGAAACACCCTTTTTGTAGAATCTGCAAGTGAATATTTGGCGCGATTTGAGGCCTATGCAGGAAACGGAAATATCTTCACATGAAAACTAGACAGATGAATTCTCAGAAACGTCTTTGTGATGAGTGCATTCAACTCACAGACTTGAAGCTTCCTTTTGAAAGAGCAGTTTCGAAACACTCTTTTTGTAGAATCTGCAAGTGGATATTTGGAGCGCTTTGAGGGCTATGCTGGAAAAGTTAATACCTTCACCTAAAAACTAGACAGACGCAAACCCAGAAACTTCTTTGTGACGTGTGCATTGAACTCACAGAGTTGAACCTTTCTTTTGATACAGAAGTTTTGAAACACTCTTTTCGTAGAATCTTCAAGTGGATGGATGGAGTGATTTGAGGCCTATGCTGGAAAAGGAAATACCTTCACGTAGAAACGAGACAAAAGCATTCTCAGAAAGTTCCCTGTGCTTTGTGCATTCAACTCACAGAGTTGAACATTCCCTTTGATAGAGCAGTTTTGAAACACTCTTTTTGTAGAATCTGCAAGTGGATATTTGGAGCGCTTTGAGGCCTCTGCCGCCAAAGGAATTATCATTGCATAAAAACTAGATGGAAGCGTTCTCAGAAACTTCCTTGTGATGAGTGCATTCAACTCGCAGAGTGGAACCTTCCTTTCGATAGACCAGTTTTGAAACACTGTTTTTGTGGAATCCGCAAGTGGCTATTTGGAGCTCTTTGAGGCTTATGCTGGAAAAGGAAATATCTTCGTCTACAAACTAGACAGAAGCATTCTCAGAAACTTCTTTGTCATGTGGGGATTGAACTCACAGAGTTGAACATTCCTTTACATAGAGCAGTTTTGCAACACCCTTTCGGTGGAAAGTGAAAGTGCTTATCTGGTGCGATGGCGGCATCTAGTGGATAAGGAAATACATTCAGATGAAAACAAGATACATCCATTCTCAGAAACTTCTTTGTGATGACTGCATTCTACTCACAGAGTTGAACCTTCCTTTTGATAGAGCAGTTTTGAAACACTCTTTTTGTGGAATCTGCAAGTGGCTATTTGGAGCGCTTTGAGGCCTATGCTGGAAAAGGAAATCTCTTCACATAAAACCTAGACAGAAGTATTCCCAGAAAGTTTTTCTGATGTGCGCATTCAACTCACCGAGTTGAACCTTCCTTTAGATAGAGCAGTTTGGAAACACTCTGTCTGTAGTACCTGCGAGTGGATATTTGGAGTGCTTTGAGTGCTACACTGTAAAAGCAAATATCTTCACTTGGAATCTAGACAGAAGAATTCTCAGAGACTTCCCTGTGCTCTCTGCATTCCACTCACAGAGTTGAACCTTCCTTTTGATAGAACAGTTTTGAAACACTCTTGTGGTAGAATCTGCAAGTCGATATTTGGAAGGTTTGGAGGCCTATCCTGGGAAAGGAAATATCTTCCCATCAAAACTAGACAGAAGCATTCTCAGAAACTTCTTAGTGATGTGCGCATTCAAGTCACAGAGTTGAAGCTTCCTTTTGATATAGCAGTTTTGAACCACTCTTTTAGTAGAATCTGCAGGTGGATGTTTGGAGAGCTAAGAGGCCAACACTGGAAAAGGAAATCTCTTCACGTAAAAACTAGACGGAAGCATTCTCAGAAACTTCAATGGGCTTTACGCATTCAACTCACAGAGTGCAATGTTGCTTTTGAGAGCGCAGTTTTAAAACACTGTTTTTGTAGAATTTGCTAGAGGATGTTTGGAGCGATGTGAGGCCTTTGCTGGAAAAGGAAATATCTTCACATAAAACCTGGACAGAAGCATTCTCAGAAACTCCTTTGTGATGAGTGCATTCAAATCACACACTTGAACCTTCCTTTGGAAAGAGCAGTTTTGAAACACTCTTTCTGAAGAATCTGCAAGTGGATATTTGGAGCGATTTGAGGCCTATGCTGGAAATGAAATATCTTCACCTAAAAACTAGACGGAAGCATTCTCAGAAACTCCTTTGTGATGAGTGCATTCAACTCACAGAGTTGAAGCTTCCTTTTGATAGAGCAGTTTTGAAACACTCTTTTAGCAGCATCTGCAGGTGGATATTTGGAGCGCTTTGAGGCCAAGGCTGGAAAACGAAATATCATCACATAAAAACTCGACAGAAGCATTCTCTGAAACTTCTTTGTGATGAGTGCATTCAACTCACAGACTCGAACGTTTCTTTTGATAGAACAGTTTAGAAACACTCCTTTTGTAGAATCTGCAAGTGTTTATTTGGAGCGCTTGGAGGCCTATGTTGGAAAAGGACATATCTTCACATCAAAAGTAGACAGACGCATTCTCAGAAACTTCTTTGTGATGAGTGCATTGAACTCACGGAGTTGAACCTACCTATTGATAGAGAAGTTTGGAAACACCCTTTTTGTAGAATCTGCAAGTGAATATTTGGCGCGATTTGAGGCCTATGCAGGAAACGGAAATATCTTCACATGAAAACTAGACAGATGAATTCTCAGAAACGTCTTTGTGATGAGTGCATTCAACTCACAGACTTGAAGCTTCCTTTTGAAAGAGCAGTTTCGAAACACTCTTTTTGTAGAATCTGCAAGTGGATATTTGGAGCGCTTTGAGGGCTATGCTGGAAAAGTTAATACCTTCACCTAAAAACTAGACAGACGCAAACCCAGAAACTTCTTTGTGACGTGTGCATTGAACTCACAGAGTTGAACCTTTCTTTTGATACAGAAGTTTTGAAACACTCTTTTCGTAGAATCTTCAAGTGGATGGATGGAGTGATTTGAGGCCTATGCTGGAAAAGGAAATACCTTCACGTAGAAACGAGACAAAAGCATTCTCAGAAAGTTCCCTGTGCTTTGTGCATTCAACTCACAGAGTTGAACATTCCCTTTGATAGAGCAGTTTTGAAACACTCTTTTTGTAGAATCTGCAAGTGGATATTTGGAGCGCTTTGAGGCCTCTGCCGCCAAAGGAATTATCATTGCATAAAAACTAGATGGAAGCGTTCTCAGAAACTTCCTTGTGATGAGTGCATTCAACTCGCAGAGTGGAACCTTCCTTTCGATAGACCAGTTTTGAAACACTGTTTTTGTGGAATCCGCAAGTGGCTATTTGGAGCTCTTTGAGGCTTATGCTGGAAAAGGAAATATCTTCGTCTACAAACTAGACAGAAGCATTCTCAGAAACTTCTTTGTCATGTGGGGATTGAACTCACAGAGTTGAACATTCCTTTACATAGAGCAGTTTTGCAACACCCTTTCGGTGGAAAGTGAAAGTGCTTATCTGGTGCGATGGCGGCATCTAGTGGATAAGGAAATACATTCAGATGAAAACAAGATACATCCATTCTCAGAAACTTCTTTGTGATGACTGCATTCTACTCACAGAGTTGAACCTTCCTTTTGATAGAGCAGTTTTGAAACACTCTTTTTGTGGAATCTGCAAGTGGCTATTTGGAGCGCTTTGAGGCCTATGCTGGAAAAGGAAATCTCTTCACATAAAACCTAGACAGAAGTATTCCCAGAAAGTTTTTCTGATGTGCGCATTCAACTCACCGAGTTGAACCTTCCTTTAGATAGAGCAGTTTGGAAACACTCTGTCTGTAGTACCTGCGAGTGGATATTTGGAGTGCTTTGAGTGCTACACTGTAAAAGCAAATATCTTCACTTGGAATCTAGACAGAAGAATTCTCAGAGACTTCCCTGTGCTCTCTGCATTCCACTCACAGAGTTGAACCTTCCTTTTGATAGAACAGTTTTGAAACACTCTTGTGGTAGAATCTGCAAGTCGATATTTGGAAGGTTTGGAGGCCTATCCTGGGAAAGGAAATATCTTCCCATCAAAACTAGACAGAAGCATTCTCAGAAACTTCTTAGTGATGTGCGCATTCAAGTCACAGAGTTGAAGCTTCCTTTTGATATAGCAGTTTTGAACCACTCTTTTAGTAGAATCTGCAGGTGGATGTTTCGAGAGCTAAGAGGCCAACACTGGAAAAGGAAATCTCTTCACGTAAAAACTAGACGGAAGCATTCTCAGAAACTTCAATGGGCTTTACGCATTCAACTCACAGAGTGCAATGTTGCTTTTGAGAGCGCAGTTTTAAAACACTGTTTTTGTAGAATTTGCTAGAGGATGTTTGGAGCGATGTGAGGCCTTTGCTGGAAAAGGAAATATCTTCACATAAAACCTGGACAGAAGCATTCTCAGAAACTCCTTTGTGATGAGTGCATTCAAATCACACACTTGAACCTTCCTTTGGAAAGAGCAGTTTTGAAACACTCTTTCTGAAGAATCTGCAAGTGGATATTTGGAGCGATTTGAGGCCTATGCTGGAAATGAAATATCTTCACCTAAAAACTAGACGGAAGCATTCTCAGAAACTCCTTTGTGATGAGTGCATTCAACTCACAGAGTTGAAGCTTCCTTTTGATAGAGCAGTTTTGAAACACTCTTTTAGCAGCATCTGCAGGTGGATATTTGGAGCGCTTTGAGGCCAAGGCTGGAAAACGAAATATCATCACATAAAAACTCGACAGAAGCATTCTCTGAAACTTCTTTGTGATGAGTGCATTCAACTCACAGACTCGAACGTTTCTTTTGATAGAACAGTTTAGAAACACTCCTTTTGTAGAATCTGCAAGTGTTTATTTGGAGCGCTTGGAGGCCTATGTTGGAAAAGGACATATCTTCACATCAAAAGTAGACAGACGCATTCTCAGAAACTTCTTTGTGATGAGTGCATTGAACTCACGGAGTTGAACCTACCTATTGATAGAGAAGTTTGGAAACACCCTTTTTGTAGAATCTGCAAGTGAATATTTGGCGCGATTTGAGGCCTATGCAGGAAACGGAAATATCTTCACATGAAAACTAGACAGATGAATTCTCAGAAACGTCTTTGTGATGAGTGCATTCAACTCACAGACTTGAAGCTTCCTTTTGAAAGAGCAGTTTCGAAACACTCTTTTTGTAGAATCTGCAAGTGGATATTTGGAGCGCTTTGAGGGCTATGCTGGAAAAGTTAATACCTTCACCTAAAAACTAGACAGACGCAAACCCAGAAACTTCTTTGTGACGTGTGCATTGAACTCACAGAGTTGAACCTTTCTTTTGATACAGAAGTTTTGAAACACTCTTTTCGTAGAATCTTCAAGTGGATGGATGGAGTGATTTGAGGCCTATGCTGGAAAAGGAAATACCTTCACGTAGAAACGAGACAAAAGCATTCTCAGAAAGTTCCCTGTGCTTTGTGCATTCAACTCACAGAGTTGAACATTCCCTTTGATAGAGCAGTTTTGAAACACTCTTTTTGTAGAATCTGCAAGTGGATATTTGGAGCGCTTTGAGGCCTCTGCCGCCAAAGGAATTATCATTGCATAAAAACTAGATGGAAGCGTTCTCAGAAACTTCCTTGTGATGAGTGCATTCAACTCGCAGAGTGGAACCTTCCTTTCGATAGACCAGTTTTGAAACACTGTTTTTGTAGAATCCGCAAGTGGCTATTTGGAGCTCTTTGAGGCTTATGCTGGAAAAGGAAATATCTTCGTCTACAAACTAGACAGAAGCATTCTCAGAAACTTCTTTGTCATGTGGGGATTGAACTCACAGAGTTGAACATTCCTTTACATAGAGCAGTTTTGCAACACCCTTTCGGTGGAAAGTGAAAGTGCTTATCTGGTGCGATGGCGGCATCTAGTGGATAAGGAAATACATTCAGATGAAAACAAGATACATCCATTCTCAGAAACTTCTTTGTGATGACTGCATTCTACTCACAGAGTTGAACCTTCCTTTTGATAGAGCAGTTTTGAAACACTCTTTTTGTGGAATCTGCAAGTGGCTATTTGGAGCGCTTTGAGGCCTATGCTGGAAAAGGAAATCTCTTCACATAAAACCTAGACAGAAGTATTCCCAGAAAGTTTTTCTGATGTGCGCATTCAACTCACCGAGTTGAACCTTCCTTTAGATAGAGCAGTTTGGAAACACTCTGTCTGTAGTACCTGCGAGTGGATATTTGGTGTGCTTTGAGTGCTACACTGTAAAAGCAAATATCTTCACTTGGAATCTAGACAGAAGAATTCTCAGAGACTTCCCTGTGCTCTCTGCATTCCACTCACAGAGTTGAACCTTCCTTTTGATAGAACAGTTTTGAAACACTCTTGTGGTAGAATCTGCAAGTCGATATTTGGAAGGTTTGGAGGCCTATCCTGGGAAAGGAAATATCTTCCCATCAAAACTAGACAGAAGCATTCTCAGAAACTTCTTAGTGATGTGCGCATTCAAGTCACAGAGTTGAAGCTTCCTTTTGATATAGCAGTTTTGAACCACTCTTTTAGTAGAATCTGCAGGTGGATGTTTGGAGAGCTAAGAGGCCAACACTGGAAAAGGAAATCTCTTCACGTAAAAACTAGACGGAAGCATTCTCAGAAACTTCAATGGGCTTTACGCATTCAACTCACAGAGTGCAATGTTGCTTTTGAGAGCGCAGTTTTAAAACACTGTTTTTGTAGAATTTGCTAGAGGATGTTTGGAGCGATGTGAGGCCTTTGCTGGAAAAGGAAATATCTTCACATAAAACCTGGACAGAAGCATTCTCAGAAACTCCTTTGTGATGAGTGCATTCAAATCACACACTTGAACCTTCCTTTGGAAAGAGCAGTTTTGAAACACTCTTTCTGAAGAATCTGCAAGTGGATATTTGGAGCGATTTGAGGCCTATGCTGGAAATGAAATATCTTCACCTAAAAACTAGACGGAAGCATTCTCAGAAACTCCTTTGTGATGAGTGCATTCAACTCACAGAGTTGAAGCTTCCTTTTGATAGAGCAGTTTTGAAACACTCTTTTAGCAGCATCTGCAGGTGGATATTTGGAGCGCTTTGAGGCCAAGGCTGGAAAACGAAATATCATCACATAAAAACTCGACAGAAGCATTCTCTGAAACTCCTTTGTGATGAGTGCATTCAACTCACAGACTCGAACGTTTCTTTTGATAGAACAGTTTAGAAACACTCCTTTTGTAGAATCTGCAAGTGTTTATTTGGAGCGCTTGGAGGCCTATGTTGGAAAAGGACATATCTTCACATCAAAAGTAGACAGACGCATTCTCAGAAACTTCTTTGTGATGAGTGCACTGAACTCACGGAGTTGAACCTACCTATTGATAGAGAAGTTTGGAAACACCCTTTTTGTAGAATCTGCAAGTGAATATTTGGCGCGATTTGAGGCCTATGCAGGAAACGGAAATATCTTCACATGAAAACTAGACAGATGAATTCTCAGAAACGTCTTTGTGATGAGTGCATTCAACTCACAGACTTGAAGCTTCCTTTTGAAAGAGCAGTTTCGAAACACTCTTTTTGTAGAATCTGCAAGTGGATATTTGGAGCGCTTTGAGGGCTATGCTGGAAAAGTTAATACCTTCACCTAAAAACTAGACAGACGCAAACCCAGAAACTTCTTTGTGACGTGTGCATTGAACTCACAGAGTTGAACCTTTCTTTTGATACAGAAGTTTTGAAACACTCTTTTCGTAGAATCTTCAAGTGGATGGATGGAGTGATTTGAGGCCTATGCTGGAAAAGGAAATACCTTCACGTAGAAACGAGACAAAAGCATTCTCAGAAAGTTCCCTGTGCTTTGTGCATTCAACTCACAGAGTTGAACATTCCCTTTGATAGAGCAGTTTTGAAACACTCTTTTTGTAGAATCTGCAAGTGGATATTTGGAGCGCTTTGAGGCCTCTGCCACCAAAGGAATTATCATTGCATAAAAACTAGATGGAAGCGTTCTCAGAAACTTCCTTGTGATGAGTGCATTCAACTCGCAGAGTGGAACCTTCCTTTCGATAGACCAGTTTTGAAACACTGTTTTTGTAGAATCCGCAAGTGGCTATTTGGAGCTCTTTGAGGCTTATGCTGGAAAAGGAAATATCTTCGTCTACAAACTAGACAGAAGCATTCTCAGAAACTTCTTTGTCATGTGGGGATTGAACTCACAGAGTTGAACATTCCTTTACATAGAGCAGTTTTGCAACACCCTTTCGGTGGAAAGTGAAAGTGCTTATCTGGTGCGATGGCGGCATCTAGTGGATAAGGAAATACATTCAGATGAAAACAAGATACATCCATTCTCAGAAACTTCTTTGTGATGACTGCATTCTACTCACAGAGTTGAACCTTCCTTTTGATAGAGCAGTTTTGAAACACTCTTTTTGTGGAATCTGCAAGTGGCTATTTGGAGCGCTTTGAGGCCTATGCTGGAAAAGGAAATCTCTTCACATAAAACCTAGACAGAAGTATTCCCAGAAAGTTTTTCTGATGTGCGCATTCAACTCACCGAGTTGAACCTTCCTTTAGATAGAGCAGTTTGGAAACACTCTGTCTGTAGTACCTGCGAGTGGATATTTGGAGTGCTTTGAGTGCTACACTGTAAAAGCAAATATCTTCACTTGGAATCTAGACAGAAGAATTCTCAGAGACTTCCCTGTGCTCTCTGCATTCCACTCACAGAGTTGAACCTTCCTTTTGATAGAACAGTTTTGAAACACTCTTGTGGTAGAATCTGCAAGTCGATATTTGGAAGGTTTGGAGGCCTATCCTGGGAAAGGAAATATCTTCCCATCAAAACTAGACAGAAGCATTCTCAGAAACTTCTTAGTGATGTGCGCATTCAAGTCACAGAGTTGAAGCTTCCTTTTGATATAGCAGTTTTGAACCACTCTTTTAGTAGAATCTGCAGGTGGATGTTTGGAGAGCTAAGAGGCCAACACTGGAAAAGGAAATCTCTTCACGTAAAAACTAGACGGAAGCATTCTCAGAAACTTCAATGGGCTTTACGCATTCAACTCACAGAGTGCAATGTTGCTTTTGAGAGCGCAGTTTTAAAACACTGTTTTTGTAGAATTTGCTAGAGGATGTTTGGAGCGATGTGAGGCCTTTGCTGGAAAAGGAAATATCTTCACATAAAACCTGGACAGAAGCATTCTCAGAAACTCCTTTGTGATGAGTGCATTCAAATCACACACTTGAACCTTCCTTTGGAAAGAGCAGTTTTGAAACACTCTTTCTGAAGAATCTGCAAGTGGATATTTGGAGCGATTTGAGGCCTATGCTGGAAATGAAATATCTTCACCTAAAAACTAGACGGAAGCATTCTCAGAAACTCCTTTGTGATGAGTGCATTCAACTCACAGAGTTGAAGCTTCCTTTTGATAGAGCAGTTTTGAAACACTCTTTTAGCAGCATCTGCAGGTGGATATTTGGAGCGCTTTGAGGCCAAGGCTGGAAAACGAAATATCATCACATAAAAACTCGACAGAAGCATTCTCTGAAACTTCTTTGTGATGAGTGCATTCAACTCACAGACTCGAACGTTTCTTTTGATAGAACAGTTTAGAAACACTCCTTTTGTAGAATCTGCAAGTGTTTATTTGGAGCGCTTGGAGGCCTATGTTGGAAAAGGACATATCTTCACATCAAAAGTAGACAGACGCATTCTCAGAAACTTCTTTGTGATGAGTGCATTGAACTCACGGAGTTGAACCTACCTATTGATAGAGAAGTTTGGAAACACCCTTTTTGTAGAATCTGCAAGTGAATATTTGGCGCGATTTGAGGCCTATGCAGGAAACGGAAATATCTTCACATGAAAACTAGACAGATGAATTCTCAGAAACGTCTTTGTGATGAGTGCATTCAACTCACAGACTTGAAGCTTCCTTTTGAAAGAGCAGTTTCGAAACACTCTTTTTGTAGAATCTGCAAGTGGATATTTGGAGCGCTTTGAGGGCTATGCTGGAAAAGTTAATACCTTCACCTAAAAACTAGACAGACGCAAACCCAGAAACTTCTTTGTGACGTGTGCATTGAACTCACAGAGTTGAACCTTTCTTTTGATACAGAAGTTTTGAAACACTCTTTTCGTAGAATCTTCAAGTGGATGGATGGAGTGATTTGAGGCCTATGCTGGAAAAGGAAATACCTTCACGTAGAAACGAGACAAAAGCATTCTCAGAAAGTTCCCTGTGCTTTGTGCATTCAACTCACAGAGTTGAACATTCCCTTTGATAGAGCAGTTTTGAAACACTCTTTTTGTAGAATCTGCAAGTGGATATTTGGAGCGCTTTGAGGCCTCTGCCGCCAAAGGAATTATCATTGCATAAAAACTAGATGGAAGCGTTCTCAGAAACTTCCTTGTGATGAGTGCATTCAACTCGCAGAGTGGAACCTTCCTTTCGATAGACCAGTTTTGAAACACTGTTTTTGTAGAATCCGCAAGTGGCTATTTGGAGCTCTTTGAGGCTTATGCTGGAAAAGGAAATATCTTCGTCTACAAACTAGACAGAAGCATTCTCAGAAACTTCTTTGTCATGTGGGGATTGAACTCACAGAGTTGAACATTCCTTTACATAGAGCAGTTTTGCAACACCCTTTCGGTGGAAAGTGAAAGTGCTTATCTGGTGCGATGGCGGCATCTAGTGGATAAGGAAATACATTCAGATGAAAACAAGATACATCCATTCTCAGAAACTTCTTTGTGATGACTGCATTCTACTCACAGAGTTGAACCTTCCTTTTGATAGAGCAGTTTTGAAACACTCTTTTTGTGGAATCTGCAAGTGGCTATTTGGAGCGCTTTGAGGCCTATGCTGGAAAAGGAAATCTCTTCACATAAAACCTAGACAGAAGTATTCCCAGAAAGTTTTTCTGATGTGCGCATTCAACTCACCGAGTTGAACCTTCCTTTAGATAGAGCAGTTTGGAAACACTCTGTCTGTAGTACCTGCGAGTGGATATTTGGTGTGCTTTGAGTGCTACACTGTAAAAGCAAATATCTTCACTTGGAATCTAAACAGAAGAATTCTCAGAGACTTCCCTGTGCTCTCTGCATTCCACTCACAGAGTTGAACCTTCCTTTTGATAGAACAGTTTTGAAACACTCTTGTGGTAGAATCTGCAAGTCGATATTTGGAAGGTTTGGAGGCCTATCCTGGGAAAGGAAATATCTTCCCATCAAAACTAGACAGAAGCATTCTCAGAAACTTCTTAGTGATGTGCGCATTCAAGTCACAGAGTTGAAGCTTCCTTTTGATATAGCAGTTTTGAACCACTCTTTTAGTAGAATCTGCAGGTGGATGTTTGGAGAGCTAAGAGGCCAACACTGGAAAAGGAAATCTCTTCACGTAAAAACTAGACGGAAGCATTCTCAGAAACTTCAATGGGCTTTACGCATTCAACTCACAGAGTGCAATGTTGCTTTTGAGAGCGCAGTTTTAAAACACTGTTTTTGTAGAATTTGCTAGAGGATGTTTGGAGCGATGTGAGGCCTTTGCTGGAAAAGGAAATATCTTCACATAAAACCTGGACAGAAGCATTCTCAGAAACTCCTTTGTGATGAGTGCATTCAAATCACACACTTGAACCTTCCTTTGGAAAGAGCAGTTTTGAAACACTCTTTCTGAAGAATCTGCAAGTGGATATTTGGAGCGATTTGAGGCCTATGCTGGAAATGAAATATCTTCACCTAAAAACTAGACGGAAGCATTCTCAGAAACTCCTTTGTGATGAGTGCATTCAACTCACAGAGTTGAAGCTTCCTTTTGATAGAGCAGTTTTGAAACACTCTTTTAGCAGCATCTGCAGGTGGATATTTGGAGCGCTTTGAGGCCAAGGCTGGAAAACGAAATATCATCACATAAAAACTCGACAGAAGCATTCTCTGAAACTCCTTTGTGATGAGTGCATTCAACTCACAGACTCGAACGTTTCTTTTGATAGAACAGTTTAGAAACACTCCTTTTGTAGAATCTGCAAGTGTTTATTTGGAGCGCTTGGAGGCCTATGTTGGAAAAGGACATATCTTCACATCAAAAGTAGACAGACGCATTCTCAGAAACTTCTTTGTGATGAGTGCACTGAACTCACGGAGTTGAACCTACCTATTGATAGAGAAGTTTGGAAACACCCTTTTTGTAGAATCTGCAAGTGAATATTTGGCGCGATTTGAGGCCTATGCAGGAAACGGAAATATCTTCACATGAAAACTAGACAGATGAATTCTCAGAAACGTCTTTGTGATGAGTGCATTCAACTCACAGACTTGAAGCTTCCTTTTGAAAGAGCAGTTTCGAAACACTCTTTTTGTAGAATCTGCAAGTGGATATTTGGAGCGCTTTGAGGGCTATGCTGGAAAAGTTAATACCTTCACCTAAAAACTAGACAGACGCAAACCCAGAAACTTCTTTGTGACGTGTGCATTGAACTCACAGAGTTGAACCTTTCTTTTGATACAGAAGTTTTGAAACACTCTTTTCGTAGAATCTTCAAGTGGATGGATGGAGTGATTTGAGGCCTATGCTGGAAAAGGAAATACCTTCACGTAGAAACGAGACAAAAGCATTCTCAGAAAGTTCCCTGTGCTTTGTGCATTCAACTCACAGAGTTGAACATTCCCTTTGATAGAGCAGTTTTGAAACACTCTTTTTGTAGAATCTGCAAGTGGATATTTGGAGCGCTTTGAGGCCTCTGCCGCCAAAGGAATTATCATTGCATAAAAACTAGATGGAAGCGTTCTCAGAAACTTCCTTGTGATGAGTGCATTCAACTCGCAGAGTGGAACCTTCCTTTCGATAGACCAGTTTTGAAACACTGTTTTTGTAGAATCCGCAAGTGGCTATTTGGAGCTCTTTGAGGCTTATGCTGGAAAAGGAAATATCTTCGTCTACAAACTAGACAGAAGCATTCTCAGAAACTTCTTTGTCATGTGGGGATTGAACTCACAGAGTTGAACATTCCTTTACATAGAGCAGTTTTGCAACACCCTTTCGGTGGAAAGTGAAAGTGCTTATCTGGTGCGATGGCGGCATCTAGTGGATAAGGAAATACATTCAGATGAAAACAAGATACATCCATTCTCAGAAACTTCTTTGTGATGACTGCATTCTACTCACAGAGTTGAACCTTCCTTTTGATAGAGCAGTTTTGAAACACTCTTTTTGTGGAATCTGCAAGTGGCTATTTGGAGCGCTTTGAGGCCTATGCTGGAAAAGGAAATCTCTTCACATAAAACCTAGACAGAAGTATTCCCAGAAAGTTTTTCTGATGTGCGCATTCAACTCACCGAGTTGAACCTTCCTTTAGATAGAGCAGTTTGGAAACACTCTGTCTGTAGTACCTGCGAGTGGATATTTGGAGTGCTTTGAGTGCTACACTGTAAAAGCAAATATCTTCACTTGGAATCTAGACAGAAGAATTCTCAGAGACTTCCCTGTGCTCTCTGCATTCCACTCACAGAGTTGAACCTTCCTTTTGATAGAACAGTTTTGAAACACTCTTGTGGTAGAATCTGCAAGTCGATATTTGGAAGGTTTGGAGGCCTATCCTGGGAAAGGAAATATCTTCCCATCAAAACTAGACAGAAGCATTCTCAGAAACTTCTTAGTGATGTGCGCATTCAAGTCACAGAGTTGAAGCTTCCTTTTGATATAGCAGTTTTGAACCACTCTTTTAGTAGAATCTGCAGGTGGATGTTTGGAGAGCTAAGAGGCCAACACTGGAAAAGGAAATCTCTTCACGTAAAAACTAGACGGAAGCATTCTCAGAAACTTCAATGGGCTTTACGCATTCAACTCACAGAGTGCAATGTTGCTTTTGAGAGCGCAGTTTTAAAACACTGTTTTTGTAGAATTTGCTAGAGGATGTTTGGAGCGATGTGAGGCCTTTGCTGGAAAAGGAAATATCTTCACATAAAACCTGGACAGAAGCATTCTCAGAAACTCCTTTGTGATGAGTGCATTCAAATCACACACTTGAACCTTCCTTTGGAAAGAGCAGTTTTGAAACACTCTTTCTGAAGAATCTGCAAGTGGATATTTGGAGCGATTTGAGGCCTATGCTGGAAATGAAATATCTTCACCTAAAAACTAGACGGAAGCATTCTCAGAAACTCCTTTGTGATGAGTGCATTCAACTCACAGAGTTGAAGCTTCCTTTTGATAGAGCAGTTTTGAAACACTCTTTTAGCAGCATCTGCAGGTGGATATTTGGAGCGCTTTGAGGCCAAGGCTGGAAAACGAAATATCATCACATAAAAACTCGACAGAAGCATTCTCTGAAACTCCTTTGTGATGAGTGCATTCAACTCACAGACTCGAACGTTTCTTTTGATAGAACAGTTTAGAAACACTCCTTTTGTAGAATCTGCAAGTGTTTATTTGGAGCGCTTGGAGGCCTATGTTGGAAAAGGACATATCTTCACATCAAAAGTAGACAGACGCATTCTCAGAAACTTCTTTGTGATGAGTGCATTGAACTCACGGAGTTGAACCTACCTATTGATAGAGAAGTTTGGAAACACCCTTTTTGTAGAATCTGCAAGTGAATATTTGGCGCGATTTGAGGCCTATGCAGGAAACGGAAATATCTTCACATGAAAACTAGACAGATGAATTCTCAGAAACGTCTTTGTGATGAGTGCATTCAACTCACAGACTTGAAGCTTCCTTTTGAAAGAGCAGTTTCGAAACACTCTTTTTGTAGAATCTGCAAGTGGATATTTGGAGCGCTTTGAGGGCTATGCTGGAAAAGTTAATACCTTCACCTAAAAACTAGACAGACGCAAACCCAGAAACTTCTTTGTGACGTGTGCATTGAACTCACAGAGTTGAACCTTTCTTTTGATACAGAAGTTTTGAAACACTCTTTTCGTAGAATCTTCAAGTGGATGGATGGAGTGATTTGAGGCCTATGCTGGAAAAGGAAATACCTTCACGTAGAAACGAGACAAAAGCATTCTCAGAAAGTTCCCTCTGCTTTGTGCATTCAACTCACAGAGTTGAACATTCCCTTTGATAGAGCAGTTTTGAAACACTCTTTTTGTAGAATCTGCAAGTGGATATTTGGAGCGCTTTGAGGCCTCTGCCGCCAAAGGAATTATCATTGCATAAAAACTAGATGGAAGCGTTCTCAGAAACTTCCTTGTGATGAGTGCATTCAACTCGCAGAGTGGAACCTTCCTTTCGATAGACCAGTTTTGAAACACTGTTTTTGTGGAATCCGCAAGTGGCTATTTGGAGCTCTTTGAGGCTTATGCTGGAAAGGGAAATATCTTCGTCTACAAACTAGACAGAAGCATTCTCAGAAACTTCTTTGTCATGTGGGGATTGAACTCACAGAGTTGAACATTCCTTTACATAGAGCAGTTTTGCAACACCCTTTCGGTGGAAAGTGAAAGTGCTTATCTGGTGCGATGGCGGCATCTAGTGGATAAGGAAATACATTCAGATGAAAACAAGATACATCCATTCTCAGAAACTTCTTTGTGATGACTGCATTCTACTCACAGAGTTGAACCTTCCTTTTGATAGAGCAGTTTTGAAACACTCTTTTTGTGGAATCTGCAAGTGGCTATTTGGAGCGCTTTGAGGCCTATGCTGGAAAAGGAAATCTCTTCACATAAAACCTAGACAGAAGTATTCCCAGAAAGTTTTTCTGATGTGCGCATTCAACTCACCGAGTTGAACCTTCCTTTAGATAGAGCAGTTTGGAAACACTCTGTCTGTAGTACCTGCGAGTGGATATTTGGAGTGCTTTGAGTGCTACACTGTAAAAGCAAATATCTTCACTTGGAATCTAGACAGAAGAATTCTCAGAGACTTCCCTGTGCTCTCTGCATTCCACTCACAGAGTTGAACCTTCCTTTTGATAGAACAGTTTTGAAACACTCTTGTGGTAGAATCTGCAAGTCGATATTTGGAAGGTTTGGAGGCCTATCCTGGGAAAGGAAATATCTTCCCATCAAAACTAGACAGAAGCATTCTCAGAAACTTCTTAGTGATGTGCGCATTCAAGTCACAGAGTTGAAGCTTCCTTTTGATATAGCAGTTTTGAACCACTCTTTTAGTAGAATCTGCAGGTGGATGTTTGGAGAGCTAAGAGGCCAACACTGGAAAAGGAAATCTCTTCACGTAAAAACTAGACGGAAGCATTCTCAGAAACTTCAATGGGCTTTACGCATTCAACTCACAGAGTGCAATGTTGCTTTTGAGAGCGCAGTTTTAAAACACTGTTTTTGTAGAATTTGCTAGAGGATGTTTGGAGCGATGTGAGGCCTTTGCTGGAAAAGGAAATATCTTCACATAAAACCTGGACAGAAGCATTCTCAGAAACTCCTTTGTGATGAGTGCATTCAAATCACACACTTGAACCTTCCTTTGGAAAGAGCAGTTTTGAAACACTCTTTCTGAAGAATCTGCAAGTGGATATTTGGAGCGATTTGAGGCCTATGCTGGAAATGAAATATCTTCACCTAAAAACTAGACGGAAGCATTCTCAGAAACTCCTTTGTGATGAGTGCATTCAACTCACAGAGTTGAAGCTTCCTTTTGATAGAGCAGTTTTGAAACACTCTTTTAGCAGCATCTGCAGGTGGATATTTGGAGCGCTTTGAGGCCAAGGCTGGAAAACGAAATATCATCACATAAAAACTCGACAGAAGCATTCTCTGAAACTCCTTTGTGATGAGTGCATTCAACTCACAGACTCGAACGTTTCTTTTGATAGAACAGTTTAGAAACACTCCTTTTGTAGAATCTGCAAGTGTTTATTTGGAGCGCTTGGAGGCCTATGTTGGAAAAGGACATATCTTCACATCAAAAGTAGACAGACGCATTCTCAGAAACTTCTTTGTGATGAGTGCATTGAACTCACGGAGTTGAACCTACCTATTGATAGAGAAGTTTGGAAACACCCTTTTTGTAGAATCTGCAAGTGAATATTTGGCGCGATTTGAGGCCTATGCAGGAAACGGAAATATCTTCACATGAAAACTAGACAGATGAATTCTCAGAAACGTCTTTGTGATGAGTGCATTCAACTCACAGACTTGAAGCTTCCTTTTGAAAGAGCAGTTTCGAAACACTCTTTTTGTAGAATCTGCAAGTGGATATTTGGAGCGCTTTGAGGGCTATGCTGGAAAAGTTAATACCTTCACCTAAAAACTAGACAGACGCAAACCCAGAAACTTCTTTGTGACGTGTGCATTGAACTCACAGAGTTGAACCTTTCTTTTGATACAGAAGTTTTGAAACACTCTTTTCGTAGAATCTTCAAGTGGATGGATGGAGTGATTTGAGGCCTATGCTGGAAAAGGAAATACCTTCACGTAGAAACGAGACAAAAGCATTCTCAGAAAGTTCCCTGTGCTTTGTGCATTCAACTCACAGAGTTGAACATTCCCTTTGATAGAGCAGTTTTGAAACACTCTTTTTGTAGAATCTGCAAGTGGATATTTGGAGCGCTTTGAGGCCTCTGCCGCCAAAGGAATTATCATTGCATAAAAACTAGATGGAAGCGTTCTCAGAAACTTCCTTGTGATGAGTGCATTCAACTCGCAGAGTGGAACCTTCCTTTCGATAGACCAGTTTTGAAACACTGTTTTTGTAGAATCCGCAAGTGGCTATTTGGAGCTCTTTGAGGCTTATGCTGGAAAAGGAAATATCTTCGTCTACAAACTAGACAGAAGCATTCTCAGAAACTTCTTTGTCATGTGGGGATTGAACTCACAGAGTTGAACATTCCTTTACATAGAGCAGTTTTGCAACACCCTTTCGGTGGAAAGTGAAAGTGCTTATCTGGTGCGATGGCGGCATCTAGTGGATAAGGAAATACATTCAGATGAAAACAAGATACATCCATTCTCAGAAACTTCTTTGTGATGACTGCATTCTACTCACAGAGTTGAACCTTCCTTTTGATAGAGCAGTTTTGAAACACTCTTTTTGTGGAATCTGCAAGTGGCTATTTGGAGCGCTTTGAGGCCTATGCTGGAAAAGGAAATCTCTTCACATAAAACCTAGACAGAAGTATTCCCAGAAAGTTTTTCTGATGTGCGCATTCAACTCACCGAGTTGAACCTTCCTTTAGATAGAGCAGTTTGGAAACACTCTGTCTGTAGTACCTGCGAGTGGATATTTGGTGTGCTTTGAGTGCTACACTGTAAAAGCAAATATCTTCACTTGGAATCTAGACAGAAGAATTCTCAGAGACTTCCCTGTGCTCTCTGCATTCCACTCACAGAGTTGAACCTTCCTTTTGATAGAACAGTTTTGAAACACTCTTGTGGTAGAATCTGCAAGTCGATATTTGGAAGGTTTGGAGGCCTATCCTGGGAAAGGAAATATCTTCCCATCAAAACTAGACAGAAGCATTCTCAGAAACTTCTTAGTGATGTGCGCATTCAAGTCACAGAGTTGAAGCTTCCTTTTGATATAGCAGTTTTGAACCACTCTTTTAGTAGAATCTGCAGGTGGATGTTTGGAGAGCTAAGAGGCCAACACTGGAAAAGGAAATCTCTTCACGTAAAAACTAGACGGAAGCATTCTCAGAAACTTCAATGGGCTTTACGCATTCAACTCACAGAGTGCAATGTTGCTTTTGAGAGCGCAGTTTTAAAACACTGTTTTTGTAGAATTTGCTAGAGGATGTTTGGAGCGATGTGAGGCCTTTGCTGGAAAAGGAAATATCTTCACATAAAACCTGGACAGAAGCATTCTCAGAAACTCCTTTGTGATGAGTGCATTCAAATCACACACTTGAACCTTCCTTTGGAAAGAGCAGTTTTGAAACACTCTTTCTGAAGAATCTGCAAGTGGATATTTGGAGCGATTTGAGGCCTATGCTGGAAATGAAATATCTTCACCTAAAAACTAGACGGAAGCATTCTCAGAAACTCCTTTGTGATGAGTGCATTCAACTCACAGAGTTGAAGCTTCCTTTTGATAGAGCAGTTTTGAAACACTCTTTTAGCAGCATCTGCAGGTGGATATTTGGAGCGCTTTGAGGCCAAGGCTGGAAAACGAAATATCATCACATAAAAACTCGACAGAAGCATTCTCTGAAACTCCTTTGTGATGAGTGCATTCAACTCACAGACTCGAACGTTTCTTTTGATAGAACAGTTTAGAAACACTCCTTTTGTAGAATCTGCAAGTGTTTATTTGGAGCGCTTGGAGGCCTATGTTGGAAAAGGACATATCTTCACATCAAAAGTAGACAGACGCATTCTCAGAAACTTCTTTGTGATGAGTGCATTGAACTCACGGAGTTGAACCTACCTATTGATAGAGAAGTTTGGAAACACCCTTTTTGTAGAATCTGCAAGTGAATATTTGGCGCGATTTGAGGCCTATGCAGGAAACGGAAATATCTTCACATGAAAACTAGACAGATGAATTCTCAGAAACGTCTTTGTGATGAGTGCATTCAACTCACAGACTTGAAGCTTCCTTTTGAAAGAGCAGTTTCGAAACACTCTTTTTGTAGAATCTGCAAGTGGATATTTGGAGCGCTTTGAGGGCTATGCTGGAAAAGTTAATACCTTCACCTAAAAACTAGACAGACGCAAACCCAGAAACTTCTTTGTGACGTGTGCATTGAACTCACAGAGTTGAACCTTTCTTTTGATACAGAAGTTTTGAAACACTCTTTTCGTAGAATCTTCAAGTGGATGGATGGAGTGATTTGAGGCCTATGCTGGAAAAGGAAATACCTTCACGTAGAAACGAGACAAAAGCATTCTCAGAAAGTTCCCTGTGCTTTGTGCATTCAACTCACAGAGTTGAACATTCCCTTTGATAGAGCAGTTTTGAAACACTCTTTTTGTAGAATCTGCAAGTGGATATTTGGAGCGCTTTGAGGCCTCTGCCGCCAAAGGAATTATCATTGCATAAAAACTAGATGGAAGCGTTCTCAGAAACTTCCTTGTGATGAGTGCATTCAACTCGCAGAGTGGAACCTTCCTTTCGATAGACCAGTTTTGAAACACTGTTTTTGTAGAATCCGCAAGTGGCTATTTGGAGCTCTTTGAGGCTTATGCTGGAAAAGGAAATATCTTCGTCTACAAACTAGACAGAAGCATTCTCAGAAACTTCTTTGTCATGTGGGGATTGAACTCACAGAGTTGAACATTCCTTTACATAGAGCAGTTTTGCAACACCCTTTCGGTGGAAAGTGAAAGTGCTTATCTGGTGCGATGGCGGCATCTAGTGGATAAGGAAATACATTCAGATGAAAACAAGATACATCCATTCTCAGAAACTTCTTTGTGATGACTGCATTCTACTCACAGAGTTGAACCTTCCTTTTGATAGAGCAGTTTTGAAACACTCTTTTTGTGGAATCTGCAAGTGGCTATTTGGAGCGCTTTGAGGCCTATGCTGGAAAAGGAAATCTCTTCACATAAAACCTAGACAGAAGTATTCCCAGAAAGTTTTTCTGATGTGCGCATTCAACTCACCGAGTTGAACCTTCCTTTAGATAGAGCAGTTTGGAAACACTCTGTCTGTAGTACCTGCGAGTGGATATTTGGAGTGCTTTGAGTGCTACACTGTAAAAGCAAATATCTTCACTTGGAATCTAGACAGAAGAATTCTCAGAGACTTCCCTGTGCTCTCTGCATTCCACTCACAGAGTTGAACCTTCCTTTTGATAGAACAGTTTTGAAACACTCTTGTGGTAGAATCTGCAAGTCGATATTTGGAAGGTTTGGAGGCCTATCCTGGGAAAGGAAATATCTTCCCATCAAAACTAGACAGAAGCATTCTCAGAAACTTCTTAGTGATGTGCGCATTCAAGTCACAGAGTTGAAGCTTCCTTTTGATATAGCAGTTTTGAACCACTCTTTTAGTAGAATCTGCAGGTGGATGTTTGGAGAGCTAAGAGGCCAACACTGGAAAAGGAAATCTCTTCACGTAAAAACTAGACGGAAGCATTCTCAGAAACTTCAATGGGCTTTACGCATTCAACTCACAGAGTGCAATGTTGCTTTTGAGAGCGCAGTTTTAAAACACTGTTTTTGTAGAATTTGCTAGAGGATGTTTGGAGCGATGTGAGGCCTTTGCTGGAAAACGAAATATCTTCACATAAAACCTGGACAGAAGCATTCTCAGAAACTCCTTTGTGATGAGTGCATTCAAATCACACACTTGAACCTTCCTTTGGAAAGAGCAGTTTTGAAACACTCTTTCTGAAGAATCTGCAAGTGGATATTTGGAGCGATTTGAGGCCTATGCTGGAAATGAAATATCTTCACCTAAAAACTAGACGGAAGCATTCTCAGAAACTCCTTTGTGATGAGTGCATTCAACTCACAGAGTTGAAGCTTCCTTTTGATAGAGCAGTTTTGAAACACTCTTTTAGCAGCATCTGCAGGTGGATATTTGGAGCGCTTTGAGGCCAAGGCTGGAAAACGAAATATCATCACATAAAAACTCGACAGAAGCATTCTCTGAAACTCCTTTGTGATGAGTGCATTCAACTCACAGACTCGAACGTTTCTTTTGATAGAACAGTTTAGAAACACTCCTTTTGTAGAATCTGCAAGTGTTTATTTGGAGCGCTTGGAGGCCTATGTTGGAAAAGGACATATCTTCACATCAAAAGTAGACAGACGCATTCTCAGAAACTTCTTTGTGATGAGTGCATTGAACTCACGGAGTTGAACCTACCTATTGATAGAGAAGTTTGGAAACACCCTTTTTGTAGAATCTGCAAGTGAATATTTGGCGCGATTTGAGGCCTATGCAGGAAACGGAAATATCTTCACATGAAAACTAGACAGATGAATTCTCAGAAACGTCTTTGTGATGAGTGCATTCAACTCACAGACTTGAAGCTTCCTTTTGAAAGAGCAGTTTCGAAACACTCTTTTTGTAGAATCTGCAAGTGGATATTTGGAGCGCTTTGAGGGCTATGCTGGAAAAGTTAATACCTTCACCTAGAAACTAGACAGACGCAAACCCAGAAACTTCTTTGTGACGTGTGCATTGAACTCACAGAGTTGAACCTTTCTTTTGATACAGAAGTTTTGAAACACTCTTTTCGTAGAATCTTCAAGTGGATGGATGGAGTGATTTGAGGCCTATGCTGGAAAAGGAAATACCTTCACGTAGAAACGAGACAAAAGCATTCTCAGAAAGTTCCCTGTGCTTTGTGCATTCAACTCACAGAGTTGAACATTCCCTTTGATAGAGCAGTTTTGAAACACTCTTTTTGTAGAATCTGCAAGTGGATATTTGGAGCGCTTTGAGGCCTCTGCCGCCAAAGGAATTATCATTGCATAAAAACTAGATGGAAGCGTTCTCAGAAACTTCCTTGTGATGAGTGCATTCAACTCGCAGAGTGGAACCTTCCTTTCGATAGACCAGTTTTGAAACACTGTTTTTGTAGAATCCGCAAGTGGCTATTTGGAGCTCTTTGAGGCTTATGCTGGAAAAGGAAATATCTTCGTCTACAAACTAGACAGAAGCATTCTCAGAAACTTCTTTGTCATGTGGGGATTGAACTCACAGAGTTGAACATTCCTTTACATAGAGCAGTTTTGCAACACCCTTTCGGTGGAAAGTGAAAGTGCTTATCTGGTGCGATGGCGGCATCTAGTGGATAAGGAAATACATTCAGATGAAAACAAGATACATCCATTCTCAGAAACTTCTTTGTGATGACTGCATTCTACTCACAGAGTTGAACCTTCCTTTTGATAGAGCAGTTTTGAAACACTCTTTTTGTGGAATCTGCAAGTGGCTATTTGGAGCGCTTTGAGGCCTATGCTGGAAAAGGAAATCTCTTCACATAAAACCTAGACAGAAGTATTCCCAGAAAGTTTTTCTGATGTGCGCATTCAACTCACCGAGTTGAACCTTCCTTTAGATAGAGCAGTTTGGAAACACTCTGTCTGTAGTACCTGCGAGTGGATATTTGGAGTGCTTTGAGTGCTACACTGTAAAAGCAAATATCTTCACTTGGAATCTAGACAGAAGAATTCTCAGAGACTTCCCTGTGCTCTCTGCATTCCACTCACAGAGTTGAACCTTCCTTTTGATAGAACAGTTTTGAAACACTCTTGTGGTAGAATCTGCAAGTCGATATTTGGAAGGTTTGGAGGCCTATCCTGGGAAAGGAAATATCTTCCCATCAAAACTAGACAGAAGCATTCTCAGAAACTTCTTAGTGATGTGCGCATTCAAGTCACAGAGTTGAAGCTTCCTTTTGATATAGCAGTTTTGAACCACTCTTTTAGTAGAATCTGCAGGTGGATGTTTGGAGAGCTAAGAGGCCAACACTGGAAAAGGAAATCTCTTCACGTAAAAACTAGACGGAAGCATTCTCAGAAACTTCAATGGGCTTTACGCATTCAACTCACAGAGTGCAATGTTGCTTTTGAGAGCGCAGTTTTAAAACACTGTTTTTGTAGAATTTGCTAGAGGATGTTTGGAGCGATGTGAGGCCTTTGCTGGAAAAGGAAATATCTTCACATAAAACCTGGACAGAAGCATTCTCAGAAACTCCTTTGTGATGAGTGCATTCAAATCACACACTTGAACCTTCCTTTGGAAAGAGCAGTTTTGAAACACTCTTTCTGAAGAATCTGCAAGTGGATATTTGGAGCGATTTGAGGCCTATGCTGGAAATGAAATATCTTCACCTAAAAACTAGACGGAAGCATTCTCAGAAACTCCTTTGTGATGAGTGCATTCAACTCACAGAGTTGAAGCTTCCTTTTGATAGAGCAGTTTTGAAACACTCTTTTAGCAGCATCTGCAGGTGGATATTTGGAGCGCTTTGAGGCCAAGGCTGGAAAACGAAATATCATCACATAAAAACTCGACAGAAGCATTCTCTGAAACTCCTTTGTGATGAGTGCATTCAACTCACAGACTCGAACGTTTCTTTTGATAGAACAGTTTAGAAACACTCCTTTTGTAGAATCTGCAAGTGTTTATTTGGAGCGCTTGGAGGCCTATGTTGGAAAAGGACATATCTTCACATCAAAAGTAGACAGACGCATTCTCAGAAACTTCTTTGTGATGAGTGCATTGAACTCACAGAGTTGAACCTACCTATTGATAGAGAAGTTTGGAAACACCCTTTTTGTAGAATCTGCAAGTGAATATTTGGCGCGATTTGAGGCCTATGCAGGAAACGGAAATATCTTCACATGAAAACTAGACAGATGAATTCTCAGAAACGTCTTTGTGATGAGTGCATTCAACTCACAGACTTGAAGCTTCCTTTTGAAAGAGCAGTTTCGAAACACTCTTTTTGTAGAATCTGCAAGTGGATATTTGGAGCGCTTTGAGGGCTATGCTGGAAAAGTTAATACCTTCACCTAAAAACTAGACAGACGCAAACCCAGAAACTTCTTTGTGACGTGTGCATTGAACTCACAGAGTTGAACCTTTCTTTTGATACAGAAGTTTTGAAACACTCTTTTCGTAGAATCTTCAAGTGGATGGATGGAGTGATTTGAGGCCTATGCTGGAAAAGGAAATACCTTCACGTAGAAACGAGACAAAAGCATTCTCAGAAAGTTCCCTGTGCTTTGTGCATTCAACTCACAGAGTTGAACATTCCCTTTGATAGAGCAGTTTTGAAACACTCTTTTTGTAGAATCTGCAAGTGGATATTTGGAGCGCTTTGAGGCCTCTGCCGCCAAAGGAATTATCATTGCATAAAAACTAGATGGAAGCGTTCTCAGAAACTTCCTTGTGATGAGTGCATTCAACTCGCAGAGTGGAACCTTCCTTTCGATAGACCAGTTTTGAAACACTGTTTTTGTAGAATCCGCAAGTGGCTATTTGGAGCTCTTTGAGGCTTATGCTGGAAAAGGAAATATCTTCGTCTACAAACTAGACAGAAGCATTCTCAGAAACTTCTTTGTCATGTGGGGATTGAACTCACAGAGTTGAACATTCCTTTACATAGAGCAGTTTTGCAACACCCTTTCGGTGGAAAGTGAAAGTGCTTATCTGGTGCGATGGCGGCATCTAGTGGATAAGGAAATACATTCAGATGAAAACAAGATACATCCATTCTCAGAAACTTCTTTGTGATGACTGCATTCTACTCACAGAGTTGAACCTTCCTTTTGATAGAGCAGTTTTGAAACACTCTTTTTGTGGAATCTGCAAGTGGCTATTTGGAGCGCTTTGAGGCCTATGCTGGAAAAGGAAATCTCTTCACATAAAACCTAGACAGAAGTATTCCCAGAAAGTTTTTCTGATGTGCGCATTCAACTCACCGAGTTGAACCTTCCTTTAGATAGAGCAGTTTGGAAACACTCTGTCTGTAGTACCTGCGAGTGGATATTTGGAGTGCTTTGAGTGCTACACTGTAAAAGCAAATATCTTCACTTGGAATCTAGACAGAAGAATTCTCAGAGACTTCCCTGTGCTCTCTGCATTCCACTCACAGAGTTGAACCTTCCTTTTGATAGAACAGTTTTGAAACACTCTTGTGGTAGAATCTGCAAGTCGATATTTGGAAGGTTTGGAGGCCTATCCTGGGAAAGGAAATATCTTCCCATCAAAACTAGACAGAAGCATTCTCAGAAACTTCTTAGTGATGTGCGCATTCAAGTCACAGAGTTGAAGCTTCCTTTTGATATAGCAGTTTTGAACCACTCTTTTAGTAGAATCTGCAGGTGGATGTTTGGAGAGCTAAGAGGCCAACACTGGAAAAGGAAATCTCTTCACGTAAAAACTAGACGGAAGCATTCTCAGAAACTTCAATGGGCTTTACGCATTCAACTCACAGAGTGCAATGTTGCTTTTGAGAGCGCAGTTTTAAAACACTGTTTTTGTAGAATTTGCTAGAGGATGTTTGGAGCGATGTGAGGCCTTTGCTGGAAAAGGAAATATCTTCACATAAAACCTGGACAGAAGCATTCTCAGAAACTCCTTTGTGATGAGTGCATTCAAATCACACACTTGAACCTTCCTTTGGAAAGAGCAGTTTTGAAACACTCTTTCTGAAGAATCTGCAAGTGGATATTTGGAGCGATTTGAGGCCTATGCTGGAAATGAAATATCTTCACCTAAAAACTAGACGGAAGCATTCTCAGAAACTCCTTTGTGATGAGTGCATTCAACTCACAGAGTTGAAGCTTCCTTTTGATAGAGCAGTTTTGAAACACTCTTTTAGCAGCATCTGCAGGTGGATATTTGGAGCGCTTTGAGGCCAAGGCTGGAAAACGAAATATCATCACATAAAAACTCGACAGAAGCATTCTCTGAAACTCCTTTGTGATGAGTGCATTCAACTCACAGACTCGAACGTTTCTTTTGATAGAACAGTTTAGAAACACTCCTTTTGTAGAATCTGCAAGTGTTTATTTGGAGCGCTTGGAGGCCTATGTTGGAAAAGGACATATCTTCACATCAAAAGTAGACAGACGCATTCTCAGAAACTTCTTTGTGATGAGTGCATTGAACTCACGGAGTTGAACCTACCTATTGATAGAGAAGTTTGGAAACACCCTTTTTGTAGAATCTGCAAGTGAATATTTGGCGCGATTTGAGGCCTATGCAGGAAACGGAAATATCTTCACATGAAAACTAGACAGATGAATTCTCAGAAACGTCTTTGTGATGAGTGCATTCAACTCACAGACTTGAAGCTTCCTTTTGAAGGAGCAGTTTCGAAACACTCTTTTTGTAGAATCTGCAAGTGGATATTTGGAGCGCTTTGAGGGCTATGCTGGAAAAGTTAATACCTTCACCTAAAAACTAGACAGACGCAAACCCAGAAACTTCTTTGTGACGTGTGCATTGAACTCACAGAGTTGAACCTTTCTTTTGATACAGAAGTTTTGAAACACTCTTTTCGTAGAATCTTCAAGTGGATGGATGGAGTGATTTGAGGCCTATGCTGGAAAAGGAAATACCTTCACGTAGAAACGAGACAAAAGCATTCTCAGAAAGTTCCCTGTGCTTTGTGCATTCAACTCACAGAGTTGAACATTCCCTTTGATAGAGCAGTTTTGAAACACTCTTTTTGTAGAATCTGCAAGTGGATATTTGGAGCGCTTTGAGGCCTCTGCCGCCAAAGGAATTATCATTGCATAAAAACTAGATGGAAGCGTTCTCAGAAACTTCCTTGTGATGAGTGCATTCAACTCGCAGAGTGGAACCTTCCTTTCGATAGACCAGTTTTGAAACACTGTTTTTGTAGAATCCGCAAGTGGCTATTTGGAGCTCTTTGAGGCTTATGCTGGAAAAGGAAATATCTTCGTCTACAAACTAGACAGAAGCATTCTCAGAAACTTCTTTGTCATGTGGGGATTGAACTCACAGAGTTGAACATTCCTTTACATAGAGCAGTTTTGCAACACCCTTTCGGTGGAAAGTGAAAGTGCTTATCTGGTGCGATGGCGGCATCTAGTGGATAAGGAAATACATTCAGATGAAAACAAGATACATCCATTCTCAGAAACTTCTTTGTGATGACTGCATTCTACTCACAGAGTTGAACCTTCCTTTTGATAGAGCAGTTTTGAAACACTCTTTTTGTGGAATCTGCAAGTGGCTATTTGGAGCGCTTTGAGGCCTATGCTGGAAAAGGAAATCTCTTCACATAAAACCTAGACAGAAGTATTCCCAGAAAGTTTTTCTGATGTGCGCATTCAACTCACCGAGTTGAACCTTCCTTTAGATAGAGCAGTTTGGAAACACTCTGTCTGTAGTACCTGCGAGTGGATATTTGGAGTGCTTTGAGTGCTACACTGTAAAAGCAAATATCTTCACTTGGAATCTAGACAGAAGAATTCTCAGAGACTTCCCTGTGCTCTCTGCATTCCACTCACAGAGTTGAACCTTCCTTTTGATAGAACAGTTTTGAAACACTCTTGTGGTAGAATCTGCAAGTCGATATTTGGAAGGTTTGGAGGCCTATCCTGGGAAAGGAAATATCTTCCCATCAAAACTAGACAGAAGCATTCTCAGAAACTTCTTAGTGATGTGCGCATTCAAGTCACAGAGTTGAAGCTTCCTTTTGATATAGCAGTTTTGAACCACTCTTTTAGTAGAATCTGCAGGTGGATGTTTGGAGAGCTAAGAGGCCAACACTGGAAAAGGAAATCTCTTCACGTAAAAACTAGACGGAAGCATTCTCAGAAACTTCAATGGGCTTTACGCATTCAACTCACAGAGTGCAATGTTGCTTTTGAGAGCGCAGTTTTAAAACACTGTTTTTGTAGAATTTGCTAGAGGATGTTTGGAGCGATGTGAGGCCTTTGCTGGAAAAGGAAATATCTTCACATAAAACCTGGACAGAAGCATTCTCAGAAACTCCTTTGTGATGAGTGCATTCAAATCACACACTTGAACCTTCCTTTGGAAAGAGCAGTTTTGAAACACTCTTTCTGAAGAATCTGCAAGTGGATATTTGGAGCGATTTGAGGCCTATGCTGGAAATGAAATATCTTCACCTAAAAACTAGACGGAAGCATTCTCAGAAACTCCTTTGTGATGAGTGCATTCAACTCACAGAGTTGAAGCTTCCTTTTGATAGAGCAGTTTTGAAACACTCTTTTAGCAGCATCTGCAGGTGGATATTTGGAGCGCTTTGAGGCCAAGGCTGGAAAACGAAATATCATCACATAAAAACTCGACAGAAGCATTCTCTGAAACTCCTTTGTGATGAGTGCATTCAACTCACAGACTCGAACGTTTCTTTTGATAGAACAGTTTAGAAACACTCCTTTTGTAGAATCTGCAAGTGTTTATTTGGAGCGCTTGGAGGCCTATGTTGGAAAAGGACATATCTTCACATCAAAAGTAGACAGACGCATTCTCAGAAACTTCTTTGTGATGAGTGCATTGAACTCACGGAGTTGAACCTACCTATTGATAGAGAAGTTTGGAAACACCCTTTTTGTAGAATCTGCAAGTGAATATTTGGCGCGATTTGAGGCCTATGCAGGAAACGGAAATATCTTCACATGAAAACTAGACAGATGAATTCTCAGAAACGTCTTTGTGATGAGTGCATTCAACTCACAGACTTGAAGCTTCCTTTTGAAAGAGCAGTTTCGAAACACTCTTTTTGTAGAATCTGCAAGTGGATATTTGGAGCGCTTTGAGGGCTATGCTGGAAAAGTTAATACCTTCACCTAAAAACTAGACAGACGCAAACCCAGAAACTTCTTTGTGACGTGTGCATTGAACTCACAGAGTTGAACCTTTCTTTTGATACAGAAGTTTTGAAACACTCTTTTCGTAGAATCTTCAAGTGGATGGATGGAGTGATTTGAGGCCTATGCTGGAAAAGGAAATACCTTCACGTAGAAACGAGACAAAAGCATTCTCAGAAAGTTCCCTGTGCTTTGTGCATTCAACTCACAGAGTTGAACATTCCCTTTGATAGAGCAGTTTTGAAACACTCTTTTTGTAGAATCTGCAAGTGGATATTTGGAGCGCTTTGAGGCCTCTGCCGCCAAAGGAATTATCATTGCATAAAAACTAGATGGAAGCGTTCTCAGAAACTTCCTTGTGATGAGTGCATTCAACTCGCAGAGTGGAACCTTCCTTTCGATAGACCAGTTTTGAAACACTGTTTTTGTAGAATCCGCAAGTGGCTATTTGGAGCTCTTTGAGGCTTATGCTGGAAAAGGAAATATCTTCGTCTACAAACTAGACAGAAGCATTCTCAGAAACTTCTTTGTCATGTGGGGATTGAACTCACAGAGTTGAACATTCCTTTACATAGAGCAGTTTTGCAACACCCTTTCGGTGGAAAGTGAAAGTGCTTATCTGGTGCGATGGCGGCATCTAGTGGATAAGGAAATACATTCAGATGAAAACAAGATACATCCATTCTCAGAAACTTCTTTGTGATGACTGCATTCTACTCACAGAGTTGAACCTTCCTTTTGATAGAGCAGTTTTGAAACACTCTTTTTGTGGAATCTGCAAGTGGCTATTTGGAGCGCTTTGAGGCCTATGCTGGAAAAGGAAATCTCTTCACATAAAACCTAGACAGAAGTATTCCCAGAAAGTTTTTCTGATGTGCGCATTCAACTCACCGAGTTGAACCTTCCTTTAGATAGAGCAGTTTGGAAACACTCTGTCTGTAGTACCTGCGAGTGGATATTTGGAGTGCTTTGAGTGCTACACTGTAAAAGCAAATATCTTCACTTGGAATCTAGACAGAAGAATTCTCAGAGACTTCCCTGTGCTCTCTGCATTCCACTCACAGAGTTGAACCTTCCTTTTGATAGAACAGTTTTGAAACACTCTTGTGGTCGAATCTGCAAGTCGATATTTGGAAGGTTTGGAGGCCTATCCTGGGAAAGGAAATATCTTCCCATCAAAACTAGACAGAAGCATTCTCAGAAACTTCTTAGTGATGTGCGCATTCAAGTCACAGAGTTGAAGCTTCCTTTTGATATAGCAGTTTTGAACCACTCTTTTAGTAGAATCTGCAGGTGGATGTTTGGAGAGCTAAGAGGCCAACACTGGAAAAGGAAATCTCTTCACGTAAAAACTAGACGGAAGCATTCTCAGAAACTTCAATGGGCTTTACGCATTCAACTCACAGAGTGCAATGTTGCTTTTGAGAGCGCAGTTTTAAAACACTGTTTTTGTAGAATTTGCTAGAGGATGTTTGGAGCGATGTGAGGCCTTTGCTGGAAAAGGAAATATCTTCACATAAAACCTGGACAGAAGCATTCTCAGAAACTCCTTTGTGATGAGTGCATTCAAATCACACACTTGAACCTTCCTTTGGAAAGAGCAGTTTTGAAACACTCTTTCTGAAGAATCTGCAAGTGGATATTTGGAGCGATTTGAGGCCTATGCTGGAAATGAAATATCTTCACCTAAAAACTAGACGGAAGCATTCTCAGAAACTCCTTTGTGATGAGTGCATTCAACTCACAGAGTTGAAGCTTCCTTTTGATAGAGCAGTTTTGAAACACTCTTTTAGCAGCATCTGCAGGTGGATATTTGGAGCGCTTTGAGGCCAAGGCTGGAAAACGAAATATCATCACATAAAAACTCGACAGAAGCATTCTCTGAAACTCCTTTGTGATGAGTGCATTCAACTCACAGACTCGAACGTTTCTTTTGATAGAACAGTTTAGAAACACTCCTTTTGTAGAATCTGCAAGTGTTTATTTGGAGCGCTTGGAGGCCTATGTTGGAAAAGGACATATCTTCACATCAAAAGTAGACAGACGCATTCTCAGAAACTTCTTTGTGATGAGTGCATTGAACTCACGGAGTTGAACCTACCTATTGATAGAGAAGTTTGGAAACACCCTTTTTGTAGAATCTGCAAGTGAATATTTGGCGCGATTTGAGGCCTATGCAGGAAACGGAAATATCTTCACATGAAAACTAGACAGATGAATTCTCAGAAACGTCTTTGTGATGAGTGCATTCAACTCACAGACTTGAAGCTTCCTTTTGAAAGAGCAGTTTCGAAACACTCTTTTTGTAGAATCTGCAAGTGGATATTTGGAGCGCTTTGAGGGCTATGCTGGAAAAGTTAATACCTTCACCTAAAAACTAGACAGACGCAAACCCAGAAACTTCTTTGTGACGTGTGCATTGAACTCACAGAGTTGAACCTTTCTTTTGATACAGAAGTTTTGAAACACTCTTTTCGTAGAATCTTCAAGTGGATGGATGGAGTGATTTGAGGCCTATGCTGGAAAAGGAAATACCTTCACGTAGAAACGAGACAAAAGCATTCTCAGAAAGTTCCCTGTGCTTTGTGCATTCAACTCACAGAGTTGAACATTCCCTTTGATAGAGCAGTTTTGAAACACTCTTTTTGTAGAATCTGCAAGTGGATATTTGGAGCGCTTTGAGGCCTCTGCCGCCAAAGGAATTATCATTGCATAAAAACTAGATGGAAGCGTTCTCAGAAACTTCCTTGTGATGAGTGCATTCAACTCGCAGAGTGGAACCTTCCTTTCGATAGACCAGTTTTGAAACACTGTTTTTGTAGAATCCGCAAGTGGCTATTTGGAGCTCTTTGAGGCTTATGCTGGAAAAGGAAATATCTTCGTCTACAAACTAGACAGAAGCATTCTCAGAAACTTCTTTGTCATGTGGGGATTGAACTCACAGAGTTGAACATTCCTTTACATAGAGCAGTTTTGCAACACCCTTTCGGTGGAAAGTGAAAGTGCTTATCTGGTGCGATGGCGGCATCTAGTGGATAAGGAAATACATTCAGATGAAAACAAGATACATCCATTCTCAGAAACTTCTTTGTGATGACTGCATTCTACTCACAGAGTTGAACCTTCCTTTTGATAGAGCAGTTTTGAAACACTCTTTTTGTGGAATCTGCAAGTGGCTATTTGGAGCGCTTTGAGGCCTATGCTGGAAAAGGAAATCTCTTCACATAAAACCTAGACAGAAGTATTCCCAGAAAGTTTTTCTGATGTGCGCATTCAACTCACCGAGTTGAACCTTCCTTTAGATAGAGCAGTTTGGAAACACTCTGTCTGTAGTACCTGCGAGTGGATATTTGGAGTGCTTTGAGTGCTACACTGTAAAAGCAAATATCTTCACTTGGAATCTAGACAGAAGAATTCTCAGAGACTTCCCTGTGCTCTCTGCATTCCACTCACAGAGTTGAACCTTCCTTTTGATAGAACAGTTTTGAAACACTCTTGTGGTAGAATCTGCAAGTCGATATTTGGAAGGTTTGGAGGCCTATCCTGGGAAAGGAAATATCTTCCCATCAAAACTAGACAGAAGCATTCTCAGAAACTTCTTAGTGATGTGCGCATTCAAGTCACAGAGTTGAAGCTTCCTTTTGATATAGCAGTTTTGAACCACTCTTTTAGTAGAATCTGCAGGTGGATGTTTGGAGAGCTAAGAGGCCAACACTGGAAAAGGAAATCTCTTCACGTAAAAACTAGACGGAAGCATTCTCAGAAACTTCAATGGGCTTTACGCATTCAACTCACAGAGTGAAATGTTGCTTTTGAGAGCGCAGTTTTAAAACACTGTTTTTGTAGAATTTGCTAGAGGATGTTTGGAGCGATGTGAGGCCTTTGCTGGAAAAGGAAATATCTTCACATAAAACCTGGACAGAAGCATTCTCAGAAACTCCTTTGTGATGAGTGCATTCAAATCACACACTTGAACCTTCCTTTGGAAAGAGAAGTTTTGAAACACTCTTTCTGAAGAATCTGCAAGTGGATATTTGGAGCGATTTGAGGCCTATGCTGGAAATGAAATATCTTCACCTAAAAACTAGACGGAAGCATTCTCAGAAACTCCTTTGTGATGAGTGCATTCAACTCACAGAGTTGAAGCTTCCTTTTGATAGAGCAGTTTTGAAACACTCTTTTAGCAGCATCTGCAGGTGGATATTTGGAGCGCTTTGAGGCCAAGGCTGGAAAACGAAATATCATCACATAAAAACTCGACAGAAGCATTCTCTGAAACTCCTTTGTGATGAGTGCATTCAACTCACAGACTCGAACGTTTCTTTTGATAGAACAGTTTAGAAACACTCCTTTTGTAGAATCTGCAAGTGTTTATTTGGAGCGCTTGGAGGCCTATGTTGGAAAAGGACATATCTTCACATCAAAAGTAGACAGACGCATTCTCAGAAACTTCTTTGTGATGAGTGCATTGAACTCACGGAGTTGAACCTACCTATTGATAGAGAAGTTTGGAAACACCCTTTTTGTAGAATCTGCAAGTGAATATTTGGCGCGATTTGAGGCCTATGCAGGAAACGGAAATATCTTCACATGAAAACTAGACAGATGAATTCTCAGAAACGTCTTTGTGATGAGTGCATTCAACTCACAGACTTGAAGCTTCCTTTTGAAAGAGCAGTTTCGAAACACTCTTTTTGTAGAATCTGCAAGTGGATATTTGGAGCGCTTTGAGGGCTATGCTGGAAAAGTTAATACCTTCACCTAAAAACTAGACAGACGCAAACCCAGAAACTTCTTTGTGACGTGTGCATTGAACTCACAGAGTTGAACCTTTCTTTTGATACAGAAGTTTTGAAACACTCTTTTCGTAGAATCTTCAAGTGGATGGATGGAGTGATTTGAGGCCTATGCTGGAAAAGGAAATACCTTCACGTAGAAACGAGACAAAAGCATTCTCAGAAAGTTCCCTGTGCTTTGTGCATTCAACTCACAGAGTTGAACATTCCCTTTGATAGAGCAGTTTTGAAACACTCTTTTTGTAGAATCTGCAAGTGGATATTTGGAGCGCTTTGAGGCCTCTGCCGCCAAAGGAATTATCATTGCATAAAAACTAGATGGAAGCGTTCTCAGAAACTTCCTTGTGATGAGTGCATTCAACTCGCAGAGTGGAACCTTCCTTTCGATAGACCAGTTTTGAAACACTGTTTTTGTAGAATCCGCAAGTGGCTATTTGGAGCTCTTTGAGGCTTATGCTGGAAAAGGAAATATCTTCGTCTACAAACTAGACAGAAGCATTCTCAGAAACTTCTTTGTCATGTGGGGATTGAACTCACAGAGTTGAACATTCCTTTACATAGAGCAGTTTTGCAACACCCTTTCGGTGGAAAGTGAAAGTGCTTATCTGGTGCGATGGCGGCATCTAGTGGATAAGGAAATACATTCAGATGAAAACAAGATACATCCATTCTCAGAAACTTCTTTGTGATGACTGCATTCTACTCACAGAGTTGAACCTTCCTTTTGATAGAGCAGTTTTGAAACACTCTTTTTGTGGAATCTGCAAGTGGCTATTTGGAGCGCTTTGAGGCCTATGCTGGAAAAGGAAATCTCTTCACATAAAACCTAGACAGAAGTATTCCCAGAAAGTTTTTCTGATGTGCGCATTCAACTCACCGAGTTGAACCTTCCTTTAGATAGAGCAGTTTGGAAACACTCTGTCTGTAGTACCTGCGAGTGGATATTTGGAGTGCTTTGAGTGCTACACTGTAAAAGCAAATATCTTCACTTGGAATCTAGACAGAAGAATTCTCAGAGACTTCCCTGTGCTCTCTGCATTCCACTCACAGAGTTGAACCTTCCTTTTGATAGAACAGTTTTGAAACACTCTTGTGGTAGAATCTGCAAGTCGATATTTGGAAGGTTTGGAGGCCTATCCTGGGAAAGGAAATATCTTCCCATCAAAACTAGACAGAAGCATTCTCAGAAACTTCTTAGTGATGTGCGCATTCAAGTCACAGAGTTGAAGCTTCCTTTTGATATAGCAGTTTTGAACCACTCTTTTAGTAGAATCTGCAGGTGGATGTTTGGAGAGCTAAGAGGCCAACACTGGAAAAGGAAATCTCTTCACGTAAAAACTAGACGGAAGCATTCTCAGAAACTTCAATGGGCTTTACGCATTCAACTCACAGAGTGCAATGTTGCTTTTGAGAGCGCAGTTTTAAAACACTGTTTTTGTAGAATTTGCTAGAGGATGTTTGGAGCGATGTGAGGCCTTTGCTGGAAAAGGAAATATCTTCACATAAAACCTGGACAGAAGCATTCTCAGAAACTCCTTTGTGATGAGTGCATTCAAATCACACACTTGAACCTTCCTTTGGAAAGAGCAGTTTTGAAACACTCTTTCTGAAGAATCTGCAAGTGGATATTTGGAGCGATTTGAGGCCTATGCTGGAAATGAAATATCTTCACCTAAAAACTAGACGGAAGCATTCTCAGAAACTCCTTTGTGATGAGTGCATTCAACTCACAGAGTTGAAGCTTCCTTTTGATAGAGCAGTTTTGAAACACTCTTTTAGCAGCATCTGCAGGTGGATATTTGGAGCGCTTTGAGGCCAAGGCTGGAAAACGAAATATCATCACATAAAAACTCGACAGAAGCATTCTCTGAAACTCCTTTGTGATGAGTGCATTCAACTCACAGACTCGAACGTTTCTTTTGATAGAACAGTTTAGAAACACTCCTTTTGTAGAATCTGCAAGTGTTTATTTGGAGCGCTTGGAGGCCTATGTTGGAAAAGGACATATCTTCACATCAAAAGTAGACAGACGCATTCTCAGAAACTTCTTTGTGATGAGTGCATTGAACTCACGGAGTTGAACCTACCTATTGATAGAGAAGTTTGGAAACACCCTTTTTGTAGAATCTGCAAGTGAATATTTGGCGCGATTTGAGGCCTATGCAGGAAACGGAAATATCTTCACATGAAAACTAGACAGATGAATTCTCAGAAACGTCTTTGTGATGAGTGCATTCAACTCACAGACTTGAAGCTTCCTTTTGAAAGAGCAGTTTCGAAACACTCTTTTTGTAGAATCTGCAAGTGGATATTTGGAGCGCTTTGAGGGCTATGCTGGAAAAGTTAATACCTTCACCTAAAAACTAGACAGACGCAAACCCAGAAACTTCTTTGTGACGTGTGCATTGAACTCACAGAGTTGAACCTTTCTTTTGATACAGAAGTTTTGAAACACTCTTTTCGTAGAATCTTCAAGTGGATGGATGGAGTGATTTGAGGCCTATGCTGGAAAAGGAAATACCTTCACGTAGAAACGAGACAAAAGCATTCTCAGAAAGTTCCCTGTGCTTTGTGCATTCAACTCACAGAGTTGAACATTCCCTTTGATAGAGCAGTTTTGAAACACTCTTTTTGTAGAATCTGCAAGTGGATATTTGGAGCGCTTTGAGGCCTCTGCCGCCAAAGGAATTATCATTGCATAAAAACTAGATGGAAGCGTTCTCAGAAACTTCCTTGTGATGAGTGCATTCAACTCGCAGAGTGGAACCTTCCTTTCGATAGACCAGTTTTGAAACACTGTTTTTGTAGAATCCGCAAGTGGCTATTTGGAGCTCTTTGAGGCTTATGCTGGAAAAGGAAATATCTTCGTCTACAAACTAGACAGAAGCATTCTCAGAAACTTCTTTGTCATGTGGGGATTGAACTCACAGAGTTGAACATTCCTTTACATAGAGCAGTTTTGCAACACCCTTTCGGTGGAAAGTGAAAGTGCTTATCTGGTGCGATGGCGGCATCTAGTGGATAAGGAAATACATTCAGATGAAAACAAGATACATCCATTCTCAGAAACTTCTTTGTGATGACTGCATTCTACTCACAGAGTTGAACCTTCCTTTTGATAGAGCAGTTTTGAAACACTCTTTTTGTGGAATCTGCAAGTGGCTATTTGGAGCGCTTTGAGGCCTATGCTGGAAAAGGAAATCTCTTCACATAAAACCTAGACAGAAGTATTCCCAGAAAGTTTTTCTGATGTGCGCATTCAACTCACCGAGTTGAACCTTCCTTTAGATAGAGCAGTTTGGAAACACTCTGTCTGTAGTACCTGCGAGTGGATATTTGGAGTGCTTTGAGTGCTACACTGTAAAAGCAAATATCTTCACTTGGAATCTAGACAGAAGAATTCTCAGAGACTTCCCTGTGCTCTCTGCATTCCACTCACAGAGTTGAACCTTCCTTTTGATAGAACAGTTTTGAAACACTCTTGTGGTCGAATCTGCAAGTCGATATTTGGAAGGTTTGGAGGCCTATCCTGGGAAAGGAAATATCTTCCCATCAAAACTAGACAGAAGCATTCTCAGAAACTTCTTAGTGATGTGCGCATTCAAGTCACAGAGTTGAAGCTTCCTTTTGATATAGCAGTTTTGAACCACTCTTTTAGTAGAATCTGCAGGTGGATGTTTGGAGAGCTAAGAGGCCAACACTGGAAAAGGAAATCTCTTCACGTAAAAACTAGACGGAAGCATTCTCAGAAACTTCAATGGGCTTTACGCATTCAACTCACAGAGTGCAATGTTGCTTTTGAGAGCGCAGTTTTAAAACACTGTTTTTGTAGAATTTGCTAGAGGATGTTTGGAGCGATGTGAGGCCTTTGCTGGAAAAGGAAATATCTTCACATAAAACCTGGACAGAAGCATTCTCAGAAACTCCTTTGTGATGAGTGCATTCAAATCACACACTTGAACCTTCCTTTGGAAAGAGCAGTTTTGAAACACTCTTTCTGAAGAATCTGCAAGTGGATATTTGGAGCGATTTGAGGCCTATGCTGGAAATGAAATATCTTCACCTAAAAACTAGACGGAAGCATTCTCAGAAACTCCTTTGTGATGAGTGCATTCAACTCACAGAGTTGAAGCTTCCTTTTGATAGAGCAGTTTTGAAACACTCTTTTAGCAGCATCTGCAGGTGGATATTTGGAGCGCTTTGAGGCCAAGGCTGGAAAACGAAATATCATCACATAAAAACTCGACAGAAGCATTCTCTGAAACTCCTTTGTGATGAGTGCATTCAACTCACAGACTCGAACGTTTCTTTTGATAGAACAGTTTAGAAACACTCCTTTTGTAGAATCTGCAAGTGTTTATTTGGAGCGCTTGGAGGCCTATGTTGGAAAAGGACATATCTTCACATCAAAAGTAGACAGACGCATTCTCAGAAACTTCTTTGTGATGAGTGCATTGAACTCACGGAGTTGAACCTACCTATTGATAGAGAAGTTTGGAAACACCCTTTTTGTAGAATCTGCAAGTGAATATTTGGCGCGATTTGAGGCCTATGCAGGAAACGGAAATATCTTCACATGAAAACTAGACAGATGAATTCTCAGAAACGTCTTTGTGATGAGTGCATTCAACTCACAGACTTGAAGCTTCCTTTTGAAAGAGCAGTTTCGAAACACTCTTTTTGTAGAATCTGCAAGTGGATATTTGGAGCGCTTTGAGGGCTATGCTGGAAAAGTTAATACCTTCACCTAAAAACTAGACAGACGCAAACCCAGAAACTTCTTTGTGACGTGTGCATTGAACTCACAGAGTTGAACCTTTCTTTTGATACAGAAGTTTTGAAACACTCTTTTCGTAGAATCTTCAAGTGGATGGATGGAGTGATTTGAGGCCTATGCTGGAAAAGGAAATACCTTCACGTAGAAACGAGACAAAAGCATTCTCAGAAAGTTCCCTGTGCTTTGTGCATTCAACTCACAGAGTTGAACATTCCCTTTGATAGAGCAGTTTTGAAACACTCTTTTTGTAGAATCTGCAAGTGGATATTTGGAGCGCTTTGAGGCCTCTGCCGCCAAAGGAATTATCATTGCATAAAAACTAGATGGAAGCGTTCTCAGAAACTTCCTTGTGATGAGTGCATTCAACTCGCAGAGTGGAACCTTCCTTTCGATAGACCAGTTTTGAAACACTGTTTTTGTAGAATCCGCAAGTGGCTATTTGGAGCTCTTTGAGGCTTATGCTGGAAAAGGAAATATCTTCGTCTACAAACTAGACAGAAGCATTCTCAGAAACTTCTTTGTCATGTGGGGATTGAACTCACAGAGTTGAACATTCCTTTACATAGAGCAGTTTTGCAACACCCTTTCGGTGGAAAGTGAAAGTGCTTATCTGGTGCGATGGCGGCATCTAGTGGATAAGGAAATACATTCAGATGAAAACAAGATACATCCATTCTCAGAAACTTCTTTGTGATGACTGCATTCTACTCACAGAGTTGAACCTTCCTTTTGATAGAGCAGTTTTGAAACACTCTTTTTGTGGAATCTGCAAGTGGCTATTTGGAGCGCTTTGAGGCCTATGCTGGAAAAGGAAATCTCTTCACATAAAACCTAGACAGAAGTATTCCCAGAAAGTTTTTCTGATGTGCGCATTCAACTCACCGAGTTGAACCTTCCTTTAGATAGAGCAGTTTGGAAACACTCTGTCTGTAGTACCTGCGAGTGGATATTTGGAGTGCTTTGAGTGCTACACTGTAAAAGCAAATATCTTCACTTGGAATCTAGACAGAAGAATTCTCAGAGACTTCCCTGTGCTCTCTGCATTCCACTCACAGAGTTGAACCTTCCTTTTGATAGAACAGTTTTGAAACACTCTTGTGGTAGAATCTGCAAGTCGATATTTGGAAGGTTTGGAGGCCTATCCTGGGAAAGGAAATATCTTCCCATCAAAACTAGACAGAAGCATTCTCAGAAACTTCTTAGTGATGTGCGCATTCAAGTCACAGAGTTGAAGCTTCCTTTTGATATAGCAGTTTTGAACCACTCTTTTAGTAGAATCTGCAGGTGGATGTTTGGAGAGCTAAGAGGCCAACACTGGAAAAGGAAATCTCTTCACGTAAAAACTAGACGGAAGCATTCTCAGAAACTTCAATGGGCTTTACGCATTCAACTCACAGAGTGCAATGTTGCTTTTGAGAGCGCAGTTTTAAAACACTGTTTTTGTAGAATTTGCTAGAGGATGTTTGGAGCGATGTGAGGCCTTTGCTGGAAAAGGAAATATCTTCACATAAAACCTGGACAGAAGCATTCTCAGAAACTCCTTTGTGATGAGTGCATTCAAATCACACACTTGAACCTTCCTTTGGAAAGAGCAGTTTTGAAACACTCTTTCTGAAGAATCTGCAAGTGGATATTTGGAGCGATTTGAGGCCTATGCTGGAAATGAAATATCTTCACCTAAAAACTAGACGGAAGCATTCTCAGAAACTCCTTTGTGATGAGTGCATTCAACTCACAGAGTTGAAGCTTCCTTTTGATAGAGCAGTTTTGAAACACTCTTTTAGCAGCATCTGCAGGTGGATATTTGGAGCGCTTTGAGGCCAAGGCTGGAAAACGAAATATCATCACATAAAAACTCGACAGAAGCATTCTCTGAAACTCCTTTGTGATGAGTGCATTCAACTCACAGACTCGAACGTTTCTTTTGATAGAACAGTTTAGAAACACTCCTTTTGTAGAATCTGCAAGTGTTTATTTGGAGCGCTTGGAGGCCTATGTTGGAAAAGGACATATCTTCACATCAAAAGTAGACAGACGCATTCTCAGAAACTTCTTTGTGATGAGTGCATTGAACTCACGGAGTTGAACCTACCTATTGATAGAGAAGTTTGGAAACACCCTTTTTGTAGAATCTGCAAGTGAATATTTGGCGCGATTTGAGGCCTATGCAGGAAACGGAAATATCTTCACATGAAAACTAGACAGATGAATTCTCAGAAACGTCTTTGTGATGAGTGCATTCAACTCACAGACTTGAAGCTTCCTTTTGAAAGAGCAGTTTCGAAACACTCTTTTTGTAGAATCTGCAAGTGGATATTTGGAGCGCTTTGAGGGCTATGCTGGAAAAGTTAATACCTTCACCTAAAAACTAGACAGACGCAAACCCAGAAACTTCTTTGTGACGTGTGCATTGAACTCACAGAGTTGAACCTTTCTTTTGATACAGAAGTTTTGAAACACTCTTTTCGTAGAATCTTCAAGTGGATGGATGGAGTGATTTGAGGCCTATGCTGGAAAAGGAAATACCTTCACGTAGAAACGAGACAAAAGCATTCTCAGAAAGTTCCCTGTGCTTTGTGCATTCAACTCACAGAGTTGAACATTCCCTTTGATAGAGCAGTTTTGAAACACTCTTTTTGTAGAATCTGCAAGTGGATATTTGGAGCGCTTTGAGGCCTCTGCCGCCAAAGGAATTATCATTGCATAAAAACTAGATGGAAGCGTTCTCAGAAACTTCCTTGTGATGAGTGCATTCAACTCGCAGAGTGGAACCTTCCTTTCGATAGACCAGTTTTGAAACACTGTTTTTGTAGAATCCGCAAGTGGCTATTTGGAGCTCTTTGAGGCTTATGCTGGAAAAGGAAATATCTTCGTCTACAAACTAGACAGAAGCATTCTCAGAAACTTCTTTGTCATGTGGGGATTGAACTCACAGAGTTGAACATTCCTTTACATAGAGCAGTTTTGCAACACCCTTTCGGTGGAAAGTGAAAGTGCTTATCTGGTGCGATGGCGGCATCTAGTGGATAAGGAAATACATTCAGATGAAAACAAGATACATCCATTCTCAGAAACTTCTTTGTGATGACTGCATTCTACTCACAGAGTTGAACCTTCCTTTTGATAGAGCAGTTTTGAAACACTCTTTTTGTGGAATCTGCAAGTGGCTATTTGGAGCGCTTTGAGGCCTATGCTGGAAAAGGAAATCTCTTCACATAAAACCTAGACAGAAGTATTCCCAGAAAGTTTTTCTGATGTGCGCATTCAACTCACCGAGTTGAACCTTCCTTTAGATAGAGCAGTTTGGAAACACTCTGTCTGTAGTACCTGCGAGTGGATATTTGGAGTGCTTTGAGTGCTACACTGTAAAAGCAAATATCTTCACTTGGAATCTAGACAGAAGAATTCTCAGAGACTTCCCTGTGCTCTCTGCATTCCACTCACAGAGTTGAACCTTCCTTTTGATAGAACAGTTTTGAAACACTCTTGTGGTCGAATCTGCAAGTCGATATTTGGAAGGTTTGGAGGCCTATCCTGGGAAAGGAAATATCTTCCCATCAAAACTAGACAGAAGCATTCTCAGAAACTTCTTAGTGATGTGCGCATTCAAGTCACAGAGTTGAAGCTTCCTTTTGATATAGCAGTTTTGAACCACTCTTTTAGTAGAATCTGCAGGTGGATGTTTGGAGAGCTAAGAGGCCAACACTGGAAAAGGAAATCTCTTCACGTAAAAACTAGACGGAAGCATTCTCAGAAACTTCAATGGGCTTTACGCATTCAACTCACAGAGTGCAATGTTGCTTTTGAGAGCGCAGTTTTAAAACACTGTTTTTGTAGAATTTGCTAGAGGATGTTTGGAGCGATGTGAGGCCTTTGCTGGAAAAGGAAATATCTTCACATAAAACCTGGACAGAAGCATTCTCAGAAACTCCTTTGTGATGAGTGCATTCAAATCACACACTTGAACCTTCCTTTGGAAAGAGCAGTTTTGAAACACTCTTTCTGAAGAATCTGCAAGTGGATATTTGGAGCGATTTGAGGCCTATGCTGGAAATGAAATATCTTCACCTAAAAACGAGACGGAAGCATTCTCAGAAACTCCTTTGTGATGAGTGCATTCAACTCACAGAGTTGAAGCTTCCTTTTGATAGAGCAGTTTTGAAACACTCTTTTAGCAGCATCTGCAGGTGGATATTTGGAGCGCTTTGAGGCCAAGGCTGGAAAACGAAATATCATCACATAAAAACTCGACAGAAGCATTCTCTGAAACTTCTTTGTGATGAGTGCATTCAACTCACAGACTCGAACGTTTCTTTTGATAGAACAGTTTAGAAACACTCCTTTTGTAGAATCTGCAAGTGTTTATTTGGAGCGCTTGGAGGCCTATGTTGGAAAAGGACATATCTTCACATCAAAAGTAGACAGACGCATTCTCAGAAACTTCTTTGTGATGAGTGCATTGAACTCACGGAGTTGAACCTACCTATTGATAGAGAAGTTTGGAAACACCCTTTTTGTAGAATCTGCAAGTGAATATTTGGCGCGATTTGAGGCCTATGCAGGAAACGGAAATATCTTCACATGAAAACTAGACAGATGAATTCTCAGAAACGTCTTTGTGATGAGTGCATTCAACTCACAGACTTGAAGCTTCCTTTTGAAAGAGCAGTTTCGAAACACTCTTTTTGTAGAATCTGCAAGTGGATATTTGGAGCGCTTTGAGGGCTATGCTGGAAAAGTTAATACCTTCACCTAGAAACTAGACAGACGCAAACCCAGAAACTTCTTTGTGACGTGTGCATTGAACTCACAGAGTTGAACCTTTCTTTTGATACAGAAGTTTTGAAACACTCTTTTCGTAGAATCTTCAAGTGGATGGATGGAGTGATTTGAGGCCTATGCTGGAAAAGGAAATACCTTCACGTAGAAACGAGACAAAAGCATTCTCAGAAAGTTCCCTGTGCTTTGTGCATTCAACTCACAGAGTTGAACATTCCCTTTGATAGAGCAGTTTTGAAACACTCTTTTTGTAGAATCTGCAAGTGGATATTTGGAGCGCTTTGAGGCCTCTGCCGCCAAAGGAATTATCATTGCATAAAAACTAGATGGAAGCGTTCTCAGAAACTTCCTTGTGATGAGTGCATTCAACTCGCAGAGTGGAACCTTCCTTTCGATAGACCAGTTTTGAAACACTGTTTTTGTAGAATCCGCAAGTGGCTATTTGGAGCTCTTTGAGGCTTATGCTGGAAAAGGAAATATCTTCGTCTACAAACTAGACAGAAGCATTCTCAGAAACTTCTTTGTCATGTGGGGATTGAACTCACAGAGTTGAACATTCCTTTACATAGAGCAGTTTTGCAACACCCTTTCGGTGGAAAGTGAAAGTGCTTATCTGGTGCGATGGCGGCATCTAGTGGATAAGGAAATACATTCAGATGAAAACAAGATACATCCATTCTCAGAAACTTCTTTGTGATGACTGCATTCTACTCACAGAGTTGAACCTTCCTTTTGATAGAGCAGTTTTGAAACACTCTTTTTGTGGAATCTGCAAGTGGCTATTTGGAGCGCTTTGAGGCCTATGCTGGAAAAGGAAATCTCTTCACATAAAACCTAGACAGAAGTATTCCCAGAAAGTTTTTCTGATGTGCGCATTCAACTCACCGAGTTGAACCTTCCTTTAGATAGAGCAGTTTGGAAACACTCTGTCTGTAGTACCTGCGAGTGGATATTTGGAGTGCTTTGAGTGCTACACTGTAAAAGCAAATATCTTCACTTGGAATCTAGACAGAAGAATTCTCAGAGACTTCCCTGTGCTCTCTGCATTCCACTCACAGAGTTGAACCTTCCTTTTGATAGAACAGTTTTGAAACACTCTTGTGGTAGAATCTGCAAGTCGATATTTGGAAGGTTTGGAGGCCTATCCTGGGAAAGGAAATATCTTCCCATCAAAACTAGACAGAAGCATTCTCAGAAACTTCTTAGTGATGTGCGCATTCAAGTCACAGAGTTGAAGCTTCCTTTTGATATAGCAGTTTTGAACCACTCTTTTAGTAGAATCTGCAGGTGGATGTTTGGAGAGCTAAGAGGCCAACACTGGAAAAGGAAATCTCTTCACGTAAAAACTAGACGGAAGCATTCTCAGAAACTTCAATGGGCTTTACGCATTCAACTCACAGAGTGCAATGTTGCTTTTGAGAGCGCAGTTTTAAAACACTGTTTTTGTAGAATTTGCTAGAGGATGTTTGGAGCGATGTGAGGCCTTTGCTGGAAAAGGAAATATCTTCACATAAAACCTGGACAGAAGCATTCTCAGAAACTCCTTTGTGATGAGTGCATTCAAATCACACACTTGAACCTTCCTTTGGAAAGAGCAGTTTTGAAACACTCTTTCTGAAGAATCTGCAAGTGGATATTTGGAGCGATTTGAGGCCTATGCTGGAAATGAAATATCTTCACCTAAAAACTAGACGGAAGCATTCTCAGAAACTCCTTTGTGATGAGTGCATTCAACTCACAGAGTTGAAGCTTCCTTTTGATAGAGCAGTTTTGAAACACTCTTTTAGCAGCATCTGCAGGTGGATATTTGGAGCGCTTTGAGGCCAAGGCTGGAAAACGAAATATCATCACATAAAAACTCGACAGAAGCATTCTCTGAAACTCCTTTGTGATGAGTGCATTCAACTCACAGACTCGAACGTTTCTTTTGATAGAACAGTTTAGAAACACTCCTTTTGTAGAATCTGCAAGTGTTTATTTGGAGCGCTTGGAGGCCTATGTTGGAAAAGGACATATCTTCACATCAAAAGTAGACAGACGCATTCTCAGAAACTTCTTTGTGATGAGTGCATTGAACTCACGGAGTTGAACCTACCTATTGATAGAGAAGTTTGGAAACACCCTTTTTGTAGAATCTGCAAGTGAATATTTGGCGCGATTTGAGGCCTATGCAGGAAACGGAAATATCTTCACATGAAAACTAGACAGATGAATTCTCAGAAACGTCTTTGTGATGAGTGCATTCAACTCACAGACTTGAAGCTTCCTTTTGAAAGAGCAGTTTCGAAACACTCTTTTTGTAGAATCTGCAAGTGGATATTTGGAGCGCTTTGAGGGCTATGCTGGAAAAGTTAATACCTTCACCTAGAAACTAGACAGACGCAAACCCAGAAACTTCTTTGTGACGTGTGCATTGAACTCACAGAGTTGAACCTTTCTTTTGATACAGAAGTTTTGAAACACTCTTTTCGTAGAATCTTCAAGTGGATGGATGGAGTGATTTGAGGCCTATGCTGGAAAAGGAAATACCTTCACGTAGAAACGAGACAAAAGCATTCTCAGAAAGTTCCCTGTGCTTTGTGCATTCAACTCACAGAGTTGAACATTCCCTTTGATAGAGCAGTTTTGAAACACTCTTTTTGTAGAATCTGCAAGTGGATATTTGGAGCGCTTTGAGGCCTCTGCCGCCAAAGGAATTATCATTGCATAAAAACTAGATGGAAGCGTTCTCAGAAACTTCCTTGTGATGAGTGCATTCAACTCGCAGAGTGGAACCTTCCTTTCGATAGACCAGTTTTGAAACACTGTTTTTGTGGAATCCGCAAGTGGCTATTTGGAGCTCTTTGAGGCTTATGCTGGAAAGGGAAATATCTTCGTCTACAAACTAGACAGAAGCATTCTCAGAAACTTCTTTGTCATGTGGGGATTGAACTCACAGAGTTGAACATTCCTTTACATAGAGCAGTTTTGCAACACCCTTTCGGTGGAAAGTGAAAGTGCTTATCTGGTGCGATGGCGGCATCTAGTGGATAAGGAAATACATTCAGATGAAAACAAGATACATCCATTCTCAGAAACTTCTTTGTGATGACTGCATTCTACTCACAGAGTTGAACCTTCCTTTTGATAGAGCAGTTTTGAAACACTCTTTTTGTGGAATCTGCAAGTGGCTATTTGGAGCGCTTTGAGGCCTATGCTGGAAAAGGAAATCTCTTCACATAAAACCTAGACAGAAGTATTCCCAGAAAGTTTTTCTGATGTGCGCATTCAACTCACCGAGTTGAACCTTCCTTTAGATAGAGCAGTTTGGAAACACTCTGTCTGTAGTACCTGCGAGTGGATATTTGGAGTGCTTTGAGTGCTACACTGTAAAAGCAAATATCTTCACTTGGAATCTAGACAGAAGAATTCTCAGAGACTTCCCTGTGCTCTCTGCATTCCACTCACAGAGTTGAACCTTCCTTTTGATAGAACAGTTTTGAAACACTCTTGTGGTAGAATCTGCAAGTCGATATTTGGAAGGTTTGGAGGCCTATCCTGGGAAAGGAAATATCTTCCCATCAAAACTAGACAGAAGCATTCTCAGAAACTTCTTAGTGATGTGCGCATTCAAGTCACAGAGTTGAAGCTTCCTTTTGATATAGCAGTTTTGAACCACTCTTTTAGTAGAATCTGCAGGTGGATGTTTGGAGAGCTAAGAGGCCAACACTGGAAAAGGAAATCTCTTCACGTAAAAACTAGACGGAAGCATTCTCAGAAACTTCAATGGGCTTTACGCATTCAACTCACAGAGTGCAATGTTGCTTTTGAGAGCGCAGTTTTAAAACACTGTTTTTGTAGAATTTGCTAGAGGATGTTTGGAGCGATGTGAGGCCTTTGCTGGAAAAGGAAATATCTTCACATAAAACCTGGACAGAAGCATTCTCAGAAACTCCTTTGTGATGAGTGCATTCAAATCACACACTTGAACCTTCCTTTGGAAAGAGCAGTTTTGAAACACTCTTTCTGAAGAATCTGCAAGTGGATATTTGGAGCGATTTGAGGCCTATGCTGGAAATGAAATATCTTCACCTAAAAACTAGACGGAAGCATTCTCAGAAACTCCTTTGTGATGAGTGCATTCAACTCACAGAGTTGAAGCTTCCTTTTGATAGAGCAGTTTTGAAACACTCTTTTAGCAGCATCTGCAGGTGGATATTTGGAGCGCTTTGAGGCCAAGGCTGGAAAACGAAATATCATCACATAAAAACTCGACAGAAGCATTCTCTGAAACTCCTTTGTGATGAGTGCATTCAACTCACAGACTCGAACGTTTCTTTTGATAGAACAGTTTAGAAACACTCCTTTTGTAGAATCTGCAAGTGTTTATTTGGAGCGCTTGGAGGCCTATGTTGGAAAAGGACATATCTTCACATCAAAAGTAGACAGACGCATTCTCAGAAACTTCTTTGTGATGAGTGCATTGAACTCACGGAGTTGAACCTACCTATTGATAGAGAAGTTTGGAAACACCCTTTTTGTAGAATCTGCAAGTGAATATTTGGCGCGATTTGAGGCCTATGCAGGAAACGGAAATATCTTCACATGAAAACTAGACAGATGAATTCTCAGAAACGTCTTTGTGATGAGTGCATTCAACTCACAGACTTGAAGCTTCCTTTTGAAAGAGCAGTTTCGAAACACTCTTTTTGTAGAATCTGCAAGTGGATATTTGGAGCGCTTTGAGGGCTATGCTGGAAAAGTTAATACCTTCACCTAAAAACTAGACAGACGCAAACCCAGAAACTTCTTTGTGACGTGTGCATTGAACTCACAGAGTTGAACCTTTCTTTTGATACAGAAGTTTTGAAACACTCTTTTCGTAGAATCTTCAAGTGGATGGATGGAGTGATTTGAGGCCTATGCTGGAAAAGGAAATACCTTCACGTAGAAACGAGACAAAAGCATTCTCAGAAAGTTCCCTGTGCTTTGTGCATTCAACTCACAGAGTTGAACATTCCCTTTGATAGAGCAGTTTTGAAACACTCTTTTTGTAGAATCTGCAAGTGGATATTTGGAGCGCTTTGAGGCCTCTGCCGCCAAAGGAATTATCATTGCATAAAAACTAGATGGAAGCGTTCTCAGAAACTTCCTTGTGATGAGTGCATTCAACTCGCAGAGTGGAACCTTCCTTTCGATAGACCAGTTTTGAAACACTGTTTTTGTAGAATCCGCAAGTGGCTATTTGGAGCTCTTTGAGGCTTATGCTGGAAAAGGAAATATCTTCGTCTACAAACTAGACAGAAGCATTCTCAGAAACTTCTTTGTCATGTGGGGATTGAACTCACAGAGTTGAACATTCCTTTACATAGAGCAGTTTTGCAACACCCTTTCGGTGGAAAGTGAAAGTGCTTATCTGGTGCGATGGCGGCATCTAGTGGATAAGGAAATACATTCAGATGAAAACAAGATACATCCATTCTCAGAAACTTCTTTGTGATGACTGCATTCTACTCACAGAGTTGAACCTTCCTTTTGATAGAGCAGTTTTGAAACACTCTTTTTGTGGAATCTGCAAGTGGCTATTTGGAGCGCTTTGAGGCCTATGCTGGAAAAGGAAATCTCTTCACATAAAACCTAGACAGAAGTATTCCCAGAAAGTTTTTCTGATGTGCGCATTCAACTCACCGAGTTGAACCTTCCTTTAGATAGAGCAGTTTGGAAACACTCTGTCTGTAGTACCTGCGAGTGGATATTTGGAGTGCTTTGAGTGCTACACTGTAAAAGCAAATATCTTCACTTGGAATCTAGACAGAAGAATTCTCAGAGACTTCCCTGTGCTCTCTGCATTCCACTCACAGAGTTGAACCTTCCTTTTGATAGAACAGTTTTGAAACACTCTTGTGGTCGAATCTGCAAGTCGATATTTGGAAGGTTTGGAGGCCTATCCTGGGAAAGGAAATATCTTCCCATCAAAACTAGACAGAAGCATTCTCAGAAACTTCTTAGTGATGTGCGCATTCAAGTCACAGAGTTGAAGCTTCCTTTTGATATAGCAGTTTTGAACCACTCTTTTAGTAGAATCTGCAGGTGGATGTTTGGAGAGCTAAGAGGCCAACACTGGAAAAGGAAATCTCTTCACGTAAAAACTAGACGGAAGCATTCTCAGAAACTTCAATGGGCTTTACGCATTCAACTCACAGAGTGCAATGTTGCTTTTGAGAGCGCAGTTTTAAAACACTGTTTTTGTAGAATTTGCTAGAGGATGTTTGGAGCGATGTGAGGCCTTTGCTGGAAAAGGAAATATCTTCACATAAAACCTGGACAGAAGCATTCTCAGAAACTCCTTTGTGATGAGTGCATTCAAATCACACACTTGAACCTTCCTTTGGAAAGAGCAGTTTTGAAACACTCTTTCTGAAGAATCTGCAAGTGGATATTTGGAGCGATTTGAGGCCTATGCTGGAAATGAAATATCTTCACCTAAAAACGAGACGGAAGCATTCTCAGAAACTCCTTTGTGATGAGTGCATTCAACTCACAGAGTTGAAGCTTCCTTTTGATAGAGCAGTTTTGAAACACTCTTTTAGCAGCATCTGCAGGTGGATATTTGGAGCGCTTTGAGGCCAAGGCTGGAAAACGAAATATCATCACATAAAAACTCGACAGAAGCATTCTCTGAAACTCCTTTGTGATGAGTGCATTCAACTCACAGACTCGAACGTTTCTTTTGATAGAACAGTTTAGAAACACTCCTTTTGTAGAATCTGCAAGTGTTTATTTGGAGCGCTTGGAGGCCTATGTTGGAAAAGGACATATCTTCACATCAAAAGTAGACAGACGCATTCTCAGAAACTTCTTTGTGATGAGTGCATTGAACTCACGGAGTTGAACCTACCTATTGATAGAGAAGTTTGGAAACACCCTTTTTGTAGAATCTGCAAGTGAATATTTGGCGCGATTTGAGGCCTATGCAGGAAACGGAAATATCTTCACATGAAAACTAGACAGATGAATTCTCAGAAACGTCTTTGTGATGAGTGCATTCAACTCACAGACTTGAAGCTTCCTTTTGAAAGAGCAGTTTCGAAACACTCTTTTTGTAGAATCTGCAAGTGGATATTTGGAGCGCTTTGAGGGCTATGCTGGAAAAGTTAATACCTTCACCTAGAAACTAGACAGACGCAAACCCAGAAACTTCTTTGTGACGTGTGCATTGAACTCACAGAGTTGAACCTTTCTTTTGATACAGAAGTTTTGAAACACTCTTTTCGTAGAATCTTCAAGTGGATGGATGGAGTGATTTGAGGCCTATGCTGGAAAAGGAAATACCTTCACGTAGAAACGAGACAAAAGCATTCTCAGAAAGTTCCCTGTGCTTTGTGCATTCAACTCACAGAGTTGAACATTCCCTTTGATAGAGCAGTTTTGAAACACTCTTTTTGTAGAATCTGCAAGTGGATATTTGGAGCGCTTTGAGGCCTCTGCCGCCAAAGGAATTATCATTGCATAAAAACTAGATGGAAGCGTTCTCAGAAACTTCCTTGTGATGAGTGCATTCAACTCGCAGAGTGGAACCTTCCTTTCGATAGACCAGTTTTGAAACACTGTTTTTGTGGAATCCGCAAGTGGCTATTTGGAGCTCTTTGAGGCTTATGCTGGAAAGGGAAATATCTTCGTCTACAAACTAGACAGAAGCATTCTCAGAAACTTCTTTGTCATGTGGGGATTGAACTCACAGAGTTGAACATTCCTTTACATAGAGCAGTTTTGCAACACCCTTTCGGTGGAAAGTGAAAGTGCTTATCTGGTGCGATGGCGGCATCTAGTGGATAAGGAAATACATTCAGATGAAAACAAGATACATCCATTCTCAGAAACTTCTTTGTGATGACTGCATTCTACTCACAGAGTTGAACCTTCCTTTTGATAGAGCAGTTTTGAAACACTCTTTTTGTGGAATCTGCAAGTGGCTATTTGGAGCGCTTTGAGGCCTATGCTGGAAAAGGAAATCTCTTCACATAAAACCTAGACAGAAGTATTCCCAGAAAGTTTTTCTGATGTGCGCATTCAACTCACCGAGTTGAACCTTCCTTTAGATAGAGCAGTTTGGAAACACTCTGTCTGTAGTACCTGCGAGTGGATATTTGGAGTGCTTTGAGTGCTACACTGTAAAAGCAAATATCTTCACTTGGAATCTAGACAGAAGAATTCTCAGAGACTTCCCTGTGCTCTCTGCATTCCACTCACAGAGTTGAACCTTCCTTTTGATAGAACAGTTTTGAAACACTCTTGTGGTAGAATCTGCAAGTCGATATTTGGAAGGTTTGGAGGCCTATCCTGGGAAAGGAAATATCTTCCCATCAAAACTAGACAGAAGCATTCTCAGAAACTTCTTAGTGATGTGCGCATTCAAGTCACAGAGTTGAAGCTTCCTTTTGATATAGCAGTTTTGAACCACTCTTTTAGTAGAATCTGCAGGTGGATGTTTGGAGAGCTAAGAGGCCAACACTGGAAAAGGAAATCTCTTCACGTAAAAACTAGACGGAAGCATTCTCAGAAACTTCAATGGGCTTTACGCATTCAACTCACAGAGTGCAATGTTGCTTTTGAGAGCGCAGTTTTAAAACACTGTTTTTGTAGAATTTGCTAGAGGATGTTTGGAGCGATGTGAGGCCTTTGCTGGAAAAGGAAATATCTTCACATAAAACCTGGACAGAAGCATTCTCAGAAACTCCTTTGTGATGAGTGCATTCAAATCACACACTTGAACCTTCCTTTGGAAAGAGCAGTTTTGAAACACTCTTTCTGAAGAATCTGCAAGTGGATATTTGGAGCGATTTGAGGCCTATGCTGGAAATGAAATATCTTCACCTAAAAACTAGACGGAAGCATTCTCAGAAACTCCTTTGTGATGAGTGCATTCAACTCACAGAGTTGAAGCTTCCTTTTGATAGAGCAGTTTTGAAACACTCTTTTAGCAGCATCTGCAGGTGGATATTTGGAGCGCTTTGAGGCCAAGGCTGGAAAACGAAATATCATCACATAAAAACTCGACAGAAGCATTCTCTGAAACTCCTTTGTGATGAGTGCATTCAACTCACAGACTCGAACGTTTCTTTTGATAGAACAGTTTAGAAACACTCCTTTTGTAGAATCTGCAAGTGTTTATTTGGAGCGCTTGGAGGCCTATGTTGGAAAAGGACATATCTTCACATCAAAAGTAGACAGACGCATTCTCAGAAACTTCTTTGTGATGAGTGCATTGAACTCACGGAGTTGAACCTACCTATTGATAGAGAAGTTTGGAAACACCCTTTTTGTAGAATCTGCAAGTGAATATTTGGCGCGATTTGAGGCCTATGCAGGAAACGGAAATATCTTCACATGAAAACTAGACAGATGAATTCTCAGAAACGTCTTTGTGATGAGTGCATTCAACTCACAGACTTGAAGCTTCCTTTTGAAAGAGCAGTTTCGAAACACTCTTTTTGTAGAATCTGCAAGTGGATATTTGGAGCGCTTTGAGGGCTATGCTGGAAAAGTTAATACCTTCACCTAAAAACTAGACAGACGCAAACCCAGAAACTTCTTTGTGACGTGTGCATTGAACTCACAGAGTTGAACCTTTCTTTTGATACAGAAGTTTTGAAACACTCTTTTCGTAGAATCTTCAAGTGGATGGATGGAGTGATTTGAGGCCTATGCTGGAAAAGGAAATACCTTCACGTAGAAACGAGACAAAAGCATTCTCAGAAAGTTCCCTGTGCTTTGTGCATTCAACTCACAGAGTTGAACATTCCCTTTGATAGAGCAGTTTTGAAACACTCTTTTTGTAGAATCTGCAAGTGGATATTTGGAGCGCTTTGAGGCCTCTGCCGCCAAAGGAATTATCATTGCATAAAAACTAGATGGAAGCGTTCTCAGAAACTTCCTTGTGATGAGTGCATTCAACTCGCAGAGTGGAACCTTCCTTTCGATAGACCAGTTTTGAAACACTGTTTTTGTAGAATCCGCAAGTGGCTATTTGGAGCTCTTTGAGGCTTATGCTGGAAAAGGAAATATCTTCGTCTACAAACTAGACAGAAGCATTCTCAGAAACTTCTTTGTCATGTGGGGATTGAACTCACAGAGTTGAACATTCCTTTACATAGAGCAGTTTTGCAACACCCTTTCGGTGGAAAGTGAAAGTGCTTATCTGGTGCGATGGCGGCATCTAGTGGATAAGGAAATACATTCAGATGAAAACAAGATACATCCATTCTCAGAAACTTCTTTGTGATGACTGCATTCTACTCACAGAGTTGAACCTTCCTTTTGATAGAGCAGTTTTGAAACACTCTTTTTGTGGAATCTGCAAGTGGCTATTTGGAGCGCTTTGAGGCCTATGCTGGAAAAGGAAATCTCTTCACATAAAACCTAGACAGAAGTATTCCCAGAAAGTTTTTCTGATGTGCGCATTCAACTCACCGAGTTGAACCTTCCTTTAGATAGAGCAGTTTGGAAACACTCTGTCTGTAGTACCTGCGAGTGGATATTTGGAGTGCTTTGAGTGCTACACTGTAAAAGCAAATATCTTCACTTGGAATCTAGACAGAAGAATTCTCAGAGACTTCCCTGTGCTCTCTGCATTCCACTCACAGAGTTGAACCTTCCTTTTGATAGAACAGTTTTGAAACACTCTTGTGGTCGAATCTGCAAGTCGATATTTGGAAGGTTTGGAGGCCTATCCTGGGAAAGGAAATATCTTCCCATCAAAACTAGACAGAAGCATTCTCAGAAACTTCTTAGTGATGTGCGCATTCAAGTCACAGAGTTGAAGCTTCCTTTTGATATAGCAGTTTTGAACCACTCTTTTAGTAGAATCTGCAGGTGGATGTTTGGAGAGCTAAGAGGCCAACACTGGAAAAGGAAATCTCTTCACGTAAAAACTAGACGGAAGCATTCTCAGAAACTTCAATGGGCTTTACGCATTCAACTCACAGAGTGCAATGTTGCTTTTGAGAGCGCAGTTTTAAAACACTGTTTTTGTAGAATTTGCTAGAGGATGTTTGGAGCGATGTGAGGCCTTTGCTGGAAAAGGAAATATCTTCACATAAAACCTGGACAGAAGCATTCTCAGAAACTCCTTTGTGATGAGTGCATTCAAATCACACACTTGAACCTTCCTTTGGAAAGAGCAGTTTTGAAACACTCTTTCTGAAGAATCTGCAAGTGGATATTTGGAGCGATTTGAGGCCTATGCTGGAAATGAAATATCTTCACCTAAAAACGAGACGGAAGCATTCTCAGAAACTCCTTTGTGATGAGTGCATTCAACTCACAGAGTTGAAGCTTCCTTTTGATAGAGCAGTTTTGAAACACTCTTTTAGCAGCATCTGCAGGTGGATATTTGGAGCGCTTTGAGGCCAAGGCTGGAAAACGAAATATCATCACATAAAAACTCGACAGAAGCATTCTCTGAAACTCCTTTGTGATGAGTGCATTCAACTCACAGACTCGAACGTTTCTTTTGATAGAACAGTTTAGAAACACTCCTTTTGTAGAATCTGCAAGTGTTTATTTGGAGCGCTTGGAGGCCTATGTTGGAAAAGGACATATCTTCACATCAAAAGTAGACAGACGCATTCTCAGAAACTTCTTTGTGATGAGTGCATTGAACTCACGGAGTTGAACCTACCTATTGATAGAGAAGTTTGGAAACACCCTTTTTGTAGAATCTGCAAGTGAATATTTGGCGCGATTTGAGGCCTATGCAGGAAACGGAAATATCTTCACATGAAAACTAGACAGATGAATTCTCAGAAACGTCTTTGTGATGAGTGCATTCAACTCACAGACTTGAAGCTTCCTTTTGAAAGAGCAGTTTCGAAACACTCTTTTTGTAGAATCTGCAAGTGGATATTTGGAGCGCTTTGAGGGCTATGCTGGAAAAGTTAATACCTTCACCTAGAAACTAGACAGACGCAAACCCAGAAACTTCTTTGTGACGTGTGCATTGAACTCACAGAGTTGAACCTTTCTTTTGATACAGAAGTTTTGAAACACTCTTTTCGTAGAATCTTCAAGTGGATGGATGGAGTGATTTGAGGCCTATGCTGGAAAAGGAAATACCTTCACGTAGAAACGAGACAAAAGCATTCTCAGAAAGTTCCCTGTGCTTTGTGCATTCAACTCACAGAGTTGAACATTCCCTTTGATAGAGCAGTTTTGAAACACTCTTTTTGTAGAATCTGCAAGTGGATATTTGGAGCGCTTTGAGGCCTCTGCCGCCAAAGGAATTATCATTGCATAAAAACTAGATGGAAGCGTTCTCAGAAACTTCCTTGTGATGAGTGCATTCAACTCGCAGAGTGGAACCTTCCTTTCGATAGACCAGTTTTGAAACACTGTTTTTGTGGAATCCGCAAGTGGCTATTTGGAGCTCTTTGAGGCTTATGCTGGAAAGGGAAATATCTTCGTCTACAAACTAGACAGAAGCATTCTCAGAAACTTCTTTGTCATGTGGGGATTGAACTCACAGAGTTGAACATTCCTTTACATAGAGCAGTTTTGCAACACCCTTTCGGTGGAAAGTGAAAGTGCTTATCTGGTGCGATGGCGGCATCTAGTGGATAAGGAAATACATTCAGATGAAAACAAGATACATCCATTCTCAGAAACTTCTTTGTGATGACTGCATTCTACTCACAGAGTTGAACCTTCCTTTTGATAGAGCAGTTTTGAAACACTCTTTTTGTGGAATCTGCAAGTGGCTATTTGGAGCGCTTTGAGGCCTATGCTGGAAAAGGAAATCTCTTCACATAAAACCTAGACAGAAGTATTCCCAGAAAGTTTTTCTGATGTGCGCATTCAACTCACCGAGTTGAACCTTCCTTTAGATAGAGCAGTTTGGAAACACTCTGTCTGTAGTACCTGCGAGTGGATATTTGGAGTGCTTTGAGTGCTACACTGTAAAAGCAAATATCTTCACTTGGAATCTAGACAGAAGAATTCTCAGAGACTTCCCTGTGCTCTCTGCATTCCACTCACAGAGTTGAACCTTCCTTTTGATAGAACAGTTTTGAAACACTCTTGTGGTAGAATCTGCAAGTCGATATTTGGAAGGTTTGGAGGCCTATCCTGGGAAAGGAAATATCTTCCCATCAAAACTAGACAGAAGCATTCTCAGAAACTTCTTAGTGATGTGCGCATTCAAGTCACAGAGTTGAAGCTTCCTTTTGATATAGCAGTTTTGAACCACTCTTTTAGTAGAATCTGCAGGTGGATGTTTGGAGAGCTAAGAGGCCAACACTGGAAAAGGAAATCTCTTCACGTAAAAACTAGACGGAAGCATTCTCAGAAACTTCAATGGGCTTTACGCATTCAACTCACAGAGTGCAATGTTGCTTTTGAGAGCGCAGTTTTAAAACACTGTTTTTGTAGAATTTGCTAGAGGATGTTTGGAGCGATGTGAGGCCTTTGCTGGAAAAGGAAATATCTTCACATAAAACCTGGACAGAAGCATTCTCAGAAACTCCTTTGTGATGAGTGCATTCAAATCACACACTTGAACCTTCCTTTGGAAAGAGCAGTTTTGAAACACTCTTTCTGAAGAATCTGCAAGTGGATATTTGGAGCGATTTGAGGCCTATGCTGGAAATGAAATATCTTCACCTAAAAACTAGACGGAAGCATTCTCAGAAACTCCTTTGTGATGAGTGCATTCAACTCACAGAGTTGAAGCTTCCTTTTGATAGAGCAGTTTTGAAACACTCTTTTAGCAGCATCTGCAGGTGGATATTTGGAGCGCTTTGAGGCCAAGGCTGGAAAACGAAATATCATCACATAAAAACTCGACAGAAGCATTCTCTGAAACTCCTTTGTGATGAGTGCATTCAACTCACAGACTCGAACGTTTCTTTTGATAGAACAGTTTAGAAACACTCCTTTTGTAGAATCTGCAAGTGTTTATTTGGAGCGCTTGGAGGCCTATGTTGGAAAAGGACATATCTTCACATCAAAAGTAGACAGACGCATTCTCAGAAACTTCTTTGTGATGAGTGCATTGAACTCACGGAGTTGAACCTACCTATTGATAGAGAAGTTTGGAAACACCCTTTTTGTAGAATCTGCAAGTGAATATTTGGCGCGATTTGAGGCCTATGCAGGAAACGGAAATATCTTCACATGAAAACTAGACAGATGAATTCTCAGAAACGTCTTTGTGATGAGTGCATTCAACTCACAGACTTGAAGCTTCCTTTTGAAAGAGCAGTTTCGAAACACTCTTTTTGTAGAATCTGCAAGTGGATATTTGGAGCGCTTTGAGGGCTATGCTGGAAAAGTTAATACCTTCACCTAAAAACTAGACAGACGCAAACCCAGAAACTTCTTTGTGACGTGTGCATTGAACTCACAGAGTTGAACCTTTCTTTTGATACAGAAGTTTTGAAACACTCTTTTCGTAGAATCTTCAAGTGGATGGATGGAGTGATTTGAGGCCTATGCTGGAAAAGGAAATACCTTCACGTAGAAACGAGACAAAAGCATTCTCAGAAAGTTCCCTGTGCTTTGTGCATTCAACTCACAGAGTTGAACATTCCCTTTGATAGAGCAGTTTTGAAACACTCTTTTTGTAGAATCTGCAAGTGGATATTTGGAGCGCTTTGAGGCCTCTGCCGCCAAAGGAATTATCATTGCATAAAAACTAGATGGAAGCGTTCTCAGAAACTTCCTTGTGATGAGTGCATTCAACTCGCAGAGTGGAACCTTCCTTTCGATAGACCAGTTTTGAAACACTGTTTTTGTGGAATCCGCAAGTGGCTATTTGGAGCTCTTTGAGGCTTATGCTGGAAAGGGAAATATCTTCGTCTACAAACTAGACAGAAGCATTCTCAGAAACTTCTTTGTCATGTGGGGATTGAACTCACAGAGTTGAACATTCCTTTACATAGAGCAGTTTTGCAACACCCTTTCGGTGGAAAGTGAAAGTGCTTATCTGGTGCGATGGCGGCATCTAGTGGATAAGGAAATACATTCAGATGAAAACAAGATACATCCATTCTCAGAAACTTCTTTGTGATGACTGCATTCTACTCACAGAGTTGAACCTTCCTTTTGATAGAGCAGTTTTGAAACACTCTTTTTGTGGAATCTGCAAGTGGCTATTTGGAGCGCTTTGAGGCCTATGCTGGAAAAGGAAATCTCTTCACATAAAACCTAGACAGAAGTATTCCCAGAAAGTTTTTCTGATGTGCGCATTCAACTCACCGAGTTGAACCTTCCTTTAGATAGAGCAGTTTGGAAACACTCTGTCTGTAGTACCTGCGAGTGGATATTTGGAGTGCTTTGAGTGCTACACTGTAAAAGCAAATATCTTCACTTGGAATCTAGACAGAAGAATTCTCAGAGACTTCCCTGTGCTCTCTGCATTCCACTCACAGAGTTGAACCTTCCTTTTGATAGAACAGTTTTGAAACACTCTTGTGGTCGAATCTGCAAGTCGATATTTGGAAGGTTTGGAGGCCTATCCTGGGAAAGGAAATATCTTCCCATCAAAACTAGACAGAAGCATTCTCAGAAACTTCTTAGTGATGTGCGCATTCAAGTCACAGAGTTGAAGCTTCCTTTTGATATAGCAGTTTTGAACCACTCTTTTAGTAGAATCTGCAGGTGGATGTTTGGAGAGCTAAGAGGCCAACACTGGAAAAGGAAATCTCTTCACGTAAAAACTAGACGGAAGCATTCTCAGAAACTTCAATGGGCTTTACGCATTCAACTCACAGAGTGCAATGTTGCTTTTGAGAGCGCAGTTTTAAAACACTGTTTTTGTAGAATTTGCTAGAGGATGTTTGGAGCGATGTGAGGCCTTTGCTGGAAAAGGAAATATCTTCACATAAAACCTGGACAGAAGCATTCTCAGAAACTCCTTTGTGATGAGTGCATTCAAATCACACACTTGAACCTTCCTTTGGAAAGAGCAGTTTTGAAACACTCTTTCTGAAGAATCTGCAAGTGGATATTTGGAGCGATTTGAGGCCTATGCTGGAAATGAAATATCTTCACCTAAAAACGAGACGGAAGCATTCTCAGAAACTCCTTTGTGATGAGTGCATTCAACTCACAGAGTTGAAGCTTCCTTTTGATAGAGCAGTTTTGAAACACTCTTTTAGCAGCATCTGCAGGTGGATATTTGGAGCGCTTTGAGGCCAAGGCTGGAAAACGAAATATCATCACATAAAAACTCGACAGAAGCATTCTCTGAAACTTCTTTGTGATGAGTGCATTCAACTCACAGACTCGAACGTTTCTTTTGATAGAACAGTTTAGAAACACTCCTTTTGTAGAATCTGCAAGTGTTTATTTGGAGCGCTTGGAGGCCTATGTTGGAAAAGGACATATCTTCACATCAAAAGTAGACAGACGCATTCTCAGAAACTTCTTTGTGATGAGTGCATTGAACTCACGGAGTTGAACCTACCTATTGATAGAGAAGTTTGGAAACACCCTTTTTGTAGAATCTGCAAGTGAATATTTGGCGCGATTTGAGGCCTATGCAGGAAACGGAAATATCTTCACATGAAAACTAGACAGATGAATTCTCAGAAACGTCTTTGTGATGAGTGCATTCAACTCACAGACTTGAAGCTTCCTTTTGAAAGAGCAGTTTCGAAACACTCTTTTTGTAGAATCTGCAAGTGGATATTTGGAGCGCTTTGAGGGCTATGCTGGAAAAGTTAATACCTTCACCTAGAAACTAGACAGACGCAAACCCAGAAACTTCTTTGTGACGTGTGCATTGAACTCACAGAGTTGAACCTTTCTTTTGATACAGAAGTTTTGAAACACTCTTTTCGTAGAATCTTCAAGTGGATGGATGGAGTGATTTGAGGCCTATGCTGGAAAAGGAAATACCTTCACGTAGAAACGAGACAAAAGCATTCTCAGAAAGTTCCCTGTGCTTTGTGCATTCAACTCACAGAGTTGAACATTCCCTTTGATAGAGCAGTTTTGAAACACTCTTTTTGTAGAATCTGCAAGTGGATATTTGGAGCGCTTTGAGGCCTCTGCCGCCAAAGGAATTATCATTGCATAAAAACTAGATGGAAGCGTTCTCAGAAACTTCCTTGTGATGAGTGCATTCAACTCGCAGAGTGGAACCTTCCTTTCGATAGACCAGTTTTGAAACACTGTTTTTGTAGAATCCGCAAGTGGCTATTTGGAGCTCTTTGAGGCTTATGCTGGAAAAGGAAATATCTTCGTCTACAAACTAGACAGAAGCATTCTCAGAAACTTCTTTGTCATGTGGGGATTGAACTCACAGAGTTGAACATTCCTTTACATAGAGCAGTTTTGCAACACCCTTTCGGTGGAAAGTGAAAGTGCTTATCTGGTGCGATGGCGGCATCTAGTGGATAAGGAAATACATTCAGATGAAAACAAGATACATCCATTCTCAGAAACTTCTTTGTGATGACTGCATTCTACTCACAGAGTTGAACCTTCCTTTTGATAGAGCAGTTTTGAAACACTCTTTTTGTGGAATCTGCAAGTGGCTATTTGGAGCGCTTTGAGGCCTATGCTGGAAAAGGAAATCTCTTCACATAAAACCTAGACAGAAGTATTCCCAGAAAGTTTTTCTGATGTGCGCATTCAACTCACCGAGTTGAACCTTCCTTTAGATAGAGCAGTTTGGAAACACTCTGTCTGTAGTACCTGCGAGTGGATATTTGGAGTGCTTTGAGTGCTACACTGTAAAAGCAAATATCTTCACTTGGAATCTAGACAGAAGAATTCTCAGAGACTTCCCTGTGCTCTCTGCATTCCACTCACAGAGTTGAACCTTCCTTTTGATAGAACAGTTTTGAAACACTCTTGTGGTAGAATCTGCAAGTCGATATTTGGAAGGTTTGGAGGCCTATCCTGGGAAAGGAAATATCTTCCCATCAAAACTAGACAGAAGCATTCTCAGAAACTTCTTAGTGATGTGCGCATTCAAGTCACAGAGTTGAAGCTTCCTTTTGATATAGCAGTTTTGAACCACTCTTTTAGTAGAATCTGCAGGTGGATGTTTGGAGAGCTAAGAGGCCAACACTGGAAAAGGAAATCTCTTCACGTAAAAACTAGACGGAAGCATTCTCAGAAACTTCAATGGGCTTTACGCATTCAACTCACAGAGTGCAATGTTGCTTTTGAGAGCGCAGTTTTAAAACACTGTTTTTGTAGAATTTGCTAGAGGATGTTTGGAGCGATGTGAGGCCTTTGCTGGAAAAGGAAATATCTTCACATAAAACCTGGACAGAAGCATTCTCAGAAACTCCTTTGTGATGAGTGCATTCAAATCACACACTTGAACCTTCCTTTGGAAAGAGCAGTTTTGAAACACTCTTTCTGAAGAATCTGCAAGTGGATATTTGGAGCGATTTGAGGCCTATGCTGGAAATGAAATATCTTCACCTAAAAACTAGACGGAAGCATTCTCAGAAACTCCTTTGTGATGAGTGCATTCAACTCACAGAGTTGAAGCTTCCTTTTGATAGAGCAGTTTTGAAACACTCTTTTAGCAGCATCTGCAGGTGGATATTTGGAGCGCTTTGAGGCCAAGGCTGGAAAACGAAATATCATCACATAAAAACTCGACAGAAGCATTCTCTGAAACTCCTTTGTGATGAGTGCATTCAACTCACAGACTCGAACGTTTCTTTTGATAGAACAGTTTAGAAACACTCCTTTTGTAGAATCTGCAAGTGTTTATTTGGAGCGCTTGGAGGCCTATGTTGGAAAAGGACATATCTTCACATCAAAAGTAGACAGACGCATTCTCAGAAACTTCTTTGTGATGAGTGCATTGAACTCACGGAGTTGAACCTACCTATTGATAGAGAAGTTTGGAAACACCCTTTTTGTAGAATCTGCAAGTGAATATTTGGCGCGATTTGAGGCCTATGCAGGAAACGGAAATATCTTCACATGAAAACTAGACAGATGAATTCTCAGAAACGTCTTTGTGATGAGTGCATTCAACTCACAGACTTGAAGCTTCCTTTTGAAAGAGCAGTTTCGAAACACTCTTTTTGTAGAATCTGCAAGTGGATATTTGGAGCGCTTTGAGGGCTATGCTGGAAAAGTTAATACCTTCACCTAAAAACTAGACAGACGCAAACCCAGAAACTTCTTTGTGACGTGTGCATTGAACTCACAGAGTTGAACCTTTCTTTTGATACAGAAGTTTTGAAACACTCTTTTCGTAGAATCTTCAAGTGGATGGATGGAGTGATTTGAGGCCTATGCTGGAAAAGGAAATACCTTCACGTAGAAACGAGACAAAAGCATTCTCAGAAAGTTCCCTGTGCTTTGTGCATTCAACTCACAGAGTTGAACATTCCCTTTGATAGAGCAGTTTTGAAACACTCTTTTTGTAGAATCTGCAAGTGGATATTTGGAGCGCTTTGAGGCCTCTGCCGCCAAAGGAATTATCATTGCATAAAAACTAGATGGAAGCGTTCTCAGAAACTTCCTTGTGATGAGTGCATTCAACTCGCAGAGTGGAACCTTCCTTTCGATAGACCAGTTTTGAAACACTGTTTTTGTGGAATCCGCAAGTGGCTATTTGGAGCTCTTTGAGGCTTATGCTGGAAAGGGAAATATCTTCGTCTACAAACTAGACAGAAGCATTCTCAGAAACTTCTTTGTCATGTGGGGATTGAACTCACAGAGTTGAACATTCCTTTACATAGAGCAGTTTTGCAACACCCTTTCGGTGGAAAGTGAAAGTGCTTATCTGGTGCGATGGCGGCATCTAGTGGATAAGGAAATACATTCAGATGAAAACAAGATACATCCATTCTCAGAAACTTCTTTGTGATGACTGCATTCTACTCACAGAGTTGAACCTTCCTTTTGATAGAGCAGTTTTGAAACACTCTTTTTGTGGAATCTGCAAGTGGCTATTTGGAGCGCTTTGAGGCCTATGCTGGAAAAGGAAATCTCTTCACATAAAACCTAGACAGAAGTATTCCCAGAAAGTTTTTCTGATGTGCGCATTCAACTCACCGAGTTGAACCTTCCTTTAGATAGAGCAGTTTGGAAACACTCTGTCTGTAGTACCTGCGAGTGGATATTTGGAGTGCTTTGAGTGCTACACTGTAAAAGCAAATATCTTCACTTGGAATCTAGACAGAAGAATTCTCAGAGACTTCCCTGTGCTCTCTGCATTCCACTCACAGAGTTGAACCTTCCTTTTGATAGAACAGTTTTGAAACACTCTTGTGGTAGAATCTGCAAGTCGATATTTGGAAGGTTTGGAGGCCTATCCTGGGAAAGGAAATATCTTCCCATCAAAACTAGACAGAAGCATTCTCAGAAACTTCTTAGTGATGTGCGCATTCAAGTCACAGAGTTGAAGCTTCCTTTTGATATAGCAGTTTTGAACCACTCTTTTAGTAGAATCTGCAGGTGGATGTTTGGAGAGCTAAGAGGCCAACACTGGAAAAGGAAATCTCTTCACGTAAAAACTAGACGGAAGCATTCTCAGAAACTTCAATGGGCTTTACGCATTCAACTCACAGAGTGCAATGTTGCTTTTGAGAGCGCAGTTTTAAAACACTGTTTTTGTAGAATTTGCTAGAGGATGTTTGGAGCGATGTGAGGCCTTTGCTGGAAAAGGAAATATCTTCACATAAAACCTGGACAGAAGCATTCTCAGAAACTCCTTTGTGATGAGTGCATTCAAATCACACACTTGAACCTTCCTTTGGAAAGAGCAGTTTTGAAACACTCTTTCTGAAGAATCTGCAAGTGGATATTTGGAGCGATTTGAGGCCTATGCTGGAAATGAAATATCTTCACCTAAAAACTAGACGGAAGCATTCTCAGAAACTCCTTTGTGATGAGTGCATTCAACTCACAGAGTTGAAGCTTCCTTTTGATAGAGCAGTTTTGAAACACTCTTTTAGCAGCATCTGCAGGTGGATATTTGGAGCGCTTTGAGGCCAAGGCTGGAAAACGAAATATCATCACATAAAAACTCGACAGAAGCATTCTCTGAAACTCCTTTGTGATGAGTGCATTCAACTCACAGACTCGAACGTTTCTTTTGATAGAACAGTTTAGAAACACTCCTTTTGTAGAATCTGCAAGTGTTTATTTGGAGCGCTTGGAGGCCTATGTTGGAAAAGGACATATCTTCACATCAAAAGTAGACAGACGCATTCTCAGAAACTTCTTTGTGATGAGTGCATTGAACTCACGGAGTTGAACCTACCTATTGATAGAGAAGTTTGGAAACACCCTTTTTGTAGAATCTGCAAGTGAATATTTGGCGCGATTTGAGGCCTATGCAGGAAACGGAAATATCTTCACACGAAAACTAGACAGATGAATTCTCAGAAACGTCTTTGTGATGAGTGCATTCAACTCACAGACTTGAAGCTTCCTTTTGAAAGAGCAGTTTCGAAACACTCTTTTTGTAGAATCTGCAAGTGGATATTTGGAGCGCTTTGAGGGCTATGCTGGAAAAGTTAATACCTTCACCTAAAAACTAGACAGACGCAAACCCAGAAACTTCTTTGTGACGTGTGCATTGAACTCACAGAGTTGAACCTTTCTTTTGATACAGAAGTTTTGAAACACTCTTTTCGTAGAATCTTCAAGTGGATGGATGGAGTGATTTGAGGCCTATGCTGGAAAAGGAAATACCTTCACGTAGAAACGAGACAAAAGCATTCTCAGAAAGTTCCCTGTGCTTTGTGCATTCAACTCACAGAGTTGAACATTCCCTTTGATAGAGCAGTTTTGAAACACTCTTTTTGTAGAATCTGCAAGTGGATATTTGGAGCGCTTTGAGGCCTCTGCCGCCAAAGGAATTATCATTGCATAAAAACTAGATGGAAGCGTTCTCAGAAACTTCCTTGTGATGAGTGCATTCAACTCGCAGAGTGGAACCTTCCTTTCGATAGACCAGTTTTGAAACACTGTTTTTGTAGAATCCGCAAGTGGCTATTTGGAGCTCTTTGAGGCTTATGCTGGAAAAGGAAATATCTTCGTCTACAAACTAGACAGAAGCATTCTCAGAAACTTCTTTGTCATGTGGGGATTGAACTCACAGAGTTGAACATTCCTTTACATAGAGCAGTTTTGCAACACCCTTTCGGTGGAAAGTGAAAGTGCTTATCTGGTGCGATGGCGGCATCTAGTGGATAAGGAAATACATTCAGATGAAAACAAGATACATCCATTCTCAGAAACTTCTTTGTGATGACTGCATTCTACTCACAGAGTTGAACCTTCCTTTTGATAGAGCAGTTTTGAAACACTCTTTTTGTGGAATCTGCAAGTGGCTATTTGGAGCGCTTTGAGGCCTATGCTGGAAAAGGAAATCTCTTCACATAAAACCTAGACAGAAGTATTCCCAGAAAGTTTTTCTGATGTGCGCATTCAACTCACCGAGTTGAACCTTCCTTTAGATAGAGCAGTTTGGAAACACTCTGTCTGTAGTACCTGCGAGTGGATATTTGGAGTGCTTTGAGTGCTACACTGTAAAAGCAAATATCTTCACTTGGAATCTAGACAGAAGAATTCTCAGAGACTTCCCTGTGCTCTCTGCATTCCACTCACAGAGTTGAACCTTCCTTTTGATAGAACAGTTTTGAAACACTCTTGTGGTAGAATCTGCAAGTCGATATTTGGAAGGTTTGGAGGCCTATCCTGGGAAAGGAAATATCTTCCCATCAAAACTAGACAGAAGCATTCTCAGAAACTTCTTAGTGATGTGCGCATTCAAGTCACAGAGTTGAAGCTTCCTTTTGATATAGCAGTTTTGAACCACTCTTTTAGTAGAATCTGCAGGTGGATGTTTGGAGAGCTAAGAGGCCAACACTGGAAAAGGAAACCTCTTCACGTAAAAACTAGACGGAAGCATTCTCAGAAACTTCAATGGGCTTTACGCATTCAACTCACAGAGTGCAATGTTGCTTTTGAGAGCGCAGTTTTAAAACACTGTTTTTGTAGAATTTGCTAGAGGATGTTTGGAGCGATGTGAGGCCTTTGCTGGAAAAGGAAATATCTTCACATAAAACCTGGACAGAAGCATTCTCAGAAACTCCTTTGTGATGAGTGCATTCAAATCACACACTTGAACCTTCCTTTGGAAAGAGCAGTTTTGAAACACTCTTTCTGAAGAATCTGCAAGTGGATATTTGGAGCGATTTGAGGCCTATGCTGGAAATGAAATATCTTCACCTAAAAACTAGACGGAAGCATTCTCAGAAACTCCTTTGTGATGAGTGCATTCAACTCACAGAGTTGAAGCTTCCTTTTGATAGAGCAGTTTTGAAACACTCTTTTAGCAGCATCTGCAGGTGGATATTTGGAGCGCTTTGAGGCCAAGGCTGGAAAACGAAATATCATCACATAAAAACTCGACAGAAGCATTCTCTGAAACTCCTTTGTGATGAGTGCATTCAACTCACAGACTCGAACGTTTCTTTTGATAGAACAGTTTAGAAACACTCCTTTTGTAGAATCTGCAAGTGTTTATTTGGAGCGCTTGGAGGCCTATGTTGGAAAAGGACATATCTTCACATCAAAAGTAGACAGACGCATTCTCAGAAACTTCTTTGTGATGAGTGCATTGAACTCACGGAGTTGAACCTACCTATTGATAGAGAAGTTTGGAAACACCCTTTTTGTAGAATCTGCAAGTGAATATTTGGCGCGATTTGAGGCCTATGCAGGAAACGGAAATATCTTCACATGAAAACTAGACAGATGAATTCTCAGAAACGTCTTTGTGATGAGTGCATTCAACTCACAGACTTGAAGCTTCCTTTTGAAAGAGCAGTTTCGAAACACTCTTTTTGTAGAATCTGCAAGTGGATATTTGGAGCGCTTTGAGGGCTATGCTGGAAAAGTTAATACCTTCACCTAGAAACTAGACAGACGCAAACCCAGAAACTTCTTTGTGACGTGTGCATTGAACTCACAGAGTTGAACCTTTCTTTTGATACAGAAGTTTTGAAACACTCTTTTCGTAGAATCTTCAAGTGGATGGATGGAGTGATTTGAGGCCTATGCTGGAAAAGGAAATACCTTCACGTAGAAACGAGACAAAAGCATTCTCAGAAAGTTCCCTGTGCTTTGTGCATTCAACTCACAGAGTTGAACATTCCCTTTGATAGAGCAGTTTTGAAACACTCTTTTTGTAGAATCTGCAAGTGGATATTTGGAGCGCTTTGAGGCCTCTGCCGCCAAAGGAATTATCATTGCATAAAAACTAGATGGAAGCGTTCTCAGAAACTTCCTTGTGATGAGTGCATTCAACTCGCAGAGTGGAACCTTCCTTTCGATAGACCAGTTTTGAAACACTGTTTTTGTAGAATCCGCAAGTGGCTATTTGGAGCTCTTTGAGGCTTATGCTGGAAAAGGAAATATCTTCGTCTACAAACTAGACAGAAGCATTCTCAGAAACTTCTTTGTCATGTGGGGATTGAACTCACAGAGTTGAACATTCCTTTACATAGAGCAGTTTTGCAACACCCTTTCGGTGGAAAGTGAAAGTGCTTATCTGGTGCGATGGCGGCATCTAGTGGATAAGGAAATACATTCAGATGAAAACAAGATACATCCATTCTCAGAAACTTCTTTGTGATGACTGCATTCTACTCACAGAGTTGAACCTTCCTTTTGATAGAGCAGTTTTGAAACACTCTTTTTGTGGAATCTGCAAGTGGCTATTTGGAGCGCTTTGAGGCCTATGCTGGAAAAGGAAATCTCTTCACATAAAACCTAGACAGAAGTATTCCCAGAAAGTTTTTCTGATGTGCGCATTCAACTCACCGAGTTGAACCTTCCTTTAGATAGAGCAGTTTGGAAACACTCTGTCTGTAGTACCTGCGAGTGGATATTTGGAGTGCTTTGAGTGCTACACTGTAAAAGCAAATATCTTCACTTGGAATCTAGACAGAAGAATTCTCAGAGACTTCCCTGTGCTCTCTGCATTCCACTCACAGAGTTGAACCTTCCTTTTGATAGAACAGTTTTGAAACACTCTTGTGGTAGAATCTGCAAGTCGATATTTGGAAGGTTTGGAGGCCTATCCTGGGAAAGGAAATATCTTCCCATCAAAACTAGACAGAAGCATTCTCAGAAACTTCTTAGTGATGTGCGCATTCAAGTCACAGAGTTGAAGCTTCCTTTTGATATAGCAGTTTTGAACCACTCTTTTAGTAGAATCTGCAGGTGGATGTTTGGAGAGCTAAGAGGCCAACACTGGAAAAGGAAATCTCTTCACGTAAAAACTAGACGGAAGCATTCTCAGAAACTTCAATGGGCTTTACGCATTCAACTCACAGAGTGCAATGTTGCTTTTGAGAGCGCAGTTTTAAAACACTGTTTTTGTAGAATTTGCTAGAGGATGTTTGGAGCGATGTGAGGCCTTTGCTGGAAAAGGAAATATCTTCACATAAAACCTGGACAGAAGCATTCTCAGAAACTCCTTTGTGATGAGTGCATTCAAATCACACACTTGAACCTTCCTTTGGAAAGAGCAGTTTTGAAACACTCTTTCTGAAGAATCTGCAAGTGGATATTTGGAGCGATTTGAGGCCTATGCTGGAAATGAAATATCTTCACCTAAAAACTAGACGGAAGCATTCTCAGAAACTCCTTTGTGATGAGTGCATTCAACTCACAGAGTTGAAGCTTCCTTTTGATAGAGCAGTTTTGAAACACTCTTTTAGCAGCATCTGCAGGTGGATATTTGGAGCGCTTTGAGGCCAAGGCTGGAAAACGAAATATCATCACATAAAAACTCGACAGAAGCATTCTCTGAAACTCCTTTGTGATGAGTGCATTCAACTCACAGACTCGAACGTTTCTTTTGATAGAACAGTTTAGAAACACTCCTTTTGTAGAATCTGCAAGTGTTTATTTGGAGCGCTTGGAGGCCTATGTTGGAAAAGGACATATCTTCACATCAAAAGTAGACAGACGCATTCTCAGAAACTTCTTTGTGATGAGTGCATTGAACTCACGGAGTTGAACCTACCTATTGATAGAGAAGTTTGGAAACACCCTTTTTGTAGAATCTGCAAGTGAATATTTGGCGCGATTTGAGGCCTATGCAGGAAACGGAAATATCTTCACATGAAAACTAGACAGATGAATTCTCAGAAACGTCTTTGTGATGAGTGCATTCAACTCACAGACTTGAAGCTTCCTTTTGAAAGAGCAGTTTCGAAACACTCTTTTTGTAGAATCTGCAAGTGGATATTTGGAGCGCTTTGAGGGCTATGCTGGAAAAGTTAATACCTTCACCTAAAAACTAGACAGACGCAAACCCAGAAACTTCTTTGTGACGTGTGCATTGAACTCACAGAGTTGAACCTTTCTTTTGATACAGAAGTTTTGAAACACTCTTTTCGTAGAATCTTCAAGTGGATGGATGGAGTGATTTGAGGCCTATGCTGGAAAAGGAAATACCTTCACGTAGAAACGAGACAAAAGCATTCTCAGAAAGTTCCCTGTGCTTTGTGCATTCAACTCACAGAGTTGAACATTCCCTTTGATAGAGCAGTTTTGAAACACTCTTTTTGTAGAATCTGCAAGTGGATATTTGGAGCGCTTTGAGGCCTCTGCCGCCAAAGGAATTATCATTGCATAAAAACTAGATGGAAGCGTTCTCAGAAACTTCCTTGTGATGAGTGCATTCAACTCGCAGAGTGGAACCTTCCTTTCGATAGACCAGTTTTGAAACACTGTTTTTGTAGAATCCGCAAGTGGCTATTTGGAGCTCTTTGAGGCTTATGCTGGAAAAGGAAATATCTTCGTCTACAAACTAGACAGAAGCATTCTCAGAAACTTCTTTGTCATGTGGGGATTGAACTCACAGAGTTGAACATTCCTTTACATAGAGCAGTTTTGCAACACCCTTTCGGTGGAAAGTGAAAGTGCTTATCTGGTGCGATGGCGGCATCTAGTGGATAAGGAAATACATTCAGATGAAAACAAGATACATCCATTCTCAGAAACTTCTTTGTGATGACTGCATTCTACTCACAGAGTTGAACCTTCCTTTTGATAGAGCAGTTTTGAAACACTCTTTTTGTGGAATCTGCAAGTGGCTATTTGGAGCGCTTTGAGGCCTATGCTGGAAAAGGAAATCTCTTCACATAAAACCTAGACAGAAGTATTCCCAGAAAGTTTTTCTGATGTGCGCATTCAACTCACCGAGTTGAACCTTCCTTTAGATAGAGCAGTTTGGAAACACTCTGTCTGTAGTACCTGCGAGTGGATATTTGGAGTGCTTTGAGTGCTACACTGTAAAAGCAAATATCTTCACTTGGAATCTAGACAGAAGAATTCTCAGAGACTTCCCTGTGCTCTCTGCATTCCACTCACAGAGTTGAACCTTCCTTTTGATAGAACAGTTTTGAAACACTCTTGTGGTAGAATCTGCAAGTCGATATTTGGAAGGTTTGGAGGCCTATCCTGGGAAAGGAAATATCTTCCCATCAAAACTAGACAGAAGCATTCTCAGAAACTTCTTAGTGATGTGCGCATTCAAGTCACAGAGTTGAAGCTTCCTTTTGATATAGCAGTTTTGAACCACTCTTTTAGTAGAATCTGCAGGTGGATGTTTGGAGAGCTAAGAGGCCAACACTGGAAAAGGAAATCTCTTCACGTAAAAACTAGACGGAAGCATTCTCAGAAACTTCAATGGGCTTTACGCATTCAACTCACAGAGTGCAATGTTGCTTTTGAGAGCGCAGTTTTAAAACACTGTTTTTGTAGAATTTGCTAGAGGATGTTTGGAGCGATGTGAGGCCTTTGCTGGAAAAGGAAATATCTTCACATAAAACCTGGACAGAAGCATTCTCAGAAACTCCTTTGTGATGAGTGCATTCAAATCACACACTTGAACCTTCCTTTGGAAAGAGCAGTTTTGAAACACTCTTTCTGAAGAATCTGCAAGTGGATATTTGGAGCGATTTGAGGCCTATGCTGGAAATGAAATATCTTCACCTAAAAACTAGACGGAAGCATTCTCAGAAACTCCTTTGTGATGAGTGCATTCAACTCACAGAGTTGAAGCTTCCTTTTGATAGAGCAGTTTTGAAACACTCTTTTAGCAGCATCTGCAGGTGGATATTTGGAGCGCTTTGAGGCCAAGGCTGGAAAACGAAATATCATCACATAAAAACTCGACAGAAGCATTCTCTGAAACTCCTTTGTGATGAGTGCATTCAACTCACAGACTCGAACGTTTCTTTTGATAGAACAGTTTAGAAACACTCCTTTTGTAGAATCTGCAAGTGTTTATTTGGAGCGCTTGGAGGCCTATGTTGGAAAAGGACATATCTTCACATCAAAAGTAGACAGACGCATTCTCAGAAACTTCTTTGTGATGAGTGCATTGAACTCACGGAGTTGAACCTACCTATTGATAGAGAAGTTTGGAAACACCCTTTTTGTAGAATCTGCAAGTGAATATTTGGCGCGATTTGAGGCCTATGCAGGAAACGGAAATATCTTCACATGAAAACTAGACAGATGAATTCTCAGAAACGTCTTTGTGATGAGTGCATTCAACTCACAGACTTGAAGCTTCCTTTTGAAAGAGCAGTTTCGAAACACTCTTTTTGTAGAATCTGCAAGTGGATATTTGGAGCGCTTTGAGGGCTATGCTGGAAAAGTTAATACCTTCACCTAGAAACTAGACAGACGCAAACCCAGAAACTTCTTTGTGACGTGTGCATTGAACTCACAGAGTTGAACCTTTCTTTTGATACAGAAGTTTTGAAACACTCTTTTCGTAGAATCTTCAAGTGGATGGATGGAGTGATTTGAGGCCTATGCTGGAAAAGGAAATACCTTCACGTAGAAACGAGACAAAAGCATTCTCAGAAAGTTCCCTGTGCTTTGTGCATTCAACTCACAGAGTTGAACATTCCCTTTGATAGAGCAGTTTTGAAACACTCTTTTTGTAGAATCTGCAAGTGGATATTTGGAGCGCTTTGAGGCCTCTGCCGCCAAAGGAATTATCATTGCATAAAAACTAGATGGAAGCGTTCTCAGAAACTTCCTTGTGATGAGTGCATTCAACTCGCAGAGTGGAACCTTCCTTTCGATAGACCAGTTTTGAAACACTGTTTTTGTAGAATCCGCAAGTGGCTATTTGGAGCTCTTTGAGGCTTATGCTGGAAAAGGAAATATCTTCGTCTACAAACTAGACAGAAGCATTCTCAGAAACTTCTTTGTCATGTGGGGATTGAACTCACAGAGTTGAACATTCCTTTACATAGAGCAGTTTTGCAACACCCTTTCGGTGGAAAGTGAAAGTGCTTATCTGGTGCGATGGCGGCATCTAGTGGATAAGGAAATACATTCAGATGAAAACAAGATACATCCATTCTCAGAAACTTCTTTGTGATGACTGCATTCTACTCACAGAGTTGAACCTTCCTTTTGATAGAGCAGTTTTGAAACACTCTTTTTGTGGAATCTGCAAGTGGCTATTTGGAGCGCTTTGAGGCCTATGCTGGAAAAGGAAATCTCTTCACATAAAACCTAGACAGAAGTATTCCCAGAAAGTTTTTCTGATGTGCGCATTCAACTCACCGAGTTGAACCTTCCTTTAGATAGAGCAGTTTGGAAACACTCTGTCTGTAGTACCTGCGAGTGGATATTTGGAGTGCTTTGAGTGCTACACTGTAAAAGCAAATATCTTCACTTGGAATCTAGACAGAAGAATTCTCAGAGACTTCCCTGTGCTCTCTGCATTCCACTCACAGAGTTGAACCTTCCTTTTGATAGAACAGTTTTGAAACACTCTTGTGGTAGAATCTGCAAGTCGATATTTGGAAGGTTTGGAGGCCTATCCTGGGAAAGGAAATATCTTCCCATCAAAACTAGACAGAAGCATTCTCAGAAACTTCTTAGTGATGTGCGCATTCAAGTCACAGAGTTGAAGCTTCCTTTTGATATAGCAGTTTTGAACCACTCTTTTAGTAGAATCTGCAGGTGGATGTTTGGAGAGCTAAGAGGCCAACACTGGAAAAGGAAATCTCTTCACGTAAAAACTAGACGGAAGCATTCTCAGAAACTTCAATGGGCTTTACGCATTCAACTCACAGAGTGCAATGTTGCTTTTGAGAGCGCAGTTTTAAAACACTGTTTTTGTAGAATTTGCTAGAGGATGTTTGGAGCGATGTGAGGCCTTTGCTGGAAAAGGAAATATCTTCACATAAAACCTGGACAGAAGCATTCTCAGAAACTCCTTTGTGATGAGTGCATTCAAATCACACACTTGAACCTTCCTTTGGAAAGAGCAGTTTTGAAACACTCTTTCTGAAGAATCTGCAAGTGGATATTTGGAGCGATTTGAGGCCTATGCTGGAAATGAAATATCTTCACCTAAAAACGAGACGGAAGCATTCTCAGAAACTCCTTTGTGATGAGTGCATTCAACTCACAGAGTTGAAGCTTCCTTTTGATAGAGCAGTTTTGAAACACTCTTTTAGCAGCATCTGCAGGTGGATATTTGGAGCGCTTTGAGGCCAAGGCTGGAAAACGAAATATCATCACATAAAAACTCGACAGAAGCATTCTCTGAAACTTCTTTGTGATGAGTGCATTCAACTCACAGACTCGAACGTTTCTTTTGATAGAACAGTTTAGAAACACTCCTTTTGTAGAATCTGCAAGTGTTTATTTGGAGCGCTTGGAGGCCTATGTTGGAAAAGGACATATCTTCACATCAAAAGTAGACAGACGCATTCTCAGAAACTTCTTTGTGATGAGTGCATTGAACTCACGGAGTTGAACCTACCTATTGATAGAGAAGTTTGGAAACACCCTTTTTGTAGAATCTGCAAGTGAATATTTGGCGCGATTTGAGGCCTATGCAGGAAACGGAAATATCTTCACATGAAAACTAGACAGATGAATTCTCAGAAACGTCTTTGTGATGAGTGCATTCAACTCACAGACTTGAAGCTTCCTTTTGAAAGAGCAGTTTCGAAACACTCTTTTTGTAGAATCTGCAAGTGGATATTTGGAGCGCTTTGAGGGCTATGCTGGAAAAGTTAATACCTTCACCTAGAAACTAGACAGACGCAAACCCAGAAACTTCTTTGTGACGTGTGCATTGAACTCACAGAGTTGAACCTTTCTTTTGATACAGAAGTTTTGAAACACTCTTTTCGTAGAATCTTCAAGTGGATGGATGGAGTGATTTGAGGCCTATGCTGGAAAAGGAAATACCTTCACGTAGAAACGAGACAAAAGCATTCTCAGAAAGTTCCCTGTGCTTTGTGCATTCAACTCACAGAGTTGAACATTCCCTTTGATAGAGCAGTTTTGAAACACTCTTTTTGTAGAATCTGCAAGTGGATATTTGGAGCGCTTTGAGGCCTCTGCCGCCAAAGGAATTATCATTGCATAAAAACTAGATGGAAGCGTTCTCAGAAACTTCCTTGTGATGAGTGCATTCAACTCGCAGAGTGGAACCTTCCTTTCGATAGACCAGTTTTGAAACACTGTTTTTGTAGAATCCGCAAGTGGCTATTTGGAGCTCTTTGAGGCTTATGCTGGAAAAGGAAATATCTTCGTCTACAAACTAGACAGAAGCATTCTCAGAAACTTCTTTGTCATGTGGGGATTGAACTCACAGAGTTGAACATTCCTTTACATAGAGCAGTTTTGCAACACCCTTTCGGTGGAAAGTGAAAGTGCTTATCTGGTGCGATGGCGGCATCTAGTGGATAAGGAAATACATTCAGATGAAAACAAGATACATCCATTCTCAGAAACTTCTTTGTGATGACTGCATTCTACTCACAGAGTTGAACCTTCCTTTTGATAGAGCAGTTTTGAAACACTCTTTTTGTGGAATCTGCAAGTGGCTATTTGGAGCGCTTTGAGGCCTATGCTGGAAAAGGAAATCTCTTCACATAAAACCTAGACAGAAGTATTCCCAGAAAGTTTTTCTGATGTGCGCATTCAACTCACCGAGTTGAACCTTCCTTTAGATAGAGCAGTTTGGAAACACTCTGTCTGTAGTACCTGCGAGTGGATATTTGGAGTGCTTTGAGTGCTACACTGTAAAAGCAAATATCTTCACTTGGAATCTAGACAGAAGAATTCTCAGAGACTTCCCTGTGCTCTCTGCATTCCACTCACAGAGTTGAACCTTCCTTTTGATAGAACAGTTTTGAAACACTCTTGTGGTAGAATCTGCAAGTCGATATTTGGAAGGTTTGGAGGCCTATCCTGGGAAAGGAAATATCTTCCCATCAAAACTAGACAGAAGCATTCTCAGAAACTTCTTAGTGATGTGCGCATTCAAGTCACAGAGTTGAAGCTTCCTTTTGATATAGCAGTTTTGAACCACTCTTTTAGTAGAATCTGCAGGTGGATGTTTGGAGAGCTAAGAGGCCAACACTGGAAAAGGAAATCTCTTCACGTAAAAACTAGACGGAAGCATTCTCAGAAACTTCAATGGGCTTTACGCATTCAACTCACAGAGTGCAATGTTGCTTTTGAGAGCGCAGTTTTAAAACACTGTTTTTGTAGAATTTGCTAGAGGATGTTTGGAGCGATGTGAGGCCTTTGCTGGAAAAGGAAATATCTTCACATAAAACCTGGACAGAAGCATTCTCAGAAACTCCTTTGTGATGAGTGCATTCAAATCACACACTTGAACCTTCCTTTGGAAAGAGCAGTTTTGAAACACTCTTTCTGAAGAATCTGCAAGTGGATATTTGGAGCGATTTGAGGCCTATGCTGGAAATGAAATATCTTCACCTAAAAACGAGACGGAAGCATTCTCAGAAACTCCTTTGTGATGAGTGCATTCAACTCACAGAGTTGAAGCTTCCTTTTGATAGAGCAGTTTTGAAACACTCTTTTAGCAGCATCTGCAGGTGGATATTTGGAGCGCTTTGAGGCCAAGGCTGGAAAACGAAATATCATCACATAAAAACTCGACAGAAGCATTCTCTGAAACTTCTTTGTGATGAGTGCATTCAACTCACAGACTCGAACGTTTCTTTTGATAGAACAGTTTAGAAACACTCCTTTTGTAGAATCTGCAAGTGTTTATTTGGAGCGCTTGGAGGCCTATGTTGGAAAAGGACATATCTTCACATCAAAAGTAGACAGACGCATTCTCAGAAACTTCTTTGTGATGAGTGCATTGAACTCACGGAGTTGAACCTACCTATTGATAGAGAAGTTTGGAAACACCCTTTTTGTAGAATCTGCAAGTGAATATTTGGCGCGATTTGAGGCCTATGCAGGAAACGGAAATATCTTCACATGAAAACTAGACAGATGAATTCTCAGAAACGTCTTTGTGATGAGTGCATTCAACTCACAGACTTGAAGCTTCCTTTTGAAAGAGCAGTTTCGAAACACTCTTTTTGTAGAATCTGCAAGTGGATATTTGGAGCGCTTTGAGGGCTATGCTGGAAAAGTTAATACCTTCACCTAGAAACTAGACAGACGCAAACCCAGAAACTTCTTTGTGACGTGTGCATTGAACTCACAGAGTTGAACCTTTCTTTTGATACAGAAGTTTTGAAACACTCTTTTCGTAGAATCTTCAAGTGGATGGATGGAGTGATTTGAGGCCTATGCTGGAAAAGGAAATACCTTCACGTAGAAACGAGACAAAAGCATTCTCAGAAAGTTCCCTCTGCTTTGTGCATTCAACTCACAGAGTTGAACATTCCCTTTGATAGAGCAGTTTTGAAACACTCTTTTTGTAGAATCTGCAAGTGGATATTTGGAGCGCTTTGAGGCCTCTGCCGCCAAAGGAATTATCATTGCATAAAAACTAGATGGAAGCGTTCTCAGAAACTTCCTTGTGATGAGTGCATTCAACTCGCAGAGTGGAACCTTCCTTTCGATAGACCAGTTTTGAAACACTGTTTTTGTAGAATCCGCAAGTGGCTATTTGGAGCTCTTTGAGGCTTATGCTGGAAAAGGAAATATCTTCGTCTACAAACTAGACAGAAGCATTCTCAGAAACTTCTTTGTCATGTGGGGATTGAACTCACAGAGTTGAACATTCCTTTACATAGAGCAGTTTTGCAACACCCTTTCGGTGGAAAGTGAAAGTGCTTATCTGGTGCGATGGCGGCATCTAGTGGATAAGGAAATACATTCAGATGAAAACAAGATACATCCATTCTCAGAAACTTCTTTGTGATGACTGCATTCTACTCACAGAGTTGAACCTTCCTTTTGATAGAGCAGTTTTGAAACACTCTTTTTGTGGAATCTGCAAGTGGCTATTTGGAGCGCTTTGAGGCCTATGCTGGAAAAGGAAATCTCTTCACATAAAACCTAGACAGAAGTATTCCCAGAAAGTTTTTCTGATGTGCGCATTCAACTCACCGAGTTGAACCTTCCTTTAGATAGAGCAGTTTGGAAACACTCTGTCTGTAGTACCTGCGAGTGGATATTTGGAGTGCTTTGAGTGCTACACTGTAAAAGCAAATATCTTCACTTGGAATCTAGACAGAAGAATTCTCAGAGACTTCCCTGTGCTCTCTGCATTCCACTCACAGAGTTGAACCTTCCTTTTGATAGAACAGTTTTGAAACACTCTTGTGGTAGAATCTGCAAGTCGATATTTGGAAGGTTTGGAGGCCTATCCTGGGAAAGGAAATATCTTCCCATCAAAACTAGACAGAAGCATTCTCAGAAACTTCTTAGTGATGTGCGCATTCAAGTCACAGAGTTGAAGCTTCCTTTTGATATAGCAGTTTTGAACCACTCTTTTAGTAGAATCTGCAGGTGGATGTTTGGAGAGCTAAGAGGCCAACACTGGAAAAGGAAATCTCTTCACGTAAAAACTAGACGGAAGCATTCTCAGAAACTTCAATGGGCTTTACGCATTCAACTCACAGAGTGCAATGTTGCTTTTGAGAGCGCAGTTTTAAAACACTGTTTTTGTAGAATTTGCTAGAGGATGTTTGGAGCGATGTGAGGCCTTTGCTGGAAAAGGAAATATCTTCACATAAAACCTGGACAGAAGCATTCTCAGAAACTCCTTTGTGATGAGTGCATTCAAATCACACACTTGAACCTTCCTTTGGAAAGAGCAGTTTTGAAACACTCTTTCTGAAGAATCTGCAAGTGGATATTTGGAGCGATTTGAGGCCTATGCTGGAAATGAAATATCTTCACCTAAAAACGAGACGGAAGCATTCTCAGAAACTCCTTTGTGATGAGTGCATTCAACTCACAGAGTTGAAGCTTCCTTTTGATAGAGCAGTTTTGAAACACTCTTTTAGCAGCATCTGCAGGTGGATATTTGGAGCGCTTTGAGGCCAAGGCTGGAAAACGAAATATCATCACATAAAAACTCGACAGAAGCATTCTCTGAAACTTCTTTGTGATGAGTGCATTCAACTCACAGACTCGAACGTTTCTTTTGATAGAACAGTTTAGAAACACTCCTTTTGTAGAATCTGCAAGTGTTTATTTGGAGCGCTTGGAGGCCTATGTTGGAAAAGGACATATCTTCACATCAAAAGTAGACAGACGCATTCTCAGAAACTTCTTTGTGATGAGTGCATTGAACTCACGGAGTTGAACCTACCTATTGATAGAGAAGTTTGGAAACACCCTTTTTGTAGAATCTGCAAGTGAATATTTGGCGCGATTTGAGGCCTATGCAGGAAACGGAAATATCTTCACATGAAAACTAGACAGATGAATTCTCAGAAACGTCTTTGTGATGAGTGCATTCAACTCACAGACTTGAAGCTTCCTTTTGAAAGAGCAGTTTCGAAACACTCTTTTTGTAGAATCTGCAAGTGGATATTTGGAGCGCTTTGAGGGCTATGCTGGAAAAGTTAATACCTTCACCTAAAAACTAGACAGACGCAAACCCAGAAACTTCTTTGTGACGTGTGCATTGAACTCACAGAGTTGAACCTTTCTTTTGATACAGAAGTTTTGAAACACTCTTTTCGTAGAATCTTCAAGTGGATGGATGGAGTGATTTGAGGCCTATGCTGGAAAAGGAAATACCTTCACGTAGAAACGAGACAAAAGCATTCTCAGAAAGTTCCCTCTGCTTTGTGCATTCAACTCACAGAGTTGAACATTCCCTTTGATAGAGCAGTTTTGAAACACTCTTTTTGTAGAATCTGCAAGTGGATATTTGGAGCGCTTTGAGGCCTCTGCCGCCAAAGGAATTATCATTGCATAAAAACTAGATGGAAGCGTTCTCAGAAACTTCCTTGTGATGAGTGCATTCAACTCGCAGAGTGGAACCTTCCTTTCGATAGACCAGTTTTGAAACACTGTTTTTGTAGAATCCGCAAGTGGCTATTTGGAGCTCTTTGAGGCTTATGCTGGAAAAGGAAATATCTTCGTCTACAAACTAGACAGAAGCATTCTCAGAAACTTCTTTGTCATGTGGGGATTGAACTCACAGAGTTGAACATTCCTTTACATAGAGCAGTTTTGCAACACCCTTTCGGTGGAAAGTGAAAGTGCTTATCTGGTGCGATGGCGGCATCTAGTGGATAAGGAAATACATTCAGATGAAAACAAGATACATCCATTCTCAGAAACTTCTTTGTGATGACTGCATTCTACTCACAGAGTTGAACCTTCCTTTTGATAGAGCAGTTTTGAAACACTCTTTTTGTGGAATCTGCAAGTGGCTATTTGGAGCGCTTTGAGGCCTATGCTGGAAAAGGAAATCTCTTCACATAAAACCTAGACAGAAGTATTCCCAGAAAGTTTTTCTGATGTGCGCATTCAACTCACCGAGTTGAACCTTCCTTTAGATAGAGCAGTTTGGAAACACTCTGTCTGTAGTACCTGCGAGTGGATATTTGGAGTGCTTTGAGTGCTACACTGTAAAAGCAAATATCTTCACTTGGAATCTAGACAGAAGAATTCTCAGAGACTTCCCTGTGCTCTCTGCATTCCACTCACAGAGTTGAACCTTCCTTTTGATAGAACAGTTTTGAAACACTCTTGTGGTAGAATCTGCAAGTCGATATTTGGAAGGTTTGGAGGCCTATCCTGGGAAAGGAAATATCTTCCCATCAAAACTAGACAGAAGCATTCTCAGAAACTTCTTAGTGATGTGCGCATTCAAGTCACAGAGTTGAAGCTTCCTTTTGATATAGCAGTTTTGAACCACTCTTTTAGTAGAATCTGCAGGTGGATGTTTGGAGAGCTAAGAGGCCAACACTGGAAAAGGAAATCTCTTCACGTAAAAACTAGACGGAAGCATTCTCAGAAACTTCAATGGGCTTTACGCATTCAACTCACAGAGTGCAATGTTGCTTTTGAGAGCGCAGTTTTAAAACACTGTTTTTGTAGAATTTGCTAGAGGATGTTTGGAGCGATGTGAGGCCTTTGCTGGAAAAGGAAATATCTTCACATAAAACCTGGACAGAAGCATTCTCAGAAACTCCTTTGTGATGAGTGCATTCAAATCACACACTTGAACCTTCCTTTGGAAAGAGCAGTTTTGAAACACTCTTTCTGAAGAATCTGCAAGTGGATATTTGGAGCGATTTGAGGCCTATGCTGGAAATGAAATATCTTCACCTAAAAACGAGACGGAAGCATTCTCAGAAACTCCTTTGTGATGAGTGCATTCAACTCACAGAGTTGAAGCTTCCTTTTGATAGAGCAGTTTTGAAACACTCTTTTAGCAGCATCTGCAGGTGGATATTTGGAGCGCTTTGAGGCCAAGGCTGGAAAACGAAATATCATCACATAAAAACTCGACAGAAGCATTCTCTGAAACTTCTTTGTGATGAGTGCATTCAACTCACAGACTCGAACGTTTCTTTTGATAGAACAGTTTAGAAACACTCCTTTTGTAGAATCTGCAAGTGTTTATTTGGAGCGCTTGGAGGCCTATGTTGGAAAAGGACATATCTTCACATCAAAAGTAGACAGACGCATTCTCAGAAACTTCTTTGTGATGAGTGCATTGAACTCACGGAGTTGAACCTACCTATTGATAGAGAAGTTTGGAAACACCCTTTTTGTAGAATCTGCAAGTGAATATTTGGCGCGATTTGAGGCCTATGCAGGAAACGGAAATATCTTCACATGAAAACTAGACAGATGAATTCTCAGAAACGTCTTTGTGATGAGTGCATTCAACTCACAGACTTGAAGCTTCCTTTTGAAAGAGCAGTTTCGAAACACTCTTTTTGTAGAATCTGCAAGTGGATATTTGGAGCGCTTTGAGGGCTATGCTGGAAAAGTTAATACCTTCACCTAGAAACTAGACAGACGCAAACCCAGAAACTTCTTTGTGACGTGTGCATTGAACTCACAGAGTTGAACCTTTCTTTTGATACAGAAGTTTTGAAACACTCTTTTCGTAGAATCTTCAAGTGGATGGATGGAGTGATTTGAGGCCTATGCTGGAAAAGGAAATACCTTCACGTAGAAACGAGACAAAAGCATTCTCAGAAAGTTCCCTGTGCTTTGTGCATTCAACTCACAGAGTTGAACATTCCCTTTGATAGAGCAGTTTTGAAACACTCTTTTTGTAGAATCTGCAAGTGGATATTTGGAGCGCTTTGAGGCCTCTGCCGCCAAAGGAATTATCATTGCATAAAAACTAGATGGAAGCGTTCTCAGAAACTTCCTTGTGATGAGTGCATTCAACTCGCAGAGTGGAACCTTCCTTTCGATAGACCAGTTTTGAAACACTGTTTTTGTGGAATCCGCAAGTGGCTATTTGGAGATCTTTGAGGCTTATGCTGGAAAGGGAAATATCTTCGTCTACAAACTAGACAGAAGCATTCTCAGAAACTTCTTTGTCATGTGGGGATTGAACTCACAGAGTTGAACATTCCTTTACATAGAGCAGTTTTGCAACACCCTTTCGGTGGAAAGTGAAAGTGCTTATCTGGTGCGATGGCGGCATCTAGTGGATAAGGAAATACATTCAGATGAAAACAAGATACATCCATTCTCAGAAACTTCTTTGTGATGACTGCATTCTACTCACAGAGTTGAACCTTCCTTTTGATAGAGCAGTTTTGAAACACTCTTTTTGTGGAATCTGCAAGTGGCTATTTGGAGCGCTTTGAGGCCTATGCTGGAAAAGGAAATCTCTTCACATAAAACCTAGACAGAAGTATTCCCAGAAAGTTTTTCTGATGTGCGCATTCAACTCACCGAGTTGAACCTTCCTTTAGATAGAGCAGTTTGGAAACACTCTGTCTGTAGTACCTGCGAGTGGATATTTGGAGTGCTTTGAGTGCTACACTGTAAAAGCAAATATCTTCACTTGGAATCTAGACAGAAGAATTCTCAGAGACTTCCCTGTGCTCTCTGCATTCCACTCACAGAGTTGAACCTTCCTTTTGATAGAACAGTTTTGAAACACTCTTGTGGTAGAATCTGCAAGTCGATATTTGGAAGGTTTGGAGGCCTATCCTGGGAAAGGAAATATCTTCCCATCAAAACTAGACAGAAGCATTCTCAGAAACTTCTTAGTGATGTGCGCATTCAAGTCACAGAGTTGAAGCTTCCTTTTGATATAGCAGTTTTGAACCACTCTTTTAGTAGAATCTGCAGGTGGATGTTTGGAGAGCTAAGAGGCCAACACTGGAAAAGGAAATCTCTTCACGTAAAAACTAGACGGAAGCATTCTCAGAAACTTCAATGGGCTTTACGCATTCAACTCACAGAGTGCAATGTTGCTTTTGAGAGCGCAGTTTTAAAACACTGTTTTTGTAGAATTTGCTAGAGGATGTTTGGAGCGATGTGAGGCCTTTGCTGGAAAAGGAAATATCTTCACATAAAACCTGGACAGAAGCATTCTCAGAAACTCCTTTGTGATGAGTGCATTCAAATCACACACTTGAACCTTCCTTTGGAAAGAGCAGTTTTGAAACACTCTTTCTGAAGAATCTGCAAGTGGATATTTGGAGCGATTTGAGGCCTATGCTGGAAATGAAATATCTTCACCTAAAAACTAGACGGAAGCATTCTCAGAAACTCCTTTGTGATGAGTGCATTCAACTCACAGAGTTGAAGCTTCCTTTTGATAGAGCAGTTTTGAAACACTCTTTTAGCAGCATCTGCAGGTGGATATTTGGAGCGCTTTGAGGCCAAGGCTGGAAAACGAAATATCATCACATAAAAACTCGACAGAAGCATTCTCTGAAACTTCTTTGTGATGAGTGCATTCAACTCACAGACTCGAACGTTTCTTTTGATAGAACAGTTTAGAAACACTCCTTTTGTAGAATCTGCAAGTGTTTATTTGGAGCGCTTGGAGGCCTATGTTGGAAAAGGACATATCTTCACATCAAAAGTAGACAGACGCATTCTCAGAAACTTCTTTGTGATGAGTGCATTGAACTCACGGAGTTGAACCTACCTATTGATAGAGAAGTTTGGAAACACCCTTTTTGTAGAATCTGCAAGTGAATATTTGGCGCGATTTGAGGCCTATGCAGGAAACGGAAATATCTTCACATGAAAACTAGACAGATGAATTCTCAGAAACGTCTTTGTGATGAGTGCATTCAACTCACAGACTTGAAGCTTCCTTTTGAAAGAGCAGTTTCGAAACACTCTTTTTGTAGAATCTGCAAGTGGATATTTGGAGCGCTTTGAGGGCTATGCTGGAAAAGTTAATACCTTCACCTAAAAACTAGACAGACGCAAACCCAGAAACTTCTTTGTGACGTGTGCATTGAACTCACAGAGTTGAACCTTTCTTTTGATACAGAAGTTTTGAAACACTCTTTTCGTAGAATCTTCAAGTGGATGGATGGAGTGATTTGAGGCCTATGCTGGAAAAGGAAATACCTTCACGTAGAAACGAGACAAAAGCATTCTCAGAAAGTTCCCTGTGCTTTGTGCATTCAACTCACAGAGTTGAACATTCCCTTTGATAGAGCAGTTTTGAAACACTCTTTTTGTAGAATCTGCAAGTGGATATTTGGAGCGCTTTGAGGCCTCTGCCGCCAAAGGAATTATCATTGCATAAAAACTAGATGGAAGCGTTCTCAGAAACTTCCTTGTGATGAGTGCATTCAACTCGCAGAGTGGAACCTTCCTTTCGATAGACCAGTTTTGAAACACTGTTTTTGTGGAATCCGCAAGTGGCTATTTGGAGATCTTTGAGGCTTATGCTGGAAAGGGAAATATCTTCGTCTACAAACTAGACAGAAGCATTCTCAGAAACTTCTTTGTCATGTGGGGATTGAACTCACAGAGTTGAACATTCCTTTACATAGAGCAGTTTTGCAACACCCTTTCGGTGGAAAGTGAAAGTGCTTATCTGGTGCGATGGCGGCATCTAGTGGATAAGGAAATACATTCAGATGAAAACAAGATACATCCATTCTCAGAAACTTCTTTGTGATGACTGCATTCTACTCACAGAGTTGAACCTTCCTTTTGATAGAGCAGTTTTGAAACACTCTTTTTGTGGAATCTGCAAGTGGCTATTTGGAGCGCTTTGAGGCCTATGCTGGAAAAGGAAATCTCTTCACATAAAACCTAGACAGAAGTATTCCCAGAAAGTTTTTCTGATGTGCGCATTCAACTCACCGAGTTGAACCTTCCTTTAGATAGAGCAGTTTGGAAACACTCTGTCTGTAGTACCTGCGAGTGGATATTTGGAGTGCTTTGAGTGCTACACTGTAAAAGCAAATATCTTCACTTGGAATCTAGACAGAAGAATTCTCAGAGACTTCCCTGTGCTCTCTGCATTCCACTCACAGAGTTGAACCTTCCTTTTGATAGAACAGTTTTGAAACACTCTTGTGGTAGAATCTGCAAGTCGATATTTGGAAGGTTTGGAGGCCTATCCTGGGAAAGGAAATATCTTCCCATCAAAACTAGACAGAAGCATTCTCAGAAACTTCTTAGTGATGTGCGCATTCAAGTCACAGAGTTGAAGCTTCCTTTTGATATAGCAGTTTTGAACCACTCTTTTAGTAGAATCTGCAGGTGGATGTTTGGAGAGCTAAGAGGCCAACACTGGAAAAGGAAATCTCTTCACGTAAAAACTAGACGGAAGCATTCTCAGAAACTTCAATGGGCTTTACGCATTCAACTCACAGAGTGCAATGTTGCTTTTGAGAGCGCAGTTTTAAAACACTGTTTTTGTAGAATTTGCTAGAGGATGTTTGGAGCGATGTGAGGCCTTTGCTGGAAAAGGAAATATCTTCACATAAAACCTGGACAGAAGCATTCTCAGAAACTCCTTTGTGATGAGTGCATTCAAATCACACACTTGAACCTTCCTTTGGAAAGAGCAGTTTTGAAACACTCTTTCTGAAGAATCTGCAAGTGGATATTTGGAGCGATTTGAGGCCTATGCTGGAAATGAAATATCTTCACCTAAAAACTAGACGGAAGCATTCTCAGAAACTCCTTTGTGATGAGTGCATTCAACTCACAGAGTTGAAGCTTCCTTTTGATAGAGCAGTTTTGAAACACTCTTTTAGCAGCATCTGCAGGTGGATATTTGGAGCGCTTTGAGGCCAAGGCTGGAAAACGAAATATCATCACATAAAAACTCGACAGAAGCATTCTCTGAAACTTCTTTGTGATGAGTGCATTCAACTCACAGACTCGAACGTTTCTTTTGATAGAACAGTTTAGAAACACTCCTTTTGTAGAATCTGCAAGTGTTTATTTGGAGCGCTTGGAGGCCTATGTTGGAAAAGGACATATCTTCACATCAAAAGTAGACAGACGCATTCTCAGAAACTTCTTTGTGATGAGTGCATTGAACTCACGGAGTTGAACCTACCTATTGATAGAGAAGTTTGGAAACACCCTTTTTGTAGAATCTGCAAGTGAATATTTGGCGCGATTTGAGGCCTATGCAGGAAACGGAAATATCTTCACATGAAAACTAGACAGATGAATTCTCAGAAACGTCTTTGTGATGAGTGCATTCAACTCACAGACTTGAAGCTTCCTTTTGAAAGAGCAGTTTCGAAACACTCTTTTTGTAGAATCTGCAAGTGGATATTTGGAGCGCTTTGAGGGCTATGCTGGAAAAGTTAATACCTTCACCTAAAAACTAGACAGACGCAAACCCAGAAACTTCTTTGTGACGTGTGCATTGAACTCACAGAGTTGAACCTTTCTTTTGATACAGAAGTTTTGAAACACTCTTTTCGTAGAATCTTCAAGTGGATGGATGGAGTGATTTGAGGCCTATGCTGGAAAAGGAAATACCTTCACGTAGAAACGAGACAAAAGCATTCTCAGAAAGTTCCCTCTGCTTTGTGCATTCAACTCACAGAGTTGAACATTCCCTTTGATAGAGCAGTTTTGAAACACTCTTTTTGTAGAATCTGCAAGTGGATATTTGGAGCGCTTTGAGGCCTCTGCCGCCAAAGGAATTATCATTGCATAAAAACTAGATGGAAGCGTTCTCAGAAACTTCCTTGTGATGAGTGCATTCAACTCGCAGAGTGGAACCTTCCTTTCGATAGACCAGTTTTGAAACACTGTTTTTGTAGAATCCGCAAGTGGCTATTTGGAGCTCTTTGAGGCTTATGCTGGAAAAGGAAATATCTTCGTCTACAAACTAGACAGAAGCATTCTCAGAAACTTCTTTGTCATGTGGGGATTGAACTCACAGAGTTGAACATTCCTTTACATAGAGCAGTTTTGCAACACCCTTTCGGTGGAAAGTGAAAGTGCTTATCTGGTGCGATGGCGGCATCTAGTGGATAAGGAAATACATTCAGATGAAAACAAGATACATCCATTCTCAGAAACTTCTTTGTGATGACTGCATTCTACTCACAGAGTTGAACCTTCCTTTTGATAGAGCAGTTTTGAAACACTCTTTTTGTGGAATCTGCAAGTGGCTATTTGGAGCGCTTTGAGGCCTATGCTGGAAAAGGAAATCTCTTCACATAAAACCTAGACAGAAGTATTCCCAGAAAGTTTTTCTGATGTGCGCATTCAACTCACCGAGTTGAACCTTCCTTTAGATAGAGCAGTTTGGAAACACTCTGTCTGTAGTACCTGCGAGTGGATATTTGGTGTGCTTTGAGTGCTACACTGTAAAAGCAAATATCTTCACTTGGAATCTAGACAGAAGAATTCTCAGAGACTTCCCTGTGCTCTCTGCATTCCACTCACAGAGTTGAACCTTCCTTTTGATAGAACAGTTTTGAAACACTCTTGTGGTAGAATCTGCAAGTCGATATTTGGAAGGTTTGGAGGCCTATCCTGGGAAAGGAAATATCTTCCCATCAAAACTAGACAGAAGCATTCTCAGAAACTTCTTAGTGATGTGCGCATTCAAGTCACAGAGTTGAAGCTTCCTTTTGATATAGCAGTTTTGAACCACTCTTTTAGTAGAATCTGCAGGTGGATGTTTGGAGAGCTAAGAGGCCAACACTGGAAAAGGAAATCTCTTCACGTAAAAACTAGACGGAAGCATTCTCAGAAACTTCAATGGGCTTTACGCATTCAACTCACAGAGTGCAATGTTGCTTTTGAGAGCGCAGTTTTAAAACACTGTTTTTGTAGAATTTGCTAGAGGATGTTTGGAGCGATGTGAGGCCTTTGCTGGAAAAGGAAATATCTTCACATAAAACCTGGACAGAAGCATTCTCAGAAACTCCTTTGTGATGAGTGCATTCAAATCACACACTTGAACCTTCCTTTGGAAAGAGCAGTTTTGAAACACTCTTTCTGAAGAATCTGCAAGTGGATATTTGGAGCGATTTGAGGCCTATGCTGGAAATGAAATATCTTCACCTAAAAACTAGACGGAAGCATTCTCAGAAACTCCTTTGTGATGAGTGCATTCAACTCACAGAGTTGAAGCTTCCTTTTGATAGAGCAGTTTTGAAACACTCTTTTAGCAGCATCTGCAGGTGGATATTTGGAGCGCTTTGAGGCCAAGGCTGGAAAACGAAATATCATCACATAAAAACTCGACAGAAGCATTCTCTGAAACTTCTTTGTGATGAGTGCATTCAACTCACAGACTCGAACGTTTCTTTTGATAGAACAGTTTAGAAACACTCCTTTTGTAGAATCTGCAAGTGTTTATTTGGAGCGCTTGGAGGCCTATGTTGGAAAAGGACATATCTTCACATCAAAAGTAGACAGACGCATTCTCAGAAACTTCTTTGTGATGAGTGCATTGAACTCACGGAGTTGAACCTACCTATTGATAGAGAAGTTTGGAAACACCCTTTTTGTAGAATCTGCAAGTGAATATTTGGCGCGATTTGAGGCCTATGCAGGAAACGGAAATATCTTCACATGAAAACTAGACAGATGAATTCTCAGAAACGTCTTTGTGATGAGTGCATTCAACTCACAGACTTGAAGCTTCCTTTTGAAAGAGCAGTTTCGAAACACTCTTTTTGTAGAATCTGCAAGTGGATATTTGGAGCGCTTTGAGGGCTATGCTGGAAAAGTTAATACCTTCACCTAAAAACTAGACAGACGCAAACCCAGAAACTTCTTTGTGACGTGTGCATTGAACTCACAGAGTTGAACCTTTCTTTTGATACAGAAGTTTTGAAACACTCTTTTCGTAGAATCTTCAAGTGGATGGATGGAGTGATTTGAGGCCTATGCTGGAAAAGGAAATACCTTCACGTAGAAACGAGACAAAAGCATTCTCAGAAAGTTCCCTCTGCTTTGTGCATTCAACTCACAGAGTTGAACATTCCCTTTGATAGAGCAGTTTTGAAACACTCTTTTTGTAGAATCTGCAAGTGGATATTTGGAGCGCTTTGAGGCCTCTGCCGCCAAAGGAATTATCATTGCATAAAAACTAGATGGAAGCGTTCTCAGAAACTTCCTTGTGATGAGTGCATTCAACTCGCAGAGTGGAACCTTCCTTTCGATAGACCAGTTTTGAAACACTGTTTTTGTAGAATCCGCAAGTGGCTATTTGGAGCTCTTTGAGGCTTATGCTGGAAAAGGAAATATCTTCGTCTACAAACTAGACAGAAGCATTCTCAGAAACTTCTTTGTCATGTGGGGATTGAACTCACAGAGTTGAACATTCCTTTACATAGAGCAGTTTTGCAACACCCTTTCGGTGGAAAGTGAAAGTGCTTATCTGGTGCGATGGCGGCATCTAGTGGATAAGGAAATACATTCAGATGAAAACAAGATACATCCATTCTCAGAAACTTCTTTGTGATGACTGCATTCTACTCACAGAGTTGAACCTTCCTTTTGATAGAGCAGTTTTGAAACACTCTTTTTGTGGAATCTGCAAGTGGCTATTTGGAGCGCTTTGAGGCCTATGCTGGAAAAGGAAATCTCTTCACATAAAACCTAGACAGAAGTATTCCCAGAAAGTTTTTCTGATGTGCGCATTCAACTCACCGAGTTGAACCTTCCTTTAGATAGAGCAGTTTGGAAACACTCTGTCTGTAGTACCTGCGAGTGGATATTTGGTGTGCTTTGAGTGCTACACTGTAAAAGCAAATATCTTCACTTGGAATCTAGACAGAAGAATTCTCAGAGACTTCCCTGTGCTCTCTGCATTCCACTCACAGAGTTGAACCTTCCTTTTGATAGAACAGTTTTGAAACACTCTTGTGGTAGAATCTGCAAGTCGATATTTGGAAGGTTTGGAGGCCTATCCTGGGAAAGGAAATATCTTCCCATCAAAACTAGACAGAAGCATTCTCAGAAACTTCTTAGTGATGTGCGCATTCAAGTCACAGAGTTGAAGCTTCCTTTTGATATAGCAGTTTTGAACCACTCTTTTAGTAGAATCTGCAGGTGGATGTTTGGAGAGCTAAGAGGCCAACACTGGAAAAGGAAATCTCTTCACGTAAAAACTAGACGGAAGCATTCTCAGAAACTTCAATGGGCTTTACGCATTCAACTCACAGAGTGCAATGTTGCTTTTGAGAGCGCAGTTTTAAAACACTGTTTTTGTAGAATTTGCTAGAGGATGTTTGGAGCGATGTGAGGCCTTTGCTGGAAAAGGAAATATCTTCACATAAAACCTGGACAGAAGCATTCTCAGAAACTCCTTTGTGATGAGTGCATTCAAATCACACACTTGAACCTTCCTTTGGAAAGAGCAGTTTTGAAACACTCTTTCTGAAGAATCTGCAAGTGGATATTTGGAGCGATTTGAGGCCTATGCTGGAAATGAAATATCTTCACCTAAAAACTAGACGGAAGCATTCTCAGAAACTCCTTTGTGATGAGTGCATTCAACTCACAGAGTTGAAGCTTCCTTTTGATAGAGCAGTTTTGAAACACTCTTTTAGCAGCATCTGCAGGTGGATATTTGGAGCGCTTTGAGGCCAAGGCTGGAAAACGAAATATCATCACATAAAAACTCGACAGAAGCATTCTCTGAAACTTCTTTGTGATGAGTGCATTCAACTCACAGACTCGAACGTTTCTTTTGATAGAACAGTTTAGAAACACTCCTTTTGTAGAATCTGCAAGTGTTTATTTGGAGCGCTTGGAGGCCTATGTTGGAAAAGGACATATCTTCACATCAAAAGTAGACAGACGCATTCTCAGAAACTTCTTTGTGATGAGTGCATTGAACTCACGGAGTTGAACCTACCTATTGATAGAGAAGTTTGGAAACACCCTTTTTGTAGAATCTGCAAGTGAATATTTGGCGCGATTTGAGGCCTATGCAGGAAACGGAAATATCTTCACATGAAAACTAGACAGATGAATTCTCAGAAACGTCTTTGTGATGAGTGCATTCAACTCACAGACTTGAAGCTTCCTTTTGAAAGAGCAGTTTCGAAACACTCTTTTTGTAGAATCTGCAAGTGGATATTTGGAGCGCTTTGAGGGCTATGCTGGAAAAGTTAATACCTTCACCTAAAAACTAGACAGACGCAAACCCAGAAACTTCTTTGTGACGTGTGCATTGAACTCACAGAGTTGAACCTTTCTTTTGATACAGAAGTTTTGAAACACTCTTTTCGTAGAATCTTCAAGTGGATGGATGGAGTGATTTGAGGCCTATGCTGGAAAAGGAAATACCTTCACGTAGAAACGAGACAAAAGCATTCTCAGAAAGTTCCCTCTGCTTTGTGCATTCAACTCACAGAGTTGAACATTCCCTTTGATAGAGCAGTTTTGAAACACTCTTTTTGTAGAATCTGCAAGTGGATATTTGGAGCGCTTTGAGGCCTCTGCCGCCAAAGGAATTATCATTGCATAAAAACTAGATGGAAGCGTTCTCAGAAACTTCCTTGTGATGAGTGCATTCAACTCGCAGAGTGGAACCTTCCTTTCGATAGACCAGTTTTGAAACACTGTTTTTGTAGAATCCGCAAGTGGCTATTTGGAGCTCTTTGAGGCTTATGCTGGAAAAGGAAATATCTTCGTCTACAAACTAGACAGAAGCATTCTCAGAAACTTCTTTGTCATGTGGGGATTGAACTCACAGAGTTGAACATTCCTTTACATAGAGCAGTTTTGCAACACCCTTTCGGTGGAAAGTGAAAGTGCTTATCTGGTGCGATGGCGGCATCTAGTGGATAAGGAAATACATTCAGATGAAAACAAGATACATCCATTCTCAGAAACTTCTTTGTGATGACTGCATTCTACTCACAGAGTTGAACCTTCCTTTTGATAGAGCAGTTTTGAAACACTCTTTTTGTGGAATCTGCAAGTGGCTATTTGGAGCGCTTTGAGGCCTATGCTGGAAAAGGAAATCTCTTCACATAAAACCTAGACAGAAGTATTCCCAGAAAGTTTTTCTGATGTGCGCATTCAACTCACCGAGTTGAACCTTCCTTTAGATAGAGCAGTTTGGAAACACTCTGTCTGTAGTACCTGCGAGTGGATATTTGGTGTGCTTTGAGTGCTACACTGTAAAAGCAAATATCTTCACTTGGAATCTAGACAGAAGAATTCTCAGAGACTTCCCTGTGCTCTCTGCATTCCACTCACAGAGTTGAACCTTCCTTTTGATAGAACAGTTTTGAAACACTCTTGTGGTAGAATCTGCAAGTCGATATTTGGAAGGTTTGGAGGCCTATCCTGGGAAAGGAAATATCTTCCCATCAAAACTAGACAGAAGCATTCTCAGAAACTTCTTAGTGATGTGCGCATTCAAGTCACAGAGTTGAAGCTTCCTTTTGATATAGCAGTTTTGAACCACTCTTTTAGTAGAATCTGCAGGTGGATGTTTGGAGAGCTAAGAGGCCAACACTGGAAAAGGAAATCTCTTCACGTAAAAACTAGACGGAAGCATTCTCAGAAACTTCAATGGGCTTTACGCATTCAACTCACAGAGTGCAATGTTGCTTTTGAGAGCGCAGTTTTAAAACACTGTTTTTGTAGAATTTGCTAGAGGATGTTTGGAGCGATGTGAGGCCTTTGCTGGAAAAGGAAATATCTTCACATAAAACCTGGACAGAAGCATTCTCAGAAACTCCTTTGTGATGAGTGCATTCAAATCACACACTTGAACCTTCCTTTGGAAAGAGCAGTTTTGAAACACTCTTTCTGAAGAATCTGCAAGTGGATATTTGGAGCGATTTGAGGCCTATGCTGGAAATGAAATATCTTCACCTAAAAACTAGACGGAAGCATTCTCAGAAACTCCTTTGTGATGAGTGCATTCAACTCACAGAGTTGAAGCTTCCTTTTGATAGAGCAGTTTTGAAACACTCTTTTAGCAGCATCTGCAGGTGGATATTTGGAGCGCTTTGAGGCCAAGGCTGGAAAACGAAATATCATCACATAAAAACTCGACAGAAGCATTCTCTGAAACTTCTTTGTGATGAGTGCATTCAACTCACAGACTCGAACGTTTCTTTTGATAGAACAGTTTAGAAACACTCCTTTTGTAGAATCTGCAAGTGTTTATTTGGAGCGCTTGGAGGCCTATGTTGGAAAAGGACATATCTTCACATCAAAAGTAGACAGACGCATTCTCAGAAACTTCTTTGTGATGAGTGCATTGAACTCACGGAGTTGAACCTACCTATTGATAGAGAAGTTTGGAAACACCCTTTTTGTAGAATCTGCAAGTGAATATTTGGCGCGATTTGAGGCCTATGCAGGAAACGGAAATATCTTCACATGAAAACTAGACAGATGAATTCTCAGAAACGTCTTTGTGATGAGTGCATTCAACTCACAGACTTGAAGCTTCCTTTTGAAAGAGCAGTTTCGAAACACTCTTTTTGTAGAATCTGCAAGTGGATATTTGGAGCGCTTTGAGGGCTATGCTGGAAAAGTTAATACCTTCACCTAAAAACTAGACAGACGCAAACCCAGAAACTTCTTTGTGACGTGTGCATTGAACTCACAGAGTTGAACCTTTCTTTTGATACAGAAGTTTTGAAACACTCTTTTCGTAGAATCTTCAAGTGGATGGATGGAGTGATTTGAGGCCTATGCTGGAAAAGGAAATACCTTCACGTAGAAACGAGACAAAAGCATTCTCAGAAAGTTCCCTCTGCTTTGTGCATTCAACTCACAGAGTTGAACATTCCCTTTGATAGAGCAGTTTTGAAACACTCTTTTTGTAGAATCTGCAAGTGGATATTTGGAGCGCTTTGAGGCCTCTGCCGCCAAAGGAATTATCATTGCATAAAAACTAGATGGAAGCGTTCTCAGAAACTTCCTTGTGATGAGTGCATTCAACTCGCAGAGTGGAACCTTCCTTTCGATAGACCAGTTTTGAAACACTGTTTTTGTAGAATCCGCAAGTGGCTATTTGGAGCTCTTTGAGGCTTATGCTGGAAAAGGAAATATCTTCGTCTACAAACTAGACAGAAGCATTCTCAGAAACTTCTTTGTCATGTGGGGATTGAACTCACAGAGTTGAACATTCCTTTACATAGAGCAGTTTTGCAACACCCTTTCGGTGGAAAGTGAAAGTGCTTATCTGGTGCGATGGCGGCATCTAGTGGATAAGGAAATACATTCAGATGAAAACAAGATACATCCATTCTCAGAAACTTCTTTGTGATGACTGCATTCTACTCACAGAGTTGAACCTTCCTTTTGATAGAGCAGTTTTGAAACACTCTTTTTGTGGAATCTGCAAGTGGCTATTTGGAGCGCTTTGAGGCCTATGCTGGAAAAGGAAATCTCTTCACATAAAACCTAGACAGAAGTATTCCCAGAAAGTTTTTCTGATGTGCGCATTCAACTCACCGAGTTGAACCTTCCTTTAGATAGAGCAGTTTGGAAACACTCTGTCTGTAGTACCTGCGAGTGGATATTTGGTGTGCTTTGAGTGCTACACTGTAAAAGCAAATATCTTCACTTGGAATCTAGACAGAAGAATTCTCAGAGACTTCCCTGTGCTCTCTGCATTCCACTCACAGAGTTGAACCTTCCTTTTGATAGAACAGTTTTGAAACACTCTTGTGGTAGAATCTGCAAGTCGATATTTGGAAGGTTTGGAGGCCTATCCTGGGAAAGGAAATATCTTCCCATCAAAACTAGACAGAAGCATTCTCAGAAACTTCTTAGTGATGTGCGCATTCAAGTCACAGAGTTGAAGCTTCCTTTTGATATAGCAGTTTTGAACCACTCTTTTAGTAGAATCTGCAGGTGGATGTTTGGAGAGCTAAGAGGCCAACACTGGAAAAGGAAATCTCTTCACGTAAAAACTAGACGGAAGCATTCTCAGAAACTTCAATGGGCTTTACGCATTCAACTCACAGAGTGCAATGTTGCTTTTGAGAGCGCAGTTTTAAAACACTGTTTTTGTAGAATTTGCTAGAGGATGTTTGGAGCGATGTGAGGCCTTTGCTGGAAAAGGAAATATCTTCACATAAAACCTGGACAGAAGCATTCTCAGAAACTCCTTTGTGATGAGTGCATTCAAATCACACACTTGAACCTTCCTTTGGAAAGAGCAGTTTTGAAACACTCTTTCTGAAGAATCTGCAAGTGGATATTTGGAGCGATTTGAGGCCTATGCTGGAAATGAAATATCTTCACCTAAAAACTAGACGGAAGCATTCTCAGAAACTCCTTTGTGATGAGTGCATTCAACTCACAGAGTTGAAGCTTCCTTTTGATAGAGCAGTTTTGAAACACTCTTTTAGCAGCATCTGCAGGTGGATATTTGGAGCGCTTTGAGGCCAAGGCTGGAAAACGAAATATCATCACATAAAAACTCGACAGAAGCATTCTCTGAAACTCCTTTGTGATGAGTGCATTCAACTCACAGACTCGAACGTTTCTTTTGATAGAACAGTTTAGAAACACTCCTTTTGTAGAATCTGCAAGTGTTTATTTGGAGCGCTTGGAGGCCTATGTTGGAAAAGGACATATCTTCACATCAAAAGTAGACAGACGCATTCTCAGAAACTTCTTTGTGATGAGTGCATTGAACTCACGGAGTTGAACCTACCTATTGATAGAGAAGTTTGGAAACACCCTTTTTGTAGAATCTGCAAGTGAATATTTGGCGCGATTTGAGGCCTATGCAGGAAACGGAAATATCTTCACATGAAAACTAGACAGATGAATTCTCAGAAACGTCTTTGTGATGAGTGCATTCAACTCACAGACTTGAAGCTTCCTTTTGAAAGAGCAGTTTCGAAACACTCTTTTTGTAGAATCTGCAAGTGGATATTTGGAGCGCTTTGAGGGCTATGCTGGAAAAGTTAATACCTTCACCTAAAAACTAGACAGACGCAAACCCAGAAACTTCTTTGTGACGTGTGCATTGAACTCACAGAGTTGAACCTTTCTTTTGATACAGAAGTTTTGAAACACTCTTTTCGTAGAATCTTCAAGTGGATGGATGGAGTGATTTGAGGCCTATGCTGGAAAAGGAAATACCTTCACGTAGAAACGAGACAAAAGCATTCTCAGAAAGTTCCCTGTGCTTTGTGCATTCAACTCACAGAGTTGAACATTCCCTTTGATAGAGCAGTTTTGAAACACTCTTTTTGTAGAATCTGCAAGTGGATATTTGGAGCGCTTTGAGGCCTCTGCCGCCAAAGGAATTATCATTGCATAAAAACTAGATGGAAGCGTTCTCAGAAACTTCCTTGTGATGAGTGCATTCAACTCGCAGAGTGGAACCTTCCTTTCGATAGACCAGTTTTGAAACACTGTTTTTGTGGAATCCGCAAGTGGCTATTTGGAGATCTTTGAGGCTTATGCTGGAAAGGGAAATATCTTCGTCTACAAACTAGACAGAAGCATTCTCAGAAACTTCTTTGTCATGTGGGGATTGAACTCACAGAGTTGAACATTCCTTTACATAGAGCAGTTTTGCAACACCCTTTCGGTGGAAAGTGAAAGTGCTTATCTGGTGCGATGGCGGCATCTAGTGGATAAGGAAATACATTCAGATGAAAACAAGATACATCCATTCTCAGAAACTTCTTTGTGATGACTGCATTCTACTCACAGAGTTGAACCTTCCTTTTGATAGAGCAGTTTTGAAACACTCTTTTTGTGGAATCTGCAAGTGGCTATTTGGAGCGCTTTGAGGCCTATGCTGGAAAAGGAAATCTCTTCACATAAAACCTAGACAGAAGTATTCCCAGAAAGTTTTTCTGATGTGCGCATTCAACTCACCGAGTTGAACCTTCCTTTAGATAGAGCAGTTTGGAAACACTCTGTCTGTAGTACCTGCGAGTGGATATTTGGAGTGCTTTGAGTGCTACACTGTAAAAGCAAATATCTTCACTTGGAATCTAGACAGAAGAATTCTCAGAGACTTCCCTGTGCTCTCTGCATTCCACTCACAGAGTTGAACCTTCCTTTTGATAGAACAGTTTTGAAACACTCTTGTGGTAGAATCTGCAAGTCGATATTTGGAAGGTTTGGAGGCCTATCCTGGGAAAGGAAATATCTTCCCATCAAAACTAGACAGAAGCATTCTCAGAAACTTCTTAGTGATGTGCGCATTCAAGTCACAGAGTTGAAGCTTCCTTTTGATATAGCAGTTTTGAACCACTCTTTTAGTAGAATCTGCAGGTGGATGTTTCGAGAGCTAAGAGGCCAACACTGGAAAAGGAAATCTCTTCACGTAAAAACTAGACGGAAGCATTCTCAGAAACTTCAATGGGCTTTACGCATTCAACTCACAGAGTGCAATGTTGCTTTTGAGAGCGCAGTTTTAAAACACTGTTTTTGTAGAATTTGCTAGAGGATGTTTGGAGCGATGTGAGGCCTTTGCTGGAAAAGGAAATATCTTCACATAAAACCTGGACAGAAGCATTCTCAGAAACTCCTTTGTGATGAGTGCATTCAAATCACACACTTGAACCTTCCTTTGGAAAGAGCAGTTTTGAAACACTCTTTCTGAAGAATCTGCAAGTGGATATTTGGAGCGATTTGAGGCCTATGCTGGAAATGAAATATCTTCACCTAAAAACTAGACGGAAGCATTCTCAGAAACTCCTTTGTGATGAGTGCATTCAACTCACAGAGTTGAAGCTTCCTTTTGATAGAGCAGTTTTGAAACACTCTTTTAGCAGCATCTGCAGGTGGATATTTGGAGCGCTTTGAGGCCAAGGCTGGAAAACGAAATATCATCACATAAAAACTCGACAGAAGCATTCTCTGAAACTCCTTTGTGATGAGTGCATTCAACTCACAGACTCGAACGTTTCTTTTGATAGAACAGTTTAGAAACACTCCTTTTGTAGAATCTGCAAGTGTTTATTTGGAGCGCTTGGAGGCCTATGTTGGAAAAGGACATATCTTCACATCAAAAGTAGACAGACGCATTCTCAGAAACTTCTTTGTGATGAGTGCATTGAACTCACGGAGTTGAACCTACCTATTGATAGAGAAGTTTGGAAACACCCTTTTTGTAGAATCTGCAAGTGAATATTTGGCGCGATTTGAGGCCTATGCAGGAAACGGAAATATCTTCACATGAAAACTAGACAGATGAATTCTCAGAAACGTCTTTGTGATGAGTGCATTCAACTCACAGACTTGAAGCTTCCTTTTGAAAGAGCAGTTTCGAAACACTCTTTTTGTAGAATCTGCAAGTGGATATTTGGAGCGCTTTGAGGGCTATGCTGGAAAAGTTAATACCTTCACCTAAAAACTAGACAGACGCAAACCCAGAAACTTCTTTGTGACGTGTGCATTGAACTCACAGAGTTGAACCTTTCTTTTGATACAGAAGTTTTGAAACACTCTTTTCGTAGAATCTTCAAGTGGATGGATGGAGTGATTTGAGGCCTATGCTGGAAAAGGAAATACCTTCACGTAGAAACGAGACAAAAGCATTCTCAGAAAGTTCCCTGTGCTTTGTGCATTCAACTCACAGAGTTGAACATTCCCTTTGATAGAGCAGTTTTGAAACACTCTTTTTGTAGAATCTGCAAGTGGATATTTGGAGCGCTTTGAGGCCTCTGCCGCCAAAGGAATTATCATTGCATAAAAACTAGATGGAAGCGTTCTCAGAAACTTCCTTGTGATGAGTGCATTCAACTCGCAGAGTGGAACCTTCCTTTCGATAGACCAGTTTTGAAACACTGTTTTTGTAGAATCCGCAAGTGGCTATTTGGAGCTCTTTGAGGCTTATGATGGAAAAGGAAATATCTTCGTCTACAAACTAGACAGAAGCATTCTCAGAAACTTCTTTGTCATGTGGGGATTGAACTCACAGAGTTGAACATTCCTTTACATAGAGCAGTTTTGCAACACCCTTTCGGTGGAAAGTGAAAGTGCTTATCTGGTGCGATGGCGGCATCTAGTGGATAAGGAAATACATTCAGATGAAAACAAGATACATCCATTCTCAGAAACTTCTTTGTGATGACTGCATTCTACTCACAGAGTTGAACCTTCCTTTTGATAGAGCAGTTTTGAAACACTCTTTTTGTGGAATCTGCAAGTGGCTATTTGGAGCGCTTTGAGGCCTATGCTGGAAAAGGAAATCTCTTCACATAAAACCTAGACAGAAGTATTCCCAGAAAGTTTTTCTGATGTGCGCATTCAACTCACCGAGTTGAACCTTCCTTTAGATAGAGCAGTTTGGAAACACTCTGTCTGTAGTACCTGCGAGTGGATATTTGGAGTGCTTTGAGTGCTACACTGTAAAAGCAAATATCTTCACTTGGAATCTAGACAGAAGAATTCTCAGAGACTTCCCTGTGCTCTCTGCATTCCACTCACAGAGTTGAACCTTCCTTTTGATAGAACAGTTTTGAAACACTCTTGTGGTAGAATCTGCAAGTCGATATTTGGAAGGTTTGGAGGCCTATCCTGGGAAAGGAAATATCTTCCCATCAAAACTAGACAGAAGCATTCTCAGAAACTTCTTAGTGATGTGCGCATTCAAGTCACAGAGTTGAAGCTTCCTTTTGATATAGCAGTTTTGAACCACTCTTTTAGTAGAATCTGCAGGTGGATGTTTGGAGAGCTAAGAGGCCAACACTGGAAAAGGAAATCTCTTCACGTAAAAACTAGACGGAAGCATTCTCAGAAACTTCAATGGGCTTTACGCATTCAACTCACAGAGTGCAATGTTGCTTTTGAGAGCGCAGTTTTAAAACACTGTTTTTGTAGAATTTGCTAGAGGATGTTTGGAGCGATGTGAGGCCTTTGCTGGAAAAGGAAATATCTTCACATAAAACCTGGACAGAAGCATTCTCAGAAACTCCTTTGTGATGAGTGCATTCAAATCACACACTTGAACCTTCCTTTGGAAAGAGCAGTTTTGAAACACTCTTTCTGAAGAATCTGCAAGTGGATATTTGGAGCGATTTGAGGCCTATGCTGGAAATGAAATATCTTCACCTAAAAACTAGACGGAAGCATTCTCAGAAACTCCTTTGTGATGAGTGCATTCAACTCACAGAGTTGAAGCTTCCTTTTGATAGAGCAGTTTTGAAACACTCTTTTAGCAGCATCTGCAGGTGGATATTTGGAGCGCTTTGAGGCCAAGGCTGGAAAACGAAATATCATCACATAAAAACTCGACAGAAGCATTCTCTGAAACTCCTTTGTGATGAGTGCATTCAACTCACAGACTCGAACGTTTCTTTTGATAGAACAGTTTAGAAACACTCCTTTTGTAGAATCTGCAAGTGTTTATTTGGAGCGCTTGGAGGCCTATGTTGGAAAAGGACATATCTTCACATCAAAAGTAGACAGACGCATTCTCAGAAACTTCTTTGTGATGAGTGCATTGAACTCACGGAGTTGAACCTACCTATTGATAGAGAAGTTTGGAAACACCCTTTTTGTAGAATCTGCAAGTGAATATTTGGCGCGATTTGAGGCCTATGCAGGAAACGGAAATATCTTCACATGAAAACTAGACAGATGAATTCTCAGAAACGTCTTTGTGATGAGTGCATTCAACTCACAGACTTGAAGCTTCCTTTTGAAAGAGCAGTTTCGAAACACTCTTTTTGTAGAATCTGCAAGTGGATATTTGGAGCGCTTTGAGGGCTATGCTGGAAAAGTTAATACCTTCACCTAGAAACTAGACAGACGCAAACCCAGAAACTTCTTTGTGACGTGTGCATTGAACTCACAGAGTTGAACCTTTCTTTTGATACAGAAGTTTTGAAACACTCTTTTCGTAGAATCTTCAAGTGGATGGATGGAGTGATTTGAGGCCTATGCTGGAAAAGGAAATACCTTCACGTAGAAACGAGACAAAAGCATTCTCAGAAAGTTCCCTGTGCTTTGTGCATTCAACTCACAGAGTTGAACATTCCCTTTGATAGAGCAGTTTTGAAACACTCTTTTTGTAGAATCTGCAAGTGGATATTTGGAGCGCTTTGAGGCCTCTGCCGCCAAAGGAATTATCATTGCATAAAAACTAGATGGAAGCGTTCTCAGAAACTTCCTTGTGATGAGTGCATTCAACTCGCAGAGTGGAACCTTCCTTTCGATAGACCAGTTTTGAAACACTGTTTTTGTAGAATCCGCAAGTGGCTATTTGGAGCTCTTTGAGGCTTATGCTGGAAAAGGAAATATCTTCGTCTACAAACTAGACAGAAGCATTCTCAGAAACTTCTTTGTCATGTGGGGATTGAACTCACAGAGTTGAACATTCCTTTACATAGAGCAGTTTTGCAACACCCTTTCGGTGGAAAGTGAAAGTGCTTATCTGGTGCGATGGCGGCATCTAGTGGATAAGGAAATACATTCAGATGAAAACAAGATACATCCATTCTCAGAAACTTCTTTGTGATGACTGCATTCTACTCACAGAGTTGAACCTTCCTTTTGATAGAGCAGTTTTGAAACACTCTTTTTGTGGAATCTGCAAGTGGCTATTTGGAGCGCTTTGAGGCCTATGCTGGAAAAGGAAATCTCTTCACATAAAACCTAGACAGAAGTATTCCCAGAAAGTTTTTCTGATGTGCGCATTCAACTCACCGAGTTGAACCTTCCTTTAGATAGAGCAGTTTGGAAACACTCTGTCTGTAGTACCTGCGAGTGGATATTTGGAGTGCTTTGAGTGCTACACTGTAAAAGCAAATATCTTCACTTGGAATCTAGACAGAAGAATTCTCAGAGACTTCCCTGTGCTCTCTGCATTCCACTCACAGAGTTGAACCTTCCTTTTGATAGAACAGTTTTGAAACACTCTTGTGGTAGAATCTGCAAGTCGATATTTGGAAGGTTTGGAGGCCTATCCTGGGAAAGGAAATATCTTCCCATCAAAACTAGACAGAAGCATTCTCAGAAACTTCTTAGTGATGTGCGCATTCAAGTCACAGAGTTGAAGCTTCCTTTTGATATAGCAGTTTTGAACCACTCTTTTAGTAGAATCTGCAGGTGGATGTTTGGAGAGCTAAGAGGCCAACACTGGAAAAGGAAATCTCTTCACGTAAAAACTAGACGGAAGCATTCTCAGAAACTTCAATGGGCTTTACGCATTCAACTCACAGAGTGCAATGTTGCTTTTGAGAGCGCAGTTTTAAAACACTGTTTTTGTAGAATTTGCTAGAGGATGTTTGGAGCGATGTGAGGCCTTTGCTGGAAAAGGAAATATCTTCACATAAAACCTGGACAGAAGCATTCTCAGAAACTCCTTTGTGATGAGTGCATTCAAATCACACACTTGAACCTTCCTTTGGAAAGAGCAGTTTTGAAACACTCTTTCTGAAGAATCTGCAAGTGGATATTTGGAGCGATTTGAGGCCTATGCTGGAAATGAAATATCTTCACCTAAAAACTAGACGGAAGCATTCTCAGAAACTCCTTTGTGATGAGTGCATTCAACTCACAGAGTTGAAGCTTCCTTTTGATAGAGCAGTTTTGAAACACTCTTTTAGCAGCATCTGCAGGTGGATATTTGGAGCGCTTTGAGGCCAAGGCTGGAAAACGAAATATCATCACATAAAAACTCGACAGAAGCATTCTCTGAAACTCCTTTGTGATGAGTGCATTCAACTCACAGACTCGAACGTTTCTTTTGATAGAACAGTTTAGAAACACTCCTTTTGTAGAATCTGCAAGTGTTTATTTGGAGCGCTTGGAGGCCTATGTTGGAAAAGGACATATCTTCACATCAAAAGTAGACAGACGCATTCTCAGAAACTTCTTTGTGATGAGTGCATTGAACTCACGGAGTTGAACCTACCTATTGATAGAGAAGTTTGGAAACACCCTTTTTGTAGAATCTGCAAGTGAATATTTGGCGCGATTTGAGGCCTATGCAGGAAACGGAAATATCTTCACATGAAAACTAGACAGATGAATTCTCAGAAACGTCTTTGTGATGAGTGCATTCAACTCACAGACTTGAAGCTTCCTTTTGAAAGAGCAGTTTCGAAACACTCTTTTTGTAGAATCTGCAAGTGGATATTTGGAGCGCTTTGAGGGCTATGCTGGAAAAGTTAATACCTTCACCTAAAAACTAGACAGACGCAAACCCAGAAACTTCTTTGTGACGTGTGCATTGAACTCACAGAGTTGAACCTTTCTTTTGATACAGAAGTTTTGAAACACTCTTTTCGTAGAATCTTCAAGTGGATGGATGGAGTGATTTGAGGCCTATGCTGGAAAAGGAAATACCTTCACGTAGAAACGAGACAAAAGCATTCTCAGAAAGTTCCCTGTGCTTTGTGCATTCAACTCACAGAGTTGAACATTCCCTTTGATAGAGCAGTTTTGAAACACTCTTTTTGTAGAATCTGCAAGTGGATATTTGGAGCGCTTTGAGGCCTCTGCCGCCAAAGGAATTATCATTGCATAAAAACTAGATGGAAGCGTTCTCAGAAACTTCCTTGTGATGAGTGCATTCAACTCGCAGAGTGGAACCTTCCTTTCGATAGACCAGTTTTGAAACACTGTTTTTGTAGAATCCGCAAGTGGCTATTTGGAGCTCTTTGAGGCTTATGATGGAAAAGGAAATATCTTCGTCTACAAACTAGACAGAAGCATTCTCAGAAACTTCTTTGTCATGTGGGGATTGAACTCACAGAGTTGAACATTCCTTTACATAGAGCAGTTTTGCAACACCCTTTCGGTGGAAAGTGAAAGTGCTTATCTGGTGCGATGGCGGCATCTAGTGGATAAGGAAATACATTCAGATGAAAACAAGATACATCCATTCTCAGAAACTTCTTTGTGATGACTGCATTCTACTCACAGAGTTGAACCTTCCTTTTGATAGAGCAGTTTTGAAACACTCTTTTTGTGGAATCTGCAAGTGGCTATTTGGAGCGCTTTGAGGCCTATGCTGGAAAAGGAAATCTCTTCACATAAAACCTAGACAGAAGTATTCCCAGAAAGTTTTTCTGATGTGCGCATTCAACTCACCGAGTTGAACCTTCCTTTAGATAGAGCAGTTTGGAAACACTCTGTCTGTAGTACCTGCGAGTGGATATTTGGAGTGCTTTGAGTGCTACACTGTAAAAGCAAATATCTTCACTTGGAATCTAGACAGAAGAATTCTCAGAGACTTCCCTGTGCTCTCTGCATTCCACTCACAGAGTTGAACCTTCCTTTTGATAGAACAGTTTTGAAACACTCTTGTGGTAGAATCTGCAAGTCGATATTTGGAAGGTTTGGAGGCCTATCCTGGGAAAGGAAATATCTTCCCATCAAAACTAGACAGAAGCATTCTCAGAAACTTCTTAGTGATGTGCGCATTCAAGTCACAGAGTTGAAGCTTCCTTTTGATATAGCAGTTTTGAACCACTCTTTTAGTAGAATCTGCAGGTGGATGTTTGGAGAGCTAAGAGGCCAACACTGGAAAAGGAAATCTCTTCACGTAAAAACTAGACGGAAGCATTCTCAGAAACTTCAATGGGCTTTACGCATTCAACTCACAGAGTGCAATGTTGCTTTTGAGAGCGCAGTTTTAAAACACTGTTTTTGTAGAATTTGCTAGAGGATGTTTGGAGCGATGTGAGGCCTTTGCTGGAAAAGGAAATATCTTCACATAAAACCTGGACAGAAGCATTCTCAGAAACTCCTTTGTGATGAGTGCATTCAAATCACACACTTGAACCTTCCTTTGGAAAGAGCAGTTTTGAAACACTCTTTCTGAAGAATCTGCAAGTGGATATTTGGAGCGATTTGAGGCCTATGCTGGAAATGAAATATCTTCACCTAAAAACTAGACGGAAGCATTCTCAGAAACTCCTTTGTGATGAGTGCATTCAACTCACAGAGTTGAAGCTTCCTTTTGATAGAGCAGTTTTGAAACACTCTTTTAGCAGCATCTGCAGGTGGATATTTGGAGCGCTTTGAGGCCAAGGCTGGAAAACGAAATATCATCACATAAAAACTCGACAGAAGCATTCTCTGAAACTCCTTTGTGATGAGTGCATTCAACTCACAGACTCGAACGTTTCTTTTGATAGAACAGTTTAGAAACACTCCTTTTGTAGAATCTGCAAGTGTTTATTTGGAGCGCTTGGAGGCCTATGTTGGAAAAGGACATATCTTCACATCAAAAGTAGACAGACGCATTCTCAGAAACTTCTTTGTGATGAGTGCATTGAACTCACGGAGTTGAACCTACCTATTGATAGAGAAGTTTGGAAACACCCTTTTTGTAGAATCTGCAAGTGAATATTTGGCGCGATTTGAGGCCTATGCAGGAAACGGAAATATCTTCACATGAAAACTAGACAGATGAATTCTCAGAAACGTCTTTGTGATGAGTGCATTCAACTCACAGACTTGAAGCTTCCTTTTGAAAGAGCAGTTTCGAAACACTCTTTTTGTAGAATCTGCAAGTGGATATTTGGAGCGCTTTGAGGGCTATGCTGGAAAAGTTAATACCTTCACCTAGAAACTAGACAGACGCAAACCCAGAAACTTCTTTGTGACGTGTGCATTGAACTCACAGAGTTGAACCTTTCTTTTGATACAGAAGTTTTGAAACACTCTTTTCGTAGAATCTTCAAGTGGATGGATGGAGTGATTTGAGGCCTATGCTGGAAAAGGAAATACCTTCACGTAGAAACGAGACAAAAGCATTCTCAGAAAGTTCCCTGTGCTTTGTGCATTCAACTCACAGAGTTGAACATTCCCTTTGATAGAGCAGTTTTGAAACACTCTTTTTGTAGAATCTGCAAGTGGATATTTGGAGCGCTTTGAGGCCTCTGCCGCCAAAGGAATTATCATTGCATAAAAACTAGATGGAAGCGTTCTCAGAAACTTCCTTGTGATGAGTGCATTCAACTCGCAGAGTGGAACCTTCCTTTCGATAGACCAGTTTTGAAACACTGTTTTTGTAGAATCCGCAAGTGGCTATTTGGAGCTCTTTGAGGCTTATGCTGGAAAAGGAAATATCTTCGTCTACAAACTAGACAGAAGCATTCTCAGAAACTTCTTTGTCATGTGGGGATTGAACTCACAGAGTTGAACATTCCTTTACATAGAGCAGTTTTGCAACACCCTTTCGGTGGAAAGTGAAAGTGCTTATCTGGTGCGATGGCGGCATCTAGTGGATAAGGAAATACATTCAGATGAAAACAAGATACATCCATTCTCAGAAACTTCTTTGTGATGACTGCATTCTACTCACAGAGTTGAACCTTCCTTTTGATAGAGCAGTTTTGAAACACTCTTTTTGTGGAATCTGCAAGTGGCTATTTGGAGCGCTTTGAGGCCTATGCTGGAAAAGGAAATCTCTTCACATAAAACCTAGACAGAAGTATTCCCAGAAAGTTTTTCTGATGTGCGCATTCAACTCACCGAGTTGAACCTTCCTTTAGATAGAGCAGTTTGGAAACACTCTGTCTGTAGTACCTGCGAGTGGATATTTGGAGTGCTTTGAGTGCTACACTGTAAAAGCAAATATCTTCACTTGGAATCTAGACAGAAGAATTCTCAGAGACTTCCCTGTGCTCTCTGCATTCCACTCACAGAGTTGAACCTTCCTTTTGATAGAACAGTTTTGAAACACTCTTGTGGTAGAATCTGCAAGTCGATATTTGGAAGGTTTGGAGGCCTATCCTGGGAAAGGAAATATCTTCCCATCAAAACTAGACAGAAGCATTCTCAGAAACTTCTTAGTGATGTGCGCATTCAAGTCACAGAGTTGAAGCTTCCTTTTGATATAGCAGTTTTGAACCACTCTTTTAGTAGAATCTGCAGGTGGATGTTTGGAGAGCTAAGAGGCCAACACTGGAAAAGGAAATCTCTTCACGTAAAAACTAGACGGAAGCATTCTCAGAAACTTCAATGGGCTTTACGCATTCAACTCACAGAGTGCAATGTTGCTTTTGAGAGCGCAGTTTTAAAACACTGTTTTTGTAGAATTTGCTAGAGGATGTTTGGAGCGATGTGAGGCCTTTGCTGGAAAAGGAAATATCTTCACATAAAACCTGGACAGAAGCATTCTCAGAAACTCCTTTGTGATGAGTGCATTCAAATCACACACTTGAACCTTCCTTTGGAAAGAGCAGTTTTGAAACACTCTTTCTGAAGAATCTGCAAGTGGATATTTGGAGCGATTTGAGGCCTATGCTGGAAATGAAATATCTTCACCTAAAAACTAGACGGAAGCATTCTCAGAAACTCCTTTGTGATGAGTGCATTCAACTCACAGAGTTGAAGCTTCCTTTTGATAGAGCAGTTTTGAAACACTCTTTTAGCAGCATCTGCAGGTGGATATTTGGAGCGCTTTGAGGCCAAGGCTGGAAAACGAAATATCATCACATAAAAACTCGACAGAAGCATTCTCTGAAACTCCTTTGTGATGAGTGCATTCAACTCACAGACTCGAACGTTTCTTTTGATAGAACAGTTTAGAAACACTCCTTTTGTAGAATCTGCAAGTGTTTATTTGGAGCGCTTGGAGGCCTATGTTGGAAAAGGACATATCTTCACATCAAAAGTAGACAGACGCATTCTCAGAAACTTCTTTGTGATGAGTGCATTGAACTCACGGAGTTGAACCTACCTATTGATAGAGAAGTTTGGAAACACCCTTTTTGTAGAATCTGCAAGTGAATATTTGGCGCGATTTGAGGCCTATGCAGGAAACGGAAATATCTTCACATGAAAACTAGACAGATGAATTCTCAGAAACGTCTTTGTGATGAGTGCATTCAACTCACAGACTTGAAGCTTCCTTTTGAAAGAGCAGTTTCGAAACACTCTTTTTGTAGAATCTGCAAGTGGATATTTGGAGCGCTTTGAGGGCTATGCTGGAAAAGTTAATACCTTCACCTAGAAACTAGACAGACGCAAACCCAGAAACTTCTTTGTGACGTGTGCATTGAACTCACAGAGTTGAACCTTTCTTTTGATACAGAAGTTTTGAAACACTCTTTTCGTAGAATCTTCAAGTGGATGGATGGAGTGATTTGAGGCCTATGCTGGAAAAGGAAATACCTTCACGTAGAAACGAGACAAAAGCATTCTCAGAAAGTTCCCTGTGCTTTGTGCATTCAACTCACAGAGTTGAACATTCCCTTTGATAGAGCAGTTTTGAAACACTCTTTTTGTAGAATCTGCAAGTGGATATTTGGAGCGCTTTGAGGCCTCTGCCGCCAAAGGAATTATCATTGCATAAAAACTAGATGGAAGCGTTCTCAGAAACTTCCTTGTGATGAGTGCATTCAACTCGCAGAGTGGAACCTTCCTTTCGATAGACCAGTTTTGAAACACTGTTTTTGTAGAATCCGCAAGTGGCTATTTGGAGCTCTTTGAGGCTTATGCTGGAAAAGGAAATATCTTCGTCTACAAACTAGACAGAAGCATTCTCAGAAACTTCTTTGTCATGTGGGGATTGAACTCACAGAGTTGAACATTCCTTTACATAGAGCAGTTTTGCAACACCCTTTCGGTGGAAAGTGAAAGTGCTTATCTGGTGCGATGGCGGCATCTAGTGGATAAGGAAATACATTCAGATGAAAACAAGATACATCCATTCTCAGAAACTTCTTTGTGATGACTGCATTCTACTCACAGAGTTGAACCTTCCTTTTGATAGAGCAGTTTTGAAACACTCTTTTTGTGGAATCTGCAAGTGGCTATTTGGAGCGCTTTGAGGCCTATGCTGGAAAAGGAAATCTCTTCACATAAAACCTAGACAGAAGTATTCCCAGAAAGTTTTTCTGATGTGCGCATTCAACTCACCGAGTTGAACCTTCCTTTAGATAGAGCAGTTTGGAAACACTCTGTCTGTAGTACCTGCGAGTGGATATTTGGAGTGCTTTGAGTGCTACACTGTAAAAGCAAATATCTTCACTTGGAATCTAGACAGAAGAATTCTCAGAGACTTCCCTGTGCTCTCTGCATTCCACTCACAGAGTTGAACCTTCCTTTTGATAGAACAGTTTTGAAACACTCTTGTGGTAGAATCTGCAAGTCGATATTTGGAAGGTTTGGAGGCCTATCCTGGGAAAGGAAATATCTTCCCATCAAAACTAGACAGAAGCATTCTCAGAAACTTCTTAGTGATGTGCGCATTCAAGTCACAGAGTTGAAGCTTCCTTTTGATATAGCAGTTTTGAACCACTCTTTTAGTAGAATCTGCAGGTGGATGTTTGGAGAGCTAAGAGGCCAACACTGGAAAAGGAAATCTCTTCACGTAAAAACTAGACGGAAGCATTCTCAGAAACTTCAATGGGCTTTACGCATTCAACTCACAGAGTGCAATGTTGCTTTTGAGAGCGCAGTTTTAAAACACTGTTTTTGTAGAATTTGCTAGAGGATGTTTGGAGCGATGTGAGGCCTTTGCTGGAAAAGGAAATATCTTCACATAAAACCTGGACAGAAGCATTCTCAGAAACTCCTTTGTGATGAGTGCATTCAAATCACACACTTGAACCTTCCTTTGGAAAGAGCAGTTTTGAAACACTCTTTCTGAAGAATCTGCAAGTGGATATTTGGAGCGATTTGAGGCCTATGCTGGAAATGAAATATCTTCACCTAAAAACTAGACGGAAGCATTCTCAGAAACTCCTTTGTGATGAGTGCATTCAACTCACAGAGTTGAAGCTTCCTTTTGATAGAGCAGTTTTGAAACACTCTTTTAGCAGCATCTGCAGGTGGATATTTGGAGCGCTTTGAGGCCAAGGCTGGAAAACGAAATATCATCACATAAAAACTCGACAGAAGCATTCTCTGAAACTCCTTTGTGATGAGTGCATTCAACTCACAGACTCGAACGTTTCTTTTGATAGAACAGTTTAGAAACACTCCTTTTGTAGAATCTGCAAGTGTTTATTTGGAGCGCTTGGAGGCCTATGTTGGAAAAGGACATATCTTCACATCAAAAGTAGACAGACGCATTCTCAGAAACTTCTTTGTGATGAGTGCATTGAACTCACGGAGTTGAACCTACCTATTGATAGAGAAGTTTTGAAACACCCTTTTTGTAGAATCTGCAAGTGAATATTTGGCGCGATTTGAGGCCTATGCAGGAAACGGAAATATCTTCACATGAAAACTAGACAGATGAATTCTCAGAAACGTCTTTGTGATGAGTGCATTCAACTCACAGACTTGAAGCTTCCTTTTGAAAGAGCAGTTTCGAAACACTCTTTTTGTAGAATCTGCAAGTGGATATTTGGAGCGCTTTGAGGGCTATGCTGGAAAAGTTAATACCTTCACCTAGAAACTAGACAGACGCAAACCCAGAAACTTCTTTGTGACGTGTGCATTGAACTCACAGAGTTGAACCTTTCTTTTGATACAGAAGTTTTGAAACACTCTTTTCGTAGAATCTTCAAGTGGATGGATGGAGTGATTTGAGGCCTATGCTGGAAAAGGAAATACCTTCACGTAGAAACGAGACAAAAGCATTCTCAGAAAGTTCCCTGTGCTTTGTGCATTCAACTCACAGAGTTGAACATTCCCTTTGATAGAGCAGTTTTGAAACACTCTTTTTGTAGAATCTGCAAGTGGATATTTGGAGCGCTTTGAGGCCTCTGCCGCCAAAGGAATTATCATTGCATAAAAACTAGATGGAAGCGTTCTCAGAAACTTCCTTGTGATGAGTGCATTCAACTCGCAGAGTGGAACCTTCCTTTCGATAGACCAGTTTTGAAACACTGTTTTTGTAGAATCCGCAAGTGGCTATTTGGAGCTCTTTGAGGCTTATGCTGGAAAAGGAAATATCTTCGTCTACAAACTAGACAGAAGCATTCTCAGAAACTTCTTTGTCATGTGGGGATTGAACTCACAGAGTTGAACATTCCTTTACATAGAGCAGTTTTGCAACACCCTTTCGGTGGAAAGTGAAAGTGCTTATCTGGTGCGATGGCGGCATCTAGTGGATAAGGAAATACATTCAGATGAAAACAAGATACATCCATTCTCAGAAACTTCTTTGTGATGACTGCATTCTACTCACAGAGTTGAACCTTCCTTTTGATAGAGCAGTTTTGAAACACTCTTTTTGTGGAATCTGCAAGTGGCTATTTGGAGCGCTTTGAGGCCTATGCTGGAAAAGGAAATCTCTTCACATAAAACCTAGACAGAAGTATTCCCAGAAAGTTTTTCTGATGTGCGCATTCAACTCACCGAGTTGAACCTTCCTTTAGATAGAGCAGTTTGGAAACACTCTGTCTGTAGTACCTGCGAGTGGATATTTGGAGTGCTTTGAGTGCTACACTGTAAAAGCAAATATCTTCACTTGGAATCTAGACAGAAGAATTCTCAGAGACTTCCCTGTGCTCTCTGCATTCCACTCACAGAGTTGAACCTTCCTTTTGATAGAACAGTTTTGAAACACTCTTGTGGTAGAATCTGCAAGTCGATATTTGGAAGGTTTGGAGGCCTATCCTGGGAAAGGAAATATCTTCCCATCAAAACTAGACAGAAGCATTCTCAGAAACTTCTTAGTGATGTGCGCATTCAAGTCACAGAGTTGAAGCTTCCTTTTGATATAGCAGTTTTGAACCACTCTTTTAGTAGAATCTGCAGGTGGATGTTTGGAGAGCTAAGAGGCCAACACTGGAAAAGGAAATCTCTTCACGTAAAAACTAGACGGAAGCATTCTCAGAAACTTCAATGGGCTTTACGCATTCAACTCACAGAGTGCAATGTTGCTTTTGAGAGCGCAGTTTTAAAACACTGTTTTTGTAGAATTTGCTAGAGGATGTTTGGAGCGATGTGAGGCCTTTGCTGGAAAAGGAAATATCTTCACATAAAACCTGGACAGAAGCATTCTCAGAAACTCCTTTGTGATGAGTGCATTCAAATCACACACTTGAACCTTCCTTTGGAAAGAGCAGTTTTGAAACACTCTTTCTGAAGAATCTGCAAGTGGATATTTGGAGCGATTTGAGGCCTATGCTGGAAATGAAATATCTTCACCTAAAAACTAGACGGAAGCATTCTCAGAAACTCCTTTGTGATGAGTGCATTCAACTCACAGAGTTGAAGCTTCCTTTTGATAGAGCAGTTTTGAAACACTCTTTTAGCAGCATCTGCAGGTGGATATTTGGAGCGCTTTGAGGCCAAGGCTGGAAAACGAAATATCATCACATAAAAACTCGACAGAAGCATTCTCTGAAACTCCTTTGTGATGAGTGCATTCAACTCACAGACTCGAACGTTTCTTTTGATAGAACAGTTTAGAAACACTCCTTTTGTAGAATCTGCAAGTGTTTATTTGGAGCGCTTGGAGGCCTATGTTGGAAAAGGACATATCTTCACATCAAAAGTAGACAGACGCATTCTCAGAAACTTCTTTGTGATGAGTGCATTGAACTCACGGAGTTGAACCTACCTATTGATAGAGAAGTTTGGAAACACCCTTTTTGTAGAATCTGCAAGTGAATATTTGGCGCGATTTGAGGCCTATGCAGGAAACGGAAATATCTTCACATGAAAACTAGACAGATGAATTCTCAGAAACGTCTTTGTGATGAGTGCATTCAACTCACAGACTTGAAGCTTCCTTTTGAAAGAGCAGTTTCGAAACACTCTTTTTGTAGAATCTGCAAGTGGATATTTGGAGCGCTTTGAGGGCTATGCTGGAAAAGTTAATACCTTCACCTAGAAACTAGACAGACGCAAACCCAGAAACTTCTTTGTGACGTGTGCATTGAACTCACAGAGTTGAACCTTTCTTTTGATACAGAAGTTTTGAAACACTCTTTTCGTAGAATCTTCAAGTGGATGGATGGAGTGATTTGAGGCCTATGCTGGAAAAGGAAATACCTTCACGTAGAAACGAGACAAAAGCATTCTCAGAAAGTTCCCTGTGCTTTGTGCATTCAACTCACAGAGTTGAACATTCCCTTTGATAGAGCAGTTTTGAAACACTCTTTTTGTAGAATCTGCAAGTGGATATTTGGAGCGCTTTGAGGCCTCTGCCGCCAAAGGAATTATCATTGCATAAAAACTAGATGGAAGCGTTCTCAGAAACTTCCTTGTGATGAGTGCATTCAACTCGCAGAGTGGAACCTTCCTTTCGATAGACCAGTTTTGAAACACTGTTTTTGTAGAATCCGCAAGTGGCTATTTGGAGCTCTTTGAGGCTTATGCTGGAAAAGGAAATATCTTCGTCTACAAACTAGACAGAAGCATTCTCAGAAACTTCTTTGTCATGTGGGGATTGAACTCACAGAGTTGAACATTCCTTTACATAGAGCAGTTTTGCAACACCCTTTCGGTGGAAAGTGAAAGTGCTTATCTGGTGCGATGGCGGCATCTAGTGGATAAGGAAATACATTCAGATGAAAACAAGATACATCCATTCTCAGAAACTTCTTTGTGATGACTGCATTCTACTCACAGAGTTGAACCTTCCTTTTGATAGAGCAGTTTTGAAACACTCTTTTTGTGGAATCTGCAAGTGGCTATTTGGAGCGCTTTGAGGCCTATGCTGGAAAAGGAAATCTCTTCACATAAAACCTAGACAGAAGTATTCCCAGAAAGTTTTTCTGATGTGCGCATTCAACTCACCGAGTTGAACCTTCCTTTAGATAGAGCAGTTTGGAAACACTCTGTCTGTAGTACCTGCGAGTGGATATTTGGAGTGCTTTGAGTGCTACACTGTAAAAGCAAATATCTTCACTTGGAATCTAGACAGAAGAATTCTCAGAGACTTCCCTGTGCTCTCTGCATTCCACTCACAGAGTTGAACCTTCCTTTTGATAGAACAGTTTTGAAACACTCTTGTGGTAGAATCTGCAAGTCGATATTTGGAAGGTTTGGAGGCCTATCCTGGGAAAGGAAATATCTTCCCATCAAAACTAGACAGAAGCATTCTCAGAAACTTCTTAGTGATGTGCGCATTCAAGTCACAGAGTTGAAGCTTCCTTTTGATATAGCAGTTTTGAACCACTCTTTTAGTAGAATCTGCAGGTGGATGTTTGGAGAGCTAAGAGGCCAACACTGGAAAAGGAAATCTCTTCACGTAAAAACTAGACGGAAGCATTCTCAGAAACTTCAATGGGCTTTACGCATTCAACTCACAGAGTGCAATGTTGCTTTTGAGAGCGCAGTTTTAAAACACTGTTTTTGTAGAATTTGCTAGAGGATGTTTGGAGCGATGTGAGGCCTTTGCTGGAAAAGGAAATATCTTCACATAAAACCTGGACAGAAGCATTCTCAGAAACTCCTTTGTGATGAGTGCATTCAAATCACACACTTGAACCTTCCTTTGGAAAGAGCAGTTTTGAAACACTCTTTCTGAAGAATCTGCAAGTGGATATTTGGAGCGATTTGAGGCCTATGCTGGAAATGAAATATCTTCACCTAAAAACTAGACGGAAGCATTCTCAGAAACTCCTTTGTGATGAGTGCATTCAACTCACAGAGTTGAAGCTTCCTTTTGATAGAGCAGTTTTGAAACACTCTTTTAGCAGCATCTGCAGGTGGATATTTGGAGCGCTTTGAGGCCAAGGCTGGAAAACGAAATATCATCACATAAAAACTCGACAGAAGCATTCTCTGAAACTCCTTTGTGATGAGTGCATTCAACTCACAGACTCGAACGTTTCTTTTGATAGAACAGTTTAGAAACACTCCTTTTGTAGAATCTGCAAGTGTTTATTTGGAGCGCTTGGAGGCCTATGTTGGAAAAGGACATATCTTCACATCAAAAGTAGACAGACGCATTCTCAGAAACTTCTTTGTGATGAGTGCATTGAACTCACGGAGTTGAACCTACCTATTGATAGAGAAGTTTGGAAACACCCTTTTTGTAGAATCTGCAAGTGAATATTTGGCGCGATTTGAGGCCTATGCAGGAAACGGAAATATCTTCACATGAAAACTAGACAGATGAATTCTCAGAAACGTCTTTGTGATGAGTGCATTCAACTCACAGACTTGAAGCTTCCTTTTGAAAGAGCAGTTTCGAAACACTCTTTTTGTAGAATCTGCAAGTGGATATTTGGAGCGCTTTGAGGGCTATGCTGGAAAAGTTAATACCTTCACCTAGAAACTAGACAGACGCAAACCCAGAAACTTCTTTGTGACGTGTGCATTGAACTCACAGAGTTGAACCTTTCTTTTGATACAGAAGTTTTGAAACACTCTTTTCGTAGAATCTTCAAGTGGATGGATGGAGTGATTTGAGGCCTATGCTGGAAAAGGAAATACCTTCACGTAGAAACGAGACAAAAGCATTCTCAGAAAGTTCCCTGTGCTTTGTGCATTCAACTCACAGAGTTGAACATTCCCTTTGATAGAGCAGTTTTGAAACACTCTTTTTGTAGAATCTGCAAGTGGATATTTGGAGCGCTTTGAGGCCTCTGCCGCCAAAGGAATTATCATTGCATAAAAACTAGATGGAAGCGTTCTCAGAAACTTCCTTGTGATGAGTGCATTCAACTCGCAGAGTGGAACCTTCCTTTCGATAGACCAGTTTTGAAACACTGTTTTTGTAGAATCCGCAAGTGGCTATTTGGAGCTCTTTGAGGCTTATGCTGGAAAAGGAAATATCTTCGTCTACAAATTAGACAGAAGCATTCTCAGAAACTTCTTTGTCATGTGGGGATTGAACTCACACAGTTGAACATTCCTTTACATAGAGCAGTTTTGCAACACCCTTTCGGTGGAAAGTGAAAGTGCTTATCTGGTGCGATGGCGGCATCTAGTGGATAAGGAAATACATTCAGATGAAAACAAGATACATCCATTCTCAGAAACTTCTTCGTGATGACTGCATTCTACTCACAGAGTTGAACCTTCCTTTTGATAGAGCAGTTTTGAAACACTCTTTTTGTGGAATCTGCAAGTGGCTATTTGGAGCGCTTTGAGGCCTATGCTGGAAAAGGAAATCTCTTCACATAAAACCTAGACAGAAGTATTCCCAGAAAGTTTTTCTGATGTGCGCATTCAACTCACCGAGTTGAGCCTTCCTTTAGATAGAGCAGTTTGGAAACACTCTGTCTGTAGTACCTGCGAGTGGATATTTGGAGTGCTTTGAGTGCTACACTGTAAAAGCAAATATCTTCACTTGGAATCTAGACAGAAGAATTCTCAGAGACTTCCCTGTGCTCTCTGCATTCCACTCACAGAGTTGAACCTTCCTTTTGATAGAACAGTTTTGAAACACTCTTGTGGTAGAATCTGCAAGTCGATATTTGGAAGGTTTGGAGGCCTATCCTGGGAAAGGAAATATCTTCCCATCAAAACTAGACAGAAGCATTCTCAGAAACTTCTTAGTGATGTGCGCATTCAAGTCACAGAGTTGAAGCTTCCTTTTGATATAGCAGTTTTGAACCACTCTTTTAGTAGAATCTGCAGGTGGATGTTTGGAGAGCTAAGAGGCCAACACTGGAAAAGGAAATCTCTTCACGTAAAAACTAGACGGAAGCATTCTCAGAAACTTCAATGGGCTTTACGCATTCAACTCACAGAGTGCAATGTTGCTTTTGAGAGCGCAGTTTTAAAACACTGTTTTTGTAGAATTTGCTAGAGGATGTTTGGAGCGATGTGAGGCCTTTGCTGGAAAAGGAAATATCTTCACATAAAACCTGGACAGAAGCATTCTCAGAAACTCCTTTGTGATGAGTGCATTCAAATCACACACTTGAACCTTCCTTTGGAAAGAGCAGTTTTGAAACACTCTTTCTGAAGAATCTGCAAGTGGATATTTGGAGCGATTTGAGGCCTATGCTGGAAATGAAATATCTTCACCTAAAAACTAGACGGAAGCATTCTCAGAAACTCCTTTGTGATGAGTGCATTCAACTCACAGAGTTGAAGCTTCCTTTTGATAGAGCAGTTTTGAAACACTCTTTTAGCAGCATCTGCAGGTGGATATTTGGAGCGCTTTGAGGCCAAGGCTGGAAAACGAAATATCATCACATAAAAACTCGACAGAAGCATTCTCTGAAACTCCTTTGTGATGAGTGCATTCAACTCACAGACTCGAACGTTTCTTTTGATAGAACAGTTTAGAAACACTCCTTTTGTAGAATCTGCAAGTGTTTATTTGGAGCGCTTGGAGGCCTATGTTGGAAAAGGACATATCTTCACATCAAAAGTAGACAGACGCATTCTCAGAAACTTCTTTGTGATGAGTGCATTGAACTCACGGAGTTGAACCTACCTATTGATAGAGAAGTTTGGAAACACCCTTTTTGTAGAATCTGCAAGTGAATATTTGGCGCGATTTGAGGCCTATGCAGGAAACGGAAATATCTTCACATGAAAACTAGACAGATGAATTCTCAGAAACGTCTTTGTGATGAGTGCATTCAACTCACAGACTTGAAGCTTCCTTTTGAAAGAGCAGTTTCGAAACACTCTTTTTGTAGAATCTGCAAGTGGATATTTGGAGCGCTTTGAGGGCTATGCTGGAAAAGTTAATACCTTCACCTAGAAACTAGACAGACGCAAACCCAGAAACTTCTTTGTGACGTGTGCATTGAACTCACAGAGTTGAACCTTTCTTTTGATACAGAAGTTTTGAAACACTCTTTTCGTAGAATCTTCAAGTGGATGGATGGAGTGATTTGAGGCCTATGCTGGAAAAGGAAATACCTTCACGTAGAAACGAGACAAAAGCATTCTCAGAAAGTTCCCTGTGCTTTGTGCATTCAACTCACAGAGTTGAACATTCCCTTTGATAGAGCAGTTTTGAAACACTCTTTTTGTAGAATCTGCAAGTGGATATTTGGAGCGCTTTGAGGCCTCTGCCGCCAAAGGAATTATCATTGCATAAAAACTAGATGGAAGCGTTCTCAGAAACTTCCTTGTGATGAGTGCATTCAACTCGCAGAGTGGAACCTTCCTTTCGATAGACCAGTTTTGAAACACTGTTTTTGTAGAATCCGCAAGTGGCTATTTGGAGCTCTTTGAGGCTTATGCTGGAAAAGGAAATATCTTCGTCTACAAACTAGACAGAAGCATTCTCAGAAACTTCTTTGTCATGTGGGGATTGAACTCACAGAGTTGAACATTCCTTTACATAGAGCAGTTTTGCAACACCCTTTCGGTGGAAAGTGAAAGTGCTTATCTGGTGCGATGGCGGCATCTAGTGGATAAGGAAATACATTCAGATGAAAACAAGATACATCCATTCTCAGAAACTTCTTTGTGATGACTGCATTCTACTCACAGAGTTGAACCTTCCTTTTGATAGAGCAGTTTTGAAACACTCTTTTTGTGGAATCTGCAAGTGGCTATTTGGAGCCCTTTGAGGCCTATGCTGGAAAAGGAAATCTCTTCACATAAAACCTAGACAGAAGTATTCCCAGAAAGTTTTTCTGATGTGCGCATTCAACTCACCGAGTTGAACCTTCCTTTAGATAGAGCAGTTTGGAAACACTCTGTCTGTAGTACCTGCGAGTGGATATTTGGAGTGCTTTGAGTGCTACACTGTAAAAGCAAATATCTTCACTTGGAATCTAGACAGAAGAATTCTCAGAGACTTCCCTGTGCTCTCTGCATTCCACTCACAGAGTTGAACCTTCCTTTTGATAGAACAGTTTTGAAACACTCTTGTGGTAGAATCTGCAAGTCGATATTTGGAAGGTTTGGAGGCCTATCCTGGGAAAGGAAATATCTTCCCATCAAAACTAGACAGAAGCATTCTCAGAAACTTCTTAGTGATGTGCGCATTCAAGTCACAGAGTTGAAGCTTCCTTTTGATATAGCAGTTTTGAACCACTCTTTTAGTAGAATCTGCAGGTGGATGTTTGGAGAGCTAAGAGGCCAACACTGGAAAAGGAAATCTCTTCACGTAAAAACTAGACGGAAGCATTCTCAGAAACTTCAATGGGCTTTACGCATTCAACTCACAGAGTGCAATGTTGCTTTTGAGAGCGCAGTTTTAAAACACTGTTTTTGTAGAATTTGCTAGAGGATGTTTGGAGCGATGTGAGGCCTTTGCTGGAAAAGGAAATATCTTCACATAAAACCTGGACAGAAGCATTCTCAGAAACTCCTTTGTGATGAGTGCATTCAAATCACACACTTGAACCTTCCTTTGGAAAGAGCAGTTTTGAAACACTCTTTCTGAAGAATCTGCAAGTGGATATTTGGAGCGATTTGAGGCCTATGCTGGAAATGAAATATCTTCACCTAAAAACTAGACGGAAGCATTCTCAGAAACTCCTTTGTGATGAGTGCATTCAACTCACAGAGTTGAAGCTTCCTTTTGATAGAGCAGTTTTGAAACACTCTTTTAGCAGCATCTGCAGGTGGATATTTGGAGCGCTTTGAGGCCAAGGCTGGAAAACGAAATATCATCACATAAAAACTCGACAGAAGCATTCTCTGAAACTTCTTTGTGATGAGTGCATTCAACTCACAGACTCGAACGTTTCTTTTGATAGAACAGTTTAGAAACACTCCTTTTGTAGAATCTGCAAGTGTTTATTTGGAGCGCTTGGAGGCCTAAGTTGGAAAAGGACATATCTTCACATCAAAAGTAGACAGACGCATTCTCAGAAACTTCTTTGTGATGAGTGCATTGAACTCACGGAGTTGAACCTACCTATTGATAGAGAAGTTTGGAAACACCCTTTTTGTAGAATCTGCAAGTGAATATTTGGCGCGATTTGAGGCCTATGCAGGAAACGGAAATATCTTCACATGAAAACTAGACAGATGAATTCTCAGAAACGTCTTTGTGATGAGTGCATTCAACTCACAGACTTGAAGCTTCCTTTTGAAAGAGCAGTTTCGAAACACTCTTTTTGTAGAATCTGCAAGTGGATATTTGGAGCGCTTTGAGGGCTATGCTGGAAAAGTTAATACCTTCACCTAGAAACTAGACAGACGCAAACCCAGAAACTTCTTTGTGACGTGTGCATTGAACTCACAGAGTTGAACCTTTCTTTTGATACAGAAGTTTTGAAACACTCTTTTCGTAGAATCTTCAAGTGGATGGATGGAGTGATTTGAGGCCTATGCTGGAAAAGGAAATACCTTCACGTAGAAACGAGACAAAAGCATTCTCAGAAAGTTCCCTCTGCTTTGTGCATTCAACTCACAGAGTTGAACATTCCCTTTGATAGAGCAGTTTTGAAACACTCTTTTTGTAGAATCTGCAAGTGGATATTTGGAGCGCTTTGAGGCCTCTGCCGCCAAAGGAATTATCATTGCATAAAAACTAGATGGAAGCGTTCTCAGAAACTTCCTTGTGATGAGTGCATTCAACTCGCAGAGTGGAACCTTCCTTTCGATAGACCAGTTTTGAAACACTGTTTTTGTAGAATCCGCAAGTGGCTATTTGGAGCTCTTTGAGGCTTATGCTGGAAAAGGAAATATCTTCGTCTACAAACTAGACAGAAGCATTCTCAGAAACTTCTTTGTCATGTGGGGATTGAACTCACAGAGTTGAACATTCCTTTACATAGAGCAGTTTTGCAACACCCTTTCGGTGGAAAGTGAAAGTGCTTATCTGGTGCGATGGCGGCATCTAGTGGATAAGGAAATACATTCAGATGAAAACAAGATACATCCATTCTCAGAAACTTCTTTGTGATGACTGCATTCTACTCACAGAGTTGAACCTTCCTTTTGATAGAGCAGTTTTGAAACACTCTTTTTGTGGAATCTGCAAGTGGCTATTTGGAGCGCTTTGAGGCCTATGCTGGAAAAGGAAATCTCTTCACATAAAACCTAGACAGAAGTATTCCCAGAAAGTTTTTCTGATGTGCGCATTCAACTCACCGAGTTGAACCTTCCTTTAGATAGAGCAGTTTGGAAACACTCTGTCTGTAGTACCTGCGAGTGGATATTTGGTGTGCTTTGAGTGCTACACTGTAAAAGCAAATATCTTCACTTGGAATCTAGACAGAAGAATTCTCAGAGACTTCCCTGTGCTCTCTGCATTCCACTCACAGAGTTGAACCTTCCTTTTGATAGAACAGTTTTGAAACACTCTTGTGGTAGAATCTGCAAGTCGATATTTGGAAGGTTTGGAGGCCTATCCTGGGAAAGGAAATATCTTCCCATCAAAACTAGACAGAAGCATTCTCAGAAACTTCTTAGTGATGTGCGCATTCAAGTCACAGAGTTGAAGCTTCCTTTTGATATAGCAGTTTTGAACCACTCTTTTAGTAGAATCTGCAGGTGGATGTTTCGAGAGCTAAGAGGCCAACACTGGAAAAGGAAATCTCTTCACGTAAAAACTAGACGGAAGCATTCTCAGAAACTTCAATGGGCTTTACGCATTCAACTCACAGAGTGCAATGTTGCTTTTGAGAGCGCAGTTTTAAAACACTGTTTTTGTAGAATTTGCTAGAGGATGTTTGGAGCGATGTGAGGCCTTTGCTGGAAAAGGAAATATCTTCACATAAAACCTGGACAGAAGCATTCTCAGAAACTCCTTTGTGATGAGTGCATTCAAATCACACACTTGAACCTTCCTTTGGAAAGAGCAGTTTTGAAACACTCTTTCTGAAGAATCTGCAAGTGGATATTTGGAGCGATTTGAGGCCTATGCTGGAAATGAAATATCTTCACCTAAAAACTAGACGGAAGCATTCTCAGAAACTCCTTTGTGATGAGTGCATTCAACTCACAGAGTTGAAGCTTCCTTTTGATAGAGCAGTTTTGAAACACTCTTTTAGCAGCATCTGCAGGTGGATATTTGGAGCGCTTTGAGGCCAAGGCTGGAAAACGAAATATCATCACATAAAAACTCGACAGAAGCATTCTCTGAAACTCCTTTGTGATGAGTGCATTCAACTCACAGACTCGAACGTTTCTTTTGATAGAACAGTTTAGAAACACTCCTTTTGTAGAATCTGCAAGTGTTTATTTGGAGCGCTTGGAGGCCTATGTTGGAAAAGGACATATCTTCACATCAAAAGTAGACAGACGCATTCTCAGAAACTTCTTTGTGATGAGTGCATTGAACTCACGGAGTTGAACCTACCTATTGATAGAGAAGTTTGGAAACACCCTTTTTGTAGAATCTGCAAGTGAATATTTGGCGCGATTTGAGGCCTATGCAGGAAACGGAAATATCTTCACATGAAAACTAGACAGATGAATTCTCAGAAACGTCTTTGTGATGAGTGCATTCAACTCACAGACTTGAAGCTTCCTTTTGAAAGAGCAGTTTCGAAACACTCTTTTTGTAGAATCTGCAAGTGGATATTTGGAGCGCTTTGAGGGCTATGCTGGAAAAGTTAATACCTTCACCTAAAAACTAGACAGACGCAAACCCAGAAACTTCTTTGTGACGTGTGCATTGAACTCACAGAGTTGAACCTTTCTTTTGATACAGAAGTTTTGAAACACTCTTTTCGTAGAATCTTCAAGTGGATGGATGGAGTGATTTGAGGCCTATGCTGGAAAAGGAAATACCTTCACGTAGAAACGAGACAAAAGCATTCTCAGAAAGTTCCCTGTGCTTTGTGCATTCAACTCACAGAGTTGAACATTCCCTTTGATAGAGCAGTTTTGAAACACTCTTTTTGTAGAATCTGCAAGTGGATATTTGGAGCGCTTTGAGGCCTCTGCCGCCAAAGGAATTATCATTGCATAAAAACTAGATGGAAGCGTTCTCAGAAACTTCCTTGTGATGAGTGCATTCAACTCGCAGAGTGGAACCTTCCTTTCGATAGACCAGTTTTGAAACACTGTTTTTGTGGAATCCGCAAGTGGCTATTTGGAGCTCTTTGAGGCTTATGCTGGAAAAGGAAATATCTTCGTCTACAAACTAGACAGAAGCATTCTCAGAAACTTCTTTGTCATGTGGGGATTGAACTCACAGAGTTGAACATTCCTTTACATAGAGCAGTTTTGCAACACCCTTTCGGTGGAAAGTGAAAGTGCTTATCTGGTGCGATGGCGGCATCTAGTGGATAAGGAAATACATTCAGATGAAAACAAGATACATCCATTCTCAGAAACTTCTTTGTGATGACTGCATTCTACTCACAGAGTTGAACCTTCCTTTTGATAGAGCAGTTTTGAAACACTCTTTTTGTGGAATCTGCAAGTGGCTATTTGGAGCGCTTTGAGGCCTATGCTGGAAAAGGAAATCTCTTCACATAAAACCTAGACAGAAGTATTCCCAGAAAGTTTTTCTGATGTGCGCATTCAACTCACCGAGTTGAACCTTCCTTTAGATAGAGCAGTTTGGAAACACTCTGTCTGTAGTACCTGCGAGTGGATATTTGGAGTGCTTTGAGTGCTACACTGTAAAAGCAAATATCTTCACTTGGAATCTAGACAGAAGAATTCTCAGAGACTTCCCTGTGCTCTCTGCATTCCACTCACAGAGTTGAACCTTCCTTTTGATAGAACAGTTTTGAAACACTCTTGTGGTAGAATCTGCAAGTCGATATTTGGAAGGTTTGGAGGCCTATCCTGGGAAAGGAAATATCTTCCCATCAAAACTAGACAGAAGCATTCTCAGAAACTTCTTAGTGATGTGCGCATTCAAGTCACAGAGTTGAAGCTTCCTTTTGATATAGCAGTTTTGAACCACTCTTTTAGTAGAATCTGCAGGTGGATGTTTGGAGAGCTAAGAGGCCAACACTGGAAAAGGAAATCTCTTCACGTAAAAACTAGACGGAAGCATTCTCAGAAACTTCAATGGGCTTTACGCATTCAACTCACAGAGTGCAATGTTGCTTTTGAGAGCGCAGTTTTAAAACACTGTTTTTGTAGAATTTGCTAGAGGATGTTTGGAGCGATGTGAGGCCTTTGCTGGAAAAGGAAATATCTTCACATAAAACCTGGACAGAAGCATTCTCAGAAACTCCTTTGTGATGAGTGCATTCAAATCACACACTTGAACCTTCCTTTGGAAAGAGCAGTTTTGAAACACTCTTTCTGAAGAATCTGCAAGTGGATATTTGGAGCGATTTGAGGCCTATGCTGGAAATGAAATATCTTCACCTAAAAACTAGACGGAAGCATTCTCAGAAACTCCTTTGTGATGAGTGCATTCAACTCACAGAGTTGAAGCTTCCTTTTGATAGAGCAGTTTTGAAACACTCTTTTAGCAGCATCTGCAGGTGGATATTTGGAGCGCTTTGAGGCCAAGGCTGGAAAACGAAATATCATCACATAAAAACTCGACAGAAGCATTCTCTGAAACTCCTTTGTGATGAGTGCATTCAACTCACAGACTCGAACGTTTCTTTTGATAGAACAGTTTAGAAACACTCCTTTTGTAGAATCTGCAAGTGTTTATTTGGAGCGCTTGGAGGCCTATGTTGGAAAAGGACATATCTTCACATCAAAAGTAGACAGACGCATTCTCAGAAACTTCTTTGTGATGAGTGCATTGAACTCACGGAGTTGAACCTACCTATTGATAGAGAAGTTTGGAAACACCCTTTTTGTAGAATCTGCAAGTGAATATTTGGCGCGATTTGAGGCCTATGCAGGAAACGGAAATATCTTCACATGAAAACTAGACAGATGAATTCTCAGAAACGTCTTTGTGATGAGTGCATTCAACTCACAGACTTGAAGCTTCCTTTTGAAAGAGCAGTTTCGAAACACTCTTTTTGTAGAATCTGCAAGTGGATATTTGGAGCGCTTTGAGGGCTATGCTGGAAAAGTTAATACCTTCACCTAAAAACTAGACAGACGCAAACCCAGAAACTTCTTTGTGACGTGTGCATTGAACTCACAGAGTTGAACCTTTCTTTTGATACAGAAGTTTTGAAACACTCTTTTCGTAGAATCTTCAAGTGGATGGATGGAGTGATTTGAGGCCTATGCTGGAAAAGGAAATACCTTCACGTAGAAACGAGACAAAAGCATTCTCAGAAAGTTCCCTGTGCTTTGTGCATTCAACTCACAGAGTTGAACATTCCCTTTGATAGAGCAGTTTTGAAACACTCTTTTTGTAGAATCTGCAAGTGGATATTTGGAGCGCTTTGAGGCCTCTGCCGCCAAAGGAATTATCATTGCATAAAAACTAGATGGAAGCGTTCTCAGAAACTTCCTTGTGATGAGTGCATTCAACTCGCAGAGTGGAACCTTCCTTTCGATAGACCAGTTTTGAAACACTGTTTTTGTAGAATCCGCAAGTGGCTATTTGGAGCTCTTTGAGGCTTATGCTGGAAAAGGAAATATCTTCGTCTACAAACTAGACAGAAGCATTCTCAGAAACTTCTTTGTCATGTGGGGATTGAACTCACAGAGTTGAACATTCCTTTACATAGAGCAGTTTTGCAACACCCTTTCGGTGGAAAGTGAAAGTGCTTATCTGGTGCGATGGCGGCATCTAGTGGATAAGGAAATACATTCAGATGAAAACAAGATACATCCATTCTCAGAAACTTCTTTGTGATGACTGCATTCTACTCACAGAGTTGAACCTTCCTTTTGATAGAGCAGTTTTGAAACACTCTTTTTGTGGAATCTGCAAGTGGCTATTTGGAGCGCTTTGAGGCCTATGCTGGAAAAGGAAATCTCTTCACATAAAACCTAGACAGAAGTATTCCCAGAAAGTTTTTCTGATGTGCGCATTCAACTCACCGAGTTGAACCTTCCTTTAGATAGAGCAGTTTGGAAACACTCTGTCTGTAGTACCTGCGAGTGGATATTTGGTGTGCTTTGAGTGCTACACTGTAAAAGCAAATATCTTCACTTGGAATCTAGACAGAAGAATTCTCAGAGACTTCCCTGTGCTCTCTGCATTCCACTCACAGAGTTGAACCTTCCTTTTGATAGAACAGTTTTGAAACACTCTTGTGGTAGAATCTGCAAGTCGATATTTGGAAGGTTTGGAGGCCTATCCTGGGAAAGGAAATATCTTCCCATCAAAACTAGACAGAAGCATTCTCAGAAACTTCTTAGTGATGTGCGCATTCAAGTCACAGAGTTGAAGCTTCCTTTTGATATAGCAGTTTTGAACCACTCTTTTAGTAGAATCTGCAGGTGGATGTTTCGAGAGCTAAGAGGCCAACACTGGAAAAGGAAATCTCTTCACGTAAAAACTAGACGGAAGCATTCTCAGAAACTTCAATGGGCTTTACGCATTCAACTCACAGAGTGCAATGTTGCTTTTGAGAGCGCAGTTTTAAAACACTGTTTTTGTAGAATTTGCTAGAGGATGTTTGGAGCGATGTGAGGCCTTTGCTGGAAAAGGAAATATCTTCACATAAAACCTGGACAGAAGCATTCTCAGAAACTCCTTTGTGATGAGTGCATTCAAATCACACACTTGAACCTTCCTTTGGAAAGAGCAGTTTTGAAACACTCTTTCTGAAGAATCTGCAAGTGGATATTTGGAGCGATTTGAGGCCTATGCTGGAAATGAAATATCTTCACCTAAAAACTAGACGGAAGCATTCTCAGAAACTCCTTTGTGATGAGTGCATTCAACTCACAGAGTTGAAGCTTCCTTTTGATAGAGCAGTTTTGAAACACTCTTTTAGCAGCATCTGCAGGTGGATATTTGGAGCGCTTTGAGGCCAAGGCTGGAAAACGAAATATCATCACATAAAAACTCGACAGAAGCATTCTCTGAAACTCCTTTGTGATGAGTGCATTCAACTCACAGACTCGAACGTTTCTTTTGATAGAACAGTTTAGAAACACTCCTTTTGTAGAATCTGCAAGTGTTTATTTGGAGCGCTTGGAGGCCTATGTTGGAAAAGGACATATCTTCACATCAAAAGTAGACAGACGCATTCTCAGAAACTTCTTTGTGATGAGTGCATTGAACTCACGGAGTTGAACCTACCTATTGATAGAGAAGTTTGGAAACACCCTTTTTGTAGAATCTGCAAGTGAATATTTGGCGCGATTTGAGGCCTATGCAGGAAACGGAAATATCTTCACATGAAAACTAGACAGATGAATTCTCAGAAACGTCTTTGTGATGAGTGCATTCAACTCACAGACTTGAAGCTTCCTTTTGAAAGAGCAGTTTCGAAACACTCTTTTTGTAGAATCTGCAAGTGGATATTTGGAGCGCTTTGAGGGCTATGCTGGAAAAGTTAATACCTTCACCTAAAAACTAGACAGACGCAAACCCAGAAACTTCTTTGTGACGTGTGCATTGAACTCACAGAGTTGAACCTTTCTTTTGATACAGAAGTTTTGAAACACTCTTTTCGTAGAATCTTCAAGTGGATGGATGGAGTGATTTGAGGCCTATGCTGGAAAAGGAAATACCTTCACGTAGAAACGAGACAAAAGCATTCTCAGAAAGTTCCCTGTGCTTTGTGCATTCAACTCACAGAGTTGAACATTCCCTTTGATAGAGCAGTTTTGAAACACTCTTTTTGTAGAATCTGCAAGTGGATATTTGGAGCGCTTTGAGGCCTCTGCCGCCAAAGGAATTATCATTGCATAAAAACTAGATGGAAGCGTTCTCAGAAACTTCCTTGTGATGAGTGCATTCAACTCGCAGAGTGGAACCTTCCTTTCGATAGACCAGTTTTGAAACACTGTTTTTGTAGAATCCGCAAGTGGCTATTTGGAGCTCTTTGAGGCTTATGCTGGAAAAGGAAATATCTTCGTCTACAAACTAGACAGAAGCATTCTCAGAAACTTCTTTGTCATGTGGGGATTGAACTCACAGAGTTGAACATTCCTTTACATAGAGCAGTTTTGCAACACCCTTTCGGTGGAAAGTGAAAGTGCTTATCTGGTGCGATGGCGGCATCTAGTGGATAAGGAAATACATTCAGATGAAAACAAGATACATCCATTCTCAGAAACTTCTTTGTGATGACTGCATTCTACTCACAGAGTTGAACCTTCCTTTTGATAGAGCAGTTTTGAAACACTCTTTTTGTGGAATCTGCAAGTGGCTATTTGGAGCGCTTTGAGGCCTATGCTGGAAAAGGAAATCTCTTCACATAAAACCTAGACAGAAGTATTCCCAGAAAGTTTTTCTGATGTGCGCATTCAACTCACCGAGTTGAACCTTCCTTTAGATAGAGCAGTTTGGAAACACTCTGTCTGTAGTACCTGCGAGTGGATATTTGGAGTGCTTTGAGTGCTACACTGTAAAAGCAAATATCTTCACTTGGAATCTAGACAGAAGAATTCTCAGAGACTTCCCTGTGCTCTCTGCATTCCACTCACAGAGTTGAACCTTCCTTTTGATAGAACAGTTTTGAAACACTCTTGTGGTAGAATCTGCAAGTCGATATTTGGAAGGTTTGGAGGCCTATCCTGGGAAAGGAAATATCTTCCCATCAAAACTAGACAGAAGCATTCTCAGAAACTTCTTAGTGATGTGCGCATTCAAGTCACAGAGTTGAAGCTTCCTTTTGATATAGCAGTTTTGAACCACTCTTTTAGTAGAATCTGCAGGTGGATGTTTGGAGAGCTAAGAGGCCAACACTGGAAAAGGAAATCTCTTCACGTAAAAACTAGACGGAAGCATTCTCAGAAACTTCAATGGGCTTTACGCATTCAACTCACAGAGTGCAATGTTGCTTTTGAGAGCGCAGTTTTAAAACACTGTTTTTGTAGAATTTGCTAGAGGATGTTTGGAGCGATGTGAGGCCTTTGCTGGAAAAGGAAATATCTTCACATAAAACCTGGACAGAAGCATTCTCAGAAACTCCTTTGTGATGAGTGCATTCAAATCACACACTTGAACCTTCCTTTGGAAAGAGCAGTTTTGAAACACTCTTTCTGAAGAATCTGCAAGTGGATATTTGGAGCGATTTGAGGCCTATGCTGGAAATGAAATATCTTCACCTAAAAACTAGACGGAAGCATTCTCAGAAACTCCTTTGTGATGAGTGCATTCAACTCACAGAGTTGAAGCTTCCTTTTGATAGAGCAGTTTTGAAACACTCTTTTAGCAGCATCTGCAGGTGGATATTTGGAGCGCTTTGAGGCCAAGGCTGGAAAACGAAATATCATCACATAAAAACTCGACAGAAGCATTCTCTGAAACTCCTTTGTGATGAGTGCATTCAACTCACAGACTCGAACGTTTCTTTTGATAGAACAGTTTAGAAACACTCCTTTTGTAGAATCTGCAAGTGTTTATTTGGAGCGCTTGGAGGCCTATGTTGGAAAAGGACATATCTTCACATCAAAAGTAGACAGACGCATTCTCAGAAACTTCTTTGTGATGAGTGCATTGAACTCACGGAGTTGAACCTACCTATTGATAGAGAAGTTTGGAAACACCCTTTTTGTAGAATCTGCAAGTGAATATTTGGCGCGATTTGAGGCCTATGCAGGAAACGGAAATATCTTCACATGAAAACTAGACAGATGAATTCTCAGAAACGTCTTTGTGATGAGTGCATTCAACTCACAGACTTGAAGCTTCCTTTTGAAAGAGCAGTTTCGAAACACTCTTTTTGTAGAATCTGCAAGTGGATATTTGGAGCGCTTTGAGGGCTATGCTGGAAAAGTTAATACCTTCACCTAAAAACTAGACAGACGCAAACCCAGAAACTTCTTTGTGACGTGTGCATTGAACTCACAGAGTTGAACCTTTCTTTTGATACAGAAGTTTTGAAACACTCTTTTCGTAGAATCTTCAAGTGGATGGATGGAGTGATTTGAGGCCTATGCTGGAAAAGGAAATACCTTCACGTAGAAACGAGACAAAAGCATTCTCAGAAAGTTCCCTGTGCTTTGTGCATTCAACTCACAGAGTTGAACATTCCCTTTGATAGAGCAGTTTTGAAACACTCTTTTTGTAGAATCTGCAAGTGGATATTTGGAGCGCTTTGAGGCCTCTGCCGCCAAAGGAATTATCATTGCATAAAAACTAGATGGAAGCGTTCTCAGAAACTTCCTTGTGATGAGTGCATTCAACTCGCAGAGTGGAACCTTCCTTTCGATAGACCAGTTTTGAAACACTGTTTTTGTAGAATCCGCAAGTGGCTATTTGGAGCTCTTTGAGGCTTATGCTGGAAAAGGAAATATCTTCGTCTACAAACTAGACAGAAGCATTCTCAGAAACTTCTTTGTCATGTGGGGATTGAACTCACAGAGTTGAACATTCCTTTACATAGAGCAGTTTTGCAACACCCTTTCGGTGGAAAGTGAAAGTGCTTATCTGGTGCGATGGCGGCATCTAGTGGATAAGGAAATACATTCAGATGAAAACAAGATACATCCATTCTCAGAAACTTCTTTGTGATGACTGCATTCTACTCACAGAGTTGAACCTTCCTTTTGATAGAGCAGTTTTGAAACACTCTTTTTGTGGAATCTGCAAGTGGCTATTTGGAGCGCTTTGAGGCCTATGCTGGAAAAGGAAATCTCTTCACATAAAACCTAGACAGAAGTATTCCCAGAAAGTTTTTCTGATGTGCGCATTCAACTCACCGAGTTGAGCCTTCCTTTAGATAGAGCAGTTTGGAAACACTCTGTCTGTAGTACCTGCGAGTGGATATTTGGAGTGCTTTGAGTGCTACACTGTAAAAGCAAATATCTTCACTTGGAATCTAGACAGAAGAATTCTCAGAGACTTCCCTGTGCTCTCTGCATTCCACTCACAGAGTTGAACCTTCCTTTTGATAGAACAGTTTTGAAACACTCTTGTGGTAGAATCTGCAAGTCGATATTTGGAAGGTTTGGAGGCCTATCCTGGGAAAGGAAATATCTTCCCATCAAAACTAGACAGAAGCATTCTCAGAAACTTCTTAGTGATGTGCGCATTCAAGTCACAGAGTTGAAGCTTCCTTTTGATATAGCAGTTTTGAACCACTCTTTTAGTAGAATCTGCAGGTGGATGTTTGGAGAGCTAAGAGGCCAACACTGGAAAAGGAAATCTCTTCACGTAAAAACTAGACGGAAGCATTCTCAGAAACTTCAATGGGCTTTACGCATTCAACTCACAGAGTGCAATGTTGCTTTTGAGAGCGCAGTTTTAAAACACTGTTTTTGTAGAATTTGCTAGAGGATGTTTGGAGCGATGTGAGGCCTTTGCTGGAAAAGGAAATATCTTCACATAAAACCTGGACAGAAGCATTCTCAGAAACTCCTTTGTGATGAGTGCATTCAAATCACACACTTGAACCTTCCTTTGGAAAGAGCAGTTTTGAAACACTCTTTCTGAAGAATCTGCAAGTGGATATTTGGAGCGATTTGAGGCCTATGCTGGAAATGAAATATCTTCACCTAAAAACTAGACGGAAGCATTCTCAGAAACTCCTTTGTGATGAGTGCATTCAACTCACAGAGTTGAAGCTTCCTTTTGATAGAGCAGTTTTGAAACACTCTTTTAGCAGCATCTGCAGGTGGATATTTGGAGCGCTTTGAGGCCAAGGCTGGAAAACGAAATATCATCACATAAAAACTCGACAGAAGCATTCTCTGAAACTCCTTTGTGATGAGTGCATTCAACTCACAGACTCGAACGTTTCTTTTGATAGAACAGTTTAGAAACACTCCTTTTGTAGAATCTGCAAGTGTTTATTTGGAGCGCTTGGAGGCCTATGTTGGAAAAGGACATATCTTCACATCAAAAGTAGACAGACGCATTCTCAGAAACTTCTTTGTGATGAGTGCATTGAACTCACGGAGTTGAACCTACCTATTGATAGAGAAGTTTGGAAACACCCTTTTTGTAGAATCTGCAAGTGAATATTTGGCGCGATTTGAGGCCTATGCAGGAAACGGAAATATCTTCACATGAAAACTAGACAGATGAATTCTCAGAAACGTCTTTGTGATGAGTGCATTCAACTCACAGACTTGAAGCTTCCTTTTGAAAGAGCAGTTTCGAAACACTCTTTTTGTAGAATCTGCAAGTGGATATTTGGAGCGCTTTGAGGGCTATGCTGGAAAAGTTAATACCTTCACCTAGAAACTAGACAGACGCAAACCCAGAAACTTCTTTGTGACGTGTGCATTGAACTCACAGAGTTGAACCTTTCTTTTGATACAGAAGTTTTGAAACACTCTTTTCGTAGAATCTTCAAGTGGATGGATGGAGTGATTTGAGGCCTATGCTGGAAAAGGAAATACCTTCACGTAGAAACGAGACAAAAGCATTCTCAGAAAGTTCCCTGTGCTTTGTGCATTCAACTCACAGAGTTGAACATTCCCTTTGATAGAGCAGTTTTGAAACACTCTTTTTGTAGAATCTGCAAGTGGATATTTGGAGCGCTTTGAGGCCTCTGCCGCCAAAGGAATTATCATTGCATAAAAACTAGATGGAAGCGTTCTCAGAAACTTCCTTGTGATGAGTGCATTCAACTCGCAGAGTGGAACCTTCCTTTCGATAGACCAGTTTTGAAACACTGTTTTTGTAGAATCCGCAAGTGGCTATTTGGAGCTCTTTGAGGCTTATGCTGGAAAAGGAAATATCTTCGTCTACAAACTAGACAGAAGCATTCTCAGAAACTTCTTTGTCATGTGGGGATTGAACTCACAGAGTTGAACATTCCTTTACATAGAGCAGTTTTGCAACACCCTTTCGGTGGAAAGTGAAAGTGCTTATCTGGTGCGATGGCGGCATCTAGTGGATAAGGAAATACATTCAGATGAAAACAAGATACATCCATTCTCAGAAACTTCTTTGTGATGACTGCATTCTACTCACAGAGTTGAACCTTCCTTTTGATAGAGCAGTTTTGAAACACTCTTTTTGTGGAATCTGCAAGTGGCTATTTGGAGCGCTTTGAGGCCTATGCTGGAAAAGGAAATCTCTTCACATAAAACCTAGACAGAAGTATTCCCAGAAAGTTTTTCTGATGTGCGCATTCAACTCACCGAGTTGAGCCTTCCTTTAGATAGAGCAGTTTGGAAACACTCTGTCTGTAGTACCTGCGAGTGGATATTTGGAGTGCTTTGAGTGCTACACTGTAAAAGCAAATATCTTCACTTGGAATCTAGACAGAAGAATTCTCAGAGACTTCCCTGTGCTCTCTGCATTCCACTCACAGAGTTGAACCTTCCTTTTGATAGAACAGTTTTGAAACACTCTTGTGGTAGAATCTGCAAGTCGATATTTGGAAGGTTTGGAGGCCTATCCTGGGAAAGGAAATATCTTCCCATCAAAACTAGACAGAAGCATTCTCAGAAACTTCTTAGTGATGTGCGCATTCAAGTCACAGAGTTGAAGCTTCCTTTTGATAGAGCAGTTTTGAACCACTCTTTTAGTAGAATCTGCAGGTGGATGTTTGGAGAGCTAAGAGGCCAACACTGGAAAAGGAAATCTCTTCACGTAAAAACTAGACGGAAGCATTCTCAGAAACTTCAATGGGCTTTACGCATTCAACTCACAGAGTGCAATGTTGCTTTTGAGAGCGCAGTTTTAAAACACTGTTTTTGTAGAATTTGCTAGAGGATGTTTGGAGCGATGTGAGGCCTTTGCTGGAAAAGGAAATATCTTCACATAAAACCTGGACAGAAGCATTCTCAGAAACTCCTTTGTGATGAGTGCATTCAAATCACACACTTGAACCTTCCTTTGGAAAGAGCAGTTTTGAAACACTCTTTCTGAAGAATCTGCAAGTGGATATTTGGAGCGATTTGAGGCCTATGCTGGAAATGAAATATCTTCACCTAAAAACTAGACGGAAGCATTCTCAGAAACTCCTTTGTGATGAGTGCATTCAACTCACAGAGTTGAAGCTTCCTTTTGATAGAGCAGTTTTGAAACACTCTTTTAGCAGCATCTGCAGGTGGATATTTGGAGCGCTTTGAGGCCAAGGCTGGAAAACGAAATATCATCACATAAAAACTCGACAGAAGCATTCTCTGAAACTCCTTTGTGATGAGTGCATTCAACTCACAGACTCGAACGTTTCTTTTGATAGAACAGTTTAGAAACACTCCTTTTGTAGAATCTGCAAGTGTTTATTTGGAGCGCTTGGAGGCCTATGTTGGAAAAGGACATATCTTCACATCAAAAGTAGACAGACGCATTCTCAGAAACTTCTTTGTGATGAGTGCATTGAACTCACGGAGTTGAACCTACCTATTGATAGAGAAGTTTGGAAACACCCTTTTTGTAGAATCTGCAAGTGAATATTTGGCGCGATTTGAGGCCTATGCAGGAAACGGAAATATCTTCACATGAAAACTAGACAGATGAATTCTCAGAAACGTCTTTGTGATGAGTGCATTCAACTCACAGACTTGAAGCTTCCTTTTGAAAGAGCAGTTTCGAAACACTCTTTTTGTAGAATCTGCAAGTGGATATTTGGAGCGCTTTGAGGGCTATGCTGGAAAAGTTAATACCTTCACCTAAAAACTAGACAGACGCAAACCCAGAAACTTCTTTGTGACGTGTGCATTGAACTCACAGAGTTGAACCTTTCTTTTGATACAGAAGTTTTGAAACACTCTTTTCGTAGAATCTTCAAGTGGATGGATGGAGTGATTTGAGGCCTATGCTGGAAAAGGAAATACCTTCACGTAGAAACGAGACAAAAGCATTCTCAGAAAGTTCCCTGTGCTTTGTGCATTCAACTCACAGAGTTGAACATTCCCTTTGATAGAGCAGTTTTGAAACACTCTTTTTGTAGAATCTGCAAGTGGATATTTGGAGCGCTTTGAGGCCTCTGCCGCCAAAGGAATTATCATTGCATAAAAACTAGATGGAAGCGTTCTCAGAAACTTCCTTGTGATGAGTGCATTCAACTCGCAGAGTGGAACCTTCCTTTCGATAGACCAGTTTTGAAACACTGTTTTTGTGGAATCCGCAAGTGGCTATTTGGAGCTCTTTGAGGCTTATGCTGGAAAAGGAAATATCTTCGTCTACAAACTAGACAGAAGCATTCTCAGAAACTTCTTTGTCATGTGGGGATTGAACTCACAGAGTTGAACATTCCTTTACATAGAGCAGTTTTGCAACACCCTTTCGGTGGAAAGTGAAAGTGCTTATCTGGTGCGATGGCGGCATCTAGTGGATAAGGAAATACATTCAGATGAAAACAAGATACATCCATTCTCAGAAACTTCTTTGTGATGACTGCATTCTACTCACAGAGTTGAACCTTCCTTTTGATAGAGCAGTTTTGAAACACTCTTTTTGTGGAATCTGCAAGTGGCTATTTGGAGCGCTTTGAGGCCTATGCTGGAAAAGGAAATCTCTTCACATAAAACCTAGACAGAAGTATTCCCAGAAAGTTTTTCTGATGTGCGCATTCAACTCACCGAGTTGAACCTTCCTTTAGATAGAGCAGTTTGGAAACACTCTGTCTGTAGTACCTGCGAGTGGATATTTGGAGTGCTTTGAGTGCTACACTGTAAAAGCAAATATCTTCACTTGGAATCTAGACAGAAGAATTCTCAGAGACTTCCCTGTGCTCTCTGCATTCCACTCACAGAGTTGAACCTTCCTTTTGATAGAACAGTTTTGAAACACTCTTGTGGTAGAATCTGCAAGTCGATATTTGGAAGGTTTGGAGGCCTATCCTGGGAAAGGAAATATCTTCCCATCAAAACTAGACAGAAGCATTCTCAGAAACTTCTTAGTGATGTGCGCATTCAAGTCACAGAGTTGAAGCTTCCTTTTGATATAGCAGTTTTGAACCACTCTTTTAGTAGAATCTGCAGGTGGATGTTTGGAGAGCTAAGAGGCCAACACTGGAAAAGGAAATCTCTTCACGTAAAAACTAGACGGAAGCATTCTCAGAAACTTCAATGGGCTTTACGCATTCAACTCACAGAGTGCAATGTTGCTTTTGAGAGCGCAGTTTTAAAACACTGTTTTTGTAGAATTTGCTAGAGGATGTTTGGAGCGATGTGAGGCCTTTGCTGGAAAAGGAAATATCTTCACATAAAACCTGGACAGAAGCATTCTCAGAAACTCCTTTGTGATGAGTGCATTCAAATCACACACTTGAACCTTCCTTTGGAAAGAGCAGTTTTGAAACACTCTTTCTGAAGAATCTGCAAGTGGATATTTGGAGCGATTTGAGGCCTATGCTGGAAATGAAATATCTTCACCTAAAAACTAGACGGAAGCATTCTCAGAAACTCCTTTGTGATGAGTGCATTCAACTCACAGAGTTGAAGCTTCCTTTTGATAGAGCAGTTTTGAAACACTCTTTTAGCAGCATCTGCAGGTGGATATTTGGAGCGCTTTGAGGCCAAGGCTGGAAAACGAAATATCATCACATAAAAACTCGACAGAAGCATTCTCTGAAACTTCTTTGTGATGAGTGCATTCAACTCACAGACTCGAACGTTTCTTTTGATAGAACAGTTTAGAAACACTCCTTTTGTAGAATCTGCAAGTGTTTATTTGGAGCGCTTGGAGGCCTATGTTGGAAAAGGACATATCTTCACATCAAAAGTAGACAGACGCATTCTCAGAAACTTCTTTGTGATGAGTGCATTGAACTCACGGAGTTGAACCTACCTATTGATAGAGAAGTTTGGAAACACCCTTTTTGTAGAATCTGCAAGTGAATATTTGGCGCGATTTGAGGCCTATGCAGGAAACGGAAATATCTTCACATGAAAACTAGACAGATGAATTCTCAGAAACGTCTTTGTGATGAGTGCATTCAACTCACAGACTTGAAGCTTCCTTTTGAAAGAGCAGTTTCGAAACACTCTTTTTGTAGAATCTGCAAGTGGATATTTGGAGCGCTTTGAGGGCTATGCTGGAAAAGTTAATACCTTCACCTAGAAACTAGACAGACGCAAACCCAGAAACTTCTTTGTGACGTGTGCATTGAACTCACAGAGTTGAACCTTTCTTTTGATACAGAAGTTTTGAAACACTCTTTTCGTAGAATCTTCAAGTGGATGGATGGAGTGATTTGAGGCCTATGCTGGAAAAGGAAATACCTTCACGTAGAAACGAGACAAAAGCATTCTCAGAAAGTTCCCTCTGCTTTGTGCATTCAACTCACAGAGTTGAACATTCCCTTTGATAGAGCAGTTTTGAAACACTCTTTTTGTAGAATCTGCAAGTGGATATTTGGAGCGCTTTGAGGCCTCTGCCGCCAAAGGAATTATCATTGCATAAAAACTAGATGGAAGCGTTCTCAGAAACTTCCTTGTGATGAGTGCATTCAACTCGCAGAGTGGAACCTTCCTTTCGATAGACCAGTTTTGAAACACTGTTTTTGTAGAATCCGCAAGTGGCTATTTGGAGCTGTTTGAGGCTTATGCTGGAAAAGGAAATATCTTCGTCTACAAACTAGACAGAAGCATTCTCAGAAACTTCTTTGTCATGTGGGGATTGAACTCACAGAGTTGAACATTCCTTTACATAGAGCAGTTTTGCAACACCCTTTCGGTGGAAAGTGAAAGTGCTTATCTGGTGCGATGGCGGCATCTAGTGGATAAGGAAATACATTCAGATGAAAACAAGATACATCCATTCTCAGAAACTTCTTTGTGATGACTGCATTCTACTCACAGAGTTGAACCTTCCTTTTGATAGAGCAGTTTTGAAACACTCTTTTTGTGGAATCTGCAAGTGGCTATTTGGAGCGCTTTGAGGCCTATGCTGGAAAAGGAAATCTCTTCACATAAAACCTAGACAGAAGTATTCCCAGAAAGTTTTTCTGATGTGCACATTCAACTCACCGAGTTGAACCTTCCTTTAGATAGAGCAGTTTGGAAACACTCTGTCTGTAGTACCTGCGAGTGGATATTTGGAGTGCTTTGAGTGCTACACTGTAAAAGCAAATATCTTCACTTGGAATCTAGACAGAAGAATTCTCAGAGACTTCCCTGTGCTCTCTGCATTCCACTCACAGAGTTGAACCTTCCTTTTGATAGAACAGTTTTGAAACACTCTTGTGGTAGAATCTGCAAGTCGATATTTGGAAGGTTTGGAGGCCTATCCTGGGAAAGGAAATATCTTCCCATCAAAACTAGACAGAAGCATTCTCAGAAACTTCTTAGTGATGTGCGCATTCAAGTCACAGAGTTGAAGCTTCCTTTTGATATAGCAGTTTTGAACCACTCTTTTAGTAGAATCTGCAGGTGGATGTTTGGAGAGCTAAGAGGCCAACACTGGAAAAGGAAATCTCTTCACGTAAAAACTAGACGGAAGCATTCTCAGAAACTTCAATGGGCTTTACGCATTCAACTCACAGAGTGCAATGTTGCTTTTGAGAGCGCAGTTTTAAAACACTGTTTTTGTAGAATTTGCTAGAGGATGTTTGGAGCGATGTGAGGCCTTTGCTGGAAAAGGAAATATCTTCACATAAAACCTGGACAGAAGCATTCTCAGAAACTCCTTTGTGATGAGTGCATTCAAATCACACACTTGAACCTTCCTTTGGAAAGAGCAGTTTTGAAACACTCTTTCTGAAGAATCTGCAAGTGGATATTTGGAGCGATTTGAGGCCTATGCTGGAAATGAAATATCTTCACCTAAAAACTAGACGGAAGCATTCTCAGAAACTCCTTTGTGATGAGTGCATTCAACTCACAGAGTTGAAGCTTCCTTTTGATAGAGCAGTTTTGAAACACTCTTTTAGCAGCATCTGCAGGTGGATATTTGGAGCGCTTTGAGGCCAAGGCTGGAAAACGAAATATCATCACATAAAAACTCGACAGAAGCATTCTCTGAAACTTCTTTGTGATGAGTGCATTCAACTCACAGACTCGAACGTTTCTTTTGATAGAACAGTTTAGAAACACTCCTTTTGTAGAATCTGCAAGTGTTTATTTGGAGCGCTTGGAGGCCTATGTTGGAAAAGGACATATCTTCACATCAAAAGTAGACAGACGCATTCTCAGAAACTTCTTTGTGATGAGTGCATTGAACTCACGGAGTTGAACCTACCTATTGATAGAGAAGTTTGGAAACACCCTTTTTGTAGAATCTGCAAGTGAATATTTGGCGCGATTTGAGGCCTATGCAGGAAACGGAAATATCTTCACATGAAAACTAGACAGATGAATTCTCAGAAACGTCTTTGTGATGAGTGCATTCAACTCACAGACTTGAAGCTTCCTTTTGAAAGAGCAGTTTCGAAACACTCTTTTTGTAGAATCTGCAAGTGGATATTTGGAGCGCTTTGAGGGCTATGCTGGAAAAGTTAATACCTTCACCTAGAAACTAGACAGACGCAAACCCAGAAACTTCTTTGTGACGTGTGCATTGAACTCACAGAGTTGAACCTTTCTTTTGATACAGAAGTTTTGAAACACTCTTTTCGTAGAATCTTCAAGTGGATGGATGGAGTGATTTGAGGCCTATGCTGGAAAAGGAAATACCTTCACGTAGAAACGAGACAAAAGCATTCTCAGAAAGTTCCCTGTGCTTTGTGCATTCAACTCACAGAGTTGAACATTCCCTTTGATAGAGCAGTTTTGAAACACTCTTTTTGTAGAATCTGCAAGTGGATATTTGGAGCGCTTTGAGGCCTCTGCCGCCAAAGGAATTATCATTGCATAAAAACTAGATGGAAGCGTTCTCAGAAACTTCCTTGTGATGAGTGCATTCAACTCGCAGAGTGGAACCTTCCTTTCGATAGACCAGTTTTGAAACACTGTTTTTGTAGAATCCGCAAGTGGCTATTTGGAGCTCTTTGAGGCTTATGCTGGAAAAGGAAATATCTTCGTCTACAAACTAGACAGAAGCATTCTCAGAAACTTCTTTGTCATGTGGGGATTGAACTCACAGAGTTGAACATTCCTTTACATAGAGCAGTTTTGCAACACCCTTTCGGTGGAAAGTGAAAGTGCTTATCTGGTGCGATGGCGGCATCTAGTGGATAAGGAAATACATTCAGATGAAAACAAGATACATCCATTCTCAGAAACTTCTTTGTGATGACTGCATTCTACTCACAGAGTTGAACCTTCCTTTTGATAGAGCAGTTTTGAAACACTCTTTTTGTGGAATCTGCAAGTGGCTATTTGGAGCGCTTTGAGGCCTATGCTGGAAAAGGAAATCTCTTCACATAAAACCTAGACAGAAGTATTCCCAGAAAGTTTTTCTGATGTGCGCATTCAACTCACCGAGTTGAACCTTCCTTTAGATAGAGCAGTTTGGAAACACTCTGTCTGTAGTACCTGCGAGTGGATATTTGGAGTGCTTTGAGTGCTACACTGTAAAAGCAAATATCTTCACTTGGAATCTAGACAGAAGAATTCTCAGAGACTTCCCTGTGCTCTCTGCATTCCACTCACAGAGTTGAACCTTCCTTTTGATAGAACAGTTTTGAAACACTCTTGTGGTAGAATCTGCAAGTCGATATTTGGAAGGTTTGGAGGCCTATCCTGGGAAAGGAAATATCTTCCCATCAAAACTAGACAGAAGCATTCTCAGAAACTTCTTAGTGATGTGCGCATTCAAGTCACAGAGTTGAAGCTTCCTTTTGATATAGCAGTTTTGAACCACTCTTTTAGTAGAATCTGCAGGTGGATGTTTGGAGAGCTAAGAGGCCAACACTGGAAAAGGAAATCTCTTCACGTAAAAACTAGACGGAAGCATTCTCAGAAACTTCAATGGGCTTTACGCATTCAACTCACAGAGTGCAATGTTGCTTTTGAGAGCGCAGTTTTAAAACACTGTTTTTGTAGAATTTGCTAGAGGATGTTTGGAGCGATGTGAGGCCTTTGCTGGAAAAGGAAATATCTTCACATAAAACCTGGACAGAAGCATTCTCAGAAACTCCTTTGTGATGAGTGCATTCAAATCACACACTTGAACCTTCCTTTGGAAAGAGCAGTTTTGAAACACTCTTTCTGAAGAATCTGCAAGTGGATATTTGGAGCGATTTGAGGCCTATGCTGGAAATGAAATATCTTCACCTAAAAACTAGACGGAAGCATTCTCAGAAACTCCTTTGTGATGAGTGCATTCAACTCACAGAGTTGAAGCTTCCTTTTGATAGAGCAGTTTTGAAACACTCTTTTAGCAGCATCTGCAGGTGGATATTTGGAGCGCTTTGAGGCCAAGGCTGGAAAACGAAATATCATCACATAAAAACTCGACAGAAGCATTCTCTGAAACTTCTTTGTGATGAGTGCATTCAACTCACAGACTCGAACGTTTCTTTTGATAGAACAGTTTAGAAACACTCCTTTTGTAGAATCTGCAAGTGTTTATTTGGAGCGCTTGGAGGCCTATGTTGGAAAAGGACATATCTTCACATCAAAAGTAGACAGACGCATTCTCAGAAACTTCTTTGTGATGAGTGCATTGAACTCACGGAGTTGAACCTACCTATTGATAGAGAAGTTTGGAAACACCCTTTTTGTAGAATCTGCAAGTGAATATTTGGCACGATTTGAGGCCTATGCAGGAAACGGAAATATCTTCACATGAAAACTAGACAGATGAATTCTCAGAAACGTCTTTGTGATGAGTGCATTCAACTCACAGACTTGAAGCTTCCTTTTGAAAGAGCAGTTTCGAAACACTCTTTTTGTAGAATCTGCAAGTGGATATTTGGAGCGCTTTGAGGGCTATGCTGGAAAAGTTAATACCTTCACCTAAAAACTAGACAGACGCAAACCCAGAAACTTCTTTGTGACGTGTGCATTGAACTCACAGAGTTGAACCTTTCTTTTGATACAGAAGTTTTGAAACACTCTTTTCGTAGAATCTTCAAGTGGATGGATGGAGTGATTTGAGGCCTATGCTGGAAAAGGAAATACCTTCACGTAGAAACGAGACAAAAGCATTCTCAGAAAGTTCCCTGTGCTTTGTGCATTCAACTCACAGAGTTGAACATTCCCTTTGATAGAGCAGTTTTGAAACACTCTTTTTGTAGAATCTGCAAGTGGATATTTGGAGCGCTTTGAGGCCTCTGCCGCCAAAGGAATTATCATTGCATAAAAACTAGATGGAAGCGTTCTCAGAAACTTCCTTGTGATGAGTGCATTCAACTCGCAGAGTGGAACCTTCCTTTCGATAGACCAGTTTTGAAACACTGTTTTTGTAGAATCCGCAAGTGGCTATTTGGAGCTGTTTGAGGCTTATGCTGGAAAAGGAAATATCTTCGTCTACAAACTAGACAGAAGCATTCTCAGAAACTTCTTTGTCATGTGGGGATTGAACTCACAGAGTTGAACATTCCTTTACATAGAGCAGTTTTGCAACACCCTTTCGGTGGAAAGTGAAAGTGCTTATCTGGTGCGATGGCGGCATCTAGTGGATAAGGAAATACATTCAGATGAAAACAAGATACATCCATTCTCAGAAACTTCTTTGTGATGACTGCATTCTACTCACAGAGTTGAACCTTCCTTTTGATAGAGCAGTTTTGAAACACTCTTTTTGTGGAATCTGCAAGTGGCTATTTGGAGCGCTTTGAGGCCTATGCTGGAAAAGGAAATCTCTTCACATAAAACCTAGACAGAAGTATTCCCAGAAAGTTTTTCTGATGTGCGCATTCAACTCACCGAGTTGAACCTTCCTTTAGATAGAGCAGTTTGGAAACACTCTGTCTGTAGTACCTGCGAGTGGATATTTGGAGTGCTTTGAGTGCTACACTGTAAAAGCAAATATCTTCACTTGGAATCTAGACAGAAGAATTCTCAGAGACTTCCCTGTGCTCTCTGCATTCCACTCACAGAGTTGAACCTTCCTTTTGATAGAACAGTTTTGAAACACTCTTGTGGTAGAATCTGCAAGTCGATATTTGGAAGGTTTGGAGGCCTATCCTGGGAAAGGAAATATCTTCCCATCAAAACTAGACAGAAGCATTCTCAGAAACTTCTTAGTGATGTGCGCATTCAAGTCACAGAGTTGAAGCTTCCTTTTGATATAGCAGTTTTGAACCACTCTTTTAGTAGAATCTGCAGGTGGATGTTTGGAGAGCTAAGAGGCCAACACTGGAAAAGGAAATCTCTTCACGTAAAAACTAGACGGAAGCATTCTCAGAAACTTCAATGGGCTTTACGCATTCAACTCACAGAGTGCAATGTTGCTTTTGAGAGCGCAGTTTTAAAACACTGTTTTTGTAGAATTTGCTAGAGGATGTTTGGAGCGATGTGAGGCCTTTGCTGGAAAAGGAAATATCTTCACATAAAACCTGGACAGAAGCATTCTCAGAAACTCCTTTGTGATGAGTGCATTCAAATCACACACTTGAACCTTCCTTTGGAAAGAGCAGTTTTGAAACACTCTTTCTGAAGAATCTGCAAGTGGATATTTGGAGCGATTTGAGGCCTATGCTGGAAATGAAATATCTTCACCTAAAAACTAGACGGAAGCATTCTCAGAAACTCCTTTGTGATGAGTGCATTCAACTCACAGAGTTGAAGCTTCCTTTTGATAGAGCAGTTTTGAAACACTCTTTTAGCAGCATCTGCAGGTGGATATTTGGAGCGCTTTGAGGCCAAGGCTGGAAAACGAAATATCATCACATAAAAACTCGACAGAAGCATTCTCTGAAACTCCTTTGTGATGAGTGCATTCAACTCACAGACTCGAACGTTTCTTTTGATAGAACAGTTTAGAAACACTCCTTTTGTAGAATCTGCAAGTGTTTATTTGGAGCGCTTGGAGGCCTATGTTGGAAAAGGACATATCTTCACATCAAAAGTAGACAGACGCATTCTCAGAAACTTCTTTGTGATGAGTGCATTGAACTCACGGAGTTGAACCTACCTATTGATAGAGAAGTTTGGAAACACCCTTTTTGTAGAATCTGCAAGTGAATATTTGGCGCGATTTGAGGCCTATGCAGGAAACGGAAATATCTTCACATGAAAACTAGACAGATGAATTCTCAGAAACGTCTTTGTGATGAGTGCATTCAACTCACAGACTTGAAGCTTCCTTTTGAAAGAGCAGTTTCGAAACACTCTTTTTGTAGAATCTGCAAGTGGATATTTGGAGCGCTTTGAGGGCTATGCTGGAAAAGTTAATACCTTCACCTAGAAACTAGACAGACGCAAACCCAGAAACTTCTTTGTGACGTGTGCATTGAACTCACAGAGTTGAACCTTTCTTTTGATACAGAAGTTTTGAAACACTCTTTTCGTAGAATCTTCAAGTGGATGGATGGAGTGATTTGAGGCCTATGCTGGAAAAGGAAATACCTTCACGTAGAAACGAGACAAAAGCATTCTCAGAAAGTTCCCTGTGCTTTGTGCATTCAACTCACAGAGTTGAACATTCCCTTTGATAGAGCAGTTTTGAAACACTCTTTTTGTAGAATCTGCAAGTGGATATTTGGAGCGCTTTGAGGCCTCTGCCGCCAAAGGAATTATCATTGCATAAAAACTAGATGGAAGCGTTCTCAGAAACTTCCTTGTGATGAGTGCATTCAACTCGCAGAGTGGAACCTTCCTTTCGATAGACCAGTTTTGAAACACTGTTTTTGTAGAATCCGCAAGTGGCTATTTGGAGCTCTTTGAGGCTTATGCTGGAAAAGGAAATATCTTCGTCTACAAACTAGACAGAAGCATTCTCAGAAACTTCTTTGTCATGTGGGGATTGAACTCACAGAGTTGAACATTCCTTTACATAGAGCAGTTTTGCAACACCCTTTCGGTGGAAAGTGAAAGTGCTTATCTGGTGCGATGGCGGCATCTAGTGGATAAGGAAATACATTCAGATGAAAACAAGATACATCCATTCTCAGAAACTTCTTTGTGATGACTGCATTCTACTCACAGAGTTGAACCTTCCTTTTGATAGAGCAGTTTTGAAACACTCTTTTTGTGGAATCTGCAAGTGGCTATTTGGAGCGCTTTGAGGCCTATGCTGGAAAAGGAAATCTCTTCACATAAAACCTAGACAGAAGTATTCCCAGAAAGTTTTTCTGATGTGCGCATTCAACTCACCGAGTTGAACCTTCCTTTAGATAGAGCAGTTTGGAAACACTCTGTCTGTAGTACCTGCGAGTGGATATTTGGAGTGCTTTGAGTGCTACACTGTAAAAGCAAATATCTTCACTTGGAATCTAGACAGAAGAATTCTCAGAGACTTCCCTGTGCTCTCTGCATTCCACTCACAGAGTTGAACCTTCCTTTTGATAGAACAGTTTTGAAACACTCTTGTGGTAGAATCTGCAAGTCGATATTTGGAAGGTTTGGAGGCCTATCCTGGGAAAGGAAATATCTTCCCATCAAAACTAGACAGAAGCATTCTCAGAAACTTCTTAGTGATGTGCGCATTCAAGTCACAGAGTTGAAGCTTCCTTTTGATATAGCAGTTTTGAACCACTCTTTTAGTAGAATCTGCAGGTGGATGTTTGGAGAGCTAAGAGGCCAACACTGGAAAAGGAAATCTCTTCACGTAAAAACTAGACGGAAGCATTCTCAGAAACTTCAATGGGCTTTACGCATTCAACTCACAGAGTGCAATGTTGCTTTTGAGAGCGCAGTTTTAAAACACTGTTTTTGTAGAATTTGCTAGAGGATGTTTGGAGCGATGTGAGGCCTTTGCTGGAAAAGGAAATATCTTCACATAAAACCTGGACAGAAGCATTCTCAGAAACTCCTTTGTGATGAGTGCATTCAAATCACACACTTGAACCTTCCTTTGGAAAGAGCAGTTTTGAAACACTCTTTCTGAAGAATCTGCAAGTGGATATTTGGAGCGATTTGAGGCCTATGCTGGAAATGAAATATCTTCACCTAAAAACTAGACGGAAGCATTCTCAGAAACTCCTTTGTGATGAGTGCATTCAACTCACAGAGTTGAAGCTTCCTTTTGATAGAGCAGTTTTGAAACACTCTTTTAGCAGCATCTGCAGGTGGATATTTGGAGCGCTTTGAGGCCAAGGCTGGAAAACGAAATATCATCACATAAAAACTCGACAGAAGCATTCTCTGAAACTTCTTTGTGATGAGTGCATTCAACTCACAGACTCGAACGTTTCTTTTGATAGAACAGTTTAGAAACACTCCTTTTGTAGAATCTGCAAGTGTTTATTTGGAGCGCTTGGAGGCCTATGTTGGAAAAGGACATATCTTCACATCAAAAGTAGACAGACGCATTCTCAGAAACTTCTTTGTGATGAGTGCATTGAACTCACGGAGTTGAACCTACCTATTGATAGAGAAGTTTGGAAACACCCTTTTTGTAGAATCTGCAAGTGAATATTTGGCACGATTTGAGGCCTATGCAGGAAACGGAAATATCTTCACATGAAAACTAGACAGATGAATTCTCAGAAACGTCTTTGTGATGAGTGCATTCAACTCACAGACTTGAAGCTTCCTTTTGAAAGAGCAGTTTCGAAACACTCTTTTTGTAGAATCTGCAAGTGGATATTTGGAGCGCTTTGAGGGCTATGCTGGAAAAGTTAATACCTTCACCTAAAAACTAGACAGACGCAAACCCAGAAACTTCTTTGTGACGTGTGCATTGAACTCACAGAGTTGAACCTTTCTTTTGATACAGAAGTTTTGAAACACTCTTTTCGTAGAATCTTCAAGTGGATGGATGGAGTGATTTGAGGCCTATGCTGGAAAAGGAAATACCTTCACGTAGAAACGAGACAAAAGCATTCTCAGAAAGTTCCCTGTGCTTTGTGCATTCAACTCACAGAGTTGAACATTCCCTTTGATAGAGCAGTTTTGAAACACTCTTTTTGTAGAATCTGCAAGTGGATATTTGGAGCGCTTTGAGGCCTCTGCCGCCAAAGGAATTATCATTGCATAAAAACTAGATGGAAGCGTTCTCAGAAACTTCCTTGTGATGAGTGCATTCAACTCGCAGAGTGGAACCTTCCTTTCGATAGACCAGTTTTGAAACACTGTTTTTGTAGAATCCGCAAGTGGCTATTTGGAGCTCTTTGAGGCTTATGCTGGAAAAGGAAATATCTTCGTCTACAAACTAGACAGAAGCATTCTCAGAAACTTCTTTGTCATGTGGGGATTGAACTCACAGAGTTGAACATTCCTTTACATAGAGCAGTTTTGCAACACCCTTTCGGTGGAAAGTGAAAGTGCTTATCTGGTGCGATGGCGGCATCTAGTGGATAAGGAAATACATTCAGATGAAAACAAGATACATCCATTCTCAGAAACTTCTTTGTGATGACTGCATTCTACTCACAGAGTTGAACCTTCCTTTTGATAGAGCAGTTTTGAAACACTCTTTTTGTGGAATCTGCAAGTGGCTATTTGGAGCGCTTTGAGGCCTATGCTGGAAAAGGAAATCTCTTCACATAAAACCTAGACAGAAGTATTCCCAGAAAGTTTTTCTGATGTGCGCATTCAACTCACCGAGTTGAACCTTCCTTTAGATAGAGCAGTTTGGAAACACTCTGTCTGTAGTACCTGCGAGTGGATATTTGGAGTGCTTTGAGTGCTACACTGTAAAAGCAAATATCTTCACTTGGAATCTAGACAGAAGAATTCTCAGAGACTTCCCTGTGCTCTCTGCATTCCACTCACAGAGTTGAACCTTCCTTTTGATAGAACAGTTTTGAAACACTCTTGTGGTAGAATCTGCAAGTCGATATTTGGAAGGTTTGGAGGCCTATCCTGGGAAAGGAAATATCTTCCCATCAAAACTAGACAGAAGCATTCTCAGAAACTTCTTAGTGATGTGCGCATTCAAGTCACAGAGTTGAAGCTTCCTTTTGATATAGCAGTTTTGAACCACTCTTTTAGTAGAATCTGCAGGTGGATGTTTGGAGAGCTAAGAGGCCAACACTGGAAAAGGAAATCTCTTCACGTAAAAACTAGACGGAAGCATTCTCAGAAACTTCAATGGGCTTTACGCATTCAACTCACAGAGTGCAATGTTGCTTTTGAGAGCGCAGTTTTAAAACACTGTTTTTGTAGAATTTGCTAGAGGATGTTTGGAGCGATGTGAGGCCTTTGCTGGAAAAGGAAATATCTTCACATAAAACCTGGACAGAAGCATTCTCAGAAACTCCTTTGTGATGAGTGCATTCAAATCACACACTTGAACCTTCCTTTGGAAAGAGCAGTTTTGAAACACTCTTTCTGAAGAATCTGCAAGTGGATATTTGGAGCGATTTGAGGCCTATGCTGGAAATGAAATATCTTCACCTAAAAACTAGACGGAAGCATTCTCAGAAACTCCTTTGTGATGAGTGCATTCAACTCACAGAGTTGAAGCTTCCTTTTGATAGAGCAGTTTTGAAACACTCTTTTAGCAGCATCTGCAGGTGGATATTTGGAGCGCTTTGAGGCCAAGGCTGGAAAACGAAATATCATCACATAAAAACTCGACAGAAGCATTCTCTGAAACTTCTTTGTGATGAGTGCATTCAACTCACAGACTCGAACGTTTCTTTTGATAGAACAGTTTAGAAACACTCCTTTTGTAGAATCTGCAAGTGTTTATTTGGAGCGCTTGGAGGCCTATGTTGGAAAAGGACATATCTTCACATCAAAAGTAGACAGACGCATTCTCAGAAACTTCTTTGTGATGAGTGCATTGAACTCACGGAGTTGAACCTACCTATTGATAGAGAAGTTTGGAAACACCCTTTTTGTAGAATCTGCAAGTGAATATTTGGCGCGATTTGAGGCCTATGCAGGAAACGGAAATATCTTCACATGAAAACTAGACAGATGAATTCTCAGAAACGTCTTTGTGATGAGTGCATTCAACTCACAGACTTGAAGCTTCCTTTTGAAAGAGCAGTTTCGAAACACTCTTTTTGTAGAATCTGCAAGTGGATATTTGGAGCGCTTTGAGGGCTATGCTGGAAAAGTTAATACCTTCACCTAAAAACTAGACAGACGCAAACCCAGAAACTTCTTTGTGACGTGTGCATTGAACTCACAGAGTTGAACCTTTCTTTTGATACAGAAGTTTTGAAACACTCTTTTCGTAGAATCTTCAAGTGGATGGATGGAGTGATTTGAGGCCTATGCTGGAAAAGGAAATACCTTCACGTAGAAACGAGACAAAAGCATTCTCAGAAAGTTCCCTCTGCTTTGTGCATTCAACTCACAGAGTTGAACATTCCCTTTGATAGAGCAGTTTTGAAACACTCTTTTTGTAGAATCTGCAAGTGGATATTTGGAGCGCTTTGAGGCCTCTGCCGCCAAAGGAATTATCATTGCATAAAAACTAGATGGAAGCGTTCTCAGAAACTTCCTTGTGATGAGTGCATTCAACTCGCAGAGTGGAACCTTCCTTTCGATAGACCAGTTTTGAAACACTGTTTTTGTAGAATCCGCAAGTGGCTATTTGGAGCTCTTTGAGGCTTATGCTGGAAAAGGAAATATCTTCGTCTACAAACTAGACAGAAGCATTCTCAGAAACTTCTTTGTCATGTGGGGATTGAACTCACAGAGTTGAACATTCCTTTACATAGAGCAGTTTTGCAACACCCTTTCGGTGGAAAGTGAAAGTGCTTATCTGGTGCGATGGCGGCATCTAGTGGATAAGGAAATACATTCAGATGAAAACAAGATACATCCATTCTCAGAAACTTCTTTGTGATGACTGCATTCTACTCACAGAGTTGAACCTTCCTTTTGATAGAGCAGTTTTGAAACACTCTTTTTGTGGAATCTGCAAGTGGCTATTTGGAGCGCTTTGAGGCCTATGCTGGAAAAGGAAATCTCTTCACATAAAACCTAGACAGAAGTATTCCCAGAAAGTTTTTCTGATGTGCGCATTCAACTCACCGAGTTGAGCCTTCCTTTAGATAGAGCAGTTTGGAAACACTCTGTCTGTAGTACCTGCGAGTGGATATTTGGAGTGCTTTGAGTGCTACACTGTAAAAGCAAATATCTTCACTTGGAATCTAGACAGAAGAATTCTCAGAGACTTCCCTGTGCTCTCTGCATTCCACTCACAGAGTTGAACCTTCCTTTTGATAGAACAGTTTTGAAACACTCTTGTGGTAGAATCTGCAAGTCGATATTTGGAAGGTTTGGAGGCCTATCCTGGGAAAGGAAATATCTTCCCATCAAAACTAGACAGAAGCATTCTCAGAAACTTCTTAGTGATGTGCGCATTCAAGTCACAGAGTTGAAGCTTCCTTTTGATATAGCAGTTTTGAACCACTCTTTTAGTAGAATCTGCAGGTGGATGTTTGGAGAGCTAAGAGGCCAACACTGGAAAAGGAAATCTCTTCACGTAAAAACTAGACGGAAGCATTCTCAGAAACTTCAATGGGCTTTACGCATTCAACTCACAGAGTGCAATGTTGCTTTTGAGAGCGCAGTTTTAAAACACTGTTTTTGTAGAATTTACTAGAGGATGTTTGGAGCGATGTGAGGCCTTTGCTGGAAAAGGAAATATCTTCACATAAAACCTGGACAGAAGCATTCTCAGAAACTCCTTTGTGATGAGTGCATTCAAATCACACACTTGAACCTTCCTTTGGAAAGAGCAGTTTTGAAACACTCTTTCTGAAGAATCTGCAAGTGGATATTTGGAGCGATTTGAGGCCTATGCTGGAAATGAAATATCTTCACCTAAAAACTAGACGGAAGCATTCTCAGAAACTCCTTTGTGATGAGTGCATTCAACTCACAGAGTTGAAGCTTCCTTTTGATAGAGCAGTTTTGAAACACTCTTTTAGCAGCATCTGCAGGTGGATATTTGGAGCGCTTTGAGGCCAAGGCTGGAAAACGAAATATCATCACATAAAAACTCGACAGAAGCATTCTCTGAAACTTCTTTGTGATGAGTGCATTCAACTCACAGACTCGAACGTTTCTTTTGATAGAACAGTTTAGAAACACTCCTTTTGTAGAATCTGCAAGTGTTTATTTGGAGCGCTTGGAGGCCTATGTTGGAAAAGGACATATCTTCACATCAAAAGTAGACAGACGCATTCTCAGAAACTTCTTTGTGATGAGTGCATTGAACTCACGGAGTTGAACCTACCTATTGATAGAGAAGTTTGGAAACACCCTTTTTGTAGAATCTGCAAGTGAATATTTGGCGCGATTTGAGGCCTATGCAGGAAACGGAAATATCTTCACATGAAAACTAGACAGATGAATTCTCAGAAACGTCTTTGTGATGAGTGCATTCAACTCACAGACTTGAAGCTTCCTTTTGAAAGAGCAGTTTCGAAACACTCTTTTTGTAGAATCTGCAAGTGGATATTTGGAGCGCTTTGAGGGCTATGCTGGAAAAGTTAATACCTTCACCTAAAAACTAGACAGACGCAAACCCAGAAACTTCTTTGTGACGTGTGCATTGAACTCACAGAGTTGAACCTTTCTTTTGATACAGAAGTTTTGAAACACTCTTTTCGTAGAATCTTCAAGTGGATGGATGGAGTGATTTGAGGCCTATGCTGGAAAAGGAAATACCTTCACGTAGAAACGAGACAAAAGCATTCTCAGAAAGTTCCCTGTGCTTTGTGCATTCAACTCACAGAGTTGAACATTCCCTTTGATAGAGCAGTTTTGAAACACTCTTTTTGTAGAATCTGCAAGTGGATATTTGGAGCGCTTTGAGGCCTCTGCCGCCAAAGGAATTATCATTGCATAAAAACTAGATGGAAGCGTTCTCAGAAACTTCCTTGTGATGAGTGCATTCAACTCGCAGAGTGGAACCTTCCTTTCGATAGACCAGTTTTGAAACACTGTTTTTGTAGAATCCGCAAGTGGCTATTTGGAGCTCTTTGAGGCTTATGCTGGAAAAGGAAATATCTTCGTCTACAAACTAGACAGAAGCATTCTCAGAAACTTCTTTGTCATGTGGGGATTGAACTCACAGAGTTGAACATTCCTTTACATAGAGCAGTTTTGCAACACCCTTTCGGTGGAAAGTGAAAGTGCTTATCTGGTGCGATGGCGGCATCTAGTGGATAAGGAAATACATTCAGATGAAAACAAGATACATCCATTCTCAGAAACTTGTTTGTGATGACTGCATTCTACTCACAGAGTTGAACCTTCCTTTTGATAGAGCAGTTTTGAAACACTCTTTTTGTGGAATCTGCAAGTGGCTATTTGGAGCGCTTTGAGGCCTATGCTGGAAAAGGAAATCTCTTCACATAAAACCTAGACAGAAGTATTCCCAGAAAGTTTTTCTGATGTGCGCATTCAACTCACCGAGTTGAACCTTCCTTTAGATAGAGCAGTTTGGAAACACTCTGTCTGTAGTACCTGCGAGTGGATATTTGGAGTGCTTTGAGTGCTACACTGTAAAAGCAAATATCTTCACTTGGAATCTAGACAGAAGAATTCTCAGAGACTTCCCTGTGCTCTCTGCATTCCACTCACAGAGTTGAACCTTCCTTTTGATAGAACAGTTTTGAAACACTCTTGTGGTAGAATCTGCAAGTCGATATTTGGAAGGTTTGGAGGCCTATCCTGGGAAAGGAAATATCTTCCCATCAAAACTAGACAGAAGCATTCTCAGAAACTTCTTAGTGATGTGCGCATTCAAGTCACAGAGTTGAAGCTTCCTTTTGATATAGCAGTTTTGAACCACTCTTTTAGTAGAATCTGCAGGTGGATGTTTGGAGAGCTAAGAGGCCAACACTGGAAAAGGAAATCTCTTCACGTAAAAACTAGACGGAAGCATTCTCAGAAACTTCAATGGGCTTTACGCATTCAACTCACAGAGTGCAATGTTGCTTTTGAGAGCGCAGTTTTAAAACACTGTTTTTGTAGAATTTGCTAGAGGATGTTTGGAGCGATGTGAGGCCTTTGCTGGAAAAGGAAATATCTTCACATAAAACCTGGACAGAAGCATTCTCAGAAACTCCTTTGTGATGAGTGCATTCAAATCACACACTTGAACCTTCCTTTGGAAAGAGCAGTTTTGAAACACTCTTTCTGAAGAATCTGCAAGTGGATATTTGGAGCGATTTGAGGCCTATGCTGGAAATGAAATATCTTCACCTAAAAACTAGACGGAAGCATTCTCAGAAACTCCTTTGTGATGAGTGCATTCAACTCACAGAGTTGAAGCTTCCTTTTGATAGAGCAGTTTTGAAACACTCTTTTAGCAGCATCTGCAGGTGGATATTTGGAGCGCTTTGAGGCCAAGGCTGGAAAACGAAATATCATCACATAAAAACTCGACAGAAGCATTCTCTGAAACTCCTTTGTGATGAGTGCATTCAACTCACAGACTCGAACGTTTCTTTTGATAGAACAGTTTAGAAACACTCCTTTTGTAGAATCTGCAAGTGTTTATTTGGAGCGCTTGGAGGCCTATGTTGGAAAAGGACATATCTTCACATCAAAAGTAGACAGACGCATTCTCAGAAACTTCTTTGTGATGAGTGCATTGAACTCACGGAGTTGAACCTACCTATTGATAGAGAAGTTTGGAAACACCCTTTTTGTAGAATCTGCAAGTGAATATTTGGCGCGATTTGAGGCCTATGCAGGAAACGGAAATATCTTCACATGAAAACTAGACAGATGAATTCTCAGAAACGTCTTTGTGATGAGTGCATTCAACTCACAGACTTGAAGCTTCCTTTTGAAAGAGCAGTTTCGAAACACTCTTTTTGTAGAATCTGCAAGTGGATATTTGGAGCGCTTTGAGGGCTATGCTGGAAAAGTTAATACCTTCACCTAAAAACTAGACAGACGCAAACCCAGAAACTTCTTTGTGACGTGTGCATTGAACTCACAGAGTTGAACCTTTCTTTTGATACAGAAGTTTTGAAACACTCTTTTCGTAGAATCTTCAAGTGGATGGATGGAGTGATTTGAGGCCTATGCTGGAAAAGGAAATACCTTCACGTAGAAACGAGACAAAAGCATTCTCAGAAAGTTCCCTCTGCTTTGTGCATTCAACTCACAGAGTTGAACATTCCCTTTGATAGAGCAGTTTTGAAACACTCTTTTTGTAGAATCTGCAAGTGGATATTTGGAGCGCTTTGAGGCCTCTGCCGCCAAAGGAATTATCATTGCATAAAAACTAGATGGAAGCGTTCTCAGAAACTTCCTTGTGATGAGTGCATTCAACTCGCAGAGTGGAACCTTCCTTTCGATAGACCAGTTTTGAAACACTGTTTTTGTAGAATCCGCAAGTGGCTATTTGGAGCTCTTTGAGGCTTATGCTGGAAAAGGAAATATCTTCGTCTACAAACTAGACAGAAGCATTCTCAGAAACTTCTTTGTCATGTGGGGATTGAACTCACAGAGTTGAACATTCCTTTACATAGAGCAGTTTTGCAACACCCTTTCGGTGGAAAGTGAAAGTGCTTATCTGGTGCGATGGCGGCATCTAGTGGATAAGGAAATACATTCAGATGAAAACAAGATACATCCATTCTCAGAAACTTCTTTGTGATGACTGCATTCTACTCACAGAGTTGAACCTTCCTTTTGATAGAGCAGTTTTGAAACACTCTTTTTGTGGAATCTGCAAGTGGCTATTTGGAGCGCTTTGAGGCCTATGCTGGAAAAGGAAATCTCTTCACATAAAACCTAGACAGAAGTATTCCCAGAAAGTTTTTCTGATGTGCGCATTCAACTCACCGAGTTGAGCCTTCCTTTAGATAGAGCAGTTTGGAAACACTCTGTCTGTAGTACCTGCGAGTGGATATTTGGAGTGCTTTGAGTGCTACACTGTAAAAGCAAATATCTTCACTTGGAATCTAGACAGAAGAATTCTCAGAGACTTCCCTGTGCTCTCTGCATTCCACTCACAGAGTTGAACCTTCCTTTTGATAGAACAGTTTTGAAACACTCTTGTGGTAGAATCTGCAAGTCGATATTTGGAAGGTTTGGAGGCCTATCCTGGGAAAGGAAATATCTTCCCATCAAAACTAGACAGAAGCATTCTCAGAAACTTCTTAGTGATGTGCGCATTCAAGTCACAGAGTTGAAGCTTCCTTTTGATATAGCAGTTTTGAACCACTCTTTTAGTAGAATCTGCAGGTGGATGTTTGGAGAGCTAAGAGGCCAACACTGGAAAAGGAAATCTCTTCACGTAAAAACTAGACGGAAGCATTCTCAGAAACTTCAATGGGCTTTACGCATTCAACTCACAGAGTGCAATGTTGCTTTTGAGAGCGCAGTTTTAAAACACTGTTTTTGTAGAATTTACTAGAGGATGTTTGGAGCGATGTGAGGCCTTTGCTGGAAAAGGAAATATCTTCACATAAAACCTGGACAGAAGCATTCTCAGAAACTCCTTTGTGATGAGTGCATTCAAATCACACACTTGAACCTTCCTTTGGAAAGAGCAGTTTTGAAACACTCTTTCTGAAGAATCTGCAAGTGGATATTTGGAGCGATTTGAGGCCTATGCTGGAAATGAAATATCTTCACCTAAAAACTAGACGGAAGCATTCTCAGAAACTCCTTTGTGATGAGTGCATTCAACTCACAGAGTTGAAGCTTCCTTTTGATAGAGCAGTTTTGAAACACTCTTTTAGCAGCATCTGCAGGTGGATATTTGGAGCGCTTTGAGGCCAAGGCTGGAAAACGAAATATCATCACATAAAAACTCGACAGAAGCATTCTCTGAAACTTCTTTGTGATGAGTGCATTCAACTCACAGACTCGAACGTTTCTTTTGATAGAACAGTTTAGAAACACTCCTTTTGTAGAATCTGCAAGTGTTTATTTGGAGCGCTTGGAGGCCTATGTTGGAAAAGGACATATCTTCACATCAAAAGTAGACAGACGCATTCTCAGAAACTTCTTTGTGATGAGTGCATTGAACTCACGGAGTTGAACCTACCTATTGATAGAGAAGTTTGGAAACACCCTTTTTGTAGAATCTGCAAGTGAATATTTGGCGCGATTTGAGGCCTATGCAGGAAACGGAAATATCTTCACATGAAAACTAGACAGATGAATTCTCAGAAACGTCTTTGTGATGAGTGCATTCAACTCACAGACTTGAAGCTTCCTTTTGAAAGAGCAGTTTCGAAACACTCTTTTTGTAGAATCTGCAAGTGGATATTTGGAGCGCTTTGAGGGCTATGCTGGAAAAGTTAATACCTTCACCTAAAAACTAGACAGACGCAAACCCAGAAACTTCTTTGTGACGTGTGCATTGAACTCACAGAGTTGAACCTTTCTTTTGATACAGAAGTTTTGAAACACTCTTTTCGTAGAATCTTCAAGTGGATGGATGGAGTGATTTGAGGCCTATGCTGGAAAAGGAAATACCTTCACGTAGAAACGAGACAAAAGCATTCTCAGAAAGTTCCCTGTGCTTTGTGCATTCAACTCACAGAGTTGAACATTCCCTTTGATAGAGCAGTTTTGAAACACTCTTTTTGTAGAATCTGCAAGTGGATATTTGGAGCGCTTTGAGGCCTCTGCCGCCAAAGGAATTATCATTGCATAAAAACTAGATGGAAGCGTTCTCAGAAACTTCCTTGTGATGAGTGCATTCAACTCGCAGAGTGGAACCTTCCTTTCGATAGACCAGTTTTGAAACACTGTTTTTGTAGAATCCGCAAGTGGCTATTTGGAGCTCTTTGAGGCTTATGCTGGAAAAGGAAATATCTTCGTCTACAAACTAGACAGAAGCATTCTCAGAAACTTCTTTGTCATGTGGGGATTGAACTCACAGAGTTGAACATTCCTTTACATAGAGCAGTTTTGCAACACCCTTTCGGTGGAAAGTGAAAGTGCTTATCTGGTGCGATGGCGGCATCTAGTGGATAAGGAAATACATTCAGATGAAAACAAGATACATCCATTCTCAGAAACTTCTTTGTGATGACTGCATTCTACTCACAGAGTTGAACCTTCCTTTTGATAGAGCAGTTTTGAAACACTCTTTTTGTGGAATCTGCAAGTGGCTATTTGGAGCGCTTTGAGGCCTATGCTGGAAAAGGAAATCTCTTCACATAAAACCTAGACAGAAGTATTCCCAGAAAGTTTTTCTGATGTGCGCATTCAACTCACCGAGTTGAACCTTCCTTTAGATAGAGCAGTTTGGAAACACTCTGTCTGTAGTACCTGCGAGTGGATATTTGGAGTGCTTTGAGTGCTACACTGTAAAAGCAAATATCTTCACTTGGAATCTAGACAGAAGAATTCTCAGAGACTTCCCTGTGCTCTCTGCATTCCACTCACAGAGTTGAACCTTCCTTTTGATAGAACAGTTTTGAAACACTCTTGTGGTAGAATCTGCAAGTCGATATTTGGAAGGTTTGGAGGCCTATCCTGGGAAAGGAAATATCTTCCCATCAAAACTAGACAGAAGCATTCTCAGAAACTTCTTAGTGATGTGCGCATTCAAGTCACAGAGTTGAAGCTTCCTTTTGATATAGCAGTTTTGAACCACTCTTTTAGTAGAATCTGCAGGTGGATGTTTGGAGAGCTAAGAGGCCAACACTGGAAAAGGAAATCTCTTCACGTAAAAACTAGACGGAAGCATTCTCAGAAACTTCAATGGGCTTTACGCATTCAACTCACAGAGTGCAATGTTGCTTTTGAGAGCGCAGTTTTAAAACACTGTTTTTGTAGAATTTGCTAGAGGATGTTTGGAGCGATGTGAGGCCTTTGCTGGAAAAGGAAATATCTTCACATAAAACCTGGACAGAAGCATTCTCAGAAACTCCTTTGTGATGAGTGCATTCAAATCACACACTTGAACCTTCCTTTGGAAAGAGCAGTTTTGAAACACTCTTTCTGAAGAATCTGCAAGTGGATATTTGGAGCGATTTGAGGCCTATGCTGGAAATGAAATATCTTCACCTAAAAACTAGACGGAAGCATTCTCAGAAACTCCTTTGTGATGAGTGCATTCAACTCACAGAGTTGAAGCTTCCTTTTGATAGAGCAGTTTTGAAACACTCTTTTAGCAGCATCTGCAGGTGGATATTTGGAGCGCTTTGAGGCCAAGGCTGGAAAACGAAATATCATCACATAAAAACTCGACAGAAGCATTCTCTGAAACTCCTTTGTGATGAGTGCATTCAACTCACAGACTCGAACGTTTCTTTTGATAGAACAGTTTAGAAACACTCCTTTTGTAGAATCTGCAAGTGTTTATTTGGAGCGCTTGGAGGCCTATGTTGGAAAAGGACATATCTTCACATCAAAAGTAGACAGACGCATTCTCAGAAACTTCTTTGTGATGAGTGCATTGAACTCACGGAGTTGAACCTACCTATTGATAGAGAAGTTTGGAAACACCCTTTTTGTAGAATCTGCAAGTGAATATTTGGCGCGATTTGAGGCCTATGCAGGAAACGGAAATATCTTCACATGAAAACTAGACAGATGAATTCTCAGAAACGTCTTTGTGATGAGTGCATTCAACTCACAGACTTGAAGCTTCCTTTTGAAAGAGCAGTTTCGAAACACTCTTTTTGTAGAATCTGCAAGTGGATATTTGGAGCGCTTTGAGGGCTATGCTGGAAAAGTTAATACCTTCACCTAGAAACTAGACAGACGCAAACCCAGAAACTTCTTTGTGACGTGTGCATTGAACTCACAGAGTTGAACCTTTCTTTTGATACAGAAGTTTTGAAACACTCTTTTCGTAGAATCTTCAAGTGGATGGATGGAGTGATTTGAGGCCTATGCTGGAAAAGGAAATACCTTCACGTAGAAACGAGACAAAAGCATTCTCAGAAAGTTCCCTGTGCTTTGTGCATTCAACTCACAGAGTTGAACATTCCCTTTGATAGAGCAGTTTTGAAACACTCTTTTTGTAGAATCTGCAAGTGGATATTTGGAGCGCTTTGAGGCCTCTGCCGCCAAAGGAATTATCATTGCATAAAAACTAGATGGAAGCGTTCTCAGAAACTTCCTTGTGATGAGTGCATTCAACTCGCAGAGTGGAACCTTCCTTTCGATAGACCAGTTTTGAAACACTGTTTTTGTAGAATCCGCAAGTGGCTATTTGGAGCTCTTTGAGGCTTATGCTGGAAAAGGAAATATCTTCGTCTACAAACTAGACAGAAGCATTCTCAGAAACTTCTTTGTCATGTGGGGATTGAACTCACAGAGTTGAACATTCCTTTACATAGAGCAGTTTTGCAACACCCTTTCGGTGGAAAGTGAAAGTGCTTATCTGGTGCGATGGCGGCATCTAGTGGATAAGGAAATACATTCAGATGAAAACAAGATACATCCATTCTCAGAAACTTCTTTGTGATGACTGCATTCTACTCACAGAGTTGAACCTTCCTTTTGATAGAGCAGTTTTGAAACACTCTTTTTGTGGAATCTGCAAGTGGCTATTTGGAGCGCTTTGAGGCCTATGCTGGAAAAGGAAATCTCTTCACATAAAACCTAGACAGAAGTATTCCCAGAAAGTTTTTCTGATGTGCGCATTCAACTCACCGAGTTGAACCTTCCTTTAGATAGAGCAGTTTGGAAACACTCTGTCTGTAGTACCTGCGAGTGGATATTTGGAGTGCTTTGAGTGCTACACTGTAAAAGCAAATATCTTCACTTGGAATCTAGACAGAAGAATTCTCAGAGACTTCCCTGTGCTCTCTGCATTCCACTCACAGAGTTGAACCTTCCTTTTGATAGAACAGTTTTGAAACACTCTTGTGGTAGAATCTGCAAGTCGATATTTGGAAGGTTTGGAGGCCTATCCTGGGAAAGGAAATATCTTCCCATCAAAACTAGACAGAAGCATTCTCAGAAACTTCTTAGTGATGTGCGCATTCAAGTCACAGAGTTGAAGCTTCCTTTTGATATAGCAGTTTTGAACCACTCTTTTAGTAGAATCTGCAGGTGGATGTTTGGAGAGCTAAGAGGCCAACACTGGAAAAGGAAATCTCTTCACGTAAAAACTAGACGGAAGCATTCTCAGAAACTTCAATGGGCTTTACGCATTCAACTCACAGAGTGCAATGTTGCTTTTGAGAGCGCAGTTTTAAAACACTGTTTTTGTAGAATTTGCTAGAGGATGTTTGGAGCGATGTGAGGCCTTTGCTGGAAAAGGAAATATCTTCACATAAAACCTGGACAGAAGCATTCTCAGAAACTCCTTTGTGATGAGTGCATTCAAATCACACACTTGAACCTTCCTTTGGAAAGAGCAGTTTTGAAACACTCTTTCTGAAGAATCTGCAAGTGGATATTTGGAGCGATTTGAGGCCTATGCTGGAAATGAAATATCTTCACCTAAAAACGAGACGGAAGCATTCTCAGAAACTCCTTTGTGATGAGTGCATTCAACTCACAGAGTTGAAGCTTCCTTTTGATAGAGCAGTTTTGAAACACTCTTTTAGCAGCATCTGCAGGTGGATATTTGGAGCGCTTTGAGGCCAAGGCTGGAAAACGAAATATCATCACATAAAAACTCGACAGAAGCATTCTCTGAAACTTCTTTGTGATGAGTGCATTCAACTCACAGACTCGAACGTTTCTTTTGATAGAACAGTTTAGAAACACTCCTTTTGTAGAATCTGCAAGTGTTTATTTTGAGCGCTTGGAGGCCTATGTTGGAAAAGGACATATCTTCACATCAAAAGTAGACAGACGCATTCTCAGAAACTTCTTTGTGATGAGTGCATTGAACTCACGGAGTTGAACCTACCTATTGATAGAGAAGTTTGGAAACACCCTTTTTGTAGAATCTGCAAGTGAATATTTGGCGCGATTTGAGGCCTATGCAGGAAACGGAAATATCTTCACATGAAAACTAGACAGATGAATTCTCAGAAACGTCTTTGTGATGAGTGCATTCAACTCACAGACTTGAAGCTTCCTTTTGAAAGAGCAGTTTCGAAACACTCTTTTTGTAGAATCTGCAAGTGGATATTTGGAGCGCTTTGAGGGCTATGCTGGAAAAGTTAATACCTTCACCTAGAAACTAGACAGACGCAAACCCAGAAACTTCTTTGTGACGTGTGCATTGAACTCACAGAGTTGAACCTTTCTTTTGATACAGAAGTTTTGAAACACTCTTTTCGTAGAATCTTCAAGTGGATGGATGGAGTGATTTGAGGCCTATGCTGGAAAAGGAAATACCTTCACGTAGAAACGAGACAAAAGCATTCTCAGAAAGTTCCCTGTGCTTTGTGCATTCAACTCACAGAGTTGAACATTCCCTTTGATAGAGCAGTTTTGAAACACTCTTTTTGTAGAATCTGCAAGTGGATATTTGGAGCGCTTTGAGGCCTCTGCCGCCAAAGGAATTATCATTGCATAAAAACTAGATGGAAGCGTTCTCAGAAACTTCCTTGTGATGAGTGCATTCAACTCGCAGAGTGGAACCTTCCTTTCGATAGACCAGTTTTGAAACACTGTTTTTGTAGAATCCGCAAGTGGCTATTTGGAGCTCTTTGAGGCTTATGCTGGAAAAGGAAATATCTTCGTCTACAAACTAGACAGAAGCATTCTCAGAAACTTCTTTGTCATGTGGGGATTGAACTCACAGAGTTGAACATTCCTTTACATAGAGCAGTTTTGCAACACCCTTTCGGTGGAAAGTGAAAGTGCTTATCTGGTGCGATGGCGGCATCTAGTGGATAAGGAAATACATTCAGATGAAAACAAGATACATCCATTCTCAGAAACTTCTTTGTGATGACTGCATTCTACTCACAGAGTTGAACCTTCCTTTTGATAGAGCAGTTTTGAAACACTCTTTTTGTGGAATCTGCAAGTGGCTATTTGGAGCGCTTTGAGGCCTATGCTGGAAAAGGAAATCTCTTCACATAAAACCTAGACAGAAGTATTCCCAGAAAGTTTTTCTGATGTGCGCATTCAACTCACCGAGTTGAACCTTCCTTTAGATAGAGCAGTTTGGAAACACTCTGTCTGTAGTACCTGCGAGTGGATATTTGGTGTGCTTTGAGTGCTACACTGTAAAAGCAAATATCTTCACTTGGAATCTAGACAGAAGAATTCTCAGAGACTTCCCTGTGCTCTCTGCATTCCACTCACAGAGTTGAACCTTCCTTTTGATAGAACAGTTTTGAAACACTCTTGTGGTAGAATCTGCAAGTCGATATTTGGAAGGTTTGGAGGCCTATCCTGGGAAAGGAAATATCTTCCCATCAAAACTAGACAGAAGCATTCTCAGAAACTTCTTAGTGATGTGCGCATTCAAGTCACAGAGTTGAAGCTTCCTTTTGATATAGCAGTTTTGAACCACTCTTTTAGTAGAATCTGCAGGTGGATGTTTGGAGAGCTAAGAGGCCAACACTGGAAAAGGAAATCTCTTCACGTAAAAACTAGACGGAAGCATTCTCAGAAACTTCAATGGGCTTTACGCATTCAACTCACAGAGTGCAATGTTGCTTTTGAGAGCGCAGTTTTAAAACACTGTTTTTGTAGAATTTGCTAGAGGATGTTTGGAGCGATGTGAGGCCTTTGCTGGAAAAGGAAATATCTTCACATAAAACCTGGACAGAAGCATTCTCAGAAACTCCTTTGTGATGAGTGCATTCAAATCACACACTTGAACCTTCCTTTGGAAAGAGCAGTTTTGAAACACTCTTTCTGAAGAATCTGCAAGTGGATATTTGGAGCGATTTGAGGCCTATGCTGGAAATGAAATATCTTCACCTAAAAACTAGACGGAAGCATTCTCAGAAACTCCTTTGTGATGAGTGCATTCAACTCACAGAGTTGAAGCTTCCTTTTGATAGAGCAGTTTTGAAACACTCTTTTAGCAGCATCTGCAGGTGGATATTTGGAGCGCTTTGAGGCCAAGGCTGGAAAACGAAATATCATCACATAAAAACTCGACAGAAGCATTCTCTGAAACTTCTTTGTGATGAGTGCATTCAACTCACAGACTCGAACGTTTCTTTTGATAGAACAGTTTAGAAACACTCCTTTTGTAGAATCTGCAAGTGTTTATTTGGAGCGCTTGGAGGCCTATGTTGGAAAAGGACATATCTTCACATCAAAAGTAGACAGACGCATTCTCAGAAACTTCTTTGTGATGAGTGCATTGAACTCACGGAGTTGAACCTACCTATTGATAGAGAAGTTTGGAAACACCCTTTTTGTAGAATCTGCAAGTGAATATTTGGCGCGATTTGAGGCCTATGCAGGAAACGGAAATATCTTCACATGAAAACTAGACAGATGAATTCTCAGAAACGTCTTTGTGATGAGTGCATTCAACTCACAGACTTGAAGCTTCCTTTTGAAAGAGCAGTTTCGAAACACTCTTTTTGTAGAATCTGCAAGTGGATATTTGGAGCGCTTTGAGGGCTATGCTGGAAAAGTTAATACCTTCACCTAGAAACTAGACAGACGCAAACCCAGAAACTTCTTTGTGACGTGTGCATTGAACTCACAGAGTTGAACCTTTCTTTTGATACAGAAGTTTTGAAACACTCTTTTCGTAGAATCTTCAAGTGGATGGATGGAGTGATTTGAGGCCTATGCTGGAAAAGGAAATACCTTCACGTAGAAACGAGACAAAAGCATTCTCAGAAAGTTCCCTGTGCTTTGTGCATTCAACTCACAGAGTTGAACATTCCCTTTGATAGAGCAGTTTTGAAACACTCTTTTTGTAGAATCTGCAAGTGGATATTTGGAGCGCTTTGAGGCCTCTGCCGCCAAAGGAATTATCATTGCATAAAAACTAGATGGAAGCGTTCTCAGAAACTTCCTTGTGATGAGTGCATTCAACTCGCAGAGTGGAACCTTCCTTTCGATAGACCAGTTTTGAAACACTGTTTTTGTAGAATCCGCAAGTGGCTATTTGGAGCTCTTTGAGGCTTATGCTGGAAAAGGAAATATCTTCGTCTACAAACTAGACAGAAGCATTCTCAGAAACTTCTTTGTCATGTGGGGATTGAACTCACAGAGTTGAACATTCCTTTACATAGAGCAGTTTTGCAACACCCTTTCGGTGGAAAGTGAAAGTGCTTATCTGGTGCGATGGCGGCATCTAGTGGATAAGGAAATACATTCAGATGAAAACAAGATACATCCATTCTCAGAAACTTCTTTGTGATGACTGCATTCTACTCACAGAGTTGAACCTTCCTTTTGATAGAGCAGTTTTGAAACACTCTTTTTGTGGAATCTGCAAGTGGCTATTTGGAGCGCTTTGAGGCCTATGCTGGAAAAGGAAATCTCTTCACATAAAACCTAGACAGAAGTATTCCCAGAAAGTTTTTCTGATGTGCGCATTCAACTCACCGAGTTGAACCTTCCTTTAGATAGAGCAGTTTGGAAACACTCTGTCTGTAGTACCTGCGAGTGGATATTTGGAGTGCTTTGAGTGCTACACTGTAAAAGCAAATATCTTCACTTGGAATCTAGACAGAAGAATTCTCAGAGACTTCCCTGTGCTCTCTGCATTCCACTCACAGAGTTGAACCTTCCTTTTGATAGAACAGTTTTGAAACACTCTTGTGGTAGAATCTGCAAGTCGATATTTGGAAGGTTTGGAGGCCTATCCTGGGAAAGGAAATATCTTCCCATCAAAACTAGACAGAAGCATTCTCAGAAACTTCTTAGTGATGTGCGCATTCAAGTCACAGAGTTGAAGCTTCCTTTTGATATAGCAGTTTTGAACCACTCTTTTAGTAGAATCTGCAGGTGGATGTTTGGAGAGCTAAGAGGCCAACACTGGAAAAGGAAATCTCTTCACGTAAAAACTAGACGGAAGCATTCTCAGAAACTTCAATGGGCTTTACGCATTCAACTCACAGAGTGCAATGTTGCTTTTGAGAGCGCAGTTTTAAAACACTGTTTTTGTAGAATTTGCTAGAGGATGTTTGGAGCGATGTGAGGCCTTTGCTGGAAAAGGAAATATCTTCACATAAAACCTGGACAGAAGCATTCTCAGAAACTCCTTTGTGATGAGTGCATTCAAATCACACACTTGAACCTTCCTTTGGAAAGAGCAGTTTTGAAACACTCTTTCTGAAGAATCTGCAAGTGGATATTTGGAGCGATTTGAGGCCTATGCTGGAAATGAAATATCTTCACCTAAAAACTAGACGGAAGCATTCTCAGAAACTCCTTTGTGATGAGTGCATTCAACTCACAGAGTTGAAGCTTCCTTTTGATAGAGCAGTTTTGAAACACTCTTTTAGCAGCATCTGCAGGTGGATATTTGGAGCGCTTTGAGGCCAAGGCTGGAAAACGAAATATCATCACATAAAAACTCGACAGAAGCATTCTCTGAAACTTCTTTGTGATGAGTGCATTCAACTCACAGACTCGAACGTTTCTTTTGATAGAACAGTTTAGAAACACTCCTTTTGTAGAATCTGCAAGTGTTTATTTGGAGCGCTTGGAGGCCTATGTTGGAAAAGGACATATCTTCACATCAAAAGTAGACAGACGCATTCTCAGAAACTTCTTTGTGATGAGTGCATTGAACTCACGGAGTTGAACCTACCTATTGATAGAGAAGTTTGGAAACACCCTTTTTGTAGAATCTGCAAGTGAATATTTGGCGCGATTTGAGGCCTATGCAGGAAACGGAAATATCTTCACATGAAAACTAGACAGATGAATTCTCAGAAACGTCTTTGTGATGAGTGCATTCAACTCACAGACTTGAAGCTTCCTTTTGAAAGAGCAGTTTCGAAACACTCTTTTTGTAGAATCTGCAAGTGGATATTTGGAGCGCTTTGAGGGCTATGCTGGAAAAGTTAATACCTTCACCTAGAAACTAGACAGACGCAAACCCAGAAACTTCTTTGTGACGTGTGCATTGAACTCACAGAGTTGAACCTTTCTTTTGATACAGAAGTTTTGAAACACTCTTTTCGTAGAATCTTCAAGTGGATGGATGGAGTGATTTGAGGCCTATGCTGGAAAAGGAAATACCTTCACGTAGAAACGAGACAAAAGCATTCTCAGAAAGTTCCCTGTGCTTTGTGCATTCAACTCACAGAGTTGAACATTCCCTTTGATAGAGCAGTTTTGAAACACTCTTTTTGTAGAATCTGCAAGTGGATATTTGGAGCGCTTTGAGGCCTCTGCCGCCAAAGGAATTATCATTGCATAAAAACTAGATGGAAGCGTTCTCAGAAACTTCCTTGTGATGAGTGCATTCAACTCGCAGAGTGGAACCTTCCTTTCGATAGACCAGTTTTGAAACACTGTTTTTGTAGAATCCGCAAGTGGCTATTTGGAGCTCTTTGAGGCTTATGCTGGAAAAGGAAATATCTTCGTCTACAAACTAGACAGAAGCATTCTCAGAAACTTCTTTGTCATGTGGGGATTGAACTCACAGAGTTGAACATTCCTTTACATAGAGCAGTTTTGCAACACCCTTTCGGTGGAAAGTGAAAGTGCTTATCTGGTGCGATGGCGGCATCTAGTGGATAAGGAAATACATTCAGATGAAAACAAGATACATCCATTCTCAGAAACTTCTTTGTGATGACTGCATTCTACTCACAGAGTTGAACCTTCCTTTTGATAGAGCAGTTTTGAAACACTCTTTTTGTGGAATCTGCAAGTGGCTATTTGGAGCGCTTTGAGGCCTATGCTGGAAAAGGAAATCTCTTCACATAAAACCTAGACAGAAGTATTCCCAGAAAGTTTTTCTGATGTGCGCATTCAACTCACCGAGTTGAACCTTCCTTTAGATAGAGCAGTTTGGAAACACTCTGTCTGTAGTACCTGCGAGTGGATATTTGGAGTGCTTTGAGTGCTACACTGTAAAAGCAAATATCTTCACTTGGAATCTAGACAGAAGAATTCTCAGAGACTTCCCTGTGCTCTCTGCATTCCACTCACAGAGTTGAACCTTCCTTTTGATAGAACAGTTTTGAAACACTCTTGTGGTAGAATCTGCAAGTCGATATTTGGAAGGTTTGGAGGCCTATCCTGGGAAAGGAAATATCTTCCCATCAAAACTAGACAGAAGCATTCTCAGAAACTTCTTAGTGATGTGCGCATTCAAGTCACAGAGTTGAAGCTTCCTTTTGATATAGCAGTTTTGAACCACTCTTTTAGTAGAATCTGCAGGTGGATGTTTGGAGAGCTAAGAGGCCAACACTGGAAAAGGAAATCTCTTCACGTAAAAACTAGACGGAAGCATTCTCAGAAACTTCAATGGGCTTTACGCATTCAACTCACAGAGTGCAATGTTGCTTTTGAGAGCGCAGTTTTAAAACACTGTTTTTGTAGAATTTGCTAGAGGATGTTTGGAGCGATGTGAGGCCTTTGCTGGAAAAGGAAATATCTTCACATAAAACCTGGACAGAAGCATTCTCAGAAACTCCTTTGTGATGAGTGCATTCAAATCACACACTTGAACCTTCCTTTGGAAAGAGCAGTTTTGAAACACTCTTTCTGAAGAATCTGCAAGTGGATATTTGGAGCGATTTGAGGCCTATGCTGGAAATGAAATATCTTCACCTAAAAACTAGACGGAAGCATTCTCAGAAACTCCTTTGTGATGAGTGCATTCAACTCACAGAGTTGAAGCTTCCTTTTGATAGAGCAGTTTTGAAACACTCTTTTAGCAGCATCTGCAGGTGGATATTTGGAGCGCTTTGAGGCCAAGGCTGGAAAACGAAATATCATCACATAAAAACTCGACAGAAGCATTCTCTGAAACTTCTTTGTGATGAGTGCATTCAACTCACAGACTCGAACGTTTCTTTTGATAGAACAGTTTAGAAACACTCCTTTTGTAGAATCTGCAAGTGTTTATTTGGAGCGCTTGGAGGCCTATGTTGGAAAAGGACATATCTTCACATCAAAAGTAGACAGACGCATTCTCAGAAACTTCTTTGTGATGAGTGCATTGAACTCACGGAGTTGAACCTACCTATTGATAGAGAAGTTTGGAAACACCCTTTTTGTAGAATCTGCAAGTGAATATTTGGCGCGATTTGAGGCCTATGCAGGAAACGGAAATATCTTCACATGAAAACTAGACAGATGAATTCTCAGAAACGTCTTTGTGATGAGTGCATTCAACTCACAGACTTGAAGCTTCCTTTTGAAAGAGCAGTTTCGAAACACTCTTTTTGTAGAATCTGCAAGTGGATATTTGGAGCGCTTTGAGGGCTATGCTGGAAAAGTTAATACCTTCACCTAGAAACTAGACAGACGCAAACCCAGAAACTTCTTTGTGACGTGTGCATTGAACTCACAGAGTTGAACCTTTCTTTTGATACAGAAGTTTTGAAACACTCTTTTCGTAGAATCTTCAAGTGGATGGATGGAGTGATTTGAGGCCTATGCTGGAAAAGGAAATACCTTCACGTAGAAACGAGACAAAAGCATTCTCAGAAAGTTCCCTGTGCTTTGTGCATTCAACTCACAGAGTTGAACATTCCCTTTGATAGAGCAGTTTTGAAACACTCTTTTTGTAGAATCTGCAAGTGGATATTTGGAGCGCTTTGAGGCCTCTGCCGCCAAAGGAATTATCATTGCATAAAAACTAGATGGAAGCGTTCTCAGAAACTTCCTTGTGATGAGTGCATTCAACTCGCAGAGTGGAACCTTCCTTTCGATAGACCAGTTTTGAAACACTGTTTTTGTAGAATCCGCAAGTGGCTATTTGGAGCTCTTTGAGGCTTATGCTGGAAAAGGAAATATCTTCGTCTACAAACTAGACAGAAGCATTCTCAGAAACTTCTTTGTCATGTGGGGATTGAACTCACAGAGTTGAACATTCCTTTACATAGAGCAGTTTTGCAACACCCTTTCGGTGGAAAGTGAAAGTGCTTATCTGGTGCGATGGCGGCATCTAGTGGATAAGGAAATACATTCAGATGAAAACAAGATACATCCATTCTCAGAAACTTCTTTGTGATGACTGCATTCTACTCACAGAGTTGAACCTTCCTTTTGATAGAGCAGTTTTGAAACACTCTTTTTGTGGAATCTGCAAGTGGCTATTTGGAGCGCTTTGAGGCCTATGCTGGAAAAGGAAATCTCTTCACATAAAACCTAGACAGAAGTATTCCCAGAAAGTTTTTCTGATGTGCGCATTCAACTCACCGAGTTGAACCTTCCTTTAGATAGAGCAGTTTGGAAACACTCTGTCTGTAGTACCTGCGAGTGGATATTTGGAGTGCTTTGAGTGCTACACTGTAAAAGCAAATATCTTCACTTGGAATCTAGACAGAAGAATTCTCAGAGACTTCCCTGTGCTCTCTGCATTCCACTCACAGAGTTGAACCTTCCTTTTGATAGAACAGTTTTGAAACACTCTTGTGGTAGAATCTGCAAGTCGATATTTGGAAGGTTTGGAGGCCTATCCTGGGAAAGGAAATATCTTCCCATCAAAACTAGACAGAAGCATTCTCAGAAACTTCTTAGTGATGTGCGCATTCAAGTCACAGAGTTGAAGCTTCCTTTTGATATAGCAGTTTTGAACCACTCTTTTAGTAGAATCTGCAGGTGGATGTTTGGAGAGCTAAGAGGCCAACACTGGAAAAGGAAATCTCTTCACGTAAAAACTAGACGGAAGCATTCTCAGAAACTTCAATGGGCTTTACGCATTCAACTCACAGAGTGCAATGTTGCTTTTGAGAGCGCAGTTTTAAAACACTGTTTTTGTAGAATTTGCTAGAGGATGTTTGGAGCGATGTGAGGCCTTTGCTGGAAAAGGAAATATCTTCACATAAAACCTGGACAGAAGCATTCTCAGAAACTCCTTTGTGATGAGTGCATTCAAATCACACACTTGAACCTTCCTTTGGAAAGAGCAGTTTTGAAACACTCTTTCTGAAGAATCTGCAAGTGGATATTTGGAGCGATTTGAGGCCTATGCTGGAAATGAAATATCTTCACCTAAAAACTAGACGGAAGCATTCTCAGAAACTCCTTTGTGATGAGTGCATTCAACTCACAGAGTTGAAGCTTCCTTTTGATAGAGCAGTTTTGAAACACTCTTTTAGCAGCATCTGCAGGTGGATATTTGGAGCGCTTTGAGGCCAAGGCTGGAAAACGAAATATCATCACATAAAAACTCGACAGAAGCATTCTCTGAAACTCCTTTGTGATGAGTGCATTCAACTCACAGACTCGAACGTTTCTTTTGATAGAACAGTTTAGAAACACTCCTTTTGTAGAATCTGCAAGTGTTTATTTGGAGCGCTTGGAGGCCTATGTTGGAAAAGGACATATCTTCACATCAAAAGTAGACAGACGCATTCTCAGAAACTTCTTTGTGATGAGTGCATTGAACTCACAGAGTTGAACCTACCTATTGATAGAGAAGTTTGGAAACACCCTTTTTGTAGAATCTGCAAGTGAATATTTGGCACGATTTGAGGCCTATGCAGGAAACGGAAATATCTTCACATGAAAACTAGACAGATGAATTCTCAGAAACGTCTTTGTGATGAGTGCATTCAACTCACAGACTTGAAGCTTCCTTTTGAAAGAGCAGTTTCGAAACACTCTTTTTGTAGAATCTGCAAGTGGATATTTGGAGCGCTTTGAGGGCTATGCTGGAAAAGTTAATACCTTCACCTAAAAACTAGACAGACGCAAACCCAGAAACTTCTTTGTGACGTGTGCATTGAACTCACAGAGTTGAACCTTTCTTTTGATACAGAAGTTTTGAAACACTCTTTTCGTAGAATCTTCAAGTGGATGGATGGAGTGATTTGAGGCCTATGCTGGAAAAGGAAATACCTTCACGTAGAAACGAGACAAAAGCATTCTCAGAAAGTTCCCTGTGCTTTGTGCATTCAACTCACAGAGTTGAACATTCCCTTTGATAGAGCAGTTTTGAAACACTCTTTTTGTAGAATCTGCAAGTGGATATTTGGAGCGCTTTGAGGCCTCTGCCGCCAAAGGAATTATCATTGCATAAAAACTAGATGGAAGCGTTCTCAGAAACTTCCTTGTGATGAGTGCATTCAACTCGCAGAGTGGAACCTTCCTTTCGATAGACCAGTTTTGAAACACTGTTTTTGTAGAATCCGCAAGTGGCTATTTGGAGCTCTTTGAGGCTTATGCTGGAAAAGGAAATATCTTCGTCTACAAACTAGACAGAAGCATTCTCAGAAACTTCTTTGTCATGTGGGGATTGAACTCACAGAGTTGAACATTCCTTTACATAGAGCAGTTTTGCAACACCCTTTCGGTGGAAAGTGAAAGTGCTTATCTGGTGCGATGGCGGCATCTAGTGGATAAGGAAATACATTCAGATGAAAACAAGATACATCCATTCTCAGAAACTTCTTTGTGATGACTGCATTCTACTCACAGAGTTGAACCTTCCTTTTGATAGAGCAGTTTTGAAACACTCTTTTTGTGGAATCTGCAAGTGGCTATTTGGAGCGCTTTGAGGCCTATGCTGGAAAAGGAAATCTCTTCACATAAAACCTAGACAGAAGTATTCCCAGAAAGTTTTTCTGATGTGCGCATTCAACTCACCGAGTTGAACCTTCCTTTAGATAGAGCAGTTTGGAAACACTCTGTCTGTAGTACCTGCGAGTGGATATTTGGAGTGCTTTGAGTGCTACACTGTAAAAGCAAATATCTTCACTTGGAATCTAGACAGAAGAATTCTCAGAGACTTCCCTGTGCTCTCTGCATTCCACTCACAGAGTTGAACCTTCCTTTTGATAGAACAGTTTTGAAACACTCTTGTGGTAGAATCTGCAAGTCGATATTTGGAAGGTTTGGAGGCCTATCCTGGGAAAGGAAATATCTTCCCATCAAAACTAGACAGAAGCATTCTCAGAAACTTCTTAGTGATGTGCGCATTCAAGTCACAGAGTTGAAGCTTCCTTTTGATATAGCAGTTTTGAACCACTCTTTTAGTAGAATCTGCAGGTGGATGTTTGGAGAGCTAAGAGGCCAACACTGGAAAAGGAAATCTCTTCACGTAAAAACTAGACGGAAGCATTCTCAGAAACTTCAATGGGCTTTACGCATTCAACTCACAGAGTGCAATGTTGCTTTTGAGAGCGCAGTTTTAAAACACTGTTTTTGTAGAATTTGCTAGAGGATGTTTGGAGCGATGTGAGGCCTTTGCTGGAAAAGGAAATATCTTCACATAAAACCTGGACAGAAGCATTCTCAGAAACTCCTTTGTGATGAGTGCATTCAAATCACACACTTGAACCTTCCTTTGGAAAGAGCAGTTTTGAAACACTCTTTCTGAAGAATCTGCAAGTGGATATTTGGAGCGATTTGAGGCCTATGCTGGAAATGAAATATCTTCACCTAAAAACTAGACGGAAGCATTCTCAGAAACTCCTTTGTGATGAGTGCATTCAACTCACAGAGTTGAAGCTTCCTTTTGATAGAGCAGTTTTGAAACACTCTTTTAGCAGCATCTGCAGGTGGATATTTGGAGCGCTTTGAGGCCAAGGCTGGAAAACGAAATATCATCACATAAAAACTCGACAGAAGCATTCTCTGAAACTTCTTTGTGATGAGTGCATTCAACTCACAGACTCGAACGTTTCTTTTGATAGAACAGTTTAGAAACACTCCTTTTGTAGAATCTGCAAGTGTTTATTTGGAGCGCTTGGAGGCCTATGTTGGAAAAGGACATATCTTCACATCAAAAGTAGACAGACGCATTCTCAGAAACTTCTTTGTGATGAGTGCATTGAACTCACGGAGTTGAACCTACCTATTGATAGAGAAGTTTGGAAACACCCTTTTTGTAGAATCTGCAAGTGAATATTTGGCGCGATTTGAGGCCTATGCAGGAAACGGAAATATCTTCACATGAAAACTAGACAGATGAATTCTCAGAAACGTCTTTGTGATGAGTGCATTCAACTCACAGACTTGAAGCTTCCTTTTGAAAGAGCAGTTTCGAAACACTCTTTTTGTAGAATCTGCAAGTGGATATTTGGAGCGCTTTGAGGGCTATGCTGGAAAAGTTAATACCTTCACCTAAAAACTAGACAGACGCAAACCCAGAAACTTCTTTGTGACGTGTGCATTGAACTCACAGAGTTGAACCTTTCTTTTGATACAGAAGTTTTGAAACACTCTTTTCGTAGAATCTTCAAGTGGATGGATGGAGTGATTTGAGGCCTATGCTGGAAAAGGAAATACCTTCACGTAGAAACGAGACAAAAGCATTCTCAGAAAGTTCCCTCTGCTTTGTGCATTCAACTCACAGAGTTGAACATTCCCTTTGATAGAGCAGTTTTGAAACACTCTTTTTGTAGAATCTGCAAGTGGATATTTGGAGCGCTTTGAGGCCTCTGCCGCCAAAGGAATTATCATTGCATAAAAACTAGATGGAAGCGTTCTCAGAAACTTCCTTGTGATGAGTGCATTCAACTCGCAGAGTGGAACCTTCCTTTCGATAGACCAGTTTTGAAACACTGTTTTTGTAGAATCCGCAAGTGGCTATTTGGAGCTCTTTGAGGCTTATGCTGGAAAAGGAAATATCTTCGTCTACAAACTAGACAGAAGCATTCTCAGAAACTTCTTTGTCATGTGGGGATTGAACTCACAGAGTTGAACATTCCTTTACATAGAGCAGTTTTGCAACACCCTTTCGGTGGAAAGTGAAAGTGCTTATCTGGTGCGATGGCGGCATCTAGTGGATAAGGAAATACATTCAGATGAAAACAAGATACATCCATTCTCAGAAACTTCTTTGTGATGACTGCATTCTACTCACAGAGTTGAACCTTCCTTTTGATAGAGCAGTTTTGAAACACTCTTTTTGTGGAATCTGCAAGTGGCTATTTGGAGCGCTTTGAGGCCTATGCTGGAAAAGGAAATCTCTTCACATAAAACCTAGACAGAAGTATTCCCAGAAAGTTTTTCTGATGTGCGCATTCAACTCACCGAGTTGAGCCTTCCTTTAGATAGAGCAGTTTGGAAACACTCTGTCTGTAGTACCTGCGAGTGGATATTTGGAGTGCTTTGAGTGCTACACTGTAAAAGCAAATATCTTCACTTGGAATCTAGACAGAAGAATTCTCAGAGACTTCCCTGTGCTCTCTGCATTCCACTCACAGAGTTGAACCTTCCTTTTGATAGAACAGTTTTGAAACACTCTTGTGGTAGAATCTGCAAGTCGATATTTGGAAGGTTTGGAGGCCTATCCTGGGAAAGGAAATATCTTCCCATCAAAACTAGACAGAAGCATTCTCAGAAACTTCTTAGTGATGTGCGCATTCAAGTCACAGAGTTGAAGCTTCCTTTTGATATAGCAGTTTTGAACCACTCTTTTAGTAGAATCTGCAGGTGGATGTTTGGAGAGCTAAGAGGCCAACACTGGAAAAGGAAATCTCTTCACGTAAAAACTAGACGGAAGCATTCTCAGAAACTTCAATGGGCTTTACGCATTCAACTCACAGAGTGCAATGTTGCTTTTGAGAGCGCAGTTTTAAAACACTGTTTTTGTAGAATTTGCTAGAGGATGTTTGGAGCGATGTGAGGCCTTTGCTGGAAAAGGAAATATCTTCACATAAAACCTGGACAGAAGCATTCTCAGAAACTCCTTTGTGATGAGTGCATTCAAATCACACACTTGAACCTTCCTTTGGAAAGAGCAGTTTTGAAACACTCTTTCTGAAGAATCTGCAAGTGGATATTTGGAGCGATTTGAGGCCTATGCTGGAAATGAAATATCTTCACCTAAAAACTAGACGGAAGCATTCTCAGAAACTCCTTTGTGATGAGTGCATTCAACTCACAGAGTTGAAGCTTCCTTTTGATAGAGCAGTTTTGAAACACTCTTTTAGCAGCATCTGCAGGTGGATATTTGGAGCGCTTTGAGGCCAAGGCTGGAAAACGAAATATCATCACATAAAAACTCGACAGAAGCATTCTCTGAAACTCCTTTGTGATGAGTGCATTCAACTCACAGACTCGAACGTTTCTTTTGATAGAACAGTTTAGAAACACTCCTTTTGTAGAATCTGCAAGTGTTTATTTGGAGCGCTTGGAGGCCTATGTTGGAAAAGGACATATCTTCACATCAAAAGTAGACAGACGCATTCTCAGAAACTTCTTTGTGATGAGTGCATTGAACTCACGGAGTTGAACCTACCTATTGATAGAGAAGTTTGGAAACACCCTTTTTGTAGAATCTGCAAGTGAATATTTGGCGCGATTTGAGGCCTATGCAGGAAACGGAAATATCTTCACATGAAAACTAGACAGATGAATTCTCAGAAACGTCTTTGTGATGAGTGCATTCAACTCACAGACTTGAAGCTTCCTTTTGAAAGAGCAGTTTCGAAACACTCTTTTTGTAGAATCTGCAAGTGGATATTTGGAGCGCTTTGAGGGCTATGCTGGAAAAGTTAATACCTTCACCTAGAAACTAGACAGACGCAAACCCAGAAACTTCTTTGTGACGTGTGCATTGAACTCACAGAGTTGAACCTTTCTTTTGATACAGAAGTTTTGAAACACTCTTTTCGTAGAATCTTCAAGTGGATGGATGGAGTGATTTGAGGCCTATGCTGGAAAAGGAAATACCTTCACGTAGAAACGAGACAAAAGCATTCTCAGAAAGTTCCCTGTGCTTTGTGCATTCAACTCACAGAGTTGAACATTCCCTTTGATAGAGCAGTTTTGAAACACTCTTTTTGTAGAATCTGCAAGTGGATATTTGGAGCGCTTTGAGGCCTCTGCCGCCAAAGGAATTATCATTGCATAAAAACTAGATGGAAGCGTTCTCAGAAACTTCCTTGTGATGAGTGCATTCAACTCGCAGAGTGGAACCTTCCTTTCGATAGACCAGTTTTGAAACACTGTTTTTGTAGAATCCGCAAGTGGCTATTTGGAGCTCTTTGAGGCTTATGCTGGAAAAGGAAATATCTTCGTCTACAAACTAGACAGAAGCATTCTCAGAAACTTCTTTGTCATGTGGGGATTGAACTCACAGAGTTGAACATTCCTTTACATAGAGCAGTTTTGCAACACCCTTTCGGTGGAAAGTGAAAGTGCTTATCTGGTGCGATGGCGGCATCTAGTGGATAAGGAAATACATTCAGATGAAAACAAGATACATCCATTCTCAGAAACTTCTTTGTGATGACTGCATTCTACTCACAGAGTTGAACCTTCCTTTTGATAGAGCAGTTTTGAAACACTCTTTTTGTGGAATCTGCAAGTGGCTATTTGGAGCGCTTTGAGGCCTATGCTGGAAAAGGAAATCTCTTCACATAAAACCTAGACAGAAGTATTCCCAGAAAGTTTTTCTGATGTGCGCATTCAACTCACCGAGTTGAACCTTCCTTTAGATAGAGCAGTTTGGAAACACTCTGTCTGTAGTACCTGCGAGTGGATATTTGGAGTGCTTTGAGTGCTACACTGTAAAAGCAAATATCTTCACTTGGAATCTAGACAGAAGAATTCTCAGAGACTTCCCTGTGCTCTCTGCATTCCACTCACAGAGTTGAACCTTCCTTTTGATAGAACAGTTTTGAAACACTCTTGTGGTAGAATCTGCAAGTCGATATTTGGAAGGTTTGGAGGCCTATCCTGGGAAAGGAAATATCTTCCCATCAAAACTAGACAGAAGCATTCTCAGAAACTTCTTAGTGATGTGCGCATTCAAGTCACAGAGTTGAAGCTTCCTTTTGATATAGCAGTTTTGAACCACTCTTTTAGTAGAATCTGCAGGTGGATGTTTGGAGAGCTAAGAGGCCAACACTGGAAAAGGAAATCTCTTCACGTAAAAACTAGACGGAAGCATTCTCAGAAACTTCAATGGGCTTTACGCATTCAACTCACAGAGTGCAATGTTGCTTTTGAGAGCGCAGTTTTAAAACACTGTTTTTGTAGAATTTGCTAGAGGATGTTTGGAGCGATGTGAGGCCTTTGCTGGAAAAGGAAATATCTTCACATAAAACCTGGACAGAAGCATTCTCAGAAACTCCTTTGTGATGAGTGCATTCAAATCACACACTTGAACCTTCCTTTGGAAAGAGCAGTTTTGAAACACTCTTTCTGAAGAATCTGCAAGTGGATATTTGGAGCGATTTGAGGCCTATGCTGGAAATGAAATATCTTCACCTAAAAACTAGACGGAAGCATTCTCAGAAACTCCTTTGTGATGAGTGCATTCAACTCACAGAGTTGAAGCTTCCTTTTGATAGAGCAGTTTTGAAACACTCTTTTAGCAGCATCTGCAGGTGGATATTTGGAGCGCTTTGAGGCCAAGGCTGGAAAACGAAATATCATCACATAAAAACTCGACAGAAGCATTCTCTGAAACTCCTTTGTGATGAGTGCATTCAACTCACAGACTCGAACGTTTCTTTTGATAGAACAGTTTAGAAACACTCCTTTTGTAGAATCTGCAAGTGTTTATTTGGAGCGCTTGGAGGCCTATGTTGGAAAAGGACATATCTTCACATCAAAAGTAGACAGACGCATTCTCAGAAACTTCTTTGTGATGAGTGCATTGAACTCACAGAGTTGAACCTACCTATTGATAGAGAAGTTTGGAAACACCCTTTTTGTAGAATCTGCAAGTGAATATTTGGCACGATTTGAGGCCTATGCAGGAAACGGAAATATCTTCACATGAAAACTAGACAGATGAATTCTCAGAAACGTCTTTGTGATGAGTGCATTCAACTCACAGACTTGAAGCTTCCTTTTGAAAGAGCAGTTTCGAAACACTCTTTTTGTAGAATCTGCAAGTGGATATTTGGAGCGCTTTGAGGGCTATGCTGGAAAAGTTAATACCTTCACCTAAAAACTAGACAGACGCAAACCCAGAAACTTCTTTGTGACGTGTGCATTGAACTCACAGAGTTGAACCTTTCTTTTGATACAGAAGTTTTGAAACACTCTTTTCGTAGAATCTTCAAGTGGATGGATGGAGTGATTTGAGGCCTATGCTGGAAAAGGAAATACCTTCACGTAGAAACGAGACAAAAGCATTCTCAGAAAGTTCCCTGTGCTTTGTGCATTCAACTCACAGAGTTGAACATTCCCTTTGATAGAGCAGTTTTGAAACACTCTTTTTGTAGAATCTGCAAGTGGATATTTGGAGCGCTTTGAGGCCTCTGCCGCCAAAGGAATTATCATTGCATAAAAACTAGATGGAAGCGTTCTCAGAAACTTCCTTGTGATGAGTGCATTCAACTCGCAGAGTGGAACCTTCCTTTCGATAGACCAGTTTTGAAACACTGTTTTTGTAGAATCCGCAAGTGGCTATTTGGAGCTCTTTGAGGCTTATGCTGGAAAAGGAAATATCTTCGTCTACAAACTAGACAGAAGCATTCTCAGAAACTTCTTTGTCATGTGGGGATTGAACTCACAGAGTTGAACATTCCTTTACATAGAGCAGTTTTGCAACACCCTTTCGGTGGAAAGTGAAAGTGCTTATCTGGTGCGATGGCGGCATCTAGTGGATAAGGAAATACATTCAGATGAAAACAAGATACATCCATTCTCAGAAACTTCTTTGTGATGACTGCATTCTACTCACAGAGTTGAACCTTCCTTTTGATAGAGCAGTTTTGAAACACTCTTTTTGTGGAATCTGCAAGTGGCTATTTGGAGCGCTTTGAGGCCTATGCTGGAAAAGGAAATCTCTTCACATAAAACCTAGACAGAAGTATTCCCAGAAAGTTTTTCTGATGTGCGCATTCAACTCACCGAGTTGAACCTTCCTTTAGATAGAGCAGTTTGGAAACACTCTGTCTGTAGTACCTGCGAGTGGATATTTGGAGTGCTTTGAGTGCTACACTGTAAAAGCAAATATCTTCACTTGGAATCTAGACAGAAGAATTCTCAGAGACTTCCCTGTGCTCTCTGCATTCCACTCACAGAGTTGAACCTTCCTTTTGATAGAACAGTTTTGAAACACTCTTGTGGTAGAATCTGCAAGTCGATATTTGGAAGGTTTGGAGGCCTATCCTGGGAAAGGAAATATCTTCCCATCAAAACTAGACAGAAGCATTCTCAGAAACTTCTTAGTGATGTGCGCATTCAAGTCACAGAGTTGAAGCTTCCTTTTGATATAGCAGTTTTGAACCACTCTTTTAGTAGAATCTGCAGGTGGATGTTTGGAGAGCTAAGAGGCCAACACTGGAAAAGGAAATCTCTTCACGTAAAAACTAGACGGAAGCATTCTCAGAAACTTCAATGGGCTTTACGCATTCAACTCACAGAGTGCAATGTTGCTTTTGAGAGCGCAGTTTTAAAACACTGTTTTTGTAGAATTTGCTAGAGGATGTTTGGAGCGATGTGAGGCCTTTGCTGGAAAAGGAAATATCTTCACATAAAACCTGGACAGAAGCATTCTCAGAAACTCCTTTGTGATGAGTGCATTCAAATCACACACTTGAACCTTCCTTTGGAAAGAGCAGTTTTGAAACACTCTTTCTGAAGAATCTGCAAGTGGATATTTGGAGCGATTTGAGGCCTATGCTGGAAATGAAATATCTTCACCTAAAAACTAGACGGAAGCATTCTCAGAAACTCCTTTGTGATGAGTGCATTCAACTCACAGAGTTGAAGCTTCCTTTTGATAGAGCAGTTTTGAAACACTCTTTTAGCAGCATCTGCAGGTGGATATTTGGAGCGCTTTGAGGCCAAGGCTGGAAAACGAAATATCATCACATAAAAACTCGACAGAAGCATTCTCTGAAACTTCTTTGTGATGAGTGCATTCAACTCACAGACTCGAACGTTTCTTTTGATAGAACAGTTTAGAAACACTCCTTTTGTAGAATCTGCAAGTGTTTATTTGGAGCGCTTGGAGGCCTATGTTGGAAAAGGACATATCTTCACATCAAAAGTAGACAGACGCATTCTCAGAAACTTCTTTGTGATGAGTGCATTGAACTCACGGAGTTGAACCTACCTATTGATAGAGAAGTTTGGAAACACCCTTTTTGTAGAATCTGCAAGTGAATATTTGGCGCGATTTGAGGCCTATGCAGGAAACGGAAATATCTTCACATGAAAACTAGACAGATGAATTCTCAGAAACGTCTTTGTGATGAGTGCATTCAACTCACAGACTTGAAGCTTCCTTTTGAAAGAGCAGTTTCGAAACACTCTTTTTGTAGAATCTGCAAGTGGATATTTGGAGCGCTTTGAGGGCTATGCTGGAAAAGTTAATACCTTCACCTAAAAACTAGACAGACGCAAACCCAGAAACTTCTTTGTGACGTGTGCATTGAACTCACAGAGTTGAACCTTTCTTTTGATACAGAAGTTTTGAAACACTCTTTTCGTAGAATCTTCAAGTGGATGGATGGAGTGATTTGAGGCCTATGCTGGAAAAGGAAATACCTTCACGTAGAAACGAGACAAAAGCATTCTCAGAAAGTTCCCTCTGCTTTGTGCATTCAACTCACAGAGTTGAACATTCCCTTTGATAGAGCAGTTTTGAAACACTCTTTTTGTAGAATCTGCAAGTGGATATTTGGAGCGCTTTGAGGCCTCTGCCGCCAAAGGAATTATCATTGCATAAAAACTAGATGGAAGCGTTCTCAGAAACTTCCTTGTGATGAGTGCATTCAACTCGCAGAGTGGAACCTTCCTTTCGATAGACCAGTTTTGAAACACTGTTTTTGTAGAATCCGCAAGTGGCTATTTGGAGCTCTTTGAGGCTTATGCTGGAAAAGGAAATATCTTCGTCTACAAACTAGACAGAAGCATTCTCAGAAACTTCTTTGTCATGTGGGGATTGAACTCACAGAGTTGAACATTCCTTTACATAGAGCAGTTTTGCAACACCCTTTCGGTGGAAAGTGAAAGTGCTTATCTGGTGCGATGGCGGCATCTAGTGGATAAGGAAATACATTCAGATGAAAACAAGATACATCCATTCTCAGAAACTTCTTTGTGATGACTGCATTCTACTCACAGAGTTGAACCTTCCTTTTGATAGAGCAGTTTTGAAACACTCTTTTTGTGGAATCTGCAAGTGGCTATTTGGAGCGCTTTGAGGCCTATGCTGGAAAAGGAAATCTCTTCACATAAAACCTAGACAGAAGTATTCCCAGAAAGTTTTTCTGATGTGCGCATTCAACTCACCGAGTTGAGCCTTCCTTTAGATAGAGCAGTTTGGAAACACTCTGTCTGTAGTACCTGCGAGTGGATATTTGGAGTGCTTTGAGTGCTACACTGTAAAAGCAAATATCTTCACTTGGAATCTAGACAGAAGAATTCTCAGAGACTTCCCTGTGCTCTCTGCATTCCACTCACAGAGTTGAACCTTCCTTTTGATAGAACAGTTTTGAAACACTCTTGTGGTAGAATCTGCAAGTCGATATTTGGAAGGTTTGGAGGCCTATCCTGGGAAAGGAAATATCTTCCCATCAAAACTAGACAGAAGCATTCTCAGAAACTTCTTAGTGATGTGCGCATTCAAGTCACAGAGTTGAAGCTTCCTTTTGATATAGCAGTTTTGAACCACTCTTTTAGTAGAATCTGCAGGTGGATGTTTGGAGAGCTAAGAGGCCAACACTGGAAAAGGAAATCTCTTCACGTAAAAACTAGACGGAAGCATTCTCAGAAACTTCAATGGGCTTTACGCATTCAACTCACAGAGTGCAATGTTGCTTTTGAGAGCGCAGTTTTAAAACACTGTTTTTGTAGAATTTGCTAGAGGATGTTTGGAGCGATGTGAGGCCTTTGCTGGAAAAGGAAATATCTTCACATAAAACCTGGACAGAAGCATTCTCAGAAACTCCTTTGTGATGAGTGCATTCAAATCACACACTTGAACCTTCCTTTGGAAAGAGCAGTTTTGAAACACTCTTTCTGAAGAATCTGCAAGTGGATATTTGGAGCGATTTGAGGCCTATGCTGGAAATGAAATATCTTCACCTAAAAACTAGACGGAAGCATTCTCAGAAACTCCTTTGTGATGAGTGCATTCAACTCACAGAGTTGAAGCTTCCTTTTGATAGAGCAGTTTTGAAACACTCTTTTAGCAGCATCTGCAGGTGGATATTTGGAGCGCTTTGAGGCCAAGGCTGGAAAACGAAATATCATCACATAAAAACTCGACAGAAGCATTCTCTGAAACTCCTTTGTGATGAGTGCATTCAACTCACAGACTCGAACGTTTCTTTTGATAGAACAGTTTAGAAACACTCCTTTTGTAGAATCTGCAAGTGTTTATTTGGAGCGCTTGGAGGCCTATGTTGGAAAAGGACATATCTTCACATCAAAAGTAGACAGACGCATTCTCAGAAACTTCTTTGTGATGAGTGCATTGAACTCACGGAGTTGAACCTACCTATTGATAGAGAAGTTTGGAAACACCCTTTTTGTAGAATCTGCAAGTGAATATTTGGCGCGATTTGAGGCCTATGCAGGAAACGGAAATATCTTCACATGAAAACTAGACAGATGAATTCTCAGAAACGTCTTTGTGATGAGTGCATTCAACTCACAGACTTGAAGCTTCCTTTTGAAAGAGCAGTTTCGAAACACTCTTTTTGTAGAATCTGCAAGTGGATATTTGGAGCGCTTTGAGGGCTATGCTGGAAAAGTTAATACCTTCACCTAGAAACTAGACAGACGCAAACCCAGAAACTTCTTTGTGACGTGTGCATTGAACTCACAGAGTTGAACCTTTCTTTTGATACAGAAGTTTTGAAACACTCTTTTCGTAGAATCTTCAAGTGGATGGATGGAGTGATTTGAGGCCTATGCTGGAAAAGGAAATACCTTCACGTAGAAACGAGACAAAAGCATTCTCAGAAAGTTCCCTGTGCTTTGTGCATTCAACTCACAGAGTTGAACATTCCCTTTGATAGAGCAGTTTTGAAACACTCTTTTTGTAGAATCTGCAAGTGGATATTTGGAGCGCTTTGAGGCCTCTGCCGCCAAAGGAATTATCATTGCATAAAAACTAGATGGAAGCGTTCTCAGAAACTTCCTTGTGATGAGTGCATTCAACTCGCAGAGTGGAACCTTCCTTTCGATAGACCAGTTTTGAAACACTGTTTTTGTAGAATCCGCAAGTGGCTATTTGGAGCTCTTTGAGGCTTATGCTGGAAAAGGAAATATCTTCGTCTACAAACTAGACAGAAGCATTCTCAGAAACTTCTTTGTCATGTGGGGATTGAACTCACAGAGTTGAACATTCCTTTACATAGAGCAGTTTTGCAACACCCTTTCGGTGGAAAGTGAAAGTGCTTATCTGGTGCGATGGCGGCATCTAGTGGATAAGGAAATACATTCAGATGAAAACAAGATACATCCATTCTCAGAAACTTCTTTGTGATGACTGCATTCTACTCACAGAGTTGAACCTTCCTTTTGATAGAGCAGTTTTGAAACACTCTTTTTGTGGAATCTGCAAGTGGCTATTTGGAGCGCTTTGAGGCCTATGCTGGAAAAGGAAATCTCTTCACATAAAACCTAGACAGAAGTATTCCCAGAAAGTTTTTCTGATGTGCGCATTCAACTCACCGAGTTGAACCTTCCTTTAGATAGAGCAGTTTGGAAACACTCTGTCTGTAGTACCTGCGAGTGGATATTTGGAGTGCTTTGAGTGCTACACTGTAAAAGCAAATATCTTCACTTGGAATCTAGACAGAAGAATTCTCAGAGACTTCCCTGTGCTCTCTGCATTCCACTCACAGAGTTGAACCTTCCTTTTGATAGAACAGTTTTGAAACACTCTTGTGGTAGAATCTGCAAGTCGATATTTGGAAGGTTTGGAGGCCTATCCTGGGAAAGGAAATATCTTCCCATCAAAACTAGACAGAAGCATTCTCAGAAACTTCTTAGTGATGTGCGCATTCAAGTCACAGAGTTGAAGCTTCCTTTTGATATAGCAGTTTTGAACCACTCTTTTAGTAGAATCTGCAGGTGGATGTTTGGAGAGCTAAGAGGCCAACACTGGAAAAGGAAATCTCTTCACGTAAAAACTAGACGGAAGCATTCTCAGAAACTTCAATGGGCTTTACGCATTCAACTCACAGAGTGCAATGTTGCTTTTGAGAGCGCAGTTTTAAAACACTGTTTTTGTAGAATTTGCTAGAGGATGTTTGGAGCGATGTGAGGCCTTTGCTGGAAAAGGAAATATCTTCACATAAAACCTGGACAGAAGCATTCTCAGAAACTCCTTTGTGATGAGTGCATTCAAATCACACACTTGAACCTTCCTTTGGAAAGAGCAGTTTTGAAACACTCTTTCTGAAGAATCTGCAAGTGGATATTTGGAGCGATTTGAGGCCTATGCTGGAAATGAAATATCTTCACCTAAAAACTAGACGGAAGCATTCTCAGAAACTCCTTTGTGATGAGTGCATTCAACTCACAGAGTTGAAGCTTCCTTTTGATAGAGCAGTTTTGAAACACTCTTTTAGCAGCATCTGCAGGTGGATATTTGGAGCGCTTTGAGGCCAAGGCTGGAAAACGAAATATCATCACATAAAAACTCGACAGAAGCATTCTCTGAAACTCCTTTGTGATGAGTGCATTCAACTCACAGACTCGAACGTTTCTTTTGATAGAACAGTTTAGAAACACTCCTTTTGTAGAATCTGCAAGTGTTTATTTGGAGCGCTTGGAGGCCTATGTTGGAAAAGGACATATCTTCACATCAAAAGTAGACAGACGCATTCTCAGAAACTTCTTTGTGATGAGTGCATTGAACTCACGGAGTTGAACCTACCTATTGATAGAGAAGTTTGGAAACACCCTTTTTGTAGAATCTGCAAGTGAATATTTGGCGCGATTTGAGGCCTATGCAGGAAACGGAAATATCTTCACATGAAAACTAGACAGATGAATTCTCAGAAACGTCTTTGTGATGAGTGCATTCAACTCACAGACTTGAAGCTTCCTTTTGAAAGAGCAGTTTCGAAACACTCTTTTTGTAGAATCTGCAAGTGGATATTTGGAGCGCTTTGAGGGCTATGCTGGAAAAGTTAATACCTTCACCTAGAAACTAGACAGACGCAAACCCAGAAACTTCTTTGTGACGTGTGCATTGAACTCACAGAGTTGAACCTTTCTTTTGATACAGAAGTTTTGAAACACTCTTTTCGTAGAATCTTCAAGTGGATGGATGGAGTGATTTGAGGCCTATGCTGGAAAAGGAAATACCTTCACGTAGAAACGAGACAAAAGCATTCTCAGAAAGTTCCCTGTGCTTTGTGCATTCAACTCACAGAGTTGAACATTCCCTTTGATAGAGCAGTTTTGAAACACTCTTTTTGTAGAATCTGCAAGTGGATATTTGGAGCGCTTTGAGGCCTCTGCCGCCAAAGGAATTATCATTGCATAAAAACTAGATGGAAGCGTTCTCAGAAACTTCCTTGTGATGAGTGCATTCAACTCGCAGAGTGGAACCTTCCTTTCGATAGACCAGTTTTGAAACACTGTTTTTGTAGAATCCGCAAGTGGCTATTTGGAGCTCTTTGAGGCTTATGCTGGAAAAGGAAATATCTTCGTCTACAAACTAGACAGAAGCATTCTCAGAAACTTCTTTGTCATGTGGGGATTGAACTCACAGAGTTGAACATTCCTTTACATAGAGCAGTTTTGCAACACCCTTTCGGTGGAAAGTGAAAGTGCTTATCTGGTGCGATGGCGGCATCTAGTGGATAAGGAAATACATTCAGATGAAAACAAGATACATCCATTCTCAGAAACTTCTTTGTGATGACTGCATTCTACTCACAGAGTTGAACCTTCCTTTTGATAGAGCAGTTTTGAAACACTCTTTTTGTGGAATCTGCAAGTGGCTATTTGGAGCGCTTTGAGGCCTATGCTGGAAAAGGAAATCTCTTCACATAAAACCTAGACAGAAGTATTCCCAGAAAGTTTTTCTGATGTGCGCATTCAACTCACCGAGTTGAACCTTCCTTTAGATAGAGCAGTTTGGAAACACTCTGTCTGTAGTACCTGCGAGTGGATATTTGGAGTGCTTTGAGTGCTACACTGTAAAAGCAAATATCTTCACTTGGAATCTAGACAGAAGAATTCTCAGAGACTTCCCTGTGCTCTCTGCATTCCACTCACAGAGTTGAACCTTCCTTTTGATAGAACAGTTTTGAAACACTCTTGTGGTAGAATCTGCAAGTCGATATTTGGAAGGTTTGGAGGCCTATCCTGGGAAAGGAAATATCTTCCCATCAAAACTAGACAGAAGCATTCTCAGAAACTTCTTAGTGATGTGCGCATTCAAGTCACAGAGTTGAAGCTTCCTTTTGATATAGCAGTTTTGAACCACTCTTTTAGTAGAATCTGCAGGTGGATGTTTGGAGAGCTAAGAGGCCAACACTGGAAAAGGAAATCTCTTCACGTAAAAACTAGACGGAAGCATTCTCAGAAACTTCAATGGGCTTTACGCATTCAACTCACAGAGTGCAATGTTGCTTTTGAGAGCGCAGTTTTAAAACACTGTTTTTGTAGAATTTGCTAGAGGATGTTTGGAGCGATGTGAGGCCTTTGCTGGAAAAGGAAATATCTTCACATAAAACCTGGACAGAAGCATTCTCAGAAACTCCTTTGTGATGAGTGCATTCAAATCACACACTTGAACCTTCCTTTGGAAAGAGCAGTTTTGAAACACTCTTTCTGAAGAATCTGCAAGTGGATATTTGGAGCGATTTGAGGCCTATGCTGGAAATGAAATATCTTCACCTAAAAACTAGACGGAAGCATTCTCAGAAACTCCTTTGTGATGAGTGCATTCAACTCACAGAGTTGAAGCTTCCTTTTGATAGAGCAGTTTTGAAACACTCTTTTAGCAGCATCTGCAGGTGGATATTTGGAGCGCTTTGAGGCCAAGGCTGGAAAACGAAATATCATCACATAAAAACTCGACAGAAGCATTCTCTGAAACTTCTTTGTGATGAGTGCATTCAACTCACAGACTCGAACGTTTCTTTTGATAGAACAGTTTAGAAACACTCCTTTTGTAGAATCTGCAAGTGTTTATTTGGAGCGCTTGGAGGCCTATGTTGGAAAAGGACATATCTTCACATCAAAAGTAGACAGACGCATTCTCAGAAACTTCTTTGTGATGAGTGCATTGAACTCACGGAGTTGAACCTACCTATTGATAGAGAAGTTTGGAAACACCCTTTTTGTAGAATCTGCAAGTGAATATTTGGCGCGATTTGAGGCCTATGCAGGAAACGGAAATATCTTCACATGAAAACTAGACAGATGAATTCTCAGAAACGTCTTTGTGATGAGTGCATTCAACTCACAGACTTGAAGCTTCCTTTTGAAAGAGCAGTTTCGAAACACTCTTTTTGTAGAATCTGCAAGTGGATATTTGGAGCGCTTTGAGGGCTATGCTGGAAAAGTTAATACCTTCACCTAGAAACTAGACAGACGCAAACCCAGAAACTTCTTTGTGACGTGTGCATTGAACTCACAGAGTTGAACCTTTCTTTTGATACAGAAGTTTTGAAACACTCTTTTCGTAGAATCTTCAAGTGGATGGATGGAGTGATTTGAGGCCTATGCTGGAAAAGGAAATACCTTCACGTAGAAACGAGACAAAAGCATTCTCAGAAAGTTCCCTGTGCTTTGTGCATTCAACTCACAGAGTTGAACATTCCCTTTGATAGAGCAGTTTTGAAACACTCTTTTTGTAGAATCTGCAAGTGGATATTTGGAGCGCTTTGAGGCCTCTGCCGCCAAAGGAATTATCATTGCATAAAAACTAGATGGAAGCGTTCTCAGAAACTTCCTTGTGATGAGTGCATTCAACTCGCAGAGTGGAACCTTCCTTTCGATAGACCAGTTTTGAAACACTGTTTTTGTAGAATCCGCAAGTGGCTATTTGGAGCTCTTTGAGGCTTATGCTGGAAAAGGAAATATCTTCGTCTACAAACTAGACAGAAGCATTCTCAGAAACTTCTTTGTCATGTGGGGATTGAACTCACAGAGTTGAACATTCCTTTACATAGAGCAGTTTTGCAACACCCTTTCGGTGGAAAGTGAAAGTGCTTATCTGGTGCGATGGCGGCATCTAGTGGATAAGGAAATACATTCAGATGAAAACAAGATACATCCATTCTCAGAAACTTCTTTGTGATGACTGCATTCTACTCACAGAGTTGAACCTTCCTTTTGATAGAGCAGTTTTGAAACACTCTTTTTGTGGAATCTGCAAGTGGCTATTTGGAGCGCTTTGAGGCCTATGCTGGAAAAGGAAATCTCTTCACATAAAACCTAGACAGAAGTATTCCCAGAAAGTTTTTCTGATGTGCGCATTCAACTCACCGAGTTGAACCTTCCTTTAGATAGAGCAGTTTGGAAACACTCTGTCTGTAGTACCTGCGAGTGGATATTTGGAGTGCTTTGAGTGCTACACTGTAAAAGCAAATATCTTCACTTGGAATCTAGACAGAAGAATTCTCAGAGACTTCCCTGTGCTCTCTGCATTCCACTCACAGAGTTGAACCTTCCTTTTGATAGAACAGTTTTGAAACACTCTTGTGGTAGAATCTGCAAGTCGATATTTGGAAGGTTTGGAGGCCTATCCTGGGAAAGGAAATATCTTCCCATCAAAACTAGACAGAAGCATTCTCAGAAACTTCTTAGTGATGTGCGCATTCAAGTCACAGAGTTGAAGCTTCCTTTTGATATAGCAGTTTTGAACCACTCTTTTAGTAGAATCTGCAGGTGGATGTTTGGAGAGCTAAGAGGCCAACACTGGAAAAGGAAATCTCTTCACGTAAAAACTAGACGGAAGCATTCTCAGAAACTTCAATGGGCTTTACGCATTCAACTCACAGAGTGCAATGTTGCTTTTGAGAGCGCAGTTTTAAAACACTGTTTTTGTAGAATTTGCTAGAGGATGTTTGGAGCGATGTGAGGCCTTTGCTGGAAAAGGAAATATCTTCACATAAAACCTGGACAGAAGCATTCTCAGAAACTCCTTTGTGATGAGTGCATTCAAATCACACACTTGAACCTTCCTTTGGAAAGAGCAGTTTTGAAACACTCTTTCTGAAGAATCTGCAAGTGGATATTTGGAGCGATTTGAGGCCTATGCTGGAAATGAAATATCTTCACCTAAAAACTAGACGGAAGCATTCTCAGAAACTCCTTTGTGATGAGTGCATTCAACTCACAGAGTTGAAGCTTCCTTTTGATAGAGCAGTTTTGAAACACTCTTTTAGCAGCATCTGCAGGTGGATATTTGGAGCGCTTTGAGGCCAAGGCTGGAAAACGAAATATCATCACATAAAAACTCGACAGAAGCATTCTCTGAAACTCCTTTGTGATGAGTGCATTCAACTCACAGACTCGAACGTTTCTTTTGATAGAACAGTTTAGAAACACTCCTTTTGTAGAATCTGCAAGTGTTTATTTGGAGCGCTTGGAGGCCTATGTTGGAAAAGGACATATCTTCACATCAAAAGTAGACAGACGCATTCTCAGAAACTTCTTTGTGATGAGTGCATTGAACTCACGGAGTTGAACCTACCTATTGATAGAGAAGTTTGGAAACACCCTTTTTGTAGAATCTGCAAGTGAATATTTGGCGCGATTTGAGGCCTATGCAGGAAACGGAAATATCTTCACATGAAAACTAGACAGATGAATTCTCAGAAACGTCTTTGTGATGAGTGCATTCAACTCACAGACTTGAAGCTTCCTTTTGAAAGAGCAGTTTCGAAACACTCTTTTTGTAGAATCTGCAAGTGGATATTTGGAGCGCTTTGAGGGCTATGCTGGAAAAGTTAATACCTTCACCTAGAAACTAGACAGACGCAAACCCAGAAACTTCTTTGTGACGTGTGCATTGAACTCACAGAGTTGAACCTTTCTTTTGATACAGAAGTTTTGAAACACTCTTTTCGTAGAATCTTCAAGTGGATGGATGGAGTGATTTGAGGCCTATGCTGGAAAAGGAAATACCTTCACGTAGAAACGAGACAAAAGCATTCTCAGAAAGTTCCCTGTGCTTTGTGCATTCAACTCACAGAGTTGAACATTCCCTTTGATAGAGCAGTTTTGAAACACTCTTTTTGTAGAATCTGCAAGTGGATATTTGGAGCGCTTTGAGGCCTCTGCCGCCAAAGGAATTATCATTGCATAAAAACTAGATGGAAGCGTTCTCAGAAACTTCCTTGTGATGAGTGCATTCAACTCGCAGAGTGGAACCTTCCTTTCGATAGACCAGTTTTGAAACACTGTTTTTGTAGAATCCGCAAGTGGCTATTTGGAGCTCTTTGAGGCTTATGCTGGAAAAGGAAATATCTTCGTCTACAAACTAGACAGAAGCATTCTCAGAAACTTCTTTGTCATGTGGGGATTGAACTCACAGAGTTGAACATTCCTTTACATAGAGCAGTTTTGCAACACCCTTTCGGTGGAAAGTGAAAGTGCTTATCTGGTGCGATGGCGGCATCTAGTGGATAAGGAAATACATTCAGATGAAAACAAGATACATCCATTCTCAGAAACTTCTTTGTGATGACTGCATTCTACTCACAGAGTTGAACCTTCCTTTTGATAGAGCAGTTTTGAAACACTCTTTTTGTGGAATCTGCAAGTGGCTATTTGGAGCGCTTTGAGGCCTATGCTGGAAAAGGAAATCTCTTCACATAAAACCTAGACAGAAGTATTCCCAGAAAGTTTTTCTGATGTGCGCATTCAACTCACCGAGTTGAACCTTCCTTTAGATAGAGCAGTTTGGAAACACTCTGTCTGTAGTACCTGCGAGTGGATATTTGGAGTGCTTTGAGTGCTACACTGTAAAAGCAAATATCTTCACTTGGAATCTAGACAGAAGAATTCTCAGAGACTTCCCTGTGCTCTCTGCATTCCACTCACAGAGTTGAACCTTCCTTTTGATAGAACAGTTTTGAAACACTCTTGTGGTAGAATCTGCAAGTCGATATTTGGAAGGTTTGGAGGCCTATCCTGGGAAAGGAAATATCTTCCCATCAAAACTAGACAGAAGCATTCTCAGAAACTTCTTAGTGATGTGCGCATTCAAGTCACAGAGTTGAAGCTTCCTTTTGATATAGCAGTTTTGAACCACTCTTTTAGTAGAATCTGCAGGTGGATGTTTGGAGAGCTAAGAGGCCAACACTGGAAAAGGAAATCTCTTCACGTAAAAACTAGACGGAAGCATTCTCAGAAACTTCAATGGGCTTTACGCATTCAACTCACAGAGTGCAATGTTGCTTTTGAGAGCGCAGTTTTAAAACACTGTTTTTGTAGAATTTGCTAGAGGATGTTTGGAGCGATGTGAGGCCTTTGCTGGAAAAGGAAATATCTTCACATAAAACCTGGACAGAAGCATTCTCAGAAACTCCTTTGTGATGAGTGCATTCAAATCACACACTTGAACCTTCCTTTGGAAAGAGCAGTTTTGAAACACTCTTTCTGAAGAATCTGCAAGTGGATATTTGGAGCGATTTGAGGCCTATGCTGGAAATGAAATATCTTCACCTAAAAACTAGACGGAAGCATTCTCAGAAACTCCTTTGTGATGAGTGCATTCAACTCACAGAGTTGAAGCTTCCTTTTGATAGAGCAGTTTTGAAACACTCTTTTAGCAGCATCTGCAGGTGGATATTTGGAGCGCTTTGAGGCCAAGGCTGGAAAACGAAATATCATCACATAAAAACTCGACAGAAGCATTCTCTGAAACTCCTTTGTGATGAGTGCATTCAACTCACAGACTCGAACGTTTCTTTTGATAGAACAGTTTAGAAACACTCCTTTTGTAGAATCTGCAAGTGTTTATTTGGAGCGCTTGGAGGCCTATGTTGGAAAAGGACATATCTTCACATCAAAAGTAGACAGACGCATTCTCAGAAACTTCTTTGTGATGAGTGCATTGAACTCACGGAGTTGAACCTACCTATTGATAGAGAAGTTTGGAAACACCCTTTTTGTAGAATCTGCAAGTGAATATTTGGCGCGATTTGAGGCCTATGCAGGAAACGGAAATATCTTCACATGAAAACTAGACAGATGAATTCTCAGAAACGTCTTTGTGATGAGTGCATTCAACTCACAGACTTGAAGCTTCCTTTTGAAAGAGCAGTTTCGAAACACTCTTTTTGTAGAATCTGCAAGTGGATATTTGGAGCGCTTTGAGGGCTATGCTGGAAAAGTTAATACCTTCACCTAGAAACTAGACAGACGCAAACCCAGAAACTTCTTTGTGACGTGTGCATTGAACTCACAGAGTTGAACCTTTCTTTTGATACAGAAGTTTTGAAACACTCTTTTCGTAGAATCTTCAAGTGGATGGATGGAGTGATTTGAGGCCTATGCTGGAAAAGGAAATACCTTCACGTAGAAACGAGACAAAAGCATTCTCAGAAAGTTCCCTGTGCTTTGTGCATTCAACTCACAGAGTTGAACATTCCCTTTGATAGAGCAGTTTTGAAACACTCTTTTTGTAGAATCTGCAAGTGGATATTTGGAGCGCTTTGAGGCCTCTGCCGCCAAAGGAATTATCATTGCATAAAAACTAGATGGAAGCGTTCTCAGAAACTTCCTTGTGATGAGTGCATTCAACTCGCAGAGTGGAACCTTCCTTTCGATAGACCAGTTTTGAAACACTGTTTTTGTAGAATCCGCAAGTGGCTATTTGGAGCTCTTTGAGGCTTATGCTGGAAAAGGAAATATCTTCGTCTACAAACTAGACAGAAGCATTCTCAGAAACTTCTTTGTCATGTGGGGATTGAACTCACAGAGTTGAACATTCCTTTACATAGAGCAGTTTTGCAACACCCTTTCGGTGGAAAGTGAAAGTGCTTATCTGGTGCGATGGCGGCATCTAGTGGATAAGGAAATACATTCAGATGAAAACAAGATACATCCATTCTCAGAAACTTCTTTGTGATGACTGCATTCTACTCACAGAGTTGAACCTTCCTTTTGATAGAGCAGTTTTGAAACACTCTTTTTGTGGAATCTGCAAGTGGCTATTTGGAGCGCTTTGAGGCCTATGCTGGAAAAGGAAATCTCTTCACATAAAACCTAGACAGAAGTATTCCCAGAAAGTTTTTCTGATGTGCGCATTCAACTCACCGAGTTGAACCTTCCTTTAGATAGAGCAGTTTGGAAACACTCTGTCTGTAGTACCTGCGAGTGGATATTTGGAGTGCTTTGAGTGCTACACTGTAAAAGCAAATATCTTCACTTGGAATCTAGACAGAAGAATTCTCAGAGACTTCCCTGTGCTCTCTGCATTCCACTCACAGAGTTGAACCTTCCTTTTGATAGAACAGTTTTGAAACACTCTTGTGGTAGAATCTGCAAGTCGATATTTGGAAGGTTTGGAGGCCTATCCTGGGAAAGGAAATATCTTCCCATCAAAACTAGACAGAAGCATTCTCAGAAACTTCTTAGTGATGTGCGCATTCAAGTCACAGAGTTGAAGCTTCCTTTTGATATAGCAGTTTTGAACCACTCTTTTAGTAGAATCTGCAGGTGGATGTTTGGAGAGCTAAGAGGCCAACACTGGAAAAGGAAATCTCTTCACGTAAAAACTAGACGGAAGCATTCTCAGAAACTTCAATGGGCTTTACGCATTCAACTCACAGAGTGCAATGTTGCTTTTGAGAGCGCAGTTTTAAAACACTGTTTTTGTAGAATTTGCTAGAGGATGTTTGGAGCGATGTGAGGCCTTTGCTGGAAAAGGAAATATCTTCACATAAAACCTGGACAGAAGCATTCTCAGAAACTCCTTTGTGATGAGTGCATTCAAATCACACACTTGAACCTTCCTTTGGAAAGAGCAGTTTTGAAACACTCTTTCTGAAGAATCTGCAAGTGGATATTTGGAGCGATTTGAGGCCTATGCTGGAAATGAAATATCTTCACCTAAAAACTAGACGGAAGCATTCTCAGAAACTCCTTTGTGATGAGTGCATTCAACTCACAGAGTTGAAGCTTCCTTTTGATAGAGCAGTTTTGAAACACTCTTTTAGCAGCATCTGCAGGTGGATATTTGGAGCGCTTTGAGGCCAAGGCTGGAAAACGAAATATCATCACATAAAAACTCGACAGAAGCATTCTCTGAAACTCCTTTGTGATGAGTGCATTCAACTCACAGACTCGAACGTTTCTTTTGATAGAACAGTTTAGAAACACTCCTTTTGTAGAATCTGCAAGTGTTTATTTGGAGCGCTTGGAGGCCTATGTTGGAAAAGGACATATCTTCACATCAAAAGTAGACAGACGCATTCTCAGAAACTTCTTTGTGATGAGTGCATTGAACTCACGGAGTTGAACCTACCTATTGATAGAGAAGTTTGGAAACACCCTTTTTGTAGAATCTGCAAGTGAATATTTGGCGCGATTTGAGGCCTATGCAGGAAACGGAAATATCTTCACATGAAAACTAGACAGATGAATTCTCAGAAACGTCTTTGTGATGAGTGCATTCAACTCACAGACTTGAAGCTTCCTTTTGAAAGAGCAGTTTCGAAACACTCTTTTTGTAGAATCTGCAAGTGGATATTTGGAGCGCTTTGAGGGCTATGCTGGAAAAGTTAATACCTTCACCTAGAAACTAGACAGACGCAAACCCAGAAACTTCTTTGTGACGTGTGCATTGAACTCACAGAGTTGAACCTTTCTTTTGATACAGAAGTTTTGAAACACTCTTTTCGTAGAATCTTCAAGTGGATGGATGGAGTGATTTGAGGCCTATGCTGGAAAAGGAAATACCTTCACGTAGAAACGAGACAAAAGCATTCTCAGAAAGTTCCCTGTGCTTTGTGCATTCAACTCACAGAGTTGAACATTCCCTTTGATAGAGCAGTTTTGAAACACTCTTTTTGTAGAATCTGCAAGTGGATATTTGGAGCGCTTTGAGGCCTCTGCCGCCAAAGGAATTATCATTGCATAAAAACTAGATGGAAGCGTTCTCAGAAACTTCCTTGTGATGAGTGCATTCAACTCGCAGAGTGGAACCTTCCTTTCGATAGACCAGTTTTGAAACACTGTTTTTGTAGAATCCGCAAGTGGCTATTTGGAGCTCTTTGAGGCTTATGCTGGAAAAGGAAATATCTTCGTCTACAAACTAGACAGAAGCATTCTCAGAAACTTCTTTGTCATGTGGGGATTGAACTCACAGAGTTGAACATTCCTTTACATAGAGCAGTTTTGCAACACCCTTTCGGTGGAAAGTGAAAGTGCTTATCTGGTGCGATGGCGGCATCTAGTGGATAAGGAAATACATTCAGATGAAAACAAGATACATCCATTCTCAGAAACTTCTTTGTGATGACTGCATTCTACTCACAGAGTTGAACCTTCCTTTTGATAGAGCAGTTTTGAAACACTCTTTTTGTGGAATCTGCAAGTGGCTATTTGGAGCGCTTTGAGGCCTATGCTGGAAAAGGAAATCTCTTCACATAAAACCTAGACAGAAGTATTCCCAGAAAGTTTTTCTGATGTGCGCATTCAACTCACCGAGTTGAACCTTCCTTTAGATAGAGCAGTTTGGAAACACTCTGTCTGTAGTACCTGCGAGTGGATATTTGGAGTGCTTTGAGTGCTACACTGTAAAAGCAAATATCTTCACTTGGAATCTAGACAGAAGAATTCTCAGAGACTTCCCTGTGCTCTCTGCATTCCACTCACAGAGTTGAACCTTCCTTTTGATAGAACAGTTTTGAAACACTCTTGTGGTAGAATCTGCAAGTCGATATTTGGAAGGTTTGGAGGCCTATCCTGGGAAAGGAAATATCTTCCCATCAAAACTAGACAGAAGCATTCTCAGAAACTTCTTAGTGATGTGCGCATTCAAGTCACAGAGTTGAAGCTTCCTTTTGATATAGCAGTTTTGAACCACTCTTTTAGTAGAATCTGCAGGTGGATGTTTGGAGAGCTAAGAGGCCAACACTGGAAAAGGAAATCTCTTCACGTAAAAACTAGACGGAAGCATTCTCAGAAACTTCAATGGGCTTTACGCATTCAACTCACAGAGTGCAATGTTGCTTTTGAGAGCGCAGTTTTAAAACACTGTTTTTGTAGAATTTGCTAGAGGATGTTTGGAGCGATGTGAGGCCTTTGCTGGAAAAGGAAATATCTTCACATAAAACCTGGACAGAAGCATTCTCAGAAACTCCTTTGTGATGAGTGCATTCAAATCACACACTTGAACCTTCCTTTGGAAAGAGCAGTTTTGAAACACTCTTTCTGAAGAATCTGCAAGTGGATATTTGGAGCGATTTGAGGCCTATGCTGGAAATGAAATATCTTCACCTAAAAACTAGACGGAAGCATTCTCAGAAACTCCTTTGTGATGAGTGCATTCAACTCACAGAGTTGAAGCTTCCTTTTGATAGAGCAGTTTTGAAACACTCTTTTAGCAGCATCTGCAGGTGGATATTTGGAGCGCTTTGAGGCCAAGGCTGGAAAACGAAATATCATCACATAAAAACTCGACAGAAGCATTCTCTGAAACTCCTTTGTGATGAGTGCATTCAACTCACAGACTCGAACGTTTCTTTTGATAGAACAGTTTAGAAACACTCCTTTTGTAGAATCTGCAAGTGTTTATTTGGAGCGCTTGGAGGCCTATGTTGGAAAAGGACATATCTTCACATCAAAAGTAGACAGACGCATTCTCAGAAACTTCTTTGTGATGAGTGCATTGAACTCACGGAGTTGAACCTACCTATTGATAGAGAAGTTTGGAAACACCCTTTTTGTAGAATCTGCAAGTGAATATTTGGCGCGATTTGAGGCCTATGCAGGAAACGGAAATATCTTCACATGAAAACTAGACAGATGAATTCTCAGAAACGTCTTTGTGATGAGTGCATTCAACTCACAGACTTGAAGCTTCCTTTTGAAAGAGCAGTTTCGAAACACTCTTTTTGTAGAATCTGCAAGTGGATATTTGGAGCGCTTTGAGGGCTATGCTGGAAAAGTTAATACCTTCACCTAGAAACTAGACAGACGCAAACCCAGAAACTTCTTTGTGACGTGTGCATTGAACTCACAGAGTTGAACCTTTCTTTTGATACAGAAGTTTTGAAACACTCTTTTCGTAGAATCTTCAAGTGGATGGATGGAGTGATTTGAGGCCTATGCTGGAAAAGGAAATACCTTCACGTAGAAACGAGACAAAAGCATTCTCAGAAAGTTCCCTGTGCTTTGTGCATTCAACTCACAGAGTTGAACATTCCCTTTGATAGAGCAGTTTTGAAACACTCTTTTTGTAGAATCTGCAAGTGGATATTTGGAGCGCTTTGAGGCCTCTGCCGCCAAAGGAATTATCATTGCATAAAAACTAGATGGAAGCGTTCTCAGAAACTTCCTTGTGATGAGTGCATTCAACTCGCAGAGTGGAACCTTCCTTTCGATAGACCAGTTTTGAAACACTGTTTTTGTAGAATCCGCAAGTGGCTATTTGGAGCTCTTTGAGGCTTATGCTGGAAAAGGAAATATCTTCGTCTACAAACTAGACAGAAGCATTCTCAGAAACTTCTTTGTCATGTGGGGATTGAACTCACAGAGTTGAACATTCCTTTACATAGAGCAGTTTTGCAACACCCTTTCGGTGGAAAGTGAAAGTGCTTATCTGGTGCGATGGCGGCATCTAGTGGATAAGGAAATACATTCAGATGAAAACAAGATACATCCATTCTCAGAAACTTCTTTGTGATGACTGCATTCTACTCACAGAGTTGAACCTTCCTTTTGATAGAGCAGTTTTGAAACACTCTTTTTGTGGAATCTGCAAGTGGCTATTTGGAGCGCTTTGAGGCCTATGCTGGAAAAGGAAATCTCTTCACATAAAACCTAGACAGAAGTATTCCCAGAAAGTTTTTCTGATGTGCGCATTCAACTCACCGAGTTGAACCTTCCTTTAGATAGAGCAGTTTGGAAACACTCTGTCTGTAGTACCTGCGAGTGGATATTTGGAGTGCTTTGAGTGCTACACTGTAAAAGCAAATATCTTCACTTGGAATCTAGACAGAAGAATTCTCAGAGACTTCCCTGTGCTCTCTGCATTCCACTCACAGAGTTGAACCTTCCTTTTGATAGAACAGTTTTGAAACACTCTTGTGGTAGAATCTGCAAGTCGATATTTGGAAGGTTTGGAGGCCTATCCTGGGAAAGGAAATATCTTCCCATCAAAACTAGACAGAAGCATTCTCAGAAACTTCTTAGTGATGTGCGCATTCAAGTCACAGAGTTGAAGCTTCCTTTTGATATAGCAGTTTTGAACCACTCTTTTAGTAGAATCTGCAGGTGGATGTTTGGAGAGCTAAGAGGCCAACACTGGAAAAGGAAATCTCTTCACGTAAAAACTAGACGGAAGCATTCTCAGAAACTTCAATGGGCTTTACGCATTCAACTCACAGAGTGCAATGTTGCTTTTGAGAGCGCAGTTTTAAAACACTGTTTTTGTAGAATTTGCTAGAGGATGTTTGGAGCGATGTGAGGCCTTTGCTGGAAAAGGAAATATCTTCACATAAAACCTGGACAGAAGCATTCTCAGAAACTCCTTTGTGATGAGTGCATTCAAATCACACACTTGAACCTTCCTTTGGAAAGAGCAGTTTTGAAACACTCTTTCTGAAGAATCTGCAAGTGGATATTTGGAGCGATTTGAGGCCTATGCTGGAAATGAAATATCTTCACCTAAAAACTAGACGGAAGCATTCTCAGAAACTCCTTTGTGATGAGTGCATTCAACTCACAGAGTTGAAGCTTCCTTTTGATAGAGCAGTTTTGAAACACTCTTTTAGCAGCATCTGCAGGTGGATATTTGGAGCGCTTTGAGGCCAAGGCTGGAAAACGAAATATCATCACATAAAAACTCGACAGAAGCATTCTCTGAAACTCCTTTGTGATGAGTGCATTCAACTCACAGACTCGAACGTTTCTTTTGATAGAACAGTTTAGAAACACTCCTTTTGTAGAATCTGCAAGTGTTTATTTGGAGCGCTTGGAGGCCTATGTTGGAAAAGGACATATCTTCACATCAAAAGTAGACAGACGCATTCTCAGAAACTTCTTTGTGATGAGTGCATTGAACTCACGGAGTTGAACCTACCTATTGATAGAGAAGTTTGGAAACACCCTTTTTGTAGAATCTGCAAGTGAATATTTGGCGCGATTTGAGGCCTATGCAGGAAACGGAAATATCTTCACATGAAAACTAGACAGATGAATTCTCAGAAACGTCTTTGTGATGAGTGCATTCAACTCACAGACTTGAAGCTTCCTTTTGAAAGAGCAGTTTCGAAACACTCTTTTTGTAGAATCTGCAAGTGGATATTTGGAGCGCTTTGAGGGCTATGCTGGAAAAGTTAATACCTTCACCTAGAAACTAGACAGACGCAAACCCAGAAACTTCTTTGTGACGTGTGCATTGAACTCACAGAGTTGAACCTTTCTTTTGATACAGAAGTTTTGAAACACTCTTTTCGTAGAATCTTCAAGTGGATGGATGGAGTGATTTGAGGCCTATGCTGGAAAAGGAAATACCTTCACGTAGAAACGAGACAAAAGCATTCTCAGAAAGTTCCCTGTGCTTTGTGCATTCAACTCACAGAGTTGAACATTCCCTTTGATAGAGCAGTTTTGAAACACTCTTTTTGTAGAATCTGCAAGTGGATATTTGGAGCGCTTTGAGGCCTCTGCCGCCAAAGGAATTATCATTGCATAAAAACTAGATGGAAGCGTTCTCAGAAACTTCCTTGTGATGAGTGCATTCAACTCGCAGAGTGGAACCTTCCTTTCGATAGACCAGTTTTGAAACACTGTTTTTGTAGAATCCGCAAGTGGCTATTTGGAGCTCTTTGAGGCTTATGCTGGAAAAGGAAATATCTTCGTCTACAAACTAGACAGAAGCATTCTCAGAAACTTCTTTGTCATGTGGGGATTGAACTCACAGAGTTGAACATTCCTTTACATAGAGCAGTTTTGCAACACCCTTTCGGTGGAAAGTGAAAGTGCTTATCTGGTGCGATGGCGGCATCTAGTGGATAAGGAAATACATTCAGATGAAAACAAGATACATCCATTCTCAGAAACTTCTTTGTGATGACTGCATTCTACTCACAGAGTTGAACCTTCCTTTTGATAGAGCAGTTTTGAAACACTCTTTTTGTGGAATCTGCAAGTGGCTATTTGGAGCGCTTTGAGGCCTATGCTGGAAAAGGAAATCTCTTCACATAAAACCTAGACAGAAGTATTCCCAGAAAGTTTTTCTGATGTGCGCATTCAACTCACCGAGTTGAACCTTCCTTTAGATAGAGCAGTTTGGAAACACTCTGTCTGTAGTACCTGCGAGTGGATATTTGGAGTGCTTTGAGTGCTACACTGTAAAAGCAAATATCTTCACTTGGAATCTAGACAGAAGAATTCTCAGAGACTTCCCTGTGCTCTCTGCATTCCACTCACAGAGTTGAACCTTCCTTTTGATAGAACAGTTTTGAAACACTCTTGTGGTAGAATCTGCAAGTCGATATTTGGAAGGTTTGGAGGCCTATCCTGGGAAAGGAAATATCTTCCCATCAAAACTAGACAGAAGCATTCTCAGAAACTTCTTAGTGATGTGCGCATTCAAGTCACAGAGTTGAAGCTTCCTTTTGATATAGCAGTTTTGAACCACTCTTTTAGTAGAATCTGCAGGTGGATGTTTGGAGAGCTAAGAGGCCAACACTGGAAAAGGAAATCTCTTCACGTAAAAACTAGACGGAAGCATTCTCAGAAACTTCAATGGGCTTTACGCATTCAACTCACAGAGTGCAATGTTGCTTTTGAGAGCGCAGTTTTAAAACACTGTTTTTGTAGAATTTGCTAGAGGATGTTTGGAGCGATGTGAGGCCTTTGCTGGAAAAGGAAATATCTTCACATAAAACCTGGACAGAAGCATTCTCAGAAACTCCTTTGTGATGAGTGCATTCAAATCACACACTTGAACCTTCCTTTGGAAAGAGCAGTTTTGAAACACTCTTTCTGAAGAATCTGCAAGTGGATATTTGGAGCGATTTGAGGCCTATGCTGGAAATGAAATATCTTCACCTAAAAACTAGACGGAAGCATTCTCAGAAACTCCTTTGTGATGAGTGCATTCAACTCACAGAGTTGAAGCTTCCTTTTGATAGAGCAGTTTTGAAACACTCTTTTAGCAGCATCTGCAGGTGGATATTTGGAGCGCTTTGAGGCCAAGGCTGGAAAACGAAATATCATCACATAAAAACTCGACAGAAGCATTCTCTGAAACTCCTTTGTGATGAGTGCATTCAACTCACAGACTCGAACGTTTCTTTTGATAGAACAGTTTAGAAACACTCCTTTTGTAGAATCTGCAAGTGTTTATTTGGAGCGCTTGGAGGCCTATGTTGGAAAAGGACATATCTTCACATCAAAAGTAGACAGACGCATTCTCAGAAACTTCTTTGTGATGAGTGCATTGAACTCACGGAGTTGAACCTACCTATTGATAGAGAAGTTTGGAAACACCCTTTTTGTAGAATCTGCAAGTGAATATTTGGCGCGATTTGAGGCCTATGCAGGAAACGGAAATATCTTCACATGAAAACTAGACAGATGAATTCTCAGAAACGTCTTTGTGATGAGTGCATTCAACTCACAGACTTGAAGCTTCCTTTTGAAAGAGCAGTTTCGAAACACTCTTTTTGTAGAATCTGCAAGTGGATATTTGGAGCGCTTTGAGGGCTATGCTGGAAAAGTTAATACCTTCACCTAGAAACTAGACAGACGCAAACCCAGAAACTTCTTTGTGACGTGTGCATTGAACTCACAGAGTTGAACCTTTCTTTTGATACAGAAGTTTTGAAACACTCTTTTCGTAGAATCTTCAAGTGGATGGATGGAGTGATTTGAGGCCTATGCTGGAAAAGGAAATACCTTCACGTAGAAACGAGACAAAAGCATTCTCAGAAAGTTCCCTGTGCTTTGTGCATTCAACTCACAGAGTTGAACATTCCCTTTGATAGAGCAGTTTTGAAACACTCTTTTTGTAGAATCTGCAAGTGGATATTTGGAGCGCTTTGAGGCCTCTGCCGCCAAAGGAATTATCATTGCATAAAAACTAGATGGAAGCGTTCTCAGAAACTTCCTTGTGATGAGTGCATTCAACTCGCAGAGTGGAACCTTCCTTTCGATAGACCAGTTTTGAAACACTGTTTTTGTAGAATCCGCAAGTGGCTATTTGGAGCTCTTTGAGGCTTATGCTGGAAAAGGAAATATCTTCGTCTACAAACTAGACAGAAGCATTCTCAGAAACTTCTTTGTCATGTGGGGATTGAACTCACAGAGTTGAACATTCCTTTACATAGAGCAGTTTTGCAACACCCTTTCGGTGGAAAGTGAAAGTGCTTATCTGGTGCGATGGCGGCATCTAGTGGATAAGGAAATACATTCAGATGAAAACAAGATACATCCATTCTCAGAAACTTCTTTGTGATGACTGCATTCTACTCACAGAGTTGAACCTTCCTTTTGATAGAGCAGTTTTGAAACACTCTTTTTGTGGAATCTGCAAGTGGCTATTTGGAGCGCTTTGAGGCCTATGCTGGAAAAGGAAATCTCTTCACATAAAACCTAGACAGAAGTATTCCCAGAAAGTTTTTCTGATGTGCGCATTCAACTCACCGAGTTGAACCTTCCTTTAGATAGAGCAGTTTGGAAACACTCTGTCTGTAGTACCTGCGAGTGGATATTTGGAGTGCTTTGAGTGCTACACTGTAAAAGCAAATATCTTCACTTGGAATCTAGACAGAAGAATTCTCAGAGACTTCCCTGTGCTCTCTGCATTCCACTCACAGAGTTGAACCTTCCTTTTGATAGAACAGTTTTGAAACACTCTTGTGGTAGAATCTGCAAGTCGATATTTGGAAGGTTTGGAGGCCTATCCTGGGAAAGGAAATATCTTCCCATCAAAACTAGACAGAAGCATTCTCAGAAACTTCTTAGTGATGTGCGCATTCAAGTCACAGAGTTGAAGCTTCCTTTTGATATAGCAGTTTTGAACCACTCTTTTAGTAGAATCTGCAGGTGGATGTTTGGAGAGCTAAGAGGCCAACACTGGAAAAGGAAATCTCTTCACGTAAAAACTAGACGGAAGCATTCTCAGAAACTTCAATGGGCTTTACGCATTCAACTCACAGAGTGCAATGTTGCTTTTGAGAGCGCAGTTTTAAAACACTGTTTTTGTAGAATTTGCTAGAGGATGTTTGGAGCGATGTGAGGCCTTTGCTGGAAAAGGAAATATCTTCACATAAAACCTGGACAGAAGCATTCTCAGAAACTCCTTTGTGATGAGTGCATTCAAATCACACACTTGAACCTTCCTTTGGAAAGAGCAGTTTTGAAACACTCTTTCTGAAGAATCTGCAAGTGGATATTTGGAGCGATTTGAGGCCTATGCTGGAAATGAAATATCTTCACCTAAAAACTAGACGGAAGCATTCTCAGAAACTCCTTTGTGATGAGTGCATTCAACTCACAGAGTTGAAGCTTCCTTTTGATAGAGCAGTTTTGAAACACTCTTTTAGCAGCATCTGCAGGTGGATATTTGGAGCGCTTTGAGGCCAAGGCTGGAAAACGAAATATCATCACATAAAAACTCGACAGAAGCATTCTCTGAAACTCCTTTGTGATGAGTGCATTCAACTCACAGACTCGAACGTTTCTTTTGATAGAACAGTTTAGAAACACTCCTTTTGTAGAATCTGCAAGTGTTTATTTGGAGCGCTTGGAGGCCTATGTTGGAAAAGGACATATCTTCACATCAAAAGTAGACAGACGCATTCTCAGAAACTTCTTTGTGATGAGTGCATTGAACTCACGGAGTTGAACCTACCTATTGATAGAGAAGTTTGGAAACACCCTTTTTGTAGAATCTGCAAGTGAATATTTGGCGCGATTTGAGGCCTATGCAGGAAACGGAAATATCTTCACATGAAAACTAGACAGATGAATTCTCAGAAACGTCTTTGTGATGAGTGCATTCAACTCACAGACTTGAAGCTTCCTTTTGAAAGAGCAGTTTCGAAACACTCTTTTTGTAGAATCTGCAAGTGGATATTTGGAGCGCTTTGAGGGCTATGCTGGAAAAGTTAATACCTTCACCTAGAAACTAGACAGACGCAAACCCAGAAACTTCTTTGTGACGTGTGCATTGAACTCACAGAGTTGAACCTTTCTTTTGATACAGAAGTTTTGAAACACTCTTTTCGTAGAATCTTCAAGTGGATGGATGGAGTGATTTGAGGCCTATGCTGGAAAAGGAAATACCTTCACGTAGAAACGAGACAAAAGCATTCTCAGAAAGTTCCCTGTGCTTTGTGCATTCAACTCACAGAGTTGAACATTCCCTTTGATAGAGCAGTTTTGAAACACTCTTTTTGTAGAATCTGCAAGTGGATATTTGGAGCGCTTTGAGGCCTCTGCCGCCAAAGGAATTATCATTGCATAAAAACTAGATGGAAGCGTTCTCAGAAACTTCCTTGTGATGAGTGCATTCAACTCGCAGAGTGGAACCTTCCTTTCGATAGACCAGTTTTGAAACACTGTTTTTGTAGAATCCGCAAGTGGCTATTTGGAGCTCTTTGAGGCTTATGCTGGAAAAGGAAATATCTTCGTCTACAAACTAGACAGAAGCATTCTCAGAAACTTCTTTGTCATGTGGGGATTGAACTCACAGAGTTGAACATTCCTTTACATAGAGCAGTTTTGCAACACCCTTTCGGTGGAAAGTGAAAGTGCTTATCTGGTGCGATGGCGGCATCTAGTGGATAAGGAAATACATTCAGATGAAAACAAGATACATCCATTCTCAGAAACTTCTTTGTGATGACTGCATTCTACTCACAGAGTTGAACCTTCCTTTTGATAGAGCAGTTTTGAAACACTCTTTTTGTGGAATCTGCAAGTGGCTATTTGGAGCGCTTTGAGGCCTATGCTGGAAAAGGAAATCTCTTCACATAAAACCTAGACAGAAGTATTCCCAGAAAGTTTTTCTGATGTGCGCATTCAACTCACCGAGTTGAACCTTCCTTTAGATAGAGCAGTTTGGAAACACTCTGTCTGTAGTACCTGCGAGTGGATATTTGGAGTGCTTTGAGTGCTACACTGTAAAAGCAAATATCTTCACTTGGAATCTAGACAGAAGAATTCTCAGAGACTTCCCTGTGCTCTCTGCATTCCACTCACAGAGTTGAACCTTCCTTTTGATAGAACAGTTTTGAAACACTCTTGTGGTAGAATCTGCAAGTCGATATTTGGAAGGTTTGGAGGCCTATCCTGGGAAAGGAAATATCTTCCCATCAAAACTAGACAGAAGCATTCTCAGAAACTTCTTAGTGATGTGCGCATTCAAGTCACAGAGTTGAAGCTTCCTTTTGATATAGCAGTTTTGAACCACTCTTTTAGTAGAATCTGCAGGTGGATGTTTGGAGAGCTAAGAGGCCAACACTGGAAAAGGAAATCTCTTCACGTAAAAACTAGACGGAAGCATTCTCAGAAACTTCAATGGGCTTTACGCATTCAACTCACAGAGTGCAATGTTGCTTTTGAGAGCGCAGTTTTAAAACACTGTTTTTGTAGAATTTGCTAGAGGATGTTTGGAGCGATGTGAGGCCTTTGCTGGAAAAGGAAATATCTTCACATAAAACCTGGACAGAAGCATTCTCAGAAACTCCTTTGTGATGAGTGCATTCAAATCACACACTTGAACCTTCCTTTGGAAAGAGCAGTTTTGAAACACTCTTTCTGAAGAATCTGCAAGTGGATATTTGGAGCGATTTGAGGCCTATGCTGGAAATGAAATATCTTCACCTAAAAACTAGACGGAAGCATTCTCAGAAACTCCTTTGTGATGAGTGCATTCAACTCACAGAGTTGAAGCTTCCTTTTGATAGAGCAGTTTTGAAACACTCTTTTAGCAGCATCTGCAGGTGGATATTTGGAGCGCTTTGAGGCCAAGGCTGGAAAACGAAATATCATCACATAAAAACTCGACAGAAGCATTCTCTGAAACTCCTTTGTGATGAGTGCATTCAACTCACAGACTCGAACGTTTCTTTTGATAGAACAGTTTAGAAACACTCCTTTTGTAGAATCTGCAAGTGTTTATTTGGAGCGCTTGGAGGCCTATGTTGGAAAAGGACATATCTTCACATCAAAAGTAGACAGACGCATTCTCAGAAACTTCTTTGTGATGAGTGCATTGAACTCACGGAGTTGAACCTACCTATTGATAGAGAAGTTTGGAAACACCCTTTTTGTAGAATCTGCAAGTGAATATTTGGCGCGATTTGAGGCCTATGCAGGAAACGGAAATATCTTCACATGAAAACTAGACAGATGAATTCTCAGAAACGTCTTTGTGATGAGTGCATTCAACTCACAGACTTGAAGCTTCCTTTTGAAAGAGCAGTTTCGAAACACTCTTTTTGTAGAATCTGCAAGTGGATATTTGGAGCGCTTTGAGGGCTATGCTGGAAAAGTTAATACCTTCACCTAGAAACTAGACAGACGCAAACCCAGAAACTTCTTTGTGACGTGTGCATTGAACTCACAGAGTTGAACCTTTCTTTTGATACAGAAGTTTTGAAACACTCTTTTCGTAGAATCTTCAAGTGGATGGATGGAGTGATTTGAGGCCTATGCTGGAAAAGGAAATACCTTCACGTAGAAACGAGACAAAAGCATTCTCAGAAAGTTCCCTGTGCTTTGTGCATTCAACTCACAGAGTTGAACATTCCCTTTGATAGAGCAGTTTTGAAACACTCTTTTTGTAGAATCTGCAAGTGGATATTTGGAGCGCTTTGAGGCCTCTGCCGCCAAAGGAATTATCATTGCATAAAAACTAGATGGAAGCGTTCTCAGAAACTTCCTTGTGATGAGTGCATTCAACTCGCAGAGTGGAACCTTCCTTTCGATAGACCAGTTTTGAAACACTGTTTTTGTAGAATCCGCAAGTGGCTATTTGGAGCTCTTTGAGGCTTATGCTGGAAAAGGAAATATCTTCGTCTACAAACTAGACAGAAGCATTCTCAGAAACTTCTTTGTCATGTGGGGATTGAACTCACAGAGTTGAACATTCCTTTACATAGAGCAGTTTTGCAACACCCTTTCGGTGGAAAGTGAAAGTGCTTATCTGGTGCGATGGCGGCATCTAGTGGATAAGGAAATACATTCAGATGAAAACAAGATACATCCATTCTCAGAAACTTCTTTGTGATGACTGCATTCTACTCACAGAGTTGAACCTTCCTTTTGATAGAGCAGTTTTGAAACACTCTTTTTGTGGAATCTGCAAGTGGCTATTTGGAGCGCTTTGAGGCCTATGCTGGAAAAGGAAATCTCTTCACATAAAACCTAGACAGAAGTATTCCCAGAAAGTTTTTCTGATGTGCGCATTCAACTCACCGAGTTGAACCTTCCTTTAGATAGAGCAGTTTGGAAACACTCTGTCTGTAGTACCTGCGAGTGGATATTTGGAGTGCTTTGAGTGCTACACTGTAAAAGCAAATATCTTCACTTGGAATCTAGACAGAAGAATTCTCAGAGACTTCCCTGTGCTCTCTGCATTCCACTCACAGAGTTGAACCTTCCTTTTGATAGAACAGTTTTGAAACACTCTTGTGGTAGAATCTGCAAGTCGATATTTGGAAGGTTTGGAGGCCTATCCTGGGAAAGGAAATATCTTCCCATCAAAACTAGACAGAAGCATTCTCAGAAACTTCTTAGTGATGTGCGCATTCAAGTCACAGAGTTGAAGCTTCCTTTTGATATAGCAGTTTTGAACCACTCTTTTAGTAGAATCTGCAGGTGGATGTTTGGAGAGCTAAGAGGCCAACACTGGAAAAGGAAATCTCTTCACGTAAAAACTAGACGGAAGCATTCTCAGAAACTTCAATGGGCTTTACGCATTCAACTCACAGAGTGCAATGTTGCTTTTGAGAGCGCAGTTTTAAAACACTGTTTTTGTAGAATTTGCTAGAGGATGTTTGGAGCGATGTGAGGCCTTTGCTGGAAAAGGAAATATCTTCACATAAAACCTGGACAGAAGCATTCTCAGAAACTCCTTTGTGATGAGTGCATTCAAATCACACACTTGAACCTTCCTTTGGAAAGAGCAGTTTTGAAACACTCTTTCTGAAGAATCTGCAAGTGGATATTTGGAGCGATTTGAGGCCTATGCTGGAAATGAAATATCTTCACCTAAAAACTAGACGGAAGCATTCTCAGAAACTCCTTTGTGATGAGTGCATTCAACTCACAGAGTTGAAGCTTCCTTTTGATAGAGCAGTTTTGAAACACTCTTTTAGCAGCATCTGCAGGTGGATATTTGGAGCGCTTTGAGGCCAAGGCTGGAAAACGAAATATCATCACATAAAAACTCGACAGAAGCATTCTCTGAAACTCCTTTGTGATGAGTGCATTCAACTCACAGACTCGAACGTTTCTTTTGATAGAACAGTTTAGAAACACTCCTTTTGTAGAATCTGCAAGTGTTTATTTGGAGCGCTTGGAGGCCTATGTTGGAAAAGGACATATCTTCACATCAAAAGTAGACAGACGCATTCTCAGAAACTTCTTTGTGATGAGTGCATTGAACTCACGGAGTTGAACCTACCTATTGATAGAGAAGTTTGGAAACACCCTTTTTGTAGAATCTGCAAGTGAATATTTGGCGCGATTTGAGGCCTATGCAGGAAACGGAAATATCTTCACATGAAAACTAGACAGATGAATTCTCAGAAACGTCTTTGTGATGAGTGCATTCAACTCACAGACTTGAAGCTTCCTTTTGAAAGAGCAGTTTCGAAACACTCTTTTTGTAGAATCTGCAAGTGGATATTTGGAGCGCTTTGAGGGCTATGCTGGAAAAGTTAATACCTTCACCTAGAAACTAGACAGACGCAAACCCAGAAACTTCTTTGTGACGTGTGCATTGAACTCACAGAGTTGAACCTTTCTTTTGATACAGAAGTTTTGAAACACTCTTTTCGTAGAATCTTCAAGTGGATGGATGGAGTGATTTGAGGCCTATGCTGGAAAAGGAAATACCTTCACGTAGAAACGAGACAAAAGCATTCTCAGAAAGTTCCCTGTGCTTTGTGCATTCAACTCACAGAGTTGAACATTCCCTTTGATAGAGCAGTTTTGAAACACTCTTTTTGTAGAATCTGCAAGTGGATATTTGGAGCGCTTTGAGGCCTCTGCCGCCAAAGGAATTATCATTGCATAAAAACTAGATGGAAGCGTTCTCAGAAACTTCCTTGTGATGAGTGCATTCAACTCGCAGAGTGGAACCTTCCTTTCGATAGACCAGTTTTGAAACACTGTTTTTGTAGAATCCGCAAGTGGCTATTTGGAGCTCTTTGAGGCTTATGCTGGAAAAGGAAATATCTTCGTCTACAAACTAGACAGAAGCATTCTCAGAAACTTCTTTGTCATGTGGGGATTGAACTCACAGAGTTGAACATTCCTTTACATAGAGCAGTTTTGCAACACCCTTTCGGTGGAAAGTGAAAGTGCTTATCTGGTGCGATGGCGGCATCTAGTGGATAAGGAAATACATTCAGATGAAAACAAGATACATCCATTCTCAGAAACTTCTTTGTGATGACTGCATTCTACTCACAGAGTTGAACCTTCCTTTTGATAGAGCAGTTTTGAAACACTCTTTTTGTGGAATCTGCAAGTGGCTATTTGGAGCGCTTTGAGGCCTATGCTGGAAAAGGAAATCTCTTCACATAAAACCTAGACAGAAGTATTCCCAGAAAGTTTTTCTGATGTGCGCATTCAACTCACCGAGTTGAACCTTCCTTTAGATAGAGCAGTTTGGAAACACTCTGTCTGTAGTACCTGCGAGTGGATATTTGGAGTGCTTTGAGTGCTACACTGTAAAAGCAAATATCTTCACTTGGAATCTAGACAGAAGAATTCTCAGAGACTTCCCTGTGCTCTCTGCATTCCACTCACAGAGTTGAACCTTCCTTTTGATAGAACAGTTTTGAAACACTCTTGTGGTAGAATCTGCAAGTCGATATTTGGAAGGTTTGGAGGCCTATCCTGGGAAAGGAAATATCTTCCCATCAAAACTAGACAGAAGCATTCTCAGAAACTTCTTAGTGATGTGCGCATTCAAGTCACAGAGTTGAAGCTTCCTTTTGATATAGCAGTTTTGAACCACTCTTTTAGTAGAATCTGCAGGTGGATGTTTGGAGAGCTAAGAGGCCAACACTGGAAAAGGAAATCTCTTCACGTAAAAACTAGACGGAAGCATTCTCAGAAACTTCAATGGGCTTTACGCATTCAACTCACAGAGTGCAATGTTGCTTTTGAGAGCGCAGTTTTAAAACACTGTTTTTGTAGAATTTGCTAGAGGATGTTTGGAGCGATGTGAGGCCTTTGCTGGAAAAGGAAATATCTTCACATAAAACCTGGACAGAAGCATTCTCAGAAACTCCTTTGTGATGAGTGCATTCAAATCACACACTTGAACCTTCCTTTGGAAAGAGCAGTTTTGAAACACTCTTTCTGAAGAATCTGCAAGTGGATATTTGGAGCGATTTGAGGCCTATGCTGGAAATGAAATATCTTCACCTAAAAACTAGACGGAAGCATTCTCAGAAACTCCTTTGTGATGAGTGCATTCAACTCACAGAGTTGAAGCTTCCTTTTGATAGAGCAGTTTTGAAACACTCTTTTAGCAGCATCTGCAGGTGGATATTTGGAGCGCTTTGAGGCCAAGGCTGGAAAACGAAATATCATCACATAAAAACTCGACAGAAGCATTCTCTGAAACTCCTTTGTGATGAGTGCATTCAACTCACAGACTCGAACGTTTCTTTTGATAGAACAGTTTAGAAACACTCCTTTTGTAGAATCTGCAAGTGTTTATTTGGAGCGCTTGGAGGCCTATGTTGGAAAAGGACATATCTTCACATCAAAAGTAGACAGACGCATTCTCAGAAACTTCTTTGTGATGAGTGCATTGAACTCACGGAGTTGAACCTACCTATTGATAGAGAAGTTTGGAAACACCCTTTTTGTAGAATCTGCAAGTGAATATTTGGCGCGATTTGAGGCCTATGCAGGAAACGGAAATATCTTCACATGAAAACTAGACAGATGAATTCTCAGAAACGTCTTTGTGATGAGTGCATTCAACTCACAGACTTGAAGCTTCCTTTTGAAAGAGCAGTTTCGAAACACTCTTTTTGTAGAATCTGCAAGTGGATATTTGGAGCGCTTTGAGGGCTATGCTGGAAAAGTTAATACCTTCACCTAGAAACTAGACAGACGCAAACCCAGAAACTTCTTTGTGACGTGTGCATTGAACTCACAGAGTTGAACCTTTCTTTTGATACAGAAGTTTTGAAACACTCTTTTCGTAGAATCTTCAAGTGGATGGATGGAGTGATTTGAGGCCTATGCTGGAAAAGGAAATACCTTCACGTAGAAACGAGACAAAAGCATTCTCAGAAAGTTCCCTGTGCTTTGTGCATTCAACTCACAGAGTTGAACATTCCCTTTGATAGAGCAGTTTTGAAACACTCTTTTTGTAGAATCTGCAAGTGGATATTTGGAGCGCTTTGAGGCCTCTGCCGCCAAAGGAATTATCATTGCATAAAAACTAGATGGAAGCGTTCTCAGAAACTTCCTTGTGATGAGTGCATTCAACTCGCAGAGTGGAACCTTCCTTTCGATAGACCAGTTTTGAAACACTGTTTTTGTAGAATCCGCAAGTGGCTATTTGGAGCTCTTTGAGGCTTATGCTGGAAAAGGAAATATCTTCGTCTACAAACTAGACAGAAGCATTCTCAGAAACTTCTTTGTCATGTGGGGATTGAACTCACAGAGTTGAACATTCCTTTACATAGAGCAGTTTTGCAACACCCTTTCGGTGGAAAGTGAAAGTGCTTATCTGGTGCGATGGCGGCATCTAGTGGATAAGGAAATACATTCAGATGAAAACAAGATACATCCATTCTCAGAAACTTCTTTGTGATGACTGCATTCTACTCACAGAGTTGAACCTTCCTTTTGATAGAGCAGTTTTGAAACACTCTTTTTGTGGAATCTGCAAGTGGCTATTTGGAGCGCTTTGAGGCCTATGCTGGAAAAGGAAATCTCTTCACATAAAACCTAGACAGAAGTATTCCCAGAAAGTTTTTCTGATGTGCGCATTCAACTCACCGAGTTGAACCTTCCTTTAGATAGAGCAGTTTGGAAACACTCTGTCTGTAGTACCTGCGAGTGGATATTTGGAGTGCTTTGAGTGCTACACTGTAAAAGCAAATATCTTCACTTGGAATCTAGACAGAAGAATTCTCAGAGACTTCCCTGTGCTCTCTGCATTCCACTCACAGAGTTGAACCTTCCTTTTGATAGAACAGTTTTGAAACACTCTTGTGGTAGAATCTGCAAGTCGATATTTGGAAGGTTTGGAGGCCTATCCTGGGAAAGGAAATATCTTCCCATCAAAACTAGACAGAAGCATTCTCAGAAACTTCTTAGTGATGTGCGCATTCAAGTCACAGAGTTGAAGCTTCCTTTTGATATAGCAGTTTTGAACCACTCTTTTAGTAGAATCTGCAGGTGGATGTTTGGAGAGCTAAGAGGCCAACACTGGAAAAGGAAATCTCTTCACGTAAAAACTAGACGGAAGCATTCTCAGAAACTTCAATGGGCTTTACGCATTCAACTCACAGAGTGCAATGTTGCTTTTGAGAGCGCAGTTTTAAAACACTGTTTTTGTAGAATTTGCTAGAGGATGTTTGGAGCGATGTGAGGCCTTTGCTGGAAAAGGAAATATCTTCACATAAAACCTGGACAGAAGCATTCTCAGAAACTCCTTTGTGATGAGTGCATTCAAATCACACACTTGAACCTTCCTTTGGAAAGAGCAGTTTTGAAACACTCTTTCTGAAGAATCTGCAAGTGGATATTTGGAGCGATTTGAGGCCTATGCTGGAAATGAAATATCTTCACCTAAAAACTAGACGGAAGCATTCTCAGAAACTCCTTTGTGATGAGTGCATTCAACTCACAGAGTTGAAGCTTCCTTTTGATAGAGCAGTTTTGAAACACTCTTTTAGCAGCATCTGCAGGTGGATATTTGGAGCGCTTTGAGGCCAAGGCTGGAAAACGAAATATCATCACATAAAAACTCGACAGAAGCATTCTCTGAAACTCCTTTGTGATGAGTGCATTCAACTCACAGACTCGAACGTTTCTTTTGATAGAACAGTTTAGAAACACTCCTTTTGTAGAATCTGCAAGTGTTTATTTGGAGCGCTTGGAGGCCTATGTTGGAAAAGGACATATCTTCACATCAAAAGTAGACAGACGCATTCTCAGAAACTTCTTTGTGATGAGTGCATTGAACTCACGGAGTTGAACCTACCTATTGATAGAGAAGTTTGGAAACACCCTTTTTGTAGAATCTGCAAGTGAATATTTGGCGCGATTTGAGGCCTATGCAGGAAACGGAAATATCTTCACATGAAAACTAGACAGATGAATTCTCAGAAACGTCTTTGTGATGAGTGCATTCAACTCACAGACTTGAAGCTTCCTTTTGAAAGAGCAGTTTCGAAACACTCTTTTTGTAGAATCTGCAAGTGGATATTTGGAGCGCTTTGAGGGCTATGCTGGAAAAGTTAATACCTTCACCTAGAAACTAGACAGACGCAAACCCAGAAACTTCTTTGTGACGTGTGCATTGAACTCACAGAGTTGAACCTTTCTTTTGATACAGAAGTTTTGAAACACTCTTTTCGTAGAATCTTCAAGTGGATGGATGGAGTGATTTGAGGCCTATGCTGGAAAAGGAAATACCTTCACGTAGAAACGAGACAAAAGCATTCTCAGAAAGTTCCCTGTGCTTTGTGCATTCAACTCACAGAGTTGAACATTCCCTTTGATAGAGCAGTTTTGAAACACTCTTTTTGTAGAATCTGCAAGTGGATATTTGGAGCGCTTTGAGGCCTCTGCCGCCAAAGGAATTATCATTGCATAAAAACTAGATGGAAGCGTTCTCAGAAACTTCCTTGTGATGAGTGCATTCAACTCGCAGAGTGGAACCTTCCTTTCGATAGACCAGTTTTGAAACACTGTTTTTGTAGAATCCGCAAGTGGCTATTTGGAGCTCTTTGAGGCTTATGCTGGAAAAGGAAATATCTTCGTCTACAAACTAGACAGAAGCATTCTCAGAAACTTCTTTGTCATGTGGGGATTGAACTCACAGAGTTGAACATTCCTTTACATAGAGCAGTTTTGCAACACCCTTTCGGTGGAAAGTGAAAGTGCTTATCTGGTGCGATGGCGGCATCTAGTGGATAAGGAAATACATTCAGATGAAAACAAGATACATCCATTCTCAGAAACTTCTTTGTGATGACTGCATTCTACTCACAGAGTTGAACCTTCCTTTTGATAGAGCAGTTTTGAAACACTCTTTTTGTGGAATCTGCAAGTGGCTATTTGGAGCGCTTTGAGGCCTATGCTGGAAAAGGAAATCTCTTCACATAAAACCTAGACAGAAGTATTCCCAGAAAGTTTTTCTGATGTGCGCATTCAACTCACCGAGTTGAACCTTCCTTTAGATAGAGCAGTTTGGAAACACTCTGTCTGTAGTACCTGCGAGTGGATATTTGGAGTGCTTTGAGTGCTACACTGTAAAAGCAAATATCTTCACTTGGAATCTAGACAGAAGAATTCTCAGAGACTTCCCTGTGCTCTCTGCATTCCACTCACAGAGTTGAACCTTCCTTTTGATAGAACAGTTTTGAAACACTCTTGTGGTAGAATCTGCAAGTCGATATTTGGAAGGTTTGGAGGCCTATCCTGGGAAAGGAAATATCTTCCCATCAAAACTAGACAGAAGCATTCTCAGAAACTTCTTAGTGATGTGCGCATTCAAGTCACAGAGTTGAAGCTTCCTTTTGATATAGCAGTTTTGAACCACTCTTTTAGTAGAATCTGCAGGTGGATGTTTGGAGAGCTAAGAGGCCAACACTGGAAAAGGAAATCTCTTCACGTAAAAACTAGACGGAAGCATTCTCAGAAACTTCAATGGGCTTTACGCATTCAACTCACAGAGTGCAATGTTGCTTTTGAGAGCGCAGTTTTAAAACACTGTTTTTGTAGAATTTGCTAGAGGATGTTTGGAGCGATGTGAGGCCTTTGCTGGAAAAGGAAATATCTTCACATAAAACCTGGACAGAAGCATTCTCAGAAACTCCTTTGTGATGAGTGCATTCAAATCACACACTTGAACCTTCCTTTGGAAAGAGCAGTTTTGAAACACTCTTTCTGAAGAATCTGCAAGTGGATATTTGGAGCGATTTGAGGCCTATGCTGGAAATGAAATATCTTCACCTAAAAACTAGACGGAAGCATTCTCAGAAACTCCTTTGTGATGAGTGCATTCAACTCACAGAGTTGAAGCTTCCTTTTGATAGAGCAGTTTTGAAACACTCTTTTAGCAGCATCTGCAGGTGGATATTTGGAGCGCTTTGAGGCCAAGGCTGGAAAACGAAATATCATCACATAAAAACTCGACAGAAGCATTCTCTGAAACTCCTTTGTGATGAGTGCATTCAACTCACAGACTCGAACGTTTCTTTTGATAGAACAGTTTAGAAACACTCCTTTTGTAGAATCTGCAAGTGTTTATTTGGAGCGCTTGGAGGCCTATGTTGGAAAAGGACATATCTTCACATCAAAAGTAGACAGACGCATTCTCAGAAACTTCTTTGTGATGAGTGCATTGAACTCACGGAGTTGAACCTACCTATTGATAGAGAAGTTTGGAAACACCCTTTTTGTAGAATCTGCAAGTGAATATTTGGCGCGATTTGAGGCCTATGCAGGAAACGGAAATATCTTCACATGAAAACTAGACAGATGAATTCTCAGAAACGTCTTTGTGATGAGTGCATTCAACTCACAGACTTGAAGCTTCCTTTTGAAAGAGCAGTTTCGAAACACTCTTTTTGTAGAATCTGCAAGTGGATATTTGGAGCGCTTTGAGGGCTATGCTGGAAAAGTTAATACCTTCACCTAGAAACTAGACAGACGCAAACCCAGAAACTTCTTTGTGACGTGTGCATTGAACTCACAGAGTTGAACCTTTCTTTTGATACAGAAGTTTTGAAACACTCTTTTCGTAGAATCTTCAAGTGGATGGATGGAGTGATTTGAGGCCTATGCTGGAAAAGGAAATACCTTCACGTAGAAACGAGACAAAAGCATTCTCAGAAAGTTCCCTGTGCTTTGTGCATTCAACTCACAGAGTTGAACATTCCCTTTGATAGAGCAGTTTTGAAACACTCTTTTTGTAGAATCTGCAAGTGGATATTTGGAGCGCTTTGAGGCCTCTGCCGCCAAAGGAATTATCATTGCATAAAAACTAGATGGAAGCGTTCTCAGAAACTTCCTTGTGATGAGTGCATTCAACTCGCAGAGTGGAACCTTCCTTTCGATAGACCAGTTTTGAAACACTGTTTTTGTAGAATCCGCAAGTGGCTATTTGGAGCTCTTTGAGGCTTATGCTGGAAAAGGAAATATCTTCGTCTACAAACTAGACAGAAGCATTCTCAGAAACTTCTTTGTCATGTGGGGATTGAACTCACAGAGTTGAACATTCCTTTACATAGAGCAGTTTTGCAACACCCTTTCGGTGGAAAGTGAAAGTGCTTATCTGGTGCGATGGCGGCATCTAGTGGATAAGGAAATACATTCAGATGAAAACAAGATACATCCATTCTCAGAAACTTCTTTGTGATGACTGCATTCTACTCACAGAGTTGAACCTTCCTTTTGATAGAGCAGTTTTGAAACACTCTTTTTGTGGAATCTGCAAGTGGCTATTTGGAGCGCTTTGAGGCCTATGCTGGAAAAGGAAATCTCTTCACATAAAACCTAGACAGAAGTATTCCCAGAAAGTTTTTCTGATGTGCGCATTCAACTCACCGAGTTGAACCTTCCTTTAGATAGAGCAGTTTGGAAACACTCTGTCTGTAGTACCTGCGAGTGGATATTTGGAGTGCTTTGAGTGCTACACTGTAAAAGCAAATATCTTCACTTGGAATCTAGACAGAAGAATTCTCAGAGACTTCCCTGTGCTCTCTGCATTCCACTCACAGAGTTGAACCTTCCTTTTGATAGAACAGTTTTGAAACACTCTTGTGGTAGAATCTGCAAGTCGATATTTGGAAGGTTTGGAGGCCTATCCTGGGAAAGGAAATATCTTCCCATCAAAACTAGACAGAAGCATTCTCAGAAACTTCTTAGTGATGTGCGCATTCAAGTCACAGAGTTGAAGCTTCCTTTTGATATAGCAGTTTTGAACCACTCTTTTAGTAGAATCTGCAGGTGGATGTTTGGAGAGCTAAGAGGCCAACACTGGAAAAGGAAATCTCTTCACGTAAAAACTAGACGGAAGCATTCTCAGAAACTTCAATGGGCTTTACGCATTCAACTCACAGAGTGCAATGTTGCTTTTGAGAGCGCAGTTTTAAAACACTGTTTTTGTAGAATTTGCTAGAGGATGTTTGGAGCGATGTGAGGCCTTTGCTGGAAAAGGAAATATCTTCACATAAAACCTGGACAGAAGCATTCTCAGAAACTCCTTTGTGATGAGTGCATTCAAATCACACACTTGAACCTTCCTTTGGAAAGAGCAGTTTTGAAACACTCTTTCTGAAGAATCTGCAAGTGGATATTTGGAGCGATTTGAGGCCTATGCTGGAAATGAAATATCTTCACCTAAAAACTAGACGGAAGCATTCTCAGAAACTCCTTTGTGATGAGTGCATTCAACTCACAGAGTTGAAGCTTCCTTTTGATAGAGCAGTTTTGAAACACTCTTTTAGCAGCATCTGCAGGTGGATATTTGGAGCGCTTTGAGGCCAAGGCTGGAAAACGAAATATCATCACATAAAAACTCGACAGAAGCATTCTCTGAAACTCCTTTGTGATGAGTGCATTCAACTCACAGACTCGAACGTTTCTTTTGATAGAACAGTTTAGAAACACTCCTTTTGTAGAATCTGCAAGTGTTTATTTGGAGCGCTTGGAGGCCTATGTTGGAAAAGGACATATCTTCACATCAAAAGTAGACAGACGCATTCTCAGAAACTTCTTTGTGATGAGTGCATTGAACTCACGGAGTTGAACCTACCTATTGATAGAGAAGTTTGGAAACACCCTTTTTGTAGAATCTGCAAGTGAATATTTGGCGCGATTTGAGGCCTATGCAGGAAACGGAAATATCTTCACATGAAAACTAGACAGATGAATTCTCAGAAACGTCTTTGTGATGAGTGCATTCAACTCACAGACTTGAAGCTTCCTTTTGAAAGAGCAGTTTCGAAACACTCTTTTTGTAGAATCTGCAAGTGGATATTTGGAGCGCTTTGAGGGCTATGCTGGAAAAGTTAATACCTTCACCTAGAAACTAGACAGACGCAAACCCAGAAACTTCTTTGTGACGTGTGCATTGAACTCACAGAGTTGAACCTTTCTTTTGATACAGAAGTTTTGAAACACTCTTTTCGTAGAATCTTCAAGTGGATGGATGGAGTGATTTGAGGCCTATGCTGGAAAAGGAAATACCTTCACGTAGAAACGAGACAAAAGCATTCTCAGAAAGTTCCCTGTGCTTTGTGCATTCAACTCACAGAGTTGAACATTCCCTTTGATAGAGCAGTTTTGAAACACTCTTTTTGTAGAATCTGCAAGTGGATATTTGGAGCGCTTTGAGGCCTCTGCCGCCAAAGGAATTATCATTGCATAAAAACTAGATGGAAGCGTTCTCAGAAACTTCCTTGTGATGAGTGCATTCAACTCGCAGAGTGGAACCTTCCTTTCGATAGACCAGTTTTGAAACACTGTTTTTGTAGAATCCGCAAGTGGCTATTTGGAGCTCTTTGAGGCTTATGCTGGAAAAGGAAATATCTTCGTCTACAAACTAGACAGAAGCATTCTCAGAAACTTCTTTGTCATGTGGGGATTGAACTCACAGAGTTGAACATTCCTTTACATAGAGCAGTTTTGCAACACCCTTTCGGTGGAAAGTGAAAGTGCTTATCTGGTGCGATGGCGGCATCTAGTGGATAAGGAAATACATTCAGATGAAAACAAGATACATCCATTCTCAGAAACTTCTTTGTGATGACTGCATTCTACTCACAGAGTTGAACCTTCCTTTTGATAGAGCAGTTTTGAAACACTCTTTTTGTGGAATCTGCAAGTGGCTATTTGGAGCGCTTTGAGGCCTATGCTGGAAAAGGAAATCTCTTCACATAAAACCTAGACAGAAGTATTCCCAGAAAGTTTTTCTGATGTGCGCATTCAACTCACCGAGTTGAACCTTCCTTTAGATAGAGCAGTTTGGAAACACTCTGTCTGTAGTACCTGCGAGTGGATATTTGGAGTGCTTTGAGTGCTACACTGTAAAAGCAAATATCTTCACTTGGAATCTAGACAGAAGAATTCTCAGAGACTTCCCTGTGCTCTCTGCATTCCACTCACAGAGTTGAACCTTCCTTTTGATAGAACAGTTTTGAAACACTCTTGTGGTAGAATCTGCAAGTCGATATTTGGAAGGTTTGGAGGCCTATCCTGGGAAAGGAAATATCTTCCCATCAAAACTAGACAGAAGCATTCTCAGAAACTTCTTAGTGATGTGCGCATTCAAGTCACAGAGTTGAAGCTTCCTTTTGATATAGCAGTTTTGAACCACTCTTTTAGTAGAATCTGCAGGTGGATGTTTGGAGAGCTAAGAGGCCAACACTGGAAAAGGAAATCTCTTCACGTAAAAACTAGACGGAAGCATTCTCAGAAACTTCAATGGGCTTTACGCATTCAACTCACAGAGTGCAATGTTGCTTTTGAGAGCGCAGTTTTAAAACACTGTTTTTGTAGAATTTGCTAGAGGATGTTTGGAGCGATGTGAGGCCTTTGCTGGAAAAGGAAATATCTTCACATAAAACCTGGACAGAAGCATTCTCAGAAACTCCTTTGTGATGAGTGCATTCAAATCACACACTTGAACCTTCCTTTGGAAAGAGCAGTTTTGAAACACTCTTTCTGAAGAATCTGCAAGTGGATATTTGGAGCGATTTGAGGCCTATGCTGGAAATGAAATATCTTCACCTAAAAACTAGACGGAAGCATTCTCAGAAACTCCTTTGTGATGAGTGCATTCAACTCACAGAGTTGAAGCTTCCTTTTGATAGAGCAGTTTTGAAACACTCTTTTAGCAGCATCTGCAGGTGGATATTTGGAGCGCTTTGAGGCCAAGGCTGGAAAACGAAATATCATCACATAAAAACTCGACAGAAGCATTCTCTGAAACTCCTTTGTGATGAGTGCATTCAACTCACAGACTCGAACGTTTCTTTTGATAGAACAGTTTAGAAACACTCCTTTTGTAGAATCTGCAAGTGTTTATTTGGAGCGCTTGGAGGCCTATGTTGGAAAAGGACATATCTTCACATCAAAAGTAGACAGACGCATTCTCAGAAACTTCTTTGTGATGAGTGCATTGAACTCACGGAGTTGAACCTACCTATTGATAGAGAAGTTTGGAAACACCCTTTTTGTAGAATCTGCAAGTGAATATTTGGCGCGATTTGAGGCCTATGCAGGAAACGGAAATATCTTCACATGAAAACTAGACAGATGAATTCTCAGAAACGTCTTTGTGATGAGTGCATTCAACTCACAGACTTGAAGCTTCCTTTTGAAAGAGCAGTTTCGAAACACTCTTTTTGTAGAATCTGCAAGTGGATATTTGGAGCGCTTTGAGGGCTATGCTGGAAAAGTTAATACCTTCACCTAGAAACTAGACAGACGCAAACCCAGAAACTTCTTTGTGACGTGTGCATTGAACTCACAGAGTTGAACCTTTCTTTTGATACAGAAGTTTTGAAACACTCTTTTCGTAGAATCTTCAAGTGGATGGATGGAGTGATTTGAGGCCTATGCTGGAAAAGGAAATACCTTCACGTAGAAACGAGACAAAAGCATTCTCAGAAAGTTCCCTGTGCTTTGTGCATTCAACTCACAGAGTTGAACATTCCCTTTGATAGAGCAGTTTTGAAACACTCTTTTTGTAGAATCTGCAAGTGGATATTTGGAGCGCTTTGAGGCCTCTGCCGCCAAAGGAATTATCATTGCATAAAAACTAGATGGAAGCGTTCTCAGAAACTTCCTTGTGATGAGTGCATTCAACTCGCAGAGTGGAACCTTCCTTTCGATAGACCAGTTTTGAAACACTGTTTTTGTAGAATCCGCAAGTGGCTATTTGGAGCTCTTTGAGGCTTATGCTGGAAAAGGAAATATCTTCGTCTACAAACTAGACAGAAGCATTCTCAGAAACTTCTTTGTCATGTGGGGATTGAACTCACAGAGTTGAACATTCCTTTACATAGAGCAGTTTTGCAACACCCTTTCGGTGGAAAGTGAAAGTGCTTATCTGGTGCGATGGCGGCATCTAGTGGATAAGGAAATACATTCAGATGAAAACAAGATACATCCATTCTCAGAAACTTCTTTGTGATGACTGCATTCTACTCACAGAGTTGAACCTTCCTTTTGATAGAGCAGTTTTGAAACACTCTTTTTGTGGAATCTGCAAGTGGCTATTTGGAGCGCTTTGAGGCCTATGCTGGAAAAGGAAATCTCTTCACATAAAACCTAGACAGAAGTATTCCCAGAAAGTTTTTCTGATGTGCGCATTCAACTCACCGAGTTGAACCTTCCTTTAGATAGAGCAGTTTGGAAACACTCTGTCTGTAGTACCTGCGAGTGGATATTTGGAGTGCTTTGAGTGCTACACTGTAAAAGCAAATATCTTCACTTGGAATCTAGACAGAAGAATTCTCAGAGACTTCCCTGTGCTCTCTGCATTCCACTCACAGAGTTGAACCTTCCTTTTGATAGAACAGTTTTGAAACACTCTTGTGGTAGAATCTGCAAGTCGATATTTGGAAGGTTTGGAGGCCTATCCTGGGAAAGGAAATATCTTCCCATCAAAACTAGACAGAAGCATTCTCAGAAACTTCTTAGTGATGTGCGCATTCAAGTCACAGAGTTGAAGCTTCCTTTTGATATAGCAGTTTTGAACCACTCTTTTAGTAGAATCTGCAGGTGGATGTTTGGAGAGCTAAGAGGCCAACACTGGAAAAGGAAATCTCTTCACGTAAAAACTAGACGGAAGCATTCTCAGAAACTTCAATGGGCTTTACGCATTCAACTCACAGAGTGCAATGTTGCTTTTGAGAGCGCAGTTTTAAAACACTGTTTTTGTAGAATTTGCTAGAGGATGTTTGGAGCGATGTGAGGCCTTTGCTGGAAAAGGAAATATCTTCACATAAAACCTGGACAGAAGCATTCTCAGAAACTCCTTTGTGATGAGTGCATTCAAATCACACACTTGAACCTTCCTTTGGAAAGAGCAGTTTTGAAACACTCTTTCTGAAGAATCTGCAAGTGGATATTTGGAGCGATTTGAGGCCTATGCTGGAAATGAAATATCTTCACCTAAAAACTAGACGGAAGCATTCTCAGAAACTCCTTTGTGATGAGTGCATTCAACTCACAGAGTTGAAGCTTCCTTTTGATAGAGCAGTTTTGAAACACTCTTTTAGCAGCATCTGCAGGTGGATATTTGGAGCGCTTTGAGGCCAAGGCTGGAAAACGAAATATCATCACATAAAAACTCGACAGAAGCATTCTCTGAAACTCCTTTGTGATGAGTGCATTCAACTCACAGACTCGAACGTTTCTTTTGATAGAACAGTTTAGAAACACTCCTTTTGTAGAATCTGCAAGTGTTTATTTGGAGCGCTTGGAGGCCTATGTTGGAAAAGGACATATCTTCACATCAAAAGTAGACAGACGCATTCTCAGAAACTTCTTTGTGATGAGTGCATTGAACTCACGGAGTTGAACCTACCTATTGATAGAGAAGTTTGGAAACACCCTTTTTGTAGAATCTGCAAGTGAATATTTGGCGCGATTTGAGGCCTATGCAGGAAACGGAAATATCTTCACATGAAAACTAGACAGATGAATTCTCAGAAACGTCTTTGTGATGAGTGCATTCAACTCACAGACTTGAAGCTTCCTTTTGAAAGAGCAGTTTCGAAACACTCTTTTTGTAGAATCTGCAAGTGGATATTTGGAGCGCTTTGAGGGCTATGCTGGAAAAGTTAATACCTTCACCTAGAAACTAGACAGACGCAAACCCAGAAACTTCTTTGTGACGTGTGCATTGAACTCACAGAGTTGAACCTTTCTTTTGATACAGAAGTTTTGAAACACTCTTTTCGTAGAATCTTCAAGTGGATGGATGGAGTGATTTGAGGCCTATGCTGGAAAAGGAAATACCTTCACGTAGAAACGAGACAAAAGCATTCTCAGAAAGTTCCCTGTGCTTTGTGCATTCAACTCACAGAGTTGAACATTCCCTTTGATAGAGCAGTTTTGAAACACTCTTTTTGTAGAATCTGCAAGTGGATATTTGGAGCGCTTTGAGGCCTCTGCCGCCAAAGGAATTATCATTGCATAAAAACTAGATGGAAGCGTTCTCAGAAACTTCCTTGTGATGAGTGCATTCAACTCGCAGAGTGGAACCTTCCTTTCGATAGACCAGTTTTGAAACACTGTTTTTGTAGAATCCGCAAGTGGCTATTTGGAGCTCTTTGAGGCTTATGCTGGAAAAGGAAATATCTTCGTCTACAAACTAGACAGAAGCATTCTCAGAAACTTCTTTGTCATGTGGGGATTGAACTCACAGAGTTGAACATTCCTTTACATAGAGCAGTTTTGCAACACCCTTTCGGTGGAAAGTGAAAGTGCTTATCTGGTGCGATGGCGGCATCTAGTGGATAAGGAAATACATTCAGATGAAAACAAGATACATCCATTCTCAGAAACTTCTTTGTGATGACTGCATTCTACTCACAGAGTTGAACCTTCCTTTTGATAGAGCAGTTTTGAAACACTCTTTTTGTGGAATCTGCAAGTGGCTATTTGGAGCGCTTTGAGGCCTATGCTGGAAAAGGAAATCTCTTCACATAAAACCTAGACAGAAGTATTCCCAGAAAGTTTTTCTGATGTGCGCATTCAACTCACCGAGTTGAACCTTCCTTTAGATAGAGCAGTTTGGAAACACTCTGTCTGTAGTACCTGCGAGTGGATATTTGGAGTGCTTTGAGTGCTACACTGTAAAAGCAAATATCTTCACTTGGAATCTAGACAGAAGAATTCTCAGAGACTTCCCTGTGCTCTCTGCATTCCACTCACAGAGTTGAACCTTCCTTTTGATAGAACAGTTTTGAAACACTCTTGTGGTAGAATCTGCAAGTCGATATTTGGAAGGTTTGGAGGCCTATCCTGGGAAAGGAAATATCTTCCCATCAAAACTAGACAGAAGCATTCTCAGAAACTTCTTAGTGATGTGCGCATTCAAGTCACAGAGTTGAAGCTTCCTTTTGATATAGCAGTTTTGAACCACTCTTTTAGTAGAATCTGCAGGTGGATGTTTGGAGAGCTAAGAGGCCAACACTGGAAAAGGAAATCTCTTCACGTAAAAACTAGACGGAAGCATTCTCAGAAACTTCAATGGGCTTTACGCATTCAACTCACAGAGTGCAATGTTGCTTTTGAGAGCGCAGTTTTAAAACACTGTTTTTGTAGAATTTGCTAGAGGATGTTTGGAGCGATGTGAGGCCTTTGCTGGAAAAGGAAATATCTTCACATAAAACCTGGACAGAAGCATTCTCAGAAACTCCTTTGTGATGAGTGCATTCAAATCACACACTTGAACCTTCCTTTGGAAAGAGCAGTTTTGAAACACTCTTTCTGAAGAATCTGCAAGTGGATATTTGGAGCGATTTGAGGCCTATGCTGGAAATGAAATATCTTCACCTAAAAACTAGACGGAAGCATTCTCAGAAACTCCTTTGTGATGAGTGCATTCAACTCACAGAGTTGAAGCTTCCTTTTGATAGAGCAGTTTTGAAACACTCTTTTAGCAGCATCTGCAGGTGGATATTTGGAGCGCTTTGAGGCCAAGGCTGGAAAACGAAATATCATCACATAAAAACTCGACAGAAGCATTCTCTGAAACTCCTTTGTGATGAGTGCATTCAACTCACAGACTCGAACGTTTCTTTTGATAGAACAGTTTAGAAACACTCCTTTTGTAGAATCTGCAAGTGTTTATTTGGAGCGCTTGGAGGCCTATGTTGGAAAAGGACATATCTTCACATCAAAAGTAGACAGACGCATTCTCAGAAACTTCTTTGTGATGAGTGCATTGAACTCACGGAGTTGAACCTACCTATTGATAGAGAAGTTTGGAAACACCCTTTTTGTAGAATCTGCAAGTGAATATTTGGCGCGATTTGAGGCCTATGCAGGAAACGGAAATATCTTCACATGAAAACTAGACAGATGAATTCTCAGAAACGTCTTTGTGATGAGTGCATTCAACTCACAGACTTGAAGCTTCCTTTTGAAAGAGCAGTTTCGAAACACTCTTTTTGTAGAATCTGCAAGTGGATATTTGGAGCGCTTTGAGGGCTATGCTGGAAAAGTTAATACCTTCACCTAGAAACTAGACAGACGCAAACCCAGAAACTTCTTTGTGACGTGTGCATTGAACTCACAGAGTTGAACCTTTCTTTTGATACAGAAGTTTTGAAACACTCTTTTCGTAGAATCTTCAAGTGGATGGATGGAGTGATTTGAGGCCTATGCTGGAAAAGGAAATACCTTCACGTAGAAACGAGACAAAAGCATTCTCAGAAAGTTCCCTGTGCTTTGTGCATTCAACTCACAGAGTTGAACATTCCCTTTGATAGAGCAGTTTTGAAACACTCTTTTTGTAGAATCTGCAAGTGGATATTTGGAGCGCTTTGAGGCCTCTGCCGCCAAAGGAATTATCATTGCATAAAAACTAGATGGAAGCGTTCTCAGAAACTTCCTTGTGATGAGTGCATTCAACTCGCAGAGTGGAACCTTCCTTTCGATAGACCAGTTTTGAAACACTGTTTTTGTAGAATCCGCAAGTGGCTATTTGGAGCTCTTTGAGGCTTATGCTGGAAAAGGAAATATCTTCGTCTACAAACTAGACAGAAGCATTCTCAGAAACTTCTTTGTCATGTGGGGATTGAACTCACAGAGTTGAACATTCCTTTACATAGAGCAGTTTTGCAACACCCTTTCGGTGGAAAGTGAAAGTGCTTATCTGGTGCGATGGCGGCATCTAGTGGATAAGGAAATACATTCAGATGAAAACAAGATACATCCATTCTCAGAAACTTCTTTGTGATGACTGCATTCTACTCACAGAGTTGAACCTTCCTTTTGATAGAGCAGTTTTGAAACACTCTTTTTGTGGAATCTGCAAGTGGCTATTTGGAGCGCTTTGAGGCCTATGCTGGAAAAGGAAATCTCTTCACATAAAACCTAGACAGAAGTATTCCCAGAAAGTTTTTCTGATGTGCGCATTCAACTCACCGAGTTGAACCTTCCTTTAGATAGAGCAGTTTGGAAACACTCTGTCTGTAGTACCTGCGAGTGGATATTTGGAGTGCTTTGAGTGCTACACTGTAAAAGCAAATATCTTCACTTGGAATCTAGACAGAAGAATTCTCAGAGACTTCCCTGTGCTCTCTGCATTCCACTCACAGAGTTGAACCTTCCTTTTGATAGAACAGTTTTGAAACACTCTTGTGGTAGAATCTGCAAGTCGATATTTGGAAGGTTTGGAGGCCTATCCTGGGAAAGGAAATATCTTCCCATCAAAACTAGACAGAAGCATTCTCAGAAACTTCTTAGTGATGTGCGCATTCAAGTCACAGAGTTGAAGCTTCCTTTTGATATAGCAGTTTTGAACCACTCTTTTAGTAGAATCTGCAGGTGGATGTTTGGAGAGCTAAGAGGCCAACACTGGAAAAGGAAATCTCTTCACGTAAAAACTAGACGGAAGCATTCTCAGAAACTTCAATGGGCTTTACGCATTCAACTCACAGAGTGCAATGTTGCTTTTGAGAGCGCAGTTTTAAAACACTGTTTTTGTAGAATTTGCTAGAGGATGTTTGGAGCGATGTGAGGCCTTTGCTGGAAAAGGAAATATCTTCACATAAAACCTGGACAGAAGCATTCTCAGAAACTCCTTTGTGATGAGTGCATTCAAATCACACACTTGAACCTTCCTTTGGAAAGAGCAGTTTTGAAACACTCTTTCTGAAGAATCTGCAAGTGGATATTTGGAGCGATTTGAGGCCTATGCTGGAAATGAAATATCTTCACCTAAAAACTAGACGGAAGCATTCTCAGAAACTCCTTTGTGATGAGTGCATTCAACTCACAGAGTTGAAGCTTCCTTTTGATAGAGCAGTTTTGAAACACTCTTTTAGCAGCATCTGCAGGTGGATATTTGGAGCGCTTTGAGGCCAAGGCTGGAAAACGAAATATCATCACATAAAAACTCGACAGAAGCATTCTCTGAAACTCCTTTGTGATGAGTGCATTCAACTCACAGACTCGAACGTTTCTTTTGATAGAACAGTTTAGAAACACTCCTTTTGTAGAATCTGCAAGTGTTTATTTGGAGCGCTTGGAGGCCTATGTTGGAAAAGGACATATCTTCACATCAAAAGTAGACAGACGCATTCTCAGAAACTTCTTTGTGATGAGTGCATTGAACTCACGGAGTTGAACCTACCTATTGATAGAGAAGTTTGGAAACACCCTTTTTGTAGAATCTGCAAGTGAATATTTGGCGCGATTTGAGGCCTATGCAGGAAACGGAAATATCTTCACATGAAAACTAGACAGATGAATTCTCAGAAACGTCTTTGTGATGAGTGCATTCAACTCACAGACTTGAAGCTTCCTTTTGAAAGAGCAGTTTCGAAACACTCTTTTTGTAGAATCTGCAAGTGGATATTTGGAGCGCTTTGAGGGCTATGCTGGAAAAGTTAATACCTTCACCTAGAAACTAGACAGACGCAAACCCAGAAACTTCTTTGTGACGTGTGCATTGAACTCACAGAGTTGAACCTTTCTTTTGATACAGAAGTTTTGAAACACTCTTTTCGTAGAATCTTCAAGTGGATGGATGGAGTGATTTGAGGCCTATGCTGGAAAAGGAAATACCTTCACGTAGAAACGAGACAAAAGCATTCTCAGAAAGTTCCCTGTGCTTTGTGCATTCAACTCACAGAGTTGAACATTCCCTTTGATAGAGCAGTTTTGAAACACTCTTTTTGTAGAATCTGCAAGTGGATATTTGGAGCGCTTTGAGGCCTCTGCCGCCAAAGGAATTATCATTGCATAAAAACTAGATGGAAGCGTTCTCAGAAACTTCCTTGTGATGAGTGCATTCAACTCGCAGAGTGGAACCTTCCTTTCGATAGACCAGTTTTGAAACACTGTTTTTGTAGAATCTGCAAGTGGCTATTTGGAGCTCTTTGAGGCTTATGCTGGAAAAGGAAATATCTTCGTCTACAAACTAGACAGAAGCATTCTCAGAAACTTCTTTGTCATGTGGGGATTGAACTCACAGAGTTGAACATTCCTTTACATAGAGCAGTTTTGCAACACCCTTTCGGTGGAAAGTGAAAGTGCTTATCTGGTGCGATGGCGGCATCTAGTGGATAAGGAAATACATTCAGATGAAAACAAGATACATCCATTCTCAGAAACTTCTTTGTGATGACTGCATTCTACTCACAGAGTTGAACCTTCCTTTTGATAGAGCAGTTTTGAAACACTCTTTTTGTGGAATCTGCAAGTGGCTATTTGGAGCGCTTTGAGGCCTATGCTGGAAAAGGAAATCTCTTCACATAAAACCTAGACAGAAGTATTCCCAGAAAGTTTTTCTGATGTGCGCATTCAACTCACCGAGTTGAACCTTCCTTTAGATAGAGCAGTTTGGAAACACTCTGTCTGTAGTACCTGCGAGTGGATATTTGGAGTGCTTTGAGTGCTACACTGTAAAAGCAAATATCTTCACTTGGAATCTAGACAGAAGAATTCTCAGAGACTTCCCTGTGCTCTCTGCATTCCACTCACAGAGTTGAACCTTCCTTTTGATAGAACAGTTTTGAAACACTCTTGTGGTAGAATCTGCAAGTCGATATTTGGAAGGTTTGGAGGCCTATCCTGGGAAAGGAAATATCTTCCCATCAAAACTAGACAGAAGCATTCTCAGAAACTTCTTAGTGATGTGCGCATTCAAGTCACAGAGTTGAAGCTTCCTTTTGATATAGCAGTTTTGAACCACTCTTTTAGTAGAATCTGCAGGTGGATGTTTGGAGAGCTAAGAGGCCAACACTGGAAAAGGAAATCTCTTCACGTAAAAACTAGACGGAAGCATTCTCAGAAACTTCAATGGGCTTTACGCATTCAACTCACAGAGTGCAATGTTGCTTTTGAGAGCGCAGTTTTAAAACACTGTTTTTGTAGAATTTGCTAGAGGATGTTTGGAGCGATGTGAGGCCTTTGCTGGAAAAGGAAATATCTTCACATAAAACCTGGACAGAAGCATTCTCAGAAACTCCTTTGTGATGAGTGCATTCAAATCACACACTTGAACCTTCCTTTGGAAAGAGCAGTTTTGAAACACTCTTTCTGAAGAATCTGCAAGTGGATATTTGGAGCGATTTGAGGCCTATGCTGGAAATGAAATATCTTCACCTAAAAACTAGACGGAAGCATTCTCAGAAACTCCTTTGTGATGAGTGCATTCAACTCACAGAGTTGAAGCTTCCTTTTGATAGAGCAGTTTTGAAACACTCTTTTAGCAGCATCTGCAGGTGGATATTTGGAGCGCTTTGAGGCCAAGGCTGGAAAACGAAATATCATCACATAAAAACTCGACAGAAGCATTCTCTGAAACTCCTTTGTGATGAGTGCATTCAACTCACAGACTCGAACGTTTCTTTTGATAGAACAGTTTAGAAACACTCCTTTTGTAGAATCTGCAAGTGTTTATTTGGAGCGCTTGGAGGCCTATGTTGGAAAAGGACATATCTTCACATCAAAAGTAGACAGACGCATTCTCAGAAACTTCTTTGTGATGAGTGCATTGAACTCACGGAGTTGAACCTACCTATTGATAGAGAAGTTTGGAAACACCCTTTTTGTAGAATCTGCAAGTGAATATTTGGCGCGATTTGAGGCCTATGCAGGAAACGGAAATATCTTCACATGAAAACTAGACAGATGAATTCTCAGAAACGTCTTTGTGATGAGTGCATTCAACTCACAGACTTGAAGCTTCCTTTTGAAAGAGCAGTTTCGAAACACTCTTTTTGTAGAATCTGCAAGTGGATATTTGGAGCGCTTTGAGGGCTATGCTGGAAAAGTTAATACCTTCACCTAGAAACTAGACAGACGCAAACCCAGAAACTTCTTTGTGACGTGTGCATTGAACTCACAGAGTTGAACCTTTCTTTTGATACAGAAGTTTTGAAACACTCTTTTCGTAGAATCTTCAAGTGGATGGATGGAGTGATTTGAGGCCTATGCTGGAAAAGGAAATACCTTCACGTAGAAACGAGACAAAAGCATTCTCAGAAAGTTCCCTGTGCTTTGTGCATTCAACTCACAGAGTTGAACATTCCCTTTGATAGAGCAGTTTTGAAACACTCTTTTTGTAGAATCTGCAAGTGGATATTTGGAGCGCTTTGAGGCCTCTGCCGCCAAAGGAATTATCATTGCATAAAAACTAGATGGAAGCGTTCTCAGAAACTTCCTTGTGATGAGTGCATTCAACTCGCAGAGTGGAACCTTCCTTTCGATAGACCAGTTTTGAAACACTGTTTTTGTAGAATCCGCAAGTGGCTATTTGGAGCTCTTTGAGGCTTATGCTGGAAAAGGAAATATCTTCGTCTACAAACTAGACAGAAGCATTCTCAGAAACTTCTTTGTCATGTGGGGATTGAACTCACAGAGTTGAACATTCCTTTACATAGAGCAGTTTTGCAACACCCTTTCGGTGGAAAGTGAAAGTGCTTATCTGGTGCGATGGCGGCATCTAGTGGATAAGGAAATACATTCAGATGAAAACAAGATACATCCATTCTCAGAAACTTCTTTGTGATGACTGCATTCTACTCACAGAGTTGAACCTTCCTTTTGATAGAGCAGTTTTGAAACACTCTTTTTGTGGAATCTGCAAGTGGCTATTTGGAGCGCTTTGAGGCCTATGCTGGAAAAGGAAATCTCTTCACATAAAACCTAGACAGAAGTATTCCCAGAAAGTTTTTCTGATGTGCGCATTCAACTCACCGAGTTGAACCTTCCTTTAGATAGAGCAGTTTGGAAACACTCTGTCTGTAGTACCTGCGAGTGGATATTTGGAGTGCTTTGAGTGCTACACTGTAAAAGCAAATATCTTCACTTGGAATCTAGACAGAAGAATTCTCAGAGACTTCCCTGTGCTCTCTGCATTCCACTCACAGAGTTGAACCTTCCTTTTGATAGAACAGTTTTGAAACACTCTTGTGGTAGAATCTGCAAGTCGATATTTGGAAGGTTTGGAGGCCTATCCTGGGAAAGGAAATATCTTCCCATCAAAACTAGACAGAAGCATTCTCAGAAACTTCTTAGTGATGTGCGCATTCAAGTCACAGAGTTGAAGCTTCCTTTTGATATAGCAGTTTTGAACCACTCTTTTAGTAGAATCTGCAGGTGGATGTTTGGAGAGCTAAGAGGCCAACACTGGAAAAGGAAATCTCTTCACGTAAAAACTAGACGGAAGCATTCTCAGAAACTTCAATGGGCTTTACGCATTCAACTCACAGAGTGCAATGTTGCTTTTGAGAGCGCAGTTTTAAAACACTGTTTTTGTAGAATTTGCTAGAGGATGTTTGGAGCGATGTGAGGCCTTTGCTGGAAAAGGAAATATCTTCACATAAAACCTGGACAGAAGCATTCTCAGAAACTCCTTTGTGATGAGTGCATTCAAATCACACACTTGAACCTTCCTTTGGAAAGAGCAGTTTTGAAACACTCTTTCTGAAGAATCTGCAAGTGGATATTTGGAGCGATTTGAGGCCTATGCTGGAAATGAAATATCTTCACCTAAAAACTAGACGGAAGCATTCTCAGAAACTCCTTTGTGATGAGTGCATTCAACTCACAGAGTTGAAGCTTCCTTTTGATAGAGCAGTTTTGAAACACTCTTTTAGCAGCATCTGCAGGTGGATATTTGGAGCGCTTTGAGGCCAAGGCTGGAAAACGAAATATCATCACATAAAAACTCGACAGAAGCATTCTCTGAAACTCCTTTGTGATGAGTGCATTCAACTCACAGACTCGAACGTTTCTTTTGATAGAACAGTTTAGAAACACTCCTTTTGTAGAATCTGCAAGTGTTTATTTGGAGCGCTTGGAGGCCTATGTTGGAAAAGGACATATCTTCACATCAAAAGTAGACAGACGCATTCTCAGAAACTTCTTTGTGATGAGTGCATTGAACTCACGGAGTTGAACCTACCTATTGATAGAGAAGTTTGGAAACACCCTTTTTGTAGAATCTGCAAGTGAATATTTGGCGCGATTTGAGGCCTATGCAGGAAACGGAAATATCTTCACATGAAAACTAGACAGATGAATTCTCAGAAACGTCTTTGTGATGAGTGCATTCAACTCACAGACTTGAAGCTTCCTTTTGAAAGAGCAGTTTCGAAACACTCTTTTTGTAGAATCTGCAAGTGGATATTTGGAGCGCTTTGAGGGCTATGCTGGAAAAGTTAATACCTTCACCTAGAAACTAGACAGACGCAAACCCAGAAACTTCTTTGTGACGTGTGCATTGAACTCACAGAGTTGAACCTTTCTTTTGATACAGAAGTTTTGAAACACTCTTTTCGTAGAATCTTCAAGTGGATGGATGGAGTGATTTGAGGCCTATGCTGGAAAAGGAAATACCTTCACGTAGAAACGAGACAAAAGCATTCTCAGAAAGTTCCCTGTGCTTTGTGCATTCAACTCACAGAGTTGAACATTCCCTTTGATAGAGCAGTTTTGAAACACTCTTTTTGTAGAATCTGCAAGTGGATATTTGGAGCGCTTTGAGGCCTCTGCCGCCAAAGGAATTATCATTGCATAAAAACTAGATGGAAGCGTTCTCAGAAACTTCCTTGTGATGAGTGCATTCAACTCGCAGAGTGGAACCTTCCTTTCGATAGACCAGTTTTGAAACACTGTTTTTGTAGAATCCGCAAGTGGCTATTTGGAGCTCTTTGAGGCTTATGCTGGAAAAGGAAATATCTTCGTCTACAAACTAGACAGAAGCATTCTCAGAAACTTCTTTGTCATGTGGGGATTGAACTCACAGAGTTGAACATTCCTTTACATAGAGCAGTTTTGCAACACCCTTTCGGTGGAAAGTGAAAGTGCTTATCTGGTGCGATGGCGGCATCTAGTGGATAAGGAAATACATTCAGATGAAAACAAGATACATCCATTCTCAGAAACTTCTTTGTGATGACTGCATTCTACTCACAGAGTTGAACCTTCCTTTTGATAGAGCAGTTTTGAAACACTCTTTTTGTGGAATCTGCAAGTGGCTATTTGGAGCGCTTTGAGGCCTATGCTGGAAAAGGAAATCTCTTCACATAAAACCTAGACAGAAGTATTCCCAGAAAGTTTTTCTGATGTGCGCATTCAACTCACCGAGTTGAACCTTCCTTTAGATAGAGCAGTTTGGAAACACTCTGTCTGTAGTACCTGCGAGTGGATATTTGGAGTGCTTTGAGTGCTACACTGTAAAAGCAAATATCTTCACTTGGAATCTAGACAGAAGAATTCTCAGAGACTTCCCTGTGCTCTCTGCATTCCACTCACAGAGTTGAACCTTCCTTTTGATAGAACAGTTTTGAAACACTCTTGTGGTAGAATCTGCAAGTCGATATTTGGAAGGTTTGGAGGCCTATCCTGGGAAAGGAAATATCTTCCCATCAAAACTAGACAGAAGCATTCTCAGAAACTTCTTAGTGATGTGCGCATTCAAGTCACAGAGTTGAAGCTTCCTTTTGATATAGCAGTTTTGAACCACTCTTTTAGTAGAATCTGCAGGTGGATGTTTGGAGAGCTAAGAGGCCAACACTGGAAAAGGAAATCTCTTCACGTAAAAACTAGACGGAAGCATTCTCAGAAACTTCAATGGGCTTTACGCATTCAACTCACAGAGTGCAATGTTGCTTTTGAGAGCGCAGTTTTAAAACACTGTTTTTGTAGAATTTGCTAGAGGATGTTTGGAGCGATGTGAGGCCTTTGCTGGAAAAGGAAATATCTTCACATAAAACCTGGACAGAAGCATTCTCAGAAACTCCTTTGTGATGAGTGCATTCAAATCACACACTTGAACCTTCCTTTGGAAAGAGCAGTTTTGAAACACTCTTTCTGAAGAATCTGCAAGTGGATATTTGGAGCGATTTGAGGCCTATGCTGGAAATGAAATATCTTCACCTAAAAACTAGACGGAAGCATTCTCAGAAACTCCTTTGTGATGAGTGCATTCAACTCACAGAGTTGAAGCTTCCTTTTGATAGAGCAGTTTTGAAACACTCTTTTAGCAGCATCTGCAGGTGGATATTTGGAGCGCTTTGAGGCCAAGGCTGGAAAACGAAATATCATCACATAAAAACTCGACAGAAGCATTCTCTGAAACTCCTTTGTGATGAGTGCATTCAACTCACAGACTCGAACGTTTCTTTTGATAGAACAGTTTAGAAACACTCCTTTTGTAGAATCTGCAAGTGTTTATTTGGAGCGCTTGGAGGCCTATGTTGGAAAAGGACATATCTTCACATCAAAAGTAGACAGACGCATTCTCAGAAACTTCTTTGTGATGAGTGCATTGAACTCACGGAGTTGAACCTACCTATTGATAGAGAAGTTTGGAAACACCCTTTTTGTAGAATCTGCAAGTGAATATTTGGCGCGATTTGAGGCCTATGCAGGAAACGGAAATATCTTCACATGAAAACTAGACAGATGAATTCTCAGAAACGTCTTTGTGATGAGTGCATTCAACTCACAGACTTGAAGCTTCCTTTTGAAAGAGCAGTTTCGAAACACTCTTTTTGTAGAATCTGCAAGTGGATATTTGGAGCGCTTTGAGGGCTATGCTGGAAAAGTTAATACCTTCACCTAGAAACTAGACAGACGCAAACCCAGAAACTTCTTTGTGACGTGTGCATTGAACTCACAGAGTTGAACCTTTCTTTTGATACAGAAGTTTTGAAACACTCTTTTCGTAGAATCTTCAAGTGGATGGATGGAGTGATTTGAGGCCTATGCTGGAAAAGGAAATACCTTCACGTAGAAACGAGACAAAAGCATTCTCAGAAAGTTCCCTGTGCTTTGTGCATTCAACTCACAGAGTTGAACATTCCCTTTGATAGAGCAGTTTTGAAACACTCTTTTTGTAGAATCTGCAAGTGGATATTTGGAGCGCTTTGAGGCCTCTGCCGCCAAAGGAATTATCATTGCATAAAAACTAGATGGAAGCGTTCTCAGAAACTTCCTTGTGATGAGTGCATTCAACTCGCAGAGTGGAACCTTCCTTTCGATAGACCAGTTTTGAAACACTGTTTTTGTAGAATCCGCAAGTGGCTATTTGGAGCTCTTTGAGGCTTATGCTGGAAAAGGAAATATCTTCGTCTACAAACTAGACAGAAGCATTCTCAGAAACTTCTTTGTCATGTGGGGATTGAACTCACAGAGTTGAACATTCCTTTACATAGAGCAGTTTTGCAACACCCTTTCGGTGGAAAGTGAAAGTGCTTATCTGGTGCGATGGCGGCATCTAGTGGATAAGGAAATACATTCAGATGAAAACAAGATACATCCATTCTCAGAAACTTCTTTGTGATGACTGCATTCTACTCACAGAGTTGAACCTTCCTTTTGATAGAGCAGTTTTGAAACACTCTTTTTGTGGAATCTGCAAGTGGCTATTTGGAGCGCTTTGAGGCCTATGCTGGAAAAGGAAATCTCTTCACATAAAACCTAGACAGAAGTATTCCCAGAAAGTTTTTCTGATGTGCGCATTCAACTCACCGAGTTGAACCTTCCTTTAGATAGAGCAGTTTGGAAACACTCTGTCTGTAGTACCTGCGAGTGGATATTTGGAGTGCTTTGAGTGCTACACTGTAAAAGCAAATATCTTCACTTGGAATCTAGACAGAAGAATTCTCAGAGACTTCCCTGTGCTCTCTGCATTCCACTCACAGAGTTGAACCTTCCTTTTGATAGAACAGTTTTGAAACACTCTTGTGGTAGAATCTGCAAGTCGATATTTGGAAGGTTTGGAGGCCTATCCTGGGAAAGGAAATATCTTCCCATCAAAACTAGACAGAAGCATTCTCAGAAACTTCTTAGTGATGTGCGCATTCAAGTCACAGAGTTGAAGCTTCCTTTTGATATAGCAGTTTTGAACCACTCTTTTAGTAGAATCTGCAGGTGGATGTTTGGAGAGCTAAGAGGCCAACACTGGAAAAGGAAATCTCTTCACGTAAAAACTAGACGGAAGCATTCTCAGAAACTTCAATGGGCTTTACGCATTCAACTCACAGAGTGCAATGTTGCTTTTGAGAGCGCAGTTTTAAAACACTGTTTTTGTAGAATTTGCTAGAGGATGTTTGGAGCGATGTGAGGCCTTTGCTGGAAAAGGAAATATCTTCACATAAAACCTGGACAGAAGCATTCTCAGAAACTCCTTTGTGATGAGTGCATTCAAATCACACACTTGAACCTTCCTTTGGAAAGAGCAGTTTTGAAACACTCTTTCTGAAGAATCTGCAAGTGGATATTTGGAGCGATTTGAGGCCTATGCTGGAAATGAAATATCTTCACCTAAAAACTAGACGGAAGCATTCTCAGAAACTCCTTTGTGATGAGTGCATTCAACTCACAGAGTTGAAGCTTCCTTTTGATAGAGCAGTTTTGAAACACTCTTTTAGCAGCATCTGCAGGTGGATATTTGGAGCGCTTTGAGGCCAAGGCTGGAAAACGAAATATCATCACATAAAAACTCGACAGAAGCATTCTCTGAAACTCCTTTGTGATGAGTGCATTCAACTCACAGACTCGAACGTTTCTTTTGATAGAACAGTTTAGAAACACTCCTTTTGTAGAATCTGCAAGTGTTTATTTGGAGCGCTTGGAGGCCTATGTTGGAAAAGGACATATCTTCACATCAAAAGTAGACAGACGCATTCTCAGAAACTTCTTTGTGATGAGTGCATTGAACTCACGGAGTTGAACCTACCTATTGATAGAGAAGTTTGGAAACACCCTTTTTGTAGAATCTGCAAGTGAATATTTGGCGCGATTTGAGGCCTATGCAGGAAACGGAAATATCTTCACATGAAAACTAGACAGATGAATTCTCAGAAACGTCTTTGTGATGAGTGCATTCAACTCACAGACTTGAAGCTTCCTTTTGAAAGAGCAGTTTCGAAACACTCTTTTTGTAGAATCTGCAAGTGGATATTTGGAGCGCTTTGAGGGCTATGCTGGAAAAGTTAATACCTTCACCTAGAAACTAGACAGACGCAAACCCAGAAACTTCTTTGTGACGTGTGCATTGAACTCACAGAGTTGAACCTTTCTTTTGATACAGAAGTTTTGAAACACTCTTTTCGTAGAATCTTCAAGTGGATGGATGGAGTGATTTGAGGCCTATGCTGGAAAAGGAAATACCTTCACGTAGAAACGAGACAAAAGCATTCTCAGAAAGTTCCCTGTGCTTTGTGCATTCAACTCACAGAGTTGAACATTCCCTTTGATAGAGCAGTTTTGAAACACTCTTTTTGTAGAATCTGCAAGTGGATATTTGGAGCGCTTTGAGGCCTCTGCCGCCAAAGGAATTATCATTGCATAAAAACTAGATGGAAGCGTTCTCAGAAACTTCCTTGTGATGAGTGCATTCAACTCGCAGAGTGGAACCTTCCTTTCGATAGACCAGTTTTGAAACACTGTTTTTGTAGAATCCGCAAGTGGCTATTTGGAGCTCTTTGAGGCTTATGCTGGAAAAGGAAATATCTTCGTCTACAAACTAGACAGAAGCATTCTCAGAAACTTCTTTGTCATGTGGGGATTGAACTCACAGAGTTGAACATTCCTTTACATAGAGCAGTTTTGCAACACCCTTTCGGTGGAAAGTGAAAGTGCTTATCTGGTGCGATGGCGGCATCTAGTGGATAAGGAAATACATTCAGATGAAAACAAGATACATCCATTCTCAGAAACTTCTTTGTGATGACTGCATTCTACTCACAGAGTTGAACCTTCCTTTTGATAGAGCAGTTTTGAAACACTCTTTTTGTGGAATCTGCAAGTGGCTATTTGGAGCGCTTTGAGGCCTATGCTGGAAAAGGAAATCTCTTCACATAAAACCTAGACAGAAGTATTCCCAGAAAGTTTTTCTGATGTGCGCATTCAACTCACCGAGTTGAACCTTCCTTTAGATAGAGCAGTTTGGAAACACTCTGTCTGTAGTACCTGCGAGTGGATATTTGGTGTGCTTTGAGTGCTACACTGTAAAAGCAAATATCTTCACTTGGAATCTAGACAGAAGAATTCTCAGAGACTTCCCTGTGCTCTCTGCATTCCACTCACAGAGTTGAACCTTCCTTTGGATAGAACAGTTTTGAAACACTCTTGTGGTAGAATCTGCAAGTCGATATTTGGAAGGTTTGGAGGCCTATCCTGGGAAAGGAAATATCTTCCCATCAAAACTAGACAGAAGCATTCTCAGAAACTTCTTAGTGATGTGCGCATTCAAGTCACAGAGTTGAAGCTTCCTTTTGATATAGCAGTTTTGAACCACTCTTTTAGTAGAATCTGCAGGTGGATGTTTGGAGAGCTAAGAGGCCAACACTGGAAAAGGAAATCTCTTCACGTAAAAACTAGACGGAAGCATTCTCAGAAACTTCAATGGGCTTTACGCATTCAACTCACAGAGTGCAATGTTGCTTTTGAGAGCGCAGTTTTAAAACACTGTTTTTGTAGAATTTGCTAGAGGATGTTTGGAGCGATGTGAGGCCTTTGCTGGAAAAGGAAATATCTTCACATAAAACCTGGACAGAAGCATTCTCAGAAACTCCTTTGTGATGAGTGCATTCAAATCACACACTTGAACCTTCCTTTGGAAAGAGCAGTTTTGAAACACTCTTTCTGAAGAATCTGCAAGTGGATATTTGGAGCGATTTGAGGCCTATGCTGGAAATGAAATATCTTCACCTAAAAACTAGACGGAAGCATTCTCAGAAACTCCTTTGTGATGAGTGCATTCAACTCACAGAGTTGAAGCTTCCTTTTGATAGAGCAGTTTTGAAACACTCTTTTAGCAGCATCTGCAGGTGGATATTTGGAGCGCTTTGAGGCCAAGGCTGGAAAACGAAATATCATCACATAAAAACTCGACAGAAGCATTCTCTGAAACTCCTTTGTGATGAGTGCATTCAACTCACAGACTCGAACGTTTCTTTTGATAGAACAGTTTAGAAACACTCCTTTTGTAGAATCTGCAAGTGTTTATTTGGAGCGCTTGGAGGCCTATGTTGGAAAAGGACATATCTTCACATCAAAAGTAGACAGACGCATTCTCAGAAACTTCTTTGTGATGAGTGCATTGAACTCACGGAGTTGAACCTACCTATTGATAGAGAAGTTTGGAAACACCCTTTTTGTAGAATCTGCAAGTGAATATTTGGCGCGATTTGAGGCCTATGCAGGAAACGGAAATATCTTCACATGAAAACTAGACAGATGAATTCTCAGAAACGTCTTTGTGATGAGTGCATTCAACTCACAGACTTGAAGCTTCCTTTTGAAAGAGCAGTTTCGAAACACTCTTTTTGTAGAATCTGCAAGTGGATATTTGGAGCGCTTTGAGGGCTATGCTGGAAAAGTTAATACCTTCACCTAGAAACTAGACAGACGCAAACCCAGAAACTTCTTTGTGACGTGTGCATTGAACTCACAGAGTTGAACCTTTCTTTTGATACAGAAGTTTTGAAACACTCTTTTCGTAGAATCTTCAAGTGGATGGATGGAGTGATTTGAGGCCTATGCTGGAAAAGGAAATACCTTCACGTAGAAACGAGACAAAAGCATTCTCAGAAAGTTCCCTGTGCTTTGTGCATTCAACTCACAGAGTTGAACATTCCCTTTGATAGAGCAGTTTTGAAACACTCTTTTTGTAGAATCTGCAAGTGGATATTTGGAGCGCTTTGAGGCCTCTGCCGCCAAAGGAATTATCATTGCATAAAAACTAGATGGAAGCGTTCTCAGAAACTTCCTTGTGATGAGTGCATTCAACTCGCAGAGTGGAACCTTCCTTTCGATAGACCAGTTTTGAAACACTGTTTTTGTAGAATCCGCAAGTGGCTATTTGGAGCTCTTTGAGGCTTATGCTGGAAAAGGAAATATCTTCGTCTACAAACTAGACAGAAGCATTCTCAGAAACTTCTTTGTCATGTGGGGATTGAACTCACAGAGTTGAACATTCCTTTACATAGAGCAGTTTTGCAACACCCTTTCGGTGGAAAGTGAAAGTGCTTATCTGGTGCGATGGCGGCATCTAGTGGATAAGGAAATACATTCAGATGAAAACAAGATACATCCATTCTCAGAAACTTCTTTGTGATGACTGCATTCTACTCACAGAGTTGAACCTTCCTTTTGATAGAGCAGTTTTGAAACACTCTTTTTGTGGAATCTGCAAGTGGCTATTTGGAGCGCTTTGAGGCCTATGCTGGAAAAGGAAATCTCTTCACATAAAACCTAGACAGAAGTATTCCCAGAAAGTTTTTCTGATGTGCGCATTCAACTCACCGAGTTGAACCTTCCTTTAGATAGAGCAGTTTGGAAACACTCTGTCTGTAGTACCTGCGAGTGGATATTTGGAGTGCTTTGAGTGCTACACTGTAAAAGCAAATATCTTCACTTGGAATCTAGACAGAAGAATTCTCAGAGACTTCCCTGTGCTCTCTGCATTCCACTCACAGAGTTGAACCTTCCTTTTGATAGAACAGTTTTGAAACACTCTTGTGGTAGAATCTGCAAGTCGATATTTGGAAGGTTTGGAGGCCTATCCTGGGAAAGGAAATATCTTCCCATCAAAACTAGACAGAAGCATTCTCAGAAACTTCTTAGTGATGTGCGCATTCAAGTCACAGAGTTGAAGCTTCCTTTTGATATAGCAGTTTTGAACCACTCTTTTAGTAGAATCTGCAGGTGGATGTTTGGAGAGCTAAGAGGCCAACACTGGAAAAGGAAATCTCTTCACGTAAAAACTAGACGGAAGCATTCTCAGAAACTTCAATGGGCTTTACGCATTCAACTCACAGAGTGCAATGTTGCTTTTGAGAGCGCAGTTTTAAAACACTGTTTTTGTAGAATTTGCTAGAGGATGTTTGGAGCGATGTGAGGCCTTTGCTGGAAAAGGAAATATCTTCACATAAAACCTGGACAGAAGCATTCTCAGAAACTCCTTTGTGATGAGTGCATTCAAATCACACACTTGAACCTTCCTTTGGAAAGAGCAGTTTTGAAACACTCTTTCTGAAGAATCTGCAAGTGGATATTTGGAGCGATTTGAGGCCTATGCTGGAAATGAAATATCTTCACCTAAAAACTAGACGGAAGCATTCTCAGAAACTCCTTTGTGATGAGTGCATTCAACTCACAGAGTTGAAGCTTCCTTTTGATAGAGCAGTTTTGAAACACTCTTTTAGCAGCATCTGCAGGTGGATATTTGGAGCGCTTTGAGGCCAAGGCTGGAAAACGAAATATCATCACATAAAAACTCGACAGAAGCATTCTCTGAAACTCCTTTGTGATGAGTGCATTCAACTCACAGACTCGAACGTTTCTTTTGATAGAACAGTTTAGAAACACTCCTTTTGTAGAATCTGCAAGTGTTTATTTGGAGCGCTTGGAGGCCTATGTTGGAAAAGGACATATCTTCACATCAAAAGTAGACAGACGCATTCTCAGAAACTTCTTTGTGATGAGTGCATTGAACTCACGGAGTTGAACCTACCTATTGATAGAGAAGTTTGGAAACACCCTTTTTGTAGAATCTGCAAGTGAATATTTGGCGCGATTTGAGGCCTATGCAGGAAACGGAAATATCTTCACATGAAAACTAGACAGATGAATTCTCAGAAACGTCTTTGTGATGAGTGCATTCAACTCACAGACTTGAAGCTTCCTTTTGAAAGAGCAGTTTCGAAACACTCTTTTTGTAGAATCTGCAAGTGGATATTTGGAGCGCTTTGAGGGCTATGCTGGAAAAGTTAATACCTTCACCTAGAAACTAGACAGACGCAAACCCAGAAACTTCTTTGTGACGTGTGCATTGAACTCACAGAGTTGAACCTTTCTTTTGATACAGAAGTTTTGAAACACTCTTTTCGTAGAATCTTCAAGTGGATGGATGGAGTGATTTGAGGCCTATGCTGGAAAAGGAAATACCTTCACGTAGAAACGAGACAAAAGCATTCTCAGAAAGTTCCCTGTGCTTTGTGCATTCAACTCACAGAGTTGAACATTCCCTTTGATAGAGCAGTTTTGAAACACTCTTTTTGTAGAATCTGCAAGTGGATATTTGGAGCGCTTTGAGGCCTCTGCCGCCAAAGGAATTATCATTGCATAAAAACTAGATGGAAGCGTTCTCAGAAACTTCCTTGTGATGAGTGCATTCAACTCGCAGAGTGGAACCTTCCTTTCGATAGACCAGTTTTGAAACACTGTTTTTGTAGAATCCGCAAGTGGCTATTTGGAGCTCTTTGAGGCTTATGCTGGAAAAGGAAATATCTTCGTCTACAAACTAGACAGAAGCATTCTCAGAAACTTCTTTGTCATGTGGGGATTGAACTCACAGAGTTGAACATTCCTTTACATAGAGCAGTTTTGCAACACCCTTTCGGTGGAAAGTGAAAGTGCTTATCTGGTGCGATGGCGGCATCTAGTGGATAAGGAAATACATTCAGATGAAAACAAGATACATCCATTCTCAGAAACTTCTTTGTGATGACTGCATTCTACTCACAGAGTTGAACCTTCCTTTTGATAGAGCAGTTTTGAAACACTCTTTTTGTGGAATCTGCAAGTGGCTATTTGGAGCGCTTTGAGGCCTATGCTGGAAAAGGAAATCTCTTCACATAAAACCTAGACAGAAGTATTCCCAGAAAGTTTTTCTGATGTGCGCATTCAACTCACCGAGTTGAACCTTCCTTTAGATAGAGCAGTTTGGAAACACTCTGTCTGTAGTACCTGCGAGTGGATATTTGGAGTGCTTTGAGTGCTACACTGTAAAAGCAAATATCTTCACTTGGAATCTAGACAGAAGAATTCTCAGAGACTTCCCTGTGCTCTCTGCATTCCACTCACAGAGTTGAACCTTCCTTTTGATAGAACAGTTTTGAAACACTCTTGTGGTAGAATCTGCAAGTCGATATTTGGAAGGTTTGGAGGCCTATCCTGGGAAAGGAAATATCTTCCCATCAAAACTAGACAGAAGCATTCTCAGAAACTTCTTAGTGATGTGCGCATTCAAGTCACAGAGTTGAAGCTTCCTTTTGATATAGCAGTTTTGAACCACTCTTTTAGTAGAATCTGCAGGTGGATGTTTGGAGAGCTAAGAGGCCAACACTGGAAAAGGAAATCTCTTCACGTAAAAACTAGACGGAAGCATTCTCAGAAACTTCAATGGGCTTTACGCATTCAACTCACAGAGTGCAATGTTGCTTTTGAGAGCGCAGTTTTAAAACACTGTTTTTGTAGAATTTGCTAGAGGATGTTTGGAGCGATGTGAGGCCTTTGCTGGAAAAGGAAATATCTTCACATAAAACCTGGACAGAAGCATTCTCAGAAACTCCTTTGTGATGAGTGCATTCAAATCACACACTTGAACCTTCCTTTGGAAAGAGCAGTTTTGAAACACTCTTTCTGAAGAATCTGCAAGTGGATATTTGGAGCGATTTGAGGCCTATGCTGGAAATGAAATATCTTCACCTAAAAACTAGACGGAAGCATTCTCAGAAACTCCTTTGTGATGAGTGCATTCAACTCACAGAGTTGAAGCTTCCTTTTGATAGAGCAGTTTTGAAACACTCTTTTAGCAGCATCTGCAGGTGGATATTTGGAGCGCTTTGAGGCCAAGGCTGGAAAACGAAATATCATCACATAAAAACTCGACAGAAGCATTCTCTGAAACTCCTTTGTGATGAGTGCATTCAACTCACAGACTCGAACGTTTCTTTTGATAGAACAGTTTAGAAACACTCCTTTTGTAGAATCTGCAAGTGTTTATTTGGAGCGCTTGGAGGCCTATGTTGGAAAAGGACATATCTTCACATCAAAAGTAGACAGACGCATTCTCAGAAACTTCTTTGTGATGAGTGCATTGAACTCACGGAGTTGAACCTACCTATTGATAGAGAAGTTTGGAAACACCCTTTTTGTAGAATCTGCAAGTGAATATTTGGCGCGATTTGAGGCCTATGCAGGAAACGGAAATATCTTCACATGAAAACTAGACAGATGAATTCTCAGAAACGTCTTTGTGATGAGTGCATTCAACTCACAGACTTGAAGCTTCCTTTTGAAAGAGCAGTTTCGAAACACTCTTTTTGTAGAATCTGCAAGTGGATATTTGGAGCGCTTTGAGGGCTATGCTGGAAAAGTTAATACCTTCACCTAGAAACTAGACAGACGCAAACCCAGAAACTTCTTTGTGACGTGTGCATTGAACTCACAGAGTTGAACCTTTCTTTTGATACAGAAGTTTTGAAACACTCTTTTCGTAGAATCTTCAAGTGGATGGATGGAGTGATTTGAGGCCTATGCTGGAAAAGGAAATACCTTCACGTAGAAACGAGACAAAAGCATTCTCAGAAAGTTCCCTGTGCTTTGTGCATTCAACTCACAGAGTTGAACATTCCCTTTGATAGAGCAGTTTTGAAACACTCTTTTTGTAGAATCTGCAAGTGGATATTTGGAGCGCTTTGAGGCCTCTGCCGCCAAAGGAATTATCATTGCATAAAAACTAGATGGAAGCGTTCTCAGAAACTTCCTTGTGATGAGTGCATTCAACTCGCAGAGTGGAACCTTCCTTTCGATAGACCAGTTTTGAAACACTGTTTTTGTAGAATCCGCAAGTGGCTATTTGGAGCTCTTTGAGGCTTATGCTGGAAAAGGAAATATCTTCGTCTACAAACTAGACAGAAGCATTCTCAGAAACTTCTTTGTCATGTGGGGATTGAACTCACAGAGTTGAACATTCCTTTACATAGAGCAGTTTTGCAACACCCTTTCGGTGGAAAGTGAAAGTGCTTATCTGGTGCGATGGCGGCATCTAGTGGATAAGGAAATACATTCAGATGAAAACAAGATACATCCATTCTCAGAAACTTCTTTGTGATGACTGCATTCTACTCACAGAGTTGAACCTTCCTTTTGATAGAGCAGTTTTGAAACACTCTTTTTGTGGAATCTGCAAGTGGCTATTTGGAGCGCTTTGAGGCCTATGCTGGAAAAGGAAATCTCTTCACATAAAACCTAGACAGAAGTATTCCCAGAAAGTTTTTCTGATGTGCGCATTCAACTCACCGAGTTGAACCTTCCTTTAGATAGAGCAGTTTGGAAACACTCTGTCTGTAGTACCTGCGAGTGGATATTTGGAGTGCTTTGAGTGCTACACTGTAAAAGCAAATATCTTCACTTGGAATCTAGACAGAAGAATTCTCAGAGACTTCCCTGTGCTCTCTGCATTCCACTCACAGAGTTGAACCTTCCTTTTGATAGAACAGTTTTGAAACACTCTTGTGGTAGAATCTGCAAGTCGATATTTGGAAGGTTTGGAGGCCTATCCTGGGAAAGGAAATATCTTCCCATCAAAACTAGACAGAAGCATTCTCAGAAACTTCTTAGTGATGTGCGCATTCAAGTCACAGAGTTGAAGCTTCCTTTTGATATAGCAGTTTTGAACCACTCTTTTAGTAGAATCTGCAGGTGGATGTTTGGAGAGCTAAGAGGCCAACACTGGAAAAGGAAATCTCTTCACGTAAAAACTAGACGGAAGCATTCTCAGAAACTTCAATGGGCTTTACGCATTCAACTCACAGAGTGCAATGTTGCTTTTGAGAGCGCAGTTTTAAAACACTGTTTTTGTAGAATTTGCTAGAGGATGTTTGGAGCGATGTGAGGCCTTTGCTGGAAAAGGAAATATCTTCACATAAAACCTGGACAGAAGCATTCTCAGAAACTCCTTTGTGATGAGTGCATTCAAATCACACACTTGAACCTTCCTTTGGAAAGAGCAGTTTTGAAACACTCTTTCTGAAGAATCTGCAAGTGGATATTTGGAGCGATTTGAGGCCTATGCTGGAAATGAAATATCTTCACCTAAAAACTAGACGGAAGCATTCTCAGAAACTCCTTTGTGATGAGTGCATTCAACTCACAGAGTTGAAGCTTCCTTTTGATAGAGCAGTTTTGAAACACTCTTTTAGCAGCATCTGCAGGTGGATATTTGGAGCGCTTTGAGGCCAAGGCTGGAAAACGAAATATCATCACATAAAAACTCGACAGAAGCATTCTCTGAAACTCCTTTGTGATGAGTGCATTCAACTCACAGACTCGAACGTTTCTTTTGATAGAACAGTTTAGAAACACTCCTTTTGTAGAATCTGCAAGTGTTTATTTGGAGCGCTTGGAGGCCTATGTTGGAAAAGGACATATCTTCACATCAAAAGTAGACAGACGCATTCTCAGAAACTTCTTTGTGATGAGTGCATTGAACTCACGGAGTTGAACCTACCTATTGATAGAGAAGTTTGGAAACACCCTTTTTGTAGAATCTGCAAGTGAATATTTGGCGCGATTTGAGGCCTATGCAGGAAACGGAAATATCTTCACATGAAAACTAGACAGATGAATTCTCAGAAACGTCTTTGTGATGAGTGCATTCAACTCACAGACTTGAAGCTTCCTTTTGAAAGAGCAGTTTCGAAACACTCTTTTTGTAGAATCTGCAAGTGGATATTTGGAGCGCTTTGAGGGCTATGCTGGAAAAGTTAATACCTTCACCTAGAAACTAGACAGACGCAAACCCAGAAACTTCTTTGTGACGTGTGCATTGAACTCACAGAGTTGAACCTTTCTTTTGATACAGAAGTTTTGAAACACTCTTTTCGTAGAATCTTCAAGTGGATGGATGGAGTGATTTGAGGCCTATGCTGGAAAAGGAAATACCTTCACGTAGAAACGAGACAAAAGCATTCTCAGAAAGTTCCCTGTGCTTTGTGCATTCAACTCACAGAGTTGAACATTCCCTTTGATAGAGCAGTTTTGAAACACTCTTTTTGTAGAATCTGCAAGTGGATATTTGGAGCGCTTTGAGGCCTCTGCCGCCAAAGGAATTATCATTGCATAAAAACTAGATGGAAGCGTTCTCAGAAACTTCCTTGTGATGAGTGCATTCAACTCGCAGAGTGGAACCTTCCTTTCGATAGACCAGTTTTGAAACACTGTTTTTGTAGAATCCGCAAGTGGCTATTTGGAGCTCTTTGAGGCTTATGCTGGAAAAGGAAATATCTTCGTCTACAAACTAGACAGAAGCATTCTCAGAAACTTCTTTGTCATGTGGGGATTGAACTCACAGAGTTGAACATTCCTTTACATAGAGCAGTTTTGCAACACCCTTTCGGTGGAAAGTGAAAGTGCTTATCTGGTGCGATGGCGGCATCTAGTGGATAAGGAAATACATTCAGATGAAAACAAGATACATCCATTCTCAGAAACTTCTTTGTGATGACTGCATTCTACTCACAGAGTTGAACCTTCCTTTTGATAGAGCAGTTTTGAAACACTCTTTTTGTGGAATCTGCAAGTGGCTATTTGGAGCGCTTTGAGGCCTATGCTGGAAAAGGAAATCTCTTCACATAAAACCTAGACAGAAGTATTCCCAGAAAGTTTTTCTGATGTGCGCATTCAACTCACCGAGTTGAACCTTCCTTTAGATAGAGCAGTTTGGAAACACTCTGTCTGTAGTACCTGCGAGTGGATATTTGGAGTGCTTTGAGTGCTACACTGTAAAAGCAAATATCTTCACTTGGAATCTAGACAGAAGAATTCTCAGAGACTTCCCTGTGCTCTCTGCATTCCACTCACAGAGTTGAACCTTCCTTTTGATAGAACAGTTTTGAAACACTCTTGTGGTAGAATCTGCAAGTCGATATTTGGAAGGTTTGGAGGCCTATCCTGGGAAAGGAAATATCTTCCCATCAAAACTAGACAGAAGCATTCTCAGAAACTTCTTAGTGATGTGCGCATTCAAGTCACAGAGTTGAAGCTTCCTTTTGATATAGCAGTTTTGAACCACTCTTTTAGTAGAATCTGCAGGTGGATGTTTGGAGAGCTAAGAGGCCAACACTGGAAAAGGAAATCTCTTCACGTAAAAACTAGACGGAAGCATTCTCAGAAACTTCAATGGGCTTTACGCATTCAACTCACAGAGTGCAATGTTGCTTTTGAGAGCGCAGTTTTAAAACACTGTTTTTGTAGAATTTGCTAGAGGATGTTTGGAGCGATGTGAGGCCTTTGCTGGAAAAGGAAATATCTTCACATAAAACCTGGACAGAAGCATTCTCAGAAACTCCTTTGTGATGAGTGCATTCAAATCACACACTTGAACCTTCCTTTGGAAAGAGCAGTTTTGAAACACTCTTTCTGAAGAATCTGCAAGTGGATATTTGGAGCGATTTGAGGCCTATGCTGGAAATGAAATATCTTCACCTAAAAACTAGACGGAAGCATTCTCAGAAACTCCTTTGTGATGAGTGCATTCAACTCACAGAGTTGAAGCTTCCTTTTGATAGAGCAGTTTTGAAACACTCTTTTAGCAGCATCTGCAGGTGGATATTTGGAGCGCTTTGAGGCCAAGGCTGGAAAACGAAATATCATCACATAAAAACTCGACAGAAGCATTCTCTGAAACTCCTTTGTGATGAGTGCATTCAACTCACAGACTCGAACGTTTCTTTTGATAGAACAGTTTAGAAACACTCCTTTTGTAGAATCTGCAAGTGTTTATTTGGAGCGCTTGGAGGCCTATGTTGGAAAAGGACATATCTTCACATCAAAAGTAGACAGACGCATTCTCAGAAACTTCTTTGTGATGAGTGCATTGAACTCACGGAGTTGAACCTACCTATTGATAGAGAAGTTTGGAAACACCCTTTTTGTAGAATCTGCAAGTGAATATTTGGCGCGATTTGAGGCCTATGCAGGAAACGGAAATATCTTCACATGAAAACTAGACAGATGAATTCTCAGAAACGTCTTTGTGATGAGTGCATTCAACTCACAGACTTGAAGCTTCCTTTTGAAAGAGCAGTTTCGAAACACTCTTTTTGTAGAATCTGCAAGTGGATATTTGGAGCGCTTTGAGGGCTATGCTGGAAAAGTTAATACCTTCACCTAGAAACTAGACAGACGCAAACCCAGAAACTTCTTTGTGACGTGTGCATTGAACTCACAGAGTTGAACCTTTCTTTTGATACAGAAGTTTTGAAACACTCTTTTCGTAGAATCTTCAAGTGGATGGATGGAGTGATTTGAGGCCTATGCTGGAAAAGGAAATACCTTCACGTAGAAACGAGACAAAAGCATTCTCAGAAAGTTCCCTGTGCTTTGTGCATTCAACTCACAGAGTTGAACATTCCCTTTGATAGAGCAGTTTTGAAACACTCTTTTTGTAGAATCTGCAAGTGGATATTTGGAGCGCTTTGAGGCCTCTGCCGCCAAAGGAATTATCATTGCATAAAAACTAGATGGAAGCGTTCTCAGAAACTTCCTTGTGATGAGTGCATTCAACTCGCAGAGTGGAACCTTCCTTTCGATAGACCAGTTTTGAAACACTGTTTTTGTAGAATCCGCAAGTGGCTATTTGGAGCTCTTTGAGGCTTATGCTGGAAAAGGAAATATCTTCGTCTACAAACTAGACAGAAGCATTCTCAGAAACTTCTTTGTCATGTGGGGATTGAACTCACAGAGTTGAACATTCCTTTACATAGAGCAGTTTTGCAACACCCTTTCGGTGGAAAGTGAAAGTGCTTATCTGGTGCGATGGCGGCATCTAGTGGATAAGGAAATACATTCAGATGAAAACAAGATACATCCATTCTCAGAAACTTCTTTGTGATGACTGCATTCTACTCACAGAGTTGAACCTTCCTTTTGATAGAGCAGTTTTGAAACACTCTTTTTGTGGAATCTGCAAGTGGCTATTTGGAGCGCTTTGAGGCCTATGCTGGAAAAGGAAATCTCTTCACATAAAACCTAGACAGAAGTATTCCCAGAAAGTTTTTCTGATGTGCGCATTCAACTCACCGAGTTGAACCTTCCTTTAGATAGAGCAGTTTGGAAACACTCTGTCTGTAGTACCTGCGAGTGGATATTTGGTGTGCTTTGAGTGCTACACTGTAAAAGCAAATATCTTCACTTGGAATCTAGACAGAAGAATTCTCAGAGACTTCCCTGTGCTCTCTGCATTCCACTCACAGAGTTGAACCTTCCTTTTGATAGAACAGTTTTGAAACACTCTTGTGGTAGAATCTGCAAGTCGATATTTGGAAGGTTTGGAGGCCTATCCTGGGAAAGGAAATATCTTCCCATCAAAACTAGACAGAAGCATTCTCAGAAACTTCTTAGTGATGTGCGCATTCAAGTCACAGAGTTGAAGCTTCCTTTTGATATAGCAGTTTTGAACCACTCTTTTAGTAGAATCTGCAGGTGGATGTTTGGAGAGCTAAGAGGCCAACACTGGAAAAGGAAATCTCTTCACGTAAAAACTAGACGGAAGCATTCTCAGAAACTTCAATGGGCTTTACGCATTCAACTCACAGAGTGCAATGTTGCTTTTGAGAGCGCAGTTTTAAAACACTGTTTTTGTAGAATTTGCTAGAGGATGTTTGGAGCGATGTGAGGCCTTTGCTGGAAAAGGAAATATCTTCACATAAAACCTGGACAGAAGCATTCTCAGAAACTCCTTTGTGATGAGTGCATTCAAATCACACACTTGAACCTTCCTTTGGAAAGAGCAGTTTTGAAACACTCTTTCTGAAGAATCTGCAAGTGGATATTTGGAGCGATTTGAGGCCTATGCTGGAAATGAAATATCTTCACCTAAAAACTAGACGGAAGCATTCTCAGAAACTCCTTTGTGATGAGTGCATTCAACTCACAGAGTTGAAGCTTCCTTTTGATAGAGCAGTTTTGAAACACTCTTTTAGCAGCATCTGCAGGTGGATATTTGGAGCGCTTTGAGGCCAAGGCTGGAAAACGAAATATCATCACATAAAAACTCGACAGAAGCATTCTCTGAAACTTCTTTGTGATGAGTGCATTCAACTCACAGACTCGAACGTTTCTTTTGATAGAACAGTTTAGAAACACTCCTTTTGTAGAATCTGCAAGTGTTTATTTGGAGCGCTTGGAGGCCTATGTTGGAAAAGGACATATCTTCACATCAAAAGTAGACAGACGCATTCTCAGAAACTTCTTTGTGATGAGTGCATTGAACTCACGGAGTTGAACCTACCTATTGATAGAGAAGTTTGGAAACACCCTTTTTGTAGAATCTGCAAGTGAATATTTGGCGCGATTTGAGGCCTATGCAGGAAACGGAAATATCTTCACATGAAAACTAGACAGATGAATTCTCAGAAACGTCTTTGTGATGAGTGCATTCAACTCACAGACTTGAAGCTTCCTTTTGAAAGAGCAGTTTCGAAACACTCTTTTTGTAGAATCTGCAAGTGGATATTTGGAGCGCTTTGAGGGCTATGCTGGAAAAGTTAATACCTTCACCTAGAAACTAGACAGACGCAAACCCAGAAACTTCTTTGTGACGTGTGCATTGAACTCACAGAGTTGAACCTTTCTTTTGATACAGAAGTTTTGAAACACTCTTTTCGTAGAATCTTCAAGTGGATGGATGGAGTGATTTGAGGCCTATGCTGGAAAAGGAAATACCTTCACGTAGAAACGAGACAAAAGCATTCTCAGAAAGTTCCCTGTGCTTTGTGCATTCAACTCACAGAGTTGAACATTCCCTTTGATAGAGCAGTTTTGAAACACTCTTTTTGTAGAATCTGCAAGTGGATATTTGGAGCGCTTTGAGGCCTCTGCCGCCAAAGGAATTATCATTGCATAAAAACTAGATGGAAGCGTTCTCAGAAACTTCCTTGTGATGAGTGCATTCAACTCGCAGAGTGGAACCTTCCTTTCGATAGACCAGTTTTGAAACACTGTTTTTGTAGAATCCGCAAGTGGCTATTTGGAGCTCTTTGAGGCTTATGCTGGAAAAGGAAATATCTTCGTCTACAAACTAGACAGAAGCATTCTCAGAAACTTCTTTGTCATGTGGGGATTGAACTCACAGAGTTGAACATTCCTTTACATAGAGCAGTTTTGCAACACCCTTTCGGTGGAAAGTGAAAGTGCTTATCTGGTGCGATGGCGGCATCTAGTGGATAAGGAAATACATTCAGATGAAAACAAGATACATCCATTCTCAGAAACTTCTTTGTGATGACTGCATTCTACTCACAGAGTTGAACCTTCCTTTTGATAGAGCAGTTTTGAAACACTCTTTTTGTGGAATCTGCAAGTGGCTATTTGGAGCGCTTTGAGGCCTATGCTGGAAAAGGAAATCTCTTCACATAAAACCTAGACAGAAGTATTCCCAGAAAGTTTTTCTGATGTGCGCATTCAACTCACCGAGTTGAGCCTTCCTTTAGATAGAGCAGTTTGGAAACACTCTGTCTGTAGTACCTGCGAGTGGATATTTGGAGTGCTTTGAGTGCTACACTGTAAAAGCAAATATCTTCACTTGGAATCTAGACAGAAGAATTCTCAGAGACTTCCCTGTGCTCTCTGCATTCCACTCACAGAGTTGAACCTTCCTTTTGATAGAACAGTTTTGAAACACTCTTGTGGTAGAATCTGCAAGTCGATATTTGGAAGGTTTGGAGGCCTATCCTGGGAAAGGAAATATCTTCCCATCAAAACTAGACAGAAGCATTCTCAGAAACTTCTTAGTGATGTGCGCATTCAAGTCACAGAGTTGAAGCTTCCTTTTGATATAGCAGTTTTGAACCACTCTTTTAGTAGAATCTGCAGGTGGATGTTTCGAGAGCTAAGAGGCCAACACTGGAAAAGGAAATCTCTTCACGTAAAAACTAGACGGAAGCATTCTCAGAAACTTCAATGGGCTTTACGCATTCAACTCACAGAGTGCAATGTTGCTTTTGAGAGCGCAGTTTTAAAACACTGTTTTTGTAGAATTTGCTAGAGGATGTTTGGAGCGATGTGAGGCCTTTGCTGGAAAAGGAAATATCTTCACATAAAACCTGGACAGAAGCATTCTCAGAAACTCCTTTGTGATGAGTGCATTCAAATCACACACTTGAACCTTCCTTTGGAAAGAGCAGTTTTGAAACACTCTTTCTGAAGAATCTGCAAGTGGATATTTGGAGCGATTTGAGGCCTATGCTGGAAATGAAATATCTTCACCTAAAAACTAGACGGAAGCATTCTCAGAAACTCCTTTGTGATGAGTGCATTCAACTCACAGAGTTGAAGCTTCCTTTTGATAGAGCAGTTTTGAAACACTCTTTTAGCAGCATCTGCAGGTGGATATTTGGAGCGCTTTGAGGCCAAGGCTGGAAAACGAAATATCATCACATAAAAACTCGACAGAAGCATTCTCTGAAACTCCTTTGTGATGAGTGCATTCAACTCACAGACTCGAACGTTTCTTTTGATAGAACAGTTTAGAAACACTCCTTTTGTAGAATCTGCAAGTGTTTATTTGGAGCGCTTGGAGGCCTATGTTGGAAAAGGACATATCTTCACATCAAAAGTAGACAGACGCATTCTCAGAAACTTCTTTGTGATGAGTGCATTGAACTCACGGAGTTGAACCTACCTATTGATAGAGAAGTTTGGAAACACCCTTTTTGTAGAATCTGCAAGTGAATATTTGGCGCGATTTGAGGCCTATGCAGGAAACGGAAATATCTTCACATGAAAACTAGACAGATGAATTCTCAGAAACGTCTTTGTGATGAGTGCATTCAACTCACAGACTTGAAGCTTCCTTTTGAAAGAGCAGTTTCGAAACACTCTTTTTGTAGAATCTGCAAGTGGATATTTGGAGCGCTTTGAGGGCTATGCTGGAAAAGTTAATACCTTCACCTAAAAACTAGACAGACGCAAACCCAGAAACTTCTTTGTGACGTGTGCATTGAACTCACAGAGTTGAACCTTTCTTTTGATACAGAAGTTTTGAAACACTCTTTTCGTAGAATCTTCAAGTGGATGGATGGAGTGATTTGAGGCCTATGCTGGAAAAGGAAATACCTTCACGTAGAAACGAGACAAAAGCATTCTCAGAAAGTTCCCTCTGCTTTGTGCATTCAACTCACAGAGTTGAACATTCCCTTTGATAGAGCAGTTTTGAAACACTCTTTTTGTAGAATCTGCAAGTGGATATTTGGAGCGCTTTGAGGCCTCTGCCGCCAAAGGAATTATCATTGCATAAAAACTAGATGGAAGCGTTCTCAGAAACTTCCTTGTGATGAGTGCATTCAACTCGCAGAGTGGAACCTTCCTTTCGATAGACCAGTTTTGAAACACTGTTTTTGTAGAATCCGCAAGTGGCTATTTGGAGCTCTTTGAGGCTTATGCTGGAAAAGGAAATATCTTCGTCTACAAACTAGACAGAAGCATTCTCAGAAACTTCTTTGTCATGTGGGGATTGAACTCACAGAGTTGAACATTCCTTTACATAGAGCAGTTTTGCAACACCCTTTCGGTGGAAAGTGAAAGTGCTTATCTGGTGCGATGGCGGCATCTAGTGGATAAGGAAATACATTCAGATGAAAACAAGATACATCCATTCTCAGAAACTTCTTTGTGATGACTGCATTCTACTCACAGAGTTGAACCTTCCTTTTGATAGAGCAGTTTTGAAACACTCTTTTTGTGGAATCTGCAAGTGGCTATTTGGAGCGCTTTGAGGCCTATGCTGGAAAAGGAAATCTCTTCACATAAAACCTAGACAGAAGTATTCCCAGAAAGTTTTTCTGATGTGCGCATTCAACTCACCGAGTTGAGCCTTCCTTTAGATAGAGCAGTTTGGAAACACTCTGTCTGTAGTACCTGCGAGTGGATATTTGGAGTGCTTTGAGTGCTACACTGTAAAAGCAAATATCTTCACTTGGAATCTAGACAGAAGAATTCTCAGAGACTTCCCTGTGCTCTCTGCATTCCACTCACAGAGTTGAACCTTCCTTTTGATAGAACAGTTTTGAAACACTCTTGTGGTAGAATCTGCAAGTCGATATTTGGAAGGTTTGGAGGCCTATCCTGGGAAAGGAAATATCTTCCCATCAAAACTAGACAGAAGCATTCTCAGAAACTTCTTAGTGATGTGCGCATTCAAGTCACAGAGTTGAAGCTTCCTTTTGATATAGCAGTTTTGAACCACTCTTTTAGTAGAATCTGCAGGTGGATGTTTGGAGAGCTAAGAGGCCAACACTGGAAAAGGAAATCTCTTCACGTAAAAACTAGACGGAAGCATTCTCAGAAACTTCAATGGGCTTTACGCATTCAACTCACAGAGTGCAATGTTGCTTTTGAGAGCGCAGTTTTAAAACACTGTTTTTGTAGAATTTGCTAGAGGATGTTTGGAGCGATGTGAGGCCTTTGCTGGAAAAGGAAATATCTTCACATAAAACCTGGACAGAAGCATTCTCAGAAACTCCTTTGTGATGAGTGCATTCAAATCACACACTTGAACCTTCCTTTGGAAAGAGCAGTTTTGAAACACTCTTTCTGAAGAATCTGCAAGTGGATATTTGGAGCGATTTGAGGCCTATGCTGGAAATGAAATATCTTCACCTAAAAACTAGACGGAAGCATTCTCAGAAACTCCTTTGTGATGAGTGCATTCAACTCACAGAGTTGAAGCTTCCTTTTGATAGAGCAGTTTTGAAACACTCTTTTAGCAGCATCTGCAGGTGGATATTTGGAGCGCTTTGAGGCCAAGGCTGGAAAACGAAATATCATCACATAAAAACTCGACAGAAGCATTCTCTGAAACTCCTTTGTGATGAGTGCATTCAACTCACAGACTCGAACGTTTCTTTTGATAGAACAGTTTAGAAACACTCCTTTTGTAGAATCTGCAAGTGTTTATTTGGAGCGCTTGGAGGCCTATGTTGGAAAAGGACATATCTTCACATCAAAAGTAGACAGACGCATTCTCAGAAACTTCTTTGTGATGAGTGCATTGAACTCACGGAGTTGAACCTACCTATTGATAGAGAAGTTTGGAAACACCCTTTTTGTAGAATCTGCAAGTGAATATTTGGCGCGATTTGAGGCCTATGCAGGAAACGGAAATATCTTCACATGAAAACTAGACAGATGAATTCTCAGAAACGTCTTTGTGATGAGTGCATTCAACTCACAGACTTGAAGCTTCCTTTTGAAAGAGCAGTTTCGAAACACTCTTTTTGTAGAATCTGCAAGTGGATATTTGGAGCGCTTTGAGGGCTATGCTGGAAAAGTTAATACCTTCACCTAAAAACTAGACAGACGCAAACCCAGAAACTTCTTTGTGACGTGTGCATTGAACTCACAGAGTTGAACCTTTCTTTTGATACAGAAGTTTTGAAACACTCTTTTCGTAGAATCTTCAAGTGGATGGATGGAGTGATTTGAGGCCTATGCTGGAAAAGGAAATACCTTCACGTAGAAACGAGACAAAAGCATTCTCAGAAAGTTCCCTCTGCTTTGTGCATTCAACTCACAGAGTTGAACATTCCCTTTGATAGAGCAGTTTTGAAACACTCTTTTTGTAGAATCTGCAAGTGGATATTTGGAGCGCTTTGAGGCCTCTGCCGCCAAAGGAATTATCATTGCATAAAAACTAGATGGAAGCGTTCTCAGAAACTTCCTTGTGATGAGTGCATTCAACTCGCAGAGTGGAACCTTCCTTTCGATAGACCAGTTTTGAAACACTGTTTTTGTAGAATCCGCAAGTGGCTATTTGGAGCTCTTTGAGGCTTATGCTGGAAAAGGAAATATCTTCGTCTACAAACTAGACAGAAGCATTCTCAGAAACTTCTTTGTCATGTGGGGATTGAACTCACAGAGTTGAACATTCCTTTACATAGAGCAGTTTTGCAACACCCTTTCGGTGGAAAGTGAAAGTGCTTATCTGGTGCGATGGCGGCATCTAGTGGATAAGGAAATACATTCAGATGAAAACAAGATACATCCATTCTCAGAAACTTCTTTGTGATGACTGCATTCTACTCACAGAGTTGAACCTTCCTTTTGATAGAGCAGTTTTGAAACACTCTTTTTGTGGAATCTGCAAGTGGCTATTTGGAGCGCTTTGAGGCCTATGCTGGAAAAGGAAATCTCTTCACATAAAACCTAGACAGAAGTATTCCCAGAAAGTTTTTCTGATGTGCGCATTCAACTCACCGAGTTGAGCCTTCCTTTAGATAGAGCAGTTTGGAAACACTCTGTCTGTAGTACCTGCGAGTGGATATTTGGAGTGCTTTGAGTGCTACACTGTAAAAGCAAATATCTTCACTTGGAATCTAGACAGAAGAATTCTCAGAGACTTCCCTGTGCTCTCTGCATTCCACTCACAGAGTTGAACCTTCCTTTTGATAGAACAGTTTTGAAACACTCTTGTGGTAGAATCTGCAAGTCGATATTTGGAAGGTTTGGAGGCCTATCCTGGGAAAGGAAATATCTTCCCATCAAAACTAGACAGAAGCATTCTCAGAAACTTCTTAGTGATGTGCGCATTCAAGTCACAGAGTTGAAGCTTCCTTTTGATATAGCAGTTTTGAACCACTCTTTTAGTAGAATCTGCAGGTGGATGTTTGGAGAGCTAAGAGGCCAACACTGGAAAAGGAAATCTCTTCACGTAAAAACTAGACGGAAGCATTCTCAGAAACTTCAATGGGCTTTACGCATTCAACTCACAGAGTGCAATGTTGCTTTTGAGAGCGCAGTTTTAAAACACTGTTTTTGTAGAATTTGCTAGAGGATGTTTGGAGCGATGTGAGGCCTTTGCTGGAAAAGGAAATATCTTCACATAAAACCTGGACAGAAGCATTCTCAGAAACTCCTTTGTGATGAGTGCATTCAAATCACACACTTGAACCTTCCTTTGGAAAGAGCAGTTTTGAAACACTCTTTCTGAAGAATCTGCAAGTGGATATTTGGAGCGATTTGAGGCCTATGCTGGAAATGAAATATCTTCACCTAAAAACTAGACGGAAGCATTCTCAGAAACTCCTTTGTGATGAGTGCATTCAACTCACAGAGTTGAAGCTTCCTTTTGATAGAGCAGTTTTGAAACACTCTTTTAGCAGCATCTGCAGGTGGATATTTGGAGCGCTTTGAGGCCAAGGCTGGAAAACGAAATATCATCACATAAAAACTCGACAGAAGCATTCTCTGAAACTCCTTTGTGATGAGTGCATTCAACTCACAGACTCGAACGTTTCTTTTGATAGAACAGTTTAGAAACACTCCTTTTGTAGAATCTGCAAGTGTTTATTTGGAGCGCTTGGAGGCCTATGTTGGAAAAGGACATATCTTCACATCAAAAGTAGACAGACGCATTCTCAGAAACTTCTTTGTGATGAGTGCATTGAACTCACGGAGTTGAACCTACCTATTGATAGAGAAGTTTGGAAACACCCTTTTTGTAGAATCTGCAAGTGAATATTTGGCGCGATTTGAGACCTATGCAGGAAACGGAAATATCTTCACATGAAAACTAGACAGATGAATTCTCAGAAACGTCTTTGTGATGAGTGCATTCAACTCACAGACTTGAAGCTTCCTTTTGAAAGAGCAGTTTCGAAACACTCTTTTTGTAGAATCTGCAAGTGGATATTTGGAGCGCTTTGAGGGCTATGCTGGAAAAGTTAATACCTTCACCTAGAAACTAGACAGACGCAAACCCAGAAACTTCTTTGTGACGTGTGCATTGAACTCACAGAGTTGAACCTTTCTTTTGATACAGAAGTTTTGAAACACTCTTTTCGTAGAATCTTCAAGTGGATGGATGGAGTGATTTGAGGCCTATGCTGGAAAAGGAAATACCTTCACGTAGAAACGAGACAAAAGCATTCTCAGAAAGTTCCCTGTGCTTTGTGCATTCAACTCACAGAGTTGAACATTCCCTTTGATAGAGCAGTTTTGAAACACTCTTTTTGTAGAATCTGCAAGTGGATATTTGGAGCGCTTTGAGGCCTCTGCCGCCAAAGGAATTATCATTGCATAAAAACTAGATGGAAGCGTTCTCAGAAACTTCCTTGTGATGAGTGCATTCAACTCGCAGAGTGGAACCTTCCTTTCGATAGACCAGTTTTGAAACACTGTTTTTGTAGAATCCGCAAGTGGCTATTTGGAGCTCTTTGAGGCTTATGCTGGAAAAGGAAATATCTTCGTCTACAAACTAGACAGAAGCATTCTCAGAAACTTCTTTGTCATGTGGGGATTGAACTCACAGAGTTGAACATTCCTTTACATAGAGCAGTTTTGCAACACCCTTTCGGTGGAAAGTGAAAGTGCTTATCTGGTGCGATGGCGGCATCTAGTGGATAAGGAAATACATTCAGATGAAAACAAGATACATCCATTCTCAGAAACTTCTTTGTGATGACTGCATTCTACTCACAGAGTTGAACCTTCCTTTTGATAGAGCAGTTTTGAAACACTCTTTTTGTGGAATCTGCAAGTGGCTATTTGGAGCGCTTTGAGGCCTATGCTGGAAAAGGAAATCTCTTCACATAAAACCTAGACAGAAGTATTCCCAGAAAGTTTTTCTGATGTGCGCATTCAACTCACCGAGTTGAACCTTCCTTTAGATAGAGCAGTTTGGAAACACTCTGTCTGTAGTACCTGCGAGTGGATATTTGGAGTGCTTTGAGTGCTACACTGTAAAAGCAAATATCTTCACTTGGAATCTAGACAGAAGAATTCTCAGAGACTTCCCTGTGCTCTCTGCATTCCACTCACAGAGTTGAACCTTCCTTTTGATAGAACAGTTTTGAAACACTCTTGTGGTAGAATCTGCAAGTCGATATTTGGAAGGTTTGGAGGCCTATCCTGGGAAAGGAAATATCTTCCCATCAAAACTAGACAGAAGCATTCTCAGAAACTTCTTAGTGATGTGCGCATTCAAGTCACAGAGTTGAAGCTTCCTTTTGATATAGCAGTTTTGAACCACTCTTTTAGTAGAATCTGCAGGTGGATGTTTCGAGAGCTAAGAGGCCAACACTGGAAAAGGAAATCTCTTCACGTAAAAACTAGACGGAAGCATTCTCAGAAACTTCAATGGGCTTTACGCATTCAACTCACAGAGTGCAATGTTGCTTTTGAGAGCGCAGTTTTAAAACACTGTTTTTGTAGAATTTGCTAGAGGATGTTTGGAGCGATGTGAGGCCTTTGCTGGAAAAGGAAATATCTTCACATAAAACCTGGACAGAAGCATTCTCAGAAACTCCTTTGTGATGAGTGCATTCAAATCACACACTTGAACCTTCCTTTGGAAAGAGCAGTTTTGAAACACTCTTTCTGAAGAATCTGCAAGTGGATATTTGGAGCGATTTGAGGCCTATGCTGGAAATGAAATATCTTCACCTAAAAACTAGACGGAAGCATTCTCAGAAACTCCTTTGTGATGAGTGCATTCAACTCACAGAGTTGAAGCTTCCTTTTGATAGAGCAGTTTTGAAACACTCTTTTAGCAGCATCTGCAGGTGGATATTTGGAGCGCTTTGAGGCCAAGGCTGGAAAACGAAATATCATCACATAAAAACTCGACAGAAGCATTCTCTGAAACTCCTTTGTGATGAGTGCATTCAACTCACAGACTCGAACGTTTCTTTTGATAGAACAGTTTAGAAACACTCCTTTTGTAGAATCTGCAAGTGTTTATTTGGAGCGCTTGGAGGCCTATGTTGGAAAAGGACATATCTTCACATCAAAAGTAGACAGACGCATTCTCAGAAACTTCTTTGTGATGAGTGCATTGAACTCACGGAGTTGAACCTACCTATTGATAGAGAAGTTTGGAAACACCCTTTTTGTAGAATCTGCAAGTGAATATTTGGCGCGATTTGAGGCCTATGCAGGAAACGGAAATATCTTCACATGAAAACTAGACAGATGAATTCTCAGAAACGTCTTTGTGATGAGTGCATTCAACTCACAGACTTGAAGCTTCCTTTTGAAAGAGCAGTTTCGAAACACTCTTTTTGTAGAATCTGCAAGTGGATATTTGGAGCGCTTTGAGGGCTATGCTGGAAAAGTTAATACCTTCACCTAGAAACTAGACAGACGCAAACCCAGAAACTTCTTTGTGACGTGTGCATTGAACTCACAGAGTTGAACCTTTCTTTTGATACAGAAGTTTTGAAACACTCTTTTCGTAGAATCTTCAAGTGGATGGATGGAGTGATTTGAGGCCTATGCTGGAAAAGGAAATACCTTCACGTAGAAACGAGACAAAAGCATTCTCAGAAAGTTCCCTGTGCTTTGTGCATTCAACTCACAGAGTTGAACATTCCCTTTGATAGAGCAGTTTTGAAACACTCTTTTTGTAGAATCTGCAAGTGGATATTTGGAGCGCTTTGAGGCCTCTGCCGCCAAAGGAATTATCATTGCATAAAAACTAGATGGAAGCGTTCTCAGAAACTTCCTTGTGATGAGTGCATTCAACTCGCAGAGTGGAACCTTCCTTTCGATAGACCAGTTTTGAAACACTGTTTTTGTAGAATCCGCAAGTGGCTATTTGGAGCTCTTTGAGGCTTATGCTGGAAAAGGAAATATCTTCGTCTACAAACTAGACAGAAGCATTCTCAGAAACTTCTTTGTCATGTGGGGATTGAACTCACAGAGTTGAACATTCCTTTACATAGAGCAGTTTTGCAACACCCTTTCGGTGGAAAGTGAAAGTGCTTATCTGGTGCGATGGCGGCATCTAGTGGATAAGGAAATACATTCAGATGAAAACAAGATACATCCATTCTCAGAAACTTCTTTGTGATGACTGCATTCTACTCACAGAGTTGAACCTTCCTTTTGATAGAGCAGTTTTGAAACACTCTTTTTGTGGAATCTGCAAGTGGCTATTTGGAGCGCTTTGAGGCCTATGCTGGAAAAGGAAATCTCTTCACATAAAACCTAGACAGAAGTATTCCCAGAAAGTTTTTCTGATGTGCGCATTCAACTCACCGAGTTGAACCTTCCTTTAGATAGAGCAGTTTGGAAACACTCTGTCTGTAGTACCTGCGAGTGGATATTTGGAGTGCTTTGAGTGCTACACTGTAAAAGCAAATATCTTCACTTGGAATCTAGACAGAAGAATTCTCAGAGACTTCCCTGTGCTCTCTGCATTCCACTCACAGAGTTGAACCTTCCTTTTGATAGAACAGTTTTGAAACACTCTTGTGGTAGAATCTGCAAGTCGATATTTGGAAGGTTTGGAGGCCTATCCTGGGAAAGGAAATATCTTCCCATCAAAACTAGACAGAAGCATTCTCAGAAACTTCTTAGTGATGTGCGCATTCAAGTCACAGAGTTGAAGCTTCCTTTTGATATAGCAGTTTTGAACCACTCTTTTAGTAGAATCTGCAGGTGGATGTTTGGAGAGCTAAGAGGCCAACACTGGAAAAGGAAATCTCTTCACGTAAAAACTAGACGGAAGCATTCTCAGAAACTTCAATGGGCTTTACGCATTCAACTCACAGAGTGCAATGTTGCTTTTGAGAGCGCAGTTTTAAAACACTGTTTTTGTAGAATTTGCTAGAGGATGTTTGGAGCGATGTGAGGCCTTTGCTGGAAAAGGAAATATCTTCACATAAAACCTGGACAGAAGCATTCTCAGAAACTCCTTTGTGATGAGTGCATTCAAATCACACACTTGAACCTTCCTTTGGAAAGAGCAGTTTTGAAACACTCTTTCTGAAGAATCTGCAAGTGGATATTTGGAGCGATTTGAGGCCTATGCTGGAAATGAAATATCTTCACCTAAAAACTAGACGGAAGCATTCTCAGAAACTCCTTTGTGATGAGTGCATTCAACTCACAGAGTTGAAGCTTCCTTTTGATAGAGCAGTTTTGAAACACTCTTTTAGCAGCATCTGCAGGTGGATATTTGGAGCGCTTTGAGGCCAAGGCTGGAAAACGAAATATCATCACATAAAAACTCGACAGAAGCATTCTCTGAAACTTCTTTGTGATGAGTGCATTCAACTCACAGACTCGAACGTTTCTTTTGATAGAACAGTTTAGAAACACTCCTTTTGTAGAATCTGCAAGTGTTTATTTGGAGCGCTTGGAGGCCTATGTTGGAAAAGGACATATCTTCACATCAAAAGTAGACAGACGCATTCTCAGAAACTTCTTTGTGATGAGTGCATTGAACTCACGGAGTTGAACCTACCTATTGATAGAGAAGTTTGGAAACACCCTTTTTGTAGAATCTGCAAGTGAATATTTGGCGCGATTTGAGGCCTATGCAGGAAACGGAAATATCTTCACATGAAAACTAGACAGATGAATTCTCAGAAACGTCTTTGTGATGAGTGCATTGAACTCACAGACTTGAAGCTTCCTTTTGAAAGAGCAGTTTCGAAACACTCTTTTTGTAGAATCTGCAAGTGGATATTTGGAGCGCTTTGAGGGCTATGCTGGAAAAGTTAATACCTTCACCTAGAAACTAGACAGACGCAAACCCAGAAACTTCTTTGTGACGTGTGCATTGAACTCACAGAGTTGAACCTTTCTTTTGATACAGAAGTTTTGAAACACTCTTTTCGTAGAATCTTCAAGTGGATGGATGGAGTGATTTGAGGCCTATGCTGGAAAAGGAAATACCTTCACGTAGAAACGAGACAAAAGCATTCTCAGAAAGTTCCCTGTGCTTTGTGCATTCAACTCACAGAGTTGAACATTCCCTTTGATAGAGCAGTTTTGAAACACTCTTTTTGTAGAATCTGCAAGTGGATATTTGGAGCGCTTTGAGGCCTCTGCCGCCAAAGGAATTATCATTGCATAAAAACTAGATGGAAGCGTTCTCAGAAACTTCCTTGTGATGAGTGCATTCAACTCGCAGAGTGGAACCTTCCTTTCGATAGACCAGTTTTGAAACACTGTTTTTGTAGAATCCGCAAGTGGCTATTTGGAGCTCTTTGAGGCTTATGCTGGAAAAGGAAATATCTTCGTCTACAAACTAGACAGAAGCATTCTCAGAAACTTCTTTGTCATGTGGGGATTGAACTCACAGAGTTGAACATTCCTTTACATAGAGCAGTTTTGCAACACCCTTTCGGTGGAAAGTGAAAGTGCTTATCTGGTGCGATGGCGGCATCTAGTGGATAAGGAAATACATTCAGATGAAAACAAGATACATCCATTCTCAGAAACTTCTTTGTGATGACTGCATTCTACTCACAGAGTTGAACCTTCCTTTTGATAGAGCAGTTTTGAAACACTCTTTTTGTGGAATCTGCAAGTGGCTATTTGGAGCGCTTTGAGGCCTATGCTGGAAAAGGAAATCTCTTCACATAAAACCTAGACAGAAGTATTCCCAGAAAGTTTTTCTGATGTGCGCATTCAACTCACCGAGTTGAACCTTCCTTTAGATAGAGCAGTTTGGAAACACTCTGTCTGTAGTACCTGCGAGTGGATATTTGGAGTGCTTTGAGTGCTACACTGTAAAAGCAAATATCTTCACTTGGAATCTAGACAGAAGAATTCTCAGAGACTTCCCTGTGCTCTCTGCATTCCACTCACAGAGTTGAACCTTCCTTTTGATAGAACAGTTTTGAAACACTCTTGTGGTAGAATCTGCAAGTCGATATTTGGAAGGTTTGGAGGCCTATCCTGGGAAAGGAAATATCTTCCCATCAAAACTAGACAGAAGCATTCTCAGAAACTTCTTAGTGATGTGCGCATTCAAGTCACAGAGTTGAAGCTTCCTTTTGATATAGCAGTTTTGAACCACTCTTTTAGTAGAATCTGCAGGTGGATATTTGGAGAGCTAAGAGGCCAACACTGGAAAAGGAAATCTCTTCACGTAAAAACTAGACGGAAGCATTCTCAGAAACTTCAATGGGCTTTACGCATTCAACTCACAGAGTGCAATGTTGCTTTTGAGAGCGCAGTTTTAAAACACTGTTTTTGTAGAATTTGCTAGAGGATGTTTGGAGCGATGTGAGGCCTTTGCTGGAAAAGGAAATATCTTCACATAAAACCTGGACAGAAGCATTCTCAGAAACTCCTTTGTGATGAGTGCATTCAAATCACACACTTGAACCTTCCTTTGGAAAGAGCAGTTTTGAAACACTCTTTCTGAAGAATCTGCAAGTGGATATTTGGAGCGATTTGAGGCCTATGCTGGAAATGAAATATCTTCACCTAAAAACTAGACGGAAGCATTCTCAGAAACTCCTTTGTGATGAGTGCATTCAACTCACAGAGTTGAAGCTTCCTTTTGATAGAGCAGTTTTGAAACACTCTTTTAGCAGCATCTGCAGGTGGATATTTGGAGCGCTTTGAGGCCAAGGCTGGAAAACGAAATATCATCACATAAAAACTCGACAGAAGCATTCTCTGAAACTCCTTTGTGATGAGTGCATTCAACTCACAGACTCGAACGTTTCTTTTGATAGAACAGTTTAGAAACACTCCTTTTGTAGAATCTGCAAGTGTTTATTTGGAGCGCTTGGAGGCCTATGTTGGAAAAGGACATATCTTCACATCAAAAGTAGACAGACGCATTCTCAGAAACTTCTTTGTGATGAGTGCATTGAACTCACGGAGTTGAACCTACCTATTGATAGAGAAGTTTGGAAACACCCTTTTTGTAGAATCTGCAAGTGAATATTTGGCGCGATTTGAGGCCTATGCAGGAAACGGAAATATCTTCACATGAAAACTAGACAGATGAATTCTCAGAAACGTCTTTGTGATGAGTGCATTCAACTCACAGACTTGAAGCTTCCTTTTGAAAGAGCAGTTTCGAAACACTCTTTTTGTAGAATCTGCAAGTGGATATTTGGAGCGCTTTGAGGGCTATGCTGGAAAAGTTAATACCTTCACCTAGAAACTAGACAGACGCAAACCCAGAAACTTCTTTGTGACGTGTGCATTGAACTCACAGAGTTGAACCTTTCTTTTGATACAGAAGTTTTGAAACACTCTTTTCGTAGAATCTTCAAGTGGATGGATGGAGTGATTTGAGGCCTATGCTGGAAAAGGAAATACCTTCACGTAGAAACGAGACAAAAGCATTCTCAGAAAGTTCCCTGTGCTTTGTGCATTCAACTCACAGAGTTGAACATTCCCTTTGATAGAGCAGTTTTGAAACACTCTTTTTGTAGAATCTGCAAGTGGATATTTGGAGCGCTTTGAGGCCTCTGCCGCCAAAGGAATTATCATTGCATAAAAACTAGATGGAAGCGTTCTCAGAAACTTCCTTGTGATGAGTGCATTCAACTCGCAGAGTGGAACCTTCCTTTCGATAGACCAGTTTTGAAACACTGTTTTTGTAGAATCCGCAAGTGGCTATTTGGAGCTCTTTGAGGCTTATGCTGGAAAAGGAAATATCTTCGTCTACAAACTAGACAGAAGCATTCTCAGCAACTTCTTTGTCATGTGGGGATTGAACTCACAGAGTTGAACATTCCTTTACATAGAGCAGTTTTGCAACACCCTTTCGGTGGAAAGTGAAAGTGCTTATCTGGTGCGATGGCGGCATCTAGTGGATAAGGAAATACATTCAGATGAAAACAAGATACATCCATTCTCAGAAACTTCTTTGTGATGACTGCATTCTACTCACAGAGTTGAACCTTCCTTTTGATAGAGCAGTTTTGAAACACTCTTTTTGTGGAATCTGCAAGTGGCTATTTGGAGCGCTTTGAGGCCTATGCTGGAAAAGGAAATCTCTTCACATAAAACCTAGACAGAAGTATTCCCAGAAAGTTTTTCTGATGTGCGCATTCAACTCACCGAGTTGAACCTTCCTTTAGATAGAGCAGTTTGGAAACACTCTGTCTGTAGTACCTGCGAGTGGATATTTGGAGTGCTTTGAGTGCTACACTGTAAAAGCAAATATCTTCACTTGGAATCTAGACAGAAGAATTCTCAGAGACTTCCCTGTGCTCTCTGCATTCCACTCACAGAGTTGAACCTTCCTTTTGATAGAACAGTTTTGAAACACTCTTGTGGTAGAATCTGCAAGTCGATATTTGGAAGGTTTGGAGGCCTATCCTGGGAAAGGAAATATCTTCCCATCAAAACTAGACAGAAGCATTCTCAGAAACTTCTTAGTGATGTGCGCATTCAAGTAACAGAGTTGAAGCTTCGTTTTGATAGAGCAGTTTTGAACCACTCTTTTAGTAGAATCTGCAGGTGGATGTTTGGAGAGCTAAGAGGCCAACACTGGAAAAGGAAATCTCTTCACGTAAAAACTAGACGGAAGCATTCTCAGAAACTTCAATGGGCTTTACGCATTCAACTCACAGAGTGCAATGTTGCTTTTGAGAGCGCAGTTTTAAAACACTGTTTTTGTAGAATTTGCTAGAGGATGTTTGGAGCGATGTGAGGCCTTTGCTGGAAAAGGAAATATCTTCACATAAAACCTGGACAGAAGCATTCTCAGAAACTCCTTTGTGATGAGTGCATTCAAATCACACACTTGAACCTTCCTTTGGAAAGAGCAGTTTTGAAACACTCTTTCTGAAGAATCTGCAAGTGGATATTTGGAGCGATTTGAGGCCTATGCTGGAAATGAAATATCTTCACCTAAAAACTAGACGGAAGCATTCTCAGAAACTCCTTTGTGATGAGTGCATTCAACTCACAGAGTTGAAGCTTCCTTTTGATAGAGCAGTTTTGAAACACTCTTTTAGCAGCATCTGCAGGTGGATATTTGGAGCGCTTTGAGGCCAAGGCTGGAAAACGAAATATCATCACATAAAAACTCGACAGAAGCATTCTCTGAAACTCCTTTGTGATGAGTGCATTCAACTCACAGACTCGAACGTTTCTTTTGATAGAACAGTTTAGAAACACTCCTTTTGTAGAATCTGCAAGTGTTTATTTGGAGCGCTTGGAGGCCTATGTTGGAAAAGGACATATCTTCACATCAAAAGTAGACAGACGCATTCTCAGAAACTTCTTTGTGATGAGTGCATTGAACTCACGGAGTTGAACCTACCTATTGATAGAGAAGTTTGGAAACACCCTTTTTGTAGAATCTGCAAGTGAATATTTGGCGCGATTTGAGGCCTATGCAGGAAACGGAAATATCTTCACATGAAAACTAGACAGATGAATTCTCAGAAACGTCTTTGTGATGAGTGCATTCAACTCACAGACTTGAAGCTTCCTTTTGAAAGAGCAGTTTCGAAACACTCTTTTTGTAGAATCTGCAAGTGGATATTTGGAGCGCTTTGAGGGCTATGCTGGAAAAGTTAATACCTTCACCTAGAAACTAGACAGACGCAAACCCAGAAACTTCTTTGTGACGTGTGCATTGAACTCACAGAGTTGAACCTTTCTTTTGATACAGAAGTTTTGAAACACTCTTTTCGTAGAATCTTCAAGTGGATGGATGGAGTGATTTGAGGCCTATGCTGGAAAAGGAAATACCTTCACGTAGAAACGAGACAAAAGCATTCTCAGAAAGTTCCCTGTGCTTTGTGCATTCAACTCACAGAGTTGAACATTCCCTTTGATAGAGCAGTTTTGAAACACTCTTTTTGTAGAATCTGCAAGTGGATATTTGGAGCGCTTTGAGGCCTCTGCCGCCAAAGGAATTATCATTGCATAAAAACTAGATGGAAGCGTTCTCAGAAACTTCCTTGTGATGAGTGCATTCAACTCGCAGAGTGGAACCTTCCTTTCGATAGACCAGTTTTGAAACACTGTTTTTGTAGAATCCGCAAGTGGCTATTTGGAGCTCTTTGAGGCTTATGCTGGAAAAGGAAATATCTTCGTCTACAAACTAGACAGAAGCATTCTCAGAAACTTCTTTGTCATGTGGGGATTGAACTCACAGAGTTGAACATTCCTTTACATAGAGCAGTTTTGCAACACCCTTTCGGTGGAAAGTGAAAGTGCTTATCTGGTGCGATGGCGGCATCTAGTGGATAAGGAAATACATTCAGATGAAAACAAGATACATCCATTCTCAGAAACTTCTTTGTGATGACTGCATTCTACTCACAGAGTTGAACCTTCCTTTTGATAGAGCAGTTTTGAAACACTCTTTTTGTGGAATCTGCAAGTGGCTATTTGGAGCGCTTTGAGGCCTATGCTGGAAAAGGAAATCTCTTCACATAAAACCTAGACAGAAGTATTCCCAGAAAGTTTTTCTGATGTGCGCATTCAACTCACCGAGTTGAACCTTCCTTTAGATAGAGCAGTTTGGAAACACTCTGTCTGTAGTACCTGCGAGTGGATATTTGGAGTGCTTTGAGTGCTACACTGTAAAAGCAAATATCTTCACTTGGAATCTAGACAGAAGAATTCTCAGAGACTTCCCTGTGCTCTCTGCATTCCACTCACAGAGTTGAACCTTCCTTTTGATAGAACAGTTTTGAAACACTCTTGTGGTAGAATCTGCAAGTCGATATTTGGAAGGTTTGGAGGCCTATCCTGGGAAAGGAAATATCTTCCCATCAAAACTAGACAGAAGCATTCTCAGAAACTTCTTAGTGATGTGCGCATTCAAGTCACAGAGTTGAAGCTTCCTTTTGATATAGCAGTTTTGAACCACTCTTTTAGTAGAATCTGCAGGTGGATGTTTGGAGAGCTAAGAGGCCAACACTGGAAAAGGAAATCTCTTCACGTAAAAACTAGACGGAAGCATTCTCAGAAACTTCAATGGGCTTTACGCATTCAACTCACAGAGTGCAATGTTGCTTTTGAGAGCGCAGTTTTAAAACACTGTTTTTGTAGAATTTGCTAGAGGATGTTTGGAGCGATGTGAGGCCTTTGCTGGAAAAGGAAATATCTTCACATAAAACCTGGACAGAAGCATTCTCAGAAACTCCTTTGTGATGAGTGCATTCAAATCACACACTTGAACCTTCCTTTGGAAAGAGCAGTTTTGAAACACTCTTTCTGAAGAATCTGCAAGTGGATATTTGGAGCGATTTGAGGCCTATGCTGGAAATGAAATATCTTCACCTAAAAACTAGACGGAAGCATTCTCAGAAACTCCTTTGTGATGAGTGCATTCAACTCACAGAGTTGAAGCTTCCTTTTGATAGAGCAGTTTTGAAACACTCTTTTAGCAGCATCTGCAGGTGGATATTTGGAGCGCTTTGAGGCCAAGGCTGGAAAACGAAATATCATCACATAAAAACTCGACAGAAGCATTCTCTGAAACTCCTTTGTGATGAGTGCATTCAACTCACAGACTCGAACGTTTCTTTTGATAGAACAGTTTAGAAACACTCCTTTTGTAGAATCTGCAAGTGTTTATTTGGAGCGCTTGGAGGCCTATGTTGGAAAAGGACATATCTTCACATCAAAAGTAGACAGACGCATTCTCAGAAACTTCTTTGTGATGAGTGCATTGAACTCACGGAGTTGAACCTACCTATTGATAGAGAAGTTTGGAAACACCCTTTTTGTAGAATCTGCAAGTGAATATTTGGCGCGATTTGAGGCCTATGCAGGAAACGGAAATATCTTCACATGAAAACTAGACAGATGAATTCTCAGAAACGTCTTTGTGATGAGTGCATTCAACTCACAGACTTGAAGCTTCCTTTTGAAAGAGCAGTTTCGAAACACTCTTTTTGTAGAATCTGCAAGTGGATATTTGGAGCGCTTTGAGGGCTATGCTGGAAAAGTTAATACCTTCACCTAAAAACTAGACAGACGCAAACCCAGAAACTTCTTTGTGACGTGTGCATTGAACTCACAGAGTTGAACCTTTCTTTTGATACAGAAGTTTTGAAACACTCTTTTCGTAGAATCTTCAAGTGGATGGATGGAGTGATTTGAGGCCTATGCTGGAAAAGGAAATACCTTCACGTAGAAACGAGACAAAAGCATTCTCAGAAAGTTCCCTGTGCTTTGTGCATTCAACTCACAGAGTTGAACATTCCCTTTGATAGAGCAGTTTTGAAACACTCTTTTTGTAGAATCTGCAAGTGGATATTTGGAGCGCTTTGAGGCCTCTGCCGCCAAAGGAATTATCATTGCATAAAAACTAGATGGAAGCGTTCTCAGAAACTTCCTTGTGATGAGTGCATTCAACTCGCAGAGTGGAACCTTCCTTTCGATAGACCAGTTTTGAAACACTGTTTTTGTAGAATCCGCAAGTGGCTATTTGGAGCTCTTTGAGGCTTATGCTGGAAAAGGAAATATCTTCGTCTACAAACTAGACAGAAGCATTCTCAGAAACTTCTTTGTCATGTGGGGATTGAACTCACAGAGTTGAACATTCCTTTACATAGAGCAGTTTTGCAACACCCTTTCGGTGGAAAGTGAAAGTGCTTATCTGGTGCGATGGCGGCATCTAGTGGATAAGGAAATACATTCAGATGAAAACAAGATACATCCATTCTCAGAAACTTCTTTGTGATGACTGCATTCTACTCACAGAGTTGAACCTTCCTTTTGATAGAGCAGTTTTGAAACACTCTTTTTGTGGAATCTGCAAGTGGCTATTTGGAGCGCTTTGAGGCCTATGCTGGAAAAGGAAATCTCTTCACATAAAACCTAGACAGAAGTATTCCCAGAAAGTTTTTCTGATGTGCGCATTCAACTCACCGAGTTGAACCTTCCTTTAGATAGAGCAGTTTGGAAACACTCTGTCTGTAGTACCTGCGAGTGGATATTTGGAGTGCTTTGAGTGCTACACTGTAAAAGCAAATATCTTCACTTGGAATCTAGACAGAAGAATTCTCAGAGACTTCCCTGTGCTCTCTGCATTCCACTCACAGAGTTGAACCTTCCTTTTGATAGAACAGTTTTGAAACACTCTTGTGGTAGAATCTGCAAGTCGATATTTGGAAGGTTTGGAGGCCTATCCTGGGAAAGGAAATATCTTCCCATCAAAACTAGACAGAAGCATTCTCAGAAACTTCTTAGTGATGTGCGCATTCAAGTCACAGAGTTGAAGCTTCCTTTTGATATAGCAGTTTTGAACCACTCTTTTAGTAGAATCTGCAGGTGGATGTTTCGAGAGCTAAGAGGCCAACACTGGAAAAGGAAATCTCTTCACGTAAAAACTAGACGGAAGCATTCTCAGAAACTTCAATGGGCTTTACGCATTCAACTCACAGAGTGCAATGTTGCTTTTGAGAGCGCAGTTTTAAAACACTGTTTTTGTAGAATTTGCTAGAGGATGTTTGGAGCGATGTGAGGCCTTTGCTGGAAAAGGAAATATCTTCACATAAAACCTGGACAGAAGCATTCTCAGAAACTCCTTTGTGATGAGTGCATTCAAATCACACACTTGAACCTTCCTTTGGAAAGAGCAGTTTTGAAACACTCTTTCTGAAGAATCTGCAAGTGGATATTTGGAGCGATTTGAGGCCTATGCTGGAAATGAAATATCTTCACCTAAAAACTAGACGGAAGCATTCTCAGAAACTCCTTTGTGATGAGTGCATTCAACTCACAGAGTTGAAGCTTCCTTTTGATAGAGCAGTTTTGAAACACTCTTTTAGCAGCATCTGCAGGTGGATATTTGGAGCGCTTTGAGGCCAAGGCTGGAAAACGAAATATCATCACATAAAAACTCGACAGAAGCATTCTCTGAAACTCCTTTGTGATGAGTGCATTCAACTCACAGACTCGAACGTTTCTTTTGATAGAACAGTTTAGAAACACTCCTTTTGTAGAATCTGCAAGTGTTTATTTGGAGCGCTTGGAGGCCTATGTTGGAAAAGGACATATCTTCACATCAAAAGTAGACAGACGCATTCTCAGAAACTTCTTTGTGATGAGTGCATTGAACTCACGGAGTTGAACCTACCTATTGATAGAGAAGTTTGGAAACACCCTTTTTGTAGAATCTGCAAGTGAATATTTGGCGCGATTTGAGGCCTATGCAGGAAACGGAAATATCTTCACATGAAAACTAGACAGATGAATTCTCAGAAACGTCTTTGTGATGAGTGCATTCAACTCACAGACTTGAAGCTTCCTTTTGAAAGAGCAGTTTCGAAACACTCTTTTTGTAGAATCTGCAAGTGGATATTTGGAGCGCTTTGAGGGCTATGCTGGAAAAGTTAATACCTTCACCTAGAAACTAGACAGACGCAAACCCAGAAACTTCTTTGTGACGTGTGCATTGAACTCACAGAGTTGAACCTTTCTTTTGATACAGAAGTTTTGAAACACTCTTTTCGTAGAATCTTCAAGTGGATGGATGGAGTGATTTGAGGCCTATGCTGGAAAAGGAAATACCTTCACGTAGAAACGAGACAAAAGCATTCTCAGAAAGTTCCCTGTGCTTTGTGCATTCAACTCACAGAGTTGAACATTCCCTTTGATAGAGCAGTTTTGAAACACTCTTTTTGTAGAATCTGCAAGTGGATATTTGGAGCGCTTTGAGGCCTCTGCCGCCAAAGGAATTATCATTGCATAAAAACTAGATGGAAGCGTTCTCAGAAACTTCCTTGTGATGAGTGCATTCAACTCGCAGAGTGGAACCTTCCTTTCGATAGACCAGTTTTGAAACACTGTTTTTGTAGAATCCGCAAGTGGCTATTTGGAGCTCTTTGAGGCTTATGCTGGAAAAGGAAATATCTTCGTCTACAAACTAGACAGAAGCATTCTCAGAAACTTCTTTGTCATGTGGGGATTGAACTCACAGAGTTGAACATTCCTTTACATAGAGCAGTTTTGCAACACCCTTTCGGTGGAAAGTGAAAGTGCTTATCTGGTGCGATGGCGGCATCTAGTGGATAAGGAAATACATTCAGATGAAAACAAGATACATCCATTCTCAGAAACTTCTTTGTGATGACTGCATTCTACTCACAGAGTTGAACCTTCCTTTTGATAGAGCAGTTTTGAAACACTCTTTTTGTGGAATCTGCAAGTGGCTATTTGGAGCGCTTTGAGGCCTATGCTGGAAAAGGAAATCTCTTCACATAAAACCTAGACAGAAGTATTCCCAGAAAGTTTTTCTGATGTGCGCATTCAACTCACCGAGTTGAACCTTCCTTTAGATAGAGCAGTTTGGAAACACTCTGTCTGTAGTACCTGCGAGTGGATATTTGGAGTGCTTTGAGTGCTACACTGTAAAAGCAAATATCTTCACTTGGAATCTAGACAGAAGAATTCTCAGAGACTTCCCTGTGCTCTCTGCATTCCACTCACAGAGTTGAACCTTCCTTTTGATAGAACAGTTTTGAAACACTCTTGTGGTAGAATCTGCAAGTCGATATTTGGAAGGTTTGGAGGCCTATCCTGGGAAAGGAAATATCTTCCCATCAAAACTAGACAGAAGCATTCTCAGAAACTTCTTAGTGATGTGCGCATTCAAGTCACAGAGTTGAAGCTTCCTTTTGATATAGCAGTTTTGAACCACTCTTTTAGTAGAATCTGCAGGTGGATGTTTGGAGAGCTAAGAGGCCAACACTGGAAAAGGAAATCTCTTCACGTAAAAACTAGACGGAAGCATTCTCAGAAACTTCAATGGGCTTTACGCATTCAACTCACAGAGTGCAATGTTGCTTTTGAGAGCGCAGTTTTAAAACACTGTTTTTGTAGAATTTGCTAGAGGATGTTTGGAGCGATGTGAGGCCTTTGCTGGAAAAGGAAATATCTTCACATAAAACCTGGACAGAAGCATTCTCAGAAACTCCTTTGTGATGAGTGCATTCAAATCACACACTTGAACCTTCCTTTGGAAAGAGCAGTTTTGAAACACTCTTTCTGAAGAATCTGCAAGTGGATATTTGGAGCGATTTGAGGCCTATGCTGGAAATGAAATATCTTCACCTAAAAACTAGACGGAAGCATTCTCAGAAACTCCTTTGTGATGAGTGCATTCAACTCACAGAGTTGAAGCTTCCTTTTGATAGAGCAGTTTTGAAACACTCTTTTAGCAGCATCTGCAGGTGGATATTTGGAGCGCTTTGAGGCCAAGGCTGGAAAACGAAATATCATCACATAAAAACTCGACAGAAGCATTCTCTGAAACTCCTTTGTGATGAGTGCATTCAACTCACAGACTCGAACGTTTCTTTTGATAGAACAGTTTAGAAACACTCCTTTTGTAGAATCTGCAAGTGTTTATTTGGAGCGCTTGGAGGCCTATGTTGGAAAAGGACATATCTTCACATCAAAAGTAGACAGACGCATTCTCAGAAACTTCTTTGTGATGAGTGCATTGAACTCACGGAGTTGAACCTACCTATTGATAGAGAAGTTTGGAAACACCCTTTTTGTAGAATCTGCAAGTGAATATTTGGCGCGATTTGAGGCCTATGCAGGAAACGGAAATATCTTCACATGAAAACTAGACAGATGAATTCTCAGAAACGTCTTTGTGATGAGTGCATTCAACTCACAGACTTGAAGCTTCCTTTTGAAAGAGCAGTTTCGAAACACTCTTTTTGTAGAATCTGCAAGTGGATATTTGGAGCGCTTTGAGGGCTATGCTGGAAAAGTTAATACCTTCACCTAGAAACTAGACAGACGCAAACCCAGAAACTTCTTTGTGACGTGTGCATTGAACTCACAGAGTTGAACCTTTCTTTTGATACAGAAGTTTTGAAACACTCTTTTCGTAGAATCTTCAAGTGGATGGATGGAGTGATTTGAGGCCTATGCTGGAAAAGGAAATACCTTCACGTAGAAACGAGACAAAAGCATTCTCAGAAAGTTCCCTGTGCTTTGTGCATTCAACTCACAGAGTTGAACATTCCCTTTGATAGAGCAGTTTTGAAACACTCTTTTCGTAGAATCTGCAAGTGGATATTTGGAGCGCTTTGAGGCCTCTGCCGCCAAAGGAATTATCATTGCATAAAAACTAGATGGAAGCGTTCTCAGAAACTTCCTTGTGATGAGTGCATTCAACTCGCAGAGTGGAACCTTCCTTTCGATAGACCAGTTTTGAAACACTGTTTTTGTAGAATCCGCAAGTGGCTATTTGGAGCTCTTTGAGGCTTATGCTGGAAAAGGAAATATCTTCGTCTACAAACTAGACAGAAGCATTCTCAGAAACTTCTTTGTCATGTGGGGATTGAACTCACAGAGTGGAACATTCCTTTACATAGAGCAGTTTTGCAACACCCTTTCGGTGGAAAGTGAAAGTGCTTATCTGGTGCGATGGCGGCATCTAGTGGATAAGGAAATACATTCAGATGAAAACAAGATACATCCATTCTCAGAAACTTCTTTGTGATGACTGCATTCTACTCACAGAGTTGAACCTTCCTTTTGATAGAGCAGTTTTGAAACACTCTTTTTGTGGAATCTGCAAGTGGCTATTTGGAGCGCTTTGAGGCCTATGCTGGAAAAGGAAATCTCTTCACATAAAACCTAGACAGAAGTATTCCCAGAAAGTTTTTCTGATGTGCGCATTCAACTCACCGAGTTGAACCTTCCTTTAGATAGAGCAGTTTGGAAACACTCTGTCTGTAGTACCTGCGAGTGGATATTTGGAGTGCTTTGAGTGCTACACTGTAAAAGCAAATATCTTCACTTGGAATCTAGACAGAAGAATTCTCAGAGACTTCCCTGTGCTCTCTGCATTCCACTCACAGAGTTGAACCTTCCTTTTGATAGAACAGTTTTGAAACACTCTTGTGGTAGGATCTGCAAGTCGATATTTGGAAGGTTTGGAGGCCTATCCTGGGAAAGGAAATATCTTCCCATCAAAAGTAGACAGAAGCATTCTCAGAAACTTCTTAGTGATGTGCGCATTCAAGTCACAGAGTTGAAGCTTCCTTTTGATATAGCAGTTTTGAACCACTCTTTTAGTAGAATCTGCAGGTGGATGTTTGGAGAGCTAAGAGGCCAACACTGGAAAAGGAAATCTCTTCACGTAAAAACTAGACGGAAGCATTCTCAGAAACTTCAATGGGCTTTACGCATTCAACTCACAGAGTGCAATGTTGCTTTTGAGAGCGCAGTTTTAAAACACTGTTTTTGTAGAATTTGCTAGAGGATGTTTGGAGCGATGTGAGGCCTTTGCTGGAAAAGGAAATATCTTCACATAAAACCTGGACAGAAGCATTCTCAGAAACTCCTTTGTGATGAGTGCATTCAAATCACACACTTGAACCTTCCTTTGGAAAGAGCAGTTTTGAAACACTCTTTCTGAAGAATCTGCAAGTGGATATTTGGAGCGATTTGAGGCCTATGCTGGAAATGAAATATCTTCACCTAAAAACTAGACGGAAGCATTCTCAGAAACTCCTTTGTGATGAGTGCATTCAACTCACAGAGTTGAAGCTTCCTTTTGATAGAGCAGTTTTGAAACACTCTTTTAGCAGCATCTGCAGGTGGATATTTGGAGCGCTTTGAGGCCAAGGCTGGAAAACGAAATATCATCACATAAAAACTCGACAGAAGCATTCTCTGAAACTTCTTTGTGATGAGTGCATTCAACTCACAGACTCGAACGTTTCTTTTGATAGAACAGTTTAGAAACACTCCTTTTGTAGAATCTGCAAGTGTTTATTTGGAGCGCTTGGAGGCCTATGTTGGAAAAGGACATATCTTCACATCAAAAGTAGACAGACGCATTCTCAGAAACTTCTTTGTGATGAGTGCATTGAACTCACGGAGTTGAACCTACCTATTGATAGAGAAGTTTGGAAACACCCTTTTTGTAGAATCTGCAAGTGAATATTTGGCGCGATTTGAGGCCTATGCAGGAAACGGAAATATCTTCACATGAAAACTAGACAGATGAATTCTCAGAAACGTCTTTGTGATGAGTGCATTCAACTCACAGACTTGAAGCTTCCTTTTGAAAGAGCAGTTTCGAAACACTCTTTTTGTAGAATCTGCAAGTGGATATTTGGAGCGCTTTGAGGGCTATGCTGGAAAAGTTAATACCTTCACCTAAAAACTAGACAGACGCAAACCCAGAAACTTCTTTGTGACGTGTGCATTGAACTCACAGAGTTGAACCTTTCTTTTGATACAGAAGTTTTGAAACACTCTTTTCGTAGAATCTTCAAGTGGATGGATGGAGTGATTTGAGGCCTATGCTGGAAAAGGAAATACCTTCACGTAGAAACGAGACAAAAGCATTCTCAGAAAGTTCCCTGTGCTTTGTGCATTCAACTCACAGAGTTGAACATTCCCTTTGATAGAGCAGTTTTGAAACACTCTTTTTGTAGAATCTGCAAGTGGATATTTGGAGCGCTTTGAGGCCTCTGCCGCCAAAGGAATTATCATTGCATAAAAACTAGATGGAAGCGTTCTCAGAAACTTCCTTGTGATGAGTGCATTCAACTCGCAGAGTGGAACCTTCCTTTCGATAGACCAGTTTTGAAACACTGTTTTTGTAGAATCCGCAAGTGGCTATTTGGAGCTCTTTGAGGCTTATGCTGGAAAAGGAAATATCTTCGTCTACAAACTAGACAGAAGCATTCTCAGAAACTTCTTTGTCATGTGGGGATTGAACTCACAGAGTTGAACATTCCTTTACATAGAGCAGTTTTGCAACACCCTTTCGGTGGAAAGTGAAAGTGCTTATCTGGTGCGATGGCGGCATCTAGTGGATAAGGAAATACATTCAGATGAAAACAAGATACATCCATTCTCAGAAACTTCTTTGTGATGACTGCATTCTACTCACAGAGTTGAACCTTCCTTTTGATAGAGCAGTTTTGAAACACTCTTTTTGTGGAATCTGCAAGTGGCTATTTGGAGCGCTTTGAGGCCTATGCTGGAAAAGGAAATCTCTTCACATAAAACCTAGACAGAAGTATTCCCAGAAAGTTTTTCTGATGTGCGCATTCAACTCACCGAGTTGAACCTTCCTTTAGATAGAGCAGTTTGGAAACACTCTGTCTGTAGTACCTGCGAGTGGATATTTGGAGTGCTTTGAGTGCTACACTGTAAAAGCAAATATCTTCACTTGGAATCTAGACAGAAGAATTCTCAGAGACTTCCCTGTGCTCTCTGCATTCCACTCACAGAGTTGAACCTTCCTTTTGATAGAACAGTTTTGAAACACTCTTGTGGTAGAATCTGCAAGTCGATATTTGGAAGGTTTGGAGGCCTATCCTGGGAAAGGAAATATCTTCCCATCAAAACTAGACAGAAGCATTCTCAGAAACTTCTTAGTGATGTGCGCATTCAAGTCACAGAGTTGAAGCTTCCTTTTGATATAGCAGTTTTGAACCACTCTTTTAGTAGAATCTGCAGGTGGATGTTTGGAGAGCTAAGAGGCCAACACTGGAAAAGGAAATCTCTTCACGTAAAAACTAGACGGAAGCATTCTCAGAAACTTCAATGGGCTTTACGCATTCAACTCACGGAGTGCAATGTTGCTTTTGAGAGCGCAGTTTTAAAACACTGTTTTTGTAGAATTTGCTAGAGGATGTTTGGAGCGATGTGAGGCCTTTGCTGGAAAAGGAAATATCTTCACATAAAACCTGGACAGAAGCATTCTCAGAAACTCCTTTGTGATGAGTGCATTCAAATCACAGAGTTGAAGCTTCCTTTTGATAGAGCAGTTTTGAAACACTCTTTTAGCAGCATCTGCAGGTGGATATTTGGAGCGCTTTGAGGCCAAGGCTGGAAAACGAAATATCATCACATAAAAACTCGACAGAAGCATTCTCTGAAACTTCTTTGTGATGAGTGCATTCAACTCACAGACTCGAACGTTTCTTTTGATAGAACAGTTTAGAAACACTCCTTTTGTAGAATCTGCAAGTGTTTATTTGGAGCGCTTGGAGGCCTATGTTGGAAAAGGACATATCTTCACATCAAAAGTAGACAGACGCATTCTCAGAAACTTCTTTGTGATGAGTGCATTGAACTCACGGAGTTGAACCTACCTATTGATAGAGAAGTTTGGAAACACCCTTTTTGTAGAATCTGCAAGTGAATATTTGGCGCGATTTGAGGCCTATGCAGGAAACGGAAATATCTTCACATGAAAACTAGACAGATGAATTCTCAGAAACGTCTTTGTGATGAGTGCATTCAACTCACAGACTTGAAGCTTCCTTTTGAAAGAGCAGTTTCGAAACACTCTTTTTGTAGAATCTGCAAGTGGATATTTGGAGCGCTTTGAGGGCTATGCTGGAAAAGTTAATACCTTCACCTAGAAACTAGACAGACGCAAACCCAGAAACTTCTTTGTGACGTGTGCATTGAACTCACAGAGTTGAACCTTTCTTTTGATACAGAAGTTTTGAAACACTCTTTTCGTAGAATCTTCAAGTGGATGGATGGAGTGATTTGAGGCCTATGCTGGAAAAGGAAATACCTTCACGTAGAAACGAGACAAAATCATTCTCAGAAAGTTCCCTGTGCTTTGTGCATTCAACTCACAGAGTTGAACATTCCCTTTGATAGAGCAGTTTTGAAACACTCTTTTTGTAGAATCTGCAAGTGGATATTTGGAGCGCTTTGAGGCCTCTGCCGCCAAAGGAATTATCATTGCATAAAAACTAGATGGAAGCGTTCTCAGAAACTTCCTTGTGATGAGTGCATTCAACTCGCAGAGTGGAACCTTCCTTTCGATAGACCAGTTTTGAAACACTGTTTTTGTAGAATCCGCAAGTGGCTATTTGGAGCTCTTTGAGGCTTATGCTGGAAAAGGAAATATCTTCGTCTACAAACTAGACAGAAGCATTCTCAGAAACTTCTTTGTCATGTGGGGATTGAACTCACAGAGTTGAACATTCCTTTACATAGAGCAGTTTTGCAACACCCTTTCGGTGGAAAGTGAAAGTGCTTATCTGGTGCGATGGCGGCATCTAGTGGATAAGGAAATACATTCAGATGAAAACAAGATACATCCATTCTCAGAAACTTCTTTGTGATGACTGCATTCTACTCACAGAGTTGAACCTTCCTTTTGATAGAGCAGTTTTGAAACACTCTTTTTGTGGAATCTGCAAGTGGCTATTTGGAGCGCTTTGAGGCCTATGCTGGAAAAGGAAATCTCTTCACATAAAACCTAGACAGAAGTATTCCCAGAAAGTTTTTCTGATGTGCGCATTCAACTCACCGAGTTGAACCTTCCTTTAGATAGAGCAGTTTGGAAACACTCTGTCTGTAGTACCTGCGAGTGGATATTTGGAGTGCTTTGAGTGCTACACTGTAAAAGCAAATATCTTCACTTGGAATCTAGACAGAAGAATTCTCAGAGACTTCCCTGTGCTCTCTGCATTCCACTCACAGAGTTGAACCTTCCTTTTGATAGAACAGTTTTGAAACACTCTTGTGGTAGAATCTGCAAGTCGATATTTGGAAGGTTTGGAGGCCTATCCTGGGAAGGGAAATATCTTCCCATCAAAACTAGACAGAAGCATTCTCAGAAACTTCTTAGTGATGTGCGCATTCAAGTCACAGAGTTGAAGCTTCCTTTTGATAGAGCAGTTTTGAACCACTCTTTTAGTAGAATCTGCAGGTGGATGTTTGGAGAGCTAAGAGGCCAACACTGGAAAAGGAAATCTCTTCACGTAAAAACTAGACGGAAGCATTCTCAGAAACTTCAATGGGCTTTACGCATTCAACTCACAGAGTGCAATGTTGCTTTTGAGAGCGCAGTTTTAAAACACTGTTTTTGTAGAATTTGCTAGAGGATGTTTGGAGCGATGTGAGGCCTTTGCTGGAAAAGGAAATATCTTCACATAAAACCTGGACAGAAGCATTCTCAGAAACTCCTTTGTGATGAGTGCATTCAAATCACACACTTGAACCTTCCTTTGGAAAGAGCAGTTTTGAAACACTCTTTCTGAAGAATCTGCAAGTGGATATTTGGAGCGATTTGAGGCCTATGCTGGAAATGAAATATCTTCACCTAAAAACTAGACGGAAGCATTCTCAGAAACTCCTTTGTGATGAGTGCATTCAACTCACAGAGTTGAAGCTTCCTTTTGATAGAGCAGTTTTGAAACACTCTTTTAGCAGCATCTGCAGGTGGATATTTGGAGCGCTTTGAGGCCAAGGCTGGAAAACGAAATATCATCACATAAAAACTCGACAGAAGCATTCTCTGAAACTTCTTTGTGATGAGTGCATTCAACTCACAGACTCGAACGTTTCTTTTGATAGAACAGTTTAGAAACACTCCTTTTGTAGAATCTGCAAGTGTTTATTTGGAGCGCTTGGAGGCCTATGTTGGAAAAGGACATATCTTCACATCAAAAGTAGACAGACGCATTCTCAGAAACTTCTTTGTGATGAGTGCATTGAACTCACGGAGTTGAACCTACCTATTGATAGAGAAGTTTGGAAACACCCTTTTTGTAGAATCTGCAAGTGAATATTTGGCGCGATTTGAGGCCTATGCAGGAAACGGAAATATCTTCACATGAAAACTAGACAGATGAATTCTCAGAAACGTCTTTGTGATGAGTGCATTCAACTCACAGACTTGAAGCTTCCTTTTGAAAGAGCAGTTTCGAAACACTCTTTTTGTAGAATCTGCAAGTGGATATTTGGAGCGCTTTGAGGGCTATGCTGGAAAAGTTAATACCTTCACCTAAAAACTAGACAGACGCAAACCCAGAAACTTCTTTGTGACGTGTGCATTGAACTCACAGAGTTGAACCTTTCTTTTGATACAGAAGTTTTGAAACACTCTTTTCGTAGAATCTTCAAGTGGATGGATGGAGTGATTTGAGGCCTATGCTGGAAAAGGAAATACCTTCACGTAGAAACGAGACAAAAGCATTCTCAGAAAGTTCCCTGTGCTTTGTGCATTCAACTCACAGAGTTGAACATTCCCTTTGATAGAGCAGTTTTGAAACACTCTTTTTGTAGAATCTGCAAGTGGATATTTGGAGCGCTTTGAGGCCTCTGCCGCCAAAGGAATTATCATTGCATAAAAACTAGATGGAAGCGTTCTCAGAAACTTCCTTGTGATGAGTGCATTCAACTCGCAGAGTGGAACCTTCCTTTCGATAGACCAGTTTTGAAACACTGTTTTTGTAGAATCCGCAAGTGGCTATTTGGAGCTCTTTGAGGCTTATGCTGGAAAAGGAAATATCTTCGTCTACAAACTAGACAGAAGCATTCTCAGAAACTTCTTTGTCATGTGGGGATTGAACTCACACAGTGGAACATTCCTTTACATAGAGCAGTTTTGCAACACCCTTTCGGTGGAAAGTGAAAGTGCTTATCTGGTGCGATGGCGGCATCTAGTGGATAAGGAAATACATTCAGATGAAAACAAGATACATCCATTCTCAGAAACTTCTTTGTGATGACTGCATTCTACTCACAGAGTTGAACCTTCCTTTTGATAGAGCAGTTTTGAAACACTCTTTTTGTGGAATCTGCAAGTGGCTATTTGGAGCGCTTTGAGGCCTATGCTGGAAAAGGAAATCTCTTCACATAAAACCTAGACAGAAGTATTCCCAGAAAGTTTTTCTGATGTGCGCATTCAACTCACCGAGTTGAACCTTCCTTTAGATAGAGCAGTTTGGAAACACTCTGTCTGTAGTACCTGCGAGTGGATATTTGGAGTGCTTTGAGTGCTACACTGTAAAAGCAAATATCTTCACTTGGAATCTAGACAGAAGAATTCTCAGAGACTTCCCTGTGCTCTCTGCATTCCACTCACAGAGTTGAACCTTCCTTTTGATAGAACAGTTTTGAAACACTCTTGTGGTAGAATCTGCAAGTCGATATTTGGAAGGTTTGGAGGCCTATCCTGGGAAGGGAAATATCTTCCCATCAAAACTAGACAGAAGCATTCTCAGAAACTTCTTAGTGATGTGCGCATTCAAGTCACAGAGTTGAAGCTTCCTTTTGATAGAGCAGTTTTGAACCACTCTTTTAGTAGAATCTGCAGGTGGATGTTTGGAGAGCTAAGAGGCCAACACTGGAAAAGGAAATCTCTTCACGTAAAAACTAGACGGAAGCATTCTCAGAAACTTCAATGGGCTTTACGCATTCAACTCACAGAGTGCAATGTTGCTTTTGAGAGCGCAGTTTTAAAACACTGTTTTTGTAGAATTTGCTAGAGGATGTTTGGAGCGATGTGAGGCCTTTGCTGGAAAAGGAAATATCTTCACATAAAACCTGGACAGAAGCATTCTCAGAAACTCCTTTGTGATGAGTGCATTCAAATCACACACTTGAACCTTCCTTTGGAAAGAGCAGTTTTGAAACACTCTTTCTGAAGAATCTGCAAGTGGATATTTGGAGCGATTTGAGGCCTATGCTGGAAATGAAATATCTTCACCTAAAAACTAGACGGAAGCATTCTCAGAAACTCCTTTGTGATGAGTGCATTCAACTCACAGAGTTGAAGCTTCCTTTTGATAGAGCAGTTTTGAAACACTCTTTTAGCAGCATCTGCAGGTGGATATTTGGAGCGCTTTGAGGCCAAGGCTGGAAAACGAAATATCATCACATAAAAACTCGACAGAAGCATTCTCTGAAACTTCTTTGTGATGAGTGCATTCAACTCACAGACTCGAACGTTTCTTTTGATAGAACAGTTTAGAAACACTCCTTTTGTAGAATCTGCAAGTGTTTATTTGGAGCGCTTGGAGGCCTATGTTGGAAAAGGACATATCTTCACATCAAAAGTAGACAGACGCATTCTCAGAAACTTCTTTGTGATGAGTGCATTGAACTCACGGAGTTGAACCTACCTATTGATAGAGAAGTTTGGAAACACCCTTTTTGTAGAATCTGCAAGTGAATATTTGGCGCGATTTGAGGCCTATGCAGGAAACGGAAATATCTTCACATGAAAACTAGACAGATGAATTCTCAGAAACGTCTTTGTGATGAGTGCATTCAACTCACAGACTTGAAGCTTCCTTTTGAAAGAGCAGTTTCGAAACACTCTTTTTGTAGAATCTGCAAGTGGATATTTGGAGCGCTTTGAGGGCTATGCTGGAAAAGTTAATACCTTCACCTAAAAACTAGACAGACGCAAACCCAGAAACTTCTTTGTGACGTGTGCATTGAACTCACAGAGTTGAACCTTTCTTTTGATACAGAAGTTTTGAAACACTCTTTTCGTAGAATCTTCAAGTGGATGGATGGAGTGATTTGAGGCCTATGCTGGAAAAGGAAATACCTTCACGTAGAAACGAGACAAAAGCATTCTCAGAAAGTTCCCTGTGCTTTGTGCATTCAACTCACAGAGTTGAACATTCCCTTTGATAGAGCAGTTTTGAAACACTCTTTTTGTAGAATCTGCAAGTGGATATTTGGAGCGCTTTGAGGCCTCTGCCGCCAAAGGAATTATCATTGCATAAAAACTAGATGGAAGCGTTCTCAGAAACTTCCTTGTGATGAGTGCATTCAACTCGCAGAGTGGAACCTTCCTTTCGATAGACCAGTTTTGAAACACTGTTTTTGTAGAATCCGCAAGTGGCTATTTGGAGCTCTTTGAGGCTTATGCTGGAAAAGGAAATATCTTCGTCTACAAACTAGACAGAAGCATTCTCAGAAACTTCTTTGTCATGTGGGGATTGAACTCACACAGTGGAACATTCCTTTACATAGAGCAGTTTTGCAACACCCTTTCGGTGGAAAGTGAAAGTGCTTATCTGGTGCGATGGCGGCATCTAGTGGATAAGGAAATACATTCAGATGAAAACAAGATACATCCATTCTCAGAAACTTCTTTGTGATGACTGCATTCTACTCACAGAGTTGAACCTTCCTTTTGATAGAGCAGTTTTGAAACACTCTTTTTGTGGAATCTGCAAGTGGCTATTTGGAGCGCTTTGAGGCCTATGCTGGAAAAGGAAATCTCTTCACATAAAACCTAGACAGAAGTATTCCCAGAAAGTTTTTCTGATGTGCGCATTCAACTCACCGAGTTGAACCTTCCTTTAGATAGAGCAGTTTGGAAACACTCTGTCTGTAGTACCTGCGAGTGGATATTTGGAGTGCTTTGAGTGCTACACTGTAAAAGCAAATATCTTCACTTGGAATCTAGACAGAAGAATTCTCAGAGACTTCCCTGTGCTCTCTGCATTCCACTCACAGAGTTGAACCTTCCTTTTGATAGAACAGTTTTGAAACACTCTTGTGGTAGAATCTGCAAGTCGATATTTGGAAGGTTTGGAGGCCTATCCTGGGAAGGGAAATATCTTCCCATCAAAACTAGACAGAAGCATTCTCAGAAACTTCTTAGTGATGTGCGCATTCAAGTCACAGAGTTGAAGCTTCCTTTTGATAGAGCAGTTTTGAACCACTCTTTTAGTAGAATCTGCAGGTGGATGTTTGGAGAGCTAAGAGGCCAACACTGGAAAAGGAAATCTCTTCACGTAAAAACTAGACGGAAGCATTCTCAGAAACTTCAATGGGCTTTACGCATTCAACTCACAGAGTGCAATGTTGCTTTTGAGAGCGCAGTTTTAAAACACTGTTTTTGTAGAATTTGCTAGAGGATGTTTGGAGCGATGTGAGGCCTTTGCTGGAAAAGGAAATATCTTCACATAAAACCTGGACAGAAGCATTCTCAGAAACTCCTTTGTGATGAGTGCATTCAAATCACACACTTGAACCTTCCTTTGGAAAGAGCAGTTTTGAAACACTCTTTCTGAAGAATCTGCAAGTGGATATTTGGAGCGATTTGAGGCCTATGCTGGAAATGAAATATCTTCACCTAAAAACTAGACGGAAGCATTCTCAGAAACTCCTTTGTGATGAGTGCATTCAACTCACAGAGTTGAAGCTTCCTTTTGATAGAGCAGTTTTGAAACACTCTTTTAGCAGCATCTGCAGGTGGATATTTGGAGCGCTTTGAGGCCAAGGCTGGAAAACGAAATATCATCACATAAAAACTCGACAGAAGCATTCTCTGAAACTTCTTTGTGATGAGTGCATTCAACTCACAGACTCGAACGTTTCTTTTGATAGAACAGTTTAGAAACACTCCTTTTGTAGAATCTGCAAGTGTTTATTTGGAGCGCTTGGAGGCCTATGTTGGAAAAGGACATATCTTCACATCAAAAGTAGACAGACGCATTCTCAGAAACTTCTTTGTGATGAGTGCATTGAACTCACGGAGTTGAACCTACCTATTGATAGAGAAGTTTGGAAACACCCTTTTTGTAGAATCTGCAAGTGAATATTTGGCGCGATTTGAGGCCTATGCAGGAAACGGAAATATCTTCACATGAAAACTAGACAGATGAATTCTCAGAAACGTCTTTGTGATGAGTGCATTCAACTCACAGACTTGAAGCTTCCTTTTGAAAGAGCAGTTTCGAAACACTCTTTTTGTAGAATCTGCAAGTGGATATTTGGAGCGCTTTGAGGGCTATGCTGGAAAAGTTAATACCTTCACCTAGAAAGTAGACAGACGCAAACCCAGAAACTTCTTTGTGACGTGTGCATTGAACTCACAGAGTTGAACCTTTCTTTTGATACAGAAGTTTTGAAACACTCTTTTCGTAGAATCTTCAAGTGGATGGATGGAGTGATTTGAGGCCTATGCTGGAAAAGGAAATACCTTCACGTAGAAACGAGACAAAAGCATTCTCAGAAAGTTCCCTGTGCTTTGTGCATTCAACTCACAGAGTTGAACATTCCCTTTGATAGAGCAGTTTTGAAACACTCTTTTTGTAGAATCTGCAAGTGGATATTTGGAGCGCTTTGAGGCCTCTGCCGCCAAAGGAATTATCATTGCATAAAAACTAGATGGAAGCGTTCTCAGAAACTTCCTTGTGATGAGTGCATTCAACTCGCAGAGTGGAACCTTCCTTTCGATAGACCAGTTTTGAAACACTGTTTTTGTAGAATCCGCAAGTGGCTATTTGGAGCTCTTTGAGGCTTATGCTGGAAAAGGAAATATCTTCGTCTACAAACTAGACAGAAGCATTCTCAGAAACTTCTTTGTCATGTGGGGATTGAACTCACAGAGTTGAACATTCCTTTACATAGAGCAGTTTTGCAACACCCTTTCGGTGGAAAGTGAAAGTGCTTATCTGGTGCGATGGCGGCATCTAGTGGATAAGGAAATACATTCAGATGAAAACAAGATACATCCATTCTCAGAAACTTCTTTGTGATGACTGCATTCTACTCACAGAGTTGAACCTTCCTTTTGATAGAGCAGTTTTGAAACACTCTTTTTGTGGAATCTGCAAGTGGCTATTTGGAGCGCTTTGAGGCCTATGCTGGAAAAGGAAATCTCTTCACATAAAACCTAGACAGAAGTATTCCCAGAAAGTTTTTCTGATGTGCGCATTCAACTCACCGAGTTGAACCTTCCTTTAGATAGAGCAGTTTGGAAACACTCTGTCTGTAGTACCTGCGAGTGGATATTTGGAGTGCTTTGAGTGCTACACTGTAAAAGCAAATATCTTCACTTGGAATCTAGACAGAAGAATTCTCAGAGACTTCCCTGTGCTCTCTGCATTCCACTCACAGAGTTGAACCTTCCTTTTGATAGAACAGTTTTGAAACACTCTTGTGGTAGAATCTGCAAGTCGATATTTGGAAGGTTTGGAGGCCTATCCTGGGAAGGGAAATATCTTCCCATCAAAACTAGACAGAAGCATTCTCAGAAACTTCTTAGTGATGTGCGCATTCAAGTCACAGAGTTGAAGCTTCCTTTTGATAGAGCAGTTTTGAACCACTCTTTTAGTAGAATCTGCAGGTGGATGTTTGGAGAGCTAAGAGGCCAACACTGGAAAAGGAAATCTCTTCACGTAAAAACTAGACGGAAGCATTCTCAGAAACTTCAATGGGCTTTACGCATTCAACTCACAGAGTGCAATGTTGCTTTTGAGAGCGCAGTTTTAAAACACTGTTTTTGTAGAATTTGCTAGAGGATGTTTGGAGCGATGTGAGGCCTTTGCTGGAAAAGGAAATATCTTCACATAAAACCTGGACAGAAGCATTCTCAGAAACTCCTTTGTGATGAGTGCATTCAAATCACACACTTGAACCTTCCTTTGGAAAGAGCAGTTTTGAAACACTCTTTCTGAAGAATCTGCAAGTGGATATTTGGAGCGATTTGAGGCCTATGCTGGAAATGAAATATCTTCACCTAAAAACTAGACGGAAGCATTCTCAGAAACTCCTTTGTGATGAGTGCATTCAACTCACAGAGTTGAAGCTTCCTTTTGATAGAGCAGTTTTGAAACACTCTTTTAGCAGCATCTGCAGGTGGATATTTGGAGCGCTTTGAGGCCAAGGCTGGAAAACGAAATATCATCACATAAAAACTCGACAGAAGCATTCTCTGAAACTTCTTTGTGATGAGTGCATTCAACTCACAGACTCGAACGTTTCTTTTGATAGAACAGTTTAGAAACACTCCTTTTGTAGAATCTGCAAGTGTTTATTTGGAGCGCTTGGAGGCCTATGTTGGAAAAGGACATATCTTCACATCAAAAGTAGACAGACGCATTCTCAGAAACTTCTTTGTGATGAGTGCATTGAACTCACGGAGTTGAACCTACCTATTGATAGAGAAGTTTGGAAACACCCTTTTTGTAGAATCTGCAAGTGAATATTTGGCGCGATTTGAGGCCTATGCAGGAAACGGAAATATCTTCACATGAAAACTAGACAGATGAATTCTCAGAAACGTCTTTGTGATGAGTGCATTCAACTCACAGACTTGAAGCTTCCTTTTGAAAGAGCAGTTTCGAAACACTCTTTTTGTAGAATCTGCAAGTGGATATTTGGAGCGTATTGAGGGCTATGCTGGAAAAGTTAATACCTTCACCTAAAAACTAGACAGACGCAAACCCAGAAACTTCTTTGTGACGTGTGCATTGAACTCACAGAGTTGAACCTTTCTTTTGATACAGAAGTTTTGAAACACTCTTTTCGTAGAATCTTCAAGTGGATGGATGGAGTGATTTGAGGCCTATGCTGGAAAAGGAAATACCTTCACGTAGAAACGAGACAAAAGCATTCTCAGAAAGTTCCCTCTGCTTTGTGCATTCAACTCACAGAGTTGAACATTCCCTTTGATAGAGCAGTTTTGAAACACTCTTTTTGTAGAATCTGCAAGTGGATATTTGGAGCGCTTTGAGGCCTCTGCCGCCAAAGGAATTATCATTGCATAAAAACTAGATGGAAGCGTTCTCAGAAACTTCCTTGTGATGAGTGCATTCAACTCGCAGAGTGGAACCTTCCTTTCGATAGACCAGTTTTGAAACACTGTTTTTGTAGAATCCGCAAGTGGCTATTTGGAGCTCTTTGAGGCTTATGCTGGAAAAGGAAATATCTTCGTCTACAAACTAGACAGAAGCATTCTCAGAAACTTCTTTGTCATGTGGGGATTGAACTCACACAGTGGAACATTCCTTTACATAGAGCAGTTTTGCAACACCCTTTCGGTGGAAAGTGAAAGTGCTTATCTGGTGCGATGGCGGCATCTAGTGGATAAGGAAATACATTCAGATGAAAACAAGATACATCCATTCTCAGAAACTTCTTTGTGATGACTGCATTCTACTCACAGAGTTGAACCTTCCTTTTGATAGAGCAGTTTTGAAACACTCTTTTTGTGGAATCTGCAAGTGGCTATTTGGAGCGCTTTGAGGCCTATGCTGGAAAAGGAAATCTCTTCACATAAAACCTAGACAGAAGTATTCCCAGAAAGTTTTTCTGATGTGCGCATTCAACTCACCGAGTTGAACCTTCCTTTAGATAGAGCAGTTTGGAAACACTCTGTCTGTAGTACCTGCGAGTGGATATTTGGAGTGCTTTGAGTGCTACACTGTAAAAGCAAATATCTTCACTTGGAATCTAGACAGAAGAATTCTCAGAGACTTCCCTGTGCTCTCTGCATTCCACTCACAGAGTTGAACCTTCCTTTTGATAGAACAGTTTTGAAACACTCTTGTGGTAGAATCTGCAAGTCGATATTTGGAAGGTTTGGAGGCCTATCCTGGGAAAGGAAATATCTTCCCATCAAAACTAGACAGAAGCATTCTCAGAAACTTCTTAGTGATGTGCGCATTCAAGTCACAGAGTTGAAGCTTCCTTTTGATATAGCAGTTTTGAACCACTCTTTTAGTAGAATCTGCAGGTGGATGTTTGGAGAGCTAAGAGGCCAACACTGGAAAAGGAAATCTCTTCACGTAAAAACTAGACGGAAGCATTCTCAGAAACTTCAATGGGCTTTACGCATTCAACTCACAGAGTGCAATGTTGCTTTTGAGAGCGCAGTTTTAAAACACTGTTTTTGTAGAATTTGCTAGAGGATGTTTGGAGCGATGTGAGGCCTTTGCTGGAAAAGGAAATATCTTCACATAAAACCTGGACAGAAGCATTCTCAGAAACTCCTTTGTGATGAGTGCATTCAAATCACACACTTGAACCTTCCTTTGGAAAGAGCAGTTTTGAAACACTCTTTCTGAAGAATCTGCAAGTGGATATTTGGAGCGATTTGAGGCCTATGCTGGAAATGAAATATCTTCACCTAAAAACTAGACGGAAGCATTCTCAGAAACTCCTTTGTGATGAGTGCATTCAACTCACAGAGTTGAAGCTTCCTTTTGATAGAGCAGTTTTGAAACACTCTTTTAGCAGCATCTGCAGGTGGATATTTGGAGCGCTTTGAGGCCAAGGCTGGAAAACGAAATATCATCACATAAAAACTCGACAGAAGCATTCTCTGAAACTTCTTTGTGATGAGTGCATTCAACTCACAGACTCGAACGTTTCTTTTGATAGAACAGTTTAGAAACACTCCTTTTGTAGAATCTGCAAGTGTTTATTTGGAGCGCTTGGAGGCCTATGTTGGAAAAGGACATATCTTCACATCAAAAGTAGACAGACGCATTCTCAGAAACTTCTTTGTGATGAGTGCATTGAACTCACGGAGTTGAACCTACCTATTGATAGAGAAGTTTGGAAACACCCTTTTTGTAGAATCTGCAAGTGAATATTTGGCGCGATTTGAGGCCTATGCAGGAAACGGAAATATCTTCACATGAAAACTAGACAGATGAATTCTCAGAAACGTCTTTGTGATGAGTGCATTCAACTCACAGACTTGAAGCTTCCTTTTGAAAGAGCAGTTTCGAAACACTCTTTTTGTAGAATCTGCAAGTGGATATTTGGAGCGCTTTGAGGGCTATGCTGGAAAAGTTAATACCTTCACCTAAAAACTAGACAGACGCAAACCCAGAAACTTCTTTGTGACGTGTGCATTGAACTCACAGAGTTGAACCTTTCTTTTGATACAGAAGTTTTGAAACACTCTTTTCGTAGAATCTTCAAGTGGATGGATGGAGTGATTTGAGGCCTATGCTGGAAAAGGAAATACCTTCACGTAGAAACGAGACAAAAGCATTCTCAGAAAGTTCCCTGTGCTTTGTGCATTCAACTCACAGAGTTGAACATTCCCTTTGATAGAGCAGTTTTGAAACACTCTTTTTGTAGAATCTGCAAGTGGATATTTGGAGCGCTTTGAGGCCTCTGCCGCCAAAGGAATTATCATTGCATAAAAACTAGATGGAAGCGTTCTCAGAAACTTCCTTGTGATGAGTGCATTCAACTCGCAGAGTGGAACCTTCCTTTCGATAGACCAGTTTTGAAACACTGTTTTTGTAGAATCCGCAAGTGGCTATTTGGAGCTCTTTGAGGCTTATGCTGGAAAAGGAAATATCTTCGTCTACAAACTAGACAGAAGCATTCTCAGAAACTTCTTTGTCATGTGGGGATTGAACTCACAGAGTTGAACATTCCTTTACATAGAGCAGTTTTGCAACACCCTTTCGGTGGAAAGTGAAAGTGCTTATCTGGTGCGATGGCGGCATCTAGTGGATAAGGAAATACATTCAGATGAAAACAAGATACATCCATTCTCAGAAACTTCTTTGTGATGACTGCATTCTACTCACAGAGTTGAACCTTCCTTTTGATAGAGCAGTTTTGAAACACTCTTTTTGTGGAATCTGCAAGTGGCTATTTGGAGCGCTTTGAGGCCTATGCTGGAAAAGGAAATCTCTTCACATAAAACCTAGACAGAAGTATTCCCAGAAAGTTTTTCTGATGTGCGCATTCAACTCACCGAGTTGAACCTTCCTTTAGATAGAGCAGTTTGGAAACACTCTGTCTGTAGTACCTGCGAGTGGATATTTGGAGTGCTTTGAGTGCTACACTGTAAAAGCAAATATCTTCACTTGGAATCTAGACAGAAGAATTCTCAGAGACTTCCCTGTGCTCTCTGCATTCCACTCACAGAGTTGAACCTTCCTTTTGATAGAACAGTTTTGAAACACTCTTGTGGTAGAATCTGCAAGTCGATATTTGGAAGGTTTGGAGGCCTATCCTGGGAAGGGAAATATCTTCCCATCAAAACTAGACAGAAGCATTCTCAGAAACTTCTTAGTGATGTGCGCATTCAAGTCACAGAGTTGAAGCTTCGTTTTGATAGAGCAGTTTTGAACCACTCTTTTAGTAGAATCTGCAGGTGGATGTTTGGAGAGCTAAGAGGCCAACACTGGAAAAGGAAATCTCTTCACGTAAAAACTAGACGGAAGCATTCTCAGAAACTTCAATGGGCTTTACGCATTCAACTCACAGAGTGCAATGTTGCTTTTGAGAGCGCAGTTTTAAAACACTGTTTTTGTAGAATTTGCTAGAGGATGTTTGGAGCGATGTGAGGCCTTTGCTGGAAAAGGAAATATCTTCACATAAAACCTGGACAGAAGCATTCTCAGAAACTCCTTTGTGATGAGTGCATTCAAATCACACACTTGAACCTTCCTTTGGAAAGAGCAGTTTTGAAACACTCTTTCTGAAGAATCTGCAAGTGGATATTTGGAGCGATTTGAGGCCTATGCTGGAAATGAAATATCTTCACCTAAAAACTAGACGGAAGCATTCTCAGAAACTCCTTTGTGATGAGTGCATTCAACTCACAGAGTTGAAGCTTCCTTTTGATAGAGCAGTTTTGAAACACTCTTTTAGCAGCATCTGCAGGTGGATATTTGGAGCGCTTTGAGGCCAAGGCTGGAAAACGAAATATCATCACATAAAAACTCGACAGAAGCATTCTCTGAAACTTCTTTGTGATGAGTGCATTCAACTCACAGACTCGAACGTTTCTTTTGATAGAACAGTTTAGAAACACTCCTTTTGTAGAATCTGCAAGTGTTTATTTGGAGCGCTTGGAGGCCTATGTTGGAAAAGGACATATCTTCACATCAAAAGTAGACAGACGCATTCTCAGAAACTTCTTTGTGATGAGTGCATTGAACTCACGGAGTTGAACCTACCTATTGATAGAGAAGTTTGGAAACACCCTTTTTGTAGAATCTGCAAGTGAATATTTGGCGCGATTTGAGGCCTATGCAGGAAACGGAAATATCTTCACATGAAAACTAGACAGATGAATTCTCAGAAACGTCTTTGTGATGAGTGCATTCAACTCACAGACTTGAAGCTTCCTTTTGAAAGAGCAGTTTCGAAACACTCTTTTTGTAGAATCTGCAAGTGGATATTTGGAGCGCTTTGAGGGCTATGCTGGAAAAGTTAATACCTTCACCTAAAAACTAGACAGACGCAAACCCAGAAACTTCTTTGTGACGTGTGCATTGAACTCACAGAGTTGAACCTTTCTTTTGATACAGAAGTTTTGAAACACTCTTTTCGTAGAATCTTCAAGTGGATGGATGGAGTGATTTGAGGCCTATGCTGGAAAAGGAAATACCTTCACGTAGAAACGAGACAAAAGCATTCTCAGAAAGTTCCCTCTGCTTTGTGCATTCAACTCACAGAGTTGAACATTCCCTTTGATAGAGCAGTTTTGAAACACTCTTTTTGTAGAATCTGCAAGTGGATATTTGGAGCGCTTTGAGGCCTCTGCTCCCAGAGGAATTATCATTGCATAAAAACTAGATGGAAGCGTTCTCAGAAACTTCCTTGTGATGAGTGCATTCAACTCGCAGAGTGGAACCTTCCTTTCGATAGACCAGTTTTGAAACACTGTTTTTGTAGAATCCGCAAGTGGCTATTTGGAGCTCTTTGAGGCTTATGCTGGAAAAGGAAATATCTTCGTCTACAAACTAGACAGAAGCATTCTCAGAAACTTCTTTGTCATGTGGGGATTGAACTCACAGAGTTGAACATTCCTTTACATAGAGCAGTTTTGCAACACCCTTTCGGTGGAAAGTGAAAGTGCTTATCTGGTGCGATGGCGGCATCTAGTGGATAAGGAAATACATTCAGATGAAAACAAGATACATCCATTCTCAGAAACTTCTTTGTGATGACTGCATTCTACTCACAGAGTTGAACCTTCCTTTTGATAGAGCAGTTTTGAAACACTCTTTTTGTGGAATCTGCAAGTGGCTATTTGGAGCGCTTTGAGGCCTATGCTGGAAAAGGAAATCTCTTCACATAAAACCTAGACAGAAGTATTCCCAGAAAGTTTTTCTGATGTGCGCATTCAACTCACCGAGTTGAACCTTCCTTTAGATAGAGCAGTTTGGAAACACTCTGTCTGTAGTACCTGCGAGTGGATATTTGGAGTGCTTTGAGTGCTACACTGTAAAAGCAAATATCTTCACTTGGAATCTAGACAGAAGAATTCTCAGAGACTTCCCTGTGCTCTCTGCATTCCACTCACAGAGTTGAAACTTCCTTTTGATAGAACAGTTTTGAAACACTCTTGTGGTAGAATCTGCAAGTCGATATTTGGAAGGTTTGGAGGCCTATCCTGGGAAGGGAAATATCTTCCCATCAAAACTAGACAGAAGCATTCTCAGAAACTTCTTAGTGATGTGCGCATTCAAGTCACAGAGTTGAAGCTTCGTTTTGATAGAGCAGTTTTGAACCACTCTTTTAGTAGAATCTGCAAGTGGATGTTTGGAGAGCTAAGAGGCCAACACTGGAAAAGGAAATCTCTTCACGTAAAAACTAGACGGAAGCATTCTCAGAAACTTCAATGGGCTTTACGCATTCAACTCACAGAGTGCAATGTTGCTTTTGAGAGCGCAGTTTTAAAACACTGTTTTTGTAGAATTTGCTAGAGGATGTTTGGAGCGATGTGAGGCCTTTGCTGGAAAAGGAAATATCTTCACATAAAACCTGGACAGAAGCATTCTCAGAAACTCCTTTGTGATGAGTGCATTCAAATCACACACTTGAACCTTCCTTTGGAAAGAGCAGTTTTGAAACACTCTTTCTGAAGAATCTGTAAGTGGATATTTGGAGCGATTTGAGGCCTATGCTGGAAATGAAATATCTTCACCTAAAAACTAGACGGAAGCATTCTCAGAAACTCCTTTGTGATGAGTGCATTCAACTCACAGAGTTGAAGCTTCCTTTTGATAGAGCAGTTTTGAAACACTCTTTTAGCAGCATCTGCAGGTGGATATTTGGAGCGCTTTGAGGCCAAGGCTGGAAAACGAAATATCATCACATAAAAACTCGACAGAAGCATTCTCTGAAACTTCTTTGTGATGAGTGCATTCAACTCACAGACTCGAACGTTTCTTTTGATAGAACAGTTTAGAAACACTCCTTTTGTAGAATCTGCAAGTGTTTATTTGGAGCGCTTGGAGGCCTATGTTGGAAAAGGACATATCTTCACATCAAAAGTAGACAGACGCATTCTCAGAAACTTCTTTGTGATGAGTGCATTGAACTCACAGAGTTGAACCTACCTATTGATAGAGAAGTTTGGAAACACCCTTTTTGTAGAATCTGCAAGTGAATATTTGGCGCGATTTGAGGCCTATGCAGGAAACGGAAATATCTTCACATGAAAACTAGACAGATGAATTCTCAGAAACGTCTTTGTGATGAGTGCATTCAACTCACAGACTTGAAGCTTCCTTTTGAAAGAGCAGTTTCGAAACACTCTTTTTGTAGAATCTGCAAGTGGATATTTGGAGCGCTTTGAGGGCTATGCTGGAAAAGTTAATACCTTCACCTAAAAACTAGACAGACGCAAACCCAGAAACTTCTTTGTGACGTGTGCATTGAACTCACAGAGTTGAACCTTTCTTTTGATACAGAAGTTTTGAAACACTCTTTTCGTAGAATCTTCAAGTGGATGGATGGAGTGATTTGAGGCCTATGCTGGAAAAGGAAATACCTTCACGTAGAAACGAGACAAAAGCATTCTCAGAAAGTTCCCTGTGCTTTGTGCATTCAACTCACAGAGTTGAACATTCCCTTTGATAGAGCAGTTTTGAAACACTCTTTTTGTAGAATCTGCAAGTGGATATTTGGAGCGCTTTGAGGCCTCTGCCGCCAAAGGAATTATCATTGCATAAAAACTAGATGGAAGCGTTCTCAGAAACTTCCTTGTGATGAGTGCATTCAACTCGCAGAGTGGAACCTTCCTTTCGATAGACCAGTTTTGAAACACTGTTTTTGTAGAATCCGCAAGTGGCTATTTGGAGCTCTTTGAGGCTTATGCTGGAAAAGGAAATATCTTCGTCTACAAACTAGACAGAAGCATTCTCAGAAACTTCTTTGTCATGTGGGGATTGAACTCACAGAGTTGAACATTCCTTTACATAGAGCAGTTTTGCAACACCCTTTCGGTGGAAAGTGAAAGTGCTTATCTGGTGCGATGGCGGCATCTAGTGGATAAGGAAATACATTCAGATGAAAACAAGATACATCCATTCTCAGAAACTTCTTTGTGATGACTGCATTCTACTCACAGAGTTGAACCTTCCTTTTGATAGAGCAGTTTTGAAACACTCTTTTTGTGGAATCTGCAAGTGGCTATTTGGAGCGCTTTGAGGCCTATGCTGGAAAAGGAAATCTCTTCACATAAAACCTAGACAGAAGTATTCCCAGAAAGTTTTTCTGATGTGCGCATTCAACTCACCGAGTTGAACCTTCCTTTAGATAGAGCAGTTTGGAAACACTCTGTCTGTAGTACCTGCGAGTGGATATTTGGAGTGCTTTGAGTGCTACACTGTAAAAGCAAATATCTTCACTTGGAATCTAGACAGAAGAATTCTCAGAGACTTCCCTGTGCTCTCTGCATTCCACTCACAGAGTTGAACCTTCCTTTTGATAGAACAGTTTTGAAACACTCTTGTGGTAGAATCTGCAAGTCGATATTTGGAAGGTTTGGAGGCCTATCCTGGGAAGGGAAATATCTTCCCATCAAAACTAGACAGAAGCATTCTCAGAAACTTCTTAGTGATGTGCGCATTCAAGTCACAGAGTTGAAGCTTCCTTTTGATAGAGCAGTTTTGAACCACTCTTTTAGTAGAATCTGCAGGTGGATGTTTGGAGAGCTAAGAGGCCAACACTGGAAAAGGAAATCTCTTCACGTAAAAACTAGACGGAAGCATTCTCAGAAACTTCAATGGGCTTTACGCATTCAACTCACAGAGTGCAATGTTGCTTTTGAGAGCGCAGTTTTAAAACACTGTTTTTGTAGAATTTGCTAGAGGATGTTTGGAGCGATGTGAGGCCTTTGCTGGAAAAGGAAATATCTTCACATAAAACCTGGACAGAAGCATTCTCAGAAACTCCTTTGTGATGAGTGCATTCAAATCACACACTTGAACCTTCCTTTGGAAAGAGCAGTTTTGAAACACTCTTTCTGAAGAATCTGCAAGTGGATATTTGGAGCGATTTGAGGCCTATGCTGGAAATGAAATATCTTCACCTAAAAACTAGACGGAAGCATTCTCAGAAACTCCTTTGTGATGAGTGCATTCAACTCACAGAGTTGAAGCTTCCTTTTGATAGAGCAGTTTTGAAACACTCTTTTAGCAGCATCTGCAGGTGGATATTTGGAGCGCTTTGAGGCCAAGGCTGGAAAACGAAATATCATCACATAAAAACTCGACAGAAGCATTCTCTGAAACTTCTTTGTGATGAGTGCATTCAACTCACAGACTCGAACGTTTCTTTTGATAGAACAGTTTAGAAACACTCCTTTTGTAGAATCTGCAAGTGTTTATTTGGAGCGCTTGGAGGCCTATGTTGGAAAAGGACATATCTTCACATCAAAAGTAGACAGACGCATTCTCAGAAACTTCTTTGTGATGAGTGCATTGAACTCACGGAGTTGAACCTACCTATTGATAGAGAAGTTTGGAAACACCCTTTTTGTAGAATCTGCAAGTGAATATTTGGCGCGATTTGAGGCCTATGCAGGAAACGGAAATATCTTCACATGAAAACTAGACAGATGAATTCTCAGAAACGTCTTTGTGATGAGTGCATTCAACTCACAGACTTGAAGCTTCCTTTTGAAAGAGCAGTTTCGAAACACTCTTTTTGTAGAATCTGCAAGTGGATATTTGGAGCGCTTTGAGGGCTATGCTGGAAAAGTTAATACCTTCACCTAAAAACTAGACAGACGCAAACCCAGAAACTTCTTTGTGACGTGTGCATTGAACTCACAGAGTTGAACCTTTCTTTTGATACAGAAGTTTTGAAACACTCTTTTCGTAGAATCTTCAAGTGGATGGATGGAGTGATTTGAGGCCTATGCTGGAAAAGGAAATACCTTCACGTAGAAACGAGACAAAAGCATTCTCAGAAAGTTCCCTGTGCTTTGTGCATTCAACTCACAGAGTTGAACATTCCCTTTGATAGAGCAGTTTTGAAACACTCTTTTTGTAGAATCTGCAAGTGGATATTTGGAGCGCTTTGAGGCCTCTGCCGCCAAAGGAATTATCATTGCATAAAAACTAGATGGAAGCGTTCTCAGAAACTTCCTTGTGATGAGTGCATTCAACTCGCAGAGTGGAACCTTCCTTTCGATAGACCAGTTTTGAAACACTGTTTTTGTAGAATCCGCAAATGGCTATTTGGAGCTCTTTGAGGCTTATGCTGGAAAAGGAAATATCTTCGTCTACAAACTAGACAGAAGCATTCTCAGAAACTTCTTTGTCATGTGGGGATTGAACTCACAGAGTTGAACATTCCTTTACATAGAGCAGTTTTGCAACACCCTTTCGGTGGAAAGTGAAAGTGCTTATCTGGTGCGATGGCGGCATCTAGTGGATAAGGAAATACATTCAGATGAAAACAAGATACATCCATTCTCAGAAACTTCTTTGTGATGACTGCTTTCTACTCACAGAGTTGAACCTTCCTTTTGATAGAGCAGTTTTGAAACACTCTTTTTGTGGAATGTGCAAGTGGCTATTTGGAGCGCTTTGAGGCCTATGCTGGAAAAGGAAATCTCTTCACATAAAACCTAGACAGAAGTATTCCCAGAAAGTTTTTCTGATGTGCGCATTCAACTCACCGAGTTGAACCTTCCTTTAGATAGAGCAGTTTGGAAACACTCTGTCTGTAGTACCTGCGAGTGGATATTTGGAGTGCTTTGAGTGCTACACTGTAAAAGCAAATATCTTCACTTGGAATCTAGACAGAAGAATTCTCAGAGACTTCCCTGTGCTCTCTGCATTCCACTCACAGAGTTGAACCTTCCTTTTGATAGAACAGTTTTGAAACACTCTTGTGGTAGAATCTGCAAGTCGATATTTGGAAGGTTTGGAGGCCTATCCTGGGAAGGGAAATATCTTCCCATCAAAACTAGACAGAAGCATTCTCAGAAACTTCTTAGTGATGTGCGCATTCAAGTCACAGAGTTGAAGCTTCCTTTTGATATAGCAGTTTTGAACCACTCTTTTAGTAGAATCTGCAGGTGGATGTTTGGAGAGCTAAGAGGCCAACACTGGAAAAGGAAATCTCTTCACGTAAAAACTAGACGGAAGCATTCTCAGAAACTTCAATGGGCTTTACGCATTCAACTCACAGAGTGCAATGTTGCTTTTGAGAGCGCAGTTTTAAAACACTGTTTTTGTAGAATTTGCTAGAGGATGTTTGGAGCGATGTGAGGCCTTTGCTGGAAAAGGAAATATCTTCACATAAAACCTGGACAGAAGCATTCTCAGAAACTCCTTTGTGATGAGTGCATTCAAATCACACACTTGAACCTTCCTTTGGAAAGAGCAGTTTTGAAACACTCTTTCTGAAGAATCTGCAAGTGGATATTTGGAGCGATTTGAGGCCTATGCTGGAAATGAAATATCTTCACCTAAAAACTAGACGGAAGCATTCTCAGAAACTCCTTTGTGATGAGTGAATTCAACTCACAGAGTTGAAGCTTCCTTTTGATAGAGCAGTTTTGAAACACTCTTTTAGCAGCATCTGCAGGTGGATATTTGGAGCGCTTTGAGGCCAAGGCTGGAAAACGAAATATCATCACATAAAAACTCGACAGAAGCATTCTCTGAAACTTCTTTGTGATGAGTGCATTCAACTCACAGACTCGAACGTTTCTTTTGATAGAACAGTTTAGAAACACTCCTTTTGTAGAATCTGCAAGTGTTTATTTGGAGCGCTTGGAGGCCTATGTTGGAAAAGGACATATCTTCACATCAAAAGTAGACAGACGCATTCTCAGAAACTTCTTTGTGATGAGTGCATTGAACTCACGGAGTTGAACCTACCTATTGATAGAGAAGTTTGGAAACACCCTTTTTGTAGAATCTGCAAGTGAATATTTGGCGCGATTTGAGGCCTATGCAGGAAACGGAAATATCTTCACATGAAAACTAGACAGATGAATTCTCAGAAACGTCTTTGTGATGAGTGCATTCAACTCACAGACTTGAAGCTTCCTTTTGAAAGAGCAGTTTCGAAACACTCTTTTTGTAGAATCTGCAAGTGGATATTTGGAGCGCTTTGAGGGCTATGCTGGAAAAGTTAATACCTTCACCTAAGAACTAGACAGACGCAAACCCAGAAACTTCTTTGTGACGTGTGCATTGAACTCACAGAGTTGAACCTTTCTTTTGATACAGAAGTTTTGAAACACTCTTTTCGTAGAATCTTCAAGTGGATGGATGGAGTGATTTGAGGCCTATGCTGGAAAAGGAAATACCTTCACGTAGAAACGAGACAAAAGCATTCTCAGAAAGTTCCCTGTGCTTTGTGCATTCAACTCACAGAGTTGAACATTCCCTTTGATAGAGCAGTTTTGAAACACTCTTTTTGTAGAATCTGCAAGTGGATATTTGGAGCGCTTTGAGGCCTCTGCCGCCAAAGGAATTATCATTGCATAAAAACTAGATGGAAGCGTTCTCAGAAACTTCCTTGTGATGAGTGCATTCAACTCGCAGAGTGGAACCTTCCTTTCGATAGACCAGTTTTGAAACACTGTTTTTGTAGAATCCGCAAGTGGCTATTTGGAGCTCTTTGAGGCTTATGCTGGAAAAGGAAATATCTTCGTCTACAAACTAGACAGAAGCATTCTCAGAAACTTCTTTGTCATGTGGGGATTGAACTCACAGAGTTGAACATTCCTTTACATAGAGCAGTTTTGCAACACCCTTTCGGTGGAAAGTGAAAGTGCTTATCTGGTGCGATGGCGGCATCTAGTGGATAAGGAAATACATTCAGATGAAAACAAGATACATCCATTCTCAGAAACTTCTTTGTGATGACTGCATTCTACTCACAGAGTTGAACCTTCCTTTTGATAGAGCAGTTTTGAAACACTCTTTTTGTGGAATCTGCAAGTGGCTATTTGGAGCGCTTTGAGGCCTATGCTGGAAAAGGAAATCTCTTCACATAAAACCTAGACAGAAGTATTCCCAGAAAGTTTTTCTGATGTGCGCATTCAACTCACCGAGTTGAACCTTCCTTTAGATAGAGCAGTTTGGAAACACTCTGTCTGTAGTACCTGCGAGTGGATATTTGGAGTGCTTTGAGTGCTACACTGTAAAAGCAAATATCTTCACTTGGAATCTAGACAGAAGAATTCTCAGAGACTTCCCTGTGCTCTCTGCATTCCACTCACAGAGTTGAACCTTCCTTTTGATAGAACAGTTTTGAAACACTCTTGTGGTAGAATCTGCAAGTCGATATTTGGAAGGTTTGGAGGCCTATCCTGGGAAGGGAAATATCTTCCCATCAAAACTAGACAGAAGCATTCTCAGAAACTTCTTAGTGATGTGCGCATTCAAGTCACAGAGTTGAAGCTTCCTTTTGATAGAGCGGTTTTGAACCACTCTTTTAGTAGAATCTGCAGGTGGATGTTTGGAGAGCTAAGAGGCCAACACTGGAAAAGGAAATCTCTTCACGTAAAAACTAGACGGAAGCATTCTCAGAAACTTCAATGGGCTTTACGCATTCAACTCACAGAGTGCAATGTTGCTTTTGAGAGCGCAGTTTTAAAACACTGTTTTTGTAGAATTTGCTAGAGGATGTTTGGAGCGATGTGAGGCCTTTGCTGGAAAAGGAAATATCTTCACATAAAACCTGGACAGAAGCATTCTCAGAAACTCCTTTGTGATGAGTGCATTCAAATCACACACTTGAACCTTCCTTTGGAAAGAGCAGTTTTGAAACACTCTTTCTGAAGAATCTGCAAGTGGATATTTGGAGCGATTTGAGGCCTATGCTGGAAATGAAATATCTTCACCTAAAAACTAGACGGAAGCATTCTCAGAAACTCCTTTGTGATGAGTGCATTCAACTCACAGAGTTGAAGCTTCCTTTTGATAGAGCAGTTTTGAAACACTCTTTTAGCAGCATCTGCAGGTGGATATTTGGAGCGCTTTGAGGCCAAGGCTGGAAAACGAAATATCATCACATAAAAACTCGACAGAAGCATTCTCTGAAACTTCTTTGTGATGAGTGCATTCAACTCACAGACTCGAACGTTTCTTTTGATAGAACAGTTTAGAAACACTCCTTTTGTAGAATCTGCAAGTGTTTATTTGGAGCGCTTGGAGGCCTATGTTGGAAAAGGACATATCTTCACATCAAAAGTAGACAGACGCATTCTCAGAAACTTCTTTGTGATGAGTGCATTGAACTCACAGAGTTGAACCTACCTATTGATAGAGAAGTTTGGAAACACCCTTTTTGTAGAATCTGCAAGTGAATATTTGGCGCGATTTGAGGCCTATGCAGGAAACGGAAATATCTTCACATGAAAACTAGACAGATGAATTCTCAGAAACGTCTTTGTGATGAGTGCATTCAACTCACAGACTTGAAGCTTCCTTTTGAAAGAGCAGTTTCGAAACACTCTTTTTGTAGAATCTGCAAGTGGATATTTGGAGCGCTTTGAGGGCTATGCTGGAAAAGTTAATACCTTCACCTAAAAACTAGACAGACGCAAACCCAGAAACTTCTTTGTGACGTGTGCATTGAACTCACAGAGTTGAACCTTTCTTTTGATACAGAAGTTTTGAAACACTCTTTTCGTAGAATCTTCAAGTGGATGGATGGAGTGATTTGAGGCCTATGCTGGAAAAGGAAATACCTTCACGTAGAAACGAGACAAAAGCATTCTCAGAAAGTTCCCTGTGCTTTGTGCATTCAACTCACAGAGTTGAACATTCCCTTTGATAGAGCAGTTTTGAAACACTCTTTTTGTAGAATCTGCAAGTGGATATTTGGAGCGCTTTGAGGCCTCTGCTCCCAGAGGAATTATCATTGCATAAAAACTAGATGGAAGCGTTCTCAGAAACTTCCTTGTGATGAGTGCATTCAACTCGCAGAGTGGAACCTTCCTTTCGATAGACCAGTTTTGAAACACTGTTTTTGTAGAATCCGCAAGTGGCTATTTGGAGCTCTTTGAGGCTTATGCTGGAAAAGGAAATATCTTCGTCTACAAACTAGACAGAAGCATTCTCAGAAACTTCTTTGTCATGTGGGGATTGAACTCACAGAGTTGAACATTCCTTCACATAGAGCAGTTTTGCAACACCCTTTCGGTGGAAAGTGAAAGTGCTTATCTGGTGCGATGGCGGCATCTAGTGGATAAGGAAATACATTCAGATGAAAACAAGATACATCCATTCTCAGAAACTTCTTTGTGATGACTGCATTCTACTCACAGAGTTGAACCTTCCTTTTGATAGAGCAGTTTTGAAACACTCTTTTTGTGGAATCTGCAAGTGGCTATTTGGAGCGCTTTGAGGCCTATGCTGGAAAAGGAAATCTCTTCACATAAAACCTAGACAGAAGTATTCCCAGAAAGTTTTTCTGATGTGCGCATTCAACTCACCGAGTTGAACCTTCCTTTAGATAGAGCAGTTTGGAAACACTCTGTCTGTAGTACCTGCGAGTGGATATTTGGAGTGCTTTGAGTGCTACACTGTAAAAGCAAATATCTTCACTTGGAATCTAGACAGAAGAATTCTCAGAGACTTCCCTGGGCTCTCTGCATTCCACTCACAGAGTTGAACCTTCCTTTTGATAGAACAGTTTTGAAACACTCTTGTGGTAGAATCTGCAAGTCGATATTTGGAAGGTTTGGAGGCCTATCCTGGGAAGGGAAATATCTTCCCATCAAAACTAGACAGAAGCATTCTCAGAAACTTCTTAGTGATGTGCGCATTCAAGTAACAGAGTTGAAGCTTCGTTTTGATAGAGCAGTTTTGAACCACTCTTTTAGTAGAATCTGCAAGTGGATGTTTGGAGAGCTAAGAGGCCAACACTGGAAAAGGAAATCTCTTCACGTAAAAACTAGACGGAAGCATTCTCAGAAACTTCAATGGGCTTTACGCATTCAACTCACAGAGTGCAATGTTGCTTTTGAGAGCGCAGTTTTAAAACACTGTTTTTGTAGAATTTGCTAGAGGATGTTTGGAGCGATGTGAGGCCTTTGCTGGAAAAGGAAATATCTTCACATAAAACCTGGACAGAAGCATTCTCAGAAACTCCTTTGTGATGAGTGCATTCAAATCACACACTTGAACCTTCCTTTGGAAAGAGCAGTTTTGAAACACTCTTTCTGAAGAATCTGCAAGTGGATATTTGGAGCGATTTGAGGCCTATGCTGGAAATGAAATATCTTCACCTAAAAACTAGACGGAAGCATTCTCAGAAACTCCTTTGTGATGAGTGCATTCAACTCACAGAGTTGAAGCTTCCTTTTGATAGAGCAGTTTTGAAACACTCTTTTAGCAGCATCTGCAGGTGGATATTTGGAGCGCTTTGAGGCCAAGGCTGGAAAACGAAATATCATCACATAAAAACTCGACAGAAGCATTCTCTGAAACTTCTTTGTGATGAGTGCATTCAACTCACAGACTCGAACGTTTCTTTTGATAGAACAGTTTAGAAACACTCCTTTTGTAGAATCTGCAAGTGTTTATTTGGAGCGCTTGGAGGCCTATGTTGGAAAAGGACATATCTTCACATCAAAAGTAGACAGACGCATTCTCAGAAACTTCTTTGTGATGAGTGCATTGAACTCACAGAGTTGAACCTACCTATTGATAGAGAAGTTTGGAAACACCCTTTTTGTAGAATCTGCAAGTGAATATTTGGCGCGATTTGAGGCCTATGCAGGAAACGGAAATATCTTCACATGAAAACTAGACAGATGAATTCTCAGAAACGTCTTTGTGATGAGTGCATTCAACTCACAGACTTGAAGCTTCCTTTTGAAAGAGCAGTTTCGAAACACTCTTTTTGTAGAATCTGCAAGTGGATATTTGGAGCGCTTTGAGGGCTATGCTGGAAAAGTTAATACCTTCACCTAAAAACTAGACAGACGCAAACCCAGAAACTTCTTTGTGACGTGTGCATTGAACTCACAGAGTTGAACCTTTCTTTTGATACAGAAGTTTTGAAACACTCTTTTCGTAGAATCTTCAAGTGGATGGATGGAGTGATTTGAGGCCTATGCTGGAAAAGGAAATACCTTCACGTAGAAACGAGACAAAAGCATTCTCAGAAAGTTCCCTCTGCTTTGTGCATTCAACTCACAGAGTTGAACATTCCCTTTGATAGAGCAGTTTTGAAACACTCTTTTTGTAGAATCTGCAAGTGGATATTTGGAGCGCTTTGAGGCCTCTGCTCCCAGAGGAATTATCATTGCATAAAAACTAGATGGAAGCGTTCTCAGAAACTTCCTTGTGATGAGTGCATTCAACTCGCAGAGTGGAACCTTCCTTTCGATAGACCAGTTTTGAAACACTGTTTTTGTAGAATCCGCAAGTGGCTATTTGGAGCTCTTTGAGGCTTATGCTGGAAAAGGAAATATCTTCGTCTACAAACTAGACAGAAGCATTCTCAGAAACTTCTTTGTCATGTGGGGATTGAACTCACAGAGTTGAACATTCCTTTACATAGAGCAGTTTTGCAACACCCTTTCGGTGGAAAGTGAAAGTGCTTATCTGGTGCGATGGCGGCATCTAGTGGATAAGGAAATACATTCAGATGAAAACAAGATACATCCATTCTCAGAAACTTCTTTGTGATGACTGCATTCTACTCACAGAGTTGAACCTTCCTTTTGATAGAGCAGTTTTGAAACACTCTTTTTGTGGAATCTGCAAGTGGCTATTTGGAGCGCTTTGAGGCCTATGCTGGAAAAGGAAATCTCTTCACATAAAACCTAGACAGAAGTATTCCCAGAAAGTTTTTCTGATGTGCGCATTCAACTCACCGAGTTGAACCTTCCTTTAGATAGAGCAGTTTGGAAACACTCTGTCTGTAGTACCTGCGAGTGGATATTTGGAGTGCTTTGAGTGCTACACTGTAAAAGCAAATATCTTCACTTGGAATCTAGACAGAAGAATTCTCAGAGACTTCCCTGTGCTCTCTGCATTCCACTCACAGAGTTGAACCTTCCTTTTGATAGAACAGTTTTGAAACACTCTTGTGGTAGAATCTGCAAGTCGATATTTGGAAGGTTTGGAGGCCTATCCTGGGAAGGGAAATATCTTCCCATCAAAACTAGACAGAAGCATTCTCAGAAACTTCTTAGTGATGTGCGCATTCAAGTCACAGAGTTGAAGCTTCGTTTTGATAGAGCAGTTTTGAACCACTCTTTTAGTAGAATCTGCAAGTGGATGTTTGGAGAGCTAAGAGGCCAACACTGGAAAAGGAAATCTCTTCACGTAAAAACTAGACGGAAGCATTCTCAGAAACTTCAATGGGCTTTACGCATTCAACTCACAGAGTGCAATGTTGCTTTTGAGAGCGCAGTTTTAAAACACTGTTTTTGTAGAATTTGCTAGAGGATGTTTGGAGCGATGTGAGGCCTTTGCTGGAAAAGGAAATATCTTCACATAAAACCTGGACAGAAGCATTCTCAGAAACTCCTTTGTGATGAGTGCATTCAAATCACACACTTGAACCTTCCTTTGGAAAGAGCAGTTTTGAAACACTCTTTCTGAAGAATCTGCAAGTGGATATTTGGAGCGATTTGAGGCCTATGCTGGAAATGAAATATCTTCACCTAAAAACTAGACGGAAGCATTCTCAGAAACTCCTTTGTGATGAGTGCATTCAACTCACAGAGTTGAAGCTTCCTTTTGATAGAGCAGTTTTGAAACACTCTTTTAGCAGCATCTGCAGGTGGATATTTGGAGCGCTTTGAGGCCAAGGCTGGAAAACGAAATATCATCACATAAAAACTCGACAGAAGCATTCTCTGAAACTTCTTTGTGATGAGTGCATTCAACTCACAGACTCGAACGTTTCTTTTGATAGAACAGTTTAGAAACACTCCTTTTGTAGAATCTGCAAGTGTTTATTTGGAGCGCTTGGAGGCCTATGTTGGAAAAGGACATATCTTCACATCAAAAGTAGACAGACGCATTCTCAGAAACTTCTTTGTGATGAGTGCATTGAACTCACAGAGTTGAACCTACCTATTGATAGAGAAGTTTTGAAACACCCTTTTTGTAGAATCTGCAAGTGAATATTTGGCGCGATTTGAGGCCTATGCAGGAAACGGAAATATCTTCACATGAAAACTAGACAGATGAATTCTCAGAAACGTCTTTGTGATGAGTGCATTCAACTCACAGACTTGAAGCTTCCTTTTGAAAGAGCAGTTTCGAAACACTCTTTTTGTAGAATCTGCAAGTGGATATTTGGAGCGCTTTGAGGGCTATGCTGGAAAAGTTAATACCTTCACCTAAAAACTAGACAGACGCAAACCCAGAAACTTCTTTGTGACGTGTGCATTGAACTCACAGAGTTGAACCTTTCTTTTGATACAGAAGTTTTGAAACACTCTTTTCGTAGAATCTTCAAGTGGATGGATGGAGTGATTTGAGGCCTATGGTGGAAAAGGAAATACCTTCACGTAGAAACGAGACAAAAGCATTCTCAGAAAGTTCCCTCTGCTTTGTGCATTCAACTCACAGAGTTGAACATTCCCTTTGATAGAGCAGTTTTGAAACACTCTTTTTGTAGAATCTGCAAGTGGATATTTGGAGCGCTTTGAGGCCTCTGCTCCCAGAGGAATTATCATTGCATAAAAACTAGATGGAAGCGTTCTCAGAAACTTCCTTGTGATGAGTGCATTCAACTCGCAGAGTGGAACCTTCCTTTCGATAGACCAGTTTTGAAACACTGTTTTTGTAGAATCCGCAAGTGGCTATTTGGAGCTCTTTGAGGCTTATGCTGGAAAAGGAAATATCTTCGTCTACAAACTAGACAGAAGCATTCTCAGAAACTTCTTTGTCATGTGGGGATTGAACTCACAGAGTTGAACATTCCTTTACATAGAGCAGTTTTGCAACACCCTTTCGGTGGAAAGTGAAAGTGCTTATCTGGTGCGATGGCGGCATCTAGTGGATAAGGAAATACATTCAGATGAAAACAAGATACATCCATTCTCAGAAACTTCTTTGTGATGACTGCATTCTACTCACAGAGTTGAACCTTCCTTTTGATAGAGCAGTTTTGAAACACTCTTTTTGTGGAATCTGCAAGTGGCTATTTGGAGCGCTTTGAGGCCTATGCTGGAAAAGGAAATCTCTTCACATAAAACCTAGACAGAATTATTCCCAGAAAGTTTTTCTGATGTGCGCATTCAACTCACCGAGTTGAACCTTCCTTTAGATAGAGCAGTTTGGAAACACTCTGTCTGTAGTACCTGCGAGTGGATATTTGGAGTGCTTTGAGTGCTACACTGTAAAAGCAAATATCTTCACTTGGAATCTAGACAGAAGAATTCTCAGAGACTTCCCTGTGCTCTCTGCATTCCACTCACAGAGTTGAACCTTCCTTTTGATAGAACAGTTTTGAAACACTCTTGTGGTAGAATCTGCAAGTCGATATTTGGAAGGTTTGGAGGCCTATCCTGGGAAGGGAAATATCTTCCCATCAAAACTAGACAGAAGCATTCTCAGAAACTTCTTAGTGATGTGCGCATTCAAGTCACAGAGTTGAAGCTTCGTTTTGATAGAGCAGTTTTGAACCACTCTTTTAGTAGAATCTGCAAGTGGATGTTTGGAGAGCTAAGAGGCCAACACTGGAAAAGGAAATCTCTTCACGTAAAAACTAGACGGAAGCATTCTCAGAAACTTCAATGGGCTTTACGCATTCAACTCACAGAGTGCAATGTTGCTTTTGAGAGCGCAGTTTTAAAACACTGTTTTTGTAGAATTTGCTAGAGGATGTTTGGAGCGATGTGAGGCCTTTGCTGGAAAAGGAAATATCTTCACATAAAACCTGGACAGAAGCATTCTCAGAAACTCCTTTGTGATGAGTGCATTCAAATCACACACTTGAACCTTCCTTTGGAAAGAGCAGTTTTGAAACACTCTTTCTGAAGAATCTGCAAGTGGATATTTGGAGCGATTTGAGGCCTATGCTGGAAATGAAATATCTTCACCTAAAAACTAGACGGAAGCATTCTCAGAAACTCCTTTGTGATGAGTGCATTCAACTCACAGAGTTGAAGCTTCCTTTTGATAGAGCAGTTTTGAAACACTCTTTTAGCAGCATCTGCAGGTGGATATTTGGAGCGCTTTGAGGCCAAGGCTGGAAAACGAAATATCATCACATAAAAACTCGACAGAAGCATTCTCTGAAACTTCTTTGTGATGAGTGCATTCAACTCACAGACTCGAACGTTTCTTTTGATAGAACAGTTTAGAAACACTCCTTTTGTAGAATCTGCAAGTGTTTATTTGGAGCGCTTGGAGGCCTATGTTGGAAAAGGACATATCTTCACATCAAAAGTAGACAGACGCATTCTCAGAAACTTCTTTGTGATGAGTGCATTGAACTCACAGAGTTGAACCTACCTATTGATAGAGAAGTTTGGAAACACCCTTTTTGTAGAATCTGCAAGTGAATATTTGGCGCGATTTGAGGCCTATGCAGGAAACGGAAATATCTTCACATGAAAACTAGACAGATGAATTCTCAGAAACGTCTTTGTGATGAGTGCATTCAACTCACAGACTTGAAGCTTCCTTTTGAAAGAGCAGTTTCGAAACACTCTTTTTGTAGAATCTGCAAGTGGATATTTGGAGCGCTTTGAGGGCTATGCTGGAAAAGTTAATACCTTCACCTAAAAACTAGACAGACGCAAACCCAGAAACTTCTTTGTGACGTGTGCATTGAACTCACAGAGTTGAACCTTTCTTTTGATACAGAAGTTTTGAAACACTCTTTTCGTAGAATCTTCAAGTGGATGGATGGAGTGATTTGAGGCCTATGCTGGAAAAGGAAATACCTTCACGTAGAAACGAGACAAAAGCATTCTCAGAAAGTTCCCTCTGCTTTGTGCATTCAACTCACAGAGTTGAACATTCCCTTTGATAGAGCAGTTTTGAAACACTCTTTTTGTAGAATCTGCAAGTGGATATTTGGAGCGCTTTGAGGCCTCTGCCGCCAAAGGAATTATCATTGCATAAAAACTAGATGGAAGCGTTCTCAGAAACTTCCTTGTGATGAGTGCATTCAACTCGCAGAGTGGAACCTTCCTTTCGATAGACCAGTTTTGAAACACTGTTTTTGTAGAATCCGCAAGTGGCTATTTGGAGCTCTTTGAGGCTTATGCTGGAAAAGGAAATATCTTCGTCTACAAACTAGACAGAAGCATTCTCAGAAACTTCTTTGTCATGTGGGGATTGAACTCACAGAGTTGAACATTCCTTTACATAGAGCAGTTTTGCAACACCCTTTCGGTGGAAAGTGAAAGTGCTTATCTGGTGCGATGGCGGCATCTAGTGGATAAGGAAATACATTCAGATGAAAACAAGATACATCCATTCTCAGAAACTTCTTTGTGATGACTGCATTCTACTCACAGAGTTGAACCTTCCTTTTGATAGAGCAGTTTTGAAACACTCTTTTTGTGGAATCTGCAAGTGGCTATTTGGAGCGCTTTGAGGCCTATGCTGGAAAAGGAAATCTCTTCACATAAAACCTAGACAGAAGTATTCCCAGAAAGTTTTTCTGATGTGCGCATTCAACTCACCGAGTTGAACCTTCCTTTAGATAGAGCAGTTTGGAAACACTCTGTCTGTAGTACCTGCGAGTGGATATTTGGAGTGCTTTGAGTGCTACACTGTAAAAGCAAATATCTTCACTTGGAATCTAGACAGAAGAATTCTCAGAGACTTCCCTGTGCTCTCTGCATTCCACTCACAGAGTTGAACCTTCCTTTTGATAGAACAGTTTTGAAACACTCTTGTGGTAGAATCTGCAAGTCGATATTTGGAAGGTTTGGAGGCCTATCCTGGGAAGGGAAATATCTTCCCATCAAAACTAGACAGAAGCATTCTCAGAAACTTCTTAGTGATGTGCGCATTCAAGTCACAGAGTTGAAGCTTCCTTTTGATAGAGCAGTTTTGAACCACTCTTTTAGTAGAATCTGCAGGTGGATGTTTGGAGAGCTAAGAGGCCAACACTGGAAAAGGAAATCTCTTCACGTAAAAACTAGACGGAAGCATTCTCAGAAACTTCAATGGGCTTTACGCATTCAACTCACAGAGTGCAATGTTGCTTTTGAGAGCGCAGTTTTAAAACACTGTTTTTGTAGAATTTGCTAGAGGATGTTTGGAGCGATGTGAGGCCTTTGCTGGAAAAGGAAATATCTTCACATAAAACCTGGACAGAAGCATTCTCAGAAACTCCTTTGTGATGAGTGCATTCAAATCACACACTTGAACCTTCCTTTGGAAAGAGCAGTTTTGAAACACTCTTTCTGAAGAATCTGCAAGTGGATATTTGGAGCGATTTGAGGCCTATGCTGGAAATGAAATATCTTCACCTAAAAACTAGACGGAAGCATTCTCAGAAACTCCTTTGTGATGAGTGCATTCAACTCACAGAGTTGAAGCTTCCTTTTGATAGAGCAGTTTTGAAACACTCTTTTAGCAGCATCTGCAGGTGGATATTTGGAGCGCTTTGAGGCCAAGGCTGGAAAACGAAATATCATCACATAAAAACTCGACAGAAGCATTCTCTGAAACTTCTTTGTGATGAGTGCATTCAACTCACAGACTCGAACGTTTCTTTTGATAGAACAGTTTAGAAACACTCCTTTTGTAGAATCTGCAAGTGTTTATTTGGAGCGCTTGGAGGCCTATGTTGGAAAAGGACATATCTTCACATCAAAAGTAGACAGACGCATTCTCAGAAACTTCTTTGTGATGAGTGCATTGAACTCACAGAGTTGAACCTACCTATTGATAGAGAAGTTTGGAAACACCCTTTTTGTAGAATCTGCAAGTGAATATTTGGCGCGATTTGAGGCCTATGCAGGAAACGGAAATATCTTCACATGAAAACTAGACAGATGAATTCTCAGAAACGTCTTTGTGATGAGTGCATTCAACTCACAGACTTGAAGCTTCCTTTTGAAAGAGCAGTTTCGAAACACTCTTTTTGTAGAATCTGCAAGTGGATATTTGGAGCGCTTTGAGGGCTATGCTGGAAAAGTTAATACCTTCACCTAAAAACTAGACAGACGCAAACCCAGAAACTTCTTTGTGACGTGTGCATTGAACTCACAGAGTTGAACCTTTCTTTTGATACAGAAGTTTTGAAACACTCTTTTCGTAGAATCTTCAAGTGGATGGATGGAGTGATTTGAGGCCTATGCTGGAAAAGGAAATACCTTCACGTAGAAACGAGACAAAAGCATTCTCAGAAAGTTCCCTCTGCTTTGTGCATTCAACTCACAGAGTTGAACATTCCCTTTGATAGAGCAGTTTTGAAACACTCTTTTTGTAGAATCTGCAAGTGGATATTTGGAGCGCTTTGAGGCCTCTGCTCCCAGAGGAATTATCATTGCATAAAAACTAGATGGAAGCGTTCTCAGAAACTTCCTTGTGATGAGTGCATTCAACTCGCAGAGTGGAACCTTCCTTTCGATAGACCAGTTTTGAAACACTGTTTTTGTAGAATCCGCAAGTGGCTATTTGGAGCTCTTTGAGGCTTATGCTGGAAAAGGAAATATCTTCGTCTACAAACTAGACAGAAGCATTCTCAGAAACTTCTTTGTCATGTGGGGATTGAACTCACAGAGTTGAACATTCCTTTACATAGAGCAGTTTTGCAACACCCTTTCGGTGGAAAGTGAAAGTGCTTATCTGGTGCGATGGCGGCATCTAGTGGATAAGGAAATACATTCAGATGAAAACAAGATACATCCATTCTCAGAAACTTCTTTGTGATGACTGCATTCTACTCACAGAGTTGAACCTTCCTTTTGATAGAGCAGTTTTGAAACACTCTTTTTGTGGAATCTGCAAGTGGCTATTTGGAGCGCTTTGAGGCCTATGCTGGAAAAGGAAATCTCTTCACATAAAACCTAGACAGAAGTATTCCCAGAAAGTTTTTCTGATGTGCGCATTCAACTCACCGAGTTGAACCTTCCTTTAGATAGAGCAGTTTGGAAACACTCTGTCTGTAGTACCTGCGAGTGGATATTTGGAGTGCTTTGAGTGCTACACTGTAAAAGCAAATATCTTCACTTGGAATCTAGACAGAAGAATTCTCAGAGACTTCCCTGTGCTCTCTGCATTCCACTCACAGAGTTGAACCTTCCTTTTGATAGAACAGTTTTGAAACACTCTTGTGGTAGAATCTGCAAGTCGATATTTGGAAGGTTTGGAGGCCTATCCTGGGAAGGGAAATATCTTCCCATCAAAACTAGACAGAAGCATTCTCAGAAACTTCTTAGTGATGTGCGCATTCAAGTCACAGAGTTGAAGCTTCGTTTTGATAGAGCAGTTTTGAACCACTCTTTTAGTAGAATCTGCAAGTGGATGTTTGGAGAGCTAAGAGGCCAACACTGGAAAAGGAAATCTCTTCACGTAAAAACTAGACGGAAGCATTCTCAGAAACTTCAATGGGCTTTACGCATTCAACTCACAGAGTGCAATGTTGCTTTTGAGAGCGCAGTTTTAAAACACTGTTTTTGTAGAATTTGCTAGAGGATGTTTGGAGCGATGTGAGGCCTTTGCTGGAAAAGGAAATATCTTCACATAAAACCTGGACAGAAGCATTCTCAGAAACTCCTTTGTGATGAGTGCATTCAAATCACACACTTGAACCTTCCTTTGGAAAGAGCAGTTTTGAAACACTCTTTCTGAAGAATCTGCAAGTGGATATTTGGAGCGATTTGAGGCCTATGCTGGAAATGAAATATCTTCACCTAAAAACTAGACGGAAGCATTCTCAGAAACTCCTTTGTGATGAGTGCATTCAACTCACAGAGTTGAAGCTTCCTTTTGATAGAGCAGTTTTGAAACACTCTTTTAGCAGCATCTGCAGGTGGATATTTGGAGCGCTTTGAGGCCAAGGCTGGAAAACGAAATATCATCACATAAAAACTCGACAGAAGCATTCTCTGAAACTTCTTTGTGATGAGTGCATTCAACTCACAGACTCGAACGTTTCTTTTGATAGAACAGTTTAGAAACACTCCTTTTGTAGAATCTGCAAGTGTTTATTTGGAGCGCTTGGAGGCCTATGTTGGAAAAGGACATATCTTCACATCAAAAGTAGACAGACGCATTCTCAGAAACTTCTTTGTGATGAGTGCATTGAACTCACAGAGTTGAACCTACCTATTGATAGAGAAGTTTGGAAACACCCTTTTTGTAGAATCTGCAAGTGAATATTTGGCGCGATTTGAGGCCTATGCAGGAAACGGAAATATCTTCACATGAAAACTAGACAGATGAATTCTCAGAAACGTCTTTGTGATGAGTGCATTCAACTCACAGACTTGAAGCTTCCTTTTGAAAGAGCAGTTTCGAAACACTCTTTTTGTAGAATCTGCAAGTGGATATTTGGAGCGCTTTGAGGGCTATGCTGGAAAAGTTAATACCTTCACCTAAAAACTAGACAGACGCAAACCCAGAAACTTCTTTGTGACGTGTGCATTGAACTCACAGAGTTGAACCTTTCTTTTGATACAGAAGTTTTGAAACACTCTTTTCGTAGAATCTTCAAGTGGATGGATGGAGTGATTTGAGGCCTATGCTGGAAAAGGAAATACCTTCACGTAGAAACGAGACAAAAGCATTCTCAGAAAGTTCCCTCTGCTTTGTGCATTCAACTCACAGAGTTGAACATTCCCTTTGATAGAGCAGTTTTGAAACACTCTTTTTGTAGAATCTGCAAGTGGATATTTGGAGCGCTTTGAGGCCTCTGCCGCCAAAGGAATTATCATTGCATAAAAACTAGATGGAAGCGTTCTCAGAAACTTCCTTGTGATGAGTGCATTCAACTCGCAGAGTGGAACCTTCCTTTCGATAGACCAGTTTTGAAACACTGTTTTTGTAGAATCCGCAAGTGGCTATTTGGAGCTCTTTGAGGCTTATGCTGGAAAAGGAAATATCTTCGTCTACAAACTAGACAGAAGCATTCTCAGAAACTTCTTTGTCATGTGGGGATTGAACTCACAGAGTTGAACATTCCTTTACATAGAGCAGTTTTGCAACACCCTTTCGGTGGAAAGTGAAAGTGCTTATCTGGTGCGATGGCGGCATCTAGTGGATAAGGAAATACATTCAGATGAAAACAAGATACATCCATTCTCAGAAACTTCTTTGTGATGACTGCATTCTACTCACAGAGTTGAACCTTCCTTTTGATAGAGCAGTTTTGAAACACTCTTTTTGTGGAATCTGCAAGTTTCTATTTGGAGCGCTTTGAGGCCTATGCTGGAAAAGGAAATCTCTTCACATAAAACCTAGACAGAAGTATTCCCAGAAAGTTTTTCTGATGTGCGCATTCAACTCACCGAGTTGAACCTTCCTTTAGATAGAGCAGTTTGGAAACACTCTGTCTGTAGTACCTGCGAGTGGATATTTGGAGTGCTTTGAGTGCTACACTGTAAAAGCAAATATCTTCACTTGGAATCTAGACAGAAGAATTCTCAGAGACTTCCCTGTGCTCTCTGCATTCCACTCACAGAGTTGAACCTTCCTTTTGATAGAACAGTTTTGAAACACTCTTGTGGTAGAATCTGCAAGTCGATATTTGGAAGGTTTGGAGGCCTATCCTGGGAAGGGAAATATCTTCCCATCAAAACTAGACAGAAGCATTCTCAGAAACTTCTTAGTGATGTGCGCATTCAAGTCACAGAGTTGAAGCTTCCTTTTGATAGAGCAGTTTTGAACCACTCTTTTAGTAGAATCTGCAGGTGGATGTTTGGAGAGCTAAGAGGCCAACACTGGAAAAGGAAATCTCTTCACGTAAAAACTAGACGGAAGCATTCTCAGAAACTTCAATGGGCTTTACGCATTCAACTCACAGAGTGCAATGTTGCTTTTGAGAGCGCAGTTTTAAAACACTGTTTTTGTAGAATTTGCTAGAGGATGTTTGGAGCGATGTGAGGCCTTTGCTGGAAAAGGAAATATCTTCACATAAAACCTGGACAGAAGCATTCTCAGAAACTCCTTTGTGATGAGTGCATTCAAATCACACACTTGAACCTTCCTTTGGAAAGAGCAGTTTTGAAACACTCTTTCTGAAGAATCTGCAAGTGGATATTTGGAGCGATTTGAGGCCTATGCTGGAAATGAAATATCTTCACCTAAAAACTAGACGGAAGCATTCTCAGAAACTCCTTTGTGATGAGTGCATTCAACTCACAGAGTTGAAGCTTCCTTTTGATAGAGCAGTTTTGAAACACTCTTTTAGCAGCATCTGCAGGTGGATATTTGGAGCGCTTTGAGGCCAAGGCTGGAAAACGAAATATCATCACATAAAAACTCGACAGAAGCATTCTCTGAAACTTCTTTGTGATGAGTGCATTCAACTCACAGACTCGAACGTTTCTTTTGATAGAACAGTTTAGAAACACTCCTTTTGTAGAATCTGCAAGTGTTTATTTGGAGCGCTTGGAGGCCTATGTTGGAAAAGGACATATCTTCACATCAAAAGTAGACAGACGCATTCTCAGAAACTTCTTTGTGATGAGTGCATTGAACTCACAGAGTTGAACCTACCTATTGATAGAGAAGTTTGGAAACACCCTTTTTGTAGAATCTGCAAGTGAATATTTGGCGCGATTTGAGGCCTATGCAGGAAACGGAAATATCTTCACATGAAAACTAGACAGATGAATTCTCAGAAACGTCTTTGTGATGAGTGCATTCAACTCACAGACTTGAAGCTTCCTTTTGAAAGAGCAGTTTCGAAACACTCTTTTTGTAGAATCTGCAAGTGGATATTTGGAGCGCTTTGAGGGCTATGCTGGAAAAGTTAATACCTTCACCTAAAAACTAGACAGACGCAAACCCAGAAACTTCTTTGTGACGTGTGCATTGAACTCACAGAGTTGAACCTTTCTTTTGATACAGAAGTTTTGAAACACTCTTTTCGTAGAATCTTCAAGTGGATGGATGGAGTGATTTGAGGCCTATGCTGGAAAAGGAAATACCTTCACGTAGAAACGAGACAAAAGCATTCTCAGAAAGTTCCCTCTGCTTTGTGCATTCAACTCACAGAGTTGAACATTCCCTTTGATAGAGCAGTTTTGAAACACTCTTTTTGTAGAATCTGCAAGTGGATATTTGGAGCGCTTTGAGGCCTCTGCCGCCAAAGGAATTATCATTGCATAAAAACTAGATGGAAGCGTTCTCAGAAACTTCCTTGTGATGAGTGCATTCAACTCGCAGAGTGGAACCTTCCTTTCGATAGACCAGTTTTGAAACACTGTTTTTGTAGAATCCGCAAGTGGCTATTTGGAGCTCTTTGAGGCTTATGCTGGAAAAGGAAATATCTTCGTCTACAAACTAGACAGAAGCATTCTCAGAAACTTCTTTGTCATGTGGGGATTGAACTCACAGAGTTGAACATTCCTTTACATAGAGCAGTTTTGCAACACCCTTTCGGTGGAAAGTGAAAGTGCTTATCTGGTGCGATGGCGGCATCTAGTGGATAAGGAAATACATTCAGATGAAAACAAGATACATCCATTCTCAGAAACTTCTTTGTGATGACTGCATTCTACTCACAGAGTTGAACCTTCCTTTTGATAGAGCAGTTTTGAAACACTCTTTTTGTGGAATCTGCAAGTTTCTATTTGGAGCGCTTTGAGGCCTATGCTGGAAAAGGAAATCTCTTCACATAAAACCTAGACAGAAGTATTCCCAGAAAGTTTTTCTGATGTGCGCATTCAACTCACCGAGTTGAACCTTCCTTTAGATAGAGCAGTTTGGAAACACTCTGTCTGTAGTACCTGCGAGTGGATATTTGGAGTGCTTTGAGTGCTACACTGTAAAAGCAAATATCTTCACTTGGAATCTAGACAGAAGAATTCTCAGAGACTTCCCTGTGCTCTCTGCATTCCACTCACAGAGTTGAACCTTCCTTTTGATAGAACAGTTTTGAAACACTCTTGTGGTAGAATCTGCAAGTCGATATTTGGAAGGTTTGGAGGCCTATCCTGGGAAGGGAAATATCTTCCCATCAAAACTAGACAGAAGCATTCTCAGAAACTTCTTAGTGATGTGCGCATTCAAGTCACAGAGTTGAAGCTTCCTTTTGATATAGCAGTTTTGAACCACTCTTTTAGTAGAATCTGCAGGTGGATGTTTGGAGAGCTAAGAGGCCAACACTGGAAAAGGAAATCTCTTCACGTAAAAACTAGACGGAAGCATTCTCAGAAACTTCAATGGGCTTTACGCATTCAACTCACAGAGTGCAATGTTGCTTTTGAGAGCGCAGTTTTAAAACACTGTTTTTGTAGAATTTGCTAGAGGATGTTTGGAGCGATGTGAGGCCTTTGCTGGAAAAGGAAATATCTTCACATAAAACCTGGACAGAAGCATTCTCAGAAACTCCTTTGTGATGAGTGCATTCAAATCACACACTTGAACCTTCCTTTGGAAAGAGCAGTTTTGAAACACTCTTTCTGAAGAATCTGCAAGTGGATATTTGGAGCGATTTGAGGCCTATGCTGGAAATGAAATATCTTCACCTAAAAACTAGACGGAAGCATTCTCAGAAACTCCTTTGTGATGAGTGCATTCAACTCACAGAGTTGAAGCTTCCTTTTGATAGAGCAGTTTTGAAACACTCTTTTAGCAGCATCTGCAGGTGGATATTTGGAGCGCTTTGAGGCCAAGGCTGGAAAACGAAATATCATCACATAAAAACTCGACAGAAGCATTCTCTGAAACTTCTTTGTGATGAGTGCATTCAACTCACAGACTCGAACGTTTCTTTTGATAGAACAGTTTAGAAACACTCCTTTTGTAGAATCTGCAAGTGTTTATTTGGAGCGCTTGGAGGCCTATGTTGGAAAAGGACATATCTTCACATCAAAAGTAGACAGACGCATTCTCAGAAACTTCTTTGTGATGAGTGCATTGAACTCACAGAGTTGAACCTACCTATTGATAGAGAAGTTTTGAAACACCCTTTTTGTAGAATCTGCAAGTGAATATTTGGCGCGATTGGAGGCCTATGCAGGAAACGGAAATATCTTCACATGAAAACTAGACAGATGAATTCTCAGAAACGTCTTTGTGATGAGTGCATTCAACTCACAGACTTGAAGCTTCCTTTTGAAAGAGCAGTTTCGAAACACTCTTTTTGTAGAATCTGCAAGTGGATATTTGGAGCGCTTTGAGGGCTATGCTGGAAAAGTTAATACCTTCACCTAAAAACTAGACAGACGCAAACCCAGAAACTTCTTTGTGACGTGTGCATTGAACTCACAGAGTTGAACCTTTCTTTTGATACAGAAGTTTTGAAACACTCTTTTCGTAGAATCTTCAAGTGGATGGATGGAGTGATTTGAGGCCTATGCTGGAAAAGGAAATACCTTCACGTAGAAACGAGACAAAAGCATTCTCAGAAAGTTCCCTGTGCTTTGTGCATTCAACTCACAGAGTTGAACATTCCCTTTGATAGAGCAGTTTTGAAACACTCTTTTTGTAGAATCTGCAAGTGGATATTTGGAGCGCTTTGAGGCCTCTGCCGCCAAAGGAATTATCATTGCATAAAAACTAGATGGAAGCGTTCTCAGAAACTTCCTTGTGATGAGTGCATTCAACTCGCAGAGTGGAACCTTCCTTTCGATAGACCAGTTTTGAAACACTGTTTTTGTAGAATCCGCAAGTGGCTATTTGGAGCTCTTTGAGGCTTATGCTGGAAAAGGAAATATCTTCGTCTACAAACTAGACAGAAGCATTCTCAGAAACTTCTTTGTCATGTGGGGATTGAACTCACAGAGTTGAACATTCCTTCACATAGAGCAGTTTTGCAACACCCTTTCGGTGGAAAGTGAAAGTGCTTATCTGGTGCGATGGCGGCATCTAGTGGATAAGGAAATACATTCAGATGAAAACAAGATACATCCATTCTCAGAAACTTCTTTGTGATGACTGCATTCTACTCACAGAGTTGAACCTTCCTTTTGATAGAGCAGTTTTGAAACACTCTTTTTGTGGAATCTGCAAGTGGCTATTTGGAGCGCTTTGAGGCCTATGCTGGAAAAGGAAATCTCTTCACATAAAACCTAGACAGAAGTATTCCCAGAAAGTTTTTCTGATGTGCGCATTCAACTCACCGAGTTGAACCTTCCTTTAGATAGAGCAGTTTGGAAACACTCTGTCTGTAGTACCTGCGAGTGGATATTTGGAGTGCTTTGAGTGCTACACTGTAAAAGCAAATATCTTCACTTGGAATCTAGACAGAAGAATTCTCAGAGACTTCCCTGTGCTCTCTGCATTCCACTCACAGAGTTGAACCTTCCTTTTGATAGAACAGTTTTGAAACACTCCTGTGGTAGAATCTGCAAGTCGATATTTGGAAGGTTTGGAGGCCTATCCTGGGAAAGGAAATATCTTCCCATCAAAACTAGACAGAAGCATTCTCAGAAACTTCTTAGTGATGTGCGCATTCAAGTCACAGAGTTGAAGCTTCCTTTTGATAGAGCAGTTTTGAACCACTCTTTTAGTAGAATCTGCAAGTGGATGTTTGGAGAGCTAAGAGGCCAACACTGGAAAAGGAAATCTCTTCACGTAAAAACTAGACGGAAGCATTCTCAGAAACTTCAATGGGCTTTACGCATTCAACTCACAGAGTGCAATGTTGCTTTTGAGAGCGCAGTTTTAAAACACTGTTTTTGTAGAATTTGCTAGAGGATGTTTGGAGCGATGTGAGGCCTTTGCTGGAAAAGGAAATATCTTCACATAAAACCTGGACAGAAGCATTCTCAGAAACTCCTTTGTGATGAGTGCATTCAAATCACACACTTGAACCTTCCTTTGGAAAGAGCAGTTTTGAAACACTCTTTCTGAAGAATCTGCAAGTGGATATTTGGAGCGATTTGAGGCCTATGCTGGAAATGAAATATCTTCACCTAAAAACTAGACGGAAGCATTCTCAGAAACTCCTTTGTGATGAGTGCATTCAACTCACAGAGTTGAAGCTTCCTTTTGATAGAGCAGTTTTGAAACACTCTTTTAGCAGCATCTGCAGGTGGATATTTGGAGCGCTTTGAGGCCAAGGCTGGAAAACGAAATATCATCACATAAAAACTCGACAGAAGCATTCTCTGAAACTTCTTTGTGATGAGTGCATTCAACTCACAGACTCGAACGTTTCTTTTGATAGAACAGTTTAGAAACACTCCTTTTGTAGAATCTGCAAGTGTTTATTTGGAGCGCTTGGAGGCCTATGTTGGAAAAGGACATATCTTCACATCAAAAGTAGACAGACGCATTCTCAGAAACTTCTTTGTGATGAGTGCATTGAACTCACGGAGTTGAACCTACCTATTGATAGAGAAGTTTGGAAACACCCTTTTTGTAGAATCTGCAAGTGAATATTTGGCGCGATTTGAGGCCTATGCAGGAAACGGAAATATCTTCACATGAAAACTAGACAGATGAATTCTCAGAAACGTCTTTGTGATGAGTGCATTCAACTCACAGACTTGAAGCTTCCTTTTGAAAGAGCAGTTTCGAAACACTCTTTTTGTAGAATCTGCAAGTGGATATTTGGAGCGCTTTGAGGGCTATGCTGGAAAAGTTAATACCTTCACCTAAAAACTAGACAGACGCAAACCCAGAAACTTCTTTGTGACGTGTGCATTGAACTCACAGAGTTGAACCTTTCTTTTGATACAGAAGTTTTGAAACACTCTTTTCGTAGAATCTTCAAGTGGATGGATGGAGTGATTTGAGGCCTATGCTGGAAAAGGAAATACCTTCACGTAGAAACGAGACAAAAGCATTCTCAGAAAGTTCCCTGTGCTTTGTGCATTCAACTCACAGAGTTGAACATTCCCTTTGATAGAGCAGTTTTGAAACACTCTTTTTGTAGAATCTGCAAGTGGATATTTGGAGCGCTTTGAGGCCTCTGCCGCCAAAGGAATTATCATTGCATAAAAACTAGATGGAAGCGTTCTCAGAAACTTCCTTGTGATGAGTGCATTCAACTCGCAGAGTGGAACCTTCCTTTCGATAGACCAGTTTTGAAACACTGTTTTTGTAGAATCCGCAAGTGGCTATTTGGAGCTCTTTGAGGCTTATGCTGGAAAAGGAAATATCTTCGTCTACAAACTAGACAGAAGCATTCTCAGAAACTTCTTTGTCATGTGGGGATTGAACTCACAGAGTTGAACATTCCTTCACATAGAGCAGTTTTGCAACACCCTTTCGGTGGAAAGTGAAAGTGCTTATCTGGTGCGATGGCGGCATCTAGTGGATAAGGAAATACATTCAGATGAAAACAAGATACATCCATTCTCAGAAACTTCTTTGTGATGACTGCATTCTACTCACAGAGTTGAACCTTCCTTTTGATAGAGCAGTTTTGAAACACTCTTTTTGTGGAATCTGCAAGTGGCTATTTGGAGCGCTTTGAGGCCTATGCTGGAAAAGGAAATCTCTTCACATAAAACCTAGACAGAAGTATTCCCAGAAAGTTTTTCTGATGTGCGCATTCAACTCACCGAGTTGAACCTTCCTTTAGATAGAGCAGTTTGGAAACACTCTGTCTGTAGTACCTGCGAGTGGATATTTGGAGTGCTTTGAGTGCTACACTGTAAAAGCAAATATCTTCACTTGGAATCTAGACAGAAGAATTCTCAGAGACTTCCCTGTGCTCTCTGCATTCCACTCACAGAGTTGAACCTTCCTTTTGATAGAACAGTTTTGAAACACTCCTGTGGTAGAATCTGCAAGTCGATATTTGGAAGGTTTGGAGGCCTATCCTGGGAAAGGAAATATCTTCCCATCAAAACTAGACAGAAGCATTCTCAGAAACTTCTTAGTGATGTGCGCATTCAAGTCACAGAGTTGAAGCTTCCTTTTGATAGAGCAGTTTTGAACCACTCTTTTAGTAGAATCTGCAGGTGGATGTTTGGAGAGCTAAGAGGCCAACACTGGAAAAGGAAATCTCTTCACGTAAAAACTAGACGGAAGCATTCTCAGAAACTTCAATGGGCTTTACGCATTCAACTCACAGAGTGCAATGTTGCTTTTGAGAGCGCAGTTTTAAAACACTGTTTTTGTAGAATTTGCTAGAGGATGTTTGGAGCGATGTGAGGCCTTTGCTGGAAAAGGAAATATCTTCACATAAAACCTGGACAGAAGCATTCTCAGAAACTCCTTTGTGATGAGTGCATTCAAATCACACACTTGAACCTTCCTTTGGAAAGAGCAGTTTTGAAACACTCTTTCTGAAGAATCTGCAAGTGGATATTTGGAGCGATTTGAGGCCTATGCTGGAAATGAAATATCTTCACCTAAAAACTAGACGGAAGCATTCTCAGAAACTCCTTTGTGATGAGTGCATTCAACTCACAGAGTTGAAGCTTCCTTTTGATAGAGCAGTTTTGAAACACTCTTTTAGCAGCATCTGCAGGTGGATATTTGGAGCGCTTTGAGGCCAAGGCTGGAAAACGAAATATCATCACATAAAAACTCGACAGAAGCATTCTCTGAAACTTCTTTGTGATGAGTGCATTCAACTCACAGACTCGAACGTTTCTTTTGATAGAACAGTTTAGAAACACTCCTTTTGTAGAATCTGCAAGTGTTTATTTGGAGCGCTTGGAGGCCTATGTTGGAAAAGGACATATCTTCACATCAAAAGTAGACAGACGCATTCTCAGAAACTTCTTTGTGATGAGTGCATTGAACTCACAGAGTTGAACCTACCTATTGATAGAGAAGTTTGGAAACACCCTTTTTGTAGAATCTGCAAGTGAATATTTGGCGCGATTTGAGGCCTATGCAGGAAACGGAAATATCTTCACATGAAAACTAGACAGATGAATTCTCAGAAACGTCTTTGTGATGAGTGCATTCAACTCACAGACTTGAAGCTTCCTTTTGAAAGAGCAGTTTCGAAACACTCTTTTTGTAGAATCTGCAAGTGGATATTTGGAGCGCTTTGAGGGCTATGCTGGAAAAGTTAATACCTTCACCTAAAAACTAGACAGACGCAAACCCAGAAACTTCTTTGTGACGTGTGCATTGAACTCACAGAGTTGAACCTTTCTTTTGATACAGAAGTTTTGAAACACTCTTTTCGTAGAATCTTCAAGTGGATGGATGGAGTGATTTGAGGCCTATGCTGGAAAAGGAAATACCTTCACGTAGAAACGAGACAAAAGCATTCTCAGAAAGTTCCCTGTGCTTTGTGCATTCAACTCACAGAGTTGAACATTCCCTTTGATAGAGCAGTTTTGAAACACTCTTTTTGTAGAATCTGCAAGTGGATATTTGGAGCGCTTTGAGGCCTCTGCCGCCAAAGGAATTATCATTGCATAAAAACTAGATGGAAGCGTTCTCAGAAACTTCCTTGTGATGAGTGCATTCAACTCGCAGAGTGGAACCTTCCTTTCGATAGACCAGTTTTGAAACACTGTTTTTGTAGAATCCGCAAGTGGCTATTTGGAGCTCTTTGAGGCTTATGCTGGAAAAGGAAATATCTTCGTCTACAAACTAGACAGAAGCATTCTCAGAAACTTCTTTGTCATGTGGGGATTGAACTCACAGAGTTGAACATTCCTTCACATAGAGCAGTTTTGCAACACCCTTTCGGTGGAAAGTGAAAGTGCTTATCTGGTGCGATGGCGGCATCTAGTGGATAAGGAAATACATTCAGATGAAAACAAGATACATCCATTCTCAGAAACTTCTTTGTGATGACTGCATTCTACTCACAGAGTTGAACCTTCCTTTTGATAGAGCAGTTTTGAAACACTCTTTTTGTGGAATCTGCAAGTGGCTATTTGGAGCGCTTTGAGGCCTATGCTGGAAAAGGAAATCTCTTCACATAAAACCTAGACAGAAGTATTCCCAGAAAGTTTTTCTGATGTGCGCATTCAACTCACCGAGTTGAACCTTCCTTTAGATAGAGCAGTTTGGAAACACTCTGTCTGTAGTACCTGCGAGTGGATATTTGGAGTGCTTTGAGTGCTACACTGTAAAAGCAAATATCTTCACTTGGAATCTAGACAGAAGAATTCTCAGAGACTTCCCTGTGCTCTCTGCATTCCACTCACAGAGTTGAACCTTCCTTTTGATAGAACAGTTTTGAAACACTCCTGTGGTAGAATCTGCAAGTCGATATTTGGAAGGTTTGGAGGCCTATCCTGGGAAAGGAAATATCTTCCCATCAAAACTAGACAGAAGCATTCTCAGAAACTTCTTAGTGATGTGCGCATTCAAGTCACAGAGTTGAAGCTTCCTTTTGATATAGCAGTTTTGAACCACTCTTTTAGTAGAATCTGCAGGTGGATGTTTGGAGAGCTAAGAGGCCAACACTGGAAAAGGAAATCTCTTCACGTAAAAACTAGACGGAAGCATTCTCAGAAACTTCAATGGGCTTTACGCATTCAACTCACAGAGTGCAATGTTGCTTTTGAGAGCGCAGTTTTAAAACACTGTTTTTGTAGAATTTGCTAGAGGATGTTTGGAGCGATGTGAGGCCTTTGCTGGAAAAGGAAATATCTTCACATAAAACCTGGACAGAAGCATTCTCAGAAACTCCTTTGTGATGAGTGCATTCAAATCACACACTTGAACCTTCCTTTGGAAAGAGCAGTTTTGAAACACTCTTTCTGAAGAATCTGCAAGTGGATATTTGGAGCGATTTGAGGCCTATGCTGGAAATGAAATATCTTCACCTAAAAACTAGACGGAAGCATTCTCAGAAACTCCTTTGTGATGAGTGCATTCAACTCACAGAGTTGAAGCTTCCTTTTGATAGAGCAGTTTTGAAACACTCTTTTAGCAGCATCTGCAGGTGGATATTTGGAGCGCTTTGAGGCCAAGGCTGGAAAACGAAATATCATCACATAAAAACTCGACAGAAGCATTCTCTGAAACTTCTTTGTGATGAGTGCATTCAACTCACAGACTCGAACGTTTCTTTTGATAGAACAGTTTAGAAACACTCCTTTTGTAGAATCTGCAAGTGTTTATTTGGAGCGCTTGGAGGCCTATGTTGGAAAAGGACATATCTTCACATCAAAAGTAGACAGACGCATTCTCAGAAACTTCTTTGTGATGAGTGCATTGAACTCACAGAGTTGAACCTACCTATTGATAGAGAAGTTTGGAAACACCCTTTTTGTAGAATCTGCAAGTGAATATTTGGCGCGATTTGAGGCCTATGCAGGAAACGGAAATATCTTCACATGAAAACTAGACAGATGAATTCTCAGAAACGTCTTTGTGATGAGTGCATTCAACTCACAGACTTGAAGCTTCCTTTTGAAAGAGCAGTTTCGAAACACTCTTTTTGTAGAATCTGCAAGTGGATATTTGGAGCGCTTTGAGGGCTACGCTGGAAAAGTTAATACCTTCACCTAAAAACTAGACAGACGCAAACCCAGAAACTTCTTTGTGACGTGTGCATTGAACTCACAGAGTTGAACCTTTCTTTTGATACAGAAGTTTTGAAACACTCTTTTCGTAGAATCTTCAAGTGGATGGATGGAGTGATTTGAGGCCTATGCTGGAAAAGGAAATACCTTCACGTAGAAACGAGACAAAAGCATTCTCAGAAAGTTCCCTGTGCTTTGTGCATTCAACTCACAGAGTTGAACATTCCCTTTGATAGAGCAGTTTTGAAACACTCTTTTTGTAGAATCTGCAAGTGGATATTTGGAGCGCTTTGAGGCCTCTGCCGCCAAAGGAATTATCATTGCATAAAAACTAGATGGAAGCGTTCTCAGAAACTTCCTTGTGATGAGTGCATTCAACTCGCAGAGTGGAACCTTCCTTTCGATAGACCAGTTTTGAAACACTGTTTTTGTAGAATCCGCAAGTGGCTATTTGGAGCTCTTTGAGGCTTATGCTGGAAAAGGAAATATCTTCGTCTACAAACTAGACAGAAGCATTCTCAGAAACTTCTTTGTCATGTGGGGATTGAACTCACAGAGTTGAACATTCCTTCACATAGAGCAGTTTTGCAACACCCTTTCGGTGGAAAGTGAAAGTGCTTATCTGGTGCGATGGCGGCATCTAGTGGATAAGGAAATACATTCAGATGAAAACAAGATACATCCATTCTCAGAAACTTCTTTGTGATGACTGCATTCTACTCACAGAGTTGAACCTTCCTTTTGATAGAGCAGTTTTGAAACACTCTTTTTGTGGAATCTGCAAGTGGCTATTTGGAGCGCTTTGAGGCCTATGCTGGAAAAGGAAATCTCTTCACATAAAACCTAGACAGAAGTATTCCCAGAAAGTTTTTCTGATGTGCGCATTCAACTCACCGAGTTGAACCTTCCTTTAGATAGAGCAGTTTGGAAACACTCTGTCTGTAGTACCTGCGAGTGGATATTTGGAGTGCTTTGAGTGCTACACTGTAAAAGCAAATATCTTCACTTGGAATCTAGACAGAAGAATTCTCAGAGACTTCCCTGTGCTCTCTGCATTCCACTCACAGAGTTGAACCTTCCTTTTGATAGAACAGTTTTGAAACACTCTTGTGGTAGAATCTGCAAGTCGATATTTGGAAGGTTTGGAGGCCTATCCTGGGAAAGGAAATATCTTCCCATCAAAACTAGACAGAAGCATTCTCAGAAACTTCTTAGTGATGTGCGCATTCAAGTCACAGAGTTGAAGCTTCCTTTTGATAGAGCAGTTTTGAACCACTCTTTTAGTAGAATCTGCAGGTGGATGTTTGGAGAGCTAAGAGGCCAACACTGGAAAAGGAAATCTCTTCACGTAAAAACTAGACGGAAGCATTCTCAGAAACTTCAATGGGCTTTACGCATTCAACTCACAGAGTGCAATGTTGCTTTTGAGAGCGCAGTTTTAAAACACTGTTTTTGTAGAATTTGCTAGAGGATGTTTGGAGCGATGTGAGGCCTTTGCTGGAAAAGGAAATATCTTCACATAAAACCTGGACAGAAGCATTCTCAGAAACTCCTTTGTGATGAGTGCATTCAAATCACACACTTGAACCTTCCTTTGGAAAGAGCAGTTTTGAAACACTCTTTCTGAAGAATCTGCAAGTGGATATTTGGAGCGATTTGAGGCCTATGCTGGAAATGAAATATCTTCACCTAAAAACTAGACGGAAGCATTCTCAGAAACTCCTTTGTGATGAGTGCATTCAACTCACAGAGTTGAAGCTTCCTTTTGATAGAGCAGTTTTGAAACACTCTTTTAGCAGCATCTGCAGGTGGATATTTGGAGCGCTTTGAGGCCAAGGCTGGAAAACGAAATATCATCACATAAAAACTCGACAGAAGCATTCTCTGAAACTTCTTTGTGATGAGTGCATTCAACTCACAGACTCGAACGTTTCTTTTGATAGAACAGTTTAGAAACACTCCTTTTGTAGAATCTGCAAGTGTTTATTTGGAGCGCTTGGAGGCCTATGTTGGAAAAGGACATATCTTCACATCAAAAGTAGACAGACGCATTCTCAGAAACTTCTTTGTGATGAGTGCATTGAACTCACAGAGTTGAACCTACCTATTGATAGAGAAGTTTGGAAACACCCTTTTTGTAGAATCTGCAAGTGAATATTTGGCGCGATTTGAGGCCTATGCAGGAAACGGAAATATCTTCACATGAAAACTAGACAGATGAATTCTCAGAAACGTCTTTGTGATGAGTGCATTCAACTCACAGACTTGAAGCTTCCTTTTGAAAGAGCAGTTTCGAAACACTCTTTTTGTAGAATCTGCAAGTGGATATTTGGAGCGCTTTGAGGGCTATGCTGGAAAAGTTAATACCTTCACCTAAAAACTAGACAGACGCAAACCCAGAAACTTCTTTGTGACGTGTGCATTGAACTCACAGAGTTGAACCTTTCTTTTGATACAGAAGTTTTGAAACACTCTTTTCGTAGAATCTTCAAGTGGATGGATGGAGTGATTTGAGGCCTATGCTGGAAAAGGAAATACCTTCACGTAGAAACGAGACAAAAGCATTCTCAGAAAGTTCCCTGTGCTTTGTGCATTCAACTCACAGAGTTGAACATTCCCTTTGATAGAGCAGTTTTGAAACACTCTTTTTGTAGAATCTGCAAGTGGATATTTGGAGCGCTTTGAGGCCTCTGCCGCCAAAGGAATTATCATTGCATAAAAACTAGATGGAAGCGTTCTCAGAAACTTCCTTGTGATGAGTGCATTCAACTCGCAGAGTGGAACCTTCCTTTCGATAGACCAGTTTTGAAACACTGTTTTTGTAGAATCCGCAAGTGGCTATTTGGAGCTCTTTGAGGCTTATGCTGGAAAAGGAAATATCTTCGTCTACAAACTAGACAGAAGCATTCTCAGAAACTTCTTTGTCATGTGGGGATTGAACTCACAGAGTTGAACATTCCTTCACATAGAGCAGTTTTGCAACACCCTTTCGGTGGAAAGTGAAAGTGCTTATCTGGTGCGATGGCGGCATCTAGTGGATAAGGAAATACATTCAGATGAAAACAAGATACATCCATTCTCAGAAACTTCTTTGTGATGACTGCATTCTACTCACAGAGTTGAACCTTCCTTTTGATAGAGCAGTTTTGAAACACTCTTTTTGTGGAATCTGCAAGTGGCTATTTGGAGCGCTTTGAGGCCTATGCTGGAAAAGGAAATCTCTTCACATAAAACCTAGACAGAAGTATTCCCAGAAAGTTTTTCTGATGTGCGCATTCAACTCACCGAGTTGAACCTTCCTTTAGATAGAGCAGTTTGGAAACACTCTGTCTGTAGTACCTGCGAGTGGATATTTGGAGTGCTTTGAGTGCTACACTGTAAAAGCAAATATCTTCACTTGGAATCTAGACAGAAGAATTCTCAGAGACTTCCCTGTGCTCTCTGCATTCCACTCACAGAGTTGAACCTTCCTTTTGATAGAACAGTTTTGAAACACTCCTGTGGTAGAATCTGCAAGTCGATATTTGGAAGGTTTGGAGGCCTATCCTGGGAAAGGAAATATCTTCCCATCAAAACTAGACAGAAGCATTCTCAGAAACTTCTTAGTGATGTGCGCATTCAAGTCACAGAGTTGAAGCTTCCTTTTGATATAGCAGTTTTGAACCACTCTTTTAGTAGAATCTGCAAGTGGATGTTTGGAGAGCTAAGAGGCCAACACTGGAAAAGGAAATCTCTTCACGTAAAAACTAGACGGAAGCATTCTCAGAAACTTCAATGGGCTTTACGCATTCAACTCACAGAGTGCAATGTTGCTTTTGAGAGCGCAGTTTTAAAACACTGTTTTTGTAGAATTTGCTAGAGGATGTTTGGAGCGATGTGAGGCCTTTGCTGGAAAAGGAAATATCTTCACATAAAACCTGGACAGAAGCATTCTCAGAAACTCCTTTGTGATGAGTGCATTCAAATCACACACTTGAACCTTCCTTTGGAAAGAGCAGTTTTGAAACACTCTTTCTGAAGAATCTGCAAGTGGATATTTGGAGCGATTTGAGGCCTATGCTGGAAATGAAATATCTTCACCTAAAAACTAGACGGAAGCATTCTCAGAAACTCCTTTGTGATGAGTGCATTCAACTCACAGAGTTGAAGCTTCCTTTTGATAGAGCAGTTTTGAAACACTCTTTTAGCAGCATCTGCAGGTGGATATTTGGAGCGCTTTGAGGCCAAGGCTGGAAAACGAAATATCATCACATAAAAACTCGACAGAAGCATTCTCTGAAACTTCTTTGTGATGAGTGCATTCAACTCACAGACTCGAACGTTTCTTTTGATAGAACAGTTTAGAAACACTCCTTTTGTAGAATCTGCAAGTGTTTATTTGGAGCGCTTGGAGGCCTATGTTGGAAAAGGACATATCTTCACATCAAAAGTAGACAGACGCATTCTCAGAAACTTCTTTGTGATGAGTGCATTGAACTCACAGAGTTGAACCTACCTATTGATAGAGAAGTTTGGAAACACCCTTTTTGTAGAATCTGCAAGTGAATATTTGGCGCGATTTGAGGCCTATGCAGGAAACGGAAATATCTTCACATGAAAACTAGACAGATGAATTCTCAGAAACGTCTTTGTGATGAGTGCATTCAACTCACAGACTTGAAGCTTCCTTTTGAAAGAGCAGTTTCGAAACACTCTTTTTGTAGAATCTGCAAGTGGATATTTGGAGCGCTTTGAGGGCTATGCTGGAAAAGTTAATACCTTCACCTAAAAACTAGACAGACGCAAACCCAGAAACTTCTTTGTGACGTGTGCATTGAACTCACAGAGTTGAACCTTTCTTTTGATACAGAAGTTTTGAAACACTCTTTTCGTAGAATCTTCAAGTGGATGGATGGAGTGATTTGAGGCCTATGCTGGAAAAGGAAATACCTTCACGTAGAAACGAGACAAAAGCATTCTCAGAAAGTTCCCTGTGCTTTGTGCATTCAACTCACAGAGTTGAACATTCCCTTTGATAGAGCAGTTTTGAAACACTCTTTTTGTAGAATCTGCAAGTGGATATTTGGAGCGCTTTGAGGCCTCTGCCGCCAAAGGAATTATCATTGCATAAAAACTAGATGGAAGCGTTCTCAGAAACTTCCTTGTGATGAGTGCATTCAACTCGCAGAGTGGAACCTTCCTTTCGATAGACCAGTTTTGAAACACTGTTTTTGTAGAATCCGCAAGTGGCTATTTGGAGCTCTTTGAGGCTTATGCTGGAAAAGGAAATATCTTCGTCTACAAACTAGACAGAAGCATTCTCAGAAACTTCTTTGTCATGTGGGGATTGAACTCACAGAGTTGAACATTCCTTCACATAGAGCAGTTTTGCAACACCCTTTCGGTGGAAAGTGAAAGTGCTTATCTGGTGCGATGGCGGCATCTAGTGGATAAGGAAATACATTCAGATGAAAACAAGATACATCCATTCTCAGAAACTTCTTTGTGATGACTGCATTCTACTCACAGAGTTGAACCTTCCTTTTGATAGAGCAGTTTTGAAACACTCTTTTTGTGGAATCTGCAAGTGGCTATTTGGAGCGCTTTGAGGCCTATGCTGGAAAAGGAAATCTCTTCACATAAAACCTAGACAGAAGTATTCCCAGAAAGTTTTTCTGATGTGCGCATTCAACTCACCGAGTTGAACCTTCCTTTAGATAGAGCAGTTTGGAAACACTCTGTCTGTAGTACCTGCGAGTGGATATTTGGAGTGCTTTGAGTGCTACACTGTAAAAGCAAATATCTTCACTTGGAATCTAGACAGAAGAATTCTCAGAGACTTCCCTGTGCTCTCTGCATTCCACTCACAGAGTTGAACCTTCCTTTTGATAGAACAGTTTTGAAACACTCCTGTGGTAGAATCTGCAAGTCGATATTTGGAAGGTTTGGAGGCCTATCCTGGGAAAGGAAATATCTTCCCATCAAAACTAGACAGAAGCATTCTCAGAAACTTCTTAGTGATGTGCGCATTCAAGTCACAGAGTTGAAGCTTCCTTTTGATATAGCAGTTTTGAACCACTCTTTTAGTAGAATCTGCAGGTGGATGTTTGGAGAGCTAAGAGGCCAACACTGGAAAAGGAAATCTCTTCACGTAAAAACTAGACGGAAGCATTCTCAGAAACTTCAATGGGCTTTACGCATTCAACTCACAGAGTGCAATGTTGCTTTTGAGAGCGCAGTTTTAAAACACTGTTTTTGTAGAATTTGCTAGAGGATGTTTGGAGCGATGTGAGGCCTTTGCTGGAAAAGGAAATATCTTCACATAAAACCTGGACAGAAGCATTCTCAGAAACTCCTTTGTGATGAGTGCATTCAAATCACACACTTGAACCTTCCTTTGGAAAGAGCAGTTTTGAAACACTCTTTCTGAAGAATCTGCAAGTGGATATTTGGAGCGATTTGAGGCCTATGCTGGAAATGAAATATCTTCACCTAAAAACTAGACGGAAGCATTCTCAGAAACTCCTTTGTGATGAGTGCATTCAACTCACAGAGTTGAAGCTTCCTTTTGATAGAGCAGTTTTGAAACACTCTTTTAGCAGCATCTGCAGGTGGATATTTGGAGCGCTTTGAGGCCAAGGCTGGAAAACGAAATATCATCACATAAAAACTCGACAGAAGCATTCTCTGAAACTTCTTTGTGATGAGTGCATTCAACTCACAGACTCGAACGTTTCTTTTGATAGAACAGTTTAGAAACACTCCTTTTGTAGAATCTGCAAGTGTTTATTTGGAGCGCTTGGAGGCCTATGTTGGAAAAGGACATATCTTCACATCAAAAGTAGACAGACGCATTCTCAGAAACTTCTTTGTGATGAGTGCATTGAACTCACAGAGTTGAACCTACCTATTGATAGAGAAGTTTGGAAACACCCTTTTTGTAGAATCTGCAAGTGAATATTTGGCGCGATTTGAGGCCTATGCAGGAAACGGAAATATCTTCACATGAAAACTAGACAGATGAATTCTCAGAAACGTCTTTGTGATGAGTGCATTCAACTCACAGACTTGAAGCTTCCTTTTGAAAGAGCAGTTTCGAAACACTCTTTTTGTAGAATCTGCAAGTGGATATTTGGAGCGCTTTGAGGGCTACGCTGGAAAAGTTAATACCTTCACCTAAAAACTAGACAGACGCAAACCCAGAAACTTCTTTGTGACGTGTGCATTGAACTCACAGAGTTGAACCTTTCTTTTGATACAGAAGTTTTGAAACACTCTTTTCGTAGAATCTTCAAGTGGATGGATGGAGTGATTTGAGGCCTATGCTGGAAAAGGAAATACCTTCACGTAGAAACGAGACAAAAGCATTCTCAGAAAGTTCCCTGTGCTTTGTGCATTCAACTCACAGAGTTGAACATTCCCTTTGATAGAGCAGTTTTGAAACACTCTTTTTGTAGAATCTGCAAGTGGATATTTGGAGCGCTTTGAGGCCTCTGCCGCCAAAGGAATTATCATTGCATAAAAACTAGATGGAAGCGTTCTCAGAAACTTCCTTGTGATGAGTGCATTCAACTCGCAGAGTGGAACCTTCCTTTCGATAGACCAGTTTTGAAACACTGTTTTTGTAGAATCCGCAAGTGGCTATTTGGAGCTCTTTGAGGCTTATGCTGGAAAAGGAAATATCTTCGTCTACAAACTAGACAGAAGCATTCTCAGAAACTTCTTTGTCATGTGGGGATTGAACTCACAGAGTTGAACATTCCTTCACATAGAGCAGTTTTGCAACACCCTTTCGGTGGAAAGTGAAAGTGCTTATCTGGTGCGATGGCGGCATCTAGTGGATAAGGAAATACATTCAGATGAAAACAAGATACATCCATTCTCAGAAACTTCTTTGTGATGACTGCATTCTACTCACAGAGTTGAACCTTCCTTTTGATAGAGCAGTTTTGAAACACTCTTTTTGTGGAATCTGCAAGTGGCTATTTGGAGCGCTTTGAGGCCTATGCTGGAAAAGGAAATCTCTTCACATAAAACCTAGACAGAAGTATTCCCAGAAAGTTTTTCTGATGTGCGCATTCAACTCACCGAGTTGAACCTTCCTTTAGATAGAGCAGTTTGGAAACACTCTGTCTGTAGTACCTGCGAGTGGATATTTGGAGTGCTTTGAGTGCTACACTGTAAAAGCAAATATCTTCACTTGGAATCTAGACAGAAGAATTCTCAGAGACTTCCCTGTGCTCTCTGCATTCCACTCACAGAGTTGAACCTTCCTTTTGATAGAACAGTTTTGAAACACTCTTGTGGTAGAATCTGCAAGTCGATATTTGGAAGGTTTGGAGGCCTATCCTGGGAAAGGAAATATCTTCCCATCAAAACTAGACAGAAGCATTCTCAGAAACTTCTTAGTGATGTGCGCATTCAAGTCACAGAGTTGAAGCTTCCTTTTGATAGAGCAGTTTTGAACCACTCTTTTAGTAGAATCTGCAGGTGGATGTTTGGAGAGCTAAGAGGCCAACACTGGAAAAGGAAATCTCTTCACGTAAAAACTAGACGGAAGCATTCTCAGAAACTTCAATGGGCTTTACGCATTCAACTCACAGAGTGCAATGTTGCTTTTGAGAGCGCAGTTTTAAAACACTGTTTTTGTAGAATTTGCTAGAGGATGTTTGGAGCGATGTGAGGCCTTTGCTGGAAAAGGAAATATCTTCACATAAAACCTGGACAGAAGCATTCTCAGAAACTCCTTTGTGATGAGTGCATTCAAATCACACACTTGAACCTTCCTTTGGAAAGAGCAGTTTTGAAACACTCTTTCTGAAGAATCTGCAAGTGGATATTTGGAGCGATTTGAGGCCTATGCTGGAAATGAAATATCTTCACCTAAAAACTAGACGGAAGCATTCTCAGAAACTCCTTTGTGATGAGTGCATTCAACTCACAGAGTTGAAGCTTCCTTTTGATAGAGCAGTTTTGAAACACTCTTTTAGCAGCATCTGCAGGTGGATATTTGGAGCGCTTTGAGGCCAAGGCTGGAAAACGAAATATCATCACATAAAAACTCGACAGAAGCATTCTCTGAAACTTCTTTGTGATGAGTGCATTCAACTCACAGACTCGAACGTTTCTTTTGATAGAACAGTTTAGAAACACTCCTTTTGTAGAATCTGCAAGTGTTTATTTGGAGCGCTTGGAGGCCTATGTTGGAAAAGGACATATCTTCACATCAAAAGTAGACAGACGCATTCTCAGAAACTTCTTTGTGATGAGTGCATTGAACTCACAGAGTTGAACCTACCTATTGATAGAGAAGTTTGGAAACACCCTTTTTGTAGAATCTGCAAGTGAATATTTGGCGCGATTTGAGGCCTATGCAGGAAACGGAAATATCTTCACATGAAAACTAGACAGATGAATTCTCAGAAACGTCTTTGTGATGAGTGCATTCAACTCACAGACTTGAAGCTTCCTTTTGAAAGAGCAGTTTCGAAACACTCTTTTTGTAGAATCTGCAAGTGGATATTTGGAGCGCTTTGAGGGCTACGCTGGAAAAGTTAATACCTTCACCTAAAAACTAGACAGACGCAAACCCAGAAACTTCTTTGTGACGTGTGCATTGAACTCACAGAGTTGAACCTTTCTTTTGATACAGAAGTTTTGAAACACTCTTTTCGTAGAATCTTCAAGTGGATGGATGGAGTGATTTGAGGCCTATGCTGGAAAAGGAAATACCTTCACGTAGAAACGAGACAAAAGCATTCTCAGAAAGTTCCCTGTGCTTTGTGCATTCAACTCACAGAGTTGAACATTCCCTTTGATAGAGCAGTTTTGAAACACTCTTTTTGTAGAATCTGCAAGTGGATATTTGGAGCGCTTTGAGGCCTCTGCCGCCAAAGGAATTATCATTGCATAAAAACTAGATGGAAGCGTTCTCAGAAACTTCCTTGTGATGAGTGCATTCAACTCGCAGAGTGGAACCTTCCTTTCGATAGACCAGTTTTGAAACACTGTTTTTGTAGAATCCGCAAGTGGCTATTTGGAGCTCTTTGAGGCTTATGCTGGAAAAGGAAATATCTTCGTCTACAAACTAGACAGAAGCATTCTCAGAAACTTCTTTGTCATGTGGGGATTGAACTCACAGAGTTGAACATTCCTTCACATAGAGCAGTTTTGCAACACCCTTTCGGTGGAAAGTGAAAGTGCTTATCTGGTGCGATGGCGGCATCTAGTGGATAAGGAAATACATTCAGATGAAAACAAGATACATCCATTCTCAGAAACTTCTTTGTGATGACTGCATTCTACTCACAGAGTTGAACCTTCCTTTTGATAGAGCAGTTTTGAAACACTCTTTTTGTGGAATCTGCAAGTGGCTATTTGGAGCGCTTTGAGGCCTATGCTGGAAAAGGAAATCTCTTCACATAAAACCTAGACAGAAGTATTCCCAGAAAGTTTTTCTGATGTGCGCATTCAACTCACCGAGTTGAACCTTCCTTTAGATAGAGCAGTTTGGAAACACTCTGTCTGTAGTACCTGCGAGTGGATATTTGGAGTGCTTTGAGTGCTACACTGTAAAAGCAAATATCTTCACTTGGAATCTAGACAGAAGAATTCTCAGAGACTTCCCTGTGCTCTCTGCATTCCACTCACAGAGTTGAACCTTCCTTTTGATAGAACAGTTTTGAAACACTCCTGTGGTAGAATCTGCAAGTCGATATTTGGAAGGTTTGGAGGCCTATCCTGGGAAAGGAAATATCTTCCCATCAAAACTAGACAGAAGCATTCTCAGAAACTTCTTAGTGATGTGCGCATTCAAGTCACAGAGTTGAAGCTTCCTTTTGATAGAGCAGTTTTGAACCACTCTTTTAGTAGAATCTGCAGGTGGATGTTTGGAGAGCTAAGAGGCCAACACTGGAAAAGGAAATCTCTTCACGTAAAAACTAGACGGAAGCATTCTCAGAAACTTCAATGGGCTTTACGCATTCAACTCACAGAGTGCAATGTTGCTTTTGAGAGCGCAGTTTTAAAACACTGTTTTTGTAGAATTTGCTAGAGGATGTTTGGAGCGATGTGAGGCCTTTGCTGGAAAAGGAAATATCTTCACATAAAACCTGGACAGAAGCATTCTCAGAAACTCCTTTGTGATGAGTGCATTCAAATCACACACTTGAACCTTCCTTTGGAAAGAGCAGTTTTGAAACACTCTTTCTGAAGAATCTGCAAGTGGATATTTGGAGCGATTTGAGGCCTATGCTGGAAATGAAATATCTTCACCTAAAAACTAGACGGAAGCATTCTCAGAAACTCCTTTGTGATGAGTGCATTCAACTCACAGAGTTGAAGCTTCCTTTTGATAGAGCAGTTTTGAAACACTCTTTTAGCAGCATCTGCAGGTGGATATTTGGAGCGCTTTGAGGCCAAGGCTGGAAAACGAAATATCATCACATAAAAACTCGACAGAAGCATTCTCTGAAACTTCTTTGTGATGAGTGCATTCAACTCACAGACTCGAACGTTTCTTTTGATAGAACAGTTTAGAAACACTCCTTTTGTAGAATCTGCAAGTGTTTATTTGGAGCGCTTGGAGGCCTATGTTGGAAAAGGACATATCTTCACATCAAAAGTAGACAGACGCATTCTCAGAAACTTCTTTGTGATGAGTGCATTGAACTCACAGAGTTGAACCTACCTATTGATAGAGAAGTTTGGAAACACCCTTTTTGTAGAATCTGCAAGTGAATATTTGGCGCGATTTGAGGCCTATGCAGGAAACGGAAATATCTTCACATGAAAACTAGACAGATGAATTCTCAGAAACGTCTTTGTGATGAGTGCATTCAACTCACAGACTTGAAGCTTCCTTTTGAAAGAGCAGTTTCGAAACACTCTTTTTGTAGAATCTGCAAGTGGATATTTGGAGCGCTTTGAGGGCTATGCTGGAAAAGTTAATACCTTCACCTAAAAACTAGACAGACGCAAACCCAGAAACTTCTTTGTGACGTGTGCATTGAACTCACAGAGTTGAACCTTTCTTTTGATACAGAAGTTTTGAAACACTCTTTTCGTAGAATCTTCAAGTGGATGGATGGAGTGATTTGAGGCCTATGCTGGAAAAGGAAATACCTTCACGTAGAAACGAGACAAAAGCATTCTCAGAAAGTTCCCTGTGCTTTGTGCATTCAACTCACAGAGTTGAACATTCCCTTTGATAGAGCAGTTTTGAAACACTCTTTTTGTAGAATCTGCAAGTGGATATTTGGAGCGCTTTGAGGCCTCTGCCGCCAAAGGAATTATCATTGCATAAAAACTAGATGGAAGCGTTCTCAGAAACTTCCTTGTGATGAGTGCATTCAACTCGCAGAGTGGAACCTTCCTTTCGATAGACCAGTTTTGAAACACTGTTTTTGTAGAATCCGCAAGTGGCTATTTGGAGCTCTTTGAGGCTTATGCTGGAAAAGGAAATATCTTCGTCTACAAACTAGACAGAAGCATTCTCAGAAACTTCTTTGTCATGTGGGGATTGAACTCACAGAGTTGAACATTCCTTCACATAGAGCAGTTTTGCAACACCCTTTCGGTGGAAAGTGAAAGTGCTTATCTGGTGCGATGGCGGCATCTAGTGGATAAGGAAATACATTCAGATGAAAACAAGATACATCCATTCTCAGAAACTTCTTTGTGATGACTGCATTCTACTCACAGAGTTGAACCTTCCTTTTGATAGAGCAGTTTTGAAACACTCTTTTTGTGGAATCTGCAAGTGGCTATTTGGAGCGCTTTGAGGCCTATGCTGGAAAAGGAAATCTCTTCACATAAAACCTAGACAGAAGTATTCCCAGAAAGTTTTTCTGATGTGCGCATTCAACTCACCGAGTTGAACCTTCCTTTAGATAGAGCAGTTTGGAAACACTCTGTCTGTAGTACCTGCGAGTGGATATTTGGAGTGCTTTGAGTGCTACACTGTAAAAGCAAATATCTTCACTTGGAATCTAGACAGAAGAATTCTCAGAGACTTCCCTGTGCTCTCTGCATTCCACTCACAGAGTTGAACCTTCCTTTTGATAGAACAGTTTTGAAACACTCCTGTGGTAGAATCTGCAAGTCGATATTTGGAAGGTTTGGAGGCCTATCCTGGGAAAGGAAATATCTTCCCATCAAAACTAGACAGAAGCATTCTCAGAAACTTCTTAGTGATGTGCGCATTCAAGTCACAGAGTTGAAGCTTCCTTTTGATAGAGCAGTTTTGAACCACTCTTTTAGTAGAATCTGCAGGTGGATGTTTGGAGAGCTAAGAGGCCAACACTGGAAAAGGAAATCTCTTCACGTAAAAACTAGACGGAAGCATTCTCAGAAACTTCAATGGGCTTTACGCATTCAACTCACAGAGTGCAATGTTGCTTTTGAGAGCGCAGTTTTAAAACACTGTTTTTGTAGAATTTGCTAGAGGATGTTTGGAGCGATGTGAGGCCTTTGCTGGAAAAGGAAATATCTTCACATAAAACCTGGACAGAAGCATTCTCAGAAACTCCTTTGTGATGAGTGCATTCAAATCACACACTTGAACCTTCCTTTGGAAAGAGCAGTTTTGAAACACTCTTTCTGAAGAATCTGCAAGTGGATATTTGGAGCGATTTGAGGCCTATGCTGGAAATGAAATATCTTCACCTAAAAACTAGACGGAAGCATTCTCAGAAACTCCTTTGTGATGAGTGCATTCAACTCACAGAGTTGAAGCTTCCTTTTGATAGAGCAGTTTTGAAACACTCTTTTAGCAGCATCTGCAGGTGGATATTTGGAGCGCTTTGAGGCCAAGGCTGGAAAACGAAATATCATCACATAAAAACTCGACAGAAGCATTCTCTGAAACTTCTTTGTGATGAGTGCATTCAACTCACAGACTCGAACGTTTCTTTTGATAGAACAGTTTAGAAACACTCCTTTTGTAGAATCTGCAAGTGTTTATTTGGAGCGCTTGGAGGCCTATGTTGGAAAAGGACATATCTTCACATCAAAAGTAGACAGACGCATTCTCAGAAACTTCTTTGTGATGAGTGCATTGAACTCACAGAGTTGAACCTACCTATTGATAGAGAAGTTTGGAAACACCCTTTTTGTAGAATCTGCAAGTGAATATTTGGCGCGATTTGAGGCCTATGCAGGAAACGGAAATATCTTCACATGAAAACTAGACAGATGAATTCTCAGAAACGTCTTTGTGATGAGTGCATTCAACTCACAGACTTGAAGCTTCCTTTTGAAAGAGCAGTTTCGAAACACTCTTTTTGTAGAATCTGCAAGTGGATATTTGGAGCGCTTTGAGGGCTATGCTGGAAAAGTTAATACCTTCACCTAAAAACTAGACAGACGCAAACCCAGAAACTTCTTTGTGACGTGTGCATTGAACTCACAGAGTTGAACCTTTCTTTTGATACAGAAGTTTTGAAACACTCTTTTCGTAGAATCTTCAAGTGGATGGATGGAGTGATTTGAGGCCTATGCTGGAAAAGGAAATACCTTCACGTAGAAACGAGACAAAAGCATTCTCAGAAAGTTCCCTGTGCTTTGTGCATTCAACTCACAGAGTTGAACATTCCCTTTGATAGAGCAGTTTTGAAACACTCTTTTTGTAGAATCTGCAAGTGGATATTTGGAGCGCTTTGAGGCCTCTGCCGCCAAAGGAATTATCATTGCATAAAAACTAGATGGAAGCGTTCTCAGAAACTTCCTTGTGATGAGTGCATTCAACTCGCAGAGTGGAACCTTCCTTTCGATAGACCAGTTTTGAAACACTGTTTTTGTAGAATCCGCAAGTGGCTATTTGGAGCTCTTTGAGGCTTATGCTGGAAAAGGAAATATCTTCGTCTACAAACTAGACAGAAGCATTCTCAGAAACTTCTTTGTCATGTGGGGATTGAACTCACAGAGTTGAACATTCCTTCACATAGAGCAGTTTTGCAACACCCTTTCGGTGGAAAGTGAAAGTGCTTATCTGGTGCGATGGCGGCATCTAGTGGATAAGGAAATACATTCAGATGAAAACAAGATACATCCATTCTCAGAAACTTCTTTGTGATGACTGCATTCTACTCACAGAGTTGAACCTTCCTTTTGATAGAGCAGTTTTGAAACACTCTTTTTGTGGAATCTGCAAGTGGCTATTTGGAGCGCTTTGAGGCCTATGCTGGAAAAGGAAATCTCTTCACATAAAACCTAGACAGAAGTATTCCCAGAAAGTTTTTCTGATGTGCGCATTCAACTCACCGAGTTGAACCTTCCTTTAGATAGAGCAGTTTGGAAACACTCTGTCTGTAGTACCTGCGAGTGGATATTTGGAGTGCTTTGAGTGCTACACTGTAAAAGCAAATATCTTCACTTGGAATCTAGACAGAAGAATTCTCAGAGACTTCCCTGTGCTCTCTGCATTCCACTCACAGAGTTGAACCTTCCTTTTGATAGAACAGTTTTGAAACACTCCTGTGGTAGAATCTGCAAGTCGATATTTGGAAGGTTTGGAGGCCTATCCTGGGAAAGGAAATATCTTCCCATCAAAACTAGACAGAAGCATTCTCAGAAACTTCTTAGTGATGTGCGCATTCAAGTCACAGAGTTGAAGCTTCCTTTTGATAGAGCAGTTTTGAACCACTCTTTTAGTAGAATCTGCAGGTGGATGTTTGGAGAGCTAAGAGGCCAACACTGGAAAAGGAAATCTCTTCACGTAAAAACTAGACGGAAGCATTCTCAGAAACTTCAATGGGCTTTACGCATTCAACTCACAGAGTGCAATGTTGCTTTTGAGAGCGCAGTTTTAAAACACTGTTTTTGTAGAATTTGCTAGAGGATGTTTGGAGCGATGTGAGGCCTTTGCTGGAAAAGGAAATATCTTCACATAAAACCTGGACAGAAGCATTCTCAGAAACTCCTTTGTGATGAGTGCATTCAAATCACACACTTGAACCTTCCTTTGGAAAGAGCAGTTTTGAAACACTCTTTCTGAAGAATCTGCAAGTGGATATTTGGAGCGATTTGAGGCCTATGCTGGAAATGAAATATCTTCACCTAAAAACTAGACGGAAGCATTCTCAGAAACTCCTTTGTGATGAGTGCATTCAACTCACAGAGTTGAAGCTTCCTTTTGATAGAGCAGTTTTGAAACACTCTTTTAGCAGCATCTGCAGGTGGATATTTGGAGCGCTTTGAGGCCAAGGCTGGAAAACGAAATATCATCACATAAAAACTCGACAGAAGCATTCTCTGAAACTTCTTTGTGATGAGTGCATTCAACTCACAGACTCGAACGTTTCTTTTGATAGAACAGTTTAGAAACACTCCTTTTGTAGAATCTGCAAGTGTTTATTTGGAGCGCTTGGAGGCCTATGTTGGAAAAGGACATATCTTCACATCAAAAGTAGACAGACGCATTCTCAGAAACTTCTTTGTGATGAGTGCATTGAACTCACAGAGTTGAACCTACCTATTGATAGAGAAGTTTGGAAACACCCTTTTTGTAGAATCTGCAAGTGAATATTTGGCGCGATTTGAGGCCTATGCAGGAAACGGAAATATCTTCACATGAAAACTAGACAGATGAATTCTCAGAAACGTCTTTGTGATGAGTGCATTCAACTCACAGACTTGAAGCTTCCTTTTGAAAGAGCAGTTTCGAAACACTCTTTTTGTAGAATCTGCAAGTGGATATTTGGAGCGCTTTGAGGGCTATGCTGGAAAAGTTAATACCTTCACCTAAAAACTAGACAGACGCAAACCCAGAAACTTCTTTGTGACGTGTGCATTGAACTCACAGAGTTGAACCTTTCTTTTGATACAGAAGTTTTGAAACACTCTTTTCGTAGAATCTTCAAGTGGATGGATGGAGTGATTTGAGGCCTATGCTGGAAAAGGAAATACCTTCACGTAGAAACGAGACAAAAGCATTCTCAGAAAGTTCCCTGTGCTTTGTGCATTCAACTCACAGAGTTGAACATTCCCTTTGATAGAGCAGTTTTGAAACACTCTTTTTGTAGAATCTGCAAGTGGATATTTGGAGCGCTTTGAGGCCTCTGCCGCCAAAGGAATTATCATTGCATAAAAACTAGATGGAAGCGTTCTCAGAAACTTCCTTGTGATGAGTGCATTCAACCCGCAGAGTGGAACCTTCCTTTCGATAGACCAGTTTTGAAACACTGTTTTTGTAGAATCCGCAAGTGGCTATTTGGAGCTCTTTGAGGCTTATGCTGGAAAAGGAAATATCTTCGTCTACAAACTAGACAGAAGCATTCTCAGAAACTTCTTTGTCATGTGGGGATTGAACTCACAGAGTTGAACATTCCTTTACATAGAGCAGTTTTGCAACACCCTTTCGGTGGAAAGTGAAAGTGCTTATCTGGTGCGATGGCGGCATCTAGTGGATAAGGAAATACATTCAGATGAAAACAAGATACATCCATTCTCAGAAACTTCTTTGTGATGACTGCATTCTACTCACAGAGTTGAACCTTCCTTTTGATAGAGCAGTTTTGAAACACTCTTTTTGTGGAATCTGCAAGTGGCTATTTGGAGCGCTTTGAGGCCTATGCTGGAAAAGGAAATCTCTTCACATAAAACCTAGACAGAAGTATTCCCAGAAAGTTTTTCTGATGTGCGCATTCAACTCACCGAGTTGAACCTTCCTTTAGATAGAGCAGTTTGGAAACACTCTGTCTGTAGTACCTGCGAGTGGATATTTGGAGTGCTTTGAGTGCTACACTGTAAAAGCAAATATCTTCACTTGGAATCTAGACAGAAGAATTCTCAGAGACTTCCCTGTGCTCTCTGCATTCCACTCACAGAGTTGAACCTTCCTTTTGATAGAACAGTTTTGAAACACTCCTGTGGTAGAATCTGCAAGTCGATATTTGGAAGGTTTGGAGGCCTATCCTGGGAAAGGAAATATCTTCCCATCAAAACTAGACAGAAGCATTCTCAGAAACTTCTTAGTGATGTGCGCATTCAAGTCACAGAGTTGAAGCTTCCTTTTGATAGAGCAGTTTTGAACCACTCTTTTAGTAGAATCTGCAGGTGGATGTTTGGAGAGCTAAGAGGCCAACACTGGAAAAGGAAATCTCTTCACGTAAAAACTAGACGGAAGCATTCTCAGAAACTTCAATGGGCTTTACGCATTCAACTCACAGAGTGCAATGTTGCTTTTGAGAGCGCAGTTTTAAAACACTGTTTTTGTAGAATTTGCTAGAGGATGTTTGGAGCGATGTGAGGCCTTTGCTGGAAAAGGAAATATCTTCACATAAAACCTGGACAGAAGCATTCTCAGAAACTCCTTTGTGATGAGTGCATTCAAATCACACACTTGAACCTTCCTTTGGAAAGAGCAGTTTTGAAACACTCTTTCTGAAGAATCTGCAAGTGGATATTTGGAGCGATTTGAGGCCTATGCTGGAAATGAAATATCTTCACCTAAAAACTAGACGGAAGCATTCTCAGAAACTCCTTTGTGATGAGTGCATTCAACTCACAGAGTTGAAGCTTCCTTTTGATAGAGCAGTTTTGAAACACTCTTTTAGCAGCATCTGCAGGTGGATATTTGGAGCGCTTTGAGGCCAAGGCTGGAAAACGAAATATCATCACATAAAAACTCGACAGAAGCATTCTCTGAAACTTCTTTGTGATGAGTGCATTCAACTCACAGACTCGAACGTTTCTTTTGATAGAACAGTTTAGAAACACTCCTTTTGTAGAATCTGCAAGTGTTTATTTGGAGCGCTTGGAGGCCTATGTTGGAAAAGGACATATCTTCACATCAAAAGTAGACAGACGCATTCTCAGAAACTTCTTTGTGATGAGTGCATTGAACTCACAGAGTTGAACCTACCTATTGATAGAGAAGTTTGGAAACACCCTTTTTGTAGAATCTGCAAGTGAATATTTGGCGCGATTTGAGGCCTATGCAGGAAACGGAAATATCTTCACATGAAAACTAGACAGATGAATTCTCAGAAACGTCTTTGTGATGAGTGCATTCAACTCACAGACTTGAAGCTTCCTTTTGAAAGAGCAGTTTCGAAACACTCTTTTTGTAGAATCTGCAAGTGGATATTTGGAGCGCTTTGAGGGCTATGCTGGAAAAGTTAATACCTTCACCTAAAAACTAGACAGACGCAAACCCAGAAACTTCTTTGTGACGTGTGCATTGAACTCACAGAGTTGAACCTTTCTTTTGATACAGAAGTTTTGAAACACTCTTTTCGTACAATCTTCAAGTGGATGGATGGAGTGATTTGAGGCCTATGCTGGAAAAGGAAATACCTTCACGTAGAAACGAGACAAAAGCATTCTCAGAAAGTTCCCTGTGCTTTGTGCATTCAACTCACAGAGTTGAACATTCCCTTTGATAGAGCAGTTTTGAAACACTCTTTTTGTAGAATCTGCAAGTGGATATTTGGAGCGCTTTGAGGCCTCTGCCGCCAAAGGAATTATCATTGCATAAAAACTAGATGGAAGCGTTCTCAGAAACTTCCTTGTGATGAGTGCATTCAACCCGCAGAGTGGAACCTTCCTTTCGATAGACCAGTTTTGAAACACTGTTTTTGTAGAATCCGCAAGTGGCTATTTGGAGCTCTTTGAGGCTTATGCTGGAAAAGGAAATATCTTCGTCTACAAACTAGACAGAAGCATTCTCAGAAACTTCTTTGTCATGTGGGGATTGAACTCACAGAGTTGAACATTCCTTTACATAGAGCAGTTTTGCAACACCCTTTCGGTGGAAAGTGAAAGTGCTTATCTGGTGCGATGGCGGCATCTAGTGGATAAGGAAATACATTCAGATGAAAACAAGATACATCCATTCTCAGAAACTTCTTTGTGATGACTGCATTCTACTCACAGAGTTGAACCTTCCTTTTGATAGAGCAGTTTTGAAACACTCTTTTTGTGGAATCTGCAAGTGGCTATTTGGAGCGCTTTGAGGCCTATGCTGGAAAAGGAAATCTCTTCACATAAAACCTAGACAGAAGTATTCCCAGAAAGTTTTTCTGATGTGCGCATTCAACTCACCGAGTTGAACCTTCCTTTAGATAGAGCAGTTTGGAAACACTCTGTCTGTAGTACCTGCGAGTGGATATTTGGAGTGCTTTGAGTGCTACACTGTAAAAGCAAATATCTTCACTTGGAATCTAGACAGAAGAATTCTCAGAGACTTCCCTGTGCTCTCTGCATTCCACTCACAGAGTTGAACCTTCCTTTTGATAGAACAGTTTTGAAACACTCTTGTGGTAGAATCTGCAAGTCGATATTTGGAAGGTTTGGAGGCCTATCCTGGGAAGGGAAATATCTTCCCATCAAAACTAGACAGAAGCATTCTCAGAAACTTCTTAGTGATGTGCGCATTCAAGTCACAGAGTTGAAGCTTCGTTTTGATAGAGCAGTTTTGAACCACTCTTTTAGTAGAATCTGCAAGTGGATGTTTGGAGAGCTAAGAGGCCAACACTGGAAAAGGAAATCTCTTCACGTAAAAACTAGACGGAAGCATTCTCAGAAACTTCAATGGGCTTTACGCATTCAACTCACAGAGTGCAATGTTGCTTTTGAGAGCGCAGTTTTAAAACACTGTTTTTGTAGAATTTGCTAGAGGATGTTTGGAGCGATGTGAGGCCTTTGCTGGAAAAGGAAATATCTTCACATAAAACCTGGACAGAAGCATTCTCAGAAACTCCTTTGTGATGAGTGCATTCAAATCACACACTTGAACCTTCCTTTGGAAAGAGCAGTTTTGAAACACTCTTTCTGAAGAATCTGCAAGTGGATATTTGGAGCGATTTGAGGCCTATGCTGGAAATGAAATATCTTCACCTAAAAACTAGACGGAAGCATTCTCAGAAACTCCTTTGTGATGAGTGCATTCAACTCACAGAGTTGAAGCTTCCTTTTGATAGAGCAGTTTAGAAACACTCTTTTAGCAGCATCTGCAGGTGGATATTTGGAGCGCTTTGAGGCCAAGGCTGGAAAACGAAATATCATCACATAAAAACTCGACAGAAGCATTCTCTGAAACTTCTTTGTGATGAGTGCATTCAACTCACAGACTCGAACGTTTCTTTTGATAGAACAGTTTAGAAACACTCCTTTTGTAGAATCTGCAAGTGTTTATTTGGAGCGCTTGGAGGCCTATGTTGGAAAAGGACATATCTTCACATCAAAAGTAGACAGACGCATTCTCAGAAACTTCTTTGTGATGAGTGCATTGAACTCACAGAGTTGAACCTACCTATTGATAGAGAAGTTTGGAAACACCCTTTTTGTAGAATCTGCAAGTGAATATTTGGCGCGATTTGAGGCCTATGCAGGAAACGGAAATATCTTCACATGAAAACTAGACAGATGAATTCTCAGAAACGTCTTTGTGATGAGTGCATTCAACTCACAGACTTGAAGCTTCCTTTTGAAAGAGCAGTTTCGAAACACTCTTTTTGTAGAATCTGCAAGTGGATATTTGGAGCGCTTTGAGGGCTATGCTGGAAAAGTTAATACCTTCACCTAAAAACTAGACAGACGCAAACCCAGAAACTTCTTTGTGACGTGTGCATTGAACTCACAGAGTTGAACCTTTCTTTTGATACAGAAGTTTTGAAACACTCTTTTCGTAGAATCTTCAAGTGGATGGATGGAGTGATTTGAGGCCTATGCTGGAAAAGGAAATACCTTCACGTAGAAACGAGACAAAAGCATTCTCAGAAAGTTCCCTCTGCTTTGTGCATTCAACTCACAGAGTTGAACATTCCCTTTGATAGAGCAGTTTTGAAACACTCTTTTTGTAGAATCTGCAAGTGGATATTTGGAGCGCTTTGAGGCCTCTGCCGCCAAAGGAATTATCATTGCATAAAAACTAGATGGAAGCGTTCTCAGAAACTTCCTTGTGATGAGTGCATTCAACTCGCAGAGTGGAACCTTCCTTTCGATAGACCAGTTTTGAAACACTGTTTTTGTAGAATCCGCAAGTGGCTATTTGGAGCTCTTTGAGGCTTATGCTGGAAAAGGAAATATCTTCGTCTACAAACTAGACAGAAGCATTCTCAGAAACTTCTTTGTCATGTGGGGATTGAGCTCACAGAGTTGAACATTCCTTTACATAGAGCAGTTTTGCAACACCCTTTCGGTGGAAAGTGAAAGTGCTTATCTGGTGCGATGGCGGCATCTAGTGGATAAGGAAATACATTCAGATGAAAACAAGATACATCCATTCTCAGAAACTTCTTTGTGATGACTGCATTCTACTCACAGAGTTGAACCTTCCTTTTGATAGAGCAGTTTTGAAACACTCTTTTTGTGGAATCTGCAAGTGGCTATTTGGAGCGCTTTGAGGCCTATGCTGGAAAAGGAAATCTCTTCACATAAAACCTAGACAGAAGTATTCCCAGAAAGTTTTTCTGATGTGCGCATTCAACTCACCGAGTTGAACCTTCCTTTAGATAGAGCAGTTTGGAAACACTCTGTCTGTAGTACCTGCGAGTGGATATTTGGAGTGCTTTGAGTGCTACACTGTAAAAGCAAATATCTTCACTTGGAATCTAGACAGAAGAATTCTCAGAGACTTCCCTGTGCTCTCTGCATTCCACTCACAGAGTTGAACCTTCCTTTTGATAGAACAGTTTTGAAACACTCTTGTGGTAGAATCTGCAAGTCGATATTTGGAAGGTTTGGAGGCCTATCCTGGGAAGGGAAATATCTTCCCATCAAAACTAGACAGAAGCATTCTCAGAAACTTCTTAGTGATGTGCGCATTCAAGTCACAGAGTTGAAGCTTCGTTTTGATAGAGCAGTTTTGAACCACTCTTTTAGTAGAATCTGCAAGTGGATGTTTGGAGAGCTAAGAGGCCAACACTGGAAAAGGAAATCTCTTCACGTAAAAACTAGACGGAAGCATTCTCAGAAACTTCAATGGGCTTTACGCATTCAACTCACAGAGTGCAATGTTGCTTTTGAGAGCGCAGTTTTAAAACACTGTTTTTGTAGAATTTGCTAGAGGATGTTTGGAGCGATGTGAGGCCTTTGCTGGAAAAGGAAATATCTTCACATAAAACCTGGACAGAAGCATTCTCAGAAACTCCTTTGTGATGAGTGCATTCAAATCACACACTTGAACCTTCCTTTGGAAAGAGCAGTTTTGAAACACTCTTTCTGAAGAATCTGCAAGTGGATATTTGGAGCGATTTGAGGCCTATGCTGGAAATGAAATATCTTCACCTAAAAACTAGACGGAAGCATTCTCAGAAACTCCTTTGTGATGAGTGCATTCAACTCACAGAGTTGAAGCTTCCTTTTGATAGAGCAGTTTTGAAACACTCTTTTAGCAGCATCTGCAGGTGGATATTTGGAGCGCTTTGAGGCCAAGGCTGGAAAACGAAATATCATCACATAAAAACTCGACAGAAGCATTCTCTGAAACTTCTTTGTGATGAGTGCATTCAACTCACAGACTCGAACGTTTCTTTTGATAGAACAGTTTAGAAACACTCCTTTTGTAGAATCTGCAAGTGTTTATTTGGAGCGCTTGGAGGCCTATGTTGGAAAAGGACATATCTTCACATCAAAAGTAGACAGACGCATTCTCAGAAACTTCTTTGTGATGAGTGCATTGAACTCACAGAGTTGAACCTACCTATTGATAGAGAAGTTTGGAAACACCCTTTTTGTAGAATCTGCAAGTGAATATTTGGCGCGATTTGAGGCCTATGCAGGAAACGGAAATATCTTCACATGAAAACTAGACAGATGAATTCTCAGAAACGTCTTTGTGATGAGTGCATTCAACTCACAGACTTGAAGCTTCCTTTTGAAAGAGCAGTTTCGAAACACTCTTTTTGTAGAATCTGCAAGTGGATATTTGGAGCGCTTTGAGGGCTATGCTGGAAAAGTTAATACCTTCACCTAAAAACTAGACAGACGCAAACCCAGAAACTTCTTTGTGACGTGTGCATTGAACTCACAGAGTTGAACCTTTCTTTTGATACAGAAGTTTTGAAACACTCTTTTCGTAGAATCTTCAAGTGGATGGATGGAGTGATTTGAGGCCTATGCTGGAAAAGGAAATACCTTCACGTAGAAACGAGACAAAAGCATTCTCAGAAAGTTCCCTCTGCTTTGTGCATTCAACTCACAGAGTTGAACATTCCCTTTGATAGAGCAGTTTTGAAACACTCTTTTTGTAGAATCTGCAAGTGGATATTTGGAGCGCTTTGAGGCCTCTGCCGCCAAAGGAATTATCATTGCATAAAAACTAGATGGAAGCGTTCTCAGAAACTTCCTTGTGATGAGTGCATTCAACTCGCAGAGTGGAACCTTCCTTTCGATAGACCAGTTTTGAAACACTGTTTTTGTAGAATCCGCAAGTGGCTATTTGGAGCTCTTTGAGGCTTATGCTGGAAAAGGAAATATCTTCGTCTACAAACTAGACAGAAGCATTCTCAGAAACTTCTTTGTCATGTGGGGATTGAGCTCACAGAGTTGAACATTCCTTTACATAGAGCAGTTTTGCAACACCCTTTCGGTGGAAAGTGAAAGTGCTTATCTGGTGCGATGGCGGCATCTAGTGGATAAGGAAATACATTCAGATGAAAACAAGATACATCCATTCTCAGAAACTTCTTTGTGATGACTGCATTCTACTCACAGAGTTGAACCTTCCTTTTGATAGAGCAGTTTTGAAACACTCTTTTTGTGGAATCTGCAAGTGGCTATTTGGAGCGCTTTGAGGCCTATGCTGGAAAAGGAAATCTCTTCACATAAAACCTAGACAGAAGTATTCCCAGAAAGTTTTTCTGATGTGCGCATTCAACTCACCGAGTTGAACCTTCCTTTAGATAGAGCAGTTTGGAAACACTCTGTCTGTAGTACCTGCGAGTGGATATTTGGAGTGCTTTGAGTGCTACACTGTAAAAGCAAATATCTTCACTTGGAATCTAGACAGAAGAATTCTCAGAGACTTCCCTGTGCTCTCTGCATTCCACTCACAGAGTTGAACCTTCCTTTTGATAGAACAGTTTTGAAACACTCTTGTGGTAGAATCTGCAAGTCGATATTTGGAAGGTTTGGAGGCCTATCCTGGGAAGGGAAATATCTTCCCATCAAAACTAGACAGAAGCATTCTCAGAAACTTCTTAGTGATGTGCGCATTCAAGTCACAGAGTTGAAGCTTCGTTTTGATAGAGCAGTTTTGAACCACTCTTTTAGTAGAATCTGCAAGTGGATGTTTGGAGAGCTAAGAGGCCAACACTGGAAAAGGAAATCTCTTCACGTAAAAACTAGACGGAAGCATTCTCAGAAACTTCAATGGGCTTTACGCATTCAACTCACAGAGTGCAATGTTGCTTTAGAGAGCGCAGTTTTAAAACACTGTTTTTGTAGAATTTGCTAGAGGATGTTTGGAGCGATGTGAGGCCTTTGCTGGAAAAGGAAATATCTTCACATAAAACCTGGACAGAAGCATTCTCAGAAACTCCTTTGTGATGAGTGCATTCAAATCACACACTTGAACCTTCCTTTGGAAAGAGCAGTTTTGAAACACTCTTTCTGAAGAATCTGCAAGTGGATATTTGGAGCGATTTGAGGCCTATGCTGGAAATGAAATATCTTCACCTAAAAACTAGACGGAAGCATTCTCAGAAACTCCTTTGTGATGAGTGCATTCAACTCACAGAGTTGAAGCTTCCTTTTGATAGAGCAGTTTTGAAACACTCTTTTAGCAGCATCTGCAGGTGGATATTTGGAGCGCTTTGAGGCCAAGGCTGGAAAACGAAATATCATCACATAAAAACTCGACAGAAGCATTCTCTGAAACTTCTTTGTGATGAGTGCATTCAACTCACAGACTCGAACGTTTCTTTTGATAGAACAGTTTAGAAACACTCCTTTTGTAGAATCTGCAAGTGTTTATTTGGAGCGCTTGGAGGCCTATGTTGGAAAAGGACATATCTTCACATCAAAAGTAGACAGACGCATTCTCAGAAACTTCTTTGTGATGAGTGCATTGAACTCACAGAGTTGAACCTACCTATTGATAGAGAAGTTTTGAAACACCCTTTTTGTAGAATCTGCAAGTGAATATTTGGCGCGATTTGAGGCCTATGCAGGAAACGGAAATATCTTCACATGAAAACTAGACAGATGAATTCTCAGAAACGTCTTTGTGATGAGTGCATTCAACTCACAGACTTGAAGCTTCCTTTTGAAAGAGCAGTTTCGAAACACTCTTTTTGTAGAATCTGCAAGTGGATATTTGGAGCGCTTTGAGGGCTATGCTGGAAAAGTTAATACCTTCACCTAAAAACTAGACAGACGCAAACCCAGAAACTTCTTTGTGACGTGTGCATTGAACTCACAGAGTTGAACCTTTCTTTTGATACAGAAGTTTTGAAACACTCTTTTCGTAGAATCTTCAAGTGGATGGATGGAGTGATTTGAGGCCTATGCTGGAAAAGGAAATACCTTCACGTAGAAACGAGACAAAAGCATTCTCAGAAAGTTCCCTCTGCTTTGTGCATTCAACTCACAGAGTTGAACATTCCCTTTGATAGAGCAGTTTTGAAACACTCTTTTTGTAGAATCTGCAAGTGGATATTTGGAGCGCTTTGAGGCCTCTGCCGCCAAAGGAATTATCATTGCATAAAAACTAGATGGAAGCGTTCTCAGAAACTTCCTTGTGATGAGTGCATTCAACTCGCAGAGTGGAACCTTCCTTTCGATAGACCAGTTTTGAAACACTGTTTTTGTAGAATCCGCAAGTGGCTATTTGGAGCTCTTTGAGGCTTATGCTGGAAAAGGAAATATCTTCGTCTACAAACTAGACAGAAGCATTCTCAGAAACTTCTTTGTCATGTGGGGATTGAACTCACAGAGTTGAACATTCCTTTACATAGAGCAGTTTTGCAACACCCTTTCGGTGGAAAGTGAAAGTGCTTATCTGGTGCGATGGCGGCATCTAGTGGATAAGGAAATACATTCAGATGAAAACAAGATACATCCATTCTCAGAAACTTCTTTGTGATGACTGCATTCTACTCACAGAGTTGAACCTTCCTTTTGATAGAGCAGTTTTGAAACACTCTTTTTGTGGAATCTGCAAGTGGCTATTTGGAGCGCTTTGAGGCCTATGCTGGAAAAGGAAATCTCTTCACATAAAACCTAGACAGAAGTATTCCCAGAAAGTTTTTCTGATGTGCGCATTCAACTCACCGAGTTGAACCTTCCTTTAGATAGAGCAGTTTGGAAACACTCTGTCTGTAGTACCTGCGAGTGGATATTTGGAGTGCTTTGAGTGCTACACTGTAAAAGCAAATATCTTCACTTGGAATCTAGACAGAAGAATTCTCAGAGACTTCCCTGTGCTCTCTGCATTCCACTCACAGAGTTGAACCTTCCATTTGATAGAACAGTTTTGAAACACTCTTGTGGTAGAATCTGCAAGTCGATATTTGGAAGGTTTGGAGGCCTATCCTGGGAAGGGAAATATCTTCCCATCAAAACTAGACAGAAGCATTCTCAGAAACTTCTTAGTGATGTGCGCATTCAAGTCACAGAGTTGAAGCTTCGTTTTGATAGAGCAGTTTTGAACCACTCTTTTAGTAGAATCTGCAGGTGGATGTTTGGAGAGCTAAGAGGCCAACACTGGAAAAGGAAATCTCTTCACGTAAAAACTAGACGGAAGCATTCTCAGAAACTTCAATGGGCTTTACGCATTCAACTCACAGAGTGCAATGTTGCTTTTGAGAGCGCAGTTTTAAAACACTGTTTTTGTAGAATTTGCTAGAGGATGTTTGGAGCGATGTGAGGCCTTTGCTGGAAAAGGAAATATCTTCACATAAAACCTGGACAGAAGCATTCTCAGAAACTCCTTTGTGATGAGTGCATTCAAATCACACACTTGAACCTTCCTTTGGAAAGAGCAGTTTTGAAACACTCTTTCTGAAGAATCTGCAAGTGGATATTTGGAGCGATTTGAGGCCTATGCTGGAAATGAAATATCTTCACCTAAAAACTAGACGGAAGCATTCTCAGAAACTCCTTTGTGATGAGTGCATTCAACTCACAGAGTTGAAGCTTCCTTTTGATAGAGCAGTTTTGAAACACTCTTTTAGCAGCATCTGCAGGTGGATATTTGGAGCGCTTTGAGGCCAAGGCTGGAAAACGAAATATCATCACATAAAAACTCGACAGAAGCATTCTCTGAAACTTCTTTGTGATGAGTGCATTCAACTCACAGACTCGAACGTTTCTTTTGATAGAACAGTTTAGAAACACTCCTTTTGTAGAATCTGCAAGTGTTTATTTGGAGCGCTTGGAGGCCTATGTTGGAAAAGGACATATCTTCACATCAAAAGTAGACAGACGCATTCTCAGAAACTTCTTTGTGATGAGTGCATTGAACTCACAGAGTTGAACCTACCTATTGATAGAGAAGTTTTGAAACACCCTTTTTGTAGAATCTGCAAGTGAATATTTGGCGCGATTTGAGGCCTATGCAGGAAACGGAAATATCTTCACATGAAAACTAGACAGATGAATTCTCAGAAACGTCTTTGTGATGAGTGCATTCAACTCACAGACTTGAAGCTTCCTTTTGAAAGAGCAGTTTCGAAACACTCTTTTTGTAGAATCTGCAAGTGGATATTTGGAGCGCTTTGAGGGCTATGCTGGAAAAGTTAATACCTTCACCTAAAAACTAGACAGACGCAAACCCAGAAACTTCTTTGTGACGTGTGCATTGAACTCACAGAGTTGAACCTTTCTTTTGATACAGAAGTTTTGAAACACTCTTTTCGTAGAATCTTCAAGTGGATGGATGGAGTGATTTGAGGCCTATGCTGGAAAAGGAAATACCTTCACGTAGAAACGAGACAAAAGCATTCTCAGAAAGTTCCCTCTGCTTTGTGCATTCAACTCACAGAGTTGAACATTCCCTTTGATAGAGCAGTTTTGAAACACTCTTTTTGTAGAATCTGCAAGTGGATATTTGGAGCGCTTTGAGGCCTCTGCCGCCAAAGGAATTATCATTGCATAAAAACTAGATGGAAGCGTTCTCAGAAACTTCCTTGTGATGAGTGCATTCAACTCGCAGAGTGGAACCTTCCTTTCGATAGACCAGTTTTGAAACACTGTTTTTGTAGAATCCGCAAGTGGCTATTTGGAGCTCTTTGAGGCTTATGCTGGAAAAGGAAATATCTTCGTCTACAAACTAGACAGAAGCATTCTCAGAAACTTCTTTGTCATGTGGGGATTGAACTCACAGAGTTGAACATTCCTTTACATAGAGCAGTTTTGCAACACCCTTTCGGTGGAAAGTGAAAGTGCTTATCTGGTGCGATGGCGGCATCTAGTGGATAAGGAAATACATTCAGATGAAAACAAGATACATCCATTCTCAGAAACTTCTTTGTGATGACTGCATTCTACTCACAGAGTTGAACCTTCCTTTTGATAGAGCAGTTTTGAAACACTCTTTTTGTGGAATCTGCAAGTGGCTATTTGGAGCGCTTTGAGGCCTATGCTGGAAAAGGAAATCTCTTCACATAAAACCTAGACAGAAGTATTCCCAGAAAGTTTTTCTGATGTGCGCATTCAACTCACCGAGTTGAACCTTCCTTTAGATAGAGCAGTTTGGAAACACTCTGTCTGTAGTACCTGCGAGTGGATATTTGGAGTGCTTTGAGTGCTACACTGTAAAAGCAAATATCTTCACTTGGAATCTAGACAGAAGAATTCTCAGAGACTTCCCTGTGCTCTCTGCATTCCACTCACAGAGTTGAACCTTCCTTTTGATAGAACAGTTTTGAAACACTCTTGTGGTAGAATCTGCAAGTCGATATTTGGAAGGTTTGGAGGCCTATCCTGGGAAGGGAAATATCTTCCCATCAAAACTAGACAGAAGCATTCTCAGAAACTTCTTAGTGATGTGCGCATTCAAGTCACAGAGTTGAAGCTTCCTTTTGATAGAGCAGTTTTGAACCACTCTTTTAGTAGAATCTGCAGGTGGATGTTTGGAGAGCTAAGAGGCCAACACTGGAAAAGGAAATCTCTTCACGTAAAAACTAGACGGAAGCATTCTCAGAAACTTCAATGGGCTTTACGCATTCAACTCACAGAGTGCAATGTTGCTTTTGAGAGCGCAGTTTTAAAACACTGTTTTTGTAGAATTTGCTAGAGGATGTTTGGAGCGATGTGAGGCCTTTGCTGGAAAAGGAAATATCTTCACATAAAACCTGGACAGAAGCATTCTCAGAAACTCCTTTGTGATGAGTGCATTCAAATCACACACTTGAACCTTCCTTTGGAAAGAGCAGTTTTGAAACACTCTTTCTGAAGAATCTGCAAGTGGATATTTGGAGCGATTTGAGGCCTATGCTGGAAATGAAATATCTTCACCTAAAAACTAGACGGAAGCATTCTCAGAAACTCCTTTGTGATGAGTGCATTCAACTCACAGAGTTGAAGCTTCCTTTTGATAGAGCAGTTTTGAAACACTCTTTTAGCAGCATCTGCAGGTGGATATTTGGAGCGCTTTGAGGCCAAGGCTGGAAAACGAAATATCATCACATAAAAACTCGACAGAAGCATTCTCTGAAACTTCTTTGTGATGAGTGCATTCAACTCACAGACTCGAACGTTTCTTTTGATAGAACAGTTTAGAAACACTCCTTTTGTAGAATCTGCAAGTGTTTATTTGGAGCGCTTGGAGGCCTATGTTGGAAAAGGACATATCTTCACATCAAAAGTAGACAGACGCATTCTCAGAAACTTCTTTGTGATGAGTGCATTGAACTCACGGAGTTGAACCTACCTATTGATAGAGAAGTTTGGAAACACCCTTTTTGTAGAATCTGCAAGTGAATATTTGGCGCGATTGGAGGCCTATGCAGGAAACGGAAATATCTTCACATGAAAACTAGACAGATGAATTCTCAGAAACGTCTTTGTGATGAGTGCATTCAACTCACAGACTTGAAGCTTCCTTTTGAAAGAGCAGTTTCGAAACACTCTTTTTGTAGAATCTGCAAGTGGATATTTGGAGCGCTTTGAGGGCTATGCTGGAAAAGTTAATACCTTCACCTAAAAACTAGACAGACGCAAACCCAGAAACTTCTTTGTGACGTGTGCATTGAACTCACAGAGTTGAACCTTTCTTTTGATACAGAAGTTTTGAAACACTCTTTTCGTAGAATCTTCAAGTGGATGGATGGAGTGATTTGAGGCCTATGCTGGAAAAGGAAATACCTTCACGTAGAAACGAGACAAAAGCATTCTCAGAAAGTTCCCTGTGCTTTGTGCATTCAACTCACAGAGTTGAACATTCCCTTTGATAGAGCAGTTTTGAAACACTCTTTTTGTAGAATCTGCAAGTGGATATTTGGAGCGCTTTGAGGCCTCTGCCGCCAAAGGAATTATCATTGCATAAAAACTAGATGGAAGCGTTCTCAGAAACTTCCTTGTGATGAGTGCATTCAACTCGCAGAGTGGAACCTTCCTTTCGATAGACCAGTTTTGAAACACTGTTTTTGTAGAATCCGCAAGTGGCTATTTGGAGCTCTTTGAGGCTTATGCTGGAAAAGGAAATATCTTCGTCTACAAACTAGACAGAAGCATTCTCAGAAACTTCTTTGTCATGTGGGGATTGAACTCACAGAGTTGAACATTCCTTCACATAGAGCAGTTTTGCAACACCCTTTCGGTGGAAAGTGAAAGTGCTTATCTGGTGCGATGGCGGCATCTAGTGGATAAGGAAATACATTCAGATGAAAACAAGATACATCCATTCTCAGAAACTTCTTTGTGATGACTGCATTCTACTCACAGAGTTGAACCTTCCTTTTGATAGAGCAGTTTTGAAACACTCTTTTTGTGGAATCTGCAAGTGGCTATTTGGAGCGCTTTGAGGCCTATGCTGGAAAAGGAAATCTCTTCACATAAAACCTAGACAGAAGTATTCCCAGAAAGTTTTTCTGATGTGCGCATTCAACTCACCGAGTTGAACCTTCCTTTAGATAGAGCAGTTTGGAAACACTCTGTCTGTAGTACCTGCGAGTGGATATTTGGAGTGCTTTGAGTGCTACACTGTAAAAGCAAATATCTTCACTTGGAATCTAGACAGAAGAATTCTCAGAGACTTCCCTGTGCTCTCTGCATTCCACTCACAGAGTTGAACCTTCCTTTTGATAGAACAGTTTTGAAACACTCTTGTGGTAGAATCTGCAAGTCGATATTTGGAAGGTTTGGAGGCCTATCCTGGGAAGGGAAATATCTTCCCATCAAAACTAGACAGAAGCATTCTCAGAAACTTCTTAGTGATGTGCGCATTCAAGTCACAGAGTTGAAGCTTCCTTTTGATATAGCAGTTTTGAACCACTCTTTTAGTAGAATCTGCAGGTGGATGTTTGGAGAGCTAAGAGGCCAACACTGGAAAAGGAAATCTCTTCACGTAAAAACTAGACGGAAGCATTCTCAGAAACTTCAATGGGCTTTACGCATTCAACTCACAGAGTGCAATGTTGCTTTTGAGAGCGCAGTTTTAAAACACTGTTTTTGTAGAATTTGCTAGAGGATGTTTGGAGCGATGTGAGGCCTTTGCTGGAAAAGGAAATATCTTCACATAAAACCTGGACAGAAGCATTCTCAGAAACTCCTTTGTGATGAGTGCATTCAAATCACACACTTGAACCTTCCTTTGGAAAGAGCAGTTTTGAAACACTCTTTCTGAAGAATCTGCAAGTGGATATTTGGAGCGATTTGAGGCCTATGCTGGAAATGAAATATCTTCACCTAAAAACTAGACGGAAGCATTCTCAGAAACTCCTTTGTGATGAGTGCATTCAACTCACAGAGTTGAAGCTTCCTTTTGATAGAGCAGTTTTGAAACACTCTTTTAGCAGCATCTGCAGGTGGATATTTGGAGCGCTTTGAGGCCAAGGCTGGAAAACGAAATATCATCACATAAAAACTCGACAGAAGCATTCTCTGAAACTTCTTTGTGATGAGTGCATTCAACTCACAGACTCGAACGTTTCTTTTGATAGAACAGTTTAGAAACACTCCTTTTGTAGAATCTGCAAGTGTTTATTTGGAGCGCTTGGAGGCCTATGTTGGAAAAGGACATATCTTCACATCAAAAGTAGACAGACGCATTCTCAGAAACTTCTTTGTGATGAGTGCATTGAACTCACAGAGTTGAACCTACCTATTGATAGAGAAGTTTGGAAACACCCTTTTTGTAGAATCTGCAAGTGAATATTTGGCGCGATTTGAGGCCTATGCAGGAAACGGAAATATCTTCACATGAAAACTAGACAGATGAATTCTCAGAAACGTCTTTGTGATGAGTGCATTCAACTCACAGACTTGAAGCTTCCTTTTGAAAGAGCAGTTTCGAAACACTCTTTTTGTAGAATCTGCAAGTGGATATTTGGAGCGCTTTGAGGGCTATGCTGGAAAAGTTAATACCTTCACCTAAAAACTAGACAGACGCAAACCCAGAAACTTCTTTGTGACGTGTGCATTGAACTCACAGAGTTGAACCTTTCTTTTGATACAGAAGTTTTGAAACACTCTTTTCGTAGAATCTTCAAGTGGATGGATGGAGTGATTTGAGGCCTATGCTGGAAAAGGAAATACCTTCACGTAGAAACGAGACAAAAGCATTCTCAGAAAGTTCCCTGTGCTTTGTGCATTCAACTCACAGAGTTGAACATTCCCTTTGATAGAGCAGTTTTGAAACACTCTTTTTGTAGAATCTGCAAGTGGATATTTGGAGCGCTTTGAGGCCTCTGCCGCCAAAGGAATTATCATTGCATAAAAACTAGATGGAAGCGTTCTCAGAAACTTCCTTGTGATGAGTGCATTCAACTCGCAGAGTGGAACCTTCCTTTCGATAGACCAGTTTTGAAACACTGTTTTTGTAGAATCCGCAAGTGGCTATTTGGAGCTCTTTGAGGCTTATGCTGGAAAAGGAAATATCTTCGTCTACAAACTAGACAGAAGCATTCTCAGAAACTTCTTTGTCATGTGGGGATTGAACTCACAGAGTTGAACATTCCTTTACATAGAGCAGTTTTGCAACACCCTTTCGGTGGAAAGTGAAAGTGCTTATCTGGTGCGATGGCGGCATCTAGTGGATAAGGAAATACATTCAGATGAAAACAAGATACATCCATTCTCAGAAACTTCTTTGTGATGACTGCATTCTACTCACAGAGTTGAACCTTCCTTTTGATAGAGCAGTTTTGAAACACTCTTTTTGTGGAATCTGCAAGTGGCTATTTGGAGCGCTTTGAGGCCTATGCTGGAAAAGGAAATCTCTTCACATAAAACCTAGACAGAAGTATTCCCAGAAAGTTTTTCTGATGTGCGCATTCAACTCACCGAGTTGAACCTTCCTTTAGATAGAGCAGTTTGGAAACACTCTGTCTGTAGTACCTGCGAGTGGATATTTGGAGTGCTTTGAGTGCTACACTGTAAAAGCAAATATCTTCACTTGGAATCTAGACAGAAGAATTCTCAGAGACTTCCCTGTGCTCTCTGCATTCCACTCACAGAGTTGAACCTTCCTTTTGATAGAACAGTTTTGAAACACTCTTGTGGTAGAATCTGCAAGTCGATATTTGGAAGGTTTGGAGGCCTATCCTGGGAAGGGAAATATCTTCCCATCAAAACTAGACAGAAGCATTCTCAGAAACTTCTTAGTGATGTGCGCATTCAAGTCACAGAGTTGAAGCTTCCTTTTGATATAGCAGTTTTGAACCACTCTTTTAGTAGAATCTGCAGGTGGATGTTTGGAGAGCTAAGAGGCCAACACTGGAAAAGGAAATCTCTTCACGTAAAAACTAGACGGAAGCATTCTCAGAAACTTCAATGGGCTTTACGCATTCAACTCACAGAGTGCAATGTTGCTTTTGAGAGCGCAGTTTTAAAACACTGTTTTTGTAGAATTTGCTAGAGGATGTTTGGAGCGATGTGAGGCCTTTGCTGGAAAAGGAAATATCTTCACATAAAACCTGGACAGAAGCATTCTCAGAAACTCCTTTGTGATGAGTGCATTCAAATCACACACTTGAACCTTCCTTTGCAAAGAGCAGTTTTGAAACACTCTTTCTGAAGAATCTGCAAGTGGATATTTGGAGCGATTTGAGGCCTATGCTGGAAATGAAATATCTTCACCTAAAAACTAGACGGAAGCATTCTCAGAAACTCCTTTGTGATGAGTGCATTCAACTCACAGAGTTGAAGCTTCCTTTTGATAGAGCAGTTTTGAAACACTCTTTTAGCAGCATCTGCAGGTGGATATTTGGAGCGCTTTGAGGCCAAGGCTGGAAAACGAAATATCATCACATAAAAACTCGACAGAAGCATTCTCTGAAACTTCTTTGTGATGAGTGCATTCAACTCACAGACTCGAACGTTTCTTTTGATAGAACAGTTTAGAAACACTCCTTTTGTAGAATCTGCAAGTGTTTATTTGGAGCGCTTGGAGGCCTATGTTGGAAAAGGACATATCTTCACATCAAAAGTAGACAGACGCATTCTCAGAAACTTCTTTGTGATGAGTGCATTGAACTCACGGAGTTGAACCTACCTATTGATAGAGAAGTTTGGAAACACCCTTTTTGTAGAATCTGCAAGTGAATATTTGGCGCGATTGGAGGCCTATGCAGGAAACGGAAATATCTTCACATGAAAACTAGACAGATGAATTCTCAGAAACGTCTTTGTGATGAGTGCATTCAACTCACAGACTTGAAGCTTCCTTTTGAAAGAGCAGTTTCGAAACACTCTTTTTGTAGAATCTGCAAGTGGATATTTGGAGCGCTTTGAGGGCTATGCTGGAAAAGTTAATACCTTCACCTAAAAACTAGACAGACGCAAACCCAGAAACTTCTTTGTGACGTGTGCATTGAACTCACAGAGTTGAACCTTTCTTTTGATACAGAAGTTTTGAAACACTCTTTTCGTAGAATCTTCAAGTGGATGGATGGAGTGATTTGAGGCCTATGCTGGAAAAGGAAATACCTTCACGTAGAAACGAGACAAAAGCATTCTCAGAAAGTTCCCTGTGCTTTGTGCATTCAACTCACAGAGTTGAACATTCCCTTTGATAGAGCAGTTTTGAAACACTCTTTTTGTAGAATCTGCAAGTGGATATTTGGAGCGCTTTGAGGCCTCTGCCGCCAAAGGAATTATCATTGCATAAAAACTAGATGGAAGCGTTCTCAGAAACTTCCTTGTGATGAGTGCATTCAACTCGCAGAGTGGAACCTTCCTTTCGATAGACCAGTTTTGAAACACTGTTTTTGTAGAATCCGCAAGTGGCTATTTGGAGCTCTTTGAGGCTTATGCTGGAAAAGGAAATATCTTCGTCTACAAACTAGACAGAAGCATTCTCAGAAACTTCTTTGTCATGTGGGGATTGAACTCACAGAGTTGAACATTCCTTCACATAGAGCAGTTTTGCAACACCCTTTCGGTGGAAAGTGAAAGTGCTTATCTGGTGCGATGGCGGCATCTAGTGGATAAGGAAATACATTCAGATGAAAACAAGATACATCCATTCTCAGAAACTTCTTTGTGATGACTGCATTCTACTCACAGAGTTGAACCTTCCTTTTGATAGAGCAGTTTTGAAACACTCTTTTTGTGGAATCTGCAAGTGGCTATTTGGAGCGCTTTGAGGCCTATGCTGGAAAAGGAAATCTCTTCACATAAAACCTAGACAGAAGTATTCCCAGAAAGTTTTTCTGATGTGCGCATTCAACTCACCGAGTTGAACCTTCCTTTAGATAGAGCAGTTTGGAAACACTCTGTCTGTAGTACCTGCGAGTGGATATTTGGAGTGCTTTGAGTGCTACACTGTAAAAGCAAATATCTTCACTTGGAATCTAGACAGAAGAATTCTCAGAGACTTCCCTGTGCTCTCTGCATTCCACTCACAGAGTTGAACCTTCCTTTTGATAGAACAGTTTTGAAACACTCCTGTGGTAGAATCTGCAAGTCGATATTTGGAAGGTTTGGAGGCCTATCCTGGGAAAGGAAATATCTTCCCATCAAAACTAGACAGAAGCATTCTCAGAAACTTCTTAGTGATGTGCGCATTCAAGTCACAGAGTTGAAGCTTCCTTTTGATATAGCAGTTTTGAACCACTCTTTTAGTAGAATCTGCAGGTGGATGTTTGGAGAGCTAAGAGGCCAACACTGGAAAAGGAAATCTCTTCACGTAAAAACTAGACGGAAGCATTCTCAGAAACTTCAATGGGCTTTACGCATTCAACTCACAGAGTGCAATGTTGCTTTTGAGAGCGCAGTTTTAAAACACTGTTTTTGTAGAATTTGCTAGAGGATGTTTGGAGCGATGTGAGGCCTTTGCTGGAAAAGGAAATATCTTCACATAAAACCTGGACAGAAGCATTCTCAGAAACTCCTTTGTGATGAGTGCATTCAAATCACACACTTGAACCTTCCTTTGGAAAGAGCAGTTTTGAAACACTCTTTCTGAAGAATCTGCAAGTGGATATTTGGAGCGATTTGAGGCCTATGCTGGAAATGAAATATCTTCACCTAAAAACTAGACGGAAGCATTCTCAGAAACTCCTTTGTGATGAGTGCATTCAACTCACAGAGTTGAAGCTTCCTTTTGATAGAGCAGTTTTGAAACACTCTTTTAGCAGCATCTGCAGGTGGATATTTGGAGCGCTTTGAGGCCAAGGCTGGAAAACGAAATATCATCACATAAAAACTCGACAGAAGCATTCTCTGAAACTTCTTTGTGATGAGTGCATTCAACTCACAGACTCGAACGTTTCTTTTGATAGAACAGTTTAGAAACACTCCTTTTGTAGAATCTGCAAGTGTTTATTTGGAGCGCTTGGAGGCCTATGTTGGAAAAGGACATATCTTCACATCAAAAGTAGACAGACGCATTCTCAGAAACTTCTTTGTGATGAGTGCATTGAACTCACAGAGTTGAACCTACCTATTGATAGAGAAGTTTGGAAACACCCTTTTTGTAGAATCTGCAAGTGAATATTTGGCGCGATTTGAGGCCTATGCAGGAAACGGAAATATCTTCACATGAAAACTAGACAGATGAATTCTCAGAAACGTCTTTGTGATGAGTGCATTCAACTCACAGACTTGAAGCTTCCTTTTGAAAGAGCAGTTTCGAAACACTCTTTTTGTAGAATCTGCAAGTGGATATTTGGAGCGCTTTGAGGGCTATGCTGGAAAAGTTAATACCTTCACCTAAAAACTAGACAGACGCAAACCCAGAAACTTCTTTGTGACGTGTGCATTGAACTCACAGAGTTGAACCTTTCTTTTGATACAGAAGTTTTGAAACACTCTTTTCGTAGAATCTTCAAGTGGATGGATGGAGTGATTTGAGGCCTATGCTGGAAAAGGAAATACCTTCACGTAGAAACGAGACAAAAGCATTCTCAGAAAGTTCCCTGTGCTTTGTGCATTCAACTCACAGAGTTGAACATTCCCTTTGATAGAGCAGTTTTGAAACACTCTTTTTGTAGAATCTGCAAGTGGATATTTGGAGCGCTTTGAGGCCTCTGCCGCCAAAGGAATTATCATTGCATAAAAACTAGATGGAAGCGTTCTCAGAAACTTCCTTGTGATGAGTGCATTCAACTCGCAGAGTGGAACCTTCCTTTCGATAGACCAGTTTTGAAACACTGTTTTTGTAGAATCCGCAAGTGGCTATTTGGAGCTCTTTGAGGCTTATGCTGGAAAAGGAAATATCTTCGTCTACAAACTAGACAGAAGCATTCTCAGAAACTTCTTTGTCATGTGGGGATTGAACTCACAGAGTTGAACATTCCTTCACATAGAGCAGTTTTGCAACACCCTTTCGGTGGAAAGTGAAAGTGCTTATCTGGTGCGATGGCGGCATCTAGTGGATAAGGAAATACATTCAGATGAAAACAAGATACATCCATTCTCAGAAACTTCTTTGTGATGACTGCATTCTACTCACAGAGTTGAACCTTCCTTTTGATAGAGCAGTTTTGAAACACTCTTTTTGTGGAATCTGCAAGTGGCTATTTGGAGCGCTTTGAGGCCTATGCTGGAAAAGGAAATCTCTTCACATAAAACCTAGACAGAAGTATTCCCAGAAAGTTTTTCTGATGTGCGCATTCAACTCACCGAGTTGAACCTTCCTTTAGATAGAGCAGTTTGGAAACACTCTGTCTGTAGTACCTGCGAGTGGATATTTGGAGTGCTTTGAGTGCTACACTGTAAAAGCAAATATCTTCACTTGGAATCTAGACAGAAGAATTCTCAGAGACTTCCCTGTGCTCTCTGCATTCCACTCACAGAGTTGAACCTTCCTTTTGATAGAACAGTTTTGAAACACTCCTGTGGTAGAATCTGCAAGTCGATATTTGGAAGGTTTGGAGGCCTATCCTGGGAAAGGAAATATCTTCCCATCAAAACTAGACAGAAGCATTCTCAGAAACTTCTTAGTGATGTGCGCATTCAAGTCACAGAGTTGAAGCTTCCTTTTGATATAGCAGTTTTGAACCACTCTTTTAGTAGAATCTGCAGGTGGATGTTTGGAGAGCTAAGAGGCCAACACTGGAAAAGGAAATCTCTTCACGTAAAAACTAGACGGAAGCATTCTCAGAAACTTCAATGGGCTTTACGCATTCAACTCACAGAGTGCAATGTTGCTTTTGAGAGCGCAGTTTTAAAACACTGTTTTTGTAGAATTTGCTAGAGGATGTTTGGAGCGATGTGAGGCCTTTGCTGGAAAAGGAAATATCTTCACATAAAACCTGGACAGAAGCATTCTCAGAAACTCCTTTGTGATGAGTGCATTCAAATCACACACTTGAACCTTCCTTTGGAAAGAGCAGTTTTGAAACACTCTTTCTGAAGAATCTGCAAGTGGATATTTGGAGCGATTTGAGGCCTATGCTGGAAATGAAATATCTTCACCTAAAAACTAGACGGAAGCATTCTCAGAAACTCCTTTGTGATGAGTGCATTCAACTCACAGAGTTGAAGCTTCCTTTTGATAGAGCAGTTTTGAAACACTCTTTTAGCAGCATCTGCAGGTGGATATTTGGAGCGCTTTGAGGCCAAGGCTGGAAAACGAAATATCATCACATAAAAACTCGACAGAAGCATTCTCTGAAACTTCTTTGTGATGAGTGCATTCAACTCACAGACTCGAACGTTTCTTTTGATAGAACAGTTTAGAAACACTCCTTTTGTAGAATCTGCAAGTGTTTATTTGGAGCGCTTGGAGGCCTATGTTGGAAAAGGACATATCTTCACATCAAAAGTAGACAGACGCATTCTCAGAAACTTCTTTGTGATGAGTGCATTGAACTCACAGAGTTGAACCTACCTATTGATAGAGAAGTTTGGAAACACCCTTTTTGTAGAATCTGCAAGTGAATATTTGGCGCGATTTGAGGCCTATGCAGGAAACGGAAATATCTTCACATGAAAACTAGACAGATGAATTCTCAGAAACGTCTTTGTGATGAGTGCATTCAACTCACAGACTTGAAGCTTCCTTTTGAAAGAGCAGTTTCGAAACACTCTTTTTGTAGAATCTGCAAGTGGATATTTGGAGCGCTTTGAGGGCTATGCTGGAAAAGTTAATACCTTCACCTAAAAACTAGACAGACGCAAACCCAGAAACTTCTTTGTGACGTGTGCATTGAACTCACAGAGTTGAACCTTTCTTTTGATACAGAAGTTTTGAAACACTCTTTTCGTAGAATCTTCAAGTGGATGGATGGAGTGATTTGAGGCCTATGCTGGAAAAGGAAATACCTTCACGTAGAAACGAGACAAAAGCATTCTCAGAAAGTTCCCTGTGCTTTGTGCATTCAACTCACAGAGTTGAACATTCCCTTTGATAGAGCAGTTTTGAAACACTCTTTTTGTAGAATCTGCAAGTGGATATTTGGAGCGCTTTGAGGCCTCTGCCGCCAAAGGAATTATCATTGCATAAAAACTAGATGGAAGCGTTCTCAGAAACTTCCTTGTGATGAGTGCATTCAACTCGCAGAGTGGAACCTTCCTTTCGATAGACCAGTTTTGAAACACTGTTTTTGTAGAATCCGCAAGTGGCTATTTGGAGCTCTTTGAGGCTTATGCTGGAAAAGGAAATATCTTCGTCTACAAACTAGACAGAAGCATTCTCAGAAACTTCTTTGTCATGTGGGGATTGAACTCACAGAGTTGAACATTCCTTCACATAGAGCAGTTTTGCAACACCCTTTCGGTGGAAAGTGAAAGTGCTTATCTGGTGCGATGGCGGCATCTAGTGGATAAGGAAATACATTCAGATGAAAACAAGATACATCCATTCTCAGAAACTTCTTTGTGATGACTGCATTCTACTCACAGAGTTGAACCTTCCTTTTGATAGAGCAGTTTTGAAACACTCTTTTTGTGGAATCTGCAAGTGGCTATTTGGAGCGCTTTGAGGCCTATGCTGGAAAAGGAAATCTCTTCACATAAAACCTAGACAGAAGTATTCCCAGAAAGTTTTTCTGATGTGCGCATTCAACTCACCGAGTTGAACCTTCCTTTAGATAGAGCAGTTTGGAAACACTCTGTCTGTAGTACCTGCGAGTGGATATTTGGAGTGCTTTGAGTGCTACACTGTAAAAGCAAATATCTTCACTTGGAATCTAGACAGAAGAATTCTCAGAGACTTCCCTGTGCTCTCTGCATTCCACTCACAGAGTTGAACCTTCCTTTTGATAGAACAGTTTTGAAACACTCCTGTGGTAGAATCTGCAAGTCGATATTTGGAAGGTTTGGAGGCCTATCCTGGGAAAGGAAATATCTTCCCATCAAAACTAGACAGAAGCATTCTCAGAAACTTCTTAGTGATGTGCGCATTCAAGTCACAGAGTTGAAGCTTCCTTTTGATATAGCAGTTTTGAACCACTCTTTTAGTAGAATCTGCAGGTGGATGTTTGGAGAGCTAAGAGGCCAACACTGGAAAAGGAAATCTCTTCACGTAAAAACTAGACGGAAGCATTCTCAGAAACTTCAATGGGCTTTACGCATTCAACTCACAGAGTGCAATGTTGCTTTTGAGAGCGCAGTTTTAAAACACTGTTTTTGTAGAATTTGCTAGAGGATGTTTGGAGCGATGTGAGGCCTTTGCTGGAAAAGGAAATATCTTCACATAAAACCTGGACAGAAGCATTCTCAGAAACTCCTTTGTGATGAGTGCATTCAAATCACACACTTGAACCTTCCTTTGGAAAGAGCAGTTTTGAAACACTCTTTCTGAAGAATCTGCAAGTGGATATTTGGAGCGATTTGAGGCCTATGCTGGAAATGAAATATCTTCACCTAAAAACTAGACGGAAGCATTCTCAGAAACTCCTTTGTGATGAGTGCATTCAACTCACAGAGTTGAAGCTTCCTTTTGATAGAGCAGTTTTGAAACACTCTTTTAGCAGCATCTGCAGGTGGATATTTGGAGCGCTTTGAGGCCAAGGCTGGAAAACGAAATATCATCACATAAAAACTCGACAGAAGCATTCTCTGAAACTTCTTTGTGATGAGTGCATTCAACTCACAGACTCGAACGTTTCTTTTGATAGAACAGTTTAGAAACACTCCTTTTGTAGAATCTGCAAGTGTTTATTTGGAGCGCTTGGAGGCCTATGTTGGAAAAGGACATATCTTCACATCAAAAGTAGACAGACGCATTCTCAGAAACTTCTTTGTGATGAGTGCATTGAACTCACAGAGTTGAACCTACCTATTGATAGAGAAGTTTGGAAACACCCTTTTTGTAGAATCTGCAAGTGAATATTTGGCGCGATTTGAGGCCTATGCAGGAAACGGAAATATCTTCACATGAAAACTAGACAGATGAATTCTCAGAAACGTCTTTGTGATGAGTGCATTCAACTCACAGACTTGAAGCTTCCTTTTGAAAGAGCAGTTTCGAAACACTCTTTTTGTAGAATCTGCAAGTGGATATTTGGAGCGCTTTGAGGGCTATGCTGGAAAAGTTAATACCTTCACCTAAAAACTAGACAGACGCAAACCCAGAAACTTCTTTGTGACGTGTGCATTGAACTCACAGAGTTGAACCTTTCTTTTGATACAGAAGTTTTGAAACACTCTTTTCGTAGAATCTTCAAGTGGATGGATGGAGTGATTTGAGGCCTATGCTGGAAAAGGAAATACCTTCACGTAGAAACGAGACAAAAGCATTCTCAGAAAGTTCCCTGTGCTTTGTGCATTCAACTCACAGAGTTGAACATTCCCTTTGATAGAGCAGTTTTGAAACACTCTTTTTGTAGAATCTGCAAGTGGATATTTGGAGCGCTTTGAGGCCTCTGCCGCCAAAGGAATTATCATTGCATAAAAACTAGATGGAAGCGTTCTCAGAAACTTCCTTGTGATGAGTGCATTCAACTCGCAGAGTGGAACCTTCCTTTCGATAGACCAGTTTTGAAACACTGTTTTTGTAGAATCCGCAAGTGGCTATTTGGAGCTCTTTGAGGCTTATGCTGGAAAAGGAAATATCTTCGTCTACAAACTAGACAGAAGCATTCTCAGAAACTTCTTTGTCATGTGGGGATTGAACTCACAGAGTTGAACATTCCTTCACATAGAGCAGTTTTGCAACACCCTTTCGGTGGAAAGTGAAAGTGCTTATCTGGTGCGATGGCGGCATCTAGTGGATAAGGAAATACATTCAGATGAAAACAAGATACATCCATTCTCAGAAACTTCTTTGTGATGACTGCATTCTACTCACAGAGTTGAACCTTCCTTTTGATAGAGCAGTTTTGAAACACTCTTTTTGTGGAATCTGCAAGTGGCTATTTGGAGCGCTTTGAGGCCTATGCTGGAAAAGGAAATCTCTTCACATAAAACCTAGACAGAAGTATTCCCAGAAAGTTTTTCTGATGTGCGCATTCAACTCACCGAGTTGAACCTTCCTTTAGATAGAGCAGTTTGGAAACACTCTGTCTGTAGTACCTGCGAGTGGATATTTGGAGTGCTTTGAGTGCTACACTGTAAAAGCAAATATCTTCACTTGGAATCTAGACAGAAGAATTCTCAGAGACTTCCCTGTGCTCTCTGCATTCCACTCACAGAGTTGAACCTTCCTTTTGATAGAACAGTTTTGAAACACTCCTGTGGTAGAATCTGCAAGTCGATATTTGGAAGGTTTGGAGGCCTATCCTGGGAAAGGAAATATCTTCCCATCAAAACTAGACAGAAGCATTCTCAGAAACTTCTTAGTGATGTGCGCATTCAAGTCACAGAGTTGAAGCTTCCTTTTGATAGAGCAGTTTTGAACCACTCTTTTAGTAGAATCTGCAGGTGGATGTTTGGAGAGCTAAGAGGCCAACACTGGAAAAGGAAATCTCTTCACGTAAAAACTAGACGGAAGCATTCTCAGAAACTTCAATGGGCTTTACGCATTCAACTCACAGAGTGCAATGTTGCTTTTGAGAGCGCAGTTTTAAAACACTGTTTTTGTAGAATTTGCTAGAGGATGTTTGGAGCGATGTGAGGCCTTTGCTGGAAAAGGAAATATCTTCACATAAAACCTGGACAGAAGCATTCTCAGAAACTCCTTTGTGATGAGTGCATTCAAATCACACACTTGAACCTTCCTTTGGAAAGAGCAGTTTTGAAACACTCTTTCTGAAGAATCTGCAAGTGGATATTTGGAGCGATTTGAGGCCTATGCTGGAAATGAAATATCTTCACCTAAAAACTAGACGGAAGCATTCTCAGAAACTCCTTTGTGATGAGTGCATTCAACTCACAGAGTTGAAGCTTCCTTTTGATAGAGCAGTTTTGAAACACTCTTTTAGCAGCATCTGCAGGTGGATATTTGGAGCGCTTTGAGGCCAAGGCTGGAAAACGAAATATCATCACATAAAAACTCGACAGAAGCATTCTCTGAAACTTCTTTGTGATGAGTGCATTCAACTCACAGACTCGAACGTTTCTTTTGATAGAACAGTTTAGAAACACTCCTTTTGTAGAATCTGCAAGTGTTTATTTGGAGCGCTTGGAGGCCTATGTTGGAAAAGGACATATCTTCACATCAAAAGTAGACAGACGCATTCTCAGAAACTTCTTTGTGATGAGTGCATTGAACTCACGGAGTTGAACCTACCTATTGATAGAGAAGTTTGGAAACACCCTTTTTGTAGAATCTGCAAGTGAATATTTGGCGCGATTGGAGGCCTATGCAGGAAACGGAAATATCTTCACATGAAAACTAGACAGATGAATTCTCAGAAACGTCTTTGTGATGAGTGCATTCAACTCACAGACTTGAAGCTTCCTTTTGAAAGAGCAGTTTCGAAACACTCTTTTTGTAGAATCTGCAAGTGGATATTTGGAGCGCTTTGAGGGCTATGCTGGAAAAGTTAATACCTTCACCTAAAAACTAGACAGACGCAAACCCAGAAACTTCTTTGTGACGTGTGCATTGAACTCACAGAGTTGAACCTTTCTTTTGATACAGAAGTTTTGAAACACTCTTTTCGTAGAATCTTCAAGTGGATGGATGGAGTGATTTGAGGCCTATGCTGGAAAAGGAAATACCTTCACGTAGAAACGAGACAAAAGCATTCTCAGAAAGTTCCCTGTGCTTTGTGCATTCAACTCACAGAGTTGAACATTCCCTTTGATAGAGCAGTTTTGAAACACTCTTTTTGTAGAATCTGCAAGTGGATATTTGGAGCGCTTTGAGGCCTCTGCCGCCAAAGGAATTATCATTGCATAAAAACTAGATGGAAGCGTTCTCAGAAACTTCCTTGTGATGAGTGCATTCAACTCGCAGAGTGGAACCTTCCTTTCGATAGACCAGTTTTGAAACACTGTTTTTGTAGAATCCGCAAGTGGCTATTTGGAGCTCTTTGAGGCTTATGCTGGAAAAGGAAATATCTTCGTCTACAAACTAGACAGAAGCATTCTCAGAAACTTCTTTGTCATGTGGGGATTGAACTCACAGAGTTGAACATTCCTTCACATAGAGCAGTTTTGCAACACCCTTTCGGTGGAAAGTGAAAGTGCTTATCTGGTGCGATGGCGGCATCTAGTGGATAAGGAAATACATTCAGATGAAAACAAGATACATCCATTCTCAGAAACTTCTTTGTGATGACTGCATTCTACTCACAGAGTTGAACCTTCCTTTTGATAGAGCAGTTTTGAAACACTCTTTTTGTGGAATCTGCAAGTGGCTATTTGGAGCGCTTTGAGGCCTATGCTGGAAAAGGAAATCTCTTCACATAAAACCTAGACAGAAGTATTCCCAGAAAGTTTTTCTGATGTGCGCATTCAACTCACCGAGTTGAACCTTCCTTTAGATAGAGCAGTTTGGAAACACTCTGTCTGTAGTACCTGCGAGTGGATATTTGGAGTGCTTTGAGTGCTACACTGTAAAAGCAAATATCTTCACTTGGAATCTAGACAGAAGAATTCTCAGAGACTTCCCTGTGCTCTCTGCATTCCACTCACAGAGTTGAACCTTCCTTTTGATAGAACAGTTTTGAAACACTCCTGTGGTAGAATCTGCAAGTCGATATTTGGAAGGTTTGGAGGCCTATCCTGGGAAAGGAAATATCTTCCCATCAAAACTAGACAGAAGCATTCTCAGAAACTTCTTAGTGATGTGCGCATTCAAGTCACAGAGTTGAAGCTTCCTTTTGATATAGCAGTTTTGAACCACTCTTTTAGTAGAATCTGCAGGTGGATGTTTGGAGAGCTAAGAGGCCAACACTGGAAAAGGAAATCTCTTCACGTAAAAACTAGACGGAAGCATTCTCAGAAACTTCAATGGGCTTTACGCATTCAACTCACAGAGTGCAATGTTGCTTTTGAGAGCGCAGTTTTAAAACACTGTTTTTGTAGAATTTGCTAGAGGATGTTTGGAGCGATGTGAGGCCTTTGCTGGAAAAGGAAATATCTTCACATAAAACCTGGACAGAAGCATTCTCAGAAACTCCTTTGTGATGAGTGCATTCAAATCACACACTTGAACCTTCCTTTGGAAAGAGCAGTTTTGAAACACTCTTTCTGAAGAATCTGCAAGTGGATATTTGGAGCGATTTGAGGCCTATGCTGGAAATGAAATATCTTCACCTAAAAACTAGACGGAAGCATTCTCAGAAACTCCTTTGTGATGAGTGCATTCAACTCACAGAGTTGAAGCTTCCTTTTGATAGAGCAGTTTTGAAACACTCTTTTAGCAGCATCTGCAGGTGGATATTTGGAGCGCTTTGAGGCCAAGGCTGGAAAACGAAATATCATCACATAAAAACTCGACAGAAGCATTCTCTGAAACTTCTTTGTGATGAGTGCATTCAACTCACAGACTCGAACGTTTCTTTTGATAGAACAGTTTAGAAACACTCCTTTTGTAGAATCTGCAAGTGTTTATTTGGAGCGCTTGGAGGCCTATGTTGGAAAAGGACATATCTTCACATCAAAAGTAGACAGACGCATTCTCAGAAACTTCTTTGTGATGAGTGCATTGAACTCACAGAGTTGAACCTACCTATTGATAGAGAAGTTTGGAAACACCCTTTTTGTAGAATCTGCAAGTGAATATTTGGCGCGATTTGAGGCCTATGCAGGAAACGGAAATATCTTCACATGAAAACTAGACAGATGAATTCTCAGAAACGTCTTTGTGATGAGTGCATTCAACTCACAGACTTGAAGCTTCCTTTTGAAAGAGCAGTTTCGAAACACTCTTTTTGTAGAATCTGCAAGTGGATATTTGGAGCGCTTTGAGGGCTATGCTGGAAAAGTTAATACCTTCACCTAGAAACTAGACAGACGCAAACCCAGAAACTTCTTTGTGACGTGTGCATTGAACTCACAGAGTTGAACCTTTCTTTTGATACAGAAGTTTTGAAACACTCTTTTCGTAGAATCTTCAAGTGGATGGATGGAGTGATTTGAGGCCTATGCTGGAAAAGGAAATACCTTCACGTAGAAACGAGACAAAAGCATTCTCAGAAAGTTCCCTGTGCTTTGTGTATTCAACTCACAGAGTTGAACATTCCCTTTGATAGAGCAGTTTTGAAACACTCTTTTTGTAGAATCTGCAAGTGGATATTTGGAGCGCTTTGAGGCCTCTGCCGCCAAAGGAATTATCATTGCATAAAAACTAGATGGAAGCGTTCTCAGAAACTTCCTTGTGATGAGTGCATTCAACTCGCAGAGTGGAACCTTCCTTTCGATAGACCAGTTTTGAAACACTGTTTTTGTAGAATCCGCAAGTGGCTATTTGGAGCTCTTTGAGGCTTATGCTGGAAAAGGAAATATCTTCGTCTACAAACTAGACAGAAGCATTCTCAGAAACTTCTTTGTCATGTGGGGATTGAACTCACAGAGTTGAACATTCCTTCACATAGAGCAGTTTTGCAACACCCTTTCGGTGGAAAGTGAAAGTGCTTATCTGGTGCGATGGCGGCATCTAGTGGATAAGGAAATACATTCAGATGAAAACAAGATACATCCATTCTCAGAAACTTCTTTGTGATGACTGCATTCTACTCACAGAGTTGAACCTTCCTTTTGATAGAGCAGTTTTGAAACACTCTTTTTGTGGAATCTGCAAGTGGCTATTTGGAGCGCTTTGAGGCCTATGCTGGAAAAGGAAATCTCTTCACATAAAACCTAGACAGAAGTATTCCCAGAAAGTTTTTCTGATGTGCGCATTCAACTCACCGAGTTGAACCTTCCTTTAGATAGAGCAGTTTGGAAACACTCTGTCTGTAGTACCTGCGAGTGGATATTTGGAGTGCTTTGAGTGCTACACTGTAAAAGCAAATATCTTCACTTGGAATCTAGACAGAAGAATTCTCAGAGACTTCCCTGTGCTCTCTGCATTCCACTCACAGAGTTGAACCTTCCTTTTGATAGAACAGTTTTGAAACACTCCTGTGGTAGAATCTGCAAGTCGATATTTGGAAGGTTTGGAGGCCTATCCTGGGAAAGGAAATATCTTCCCATCAAAACTAGACAGAAGCATTCTCAGAAACTTCTTAGTGATGTGCGCATTCAAGTCACAGAGTTGAAGCTTCCTTTTGATATAGCAGTTTTGAACCACTCTTTTAGTAGAATCTGCAGGTGGATGTTTGGAGAGCTAAGAGGCCAACACTGGAAAAGGAAATCTCTTCACGTAAAAACTAGACGGAAGCATTCTCAGAAACTTCAATGGGCTTTACGCATTCAACTCACAGAGTGCAATGTTGCTTTTGAGAGCGCAGTTTTAAAACACTGTTTTTGTAGAATTTGCTAGAGGATGTTTGGAGCGATGTGAGGCCTTTGCTGGAAAAGGAAATATCTTCACATAAAACCTGGACAGAAGCATTCTCAGAAACTCCTTTGTGATGAGTGCATTCAAATCACACACTTGAACCTTCCTTTGGAAAGAGCAGTTTTGAAACACTCTTTCTGAAGAATCTGCAAGTGGATATTTGGAGCGATTTGAGGCCTATGCTGGAAATGAAATATCTTCACCTAAAAACTAGACGGAAGCATTCTCAGAAACTCCTTTGTGATGAGTGCATTCAACTCACAGAGTTGAAGCTTCCTTTTGATAGAGCAGTTTTGAAACACTCTTTTAGCAGCATCTGCAGGTGGATATTTGGAGCGCTTTGAGGCCAAGGCTGGAAAACGAAATATCATCACATAAAAACTCGACAGAAGCATTCTCTGAAACTTCTTTGTGATGAGTGCATTCAACTCACAGACTCGAACGTTTCTTTTGATAGAACAGTTTAGAAACACTCCTTTTGTAGAATCTGCAAGTGTTTATTTGGAGCGCTTGGAGGCCTATGTTGGAAAAGGACATATCTTCACATCAAAAGTAGACAGACGCATTCTCAGAAACTTCTTTGTGATGAGTGCATTGAACTCACAGAGTTGAACCTACCTATTGATAGAGAAGTTTGGAAACACCCTTTTTGTAGAATCTGCAAGTGAATATTTGGCGCGATTTGAGGCCTATGCAGGAAACGGAAATATCTTCACATGAAAACTAGACAGATGAATTCTCAGAAACGTCTTTGTGATGAGTGCATTCAACTCACAGACTTGAAGCTTCCTTTTGAAAGAGCAGTTTCGAAACACTCTTTTTGTAGAATCTGCAAGTGGATATTTGGAGCGCTTTGAGGGCTACGCTGGAAAAGTTAATACCTTCACCTAAAAACTAGACAGACGCAAACCCAGAAACTTCTTTGTGACGTGTGCATTGAACTCACAGAGTTGAACCTTTCTTTTGATACAGAAGTTTTGAAACACTCTTTTCGTAGAATCTTCAAGTGGATGGATGGAGTGATTTGAGGCCTATGCTGGAAAAGGAAATACCTTCACGTAGAAACGAGACAAAAGCATTCTCAGAAAGTTCCCTGTGCTTTGTGCATTCAACTCACAGAGTTGAACATTCCCTTTGATAGAGCAGTTTTGAAACACTCTTTTTGTAGAATCTGCAAGTGGATATTTGGAGCGCTTTGAGGCCTCTGCCGCCAAAGGAATTATCATTGCATAAAAACTAGATGGAAGCGTTCTCAGAAACTTCCTTGTGATGAGTGCATTCAACTCGCAGAGTGGAACCTTCCTTTCGATAGACCAGTTTTGAAACACTGTTTTTGTAGAATCCGCAAGTGGCTATTTGGAGCTCTTTGAGGCTTATGCTGGAAAAGGAAATATCTTCGTCTACAAACTAGACAGAAGCATTCTCAGAAACTTCTTTGTCATGTGGGGATTGAACTCACAGAGTTGAACATTCCTTCACATAGAGCAGTTTTGCAACACCCTTTCGGTGGAAAGTGAAAGTGCTTATCTGGTGCGATGGCGGCATCTAGTGGATAAGGAAATACATTCAGATGAAAACAAGATACATCCATTCTCAGAAACTTCTTTGTGATGACTGCATTCTACTCACAGAGTTGAACCTTCCTTTTGATAGAGCAGTTTTGAAACACTCTTTTTGTGGAATCTGCAAGTGGCTATTTGGAGCGCTTTGAGGCCTATGCTGGAAAAGGAAATCTCTTCACATAAAACCTAGACAGAAGTATTCCCAGAAAGTTTTTCTGATGTGCGCATTCAACTCACCGAGTTGAACCTTCCTTTAGATAGAGCAGTTTGGAAACACTCTGTCTGTAGTACCTGCGAGTGGATATTTGGAGTGCTTTGAGTGCTACACTGTAAAAGCAAATATCTTCACTTGGAATCTAGACAGAAGAATTCTCAGAGACTTCCCTGTGCTCTCTGCATTCCACTCACAGAGTTGAACCTTCCTTTTGATAGAACAGTTTTGAAACACTCCTGTGGTAGAATCTGCAAGTCGATATTTGGAAGGTTTGGAGGCCTATCCTGGGAAAGGAAATATCTTCCCATCAAAACTAGACAGAAGCATTCTCAGAAACTTCTTAGTGATGTGCGCATTCAAGTCACAGAGTTGAAGCTTCCTTTTGATAGAGCAGTTTTGAACCACTCTTTTAGTAGAATCTGCAAGTGGATGTTTGGAGAGCTAAGAGGCCAACACTGGAAAAGGAAATCTCTTCACGTAAAAACTAGACGGAAGCATTCTCAGAAACTTCAATGGGCTTTAGGCATTCAACTCACAGAGTGCAATGTTGCTTTTGAGAGCGCAGTTTTAAAACACTGTTTTTGTAGAATTTGCTAGAGGATGTTTGGAGCGATGTGAGGCCTTTGCTGGAAAAGGAAATATCTTCACATAAAACCTGGACAGAAGCATTCTCAGAAACTCCTTTGTGATGAGTGCATTCAAATCACACACTTGAACCTTCCTTTGGAAAGAGCAGTTTTGAAACACTCTTTCTGAAGAATCTGCAAGTGGATATTTGGAGCGATTTGAGGCCTATGCTGGAAATGAAATATCTTCACCTAAAAACTAGACGGAAGCATTCTCAGAAACTCCTTTGTGATGAGTGCATTCAACTCACAGAGTTGAAGCTTCCTTTTGATAGAGCAGTTTTGAAACACTCTTTTAGCAGCATCTGCAGGTGGATATTTGGAGCGCTTTGAGGCCAAGGCTGGAAAACGAAATATCATCACATAAAAACTCGACAGAAGCATTCTCTGAAACTTCTTTGTGATGAGTGCATTCAACTCACAGACTCGAACGTTTCTTTTGATAGAACAGTTTAGAAACACTCCTTTTGTAGAATCTGCAAGTGTTTATTTGGAGCGCTTGGAGGCCTATGTTGGAAAAGGACATATCTTCACATCAAAAGTAGACAGACGCATTCTCAGAAACTTCTTTGTGATGAGTGCATTGAACTCACAGAGTTGAACCTACCTATTGATAGAGAAGTTTGGAAACACCCTTTTTGTAGAATCTGCAAGTGAATATTTGGCGCGATTTGAGGCCTATGCAGGAAACGGAAATATCTTCACATGAAAACTAGACAGATGAATTCTCAGAAACGTCTTTGTGATGAGTGCATTCAACTCACAGACTTGAAGCTTCCTTTTGAAAGAGCAGTTTCGAAACACTCTTTTTGTAGAATCTGCAAGTGGATATTTGGAGCGCTTTGAGGGCTATGCTGGAAAAGTTAATACCTTCACCTAAAAACTAGACAGACGCAAACCCAGAAACTTCTTTGTGACGTGTGCATTGAACTCACAGAGTTGAACCTTTCTTTTGATACAGAAGTTTTGAAACACTCTTTTCGTAGAATCTTCAAGTGGATGGATGGAGTGATTTGAGGCCTATGCTGGAAAAGGAAATACCTTCACGTAGAAACGAGACAAAAGCATTCTCAGAAAGTTCCCTGTGCTTTGTGCATTCAACTCACAGAGTTGAACATTCCCTTTGATAGAGCAGTTTTGAAACACTCTTTTTGTAGAATCTGCAAGTGGATATTTGGAGCGCTTTGAGGCCTCTGCCGCCAAAGGAATTATCATTGCATAAAAACTAGATGGAAGCGTTCTCAGAAACTTCCTTGTGATGAGTGCATTCAACTCGCAGAGTGGAACCTTCCTTTCGATAGACCAGTTTTGAAACACTGTTTTTGTAGAATCCGCAAGTGGCTATTTGGAGCTCTTTGAGGCTTATGCTGGAAAAGGAAATATCTTCGTCTACAAACTAGACAGAAGCATTCTCAGAAACTTCTTTGTCATGTGGGGATTGAACTCACAGAGTTGAACATTCCTTCACATAGAGCAGTTTTGCAACACCCTTTCGGTGGAAAGTGAAAGTGCTTATCTGGTGCGATGGCGGCATCTAGTGGATAAGGAAATACATTCAGATGAAAACAAGATACATCCATTCTCAGAAACTTCTTTGTGATGACTGCATTCTACTCACAGAGTTGAACCTTCCTTTTGATAGAGCAGTTTTGAAACACTCTTTTTGTGGAATCTGCAAGTGGCTATTTGGAGCGCTTTGAGGCCTATGCTGGAAAAGGAAATCTCTTCACATAAAACCTAGACAGAAGTATTCCCAGAAAGTTTTTCTGATGTGCGCATTCAACTCACCGAGTTGAACCTTCCTTTAGATAGAGCAGTTTGGAAACACTCTGTCTGTAGTACCTGCGAGTGGATATTTGGAGTGCTTTGAGTGCTACACTGTAAAAGCAAATATCTTCACTTGGAATCTAGACAGAAGAATTCTCAGAGACTTCCCTGTGCTCTCTGCATTCCACTCACAGAGTTGAACCTTCCTTTTGATAGAACAGTTTTGAAACACTCCTGTGGTAGAATCTGCAAGTCGATATTTGGAAGGTTTGGAGGCCTATCCTGGGAAAGGAAATATCTTCCCATCAAAACTAGACAGAAGCATTCTCAGAAACTTCTTAGTGATGTGCGCATTCAAGTCACAGAGTTGAAGCTTCCTTTTGATAGAGCAGTTTTGAACCACTCTTTTAGTAGAATCTGCAAGTGGATGTTTGGAGAGCTAAGAGGCCAACACTGGAAAAGGAAATCTCTTCACGTAAAAACTAGACGGAAGCATTCTCAGAAACTTCAATGGGCTTTAGGCATTCAACTCACAGAGTGCAATGTTGCTTTTGAGAGCGCAGTTTTAAAACACTGTTTTTGTAGAATTTGCTAGAGGATGTTTGGAGCGATGTGAGGCCTTTGCTGGAAAAGGAAATATCTTCACATAAAACCTGGACAGAAGCATTCTCAGAAACTCCTTTGTGATGAGTGCATTCAAATCACACACTTGAACCTTCCTTTGGAAAGAGCAGTTTTGAAACACTCTTTCTGAAGAATCTGCAAGTGGATATTTGGAGCGATTTGAGGCCTATGCTGGAAATGAAATATCTTCACCTAAAAACTAGACGGAAGCATTCTCAGAAACTCCTTTGTGATGAGTGCATTCAACTCACAGAGTTGAAGCTTCCTTTTGATAGAGCAGTTTTGAAACACTCTTTTAGCAGCATCTGCAGGTGGATATTTGGAGCGCTTTGAGGCCAAGGCTGGAAAACGAAATATCATCACATAAAAACTCGACAGAAGCATTCTCTGAAACTTCTTTGTGATGAGTGCATTCAACTCACAGACTCGAACGTTTCTTTTGATAGAACAGTTTAGAAACACTCCTTTTGTAGAATCTGCAAGTGTTTATTTGGAGCGCTTGGAGGCCTATGTTGGAAAAGGACATATCTTCACATCAAAAGTAGACAGACGCATTCTCAGAAACTTCTTTGTGATGAGTGCATTGAACTCACAGAGTTGAACCTACCTATTGATAGAGAAGTTTGGAAACACCCTTTTTGTAGAATCTGCAAGTGAATATTTGGCGCGATTTGAGGCCTATGCAGGAAACGGAAATATCTTCACATGAAAACTAGACAGATGAATTCTCAGAAACGTCTTTGTGATGAGTGCATTCAACTCACAGACTTGAAGCTTCCTTTTGAAAGAGCAGTTTCGAAACACTCTTTTTGTAGAATCTGCAAGTGGATATTTGGAGCGCTTTGAGGGCTATGCTGGAAAAGTTAATACCTTCACCTAAAAACTAGACAGACGCAAACCCAGAAACTTCTTTGTGACGTGTGCATTGAACTCACAGAGTTGAACCTTTCTTTTGATACAGAAGTTTTGAAACACTCTTTTCGTAGAATCTTCAAGTGGATGGATGGAGTGATTTGAGGCCTATGCTGGAAAAGGAAATACCTTCACGTAGAAACGAGACAAAAGCATTCTCAGAAAGTTCCCTGTGCTTTGTGCATTCAACTCACAGAGTTGAACATTCCCTTTGATAGAGCAGTTTTGAAACACTCTTTTTGTAGAATCTGCAAGTGGATATTTGGAGCGCTTTGAGGCCTCTGCCGCCAAAGGAATTATCATTGCATAAAAACTAGATGGAAGCGTTCTCAGAAACTTCCTTGTGATGAGTGCATTCAACTCGCAGAGTGGAACCTTCCTTTCGATAGACCAGTTTTGAAACACTGTTTTTGTAGAATCCGCAAGTGGCTATTTGGAGCTCTTTGAGGCTTATGCTGGAAAAGGAAATATCTTCGTCTACAAACTAGACAGAAGCATTCTCAGAAACTTCTTTGTCATGTGGGGATTGAACTCACAGAGTTGAACATTCCTTCACATAGAGCAGTTTTGCAACACCCTTTCGGTGGAAAGTGAAAGTGCTTATCTGGTGCGATGGCGGCATCTAGTGGATAAGGAAATACATTCAGATGAAAACAAGATACATCCATTCTCAGAAACTTCTTTGTGATGACTGCATTCTACTCACAGAGTTGAACCTTCCTTTTGATAGAGCAGTTTTGAAACACTCTTTTTGTGGAATCTGCAAGTGGCTATTTGGAGCGCTTTGAGGCCTATGCTGGAAAAGGAAATCTCTTCACATAAAACCTAGACAGAAGTATTCCCAGAAAGTTTTTCTGATGTGCGCATTCAACTCACCGAGTTGAACCTACCTTTAGATAGAGCAGTTTGGAAACACTCTGTCTGTAGTACCTGCGAGTGGATATTTGGAGTGCTTTGAGTGCTACACTGTAAAAGCAAATATCTTCACTTGGAATCTAGACAGAAGAATTCTCAGAGACTTCCCTGTGCTCTCTGCATTCCACTCACAGAGTTGAACCTTCCTTTTGATAGAACAGTTTTGAAACACTCCTGTGGTAGAATCTGCAAGTCGATATTTGGAAGGTTTGGAGGCCTATCCTGGGAAAGGAAATATCTTCCCATCAAAACTAGACAGAAGCATTCTCAGAAACTTCTTAGTGATGTGCGCATTCAAGTCACAGAGTTGAAGCTTCCTTTTGATATAGCAGTTTTGAACCACTCTTTTAGTAGAATCTGCAGGTGGATGTTTGGAGAGCTAAGAGGCCAACACTGGAAAAGGAAATCTCTTCACGTAAAAACTAGACGGAAGCATTCTCAGAAACTTCAATGGGCTTTACGCATTCAACTCACAGAGTGCAATGTTGCTTTTGAGAGCGCAGTTTTAAAACACTGTTTTTGTAGAATTTGCTAGAGGATGTTTGGAGCGATGTGAGGCCTTTGCTGGAAAAGGAAATATCTTCACATAAAACCTGGACAGAAGCATTCTCAGAAACTCCTTTGTGATGAGTGCATTCAAATCACACACTTGAACCTTCCTTTGGAAAGAGCAGTTTTGAAACACTCTTTCTGAAGAATCTGCAAGTGGATATTTGGAGCGATTTGAGGCCTATGCTGGAAATGAAATATCTTCACCTAAAAACTAGACGGAAGCATTCTCAGAAACTCCTTTGTGATGAGTGCATTCAACTCACAGAGTTGAAGCTTCCTTTTGATAGAGCAGTTTTGAAACACTCTTTTAGCAGCATCTGCAGGTGGATATTTGGAGCGCTTTGAGGCCAAGGCTGGAAAACGAAATATCATCACATAAAAACTCGACAGAAGCATTCTCTGAAACTTCTTTGTGATGAGTGCATTCAACTCACAGACTCGAACGTTTCTTTTGATAGAACAGTTTAGAAACACTCCTTTTGTAGAATCTGCAAGTGTTTATTTGGAGCGCTTGGAGGCCTATGTTGGAAAAGGACATATCTTCACATCAAAAGTAGACAGACGCATTCTCAGAAACTTCTTTGTGATGAGTGCATTGAACTCACAGAGTTGAACCTACCTATTGATAGAGAAGTTTGGAAACACCCTTTTTGTAGAATCTGCAAGTGAATATTTGGCGCGATTTGAGGCCTATGCAGGAAACGGAAATATCTTCACATGAAAACTAGACAGATGAATTCTCAGAAACGTCTTTGTGATGAGTGCATTCAACTCACAGACTTGAAGCTTCCTTTTGAAAGAGCAGTTTCGAAACACTCTTTTTGTAGAATCTGCAAGTGGATATTTGGAGCGCTTTGAGGGCTATGCTGGAAAAGTTAATACCTTCACCTAGAAACTAGACAGACGCAAACCCAGAAACTTCTTTGTGACGTGTGCATTGAACTCACAGAGTTGAACCTTTCTTTTGATACAGAAGTTTTGAAACACTCTTTTCGTAGAATCTTCAAGTGGATGGATGGAGTGATTTGAGGCCTATGCTGGAAAAGGAAATACCTTCACGTAGAAACGAGACAAAAGCATTCTCAGAAAGTTCCCTGTGCTTTGTGTATTCAACTCACAGAGTTGAACATTCCCTTTGATAGAGCAGTTTTGAAACACTCTTTTTGTAGAATCTGCAAGTGGATATTTGGAGCGCTTTGAGGCCTCTGCCGCCAAAGGAATTATCATTGCATAAAAACTAGATGGAAGCGTTCTCAGAAACTTCCTTGTGATGAGTGCATTCAACTCGCAGAGTGGAACCTTCCTTTCGATAGACCAGTTTTGAAACACTGTTTTTGTAGAATCCGCAAGTGGCTATTTGGAGCTCTTTGAGGCTTATGCTGGAAAAGGAAATATCTTCGTCTACAAACTAGACAGAAGCATTCTCAGAAACTTCTTTGTCATGTGGGGATTGAACTCACAGAGTTGAACATTCCTTCACATAGAGCAGTTTTGCAACACCCTTTCGGTGGAAAGTGAAAGTGCTTATCTGGTGCGATGGCGGCATCTAGTGGATAAGGAAATACATTCAGATGAAAACAAGATACATCCATTCTCAGAAACTTCTTTGTGATGACTGCATTCTACTCACAGAGTTGAACCTTCCTTTTGATAGAGCAGTTTTGAAACACTCTTTTTGTGGAATCTGCAAGTGGCTATTTGGAGCGCTTTGAGGCCTATGCTGGAAAAGGAAATCTCTTCACATAAAACCTAGACAGAAGTATTCCCAGAAAGTTTTTCTGATGTGCGCATTCAACTCACCGAGTTGAACCTTCCTTTAGATAGAGCAGTTTGGAAACACTCTGTCTGTAGTACCTGCGAGTGGATATTTGGAGTGCTTTGAGTGCTACACTGTAAAAGCAAATATCTTCACTTGGAATCTAGACAGAAGAATTCTCAGAGACTTCCCTGTGCTCTCTGCATTCCACTCACAGAGTTGAACCTTCCTTTTGATAGAACAGTTTTGAAACACTCCTGTGGTAGAATCTGCAAGTCGATATTTGGAAGGTTTGGAGGCCTATCCTGGGAAAGGAAATATCTTCCCATCAAAACTAGACAGAAGCATTCTCAGAAACTTCTTAGTGATGTGCGCATTCAAGTCACAGAGTTGAAGCTTCCTTTTGATATAGCAGTTTTGAACCACTCTTTTAGTAGAATCTGCAGGTGGATGTTTGGAGAGCTAAGAGGCCAACACTGGAAAAGGAAATCTCTTCACGTAAAAACTAGACGGAAGCATTCTCAGAAACTTCAATGGGCTTTACGCATTCAACTCACAGAGTGCAATGTTGCTTTTGAGAGCGCAGTTTTAAAACACTGTTTTTGTAGAATTTGCTAGAGGATGTTTGGAGCGATGTGAGGCCTTTGCTGGAAAAGGAAATATCTTCACATAAAACCTGGACAGAAGCATTCTCAGAAACTCCTTTGTGATGAGTGCATTCAAATCACACACTTGAACCTTCCTTTGGAAAGAGCAGTTTTGAAACACTCTTTCTGAAGAATCTGCAAGTGGATATTTGGAGCGATTTGAGGCCTATGCTGGAAATTAAATATCTTCACCTAAAAACTAGACGGAAGCATTCTCAGAAACTCCTTTGTGATGAGTGCATTCAACTCACAGAGTTGAAGCTTCCTTTTGATAGAGCAGTTTTGAAACACTCTTTTAGCAGCATCTGCAGGTGGATATTTGGAGCGCTTTGAGGCCAAGGCTGGAAAACGAAATATCATCACATAAAAACTCGACAGAAGCATTCTCTGAAACTTCTTTGTGATGAGTGCATTCAACTCACAGACTCGAACGTTTCTTTTGATAGAACAGTTTAGAAACACTCCTTTTGTAGAATCTGCAAGTGTTTATTTGGAGCGCTTGGAGGCCTATGTTGGAAAAGGACATATCTTCACATCAAAAGTAGACAGACGCATTCTCAGAAACTTCTTTGTGATGAGTGCATTGAACTCACAGAGTTGAACCTACCTATTGATAGAGAAGTTTGGAAACACCCTTTTTGTAGAATCTGCAAGTGAATATTTGGCGCGATTTGAGGCCTATGCAGGAAACGGAAATATCTTCACATGAAAACTAGACAGATGAATTCTCAGAAACGTCTTTGTGATGAGTGCATTCAACTCACAGACTTGAAGCTTCCTTTTGAAAGAGCAGTTTCGAAACACTCTTTTTGTAGAATCTGCAAGTGGATATTTGGAGCGCTTTGAGGGCTACGCTGGAAAAGTTAATACCTTCACCTAAAAACTAGACAGACGCAAACCCAGAAACTTCTTTGTGACGTGTGCATTGAACTCACAGAGTTGAACCTTTCTTTTGATACAGAAGTTTTGAAACACTCTTTTCGTAGAATCTTCAAGTGGATGGATGGAGTGATTTGAGGCCTATGCTGGAAAAGGAAATACCTTCACGTAGAAACGAGACAAAAGCATTCTCAGAAAGTTCCCTGTGCTTTGTGCATTCAACTCACAGAGTTGAACATTCCCTTTGATAGAGCAGTTTTGAAACACTCTTTTTGTAGAATCTGCAAGTGGATATTTGGAGCGCTTTGAGGCCTCTGCCGCCAAAGGAATTATCATTGCATAAAAACTAGATGGAAGCGTTCTCAGAAACTTCCTTGTGATGAGTGCATTCAACTCGCAGAGTGGAACCTTCCTTTCGATAGACCAGTTTTGAAACACTGTTTTTGTAGAATCCGCAAGTGGCTATTTGGAGCTCTTTGAGGCTTATGCTGGAAAAGGAAATATCTTCGTCTACAAACTAGACAGAAGCATTCTCAGAAACTTCTTTGTCATGTGGGGATTGAACTCACAGAGTTGAACATTCCTTCACATAGAGCAGTTTTGCAACACCCTTTCGGTGGAAAGTGAAAGTGCTTATCTGGTGCGATGGCGGCATCTAGTGGATAAGGAAATACATTCAGATGAAAACAAGATACATCCATTCTCAGAAACTTCTTTGTGATGACTGCATTCTACTCACAGAGTTGAACCTTCCTTTTGATAGAGCAGTTTTGAAACACTCTTTTTGTGGAATCTGCAAGTGGCTATTTGGAGCGCTTTGAGGCCTATGCTGGAAAAGGAAATCTCTTCACATAAAACCTAGACAGAAGTATTCCCAGAAAGTTTTTCTGATGTGCGCATTCAACTCACCGAGTTGAACCTTCCTTTAGATAGAGCAGTTTGGAAACACTCTGTCTGTAGTACCTGCGAGTGGATATTTGGAGTGCTTTGAGTGCTACACTGTAAAAGCAAATATCTTCACTTGGAATCTAGACAGAAGAATTCTCAGAGACTTCCCTGTGCTCTCTGCATTCCACTCACAGAGTTGAACCTTCCTTTTGATAGAACAGTTTTGAAACACTCCTGTGGTAGAATCTGCAAGTCGATATTTGGAAGGTTTGGAGGCCTATCCTGGGAAAGGAAATATCTTCCCATCAAAACTAGACAGAAGCATTCTCAGAAACTTCTTAGTGATGTGCGCATTCAAGTCACAGAGTTGAAGCTTCCTTTTGATAGAGCAGTTTTGAACCACTCTTTTAGTAGAATCTGCAAGTGGATGTTTGGAGAGCTAAGAGGCCAACACTGGAAAAGGAAATCTCTTCACGTAAAAACTAGACGGAAGCATTCTCAGAAACTTCAATGGGCTTTAGGCATTCAACTCACAGAGTGCAATGTTGCTTTTGAGAGCGCAGTTTTAAAACACTGTTTTTGTAGAATTTGCTAGAGGATGTTTGGAGCGATGTGAGGCCTTTGCTGGAAAAGGAAATATCTTCACATAAAACCTGGACAGAAGCATTCTCAGAAACTCCTTTGTGATGAGTGCATTCAAATCACACACTTGAACCTTCCTTTGGAAAGAGCAGTTTTGAAACACTCTTTCTGAAGAATCTGCAAGTGGATATTTGGAGCGATTTGAGGCCTATGCTGGAAATGAAATATCTTCACCTAAAAACTAGACGGAAGCATTCTCAGAAACTCCTTTGTGATGAGTGCATTCAACTCACAGAGTTGAAGCTTCCTTTTGATAGAGCAGTTTTGAAACACTCTTTTAGCAGCATCTGCAGGTGGATATTTGGAGCGCTTTGAGGCCAAGGCTGGAAAACGAAATATCATCACATAAAAACTCGACAGAAGCATTCTCTGAAACTTCTTTGTGATGAGTGCATTCAACTCACAGACTCGAACGTTTCTTTTGATAGAACAGTTTAGAAACACTCCTTTTGTAGAATCTGCAAGTGTTTATTTGGAGCGCTTGGAGGCCTATGTTGGAAAAGGACATATCTTCACATCAAAAGTAGACAGACGCATTCTCAGAAACTTCTTTGTGATGAGTGCATTGAACTCACAGAGTTGAACCTACCTATTGATAGAGAAGTTTGGAAACACCCTTTTTGTAGAATCTGCAAGTGAATATTTGGCGCGATTTGAGGCCTATGCAGGAAACGGAAATATCTTCACATGAAAACTAGACAGATGAATTCTCAGAAACGTCTTTGTGATGAGTGCATTCAACTCACAGACTTGAAGCTTCCTTTTGAAAGAGCAGTTTCGAAACACTCTTTTTGTAGAATCTGCAAGTGGATATTTGGAGCGCTTTGAGGGCTATGCTGGAAAAGTTAATACCTTCACCTAAAAACTAGACAGACGCAAACCCAGAAACTTCTTTGTGACGTGTGCATTGAACTCACAGAGTTGAACCTTTCTTTTGATACAGAAGTTTTGAAACACTCTTTTCGTAGAATCTTCAAGTGGATGGATGGAGTGATTTGAGGCCTATGCTGGAAAAGGAAATACCTTCACGTAGAAACGAGACAAAAGCATTCTCAGAAAGTTCCCTGTGCTTTGTGCATTCAACTCACAGAGTTGAACATTCCCTTTGATAGAGCAGTTTTGAAACACTCTTTTTGTAGAATCTGCAAGTGGATATTTGGAGCGCTTTGAGGCCTCTGCCGCCAAAGGAATTATCATTGCATAAAAACTAGATGGAAGCGTTCTCAGAAACTTCCTTGTGATGAGTGCATTCAACTCGCAGAGTGGAACCTTCCTTTCGATAGACCAGTTTTGAAACACTGTTTTTGTAGAATCCGCAAGTGGCTATTTGGAGCTCTTTGAGGCTTATGCTGGAAAAGGAAATATCTTCGTCTACAAACTAGACAGAAGCATTCTCAGAAACTTCTTTGTCATGTGGGGATTGAACTCACAGAGTTGAACATTCCTTCACATAGAGCAGTTTTGCAACACCCTTTCGGTGGAAAGTGAAAGTGCTTATCTGGTGCGATGGCGGCATCTAGTGGATAAGGAAATACATTCAGATGAAAACAAGATACATCCATTCTCAGAAACTTCTTTGTGATGACTGCATTCTACTCACAGAGTTGAACCTTCCTTTTGATAGAGCAGTTTTGAAACACTCTTTTTGTGGAATCTGCAAGTGGCTATTTGGAGCGCTTTGAGGCCTATGCTGGAAAAGGAAATCTCTTCACATAAAACCTAGACAGAAGTATTCCCAGAAAGTTTTTCTGATGTGCGCATTCAACTCACCGAGTTGAACCTACCTTTAGATAGAGCAGTTTGGAAACACTCTGTCTGTAGTACCTGCGAGTGGATATTTGGAGTGCTTTGAGTGCTACACTGTAAAAGCAAATATCTTCACTTGGAATCTAGACAGAAGAATTCTCAGAGACTTCCCTGTGCTCTCTGCATTCCACTCACAGAGTTGAACCTTCCTTTTGATAGAACAGTTTTGAAACACTCCTGTGGTAGAATCTGCAAGTCGATATTTGGAAGGTTTGGAGGCCTATCCTGGGAAAGGAAATATCTTCCCATCAAAACTAGACAGAAGCATTCTCAGAAACTTCTTAGTGATGTGCGCATTCAAGTCACAGAGTTGAAGCTTCCTTTTGATATAGCAGTTTTGAACCACTCTTTTAGTAGAATCTGCAGGTGGATGTTTGGAGAGCTAAGAGGCCAACACTGGAAAAGGAAATCTCTTCACGTAAAAACTAGACGGAAGCATTCTCAGAAACTTCAATGGGCTTTACGCATTCAACTCACAGAGTGCAATGTTGCTTTTGAGAGCGCAGTTTTAAAACACTGTTTTTGTAGAATTTGCTAGAGGATGTTTGGAGCGATGTGAGGCCTTTGCTGGAAAAGGAAATATCTTCACATAAAACCTGGACAGAAGCATTCTCAGAAACTCCTTTGTGATGAGTGCATTCAAATCACACACTTGAACCTTCCTTTGGAAAGAGCAGTTTTGAAACACTCTTTCTGAAGAATCTGCAAGTGGATATTTGGAGCGATTTGAGGCCTATGCTGGAAATGAAATATCTTCACCTAAAAACTAGACGGAAGCATTCTCAGAAACTCCTTTGTGATGAGTGCATTCAACTCACAGAGTTGAAGCTTCCTTTTGATAGAGCAGTTTTGAAACACTCTTTTAGCAGCATCTGCAGGTGGATATTTGGAGCGCTTTGAGGCCAAGGCTGGAAAACGAAATATCATCACATAAAAACTCGACAGAAGCATTCTCTGAAACTTCTTTGTGATGAGTGCATTCAACTCACAGACTCGAACGTTTCTTTTGATAGAACAGTTTAGAAACACTCCTTTTGTAGAATCTGCAAGTGTTTATTTGGAGCGCTTGGAGGCCTATGTTGGAAAAGGACATATCTTCACATCAAAAGTAGACAGACGCATTCTCAGAAACTTCTTTGTGATGAGTGCATTGAACTCACAGAGTTGAACCTACCTATTGATAGAGAAGTTTGGAAACACCCTTTTTGTAGAATCTGCAAGTGAATATTTGGCGCGATTTGAGGCCTATGCAGGAAACGGAAATATCTTCACATGAAAACTAGACAGATGAATTCTCAGAAACGTCTTTGTGATGAGTGCATTCAACTCACAGACTTGAAGCTTCCTTTTGAAAGAGCAGTTTCGAAACACTCTTTTTGTAGAATCTGCAAGTGGATATTTGGAGCGCTTTGAGGGCTATGCTGGAAAAGTTAATACCTTCACCTAGAAACTAGACAGACGCAAACCCAGAAACTTCTTTGTGACGTGTGCATTGAACTCACAGAGTTGAACCTTTCTTTTGATACAGAAGTTTTGAAACACTCTTTTCGTAGAATCTTCAAGTGGATGGATGGAGTGATTTGAGGCCTATGCTGGAAAAGGAAATACCTTCACGTAGAAACGAGACAAAAGCATTCTCAGAAAGTTCCCTGTGCTTTGTGTATTCAACTCACAGAGTTGAACATTCCCTTTGATAGAGCAGTTTTGAAACACTCTTTTTGTAGAATCTGCAAGTGGATATTTGGAGCGCTTTGAGGCCTCTGCCGCCAAAGGAATTATCATTGCATAAAAACTAGATGGAAGCGTTCTCAGAAACTTCCTTGTGATGAGTGCATTCAACTCGCAGAGTGGAACCTTCCTTTCGATAGACCAGTTTTGAAACACTGTTTTTGTAGAATCCGCAAGTGGCTATTTGGAGCTCTTTGAGGCTTATGCTGGAAAAGGAAATATCTTCGTCTACAAACTAGACAGAAGCATTCTCAGAAACTTCTTTGTCATGTGGGGATTGAACTCACAGAGTTGAACATTCCTTCACATAGAGCAGTTTTGCAACACCCTTTCGGTGGAAAGTGAAAGTGCTTATCTGGTGCGATGGCGGCATCTAGTGGATAAGGAAATACATTCAGATGAAAACAAGATACATCCATTCTCAGAAACTTCTTTGTGATGACTGCATTCTACTCACAGAGTTGAACCTTCCTTTTGATAGAGCAGTTTTGAAACACTCTTTTTGTGGAATCTGCAAGTGGCTATTTGGAGCGCTTTGAGGCCTATGCTGGAAAAGGAAATCTCTTCACATAAAACCTAGACAGAAGTATTCCCAGAAAGTTTTTCTGATGTGCGCATTCAACTCACCGAGTTGAACCTTCCTTTAGATAGAGCAGTTTGGAAACACTCTGTCTGTAGTACCTGCGAGTGGATATTTGGAGTGCTTTGAGTGCTACACTGTAAAAGCAAATATCTTCACTTGGAATCTAGACAGAAGAATTCTCAGAGACTTCCCTGTGCTCTCTGCATTCCACTCACAGAGTTGAACCTTCCTTTTGATAGAACAGTTTTGAAACACTCCTGTGGTAGAATCTGCAAGTCGATATTTGGAAGGTTTGGAGGCCTATCCTGGGAAAGGAAATATCTTCCCATCAAAACTAGACAGAAGCATTCTCAGAAACTTCTTAGTGATGTGCGCATTCAAGTCACAGAGTTGAAGCTTCCTTTTGATATAGCAGTTTTGAACCACTCTTTTAGTAGAATCTGCAGGTGGATGTTTGGAGAGCTAAGAGGCCAACACTGGAAAAGGAAATCTCTTCACGTAAAAACTAGACGGAAGCATTCTCAGAAACTTCAATGGGCTTTACGCATTCAACTCACAGAGTGCAATGTTGCTTTTGAGAGCGCAGTTTTAAAACACTGTTTTTGTAGAATTTGCTAGAGGATGTTTGGAGCGATGTGAGGCCTTTGCTGGAAAAGGAAATATCTTCACATAAAACCTGGACAGAAGCATTCTCAGAAACTCCTTTGTGATGAGTGCATTCAAATCACACACTTGAACCTTCCTTTGGAAAGAGCAGTTTTGAAACACTCTTTCTGAAGAATCTGCAAGTGGATATTTGGAGCGATTTGAGGCCTATGCTGGAAATTAAATATCTTCACCTAAAAACTAGACGGAAGCATTCTCAGAAACTCCTTTGTGATGAGTGCATTCAACTCACAGAGTTGAAGCTTCCTTTTGATAGAGCAGTTTTGAAACACTCTTTTAGCAGCATCTGCAGGTGGATATTTGGAGCGCTTTGAGGCCAAGGCTGGAAAACGAAATATCATCACATAAAAACTCGACAGAAGCATTCTCTGAAACTTCTTTGTGATGAGTGCATTCAACTCACAGACTCGAACGTTTCTTTTGATAGAACAGTTTAGAAACACTCCTTTTGTAGAATCTGCAAGTGTTTATTTGGAGCGCTTGGAGGCCTATGTTGGAAAAGGACATATCTTCACATCAAAAGTAGACAGACGCATTCTCAGAAACTTCTTTGTGATGAGTGCATTGAACTCACAGAGTTGAACCTACCTATTGATAGAGAAGTTTGGAAACACCCTTTTTGTAGAATCTGCAAGTGAATATTTGGCGCGATTTGAGGCCTATGCAGGAAACGGAAATATCTTCACATGAAAACTAGACAGATGAATTCTCAGAAACGTCTTTGTGATGAGTGCATTCAACTCACAGACTTGAAGCTTCCTTTTGAAAGAGCAGTTTCGAAACACTCTTTTTGTAGAATCTGCAAGTGGATATTTGGAGCGCTTTGAGGGCTACGCTGGAAAAGTTAATACCTTCACCTAAAAACTAGACAGACGCAAACCCAGAAACTTCTTTGTGACGTGTGCATTGAACTCACAGAGTTGAACCTTTCTTTTGATACAGAAGTTTTGAAACACTCTTTTCGTAGAATCTTCAAGTGGATGGATGGAGTGATTTGAGGCCTATGCTGGAAAAGGAAATACCTTCACGTAGAAACGAGACAAAAGCATTCTCAGAAAGTTCCCTGTGCTTTGTGCATTCAACTCACAGAGTTGAACATTCCCTTTGATAGAGCAGTTTTGAAACACTCTTTTTGTAGAATCTGCAAGTGGATATTTGGAGCGCTTTGAGGCCTCTGCCGCCAAAGGAATTATCATTGCATAAAAACTAGATGGAAGCGTTCTCAGAAACTTCCTTGTGATGAGTGCATTCAACTCGCAGAGTGGAACCTTCCTTTCGATAGACCAGTTTTGAAACACTGTTTTTGTAGAATCCGCAAGTGGCTATTTGGAGCTCTTTGAGGCTTATGCTGGAAAAGGAAATATCTTCGTCTACAAACTAGACAGAAGCATTCTCAGAAACTTCTTTGTCATGTGGGGATTGAACTCACAGAGTTGAACATTCCTTCACATAGAGCAGTTTTGCAACACCCTTTCGGTGGAAAGTGAAAGTGCTTATCTGGTGCGATGGCGGCATCTAGTGGATAAGGAAATACATTCAGATGAAAACAAGATACATCCATTCTCAGAAACTTCTTTGTGATGACTGCATTCTACTCACAGAGTTGAACCTTCCTTTTGATAGAGCAGTTTTGAAACACTCTTTTTGTGGAATCTGCAAGTGGCTATTTGGAGCGCTTTGAGGCCTATGCTGGAAAAGGAAATCTCTTCACATAAAACCTAGACAGAAGTATTCCCAGAAAGTTTTTCTGATGTGCGCATTCAACTCACCGAGTTGAACCTTCCTTTAGATAGAGCAGTTTGGAAACACTCTGTCTGTAGTACCTGCGAGTGGATATTTGGAGTGCTTTGAGTGCTACACTGTAAAAGCAAATATCTTCACTTGGAATCTAGACAGAAGAATTCTCAGAGACTTCCCTGTGCTCTCTGCATTCCACTCACAGAGTTGAACCTTCCTTTTGATAGAACAGTTTTGAAACACTCCTGTGGTAGAATCTGCAAGTCGATATTTGGAAGGTTTGGAGGCCTATCCTGGGAAAGGAAATATCTTCCCATCAAAACTAGACAGAAGCATTCTCAGAAACTTCTTAGTGATGTGCGCATTCAAGTCACAGAGTTGAAGCTTCCTTTTGATAGAGCAGTTTTGAACCACTCTTTTAGTAGAATCTGCAAGTGGATGTTTGGAGAGCTAAGAGGCCAACACTGGAAAAGGAAATCTCTTCACGTAAAAACTAGACGGAAGCATTCTCAGAAACTTCAATGGGCTTTAGGCATTCAACTCACAGAGTGCAATGTTGCTTTTGAGAGCGCAGTTTTAAAACACTGTTTTTGTAGAATTTGCTAGAGGATGTTTGGAGCGATGTGAGGCCTTTGCTGGAAAAGGAAATATCTTCACATAAAACCTGGACAGAAGCATTCTCAGAAACTCCTTTGTGATGAGTGCATTCAAATCACACACTTGAACCTTCCTTTGGAAAGAGCAGTTTTGAAACACTCTTTCTGAAGAATCTGCAAGTGGATATTTGGAGCGATTTGAGGCCTATGCTGGAAATGAAATATCTTCACCTAAAAACTAGACGGAAGCATTCTCAGAAACTCCTTTGTGATGAGTGCATTCAACTCACAGAGTTGAAGCTTCCTTTTGATAGAGCAGTTTTGAAACACTCTTTTAGCAGCATCTGCAGGTGGATATTTGGAGCGCTTTGAGGCCAAGGCTGGAAAACGAAATATCATCACATAAAAACTCGACAGAAGCATTCTCTGAAACTTCTTTGTGATGAGTGCATTCAACTCACAGACTCGAACGTTTCTTTTGATAGAACAGTTTAGAAACACTCCTTTTGTAGAATCTGCAAGTGTTTATTTGGAGCGCTTGGAGGCCTATGTTGGAAAAGGACATATCTTCACATCAAAAGTAGACAGACGCATTCTCAGAAACTTCTTTGTGATGAGTGCATTGAACTCACAGAGTTGAACCTACCTATTGATAGAGAAGTTTGGAAACACCCTTTTTGTAGAATCTGCAAGTGAATATTTGGCGCGATTTGAGGCCTATGCAGGAAACGGAAATATCTTCACATGAAAACTAGACAGATGAATTCTCAGAAACGTCTTTGTGATGAGTGCATTCAACTCACAGACTTGAAGCTTCCTTTTGAAAGAGCAGTTTCGAAACACTCTTTTTGTAGAATCTGCAAGTGGATATTTGGAGCGCTTTGAGGGCTATGCTGGAAAAGTTAATACCTTCACCTAAAAACTAGACAGACGCAAACCCAGAAACTTCTTTGTGACGTGTGCATTGAACTCACAGAGTTGAACCTTTCTTTTGATACAGAAGTTTTGAAACACTCTTTTCGTAGAATCTTCAAGTGGATGGATGGAGTGATTTGAGGCCTATGCTGGAAAAGGAAATACCTTCACGTAGAAACGAGACAAAAGCATTCTCAGAAAGTTCCCTGTGCTTTGTGCATTCAACTCACAGAGTTGAACATTCCCTTTGATAGAGCAGTTTTGAAACACTCTTTTTGTAGAATCTGCAAGTGGATATTTGGAGCGCTTTGAGGCCTCTGCCGCCAAAGGAATTATCATTGCATAAAAACTAGATGGAAGCGTTCTCAGAAACTTCCTTGTGATGAGTGCATTCAACTCGCAGAGTGGAACCTTCCTTTCGATAGACCAGTTTTGAAACACTGTTTTTGTAGAATCCGCAAGTGGCTATTTGGAGCTCTTTGAGGCTTATGCTGGAAAAGGAAATATCTTCGTCTACAAACTAGACAGAAGCATTCTCAGAAACTTCTTTGTCATGTGGGGATTGAACTCACAGAGTTGAACATTCCTTCACATAGAGCAGTTTTGCAACACCCTTTCGGTGGAAAGTGAAAGTGCTTATCTGGTGCGATGGCGGCATCTAGTGGATAAGGAAATACATTCAGATGAAAACAAGATACATCCATTCTCAGAAACTTCTTTGTGATGACTGCATTCTACTCACAGAGTTGAACCTTCCTTTTGATAGAGCAGTTTTGAAACACTCTTTTTGTGGAATCTGCAAGTGGCTATTTGGAGCGCTTTGAGGCCTATGCTGGAAAAGGAAATCTCTTCACATAAAACCTAGACAGAAGTATTCCCAGAAAGTTTTTCTGATGTGCGCATTCAACTCACCGAGTTGAACCTTCCTTTAGATAGAGCAGTTTGGAAACACTCTGTCTGTAGTACCTGCGAGTGGATATTTGGAGTGCTTTGAGTGCTACACTGTAAAAGCAAATATCTTCACTTGGAATCTAGACAGAAGAATTCTCAGAGACTTCCCTGTGCTCTCTGCATTCCACTCACAGAGTTGAACCTTCCTTTTGATAGAACAGTTTTGAAACACTCCTGTGGTAGAATCTGCAAGTCGATATTTGGAAGGTTTGGAGGCCTATCCTGGGAAAGGAAATATCTTCCCATCAAAACTAGACAGAAGCATTCTCAGAAACTTCTTAGTGATGTGCGCATTCAAGTCACAGAGTTGAAGCTTCCTTTTGATATAGCAGTTTTGAACCACTCTTTTAGTAGAATCTGCAGGTGGATGTTTGGAGAGCTAAGAGGCCAACACTGGAAAAGGAAATCTCTTCACGTAAAAACTAGACGGAAGCATTCTCAGAAACTTCAATGGGCTTTACGCATTCAACTCACAGAGTGCAATGTTGCTTTTGAGAGCGCAGTTTTAAAACACTGTTTTTGTAGAATTTGCTAGAGGATGTTTGGAGCGATGTGAGGCCTTTGCTGGAAAAGGAAATATCTTCACATAAAACCTGGACAGAAGCATTCTCAGAAACTCCTTTGTGATGAGTGCATTCAAATCACACACTTGAACCTTCCTTTGGAAAGAGCAGTTTTGAAACACTCTTTCTGAAGAATCTGCAAGTGGATATTTGGAGCGATTTGAGGCCTATGCTGGAAATGAAATATCTTCACCTAAAAACTAGACGGAAGCATTCTCAGAAACTCCTTTGTGATGAGTGCATTCAACTCACAGAGTTGAAGCTTCCTTTTGATAGAGCAGTTTTGAAACACTCTTTTAGCAGCATCTGCAGGTGGATATTTGGAGCGCTTTGAGGCCAAGGCTGGAAAACGAAATATCATCACATAAAAACTCGACAGAAGCATTCTCTGAAACTTCTTTGTGATGAGTGCATTCAACTCACAGACTCGAACGTTTCTTTTGATAGAACAGTTTAGAAACACTCCTTTTGTAGAATCTGCAAGTGTTTATTTGGAGCGCTTGGAGGCCTATGTTGGAAAAGGACATATCTTCACATCAAAAGTAGACAGACGCATTCTCAGAAACTTCTTTGTGATGAGTGCATTGAACTCACAGAGTTGAACCTACCTATTGATAGAGAAGTTTGGAAACACCCTTTTTGTAGAATCTGCAAGTGAATATTTGGCGCGATTTGAGGCCTATGCAGGAAACGGAAATATCTTCACATGAAAACTAGACAGATGAATTCTCAGAAACGTCTTTGTGATGAGTGCATTCAACTCACAGACTTGAAGCTTCCTTTTGAAAGAGCAGTTTCGAAACACTCTTTTTGTAGAATCTGCAAGTGGATATTTGGAGCGCTTTGAGGGCTACGCTGGAAAAGTTAATACCTTCACCTAAAAACTAGACAGACGCAAACCCAGAAACTTCTTTGTGACGTGTGCATTGAACTCACAGAGTTGAACCTTTCTTTTGATACAGAAGTTTTGAAACACTCTTTTCGTAGAATCTTCAAGTGGATGGATGGAGTGATTTGAGGCCTATGCTGGAAAAGGAAATACCTTCACGTAGAAACGAGACAAAAGCATTCTCAGAAAGTTCCCTGTGCTTTGTGCATTCAACTCACAGAGTTGAACATTCCCTTTGATAGAGCAGTTTTGAAACACTCTTTTTGTAGAATCTGCAAGTGGATATTTGGAGCGCTTTGAGGCCTCTGCCGCCAAAGGAATTATCATTGCATAAAAACTAGATGGAAGCGTTCTCAGAAACTTCCTTGTGATGAGTGCATTCAACTCGCAGAGTGGAACCTTCCTTTCGATAGACCAGTTTTGAAACACTGTTTTTGTAGAATCCGCAAGTGGCTATTTGGAGCTCTTTGAGGCTTATGCTGGAAAAGGAAATATCTTCGTCTACAAACTAGACAGAAGCATTCTCAGAAACTTCTTTGTCATGTGGGGATTGAACTCACAGAGTTGAACATTCCTTCACATAGAGCAGTTTTGCAACACCCTTTCGGTGGAAAGTGAAAGTGCTTATCTGGTGCGATGGCGGCATCTAGTGGATAAGGAAATACATTCAGATGAAAACAAGATACATCCATTCTCAGAAACTTCTTTGTGATGACTGCATTCTACTCACAGAGTTGAACCTTCCTTTTGATAGAGCAGTTTTGAAACACTCTTTTTGTGGAATCTGCAAGTGGCTATTTGGAGCGCTTTGAGGCCTATGCTGGAAAAGGAAATCTCTTCACATAAAACCTAGACAGAAGTATTCCCAGAAAGTTTTTCTGATGTGCGCATTCAACTCACCGAGTTGAACCTTCCTTTAGATAGAGCAGTTTGGAAACACTCTGTCTGTAGTACCTGCGAGTGGATATTTGGAGTGCTTTGAGTGCTACACTGTAAAAGCAAATATCTTCACTTGGAATCTAGACAGAAGAATTCTCAGAGACTTCCCTGTGCTCTCTGCATTCCACTCACAGAGTTGAACCTTCCTTTTGATAGAACAGTTTTGAAACACTCTTGTGGTAGAATCTGCAAGTCGATATTTGGAAGGTTTGGAGGCCTATCCTGGGAAAGGAAATATCTTCCCATCAAAACTAGACAGAAGCATTCTCAGAAACTTCTTAGTGATGTGCGCATTCAAGTCACAGAGTTGAAGCTTCCTTTTGATAGAGCAGTTTTGAACCACTCTTTTAGTAGAATCTGCAGGTGGATGTTTGGAGAGCTAAGAGGCCAACACTGGAAAAGGAAATCTCTTCACGTAAAAACTAGACGGAAGCATTCTCAGAAACTTCAATGGGCTTTACGCATTCAACTCACAGAGTGCAATGTTGCTTTTGAGAGCGCAGTTTTAAAACACTGTTTTTGTAGAATTTGCTAGAGGATGTTTGGAGCGATGTGAGGCCTTTGCTGGAAAAGGAAATATCTTCACATAAAACCTGGACAGAAGCATTCTCAGAAACTCTTTTGTGATGAGTGCATTCAAATCACACACTTGAACCTTCCTTTGGAAAGAGCAGTTTTGAAACACTCTTTCTGAAGAATCTGCAAGTGGATATTTGGAGCGATTTGAGGCCTATGCTGGAAATGAAATATCTTCACCTAAAAACTAGACGGAAGCATTCTCAGAAACTCCTTTGTGATGAGTGCATTCAACTCACAGAGTTGAAGCTTCCTTTTGATAGAGCAGTTTTGAAACACTCTTTTAGCAGCATCTGCAGGTGGATATTTGGAGCGCTTTGAGGCCAAGGCTGGAAAACGAAATATCATCACATAAAAACTCGACAGAAGCATTCTCTGAAACTTCTTTGTGATGAGTGCATTCAACTCACAGACTCGAACGTTTCTTTTGATAGAACAGTTTAGAAACACTCCTTTTGTAGAATCTGCAAGTGTTTATTTGGAGCGCTTGGAGGCCTATGTTGGAAAAGGACATATCTTCACATCAAAAGTAGACAGACGCATTCTCAGAAACTTCTTTGTGATGAGTGCATTGAACTCACAGAGTTGAACCTACCTATTGATAGAGAAGTTTGGAAACACCCTTTTTGTAGAATCTGCAAGTGAATATTTGGCGCGATTTGAGGCCTATGCAGGAAACGGAAATATCTTCACATGAAAACTAGACAGATGAATTCTCAGAAACGTCTTTGTGATGAGTGCATTCAACTCACAGACTTGAAGCTTCCTTTTGAAAGAGCAGTTTCGAAACACTCTTTTTGTAGAATCTGCAAGTGGATATTTGGAGCGCTTTGAGGGCTATGCTGGAAAAGTTAATACCTTCACCTAAAAACTAGACAGACGCAAACCCAGAAACTTCTTTGTGACGTGTGCATTGAACTCACAGAGTTGAACCTTTCTTTTGATACAGAAGTTTTGAAACACTCTTTTCGTAGAATCTTCAAGTGGATGGATGGAGTGATTTGAGGCCTATGCTGGAAAAGGAAATACCTTCACGTAGAAACGAGACAAAAGCATTCTCAGAAAGTTCCCTGTGCTTTGTGCATTCAACTCACAGAGTTGAACATTCCCTTTGATAGAGCAGTTTTGAAACACTCTTTTTGTAGAATCTGCAAGTGGATATTTGGAGCGCTTTGAGGCCTCTGCCGCCAAAGGAATTATCATTGCATAAAAACTAGATGGAAGCGTTCTCAGAAACTTCCTTGTGATGAGTGCATTCAACTCGCAGAGTGGAACCTTCCTTTCGATAGACCAGTTTTGAAACACTGTTTTTGTAGAATCCGCAAGTGGCTATTTGGAGCTCTTTGAGGCTTATGCTGGAAAAGGAAATATCTTCGTCTACAAACTAGACAGAAGCATTCTCAGAAACTTCTTTGTCATGTGGGGATTGAACTCACAGAGTTGAACATTCCTTCACATAGAGCAGTTTTGCAACACCCTTTCGGTGGAAAGTGAAAGTGCTTATCTGGTGCGATGGCGGCATCTAGTGGATAAGGAAATACATTCAGATGAAAACAAGATACATCCATTCTCAGAAACTTCTTTGTGATGACTGCATTCTACTCACAGAGTTGAACCTTCCTTTTGATAGAGCAGTTTTGAAACACTCTTTTTGTGGAATCTGCAAGTGGCTATTTGGAGCGCTTTGAGGCCTATGCTGGAAAAGGAAATCTCTTCACATAAAACCTAGACAGAAGTATTCCCAGAAAGTTTTTCTGATGTGCGCATTCAACTCACCGAGTTGAACCTTCCTTTAGATAGAGCAGTTTGGAAACACTCTGTCTGTAGTACCTGCGAGTGGATATTTGGAGTGCTTTGAGTGCTACACTGTAAAAGCAAATATCTTCACTTGGAATCTAGACAGAAGAATTCTCAGAGACTTCCCTGTGCTCTCTGCATTCCACTCACAGAGTTGAACCTTCCTTTTGATAGAACAGTTTTGAAACACTCCTGTGGTAGAATCTGCAAGTCGATATTTGGAAGGTTTGGAGGCCTATCCTGGGAAAGGAAATATCTTCCCATCAAAACTAGACAGAAGCATTCTCAGAAACTTCTTAGTGATGTGCGCATTCAAGTCACAGAGTTGAAGCTTCCTTTTGATATAGCAGTTTTGAACCACTCTTTTAGTAGAATCTGCAGGTGGATGTTTGGAGAGCTAAGAGGCCAACACTGGAAAAGGAAATCTCTTCACGTAAAAACTAGACGGAAGCATTCTCAGAAACTTCAATGGGCTTTAGGCATTCAACTCACAGAGTGCAATGTTGCTTTTGAGAGCGCAGTTTTAAAACACTGTTTTTGTAGAATTTGCTAGAGGATGTTTGGAGCGATGTGAGGCCTTTGCTGGAAAAGGAAATATCTTCACATAAAACCTGGACAGAAGCATTCTCAGAAACTCCTTTGTGATGAGTGCATTCAAATCACACACTTGAACCTTCCTTTGGAAAGAGCAGTTTTGAAACACTCTTTCTGAAGAATCTGCAAGTGGATATTTGGAGCGATTTGAGGCCTATGCTGGAAATGAAATATCTTCACCTAAAAACTAGACGGAAGCATTCTCAGAAACTCCTTTGTGATGAGTGCATTCAACTCACAGAGTTGAAGCTTCCTTTTGATAGAGCAGTTTTGAAACACTCTTTTAGCAGCATCTGCAGGTGGATATTTGGAGCGCTTTGAGGCCAAGGCTGGAAAACGAAATATCATCACATAAAAACTCGACAGAAGCATTCTCTGAAACTTCTTTGTGATGAGTGCATTCAACTCACAGACTCGAACGTTTCTTTTGATAGAACAGTTTAGAAACACTCCTTTTGTAGAATCTGCAAGTGTTTATTTGGAGCGCTTGGAGGCCTATGTTGGAAAAGGACATATCTTCACATCAAAAGTAGACAGACGCATTCTCAGAAACTTCTTTGTGATGAGTGCATTGAACTCACAGAGTTGAACCTACCTATTGATAGAGAAGTTTGGAAACACCCTTTTTGTAGAATCTGCAAGTGAATATTTGGCGCGATTTGAGGCCTATGCAGGAAACGGAAATATCTTCACATGAAAACTAGACAGATGAATTCTCAGAAACGTCTTTGTGATGAGTGCATTCAACTCACAGACTTGAAGCTTCCTTTTGAAAGAGCAGTTTCGAAACACTCTTTTTGTAGAATCTGCAAGTGGATATTTGGAGCGCTTTGAGGGCTATGCTGGAAAAGTTAATACCTTCACCTAAAAACTAGACAGACGCAAACCCAGAAACTTCTTTGTGACGTGTGCATTGAACTCACAGAGTTGAACCTTTCTTTTGATACAGAAGTTTTGAAACACTCTTTTCGTAGAATCTTCAAGTGGATGGATGGAGTGATTTGAGGCCTATGCTGGAAAAGGAAATACCTTCACGTAGAAACGAGACAAAAGCATTCTCAGAAAGTTCCCTGTGCTTTGTGCATTCAACTCACAGAGTTGAACATTCCCTTTGATAGAGCAGTTTTGAAACACTCTTTTTGTAGAATCTGCAAGTGGATATTTGGAGCGCTTTGAGGCCTCTGCCGCCAAAGGAATTATCATTGCATAAAAACTAGATGGAAGCGTTCTCAGAAACTTCCTTGTGATGAGTGCATTCAACTCGCAGAGTGGAACCTTCCTTTCGATAGACCAGTTTTGAAACACTGTTTTTGTAGAATCCGCAAGTGGCTATTTGGAGCTCTTTGAGGCTTATGCTGGAAAAGGAAATATCTTCGTCTACAAACTAGACAGAAGCATTCTCAGAAACTTCTTTGTCATGTGGGGATTGAACTCACAGAGTTGAACATTCCTTCACATAGAGCAGTTTTGCAACACCCTTTCGGTGGAAAGTGAAAGTGCTTATCTGGTGCGATGGCGGCATCTAGTGGATAAGGAAATACATTCAGATGAAAACAAGATACATCCATTCTCAGAAACTTCTTTGTGATGACTGCATTCTACTCACAGAGTTGAACCTTCCTTTTGATAGAGCAGTTTTGAAACACTCTTTTTGTGGAATCTGCAAGTGGCTATTTGGAGCGCTTTGAGGCCTATGCTGGAAAAGGAAATCTCTTCACATAAAACCTAGACAGAAGTATTCCCAGAAAGTTTTTCTGATGTGCGCATTCAACTCACCGAGTTGAACCTTCCTTTAGATAGAGCAGTTTGGAAACACTCTGTCTGTAGTACCTGCGAGTGGATATTTGGAGTGCTTTGAGTGCTACACTGTAAAAGCAAATATCTTCACTTGGAATCTAGACAGAAGAATTCTCAGAGACTTCCCTGTGCTCTCTGCATTCCACTCACAGAGTTGAACCTTCCTTTTGATAGAACAGTTTTGAAACACTCCTGTGGTAGAATCTGCAAGTCGATATTTGGAAGGTTTGGAGGCCTATCCTGGGAAAGGAAATATCTTCCCATCAAAACTAGACAGAAGCATTCTCAGAAACTTCTTAGTGATGTGCGCATTCAAGTCACAGAGTTGAAGCTTCCTTTTGATATAGCAGTTTTGAACCACTCTTTTAGTAGAATCTGCAGGTGGATGTTTGGAGAGCTAAGAGGCCAACACTGGAAAAGGAAATCTCTTCACGTAAAAACTAGACGGAAGCATTCTCAGAAACTTCAATGGGCTTTAGGCATTCAACTCACAGAGTGCAATGTTGCTTTTGAGAGCGCAGTTTTAAAACACTGTTTTTGTAGAATTTGCTAGAGGATGTTTGGAGCGATGTGAGGCCTTTGCTGGAAAAGGAAATATCTTCACATAAAACCTGGACAGAAGCATTCTCAGAAACTCCTTTGTGATGAGTGCATTCAAATCACACACTTGAACCTTCCTTTGGAAAGAGCAGTTTTGAAACACTCTTTCTGAAGAATCTGCAAGTGGATATTTGGAGCGATTTGAGGCCTATGCTGGAAATGAAATATCTTCACCTAAAAACTAGACGGAAGCATTCTCAGAAACTCCTTTGTGATGAGTGCATTCAACTCACAGAGTTGAAGCTTCCTTTTGATAGAGCAGTTTTGAAACACTCTTTTAGCAGCATCTGCAGGTGGATATTTGGAGCGCTTTGAGGCCAAGGCTGGAAAACGAAATATCATCACATAAAAACTCGACAGAAGCATTCTCTGAAACTTCTTTGTGATGAGTGCATTCAACTCACAGACTCGAACGTTTCTTTTGATAGAACAGTTTAGAAACACTCCTTTTGTAGAATCTGCAAGTGTTTATTTGGAGCGCTTGGAGGCCTATGTTGGAAAAGGACATATCTTCACATCAAAAGTAGACAGACGCATTCTCAGAAACTTCTTTGTGATGAGTGCATTGAACTCACAGAGTTGAACCTACCTATTGATAGAGAAGTTTGGAAACACCCTTTTTGTAGAATCTGCAAGTGAATATTTGGCGCGATTTGAGGCCTATGCAGGAAACGGAAATATCTTCACATGAAAACTAGACAGATGAATTCTCAGAAACGTCTTTGTGATGAGTGCATTCAACTCACAGACTTGAAGCTTCCTTTTGAAAGAGCAGTTTCGAAACACTCTTTTTGTAGAATCTGCAAGTGGATATTTGGAGCGCTTTGAGGGCTATGCTGGAAAAGTTAATACCTTCACCTAAAAACTAGACAGACGCAAACCCAGAAACTTCTTTGCGACGTGTGCATTGAACTCACAGAGTTGAACCTTTCTTTTGATACAGAAGTTTTGAAACACTCTTTTCGTAGAATCTTCAAGTGGATGGATGGAGTGATTTGAGGCCTATGCTGGAAAAGGAAATACCTTCACGTAGAAACGAGACAAAAGCATTCTCAGAAAGTTCCCTGTGCTTTGTGCATTCAACTCACAGAGTTGAACATTCCCTTTGATAGAGCAGTTTTGAAACACTCTTTTTGTAGAATCTGCAAGTGGATATTTGGAGCGCTTTGAGGCCTCTGCCGCCAAAGGAATTATCATTGCATAAAAACTAGATGGAAGCGTTCTCAGAAACTTCCTTGTGATGAGTGCATTCAACTCGCAGAGTGGAACCTTCCTTTCGATAGACCAGTTTTGAAACACTGTTTTTGTAGAATCCGCAAGTGGCTATTTGGAGCTCTTTGAGGCTTATGCTGGAAAAGGAAATATCTTCGTCTACAAACTAGACAGAAGCATTCTCAGAAACTTCTTTGTCATGTGGGGATTGAACTCACAGAGTTGAACATTCCTTCACATAGAGCAGTTTTGCAACACCCTTTCGGTGGAAAGTGAAAGTGCTTATCTGGTGCGATGGCGGCATCTAGTGGATAAGGAAATACATTCAGATGAAAACAAGATACATCCATTCTCAGAAACTTCTTTGTGATGACTGCATTCTACTCACAGAGTTGAACCTTCCTTTTGATAGAGCAGTTTTGAAACACTCTTTTTGTGGAATCTGCAAGTGGCTATTTGGAGCGCTTTGAGGCCTATGCTGGAAAAGGAAATCTCTTCACATAAAACCTAGACAGAAGTATTCCCAGAAAGTTTTTCTGATGTGCGCATTCAACTCACCGAGTTGAACCTTCCTTTAGATAGAGCAGTTTGGAAACACTCTGTCTGTAGTACCTGCGAGTGGATATTTGGAGTGCTTTGAGTGCTACACTGTAAAAGCAAATATCTTCACTTGGAATCTAGACAGAAGAATTCTCAGAGACTTCCCTGTGCTCTCTGCATTCCACTCACAGAGTTGAACCTTCCTTTTGATAGAACAGTTTTGAAACATTCTTGTGGTAGAATCTGCAAGTCGATATTTGGAAGGTTTGGAGGCCTATCCTGGGAAAGGAAATATCTTCCCATCAAAACTAGACAGAAGCATTCTCAGAAACTTCTTAGTGATGTGCGCATTCAAGTCACAGAGTTGAAGCTTCCTTTTGATATAGCAGTTTTGAACCACTCTTTTAGTAGAATCTGCAGGTGGATGTTTGGAGAGCTAAGAGGCCAACACTGGAAAAGGAAATCTCTTCACGTAAAAACTAGACGGAAGCATTCTCAGAAACTTCAATGGGCTTTACGCATTCAACTCACAGAGTGCAATGTTGCTTTTGAGAGCGCAGTTTTAAAACACTGTTTTTGTAGAATTTGCTAGAGGATGTTTGGAGCGATGTGAGGCCTTTGCTGGAAAAGGAAATATCTTCACATAAAACCTGGACAGAAGCATTCTCAGAAACTCCTTTGTGATGAGTGCATTCAAATCACACACTTGAACCTTCCTTTGGAAAGAGCAGTTTTGAAACACTCTTTCTGAAGAATCTGCAAGTGGATATTTGGAGCGATTTGAGGCCTATGCTGGAAATGAAATATCTTCACCTAAAAACTAGACGGAAGCATTCTCAGAAACTCCTTTGTGATGAGTGCATTCAACTCACAGAGTTGAAGCTTCCTTTTGATAGAGCAGTTTTGAAACACTCTTTTAGCAGCATCTGCAGGTGGATATTTGGAGCGCTTTGAGGCCAAGGCTGGAAAACGAAATATCATCACATAAAAACTCGACAGAAGCATTCTCTGAAACTTCTTTGTGATGAGTGCATTCAACTCACAGACTCGAACGTTTCTTTTGATAGAACAGTTTAGAAACACTCCTTTTGTAGAATCTGCAAGTGTTTATTTGGAGCGCTTGGAGGCCTATGTTGGAAAAGGACATATCTTCACATCAAAAGTAGACAGACGCATTCTCAGAAACTTCTTTGTGATGAGTGCATTGAACTCACGGAGTTGAACCTACCTATTGATAGAGAAGTTTGGAAACACCCTTTTTGTAGAATCTGCAAGTGAATATTTGGCGCGATTTGAGGCCTATGCAGGAAACGGAAATATCTTCACATGAAAACTAGACAGATGAATTCTCAGAAACGTCTTTGTGATGAGTGCATTCAACTCACAGACTTGAAGCTTCCTTTTGAAAGAGCAGTTTCGAAACACTCTTTTTGTAGAATCTGCAAGTGGATATTTGGAGCGCTTTGAGGGCTATGCTGGAAAAGTTAATACCTTCACCTAAAAACTAGACAGACGCAAACCCAGAAACTTCTTTGCGACGTGTGCATTGAACTCACAGAGTTGAACCTTTCTTTTGATACAGAAGTTTTGAAACACTCTTTTCGTAGAATCTTCAAGTGGATGGATGGAGTGATTTGAGGCCTATGCTGGAAAAGGAAATACCTTCACGTAGAAACGAGACAAAAGCATTCTCAGAAAGTTCCCTCTGCTTTGTGCATTCAACTCACAGAGTTGAACATTCCCTTTGATAGAGCAGTTTTGAAACACTCTTTTTGTAGAATCTGCAAGTGGATATTTGGAGCGCTTTGAGGCCTCTGCCGCCAAAGGAATTATCATTGCATAAAAACTAGATGGAAGCGTTCTCAGAAACTTCCTTGTGATGAGTGCATTCAACTCGCAGAGTGGAACCTTCCTTTCGATAGACCAGTTTTGAAACACTGTTTTTGTAGAATCCGCAAGTGGCTATTTGGAGCTCTTTGAGGCTTATGCTGGAAAAGGAAATATCTTCGTCTACAAACTAGACAGAAGCATTCTCAGAAACTTCTTTGTCATGTGGGGATTGAACTCACAGAGTTGAACATTCCTTCACATAGAGCAGTTTTGCAACACCCTTTCGGTGGAAAGTGAAAGTGCTTATCTGGTGCGATGGCGGCATCTAGTGGATAAGGAAATACATTCAGATGAAAACAAGATACATCCATTCTCAGAAACTTCTTTGTGATGACTGCATTCTACTCACAGAGTTGAACCTTCCTTTTGATAGAGCAGTTTTGAAACACTCTTTTTGTGGAATCTGCAAGTGGCTATTTGGAGCGCTTTGAGGCCTATGCTGGAAAAGGAAATCTCTTCACATAAAACCTAGACAGAAGTATTCCCAGAAAGTTTTTCTGATGTGCGCATTCAACTCACCGAGTTGAACCTTCCTTTAGATAGAGCAGTTTGGAAACACTCTGTCTGTAGTACCTGCGAGTGGATATTTGGAGTGCTTTGAGTGCTACACTGTAAAAGCAAATATCTTCACTTGGAATCTAGACAGAAGAATTCTCAGAGACTTCCCTGTGCTCTCTGCATTCCACTCACAGAGTTGAACCTTCCTTTTGATAGAACAGTTTTGAAACACTCCTGTGGTAGAATCTGCAAGTCGATATTTGGAAGGTTTGGAGGCCTATCCTGGGAAAGGAAATATCTTCCCATCAAAACTAGACAGAAGCATTCTCAGAAACTTCTTAGTGATGTGCGCATTCAAGTCACAGAGTTGAAGCTTCCTTTTGATATAGCAGTTTTGAACCACTCTTTTAGTAGAATCTGCAGGTGGATGTTTGGAGAGCTAAGAGGCCAACACTGGAAAAGGAAATCTCTTCACGTAAAAACTAGACGGAAGCATTCTCAGAAACTTCAATGGGCTTTACGCATTCAACTCACAGAGTGCAATGTTGCTTTTGAGAGCGCAGTTTTAAAACACTGTTTTTGTAGAATTTGCTAGAGGATGTTTGGAGCGATGTGAGGCCTTTGCTGGAAAAGGAAATATCTTCACATAAAACCTGGACAGAAGCATTCTCAGAAACTCCTTTGTGATGAGTGCATTCAAATCACACACTTGAACCTTCCTTTGGAAAGAGCAGTTTTGAAACACTCTTTCTGAAGAATCTGCAAGTGGATATTTGGAGCGATTTGAGGCCTATGCTGGAAATGAAATATCTTCACCTAAAAACTAGACGGAAGCATTCTCAGAAACTCCTTTGTGATGAGTGCATTCAACTCACAGAGTTGAAGCTTCCTTTTGATAGAGCAGTTTTGAAACACTCTTTTAGCAGCATCTGCAGGTGGATATTTGGAGCGCTTTGAGGCCAAGGCTGGAAAACGAAATATCATCACATAAAAACTCGACAGAAGCATTCTCTGAAACTTCTTTGTGATGAGTGCATTCAACTCACAGACTCGAACGTTTCTTTTGATAGAACAGTTTAGAAACACTCCTTTTGTAGAATCTGCAAGTGTTTATTTGGAGCGCTTGGAGGCCTATGTTGGAAAAGGACATATCTTCACATCAAAAGTAGACAGACGCATTCTCAGAAACTTCTTTGTGATGAGTGCATTGAACTCACAGAGTTGAACCTACCTATTGATAGAGAAGTTTTGAAACACCCTTTTTGTAGAATCTGCAAGTGAATATTTGGCGCGATTTGAGGCCTATGCAGGAAACGGAAATATCTTCACATGAAAACTAGACAGATGAATTCTCAGAAACGTCTTTGTGATGAGTGCATTCAACTCACAGACTTGAAGCTTCCTTTTGAAAGAGCAGTTTCGAAACACTCTTTTTGTAGAATCTGCAAGTGGATATTTGGAGCGCTTTGAGGGCTATGCTGGAAAAGTTAATACCTTCACCTAAAAACTAGACAGACGCAAACCCAGAAACTTCTTTGCGACGTGTGCATTGAACTCACAGAGTTGAACCTTTCTTTTGATACAGAAGTTTTGAAACACTCTTTTCGTAGAATCTTCAAGTGGATGGATGGAGTGATTTGAGGCCTATGCTGGAAAAGGAAATACCTTCACGTAGAAACGAGACAAAAGCATTCTCAGAAAGTTCCCTGTGCTTTGTGCATTCAACTCACAGAGTTGAACATTCCCTTTGATAGAGCAGTTTTGAAACACTCTTTTTGTAGAATCTGCAAGTGGATATTTGGAGCGCTTTGAGGCCTCTGCCGCCAAAGGAATTATCATTGCATAAAAACTAGATGGAAGCGTTCTCAGAAACTTCCTTGTGATGAGTGCATTCAACTCGCAGAGTGGAACCTTCCTTTCGATGGACCAGTTTTGAAACACTGTTTTTGTAGAATCCGCAAGTGGCTATTTGGAGCTCTTTGAGGCTTATGCTGGAAAAGGAAATATCTTCGTCTACAAACTAGACAGAAGCATTCTCAGAAACTTCTTTGTCATGTGGGGATTGAACTCACAGAGTTGAACATTCCTTTACATAGAGCAGTTTTGCAACACCCTTTCGGTGGAAAGTGAAAGTGCTTATCTGGTGCGATGGCGGCATCTAGTGGATAAGGAAATACATTCAGATGAAAACAAGATACATCCATTCTCAGAAACTTCTTTGTGATGACTGCATTCTACTCACAGAGTTGAACCTTCCTTTTGATAGAGCAGTTTTGAAACACTCTTTTTGTGGAATCTGCAAGTGGCTATTTGGAGCGCTTTGAGGCCTATGCTGGAAAAGGAAATCTCTTCACATAAAACCTAGACAGAAGTATTCCCAGAAAGTTTTTCTGATGTGCGCATTCAACTCACCGAGTTGAACCTTCCTTTAGATAGAGCAGTTTGGAAACACTCTGTCTGTAGTACCTGCGAGTGGATATTTGGAGTGCTTTGAGTGCTACACTGTAAAAGCAAATATCTTCACTTGGAATCTAGACAGAAGAATTCTCAGAGACTTCCCTGTGCTCTCTGCATTCCACTCACAGAGTTGAACCTTCCTTTTGATAGAACAGTTTTGAAACACTCCTGTGGTAGAATCTGCAAGTCGATATTTGGAAGGTTTGGAGGCCTATCCTGGGAAAGGAAATATCTTCCCATCAAAACTAGACAGAAGCATTCTCAGAAACTTCTTAGTGATGTGCGCATTCAAGTCACAGAGTTGAAGCTTCCTTTTGATATAGCAGTTTTGAACCACTCTTTTAGTAGAATCTGCAGGTGGATGTTTGGAGAGCTAAGAGGCCAACACTGGAAAAGGAAATCTCTTCACGTAAAAACTAGACGGAAGCATTCTCAGAAACTTCAATGGGCTTTACGCATTCAACTCACAGAGTGCAATGTTGCTTTTGAGAGCGCAGTTTTAAAACACTGTTTTTGTAGAATTTGCTAGAGGATGTTTGGAGCGATGTGAGGCCTTTGCTGGAAAAGGAAATATCTTCACATAAAACCTGGACAGAAGCATTCTCAGAAACTCCTTTGTGATGAGTGCATTCAAATCACACACTTGAACCTTCCTTTGGAAAGAGCAGTTTTGAAACACTCTTTCTGAAGAATCTGCAAGTGGATATTTGGAGCGATTTGAGGCCTATGCTGGAAATGAAATATCTTCACCTAAAAACTAGACGGAAGCATTCTCAGAAACTCCTTTGTGATGAGTGCATTCAACTCACAGAGTTGAAGCTTCCTTTTGATAGAGCAGTTTTGAAACACTCTTTTAGCAGCATCTGCAGGTGGATATTTGGAGCGCTTTGAGGCCAAGGCTGGAAAACGAAATATCATCACATAAAAACTCGACAGAAGCATTCTCTGAAACTTCTTTGTGATGAGTGCATTCAACTCACAGACTCGAACGTTTCTTTTGATAGAACAGTTTAGAAACACTCCTTTTGTAGAATCTGCAAGTGTTTATTTGGAGCGCTTGGAGGCCTATGTTGGAAAAGGACATATCTTCACATCAAAAGTAGACAGACGCATTCTCAGAAACTTCTTTGTGATGAGTGCATTGAACTCACGGAGTTGAACCTACCTATTGATAGAGAAGTTTGGAAACACCCTTTTTGTAGAATCTGCAAGTGAATATTTGGCGCGATTTGAGGCCTATGCAGGAAACGGAAATATCTTCACATGAAAACTAGACAGATGAATTCTCAGAAACGTCTTTGTGATGAGTGCATTCAACTCACAGACTTGAAGCTTCCTTTTGAAAGAGCAGTTTCGAAACACTCTTTTTGTAGAATCTGCAAGTGGATATTTGGAGCGCTTTGAGGGCTATGCTGGAAAAGTTAATACCTTCACCTAAAAACTAGACAGACGCAAACCCAGAAACTTCTTTGCGACGTGTGCATTGAACTCACAGAGTTGAACCTTTCTTTTGATACAGAAGTTTTGAAACACTCTTTTCGTAGAATCTTCAAGTGGATGGATGGAGTGATTTGAGGCCTATGCTGGAAAAGGAAATACCTTCACGTAGAAACGAGACAAAAGCATTCTCAGAAAGTTCCCTCTGCTTTGTGCATTCAACTCACAGAGTTGAACATTCCCTTTGATAGAGCAGTTTTGAAACACTCTTTTTGTAGAATCTGCAAGTGGATATTTGGAGCGCTTTGAGGCCTCTGCCGCCAAAGGAATTATCATTGCATAAAAACTAGATGGAAGCGTTCTCAGAAACTTCCTTGTGATGAGTGCATTCAACTCGCAGAGTGGAACCTTCCTTTCGATAGACCAGTTTTGAAACACTGTTTTTGTAGAATCCGCAAGTGGCTATTTGGAGCTCTTTGAGGCTTATGCTGGAAAAGGAAATATCTTCGTCTACAAACTAGACAGAAGCATTCTCAGAAACTTCTTTGTCATGTGGGGATTGAACTCACAGAGTTGAACATTCCTTCACATAGAGCAGTTTTGCAACACCCTTTCGGTGGAAAGTGAAAGTGCTTATCTGGTGCGATGGCGGCATCTAGTGGATAAGGAAATACATTCAGATGAAAACAAGATACATCCATTCTCAGAAACTTCTTTGTGATGACTGCATTCTACTCACAGAGTTGAACCTTCCTTTTGATAGAGCAGTTTTGAAACACTCTTTTTGTGGAATCTGCAAGTGGCTATTTGGAGCGCTTTGAGGCCTATGCTGGAAAAGGAAATCTCTTCACATAAAACCTAGACAGAAGTATTCCCAGAAAGTTTTTCTGATGTGCGCATTCAACTCACCGAGTTGAACCTTCCTTTAGATAGAGCAGTTTGGAAACACTCTGTCTGTAGTACCTGCGAGTGGATATTTGGAGTGCTTTGAGTGCTACACTGTAAAAGCAAATATCTTCACTTGGAATCTAGACAGAAGAATTCTCAGAGACTTCCCTGTGCTCTCTGCATTCCACTCACAGAGTTGAACCTTCCTTTTGATAGAACAGTTTTGAAACACTCCTGTGGTAGAATCTGCAAGTCGATATTTGGAAGGTTTGGAGGCCTATCCTGGGAAAGGAAATATCTTCCCATCAAAACTAGACAGAAGCATTCTCAGAAACTTCTTAGTGATGTGCGCATTCAAGTCACAGAGTTGAAGCTTCCTTTTGATATAGCAGTTTTGAACCACTCTTTTAGTAGAATCTGCAGGTGGATGTTTGGAGAGCTAAGAGGCCAACACTGGAAAAGGAAATCTCTTCACGTAAAAACTAGACGGAAGCATTCTCAGAAACTTCAATGGGCTTTACGCATTCAACTCACAGAGTGCAATGTTGCTTTTGAGAGCGCAGTTTTAAAACACTGTTTTTGTAGAATTTGCTAGAGGATGTTTGGAGCGATGTGAGGCCTTTGCTGGAAAAGGAAATATCTTCACATAAAACCTGGACAGAAGCATTCTCAGAAACTCCTTTGTGATGAGTGCATTCAAATCACACACTTGAACCTTCCTTTGGAAAGAGCAGTTTTGAAACACTCTTTCTGAAGAATCTGCAAGTGGATATTTGGAGCGATTTGAGGCCTATGCTGGAAATGAAATATCTTCACCTAAAAACTAGACGGAAGCATTCTCAGAAACTCCTTTGTGATGAGTGCATTCAACTCACAGAGTTGAAGCTTCCTTTTGATAGAGCAGTTTTGAAACACTCTTTTAGCAGCATCTGCAGGTGGATATTTGGAGCGCTTTGAGGCCAAGGCTGGAAAACGAAATATCATCACATAAAAACTCGACAGAAGCATTCTCTGAAACTTCTTTGTGATGAGTGCATTCAACTCACAGACTCGAACGTTTCTTTTGATAGAACAGTTTAGAAACACTCCTTTTGTAGAATCTGCAAGTGTTTATTTGGAGCGCTTGGAGGCCTATGTTGGAAAAGGACATATCTTCACATCAAAAGTAGACAGACGCATTCTCAGAAACTTCTTTGTGATGAGTGCATTGAACTCACAGAGTTGAACCTACCTATTGATAGAGAAGTTTGGAAACACCCTTTTTGTAGAATCTGCAAGTGAATATTTGGCGCGATTTGAGGCCTATGCAGGAAACGGAAATATCTTCACATGAAAACTAGACAGATGAATTCTCAGAAACGTCTTTGTGATGAGTGCATTCAACTCACAGACTTGAAGCTTCCTTTTGAAAGAGCAGTTTCGAAACACTCTTTTTGTAGAATCTGCAAGTGGATATTTGGAGCGCTTTGAGGGCTATGCTGGAAAAGTTAATACCTTCACCTAAAAACTAGACAGACGCAAACCCAGAAACTTCTTTGTGACGTGTGCATTGAACTCACAGAGTTGAACCTTTCTTTTGATACAGAAGTTTTGAAACACTCTTTTCGTAGAATCTTCAAGTGGATGGATGGAGTGATTTGAGGCCTATGCTGGAAAAGGAAATACCTTCACGTAGAAACGAGACAAAAGCATTCTCAGAAAGTTCCCTGTGCTTTGTGCATTCAACTCACAGAGTTGAACATTCCCTTTGATAGAGCAGTTTTGAAACACTCTTTTTGTAGAATCTGCAAGTGGATATTTGGAGCGCTTTGAGGCCTCTGCCGCCAAAGGAATTATCATTGCATAAAAACTAGATGGAAGCGTTCTCAGAAACTTCCTTGTGATGAGTGCATTCAACTCGCAGAGTGGAACCTTCCTTTCGATAGACCAGTTTTGAAACACTGTTTTTGTAGAATCCGCAAGTGGCTATTTGGAGCTCTTTGAGGCTTATGCTGGAAAAGGAAATATCTTCGTCTACAAACTAGACAGAAGCATTCTCAGAAACTTCTTTGTCATGTGGGGATTGAACTCACAGAGTTGAACATTCCTTCACATAGAGCAGTTTTGCAACACCCTTTCGGTGGAAAGTGAAAGTGCTTATCTGGTGCGATGGCGGCATCTAGTGGATAAGGAAATACATTCAGATGAAAACAAGATACATCCATTCTCAGAAACTTCTTTGTGATGACTGCATTCTACTCACAGAGTTGAACCTTCCTTTTGATAGAGCAGTTTTGAAACACTCTTTTTGTGGAATCTGCAAGTGGCTATTTGGAGCGCTTTGAGGCCTATGCTGGAAAAGGAAATCTCTTCACATAAAACCTAGACAGAAGTATTCCCAGAAAGTTTTTCTGATGTGCGCATTCAACTCACCGAGTTGAACCTTCCTTTAGATAGAGCAGTTTGGAAACACTCTGTCTGTAGTACCTGCGAGTGGATATTTGGAGTGCTTTGAGTGCTACACTGTAAAAGCAAATATCTTCACTTGGAATCTAGACAGAAGAATTCTCAGAGACTTCCCTGTGCTCTCTGCATTCCACTCACAGAGTTGAACCTTCCTTTTGATAGAACAGTTTTGAAACACTCCTGTGGTAGAATCTGCAAGTCGATATTTGGAAGGTTTGGAGGCCTATCCTGGGAAAGGAAATATCTTCCCATCAAAACTAGACAGAAGCATTCTCAGAAACTTCTTAGTGATGTGCGCATTCAAGTCACAGAGTTGAAGCTTCCTTTTGATATAGCAGTTTTGAACCACTCTTTTAGTAGAATCTGCAGGTGGATGTTTGGAGAGCTAAGAGGCCAACACTGGAAAAGGAAATCTCTTCACGTAAAAACTAGACGGAAGCATTCTCAGAAACTTCAATGGGCTTTACGCATTCAACTCACAGAGTGCAATGTTGCTTTTGAGAGCGCAGTTTTAAAACACTGTTTTTGTAGAATTTGCTAGAGGATGTTTGGAGCGATGTGAGGCCTTTGCTGGAAAAGGAAATATCTTCACATAAAACCTGGACAGAAGCATTCTCAGAAACTCCTTTGTGATGAGTGCATTCAAATCACACACTTGAACCTTCCTTTGGAAAGAGCAGTTTTGAAACACTCTTTCTGAAGAATCTGCAAGTGGATATTTGGAGCGATTTGAGGCCTATGCTGGAAATGAAATATCTTCACCTAAAAACTAGACGGAAGCATTCTCAGAAACTCCTTTGTGATGAGTGCATTCAACTCACAGAGTTGAAGCTTCCTTTTGATAGAGCAGTTTTGAAACACTCTTTTAGCAGCATCTGCAGGTGGATATTTGGAGCGCTTTGAGGCCAAGGCTGGAAAACGAAATATCATCACATAAAAACTCGACAGAAGCATTCTCTGAAACTTCTTTGTGATGAGTGCATTCAACTCACAGACTCGAACGTTTCTTTTGATAGAACAGTTTAGAAACACTCCTTTTGTAGAATCTGCAAGTGTTTATTTGGAGCGCTTGGAGGCCTATGTTGGAAAAGGACATATCTTCACATCAAAAGTAGACAGACGCATTCTCAGAAACTTCTTTGTGATGAGTGCATTGAACTCACAGAGTTGAACCTACCTATTGATAGAGAAGTTTGGAAACACCCTTTTTGTAGAATCTGCAAGTGAATATTTGGCGCGATTTGAGGCCTATGCAGGAAACGGAAATATCTTCACATGAAAACTAGACAGATGAATTCTCAGAAACGTCTTTGTGATGAGTGCATTCAACTCACAGACTTGAAGCTTCCTTTTGAAAGAGCAGTTTCGAAACACTCTTTTTGTAGAATCTGCAAGTGGATATTTGGAGCGCTTTGAGGGCTATGCTGGAAAAGTTAATACCTTCACCTAAAAACTAGACAGACGCAAACCCAGAAACTTCTTTGTGACGTGTGCATTGAACTCACAGAGTTGAACCTTTCTTTTGATACAGAAGTTTTGAAACACTCTTTTCGTAGAATCTTCAAGTGGATGGATGGAGTGATTTGAGGCCTATGCTGGAAAAGGAAATACCTTCACGTAGAAACGAGACAAAAGCATTCTCAGAAAGTTCCCTGTGCTTTGTGCATTCAACTCACAGAGTTGAACATTCCCTTTGATAGAGCAGTTTTGAAACACTCTTTTTGTAGAATCTGCAAGTGGATATTTGGAGCGCTTTGAGGCCTCTGCCGCCAAAGGAATTATCATTGCATAAAAACTAGATGGAAGCGTTCTCAGAAACTTCCTTGTGATGAGTGCATTCAACTCGCAGAGTGGAACCTTCCTTTCGATAGACCAGTTTTGAAACACTGTTTTTGTAGAATCCGCAAGTGGCTATTTGGAGCTCTTTGAGGCTTATGCTGGAAAAGGAAATATCTTCGTCTACAAACTAGACAGAAGCATTCTCAGAAACTTCTTTGTCATGTGGGGATTGAACTCACAGAGTTGAACATTCCTTCACATAGAGCAGTTTTGCAACACCCTTTCGGTGGAAAGTGAAAGTGCTTATCTGGTGCGATGGCGGCATCTAGTGGATAAGGAAATACATTCAGATGAAAACAAGATACATCCATTCTCAGAAACTTCTTTGTGATGACTGCATTCTACTCACAGAGTTGAACCTTCCTTTTGATAGAGCAGTTTTGAAACACTCTTTTTGTGGAATCTGCAAGTGGCTATTTGGAGCGCTTTGAGGCCTATGCTGGAAAAGGAAATCTCTTCACATAAAACCTAGACAGAAGTATTCCCAGAAAGTTTTTCTGATGTGCGCATTCAACTCACCGAGTTGAACCTTCCTTTAGATAGAGCAGTTTGGAAACACTCTGTCTGTAGTACCTGCGAGTGGATATTTGGAGTGCTTTGAGTGCTACACTGTAAAAGCAAATATCTTCACTTGGAATCTAGACAGAAGAATTCTCAGAGACTTCCCTGTGCTCTCTGCATTCCACTCACAGAGTTGAACCTTCCTTTTGATAGAACAGTTTTGAAACACTCCTGTGGTAGAATCTGCAAGTCGATATTTGGAAGGTTTGGAGGCCTATCCTGGGAAAGGAAATATCTTCCCATCAAAACTAGACAGAAGCATTCTCAGAAACTTCTTAGTGATGTGCGCATTCAAGTCACAGAGTTGAAGCTTCCTTTTGATAGAGCAGTTTTGAACCACTCTTTTAGTAGAATCTGCAGGTGGATGTTTCGAGAGCTAAGAGGCCAACACTGGAAAAGGAAATCTCTTCACGTAAAAACTAGACGGAAGCATTCTCAGAAACTTCAATGGGCTTTACGCATTCAACTCACAGAGTGCAATGTTGCTTTTGAGAGCGCAGTTTTAAAACACTGTTTTTGTAGAATTTGCTAGAGGATGTTTGGAGCGATGTGAGGCCTTTGCTGGAAAAGGAAATATCTTCACATAAAACCTGGACAGAAGCATTCTCAGAAACTCCTTTGTGATGAGTGCATTCAAATCACACACTTGAACCTTCCTTTGGAAAGAGCAGTTTTGAAACACTCTTTCTGAAGAATCTGCAAGTGGATATTTGGAGCGATTTGAGGCCTATGCTGGAAATGAAATATCTTCACCTAAAAACTAGACGGAAGCATTCTCAGAAACTCCTTTGTGATGAGTGCATTCAACTCACAGAGTTGAAGCTTCCTTTTGATAGAGCAGTTTTGAAACACTCTTTTAGCAGCATCTGCAGGTGGATATTTGGAGCGCTTTGAGGCCAAGGCTGGAAAACGAAATATCATCACATAAAAACTCGACAGAAGCATTCTCTGAAACTTCTTTGTGATGAGTGCATTCAACTCACAGACTCGAACGTTTCTTTTGATAGAACAGTTTAGAAACACTCCTTTTGTAGAATCTGCAAGTGTTTATTTGGAGCGCTTGGAGGCCTATGTTGGAAAAGGACATATCTTCACATCAAAAGTAGACAGACGCATTCTCAGAAACTTCTTTGTGATGAGTGCATTGAACTCACGGAGTTGAACCTACCTATTGATAGAGAAGTTTGGAAACACCCTTTTTGTAGAATCTGCAAGTGAATATTTGGCGCGATTGGAGGCCTATGCAGGAAACGGAAATATCTTCACATGAAAACTAGACAGATGAATTCTCAGAAACGTCTTTGTGATGAGTGCATTCAACTCACAGACTTGAAGCTTCCTTTTGAAAGAGCAGTTTCGAAACACTCTTTTTGTAGAATCTGCAAGTGGATATTTGGAGCGCTTTGAGGGCTATGCTGGAAAAGTTAATACCTTCACCTAAAAACTAGACAGACGCAAACCCAGAAACTTCTTTGTGACGTGTGCATTGAACTCACAGAGTTGAACCTTTCTTTTGATACAGAAGTTTTGAAACACTCTTTTCGTAGAATCTTCAAGTGGATGGATGGAGTGATTTGAGGCCTATGCTGGAAAAGGAAATACCTTCACGTAGAAACGAGACAAAAGCATTCTCAGAAAGTTCCCTGTGCTTTGTGCATTCAACTCACAGAGTTGAACATTCCCTTTGATAGAGCAGTTTTGAAACACTCTTTTTGTAGAATCTGCAAGTGGATATTTGGAGCGCTTTGAGGCCTCTGCCGCCAAAGGAATTATCATTGCATAAAAACTAGATGGAAGCGTTCTCAGAAACTTCCTTGTGATGAGTGCATTCAACTCGCAGAGTGGAACCTTCCTTTCGATAGACCAGTTTTGAAACACTGTTTTTGTAGAATCCGCAAGTGGCTATTTGGAGCTCTTTGAGGCTTATGCTGGAAAAGGAAATATCTTCGTCTACAAACTAGACAGAAGCATTCTCAGAAACTTCTTTGTCATGTGGGGATTGAACTCACAGAGTTGAACATTCCTTCACATAGAGCAGTTTTGCAACACCCTTTCGGTGGAAAGTGAAAGTGCTTATCTGGTGCGATGGCGGCATCTAGTGGATAAGGAAATACATTCAGATGAAAACAAGATACATCCATTCTCAGAAACTTCTTTGTGATGACTGCATTCTACTCACAGAGTTGAACCTTCCTTTTGATAGAGCAGTTTTGAAACACTCTTTTTGTGGAATCTGCAAGTGGCTATTTGGAGCGCTTTGAGGCCTATGCTGGAAAAGGAAATCTCTTCACATAAAACCTAGACAGAAGTATTCCCAGAAAGTTTTTCTGATGTGCGCATTCAACTCACCGAGTTGAACCTTCCTTTAGATAGAGCAGTTTGGAAACACTCTGTCTGTAGTACCTGCGAGTGGATATTTGGAGTGCTTTGAGTGCTACACTGTAAAAGCAAATATCTTCACTTGGAATCTAGACAGAAGAATTCTCAGAGACTTCCCTGTGCTCTCTGCATTCCACTCACAGAGTTGAACCTTCCTTTTGATAGAACAGTTTTGAAACACTCCTGTGGTAGAATCTGCAAGTCGATATTTGGAAGGTTTGGAGGCCTATCCTGGGAAAGGAAATATCTTCCCATCAAAACTAGACAGAAGCATTCTCAGAAACTTCTTAGTGATGTGCGCATTCAAGTCACAGAGTTGAAGCTTCCTTTTGATATAGCAGTTTTGAACCACTCTTTTAGTAGAATCTGCAGGTGGATGTTTGGAGAGCTAAGAGGCCAACACTGGAAAAGGAAATCTCTTCACGTAAAAACTAGACGGAAGCATTCTCAGAAACTTCAATGGGCTTTACGCATTCAACTCACAGAGTGCAATGTTGCTTTTGAGAGCGCAGTTTTAAAACACTGTTTTTGTAGAATTTGCTAGAGGATGTTTGGAGCGATGTGAGGCCTTTGCTGGAAAAGGAAATATCTTCACATAAAACCTGGACAGAAGCATTCTCAGAAACTCCTTTGTGATGAGTGCATTCAAATCACACACTTGAACCTTCCTTTGGAAAGAGCAGTTTTGAAACACTCTTTCTGAAGAATCTGCAAGTGGATATTTGGAGCGATTTGAGGCCTATGCTGGAAATGAAATATCTTCACCTAAAAACTAGACGGAAGCATTCTCAGAAACTCCTTTGTGATGAGTGCATTCAACTCACAGAGTTGAAGCTTCCTTTTGATAGAGCAGTTTTGAAACACTCTTTTAGCAGCATCTGCAGGTGGATATTTGGAGCGCTTTGAGGCCAAGGCTGGAAAACGAAATATCATCACATAAAAACTCGACAGAAGCATTCTCTGAAACTTCTTTGTGATGAGTGCATTCAACTCACAGACTCGAACGTTTCTTTTGATAGAACAGTTTAGAAACACTCCTTTTGTAGAATCTGCAAGTGTTTATTTGGAGCGCTTGGAGGCCTATGTTGGAAAAGGACATATCTTCACATCAAAAGTAGACAGACGCATTCTCAGAAACTTCTTTGTGATGAGTGCATTGAACTCACAGAGTTGAACCTACCTATTGATAGAGAAGTTTGGAAACACCCTTTTTGTAGAATCTGCAAGTGAATATTTGGCGCGATTTGAGGCCTATGCAGGAAACGGAAATATCTTCACATGAAAACTAGACAGATGAATTCTCAGAAACGTCTTTGTGATGAGTGCATTCAACTCACAGACTTGAAGCTTCCTTTTGAAAGAGCAGTTTCGAAACACTCTTTTTGTAGAATCTGCAAGTGGATATTTGGAGCGCTTTGAGGGCTATGCTGGAAAAGTTAATACCTTCACCTAAAAACTAGACAGACGCAAACCCAGAAACTTCTTTGTGACGTGTGCATTGAACTCACAGAGTTGAACCTTTCTTTTGATACAGAAGTTTTGAAACACTCTTTTCGTAGAATCTTCAAGTGGATGGATGGAGTGATTTGAGGCCTATGCTGGAAAAGGAAATACCTTCACGTAGAAACGAGACAAAAGCATTCTCAGAAAGTTCCCTGTGCTTTGTGCATTCAACTCACAGAGTTGAACATTCCCTTTGATAGAGCAGTTTTGAAACACTCTTTTTGTAGAATCTGCAAGTGGATATTTGGAGCGCTTTGAGGCCTCTGCCGCCAAAGGAATTATCATTGCATAAAAACTAGATGGAAGCGTTCTCAGAAACTTCCTTGTGATGAGTGCATTCAACTCGCAGAGTGGAACCTTCCTTTCGATAGACCAGTTTTGAAACACTGTTTTTGTAGAATCCGCAAGTGGCTATTTGGAGCTCTTTGAGGCTTATGCTGGAAAAGGAAATATCTTCGTCTACAAACTAGACAGAAGCATTCTCAGAAACTTCTTTGTCATGTGGGGATTGAACTCACAGAGTTGAACATTCCTTCACATAGAGCAGTTTTGCAACACCCTTTCGGTGGAAAGTGAAAGTGCTTATCTGGTGCGATGGCGGCATCTAGTGGATAAGGAAATACATTCAGATGAAAACAAGATACATCCATTCTCAGAAACTTCTTTGTGATGACTGCATTCTACTCACAGAGTTGAACCTTCCTTTTGATAGAGCAGTTTTGAAACACTCTTTTTGTGGAATCTGCAAGTGGCTATTTGGAGCGCTTTGAGGCCTATGCTGGAAAAGGAAATCTCTTCACATAAAACCTAGACAGAAGTATTCCCAGAAAGTTTTTCTGATGTGCGCATTCAACTCACCGAGTTGAACCTTCCTTTAGATAGAGCAGTTTGGAAACACTCTGTCTGTAGTACCTGCGAGTGGATATTTGGAGTGCTTTGAGTGCTACACTGTAAAAGCAAATATCTTCACTTGGAATCTAGACAGAAGAATTCTCAGAGACTTCCCTGTGCTCTCTGCATTCCACTCACAGAGTTGAACCTTCCTTTTGATAGAACAGTTTTGAAACACTCCTGTGGTAGAATCTGCAAGTCGATATTTGGAAGGTTTGGAGGCCTATCCTGGGAAAGGAAATATCTTCCCATCAAAACTAGACAGAAGCATTCTCAGAAACTTCTTAGTGATGTGCGCATTCAAGTCACAGAGTTGAAGCTTCCTTTTGATATAGCAGTTTTGAACCACTCTTTTAGTAGAATCTGCAGGTGGATGTTTGGAGAGCTAAGAGGCCAACACTGGAAAAGGAAATCTCTTCACGTAAAAACTAGACGGAAGCATTCTCAGAAACTTCAATGGGCTTTACGCATTCAACTCACAGAGTGCAATGTTGCTTTTGAGAGCGCAGTTTTAAAACACTGTTTTTGTAGAATTTGCTAGAGGATGTTTGGAGCGATGTGAGGCCTTTGCTGGAAAAGGAAATATCTTCACATAAAACCTGGACAGAAGCATTCTCAGAAACTCCTTTGTGATGAGTGCATTCAAATCACACACTTGAACCTTCCTTTGGAAAGAGCAGTTTTGAAACACTCTTTCTGAAGAATCTGCAAGTGGATATTTGGAGCGATTTGAGGCCTATGCTGGAAATGAAATATCTTCACCTAAAAACTAGACGGAAGCATTCTCAGAAACTCCTTTGTGATGAGTGCATTCAACTCACAGAGTTGAAGCTTCCTTTTGATAGAGCAGTTTTGAAACACTCTTTTAGCAGCATCTGCAGGTGGATATTTGGAGCGCTTTGAGGCCAAGGCTGGAAAACGAAATATCATCACATAAAAACTCGACAGAAGCATTCTCTGAAACTTCTTTGTGATGAGTGCATTCAACTCACAGACTCGAACGTTTCTTTTGATAGAACAGTTTAGAAACACTCCTTTTGTAGAATCTGCAAGTGTTTATTTGGAGCGCTTGGAGGCCTATGTTGGAAAAGGACATATCTTCACATCAAAAGTAGACAGACGCATTCTCAGAAACTTCTTTGTGATGAGTGCATTGAACTCACAGAGTTGAACCTACCTATTGATAGAGAAGTTTGGAAACACCCTTTTTGTAGAATCTGCAAGTGAATATTTGGCGCGATTTGAGGCCTATGCAGGAAACGGAAATATCTTCACATGAAAACTAGACAGATGAATTCTCAGAAACGTCTTTGTGATGAGTGCATTCAACTCACAGACTTGAAGCTTCCTTTTGAAAGAGCAGTTTCGAAACACTCTTTTTGTAGAATCTGCAAGTGGATATTTGGAGCGCTTTGAGGGCTATGCTGGAAAAGTTAATACCTTCACCTAAAAACTAGACAGACGCAAACCCAGAAACTTCTTTGTGACGTGTGCATTGAACTCACAGAGTTGAACCTTTCTTTTGATACAGAAGTTTTGAAACACTCTTTTCGTAGAATCTTCAAGTGGATGGATGGAGTGATTTGAGGCCTATGCTGGAAAAGGAAATACCTTCACGTAGAAACGAGACAAAAGCATTCTCAGAAAGTTCCCTGTGCTTTGTGCATTCAACTCACAGAGTTGAACATTCCCTTTGATAGAGCAGTTTTGAAACACTCTTTTTGTAGAATCTGCAAGTGGATATTTGGAGCGCTTTGAGGCCTCTGCCGCCAAAGGAATTATCATTGCATAAAAACTAGATGGAAGCGTTCTCAGAAACTTCCTTGTGATGAGTGCATTCAACTCGCAGAGTGGAACCTTCCTTTCGATAGACCAGTTTTGAAACACTGTTTTTGTAGAATCCGCAAGTGGCTATTTGGAGCTCTTTGAGGCTTATGCTGGAAAAGGAAATATCTTCGTCTACAAACTAGACAGAAGCATTCTCAGAAACTTCTTTGTCATGTGGGGATTGAACTCACAGAGTTGAACATTCCTTCACATAGAGCAGTTTTGCAACACCCTTTCGGTGGAAAGTGAAAGTGCTTATCTGGTGCGATGGCGGCATCTAGTGGATAAGGAAATACATTCAGATGAAAACAAGATACATCCATTCTCAGAAACTTCTTTGTGATGACTGCATTCTACTCACAGAGTTGAACCTTCCTTTTGATAGAGCAGTTTTGAAACACTCTTTTTGTGGAATCTGCAAGTGGCTATTTGGAGCGCTTTGAGGCCTATGCTGGAAAAGGAAATCTCTTCACATAAAACCTAGACAGAAGTATTCCCAGAAAGTTTTTCTGATGTGCGCATTCAACTCACCGAGTTGAACCTTCCTTTAGATAGAGCAGTTTGGAAACACTCTGTCTGTAGTACCTGCGAGTGGATATTTGGAGTGCTTTGAGTGCTACACTGTAAAAGCAAATATCTTCACTTGGAATCTAGACAGAAGAATTCTCAGAGACTTCCCTGTGCTCTCTGCATTCCACTCACAGAGTTGAACCTTCCTTTTGATAGAACAGTTTTGAAACACTCCTGTGGTAGAATCTGCAAGTCGATATTTGGAAGGTTTGGAGGCCTATCCTGGGAAAGGAAATATCTTCCCATCAAAACTAGACAGAAGCATTCTCAGAAACTTCTTAGTGATGTGCGCATTCAAGTCACAGAGTTGAAGCTTCCTTTTGATAGAGCAGTTTTGAACCACTCTTTTAGTAGAATCTGCAGGTGGATGTTTCGAGAGCTAAGAGGCCAACACTGGAAAAGGAAATCTCTTCACGTAAAAACTAGACGGAAGCATTCTCAGAAACTTCAATGGGCTTTACGCATTCAACTCACAGAGTGCAATGTTGCTTTTGAGAGCGCAGTTTTAAAACACTGTTTTTGTAGAATTTGCTAGAGGATGTTTGGAGCGATGTGAGGCCTTTGCTGGAAAAGGAAATATCTTCACATAAAACCTGGACAGAAGCATTCTCAGAAACTCCTTTGTGATGAGTGCATTCAAATCACACACTTGAACCTTCCTTTGGAAAGAGCAGTTTTGAAACACTCTTTCTGAAGAATCTGCAAGTGGATATTTGGAGCGATTTGAGGCCTATGCTGGAAATGAAATATCTTCACCTAAAAACTAGACGGAAGCATTCTCAGAAACTCCTTTGTGATGAGTGCATTCAACTCACAGAGTTGAAGCTTCCTTTTGATAGAGCAGTTTTGAAACACTCTTTTAGCAGCATCTGCAGGTGGATATTTGGAGCGCTTTGAGGCCAAGGCTGGAAAACGAAATATCATCACATAAAAACTCGACAGAAGCATTCTCTGAAACTTCTTTGTGATGAGTGCATTCAACTCACAGACTCGAACGTTTCTTTTGATAGAACAGTTTAGAAACACTCCTTTTGTAGAATCTGCAAGTGTTTATTTGGAGCGCTTGGAGGCCTATGTTGGAAAAGGACATATCTTCACATCAAAAGTAGACAGACGCATTCTCAGAAACTTCTTTGTGATGAGTGCATTGAACTCACGGAGTTGAACCTACCTATTGATAGAGAAGTTTGGAAACACCCTTTTTGTAGAATCTGCAAGTGAATATTTGGCGCGATTGGAGGCCTATGCAGGAAACGGAAATATCTTCACATGAAAACTAGACAGATGAATTCTCAGAAACGTCTTTGTGATGAGTGCATTCAACTCACAGACTTGAAGCTTCCTTTTGAAAGAGCAGTTTCGAAACACTCTTTTTGTAGAATCTGCAAGTGGATATTTGGAGCGCTTTGAGGGCTATGCTGGAAAAGTTAATACCTTCACCTAAAAACTAGACAGACGCAAACCCAGAAACTTCTTTGTGACGTGTGCATTGAACTCACAGAGTTGAACCTTTCTTTTGATACAGAAGTTTTGAAACACTCTTTTCGTAGAATCTTCAAGTGGATGGATGGAGTGATTTGAGGCCTATGCTGGAAAAGGAAATACCTTCACGTAGAAACGAGACAAAAGCATTCTCAGAAAGTTCCCTGTGCTTTGTGCATTCAACTCACAGAGTTGAACATTCCCTTTGATAGAGCAGTTTTGAAACACTCTTTTTGTAGAATCTGCAAGTGGATATTTGGAGCGCTTTGAGGCCTCTGCCGCCAAAGGAATTATCATTGCATAAAAACTAGATGGAAGCGTTCTCAGAAACTTCCTTGTGATGAGTGCATTCAACTCGCAGAGTGGAACCTTCCTTTCGATAGACCAGTTTTGAAACACTGTTTTTGTAGAATCCGCAAGTGGCTATTTGGAGCTCTTTGAGGCTTATGCTGGAAAAGGAAATATCTTCGTCTACAAACTAGACAGAAGCATTCTCAGAAACTTCTTTGTCATGTGGGGATTGAACTCACAGAGTTGAACATTCCTTCACATAGAGCAGTTTTGCAACACCCTTTCGGTGGAAAGTGAAAGTGCTTATCTGGTGCGATGGCGGCATCTAGTGGATAAGGAAATACATTCAGATGAAAACAAGATACATCCATTCTCAGAAACTTCTTTGTGATGACTGCATTCTACTCACAGAGTTGAACCTTCCTTTTGATAGAGCAGTTTTGAAACACTCTTTTTGTGGAATCTGCAAGTGGCTATTTGGAGCGCTTTGAGGCCTATGCTGGAAAAGGAAATCTCTTCACATAAAACCTAGACAGAAGTATTCCCAGAAAGTTTTTCTGATGTGCGCATTCAACTCACCGAGTTGAACCTTCCTTTAGATAGAGCAGTTTGGAAACACTCTGTCTGTAGTACCTGCGAGTGGATATTTGGAGTGCTTTGAGTGCTACACTGTAAAAGCAAATATCTTCACTTGGAATCTAGACAGAAGAATTCTCAGAGACTTCCCTGTGCTCTCTGCATTCCACTCACAGAGTTGAACCTTCCTTTTGATAGAACAGTTTTGAAACACTCCTGTGGTAGAATCTGCAAGTCGATATTTGGAAGGTTTGGAGGCCTATCCTGGGAAAGGAAATATCTTCCCATCAAAACTAGACAGAAGCATTCTCAGAAACTTCTTAGTGATGTGCGCATTCAAGTCACAGAGTTGAAGCTTCCTTTTGATATAGCAGTTTTGAACCACTCTTTTAGTAGAATCTGCAGGTGGATGTTTGGAGAGCTAAGAGGCCAACACTGGAAAAGGAAATCTCTTCACGTAAAAACTAGACGGAAGCATTCTCAGAAACTTCAATGGGCTTTACGCATTCAACTCACAGAGTGCAATGTTGCTTTTGAGAGCGCAGTTTTAAAACACTGTTTTTGTAGAATTTGCTAGAGGATGTTTGGAGCGATGTGAGGCCTTTGCTGGAAAAGGAAATATCTTCACATAAAACCTGGACAGAAGCATTCTCAGAAACTCCTTTGTGATGAGTGCATTCAAATCACACACTTGAACCTTCCTTTGGAAAGAGCAGTTTTGAAACACTCTTTCTGAAGAATCTGCAAGTGGATATTTGGAGCGATTTGAGGCCTATGCTGGAAATGAAATATCTTCACCTAAAAACTAGACGGAAGCATTCTCAGAAACTCCTTTGTGATGAGTGCATTCAACTCACAGAGTTGAAGCTTCCTTTTGATAGAGCAGTTTTGAAACACTCTTTTAGCAGCATCTGCAGGTGGATATTTGGAGCGCTTTGAGGCCAAGGCTGGAAAACGAAATATCATCACATAAAAACTCGACAGAAGCATTCTCTGAAACTTCTTTGTGATGAGTGCATTCAACTCACAGACTCGAACGTTTCTTTTGATAGAACAGTTTAGAAACACTCCTTTTGTAGAATCTGCAAGTGTTTATTTGGAGCGCTTGGAGGCCTATGTTGGAAAAGGACATATCTTCACATCAAAAGTAGACAGACGCATTCTCAGAAACTTCTTTGTGATGAGTGCATTGAACTCACAGAGTTGAACCTACCTATTGATAGAGAAGTTTGGAAACACCCTTTTTGTAGAATCTGCAAGTGAATATTTGGCGCGATTTGAGGCCTATGCAGGAAACGGAAATATCTTCACATGAAAACTAGACAGATGAATTCTCAGAAACGTCTTTGTGATGAGTGCATTCAACTCACAGACTTGAAGCTTCCTTTTGAAAGAGCAGTTTCGAAACACTCTTTTTGTAGAATCTGCAAGTGGATATTTGGAGCGCTTTGAGGGCTATGCTGGAAAAGTTAATACCTTCACCTAGAAACTAGACAGACGCAAACCCAGAAACTTCTTTGTGACGTGTGCATTGAACTCACAGAGTTGAACCTTTCTTTTGATACAGAAGTTTTGAAACACTCTTTTCGTAGAATCTTCAAGTGGATGGATGGAGTGATTTGAGGCCTATGCTGGAAAAGGAAATACCTTCACGTAGAAACGAGACAAAAGCATTCTCAGAAAGTTCCCTGTGCTTTGTGTATTCAACTCACAGAGTTGAACATTCCCTTTGATAGAGCAGTTTTGAAACACTCTTTTTGTAGAATCTGCAAGTGGATATTTGGAGCGCTTTGAGGCCTCTGCCGCCAAAGGAATTATCATTGCATAAAAACTAGATGGAAGCGTTCTCAGAAACTTCCTTGTGATGAGTGCATTCAACTCGCAGAGTGGAACCTTCCTTTCGATAGACCAGTTTTGAAACACTGTTTTTGTAGAATCCGCAAGTGGCTATTTGGAGCTCTTTGAGGCTTATGCTGGAAAAGGAAATATCTTCGTCTACAAACTAGACAGAAGCATTCTCAGAAACTTCTTTGTCATGTGGGGATTGAACTCACAGAGTTGAACATTCCTTCACATAGAGCAGTTTTGCAACACCCTTTCGGTGGAAAGTGAAAGTGCTTATCTGGTGCGATGGCGGCATCTAGTGGATAAGGAAATACATTCAGATGAAAACAAGATACATCCATTCTCAGAAACTTCTTTGTGATGACTGCATTCTACTCACAGAGTTGAACCTTCCTTTTGATAGAGCAGTTTTGAAACACTCTTTTTGTGGAATCTGCAAGTGGCTATTTGGAGCGCTTTGAGGCCTATGCTGGAAAAGGAAATCTCTTCACATAAAACCTAGACAGAAGTATTCCCAGAAAGTTTTTCTGATGTGCGCATTCAACTCACCGAGTTGAACCTTCCTTTAGATAGAGCAGTTTGGAAACACTCTGTCTGTAGTACCTGCGAGTGGATATTTGGAGTGCTTTGAGTGCTACACTGTAAAAGCAAATATCTTCACTTGGAATCTAGACAGAAGAATTCTCAGAGACTTCCCTGTGCTCTCTGCATTCCACTCACAGAGTTGAACCTTCCTTTTGATAGAACAGTTTTGAAACACTCCTGTGGTAGAATCTGCAAGTCGATATTTGGAAGGTTTGGAGGCCTATCCTGGGAAAGGAAATATCTTCCCATCAAAACTAGACAGAAGCATTCTCAGAAACTTCTTAGTGATGTGCGCATTCAAGTCACAGAGTTGAAGCTTCCTTTTGATATAGCAGTTTTGAACCACTCTTTTAGTAGAATCTGCAGGTGGATGTTTGGAGAGCTAAGAGGCCAACACTGGAAAAGGAAATCTCTTCACGTAAAAACTAGACGGAAGCATTCTCAGAAACTTCAATGGGCTTTACGCATTCAACTCACAGAGTGCAATGTTGCTTTTGAGAGCGCAGTTTTAAAACACTGTTTTTGTAGAATTTGCTAGAGGATGTTTGGAGCGATGTGAGGCCTTTGCTGGAAAAGGAAATATCTTCACATAAAACCTGGACAGAAGCATTCTCAGAAACTCCTTTGTGATGAGTGCATTCAAATCACACACTTGAACCTTCCTTTGGAAAGAGCAGTTTTGAAACACTCTTTCTGAAGAATCTGCAAGTGGATATTTGGAGCGATTTGAGGCCTATGCTGGAAATGAAATATCTTCACCTAAAAACTAGACGGAAGCATTCTCAGAAACTCCTTTGTGATGAGTGCATTCAACTCACAGAGTTGAAGCTTCCTTTTGATAGAGCAGTTTTGAAACACTCTTTTAGCAGCATCTGCAGGTGGATATTTGGAGCGCTTTGAGGCCAAGGCTGGAAAACGAAATATCATCACATAAAAACTCGACAGAAGCATTCTCTGAAACTTCTTTGTGATGAGTGCATTCAACTCACAGACTCGAACGTTTCTTTTGATAGAACAGTTTAGAAACACTCCTTTTGTAGAATCTGCAAGTGTTTATTTGGAGCGCTTGGAGGCCTATGTTGGAAAAGGACATATCTTCACATCAAAAGTAGACAGACGCATTCTCAGAAACTTCTTTGTGATGAGTGCATTGAACTCACAGAGTTGAACCTACCTATTGATAGAGAAGTTTGGAAACACCCTTTTTGTAGAATCTGCAAGTGAATATTTGGCGCGATTTGAGGCCTATGCAGGAAACGGAAATATCTTCACATGAAAACTAGACAGATGAATTCTCAGAAACGTCTTTGTGATGAGTGCATTCAACTCACAGACTTGAAGCTTCCTTTTGAAAGAGCAGTTTCGAAACACTCTTTTTGTAGAATCTGCAAGTGGATATTTGGAGCGCTTTGAGGGCTACGCTGGAAAAGTTAATACCTTCACCTAAAAACTAGACAGACGCAAACCCAGAAACTTCTTTGTGACGTGTGCATTGAACTCACAGAGTTGAACCTTTCTTTTGATACAGAAGTTTTGAAACACTCTTTTCGTAGAATCTTCAAGTGGATGGATGGAGTGATTTGAGGCCTATGCTGGAAAAGGAAATACCTTCACGTAGAAACGAGACAAAAGCATTCTCAGAAAGTTCCCTGTGCTTTGTGCATTCAACTCACAGAGTTGAACATTCCCTTTGATAGAGCAGTTTTGAAACACTCTTTTTGTAGAATCTGCAAGTGGATATTTGGAGCGCTTTGAGGCCTCTGCCGCCAAAGGAATTATCATTGCATAAAAACTAGATGGAAGCGTTCTCAGAAACTTCCTTGTGATGAGTGCATTCAACTCGCAGAGTGGAACCTTCCTTTCGATAGACCAGTTTTGAAACACTGTTTTTGTAGAATCCGCAAGTGGCTATTTGGAGCTCTTTGAGGCTTATGCTGGAAAAGGAAATATCTTCGTCTACAAACTAGACAGAAGCATTCTCAGAAACTTCTTTGTCATGTGGGGATTGAACTCACAGAGTTGAACATTCCTTCACATAGAGCAGTTTTGCAACACCCTTTCGGTGGAAAGTGAAAGTGCTTATCTGGTGCGATGGCGGCATCTAGTGGATAAGGAAATACATTCAGATGAAAACAAGATACATCCATTCTCAGAAACTTCTTTGTGATGACTGCATTCTACTCACAGAGTTGAACCTTCCTTTTGATAGAGCAGTTTTGAAACACTCTTTTTGTGGAATCTGCAAGTGGCTATTTGGAGCGCTTTGAGGCCTATGCTGGAAAAGGAAATCTCTTCACATAAAACCTAGACAGAAGTATTCCCAGAAAGTTTTTCTGATGTGCGCATTCAACTCACCGAGTTGAACCTTCCTTTAGATAGAGCAGTTTGGAAACACTCTGTCTGTAGTACCTGCGAGTGGATATTTGGAGTGCTTTGAGTGCTACACTGTAAAAGCAAATATCTTCACTTGGAATCTAGACAGAAGAATTCTCAGAGACTTCCCTGTGCTCTCTGCATTCCACTCACAGAGTTGAACCTTCCTTTTGATAGAACAGTTTTGAAACACTCCTGTGGTAGAATCTGCAAGTCGATATTTGGAAGGTTTGGAGGCCTATCCTGGGAAAGGAAATATCTTCCCATCAAAACTAGACAGAAGCATTCTCAGAAACTTCTTAGTGATGTGCGCATTCAAGTCACAGAGTTGAAGCTTCCTTTTGATAGAGCAGTTTTGAACCACTCTTTTAGTAGAATCTGCAAGTGGATGTTTGGAGAGCTAAGAGGCCAACACTGGAAAAGGAAATCTCTTCACGTAAAAACTAGACGGAAGCATTCTCAGAAACTTCAATGGGCTTTAGGCATTCAACTCACAGAGTGCAATGTTGCTTTTGAGAGCGCAGTTTTAAAACACTGTTTTTGTAGAATTTGCTAGAGGATGTTTGGAGCGATGTGAGGCCTTTGCTGGAAAAGGAAATATCTTCACATAAAACCTGGACAGAAGCATTCTCAGAAACTCCTTTGTGATGAGTGCATTCAAATCACACACTTGAACCTTCCTTTGGAAAGAGCAGTTTTGAAACACTCTTTCTGAAGAATCTGCAAGTGGATATTTGGAGCGATTTGAGGCCTATGCTGGAAATGAAATATCTTCACCTAAAAACTAGACGGAAGCATTCTCAGAAACTCCTTTGTGATGAGTGCATTCAACTCACAGAGTTGAAGCTTCCTTTTGATAGAGCAGTTTTGAAACACTCTTTTAGCAGCATCTGCAGGTGGATATTTGGAGCGCTTTGAGGCCAAGGCTGGAAAACGAAATATCATCACATAAAAACTCGACAGAAGCATTCTCTGAAACTTCTTTGTGATGAGTGCATTCAACTCACAGACTCGAACGTTTCTTTTGATAGAACAGTTTAGAAACACTCCTTTTGTAGAATCTGCAAGTGTTTATTTGGAGCGCTTGGAGGCCTATGTTGGAAAAGGACATATCTTCACATCAAAAGTAGACAGACGCATTCTCAGAAACTTCTTTGTGATGAGTGCATTGAACTCACAGAGTTGAACCTACCTATTGATAGAGAAGTTTGGAAACACCCTTTTTGTAGAATCTGCAAGTGAATATTTGGCGCGATTTGAGGCCTATGCAGGAAACGGAAATATCTTCACATGAAAACTAGACAGATGAATTCTCAGAAACGTCTTTGTGATGAGTGCATTCAACTCACAGACTTGAAGCTTCCTTTTGAAAGAGCAGTTTCGAAACACTCTTTTTGTAGAATCTGCAAGTGGATATTTGGAGCGCTTTGAGGGCTATGCTGGAAAAGTTAATACCTTCACCTAAAAACTAGACAGACGCAAACCCAGAAACTTCTTTGTGACGTGTGCATTGAACTCACAGAGTTGAACCTTTCTTTTGATACAGAAGTTTTGAAACACTCTTTTCGTAGAATCTTCAAGTGGATGGATGGAGTGATTTGAGGCCTATGCTGGAAAAGGAAATACCTTCACGTAGAAACGAGACAAAAGCATTCTCAGAAAGTTCCCTGTGCTTTGTGCATTCAACTCACAGAGTTGAACATTCCCTTTGATAGAGCAGTTTTGAAACACTCTTTTTGTAGAATCTGCAAGTGGATATTTGGAGCGCTTTGAGGCCTCTGCCGCCAAAGGAATTATCATTGCATAAAAACTAGATGGAAGCGTTCTCAGAAACTTCCTTGTGATGAGTGCATTCAACTCGCAGAGTGGAACCTTCCTTTCGATAGACCAGTTTTGAAACACTGTTTTTGTAGAATCCGCAAGTGGCTATTTGGAGCTCTTTGAGGCTTATGCTGGAAAAGGAAATATCTTCGTCTACAAACTAGACAGAAGCATTCTCAGAAACTTCTTTGTCATGTGGGGATTGAACTCACAGAGTTGAACATTCCTTCACATAGAGCAGTTTTGCAACACCCTTTCGGTGGAAAGTGAAAGTGCTTATCTGGTGCGATGGCGGCATCTAGTGGATAAGGAAATACATTCAGATGAAAACAAGATACATCCATTCTCAGAAACTTCTTTGTGATGACTGCATTCTACTCACAGAGTTGAACCTTCCTTTTGATAGAGCAGTTTTGAAACACTCTTTTTGTGGAATCTGCAAGTGGCTATTTGGAGCGCTTTGAGGCCTATGCTGGAAAAGGAAATCTCTTCACATAAAACCTAGACAGAAGTATTCCCAGAAAGTTTTTCTGATGTGCGCATTCAACTCACCGAGTTGAACCTACCTTTAGATAGAGCAGTTTGGAAACACTCTGTCTGTAGTACCTGCGAGTGGATATTTGGAGTGCTTTGAGTGCTACACTGTAAAAGCAAATATCTTCACTTGGAATCTAGACAGAAGAATTCTCAGAGACTTCCCTGTGCTCTCTGCATTCCACTCACAGAGTTGAACCTTCCTTTTGATAGAACAGTTTTGAAACACTCCTGTGGTAGAATCTGCAAGTCGATATTTGGAAGGTTTGGAGGCCTATCCTGGGAAAGGAAATATCTTCCCATCAAAACTAGACAGAAGCATTCTCAGAAACTTCTTAGTGATGTGCGCATTCAAGTCACAGAGTTGAAGCTTCCTTTTGATATAGCAGTTTTGAACCACTCTTTTAGTAGAATCTGCAGGTGGATGTTTGGAGAGCTAAGAGGCCAACACTGGAAAAGGAAATCTCTTCACGTAAAAACTAGACGGAAGCATTCTCAGAAACTTCAATGGGCTTTACGCATTCAACTCACAGAGTGCAATGTTGCTTTTGAGAGCGCAGTTTTAAAACACTGTTTTTGTAGAATTTGCTAGAGGATGTTTGGAGCGATGTGAGGCCTTTGCTGGAAAAGGAAATATCTTCACATAAAACCTGGACAGAAGCATTCTCAGAAACTCCTTTGTGATGAGTGCATTCAAATCACACACTTGAACCTTCCTTTGGAAAGAGCAGTTTTGAAACACTCTTTCTGAAGAATCTGCAAGTGGATATTTGGAGCGATTTGAGGCCTATGCTGGAAATGAAATATCTTCACCTAAAAACTAGACGGAAGCATTCTCAGAAACTCCTTTGTGATGAGTGCATTCAACTCACAGAGTTGAAGCTTCCTTTTGATAGAGCAGTTTTGAAACACTCTTTTAGCAGCATCTGCAGGTGGATATTTGGAGCGCTTTGAGGCCAAGGCTGGAAAACGAAATATCATCACATAAAAACTCGACAGAAGCATTCTCTGAAACTTCTTTGTGATGAGTGCATTCAACTCACAGACTCGAACGTTTCTTTTGATAGAACAGTTTAGAAACACTCCTTTTGTAGAATCTGCAAGTGTTTATTTGGAGCGCTTGGAGGCCTATGTTGGAAAAGGACATATCTTCACATCAAAAGTAGACAGACGCATTCTCAGAAACTTCTTTGTGATGAGTGCATTGAACTCACAGAGTTGAACCTACCTATTGATAGAGAAGTTTGGAAACACCCTTTTTGTAGAATCTGCAAGTGAATATTTGGCGCGATTTGAGGCCTATGCAGGAAACGGAAATATCTTCACATGAAAACTAGACAGATGAATTCTCAGAAACGTCTTTGTGATGAGTGCATTCAACTCACAGACTTGAAGCTTCCTTTTGAAAGAGCAGTTTCGAAACACTCTTTTTGTAGAATCTGCAAGTGGATATTTGGAGCGCTTTGAGGGCTATGCTGGAAAAGTTAATACCTTCACCTAGAAACTAGACAGACGCAAACCCAGAAACTTCTTTGTGACGTGTGCATTGAACTCACAGAGTTGAACCTTTCTTTTGATACAGAAGTTTTGAAACACTCTTTTCGTAGAATCTTCAAGTGGATGGATGGAGTGATTTGAGGCCTATGCTGGAAAAGGAAATACCTTCACGTAGAAACGAGACAAAAGCATTCTCAGAAAGTTCCCTGTGCTTTGTGTATTCAACTCACAGAGTTGAACATTCCCTTTGATAGAGCAGTTTTGAAACACTCTTTTTGTAGAATCTGCAAGTGGATATTTGGAGCGCTTTGAGGCCTCTGCCGCCAAAGGAATTATCATTGCATAAAAACTAGATGGAAGCGTTCTCAGAAACTTCCTTGTGATGAGTGCATTCAACTCGCAGAGTGGAACCTTCCTTTCGATAGACCAGTTTTGAAACACTGTTTTTGTAGAATCCGCAAGTGGCTATTTGGAGCTCTTTGAGGCTTATGCTGGAAAAGGAAATATCTTCGTCTACAAACTAGACAGAAGCATTCTCAGAAACTTCTTTGTCATGTGGGGATTGAACTCACAGAGTTGAACATTCCTTCACATAGAGCAGTTTTGCAACACCCTTTCGGTGGAAAGTGAAAGTGCTTATCTGGTGCGATGGCGGCATCTAGTGGATAAGGAAATACATTCAGATGAAAACAAGATACATCCATTCTCAGAAACTTCTTTGTGATGACTGCATTCTACTCACAGAGTTGAACCTTCCTTTTGATAGAGCAGTTTTGAAACACTCTTTTTGTGGAATCTGCAAGTGGCTATTTGGAGCGCTTTGAGGCCTATGCTGGAAAAGGAAATCTCTTCACATAAAACCTAGACAGAAGTATTCCCAGAAAGTTTTTCTGATGTGCGCATTCAACTCACCGAGTTGAACCTTCCTTTAGATAGAGCAGTTTGGAAACACTCTGTCTGTAGTACCTGCGAGTGGATATTTGGAGTGCTTTGAGTGCTACACTGTAAAAGCAAATATCTTCACTTGGAATCTAGACAGAAGAATTCTCAGAGACTTCCCTGTGCTCTCTGCATTCCACTCACAGAGTTGAACCTTCCTTTTGATAGAACAGTTTTGAAACACTCCTGTGGTAGAATCTGCAAGTCGATATTTGGAAGGTTTGGAGGCCTATCCTGGGAAAGGAAATATCTTCCCATCAAAACTAGACAGAAGCATTCTCAGAAACTTCTTAGTGATGTGCGCATTCAAGTCACAGAGTTGAAGCTTCCTTTTGATATAGCAGTTTTGAACCACTCTTTTAGTAGAATCTGCAGGTGGATGTTTGGAGAGCTAAGAGGCCAACACTGGAAAAGGAAATCTCTTCACGTAAAAACTAGACGGAAGCATTCTCAGAAACTTCAATGGGCTTTACGCATTCAACTCACAGAGTGCAATGTTGCTTTTGAGAGCGCAGTTTTAAAACACTGTTTTTGTAGAATTTGCTAGAGGATGTTTGGAGCGATGTGAGGCCTTTGCTGGAAAAGGAAATATCTTCACATAAAACCTGGACAGAAGCATTCTCAGAAACTCCTTTGTGATGAGTGCATTCAAATCACACACTTGAACCTTCCTTTGGAAAGAGCAGTTTTGAAACACTCTTTCTGAAGAATCTGCAAGTGGATATTTGGAGCGATTTGAGGCCTATGCTGGAAATGAAATATCTTCACCTAAAAACTAGACGGAAGCATTCTCAGAAACTCCTTTGTGATGAGTGCATTCAACTCACAGAGTTGAAGCTTCCTTTTGATAGAGCAGTTTTGAAACACTCTTTTAGCAGCATCTGCAGGTGGATATTTGGAGCGCTTTGAGGCCAAGGCTGGAAAACGAAATATCATCACATAAAAACTCGACAGAAGCATTCTCTGAAACTTCTTTGTGATGAGTGCATTCAACTCACAGACTCGAACGTTTCTTTTGATAGAACAGTTTAGAAACACTCCTTTTGTAGAATCTGCAAGTGTTTATTTGGAGCGCTTGGAGGCCTATGTTGGAAAAGGACATATCTTCACATCAAAAGTAGACAGACGCATTCTCAGAAACTTCTTTGTGATGAGTGCATTGAACTCACAGAGTTGAACCTACCTATTGATAGAGAAGTTTGGAAACACCCTTTTTGTAGAATCTGCAAGTGAATATTTGGCGCGATTTGAGGCCTATGCAGGAAACGGAAATATCTTCACATGAAAACTAGACAGATGAATTCTCAGAAACGTCTTTGTGATGAGTGCATTCAACTCACAGACTTGAAGCTTCCTTTTGAAAGAGCAGTTTCGAAACACTCTTTTTGTAGAATCTGCAAGTGGATATTTGGAGCGCTTTGAGGGCTACGCTGGAAAAGTTAATACCTTCACCTAAAAACTAGACAGACGCAAACCCAGAAACTTCTTTGTGACGTGTGCATTGAACTCACAGAGTTGAACCTTTCTTTTGATACAGAAGTTTTGAAACACTCTTTTCGTAGAATCTTCAAGTGGATGGATGGAGTGATTTGAGGCCTATGCTGGAAAAGGAAATACCTTCACGTAGAAACGAGACAAAAGCATTCTCAGAAAGTTCCCTGTGCTTTGTGCATTCAACTCACAGAGTTGAACATTCCCTTTGATAGAGCAGTTTTGAAACACTCTTTTTGTAGAATCTGCAAGTGGATATTTGGAGCGCTTTGAGGCCTCTGCCGCCAAAGGAATTATCATTGCATAAAAACTAGATGGAAGCGTTCTCAGAAACTTCCTTGTGATGAGTGCATTCAACTCGCAGAGTGGAACCTTCCTTTCGATAGACCAGTTTTGAAACACTGTTTTTGTAGAATCCGCAAGTGGCTATTTGGAGCTCTTTGAGGCTTATGCTGGAAAAGGAAATATCTTCGTCTACAAACTAGACAGAAGCATTCTCAGAAACTTCTTTGTCATGTGGGGATTGAACTCACAGAGTTGAACATTCCTTCACATAGAGCAGTTTTGCAACACCCTTTCGGTGGAAAGTGAAAGTGCTTATCTGGTGCGATGGCGGCATCTAGTGGATAAGGAAATACATTCAGATGAAAACAAGATACATCCATTCTCAGAAACTTCTTTGTGATGACTGCATTCTACTCACAGAGTTGAACCTTCCTTTTGATAGAGCAGTTTTGAAACACTCTTTTTGTGGAATCTGCAAGTGGCTATTTGGAGCGCTTTGAGGCCTATGCTGGAAAAGGAAATCTCTTCACATAAAACCTAGACAGAAGTATTCCCAGAAAGTTTTTCTGATGTGCGCATTCAACTCACCGAGTTGAACCTTCCTTTAGATAGAGCAGTTTGGAAACACTCTGTCTGTAGTACCTGCGAGTGGATATTTGGAGTGCTTTGAGTGCTACACTGTAAAAGCAAATATCTTCACTTGGAATCTAGACAGAAGAATTCTCAGAGACTTCCCTGTGCTCTCTGCATTCCACTCACAGAGTTGAACCTTCCTTTTGATAGAACAGTTTTGAAACACTCCTGTGGTAGAATCTGCAAGTCGATATTTGGAAGGTTTGGAGGCCTATCCTGGGAAAGGAAATATCTTCCCATCAAAACTAGACAGAAGCATTCTCAGAAACTTCTTAGTGATGTGCGCATTCAAGTCACAGAGTTGAAGCTTCCTTTTGATAGAGCAGTTTTGAACCACTCTTTTAGTAGAATCTGCAAGTGGATGTTTGGAGAGCTAAGAGGCCAACACTGGAAAAGGAAATCTCTTCACGTAAAAACTAGACGGAAGCATTCTCAGAAACTTCAATGGGCTTTAGGCATTCAACTCACAGAGTGCAATGTTGCTTTTGAGAGCGCAGTTTTAAAACACTGTTTTTGTAGAATTTGCTAGAGGATGTTTGGAGCGATGTGAGGCCTTTGCTGGAAAAGGAAATATCTTCACATAAAACCTGGACAGAAGCATTCTCAGAAACTCCTTTGTGATGAGTGCATTCAAATCACACACTTGAACCTTCCTTTGGAAAGAGCAGTTTTGAAACACTCTTTCTGAAGAATCTGCAAGTGGATATTTGGAGCGATTTGAGGCCTATGCTGGAAATGAAATATCTTCACCTAAAAACTAGACGGAAGCATTCTCAGAAACTCCTTTGTGATGAGTGCATTCAACTCACAGAGTTGAAGCTTCCTTTTGATAGAGCAGTTTTGAAACACTCTTTTAGCAGCATCTGCAGGTGGATATTTGGAGCGCTTTGAGGCCAAGGCTGGAAAACGAAATATCATCACATAAAAACTCGACAGAAGCATTCTCTGAAACTTCTTTGTGATGAGTGCATTCAACTCACAGACTCGAACGTTTCTTTTGATAGAACAGTTTAGAAACACTCCTTTTGTAGAATCTGCAAGTGTTTATTTGGAGCGCTTGGAGGCCTATGTTGGAAAAGGACATATCTTCACATCAAAAGTAGACAGACGCATTCTCAGAAACTTCTTTGTGATGAGTGCATTGAACTCACAGAGTTGAACCTACCTATTGATAGAGAAGTTTGGAAACACCCTTTTTGTAGAATCTGCAAGTGAATATTTGGCGCGATTTGAGGCCTATGCAGGAAACGGAAATATCTTCACATGAAAACTAGACAGATGAATTCTCAGAAACGTCTTTGTGATGAGTGCATTCAACTCACAGACTTGAAGCTTCCTTTTGAAAGAGCAGTTTCGAAACACTCTTTTTGTAGAATCTGCAAGTGGATATTTGGAGCGCTTTGAGGGCTATGCTGGAAAAGTTAATACCTTCACCTAAAAACTAGACAGACGCAAACCCAGAAACTTCTTTGTGACGTGTGCATTGAACTCACAGAGTTGAACCTTTCTTTTGATACAGAAGTTTTGAAACACTCTTTTCGTAGAATCTTCAAGTGGATGGATGGAGTGATTTGAGGCCTATGCTGGAAAAGGAAATACCTTCACGTAGAAACGAGACAAAAGCATTCTCAGAAAGTTCCCTGTGCTTTGTGCATTCAACTCACAGAGTTGAACATTCCCTTTGATAGAGCAGTTTTGAAACACTCTTTTTGTAGAATCTGCAAGTGGATATTTGGAGCGCTTTGAGGCCTCTGCCGCCAAAGGAATTATCATTGCATAAAAACTAGATGGAAGCGTTCTCAGAAACTTCCTTGTGATGAGTGCATTCAACTCGCAGAGTGGAACCTTCCTTTCGATAGACCAGTTTTGAAACACTGTTTTTGTAGAATCCGCAAGTGGCTATTTGGAGCTCTTTGAGGCTTATGCTGGAAAAGGAAATATCTTCGTCTACAAACTAGACAGAAGCATTCTCAGAAACTTCTTTGTCATGTGGGGATTGAACTCACAGAGTTGAACATTCCTTCACATAGAGCAGTTTTGCAACACCCTTTCGGTGGAAAGTGAAAGTGCTTATCTGGTGCGATGGCGGCATCTAGTGGATAAGGAAATACATTCAGATGAAAACAAGATACATCCATTCTCAGAAACTTCTTTGTGATGACTGCATTCTACTCACAGAGTTGAACCTTCCTTTTGATAGAGCAGTTTTGAAACACTCTTTTTGTGGAATCTGCAAGTGGCTATTTGGAGCGCTTTGAGGCCTATGCTGGAAAAGGAAATCTCTTCACATAAAACCTAGACAGAAGTATTCCCAGAAAGTTTTTCTGATGTGCGCATTCAACTCACCGAGTTGAACCTTCCTTTAGATAGAGCAGTTTGGAAACACTCTGTCTGTAGTACCTGCGAGTGGATATTTGGAGTGCTTTGAGTGCTACACTGTAAAAGCAAATATCTTCACTTGGAATCTAGACAGAAGAATTCTCAGAGACTTCCCTGTGCTCTCTGCATTCCACTCACAGAGTTGAACCTTCCTTTTGATAGAACAGTTTTGAAACACTCCTGTGGTAGAATCTGCAAGTCGATATTTGGAAGGTTTGGAGGCCTATCCTGGGAAAGGAAATATCTTCCCATCAAAACTAGACAGAAGCATTCTCAGAAACTTCTTAGTGATGTGCGCATTCAAGTCACAGAGTTGAAGCTTCCTTTTGATAGAGCAGTTTTGAACCACTCTTTTAGTAGAATCTGCAGGTGGATGTTTGGAGAGCTAAGAGGCCAACACTGGAAAAGGAAATCTCTTCACGTAAAAACTAGACGGAAGCATTCTCAGAAACTTCAATGGGCTTTACGCATTCAACTCACAGAGTGCAATGTTGCTTTTGAGAGCGCAGTTTTAAAACACTGTTTTTGTAGAATTTGCTAGAGGATGTTTGGAGCGATGTGAGGCCTTTGCTGGAAAAGGAAATATCTTCACATAAAACCTGGACAGAAGCATTCTCAGAAACTCCTTTGTGATGAGTGCATTCAAATCACACACTTGAACCTTCCTTTGGAAAGAGCAGTTTTGAAACACTCTTTCTGAAGAATCTGCAAGTGGATATTTGGAGCGATTTGAGGCCTATGCTGGAAATGAAATATCTTCACCTAAAAACTAGACGGAAGCATTCTCAGAAACTCCTTTGTGATGAGTGCATTCAACTCACAGAGTTGAAGCTTCCTTTTGATAGAGCAGTTTTGAAACACTCTTTTAGCAGCATCTGCAGGTGGATATTTGGAGCGCTTTGAGGCCAAGGCTGGAAAACGAAATATCATCACATAAAAACTCGACAGAAGCATTCTCTGAAACTTCTTTGTGATGAGTGCATTCAACTCACAGACTCGAACGTTTCTTTTGATAGAACAGTTTAGAAACACTCCTTTTGTAGAATCTGCAAGTGTTTATTTGGAGCGCTTGGAGGCCTATGTTGGAAAAGGACATATCTTCACATCAAAAGTAGACAGACGCATTCTCAGAAACTTCTTTGTGATGAGTGCATTGAACTCACAGAGTTGAACCTACCTATTGATAGAGAAGTTTGGAAACACCCTTTTTGTAGAATCTGCAAGTGAATATTTGGCGCGATTTGAGGCCTATGCAGGAAACGGAAATATCTTCACATGAAAACTAGACAGATGAATTCTCAGAAACGTCTTTGTGATGAGTGCATTCAACTCACAGACTTGAAGCTTCCTTTTGAAAGAGCAGTTTCGAAACACTCTTTTTGTAGAATCTGCAAGTGGATATTTGGAGCGCTTTGAGGGCTACGCTGGAAAAGTTAATACCTTCACCTAAAAACTAGACAGACGCAAACCCAGAAACTTCTTTGTGACGTGTGCATTGAACTCACAGAGTTGAACCTTTCTTTTGATACAGAAGTTTTGAAACACTCTTTTCGTAGAATCTTCAAGTGGATGGATGGAGTGATTTGAGGCCTATGCTGGAAAAGGAAATACCTTCACGTAGAAACGAGACAAAAGCATTCTCAGAAAGTTCCCTGTGCTTTGTGCATTCAACTCACAGAGTTGAACATTCCCTTTGATAGAGCAGTTTTGAAACACTCTTTTTGTAGAATCTGCAAGTGGATATTTGGAGCGCTTTGAGGCCTCTGCCGCCAAAGGAATTATCATTGCATAAAAACTAGATGGAAGCGTTCTCAGAAACTTCCTTGTGATGAGTGCATTCAACTCGCAGAGTGGAACCTTCCTTTCGATAGACCAGTTTTGAAACACTGTTTTTGTAGAATCCGCAAGTGGCTATTTGGAGCTCTTTGAGGCTTATGCTGGAAAAGGAAATATCTTCGTCTACAAACTAGACAGAAGCATTCTCAGAAACTTCTTTGTCATGTGGGGATTGAACTCACAGAGTTGAACATTCCTTCACATAGAGCAGTTTTGCAACACCCTTTCGGTGGAAAGTGAAAGTGCTTATCTGGTGCGATGGCGGCATCTAGTGGATAAGGAAATACATTCAGATGAAAACAAGATACATCCATTCTCAGAAACTTCTTTGTGATGACTGCATTCTACTCACAGAGTTGAACCTTCCTTTTGATAGAGCAGTTTTGAAACACTCTTTTTGTGGAATCTGCAAGTGGCTATTTGGAGCGCTTTGAGGCCTATGCTGGAAAAGGAAATCTCTTCACATAAAACCTAGACAGAAGTATTCCCAGAAAGTTTTTCTGATGTGCGCATTCAACTCACCGAGTTGAACCTTCCTTTAGATAGAGCAGTTTGGAAACACTCTGTCTGTAGTACCTGCGAGTGGATATTTGGAGTGCTTTGAGTGCTACACTGTAAAAGCAAATATCTTCACTTGGAATCTAGACAGAAGAATTCTCAGAGACTTCCCTGTGCTCTCTGCATTCCACTCACAGAGTTGAACCTTCCTTTTGATAGAACAGTTTTGAAACACTCTTGTGGTAGAATCTGCAAGTCGATATTTGGAAGGTTTGGAGGCCTATCCTGGGAAAGGAAATATCTTCCCATCAAAACTAGACAGAAGCATTCTCAGAAACTTCTTAGTGATGTGCGCATTCAAGTCACAGAGTTGAAGCTTCCTTTTGATAGAGCAGTTTTGAACCACTCTTTTAGTAGAATCTGCAGGTGGATGTTTGGAGAGCTAAGAGGCCAACACTGGAAAAGGAAATCTCTTCACGTAAAAACTAGACGGAAGCATTCTCAGAAACTTCAATGGGCTTTACGCATTCAACTCACAGAGTGCAATGTTGCTTTTGAGAGCGCAGTTTTAAAACACTGTTTTTGTAGAATTTGCTAGAGGATGTTTGGAGCGATGTGAGGCCTTTGCTGGAAAAGGAAATATCTTCACATAAAACCTGGACAGAAGCATTCTCAGAAACTCTTTTGTGATGAGTGCATTCAAATCACACACTTGAACCTTCCTTTGGAAAGAGCAGTTTTGAAACACTCTTTCTGAAGAATCTGCAAGTGGATATTTGGAGCGATTTGAGGCCTATGCTGGAAATGAAATATCTTCACCTAAAAACTAGACGGAAGCATTCTCAGAAACTCCTTTGTGATGAGTGCATTCAACTCACAGAGTTGAAGCTTCCTTTTGATAGAGCAGTTTTGAAACACTCTTTTAGCAGCATCTGCAGGTGGATATTTGGAGCGCTTTGAGGCCAAGGCTGGAAAACGAAATATCATCACATAAAAACTCGACAGAAGCATTCTCTGAAACTTCTTTGTGATGAGTGCATTCAACTCACAGACTCGAACGTTTCTTTTGATAGAACAGTTTAGAAACACTCCTTTTGTAGAATCTGCAAGTGTTTATTTGGAGCGCTTGGAGGCCTATGTTGGAAAAGGACATATCTTCACATCAAAAGTAGACAGACGCATTCTCAGAAACTTCTTTGTGATGAGTGCATTGAACTCACAGAGTTGAACCTACCTATTGATAGAGAAGTTTGGAAACACCCTTTTTGTAGAATCTGCAAGTGAATATTTGGCGCGATTTGAGGCCTATGCAGGAAACGGAAATATCTTCACATGAAAACTAGACAGATGAATTCTCAGAAACGTCTTTGTGATGAGTGCATTCAACTCACAGACTTGAAGCTTCCTTTTGAAAGAGCAGTTTCGAAACACTCTTTTTGTAGAATCTGCAAGTGGATATTTGGAGCGCTTTGAGGGCTATGCTGGAAAAGTTAATACCTTCACCTAAAAACTAGACAGACGCAAACCCAGAAACTTCTTTGTGACGTGTGCATTGAACTCACAGAGTTGAACCTTTCTTTTGATACAGAAGTTTTGAAACACTCTTTTCGTAGAATCTTCAAGTGGATGGATGGAGTGATTTGAGGCCTATGCTGGAAAAGGAAATACCTTCACGTAGAAACGAGACAAAAGCATTCTCAGAAAGTTCCCTGTGCTTTGTGCATTCAACTCACAGAGTTGAACATTCCCTTTGATAGAGCAGTTTTGAAACACTCTTTTTGTAGAATCTGCAAGTGGATATTTGGAGCGCTTTGAGGCCTCTGCCGCCAAAGGAATTATCATTGCATAAAAACTAGATGGAAGCGTTCTCAGAAACTTCCTTGTGATGAGTGCATTCAACTCGCAGAGTGGAACCTTCCTTTCGATAGACCAGTTTTGAAACACTGTTTTTGTAGAATCCGCAAGTGGCTATTTGGAGCTCTTTGAGGCTTATGCTGGAAAAGGAAATATCTTCGTCTACAAACTAGACAGAAGCATTCTCAGAAACTTCTTTGTCATGTGGGGATTGAACTCACAGAGTTGAACATTCCTTCACATAGAGCAGTTTTGCAACACCCTTTCGGTGGAAAGTGAAAGTGCTTATCTGGTGCGATGGCGGCATCTAGTGGATAAGGAAATACATTCAGATGAAAACAAGATACATCCATTCTCAGAAACTTCTTTGTGATGACTGCATTCTACTCACAGAGTTGAACCTTCCTTTTGATAGAGCAGTTTTGAAACACTCTTTTTGTGGAATCTGCAAGTGGCTATTTGGAGCGCTTTGAGGCCTATGCTGGAAAAGGAAATCTCTTCACATAAAACCTAGACAGAAGTATTCCCAGAAAGTTTTTCTGATGTGCGCATTCAACTCACCGAGTTGAACCTTCCTTTAGATAGAGCAGTTTGGAAACACTCTGTCTGTAGTACCTGCGAGTGGATATTTGGAGTGCTTTGAGTGCTACACTGTAAAAGCAAATATCTTCACTTGGAATCTAGACAGAAGAATTCTCAGAGACTTCCCTGTGCTCTCTGCATTCCACTCACAGAGTTGAACCTTCCTTTTGATAGAACAGTTTTGAAACACTCCTGTGGTAGAATCTGCAAGTCGATATTTGGAAGGTTTGGAGGCCTATCCTGGGAAAGGAAATATCTTCCCATCAAAACTAGACAGAAGCATTCTCAGAAACTTCTTAGTGATGTGCGCATTCAAGTCACAGAGTTGAAGCTTCCTTTTGATATAGCAGTTTTGAACCACTCTTTTAGTAGAATCTGCAGGTGGATGTTTGGAGAGCTAAGAGGCCAACACTGGAAAAGGAAATCTCTTCACGTAAAAACTAGACGGAAGCATTCTCAGAAACTTCAATGGGCTTTAGGCATTCAACTCACAGAGTGCAATGTTGCTTTTGAGAGCGCAGTTTTAAAACACTGTTTTTGTAGAATTTGCTAGAGGATGTTTGGAGCGATGTGAGGCCTTTGCTGGAAAAGGAAATATCTTCACATAAAACCTGGACAGAAGCATTCTCAGAAACTCCTTTGTGATGAGTGCATTCAAATCACACACTTGAACCTTCCTTTGGAAAGAGCAGTTTTGAAACACTCTTTCTGAAGAATCTGCAAGTGGATATTTGGAGCGATTTGAGGCCTATGCTGGAAATGAAATATCTTCACCTAAAAACTAGACGGAAGCATTCTCAGAAACTCCTTTGTGATGAGTGCATTCAACTCACAGAGTTGAAGCTTCCTTTTGATAGAGCAGTTTTGAAACACTCTTTTAGCAGCATCTGCAGGTGGATATTTGGAGCGCTTTGAGGCCAAGGCTGGAAAACGAAATATCATCACATAAAAACTCGACAGAAGCATTCTCTGAAACTTCTTTGTGATGAGTGCATTCAACTCACAGACTCGAACGTTTCTTTTGATAGAACAGTTTAGAAACACTCCTTTTGTAGAATCTGCAAGTGTTTATTTGGAGCGCTTGGAGGCCTATGTTGGAAAAGGACATATCTTCACATCAAAAGTAGACAGACGCATTCTCAGAAACTTCTTTGTGATGAGTGCATTGAACTCACAGAGTTGAACCTACCTATTGATAGAGAAGTTTGGAAACACCCTTTTTGTAGAATCTGCAAGTGAATATTTGGCGCGATTTGAGGCCTATGCAGGAAACGGAAATATCTTCACATGAAAACTAGACAGATGAATTCTCAGAAACGTCTTTGTGATGAGTGCATTCAACTCACAGACTTGAAGCTTCCTTTTGAAAGAGCAGTTTCGAAACACTCTTTTTGTAGAATCTGCAAGTGGATATTTGGAGCGCTTTGAGGGCTATGCTGGAAAAGTTAATACCTTCACCTAAAAACTAGACAGACGCAAACCCAGAAACTTCTTTGTGACGTGTGCATTGAACTCACAGAGTTGAACCTTTCTTTTGATACAGAAGTTTTGAAACACTCTTTTCGTAGAATCTTCAAGTGGATGGATGGAGTGATTTGAGGCCTATGCTGGAAAAGGAAATACCTTCACGTAGAAACGAGACAAAAGCATTCTCAGAAAGTTCCCTGTGCTTTGTGCATTCAACTCACAGAGTTGAACATTCCCTTTGATAGAGCAGTTTTGAAACACTCTTTTTGTAGAATCTGCAAGTGGATATTTGGAGCGCTTTGAGGCCTCTGCCGCCAAAGGAATTATCATTGCATAAAAACTAGATGGAAGCGTTCTCAGAAACTTCCTTGTGATGAGTGCATTCAACTCGCAGAGTGGAACCTTCCTTTCGATAGACCAGTTTTGAAACACTGTTTTTGTAGAATCCGCAAGTGGCTATTTGGAGCTCTTTGAGGCTTATGCTGGAAAAGGAAATATCTTCGTCTACAAACTAGACAGAAGCATTCTCAGAAACTTCTTTGTCATGTGGGGATTGAACTCACAGAGTTGAACATTCCTTCACATAGAGCAGTTTTGCAACACCCTTTCGGTGGAAAGTGAAAGTGCTTATCTGGTGCGATGGCGGCATCTAGTGGATAAGGAAATACATTCAGATGAAAACAAGATACATCCATTCTCAGAAACTTCTTTGTGATGACTGCATTCTACTCACAGAGTTGAACCTTCCTTTTGATAGAGCAGTTTTGAAACACTCTTTTTGTGGAATCTGCAAGTGGCTATTTGGAGCGCTTTGAGGCCTATGCTGGAAAAGGAAATCTCTTCACATAAAACCTAGACAGAAGTATTCCCAGAAAGTTTTTCTGATGTGCGCATTCAACTCACCGAGTTGAACCTTCCTTTAGATAGAGCAGTTTGGAAACACTCTGTCTGTAGTACCTGCGAGTGGATATTTGGAGTGCTTTGAGTGCTACACTGTAAAAGCAAATATCTTCACTTGGAATCTAGACAGAAGAATTCTCAGAGACTTCCCTGTGCTCTCTGCATTCCACTCACAGAGTTGAACCTTCCTTTTGATAGAACAGTTTTGAAACACTCCTGTGGTAGAATCTGCAAGTCGATATTTGGAAGGTTTGGAGGCCTATCCTGGGAAAGGAAATATCTTCCCATCAAAACTAGACAGAAGCATTCTCAGAAACTTCTTAGTGATGTGCGCATTCAAGTCACAGAGTTGAAGCTTCCTTTTGATATAGCAGTTTTGAACCACTCTTTTAGTAGAATCTGCAGGTGGATGTTTGGAGAGCTAAGAGGCCAACACTGGAAAAGGAAATCTCTTCACGTAAAAACTAGACGGAAGCATTCTCAGAAACTTCAATGGGCTTTACGCATTCAACTCACAGAGTGCAATGTTGCTTTTGAGAGCGCAGTTTTAAAACACTGTTTTTGTAGAATTTGCTAGAGGATGTTTGGAGCGATGTGAGGCCTTTGCTGGAAAAGGAAATATCTTCACATAAAACCTGGACAGAAGCATTCTCAGAAACTCCTTTGTGATGAGTGCATTCAAATCACACACTTGAACCTTCCTTTGGAAAGAGCAGTTTTGAAACACTCTTTCTGAAGAATCTGCAAGTGGATATTTGGAGCGATTTGAGGCCTATGCTGGAAATGAAATATCTTCACCTAAAAACTAGACGGAAGCATTCTCAGAAACTCCTTTGTGATGAGTGCATTCAACTCACAGAGTTGAAGCTTCCTTTTGATAGAGCAGTTTTGAAACACTCTTTTAGCAGCATCTGCAGGTGGATATTTGGAGCGCTTTGAGGCCAAGGCTGGAAAACGAAATATCATCACATAAAAACTCGACAGAAGCATTCTCTGAAACTTCTTTGTGATGAGTGCATTCAACTCACAGACTCGAACGTTTCTTTTGATAGAACAGTTTAGAAACACTCCTTTTGTAGAATCTGCAAGTGTTTATTTGGAGCGCTTGGAGGCCTATGTTGGAAAAGGACATATCTTCACATCAAAAGTAGACAGACGCATTCTCAGAAACTTCTTTGTGATGAGTGCATTGAACTCACAGAGTTGAACCTACCTATTGATAGAGAAGTTTGGAAACACCCTTTTTGTAGAATCTGCAAGTGAATATTTGGCGCGATTTGAGGCCTATGCAGGAAACGGAAATATCTTCACATGAAAACTAGACAGATGAATTCTCAGAAACGTCTTTGTGATGAGTGCATTCAACTCACAGACTTGAAGCTTCCTTTTGAAAGAGCAGTTTCGAAACACTCTTTTTGTAGAATCTGCAAGTGGATATTTGGAGCGCTTTGAGGGCTACGCTGGAAAAGTTAATACCTTCACCTAAAAACTAGACAGACGCAAACCCAGAAACTTCTTTGTGACGTGTGCATTGAACTCACAGAGTTGAACCTTTCTTTTGATACAGAAGTTTTGAAACACTCTTTTCGTAGAATCTTCAAGTGGATGGATGGAGTGATTTGAGGCCTATGCTGGAAAAGGAAATACCTTCACGTAGAAACGAGACAAAAGCATTCTCAGAAAGTTCCCTGTGCTTTGTGCATTCAACTCACAGAGTTGAACATTCCCTTTGATAGAGCAGTTTTGAAACACTCTTTTTGTAGAATCTGCAAGTGGATATTTGGAGCGCTTTGAGGCCTCTGCCGCCAAAGGAATTATCATTGCATAAAAACTAGATGGAAGCGTTCTCAGAAACTTCCTTGTGATGAGTGCATTCAACTCGCAGAGTGGAACCTTCCTTTCGATAGACCAGTTTTGAAACACTGTTTTTGTAGAATCCGCAAGTGGCTATTTGGAGCTCTTTGAGGCTTATGCTGGAAAAGGAAATATCTTCGTCTACAAACTAGACAGAAGCATTCTCAGAAACTTCTTTGTCATGTGGGGATTGAACTCACAGAGTTGAACATTCCTTCACATAGAGCAGTTTTGCAACACCCTTTCGGTGGAAAGTGAAAGTGCTTATCTGGTGCGATGGCGGCATCTAGTGGATAAGGAAATACATTCAGATGAAAACAAGATACATCCATTCTCAGAAACTTCTTTGTGATGACTGCATTCTACTCACAGAGTTGAACCTTCCTTTTGATAGAGCAGTTTTGAAACACTCTTTTTGTGGAATCTGCAAGTGGCTATTTGGAGCGCTTTGAGGCCTATGCTGGAAAAGGAAATCTCTTCACATAAAACCTAGACAGAAGTATTCCCAGAAAGTTTTTCTGATGTGCGCATTCAACTCACCGAGTTGAACCTTCCTTTAGATAGAGCAGTTTGGAAACACTCTGTCTGTAGTACCTGCGAGTGGATATTTGGAGTGCTTTGAGTGCTACACTGTAAAAGCAAATATCTTCACTTGGAATCTAGACAGAAGAATTCTCAGAGACTTCCCTGTGCTCTCTGCATTCCACTCACAGAGTTGAACCTTCCTTTTGATAGAACAGTTTTGAAACACTCTTGTGGTAGAATCTGCAAGTCGATATTTGGAAGGTTTGGAGGCCTATCCTGGGAAAGGAAATATCTTCCCATCAAAACTAGACAGAAGCATTCTCAGAAACTTCTTAGTGATGTGCGCATTCAAGTCACAGAGTTGAAGCTTCCTTTTGATAGAGCAGTTTTGAACCACTCTTTTAGTAGAATCTGCAGGTGGATGTTTGGAGAGCTAAGAGGCCAACACTGGAAAAGGAAATCTCTTCACGTAAAAACTAGACGGAAGCATTCTCAGAAACTTCAATGGGCTTTACGCATTCAACTCACAGAGTGCAATGTTGCTTTTGAGAGCGCAGTTTTAAAACACTGTTTTTGTAGAATTTGCTAGAGGATGTTTGGAGCGATGTGAGGCCTTTGCTGGAAAAGGAAATATCTTCACATAAAACCTGGACAGAAGCATTCTCAGAAACTCTTTTGTGATGAGTGCATTCAAATCACACACTTGAACCTTCCTTTGGAAAGAGCAGTTTTGAAACACTCTTTCTGAAGAATCTGCAAGTGGATATTTGGAGCGATTTGAGGCCTATGCTGGAAATGAAATATCTTCACCTAAAAACTAGACGGAAGCATTCTCAGAAACTCCTTTGTGATGAGTGCATTCAACTCACAGAGTTGAAGCTTCCTTTTGATAGAGCAGTTTTGAAACACTCTTTTAGCAGCATCTGCAGGTGGATATTTGGAGCGCTTTGAGGCCAAGGCTGGAAAACGAAATATCATCACATAAAAACTCGACAGAAGCATTCTCTGAAACTTCTTTGTGATGAGTGCATTCAACTCACAGACTCGAACGTTTCTTTTGATAGAACAGTTTAGAAACACTCCTTTTGTAGAATCTGCAAGTGTTTATTTGGAGCGCTTGGAGGCCTATGTTGGAAAAGGACATATCTTCACATCAAAAGTAGACAGACGCATTCTCAGAAACTTCTTTGTGATGAGTGCATTGAACTCACAGAGTTGAACCTACCTATTGATAGAGAAGTTTGGAAACACCCTTTTTGTAGAATCTGCAAGTGAATATTTGGCGCGATTTGAGGCCTATGCAGGAAACGGAAATATCTTCACATGAAAACTAGACAGATGAATTCTCAGAAACGTCTTTGTGATGAGTGCATTCAACTCACAGACTTGAAGCTTCCTTTTGAAAGAGCAGTTTCGAAACACTCTTTTTGTAGAATCTGCAAGTGGATATTTGGAGCGCTTTGAGGGCTATGCTGGAAAAGTTAATACCTTCACCTAAAAACTAGACAGACGCAAACCCAGAAACTTCTTTGTGACGTGTGCATTGAACTCACAGAGTTGAACCTTTCTTTTGATACAGAAGTTTTGAAACACTCTTTTCGTAGAATCTTCAAGTGGATGGATGGAGTGATTTGAGGCCTATGCTGGAAAAGGAAATACCTTCACGTAGAAACGAGACAAAAGCATTCTCAGAAAGTTCCCTGTGCTTTGTGCATTCAACTCACAGAGTTGAACATTCCCTTTGATAGAGCAGTTTTGAAACACTCTTTTTGTAGAATCTGCAAGTGGATATTTGGAGCGCTTTGAGGCCTCTGCCGCCAAAGGAATTATCATTGCATAAAAACTAGATGGAAGCGTTCTCAGAAACTTCCTTGTGATGAGTGCATTCAACTCGCAGAGTGGAACCTTCCTTTCGATAGACCAGTTTTGAAACACTGTTTTTGTAGAATCCGCAAGTGGCTATTTGGAGCTCTTTGAGGCTTATGCTGGAAAAGGAAATATCTTCGTCTACAAACTAGACAGAAGCATTCTCAGAAACTTCTTTGTCATGTGGGGATTGAACTCACAGAGTTGAACATTCCTTCACATAGAGCAGTTTTGCAACACCCTTTCGGTGGAAAGTGAAAGTGCTTATCTGGTGCGATGGCGGCATCTAGTGGATAAGGAAATACATTCAGATGAAAACAAGATACATCCATTCTCAGAAACTTCTTTGTGATGACTGCATTCTACTCACAGAGTTGAACCTTCCTTTTGATAGAGCAGTTTTGAAACACTCTTTTTGTGGAATCTGCAAGTGGCTATTTGGAGCGCTTTGAGGCCTATGCTGGAAAAGGAAATCTCTTCACATAAAACCTAGACAGAAGTATTCCCAGAAAGTTTTTCTGATGTGCGCATTCAACTCACCGAGTTGAACCTTCCTTTAGATAGAGCAGTTTGGAAACACTCTGTCTGTAGTACCTGCGAGTGGATATTTGGAGTGCTTTGAGTGCTACACTGTAAAAGCAAATATCTTCACTTGGAATCTAGACAGAAGAATTCTCAGAGACTTCCCTGTGCTCTCTGCATTCCACTCACAGAGTTGAACCTTCCTTTTGATAGAACAGTTTTGAAACACTCCTGTGGTAGAATCTGCAAGTCGATATTTGGAAGGTTTGGAGGCCTATCCTGGGAAAGGAAATATCTTCCCATCAAAACTAGACAGAAGCATTCTCAGAAACTTCTTAGTGATGTGCGCATTCAAGTCACAGAGTTGAAGCTTCCTTTTGATATAGCAGTTTTGAACCACTCTTTTAGTAGAATCTGCAGGTGGATGTTTGGAGAGCTAAGAGGCCAACACTGGAAAAGGAAATCTCTTCACGTAAAAACTAGACGGAAGCATTCTCAGAAACTTCAATGGGCTTTAGGCATTCAACTCACAGAGTGCAATGTTGCTTTTGAGAGCGCAGTTTTAAAACACTGTTTTTGTAGAATTTGCTAGAGGATGTTTGGAGCGATGTGAGGCCTTTGCTGGAAAAGGAAATATCTTCACATAAAACCTGGACAGAAGCATTCTCAGAAACTCCTTTGTGATGAGTGCATTCAAATCACACACTTGAACCTTCCTTTGGAAAGAGCAGTTTTGAAACACTCTTTCTGAAGAATCTGCAAGTGGATATTTGGAGCGATTTGAGGCCTATGCTGGAAATGAAATATCTTCACCTAAAAACTAGACGGAAGCATTCTCAGAAACTCCTTTGTGATGAGTGCATTCAACTCACAGAGTTGAAGCTTCCTTTTGATAGAGCAGTTTTGAAACACTCTTTTAGCAGCATCTGCAGGTGGATATTTGGAGCGCTTTGAGGCCAAGGCTGGAAAACGAAATATCATCACATAAAAACTCGACAGAAGCATTCTCTGAAACTTCTTTGTGATGAGTGCATTCAACTCACAGACTCGAACGTTTCTTTTGATAGAACAGTTTAGAAACACTCCTTTTGTAGAATCTGCAAGTGTTTATTTGGAGCGCTTGGAGGCCTATGTTGGAAAAGGACATATCTTCACATCAAAAGTAGACAGACGCATTCTCAGAAACTTCTTTGTGATGAGTGCATTGAACTCACAGAGTTGAACCTACCTATTGATAGAGAAGTTTGGAAACACCCTTTTTGTAGAATCTGCAAGTGAATATTTGGCGCGATTTGAGGCCTATGCAGGAAACGGAAATATCTTCACATGAAAACTAGACAGATGAATTCTCAGAAACGTCTTTGTGATGAGTGCATTCAACTCACAGACTTGAAGCTTCCTTTTGAAAGAGCAGTTTCGAAACACTCTTTTTGTAGAATCTGCAAGTGGATATTTGGAGCGCTTTGAGGGCTATGCTGGAAAAGTTAATACCTTCACCTAAAAACTAGACAGACGCAAACCCAGAAACTTCTTTGTGACGTGTGCATTGAACTCACAGAGTTGAACCTTTCTTTTGATACAGAAGTTTTGAAACACTCTTTTCGTAGAATCTTCAAGTGGATGGATGGAGTGATTTGAGGCCTATGCTGGAAAAGGAAATACCTTCACGTAGAAACGAGACAAAAGCATTCTCAGAAAGTTCCCTGTGCTTTGTGCATTCAACTCACAGAGTTGAACATTCCCTTTGATAGAGCAGTTTTGAAACACTCTTTTTGTAGAATCTGCAAGTGGATATTTGGAGCGCTTTGAGGCCTCTGCCGCCAAAGGAATTATCATTGCATAAAAACTAGATGGAAGCGTTCTCAGAAACTTCCTTGTGATGAGTGCATTCAACTCGCAGAGTGGAACCTTCCTTTCGATAGACCAGTTTTGAAACACTGTTTTTGTAGAATCCGCAAGTGGCTATTTGGAGCTCTTTGAGGCTTATGCTGGAAAAGGAAATATCTTCGTCTACAAACTAGACAGAAGCATTCTCAGAAACTTCTTTGTCATGTGGGGATTGAACTCACAGAGTTGAACATTCCTTCACATAGAGCAGTTTTGCAACACCCTTTCGGTGGAAAGTGAAAGTGCTTATCTGGTGCGATGGCGGCATCTAGTGGATAAGGAAATACATTCAGATGAAAACAAGATACATCCATTCTCAGAAACTTCTTTGTGATGACTGCATTCTACTCACAGAGTTGAACCTTCCTTTTGATAGAGCAGTTTTGAAACACTCTTTTTGTGGAATCTGCAAGTGGCTATTTGGAGCGCTTTGAGGCCTATGCTGGAAAAGGAAATCTCTTCACATAAAACCTAGACAGAAGTATTCCCAGAAAGTTTTTCTGATGTGCGCATTCAACTCACCGAGTTGAACCTTCCTTTAGATAGAGCAGTTTGGAAACACTCTGTCTGTAGTACCTGCGAGTGGATATTTGGAGTGCTTTGAGTGCTACACTGTAAAAGCAAATATCTTCACTTGGAATCTAGACAGAAGAATTCTCAGAGACTTCCCTGTGCTCTCTGCATTCCACTCACAGAGTTGAACCTTCCTTTTGATAGAACAGTTTTGAAACACTCCTGTGGTAGAATCTGCAAGTCGATATTTGGAAGGTTTGGAGGCCTATCCTGGGAAAGGAAATATCTTCCCATCAAAACTAGACAGAAGCATTCTCAGAAACTTCTTAGTGATGTGCGCATTCAAGTCACAGAGTTGAAGCTTCCTTTTGATATAGCAGTTTTGAACCACTCTTTTAGTAGAATCTGCAGGTGGATGTTTGGAGAGCTAAGAGGCCAACACTGGAAAAGGAAATCTCTTCACGTAAAAACTAGACGGAAGCATTCTCAGAAACTTCAATGGGCTTTAGGCATTCAACTCACAGAGTGCAATGTTGCTTTTGAGAGCGCAGTTTTAAAACACTGTTTTTGTAGAATTTGCTAGAGGATGTTTGGAGCGATGTGAGGCCTTTGCTGGAAAAGGAAATATCTTCACATAAAACCTGGACAGAAGCATTCTCAGAAACTCCTTTGTGATGAGTGCATTCAAATCACACACTTGAACCTTCCTTTGGAAAGAGCAGTTTTGAAACACTCTTTCTGAAGAATCTGCAAGTGGATATTTGGAGCGATTTGAGGCCTATGCTGGAAATGAAATATCTTCACCTAAAAACTAGACGGAAGCATTCTCAGAAACTCCTTTGTGATGAGTGCATTCAACTCACAGAGTTGAAGCTTCCTTTTGATAGAGCAGTTTTGAAACACTCTTTTAGCAGCATCTGCAGGTGGATATTTGGAGCGCTTTGAGGCCAAGGCTGGAAAACGAAATATCATCACATAAAAACTCGACAGAAGCATTCTCTGAAACTTCTTTGTGATGAGTGCATTCAACTCACAGACTCGAACGTTTCTTTTGATAGAACAGTTTAGAAACACTCCTTTTGTAGAATCTGCAAGTGTTTATTTGGAGCGCTTGGAGGCCTATGTTGGAAAAGGACATATCTTCACATCAAAAGTAGACAGACGCATTCTCAGAAACTTCTTTGTGATGAGTGCATTGAACTCACAGAGTTGAACCTACCTATTGATAGAGAAGTTTGGAAACACCCTTTTTGTAGAATCTGCAAGTGAATATTTGGCGCGATTTGAGGCCTATGCAGGAAACGGAAATATCTTCACATGAAAACTAGACAGATGAATTCTCAGAAACGTCTTTGTGATGAGTGCATTCAACTCACAGACTTGAAGCTTCCTTTTGAAAGAGCAGTTTCGAAACACTCTTTTTGTAGAATCTGCAAGTGGATATTTGGAGCGCTTTGAGGGCTATGCTGGAAAAGTTAATACCTTCACCTAAAAACTAGACAGACGCAAACCCAGAAACTTCTTTGTGACGTGTGCATTGAACTCACAGAGTTGAACCTTTCTTTTGATACAGAAGTTTTGAAACACTCTTTTCGTAGAATCTTCAAGTGGATGGATGGAGTGATTTGAGGCCTATGCTGGAAAAGGAAATACCTTCACGTAGAAACGAGACAAAAGCATTCTCAGAAAGTTCCCTCTGCTTTGTGCATTCAACTCACAGAGTTGAACATTCCCTTTGATAGAGCAGTTTTGAAACACTCTTTTTGTAGAATCTGCAAGTGGATATTTGGAGCGCTTTGAGGCCTCTGCCGCCAAAGGAATTATCATTGCATAAAAACTAGATGGAAGCGTTCTCAGAAACTTCCTTGTGATGAGTGCATTCAACTCGCAGAGTGGAACCTTCCTTTCGATAGACCAGTTTTGAAACACTGTTTTTGTAGAATCCGCAAGTGGCTATTTGGAGCTCTTTGAGGCTTATGCTGGAAAAGGAAATATCTTCGTCTACAAACTAGACAGAAGCATTCTCAGAAACTTCTTTGTCATGTGGGGATTGAACTCACAGAGTTGAACATTCCTTCACATAGAGCAGTTTTGCAACACCCTTTCGGTGGAAAGTGAAAGTGCTTATCTGGTGCGATGGCGGCATCTAGTGGATAAGGAAATACATTCAGATGAAAACAAGATACATCCATTCTCAGAAACTTCTTTGTGATGACTGCATTCTACTCACAGAGTTGAACCTTCCTTTTGATAGAGCAGTTTTGAAACACTCTTTTTGTGGAATCTGCAAGTGGCTATTTGGAGCGCTTTGAGGCCTATGCTGGAAAAGGAAATCTCTTCACATAAAACCTAGACAGAAGTATTCCCAGAAAGTTTTTCTGATGTGCGCATTCAACTCACCGAGTTGAACCTTCCTTTAGATAGAGCAGTTTGGAAACACTCTGTCTGTAGTACCTGCGAGTGGATATTTGGAGTGCTTTGAGTGCTACACTGTAAAAGCAAATATCTTCACTTGGAATCTAGACAGAAGAATTCTCAGAGACTTCCCTGTGCTCTCTGCATTCCACTCACAGAGTTGAACCTTCCTTTTGATAGAACAGTTTTGAAACACTCCTGTGGTAGAATCTGCAAGTCGATATTTGGAAGGTTTGGAGGCCTATCCTGGGAAAGGAAATATCTTCCCATCAAAACTAGACAGAAGCATTCTCAGAAACTTCTTAGTGATGTGCGCATTCAAGTCACAGAGTTGAAGCTTCCTTTTGATATAGCAGTTTTGAACCACTCTTTTAGTAGAATCTGCAGGTGGATGTTTGGAGAGCTAAGAGGCCAACACTGGAAAAGGAAATCTCTTCACGTAAAAACTAGACGGAAGCATTCTCAGAAACTTCAATGGGCTTTAGGCATTCAACTCACAGAGTGCAATGTTGCTTTTGAGAGCGCAGTTTTAAAACACTGTTTTTGTAGAATTTGCTAGAGGATGTTTGGAGCGATGTGAGGCCTTTGCTGGAAAAGGAAATATCTTCACATAAAACCTGGACAGAAGCATTCTCAGAAACTCCTTTGTGATGAGTGCATTCAAATCACACACTTGAACCTTCCTTTGGAAAGAGCAGTTTTGAAACACTCTTTCTGAAGAATCTGCAAGTGGATATTTGGAGCGATTTGAGGCCTATGCTGGAAATGAAATATCTTCACCTAAAAACTAGACGGAAGCATTCTCAGAAACTCCTTTGTGATGAGTGCATTCAACTCACAGAGTTGAAGCTTCCTTTTGATAGAGCAGTTTTGAAACACTCTTTTAGCAGCATCTGCAGGTGGATATTTGGAGCGCTTTGAGGCCAAGGCTGGAAAACGAAATATCATCACATAAAAACTCGACAGAAGCATTCTCTGAAACTTCTTTGTGATGAGTGCATTCAACTCACAGACTCGAACGTTTCTTTTGATAGAACAGTTTAGAAACACTCCTTTTGTAGAATCTGCAAGTGTTTATTTGGAGCGCTTGGAGGCCTATGTTGGAAAAGGACATATCTTCACATCAAAAGTAGACAGACGCATTCTCAGAAACTTCTTTGTGATGAGTGCATTGAACTCACAGAGTTGAACCTACCTATTGATAGAGAAGTTTGGAAACACCCTTTTTGTAGAATCTGCAAGTGAATATTTGGCGCGATTTGAGGCCTATGCAGGAAACGGAAATATCTTCACATGAAAACTAGACAGATGAATTCTCAGAAACGTCTTTGTGATGAGTGCATTCAACTCACAGACTTGAAGCTTCCTTTTGAAAGAGCAGTTTCGAAACACTCTTTTTGTAGAATCTGCAAGTGGATATTTGGAGCGCTTTGAGGGCTATGCTGGAAAAGTTAATACCTTCACCTAAAAACTAGACAGACGCAAACCCAGAAACTTCTTTGCGACGTGTGCATTGAACTCACAGAGTTGAACCTTTCTTTTGATACAGAAGTTTTGAAACACTCTTTTCGTAGAATCTTCAAGTGGATGGATGGAGTGATTTGAGGCCTATGCTGGAAAAGGAAATACCTTCACGTAGAAACGAGACAAAAGCATTCTCAGAAAGTTCCCTGTGCTTTGTGCATTCAACTCACAGAGTTGAACATTCCCTTTGATAGAGCAGTTTTGAAACACTCTTTTTGTAGAATCTGCAAGTGGATATTTGGAGCGCTTTGAGGCCTCTGCCGCCAAAGGAATTATCATTGCATAAAAACTAGATGGAAGCGTTCTCAGAAACTTCCTTGTGATGAGTGCATTCAACTCGCAGAGTGGAACCTTCCTTTCGATAGACCAGTTTTGAAACACTGTTTTTGTAGAATCCGCAAGTGGCTATTTGGAGCTCTTTGAGGCTTATGCTGGAAAAGGAAATATCTTCGTCTACAAACTAGACAGAAGCATTCTCAGAAACTTCTTTGTCATGTGGGGATTGAACTCACAGAGTTGAACATTCCTTCACATAGAGCAGTTTTGCAACACCCTTTCGGTGGAAAGTGAAAGTGCTTATCTGGTGCGATGGCGGCATCTAGTGGATAAGGAAATACATTCAGATGAAAACAAGATACATCCATTCTCAGAAACTTCTTTGTGATGACTGCATTCTACTCACAGAGTTGAACCTTCCTTTTGATAGAGCAGTTTTGAAACACTCTTTTTGTGGAATCTGCAAGTGGCTATTTGGAGCGCTTTGAGGCCTATGCTGGAAAAGGAAATCTCTTCACATAAAACCTAGACAGAAGTATTCCCAGAAAGTTTTTCTGATGTGCGCATTCAACTCACCGAGTTGAACCTTCCTTTAGATAGAGCAGTTTGGAAACACTCTGTCTGTAGTACCTGCGAGTGGATATTTGGAGTGCTTTGAGTGCTACACTGTAAAAGCAAATATCTTCACTTGGAATCTAGACAGAAGAATTCTCAGAGACTTCCCTGTGCTCTCTGCATTCCACTCACAGAGTTGAACCTTCCTTTTGATAGAACAGTTTTGAAACATTCTTGTGGTAGAATCTGCAAGTCGATATTTGGAAGGTTTGGAGGCCTATCCTGGGAAAGGAAATATCTTCCCATCAAAACTAGACAGAAGCATTCTCAGAAACTTCTTAGTGATGTGCGCATTCAAGTCACAGAGTTGAAGCTTCCTTTTGATATAGCAGTTTTGAACCACTCTTTTAGTAGAATCTGCAGGTGGATGTTTGGAGAGCTAAGAGGCCAACACTGGAAAAGGAAATCTCTTCACGTAAAAACTAGACGGAAGCATTCTCAGAAACTTCAATGGGCTTTACGCATTCAACTCACAGAGTGCAATGTTGCTTTTGAGAGCGCAGTTTTAAAACACTGTTTTTGTAGAATTTGCTAGAGGATGTTTGGAGCGATGTGAGGCCTTTGCTGGAAAAGGAAATATCTTCACATAAAACCTGGACAGAAGCATTCTCAGAAACTCCTTTGTGATGAGTGCATTCAAATCACACACTTGAACCTTCCTTTGGAAAGAGCAGTTTTGAAACACTCTTTCTGAAGAATCTGCAAGTGGATATTTGGAGCGATTTGAGGCCTATGCTGGAAATGAAATATCTTCACCTAAAAACTAGACGGAAGCATTCTCAGAAACTCCTTTGTGATGAGTGCATTCAACTCACAGAGTTGAAGCTTCCTTTTGATAGAGCAGTTTTGAAACACTCTTTTAGCAGCATCTGCAGGTGGATATTTGGAGCGCTTTGAGGCCAAGGCTGGAAAACGAAATATCATCACATAAAAACTCGACAGAAGCATTCTCTGAAACTTCTTTGTGATGAGTGCATTCAACTCACAGACTCGAACGTTTCTTTTGATAGAACAGTTTAGAAACACTCCTTTTGTAGAATCTGCAAGTGTTTATTTGGAGCGCTTGGAGGCCTATGTTGGAAAAGGACATATCTTCACATCAAAAGTAGACAGACGCATTCTCAGAAACTTCTTTGTGATGAGTGCATTGAACTCACGGAGTTGAACCTACCTATTGATAGAGAAGTTTGGAAACACCCTTTTTGTAGAATCTGCAAGTGAATATTTGGCGCGATTTGAGGCCTATGCAGGAAACGGAAATATCTTCACATGAAAACTAGACAGATGAATTCTCAGAAACGTCTTTGTGATGAGTGCATTCAACTCACAGACTTGAAGCTTCCTTTTGAAAGAGCAGTTTCGAAACACTCTTTTTGTAGAATCTGCAAGTGGATATTTGGAGCGCTTTGAGGGCTATGCTGGAAAAGTTAATACCTTCACCTAAAAACTAGACAGACGCAAACCCAGAAACTTCTTTGCGACGTGTGCATTGAACTCACAGAGTTGAACCTTTCTTTTGATACAGAAGTTTTGAAACACTCTTTTCGTAGAATCTTCAAGTGGATGGATGGAGTGATTTGAGGCCTATGCTGGAAAAGGAAATACCTTCACGTAGAAACGAGACAAAAGCATTCTCAGAAAGTTCCCTCTGCTTTGTGCATTCAACTCACAGAGTTGAACATTCCCTTTGATAGAGCAGTTTTGAAACACTCTTTTTGTAGAATCTGCAAGTGGATATTTGGAGCGCTTTGAGGCCTCTGCCGCCAAAGGAATTATCATTGCATAAAAACTAGATGGAAGCGTTCTCAGAAACTTCCTTGTGATGAGTGCATTCAACTCGCAGAGTGGAACCTTCCTTTCGATAGACCAGTTTTGAAACACTGTTTTTGTAGAATCCGCAAGTGGCTATTTGGAGCTCTTTGAGGCTTATGCTGGAAAAGGAAATATCTTCGTCTACAAACTAGACAGAAGCATTCTCAGAAACTTCTTTGTCATGTGGGGATTGAACTCACAGAGTTGAACATTCCTTCACATAGAGCAGTTTTGCAACACCCTTTCGGTGGAAAGTGAAAGTGCTTATCTGGTGCGATGGCGGCATCTAGTGGATAAGGAAATACATTCAGATGAAAACAAGATACATCCATTCTCAGAAACTTCTTTGTGATGACTGCATTCTACTCACAGAGTTGAACCTTCCTTTTGATAGAGCAGTTTTGAAACACTCTTTTTGTGGAATCTGCAAGTGGCTATTTGGAGCGCTTTGAGGCCTATGCTGGAAAAGGAAATCTCTTCACATAAAACCTAGACAGAAGTATTCCCAGAAAGTTTTTCTGATGTGCGCATTCAACTCACCGAGTTGAACCTTCCTTTAGATAGAGCAGTTTGGAAACACTCTGTCTGTAGTACCTGCGAGTGGATATTTGGAGTGCTTTGAGTGCTACACTGTAAAAGCAAATATCTTCACTTGGAATCTAGACAGAAGAATTCTCAGAGACTTCCCTGTGCTCTCTGCATTCCACTCACAGAGTTGAACCTTCCTTTTGATAGAACAGTTTTGAAACACTCCTGTGGTAGAATCTGCAAGTCGATATTTGGAAGGTTTGGAGGCCTATCCTGGGAAAGGAAATATCTTCCCATCAAAACTAGACAGAAGCATTCTCAGAAACTTCTTAGTGATGTGCGCATTCAAGTCACAGAGTTGAAGCTTCCTTTTGATATAGCAGTTTTGAACCACTCTTTTAGTAGAATCTGCAGGTGGATGTTTGGAGAGCTAAGAGGCCAACACTGGAAAAGGAAATCTCTTCACGTAAAAACTAGACGGAAGCATTCTCAGAAACTTCAATGGGCTTTACGCATTCAACTCACAGAGTGCAATGTTGCTTTTGAGAGCGCAGTTTTAAAACACTGTTTTTGTAGAATTTGCTAGAGGATGTTTGGAGCGATGTGAGGCCTTTGCTGGAAAAGGAAATATCTTCACATAAAACCTGGACAGAAGCATTCTCAGAAACTCCTTTGTGATGAGTGCATTCAAATCACACACTTGAACCTTCCTTTGGAAAGAGCAGTTTTGAAACACTCTTTCTGAAGAATCTGCAAGTGGATATTTGGAGCGATTTGAGGCCTATGCTGGAAATGAAATATCTTCACCTAAAAACTAGACGGAAGCATTCTCAGAAACTCCTTTGTGATGAGTGCATTCAACTCACAGAGTTGAAGCTTCCTTTTGATAGAGCAGTTTTGAAACACTCTTTTAGCAGCATCTGCAGGTGGATATTTGGAGCGCTTTGAGGCCAAGGCTGGAAAACGAAATATCATCACATAAAAACTCGACAGAAGCATTCTCTGAAACTTCTTTGTGATGAGTGCATTCAACTCACAGACTCGAACGTTTCTTTTGATAGAACAGTTTAGAAACACTCCTTTTGTAGAATCTGCAAGTGTTTATTTGGAGCGCTTGGAGGCCTATGTTGGAAAAGGACATATCTTCACATCAAAAGTAGACAGACGCATTCTCAGAAACTTCTTTGTGATGAGTGCATTGAACTCACAGAGTTGAACCTACCTATTGATAGAGAAGTTTTGAAACACCCTTTTTGTAGAATCTGCAAGTGAATATTTGGCGCGATTTGAGGCCTATGCAGGAAACGGAAATATCTTCACATGAAAACTAGACAGATGAATTCTCAGAAACGTCTTTGTGATGAGTGCATTCAACTCACAGACTTGAAGCTTCCTTTTGAAAGAGCAGTTTCGAAACACTCTTTTTGTAGAATCTGCAAGTGGATATTTGGAGCGCTTTGAGGGCTATGCTGGAAAAGTTAATACCTTCACCTAAAAACTAGACAGACGCAAACCCAGAAACTTCTTTGCGACGTGTGCATTGAACTCACAGAGTTGAACCTTTCTTTTGATACAGAAGTTTTGAAACACTCTTTTCGTAGAATCTTCAAGTGGATGGATGGAGTGATTTGAGGCCTATGCTGGAAAAGGAAATACCTTCACGTAGAAACGAGACAAAAGCATTCTCAGAAAGTTCCCTGTGCTTTGTGCATTCAACTCACAGAGTTGAACATTCCCTTTGATAGAGCAGTTTTGAAACACTCTTTTTGTAGAATCTGCAAGTGGATATTTGGAGCGCTTTGAGGCCTCTGCCGCCAAAGGAATTATCATTGCATAAAAACTAGATGGAAGCGTTCTCAGAAACTTCCTTGTGATGAGTGCATTCAACTCGCAGAGTGGAACCTTCCTTTCGATGGACCAGTTTTGAAACACTGTTTTTGTAGAATCCGCAAGTGGCTATTTGGAGCTCTTTGAGGCTTATGCTGGAAAAGGAAATATCTTCGTCTACAAACTAGACAGAAGCATTCTCAGAAACTTCTTTGTCATGTGGGGATTGAACTCACAGAGTTGAACATTCCTTTACATAGAGCAGTTTTGCAACACCCTTTCGGTGGAAAGTGAAAGTGCTTATCTGGTGCGATGGCGGCATCTAGTGGATAAGGAAATACATTCAGATGAAAACAAGATACATCCATTCTCAGAAACTTCTTTGTGATGACTGCATTCTACTCACAGAGTTGAACCTTCCTTTTGATAGAGCAGTTTTGAAACACTCTTTTTGTGGAATCTGCAAGTGGCTATTTGGAGCGCTTTGAGGCCTATGCTGGAAAAGGAAATCTCTTCACATAAAACCTAGACAGAAGTATTCCCAGAAAGTTTTTCTGATGTGCGCATTCAACTCACCGAGTTGAACCTTCCTTTAGATAGAGCAGTTTGGAAACACTCTGTCTGTAGTACCTGCGAGTGGATATTTGGAGTGCTTTGAGTGCTACACTGTAAAAGCAAATATCTTCACTTGGAATCTAGACAGAAGAATTCTCAGAGACTTCCCTGTGCTCTCTGCATTCCACTCACAGAGTTGAACCTTCCTTTTGATAGAACAGTTTTGAAACACTCTTGTGGTAGAATCTGCAAGTCGATATTTGGAAGGTTTGGAGGCCTATCCTGGGAAAGGAAATATCTTCCCATCAAAACTAGACAGAAGCATTCTCAGAAACTTCTTAGTGATGTGCGCATTCAAGTCACAGAGTTGAAGCTTCCTTTTGATATAGCAGTTTTGAACCACTCTTTTAGTAGAATCTGCAGGTGGATGTTTGGAGAGCTAAGAGGCCAACACTGGAAAAGGAAATCTCTTCACGTAAAAACTAGACGGAAGCATTCTCAGAAACTTCAATGGGCTTTACGCATTCAACTCACAGAGTGCAATGTTGCTTTTGAGAGCGCAGTTTTAAAACACTGTTTTTGTAGAATTTGCTAGAGGATGTTTGGAGCGATGTGAGGCCTTTGCTGGAAAAGGAAATATCTTCACATAAAACCTGGACAGAAGCATTCTCAGAAACTCCTTTGTGATGAGTGCATTCAAATCACACACTTGAACCTTCCTTTGGAAAGAGCAGTTTTGAAACACTCTTTCTGAAGAATCTGCAAGTGGATATTTGGAGCGATTTGAGGCCTATGCTGGAAATGAAATATCTTCACCTAAAAACTAGACGGAAGCATTCTCAGAAACTCCTTTGTGATGAGTGCATTCAACTCACAGAGTTGAAGCTTCCTTTTGATAGAGCAGTTTTGAAACACTCTTTTAGCAGCATCTGCAGGTGGATATTTGGAGCGCTTTGAGGCCAAGGCTGGAAAACGAAATATCATCACATAAAAACTCGACAGAAGCATTCTCTGAAACTTCTTTGTGATGAGTGCATTCAACTCACAGACTCGAACGTTTCTTTTGATAGAACAGTTTAGAAACACTCCTTTTGTAGAATCTGCAAGTGTTTATTTGGAGCGCTTGGAGGCCTATGTTGGAAAAGGACATATCTTCACATCAAAAGTAGACAGACGCATTCTCAGAAACTTCTTTGTGATGAGTGCATTGAACTCACGGAGTTGAACCTACCTATTGATAGAGAAGTTTGGAAACACCCTTTTTGTAGAATCTGCAAGTGAATATTTGGCGCGATTTGAGGCCTATGCAGGAAACGGAAATATCTTCACATGAAAACTAGACAGATGAATTCTCAGAAACGTCTTTGTGATGAGTGCATTCAACTCACAGACTTGAAGCTTCCTTTTGAAAGAGCAGTTTCGAAACACTCTTTTTGTAGAATCTGCAAGTGGATATTTGGAGCGCTTTGAGGGCTATGCTGGAAAAGTTAATACCTTCACCTAAAAACTAGACAGACGCAAACCCAGAAACTTCTTTGCGACGTGTGCATTGAACTCACAGAGTTGAACCTTTCTTTTGATACAGAAGTTTTGAAACACTCTTTTCGTAGAATCTTCAAGTGGATGGATGGAGTGATTTGAGGCCTATGCTGGAAAAGGAAATACCTTCACGTAGAAACGAGACAAAAGCATTCTCAGAAAGTTCCCTCTGCTTTGTGCATTCAACTCACAGAGTTGAACATTCCCTTTGATAGAGCAGTTTTGAAACACTCTTTTTGTAGAATCTGCAAGTGGATATTTGGAGCGCTTTGAGGCCTCTGCCGCCAAAGGAATTATCATTGCATAAAAACTAGATGGAAGCGTTCTCAGAAACTTCCTTGTGATGAGTGCATTCAACTCGCAGAGTGGAACCTTCCTTTCGATAGACCAGTTTTGAAACACTGTTTTTGTAGAATCCGCAAGTGGCTATTTGGAGCTCTTTGAGGCTTATGCTGGAAAAGGAAATATCTTCGTCTACAAACTAGACAGAAGCATTCTCAGAAACTTCTTTGTCATGTGGGGATTGAACTCACAGAGTTGAACATTCCTTCACATAGAGCAGTTTTGCAACACCCTTTCGGTGGAAAGTGAAAGTGCTTATCTGGTGCGATGGCGGCATCTAGTGGATAAGGAAATACATTCAGATGAAAACAAGATACATCCATTCTCAGAAACTTCTTTGTGATGACTGCATTCTACTCACAGAGTTGAACCTTCCTTTTGATAGAGCAGTTTTGAAACACTCTTTTTGTGGAATCTGCAAGTGGCTATTTGGAGCGCTTTGAGGCCTATGCTGGAAAAGGAAATCTCTTCACATAAAACCTAGACAGAAGTATTCCCAGAAAGTTTTTCTGATGTGCGCATTCAACTCACCGAGTTGAACCTTCCTTTAGATAGAGCAGTTTGGAAACACTCTGTCTGTAGTACCTGCGAGTGGATATTTGGAGTGCTTTGAGTGCTACACTGTAAAAGCAAATATCTTCACTTGGAATCTAGACAGAAGAATTCTCAGAGACTTCCCTGTGCTCTCTGCATTCCACTCACAGAGTTGAACCTTCCTTTTGATAGAACAGTTTTGAAACACTCCTGTGGTAGAATCTGCAAGTCGATATTTGGAAGGTTTGGAGGCCTATCCTGGGAAAGGAAATATCTTCCCATCAAAACTAGACAGAAGCATTCTCAGAAACTTCTTAGTGATGTGCGCATTCAAGTCACAGAGTTGAAGCTTCCTTTTGATATAGCAGTTTTGAACCACTCTTTTAGTAGAATCTGCAGGTGGATGTTTGGAGAGCTAAGAGGCCAACACTGGAAAAGGAAATCTCTTCACGTAAAAACTAGACGGAAGCATTCTCAGAAACTTCAATGGGCTTTACGCATTCAACTCACAGAGTGCAATGTTGCTTTTGAGAGCGCAGTTTTAAAACACTGTTTTTGTAGAATTTGCTAGAGGATGTTTGGAGCGATGTGAGGCCTTTGCTGGAAAAGGAAATATCTTCACATAAAACCTGGACAGAAGCATTCTCAGAAACTCCTTTGTGATGAGTGCATTCAAATCACACACTTGAACCTTCCTTTGGAAAGAGCAGTTTTGAAACACTCTTTCTGAAGAATCTGCAAGTGGATATTTGGAGCGATTTGAGGCCTATGCTGGAAATGAAATATCTTCACCTAAAAACTAGACGGAAGCATTCTCAGAAACTCCTTTGTGATGAGTGCATTCAACTCACAGAGTTGAAGCTTCCTTTTGATAGAGCAGTTTTGAAACACTCTTTTAGCAGCATCTGCAGGTGGATATTTGGAGCGCTTTGAGGCCAAGGCTGGAAAACGAAATATCATCACATAAAAACTCGACAGAAGCATTCTCTGAAACTTCTTTGTGATGAGTGCATTCAACTCACAGACTCGAACGTTTCTTTTGATAGAACAGTTTAGAAACACTCCTTTTGTAGAATCTGCAAGTGTTTATTTGGAGCGCTTGGAGGCCTATGTTGGAAAAGGACATATCTTCACATCAAAAGTAGACAGACGCATTCTCAGAAACTTCTTTGTGATGAGTGCATTGAACTCACAGAGTTGAACCTACCTATTGATAGAGAAGTTTTGAAACACCCTTTTTGTAGAATCTGCAAGTGAATATTTGGCGCGATTTGAGGCCTATGCAGGAAACGGAAATATCTTCACATGAAAACTAGACAGATGAATTCTCAGAAACGTCTTTGTGATGAGTGCATTCAACTCACAGACTTGAAGCTTCCTTTTGAAAGAGCAGTTTCGAAACACTCTTTTTGTAGAATCTGCAAGTGGATATTTGGAGCGCTTTGAGGGCTATGCTGGAAAAGTTAATACCTTCACCTAAAAACTAGACAGACGCAAACCCAGAAACTTCTTTGCGACGTGTGCATTGAACTCACAGAGTTGAACCTTTCTTTTGATACAGAAGTTTTGAAACACTCTTTTCGTAGAATCTTCAAGTGGATGGATGGAGTGATTTGAGGCCTATGCTGGAAAAGGAAATACCTTCACGTAGAAACGAGACAAAAGCATTCTCAGAAAGTTCCCTGTGCTTTGTGCATTCAACTCACAGAGTTGAACATTCCCTTTGATAGAGCAGTTTTGAAACACTCTTTTTGTAGAATCTGCAAGTGGATATTTGGAGCGCTTTGAGGCCTCTGCCGCCAAAGGAATTATCATTGCATAAAAACTAGATGGAAGCGTTCTCAGAAACTTCCTTGTGATGAGTGCATTCAACTCGCAGAGTGGAACCTTCCTTTCGATGGACCAGTTTTGAAACACTGTTTTTGTAGAATCCGCAAGTGGCTATTTGGAGCTCTTTGAGGCTTATGCTGGAAAAGGAAATATCTTCGTCTACAAACTAGACAGAAGCATTCTCAGAAACTTCTTTGTCATGTGGGGATTGAACTCACAGAGTTGAACATTCCTTTACATAGAGCAGTTTTGCAACACCCTTTCGGTGGAAAGTGAAAGTGCTTATCTGGTGCGATGGCGGCATCTAGTGGATAAGGAAATACATTCAGATGAAAACAAGATACATCCATTCTCAGAAACTTCTTTGTGATGACTGCATTCTACTCACAGAGTTGAACCTTCCTTTTGATAGAGCAGTTTTGAAACACTCTTTTTGTGGAATCTGCAAGTGGCTATTTGGAGCGCTTTGAGGCCTATGCTGGAAAAGGAAATCTCTTCACATAAAACCTAGACAGAAGTATTCCCAGAAAGTTTTTCTGATGTGCGCATTCAACTCACCGAGTTGAACCTTCCTTTAGATAGAGCAGTTTGGAAACACTCTGTCTGTAGTACCTGCGAGTGGATATTTGGAGTGCTTTGAGTGCTACACTGTAAAAGCAAATATCTTCACTTGGAATCTAGACAGAAGAATTCTCAGAGACTTCCCTGTGCTCTCTGCATTCCACTCACAGAGTTGAACCTTCCTTTTGATAGAACAGTTTTGAAACACTCTTGTGGTAGAATCTGCAAGTCGATATTTGGAAGGTTTGGAGGCCTATCCTGGGAAAGGAAATATCTTCCCATCAAAACTAGACAGAAGCATTCTCAGAAACTTCTTAGTGATGTGCGCATTCAAGTCACAGAGTTGAAGCTTCCTTTTGATATAGCAGTTTTGAACCACTCTTTTAGTAGAATCTGCAGGTGGATGTTTGGAGAGCTAAGAGGCCAACACTGGAAAAGGAAATCTCTTCACGTAAAAACTAGACGGAAGCATTCTCAGAAACTTCAATGGGCTTTACGCATTCAACTCACAGAGTGCAATGTTGCTTTTGAGAGCGCAGTTTTAAAACACTGTTTTTGTAGAATTTGCTAGAGGATGTTTGGAGCGATGTGAGGCCTTTGCTGGAAAAGGAAATATCTTCACATAAAACCTGGACAGAAGCATTCTCAGAAACTCCTTTGTGATGAGTGCATTCAAATCACACACTTGAACCTTCCTTTGGAAAGAGCAGTTTTGAAACACTCTTTCTGAAGAATCTGCAAGTGGATATTTGGAGCGATTTGAGGCCTATGCTGGAAATGAAATATCTTCACCTAAAAACTAGACGGAAGCATTCTCAGAAACTCCTTTGTGATGAGTGCATTCAACTCACAGAGTTGAAGCTTCCTTTTGATAGAGCAGTTTTGAAACACTCTTTTAGCAGCATCTGCAGGTGGATATTTGGAGCGCTTTGAGGCCAAGGCTGGAAAACGAAATATCATCACATAAAAACTCGACAGAAGCATTCTCTGAAACTTCTTTGTGATGAGTGCATTCAACTCACAGACTCGAACGTTTCTTTTGATAGAACAGTTTAGAAACACTCCTTTTGTAGAATCTGCAAGTGTTTATTTGGAGCGCTTGGAGGCCTATGTTGGAAAAGGACATATCTTCACATCAAAAGTAGACAGACGCATTCTCAGAAACTTCTTTGTGATGAGTGCATTGAACTCACGGAGTTGAACCTACCTATTGATAGAGAAGTTTGGAAACACCCTTTTTGTAGAATCTGCAAGTGAATATTTGGCGCGATTTGAGGCCTATGCAGGAAACGGAAATATCTTCACATGAAAACTAGACAGATGAATTCTCAGAAACGTCTTTGTGATGAGTGCATTCAACTCACAGACTTGAAGCTTCCTTTTGAAAGAGCAGTTTCGAAACACTCTTTTTGTAGAATCTGCAAGTGGATATTTGGAGCGCTTTGAGGGCTATGCTGGAAAAGTTAATACCTTCACCTAAAAACTAGACAGACGCAAACCCAGAAACTTCTTTGCGACGTGTGCATTGAACTCACAGAGTTGAACCTTTCTTTTGATACAGAAGTTTTGAAACACTCTTTTCGTAGAATCTTCAAGTGGATGGATGGAGTGATTTGAGGCCTATGCTGGAAAAGGAAATACCTTCACGTAGAAACGAGACAAAAGCATTCTCAGAAAGTTCCCTCTGCTTTGTGCATTCAACTCACAGAGTTGAACATTCCCTTTGATAGAGCAGTTTTGAAACACTCTTTTTGTAGAATCTGCAAGTGGATATTTGGAGCGCTTTGAGGCCTCTGCCGCCAAAGGAATTATCATTGCATAAAAACTAGATGGAAGCGTTCTCAGAAACTTCCTTGTGATGAGTGCATTCAACTCGCAGAGTGGAACCTTCCTTTCGATAGACCAGTTTTGAAACACTGTTTTTGTAGAATCCGCAAGTGGCTATTTGGAGCTCTTTGAGGCTTATGCTGGAAAAGGAAATATCTTCGTCTACAAACTAGACAGAAGCATTCTCAGAAACTTCTTTGTCATGTGGGGATTGAACTCACAGAGTTGAACATTCCTTCACATAGAGCAGTTTTGCAACACCCTTTCGGTGGAAAGTGAAAGTGCTTATCTGGTGCGATGGCGGCATCTAGTGGATAAGGAAATACATTCAGATGAAAACAAGATACATCCATTCTCAGAAACTTCTTTGTGATGACTGCATTCTACTCACAGAGTTGAACCTTCCTTTTGATAGAGCAGTTTTGAAACACTCTTTTTGTGGAATCTGCAAGTGGCTATTTGGAGCGCTTTGAGGCCTATGCTGGAAAAGGAAATCTCTTCACATAAAACCTAGACAGAAGTATTCCCAGAAAGTTTTTCTGATGTGCGCATTCAACTCACCGAGTTGAACCTTCCTTTAGATAGAGCAGTTTGGAAACACTCTGTCTGTAGTACCTGCGAGTGGATATTTGGAGTGCTTTGAGTGCTACACTGTAAAAGCAAATATCTTCACTTGGAATCTAGACAGAAGAATTCTCAGAGACTTCCCTGTGCTCTCTGCATTCCACTCACAGAGTTGAACCTTCCTTTTGATAGAACAGTTTTGAAACACTCCTGTGGTAGAATCTGCAAGTCGATATTTGGAAGGTTTGGAGGCCTATCCTGGGAAAGGAAATATCTTCCCATCAAAACTAGACAGAAGCATTCTCAGAAACTTCTTAGTGATGTGCGCATTCAAGTCACAGAGTTGAAGCTTCCTTTTGATATAGCAGTTTTGAACCACTCTTTTAGTAGAATCTGCAGGTGGATGTTTGGAGAGCTAAGAGGCCAACACTGGAAAAGGAAATCTCTTCACGTAAAAACTAGACGGAAGCATTCTCAGAAACTTCAATGGGCTTTACGCATTCAACTCACAGAGTGCAATGTTGCTTTTGAGAGCGCAGTTTTAAAACACTGTTTTTGTAGAATTTGCTAGAGGATGTTTGGAGCGATGTGAGGCCTTTGCTGGAAAAGGAAATATCTTCACATAAAACCTGGACAGAAGCATTCTCAGAAACTCCTTTGTGATGAGTGCATTCAAATCACACACTTGAACCTTCCTTTGGAAAGAGCAGTTTTGAAACACTCTTTCTGAAGAATCTGCAAGTGGATATTTGGAGCGATTTGAGGCCTATGCTGGAAATGAAATATCTTCACCTAAAAACTAGACGGAAGCATTCTCAGAAACTCCTTTGTGATGAGTGCATTCAACTCACAGAGTTGAAGCTTCCTTTTGATAGAGCAGTTTTGAAACACTCTTTTAGCAGCATCTGCAGGTGGATATTTGGAGCGCTTTGAGGCCAAGGCTGGAAAACGAAATATCATCACATAAAAACTCGACAGAAGCATTCTCTGAAACTTCTTTGTGATGAGTGCATTCAACTCACAGACTCGAACGTTTCTTTTGATAGAACAGTTTAGAAACACTCCTTTTGTAGAATCTGCAAGTGTTTATTTGGAGCGCTTGGAGGCCTATGTTGGAAAAGGACATATCTTCACATCAAAAGTAGACAGACGCATTCTCAGAAACTTCTTTGTGATGAGTGCATTGAACTCACAGAGTTGAACCTACCTATTGATAGAGAAGTTTGGAAACACCCTTTTTGTAGAATCTGCAAGTGAATATTTGGCGCGATTTGAGGCCTATGCAGGAAACGGAAATATCTTCACATGAAAACTAGACAGATGAATTCTCAGAAACGTCTTTGTGATGAGTGCATTCAACTCACAGACTTGAAGCTTCCTTTTGAAAGAGCAGTTTCGAAACACTCTTTTTGTAGAATCTGCAAGTGGATATTTGGAGCGCTTTGAGGGCTATGCTGGAAAAGTTAATACCTTCACCTAAAAACTAGACAGACGCAAACCCAGAAACTTCTTTGCGACGTGTGCATTGAACTCACAGAGTTGAACCTTTCTTTTGATACAGAAGTTTTGAAACACTCTTTTCGTAGAATCTTCAAGTGGATGGATGGAGTGATTTGAGGCCTATGCTGGAAAAGGAAATACCTTCACGTAGAAACGAGACAAAAGCATTCTCAGAAAGTTCCCTGTGCTTTGTGCATTCAACTCACAGAGTTGAACATTCCCTTTGATAGAGCAGTTTTGAAACACTCTTTTTGTAGAATCTGCAAGTGGATATTTGGAGCGCTTTGAGGCCTCTGCCGCCAAAGGAATTATCATTGCATAAAAACTAGATGGAAGCGTTCTCAGAAACTTCCTTGTGATGAGTGCATTCAACTCGCAGAGTGGAACCTTCCTTTCGATGGACCAGTTTTGAAACACTGTTTTTGTAGAATCCGCAAGTGGCTATTTGGAGCTCTTTGAGGCTTATGCTGGAAAAGGAAATATCTTCGTCTACAAACTAGACAGAAGCATTCTCAGAAACTTCTTTGTCATGTGGGGATTGAACTCACAGAGTTGAACATTCCTTTACATAGAGCAGTTTTGCAACACCCTTTCGGTGGAAAGTGAAAGTGCTTATCTGGTGCGATGGCGGCATCTAGTGGATAAGGAAATACATTCAGATGAAAACAAGATACATCCATTCTCAGAAACTTCTTTGTGATGACTGCATTCTACTCACAGAGTTGAACCTTCCTTTTGATAGAGCAGTTTTGAAACACTCTTTTTGTGGAATCTGCAAGTGGCTATTTGGAGCGCTTTGAGGCCTATGCTGGAAAAGGAAATCTCTTCACATAAAACCTAGACAGAAGTATTCCCAGAAAGTTTTTCTGATGTGCGCATTCAACTCACCGAGTTGAACCTTCCTTTAGATAGAGCAGTTTGGAAACACTCTGTCTGTAGTACCTGCGAGTGGATATTTGGAGTGCTTTGAGTGCTACACTGTAAAAGCAAATATCTTCACTTGGAATCTAGACAGAAGAATTCTCAGAGACTTCCCTGTGCTCTCTGCATTCCACTCACAGAGTTGAACCTTCCTTTTGATAGAACAGTTTTGAAACACTCCTGTGGTAGAATCTGCAAGTCGATATTTGGAAGGTTTGGAGGCCTATCCTGGGAAAGGAAATATCTTCCCATCAAAACTAGACAGAAGCATTCTCAGAAACTTCTTAGTGATGTGCGCATTCAAGTCACAGAGTTGAAGCTTCCTTTTGATATAGCAGTTTTGAACCACTCTTTTAGTAGAATCTGCAGGTGGATGTTTGGAGAGCTAAGAGGCCAACACTGGAAAAGGAAATCTCTTCACGTAAAAACTAGACGGAAGCATTCTCAGAAACTTCAATGGGCTTTAGGCATTCAACTCACAGAGTGCAATGTTGCTTTTGAGAGCGCAGTTTTAAAACACTGTTTTTGTAGAATTTGCTAGAGGATGTTTGGAGCGATGTGAGGCCTTTCCTGGAAAAGGAAATATCTTCACATAAAACCTGGACAGAAGCATTCTCAGAAACTCCTTTGTGATGAGTGCATTCAAATCACACACTTGAACCTTCCTTTGGAAAGAGCAGTTTTGAAACACTCTTTCTGAAGAATCTGCAAGTGGATATTTGGAGCGATTTGAGGCCTATGCTGGAAATGAAATATCTTCACCTAAAAACTAGACGGAAGCATTCTCAGAAACTCCTTTGTGATGAGTGCATTCAACTCACAGAGTTGAAGCTTCCTTTTGATAGAGCAGTTTTGAAACACTCTTTTAGCAGCATCTGCAGGTGGATATTTGGAGCGCTTTGAGGCCAAGGCTGGAAAACGAAATATCATCACATAAAAACTCGACAGAAGCATTCTCTGAAACTTCTTTGTGATGAGTGCATTCAACTCACAGACTCGAACGTTTCTTTTGATAGAACAGTTTAGAAACACTCCTTTTGTAGAATCTGCAAGTGTTTATTTGGAGCGCTTGGAGGCCTATGTTGGAAAAGGACATATCTTCACATCAAAAGTAGACAGACGCATTCTCAGAAACTTCTTTGTGATGAGTGCATTGAACTCACAGAGTTGAACCTACCTATTGATAGAGAAGTTTGGAAACACCCTTTTTGTAGAATCTGCAAGTGAATATTTGGCGCGATTTGAGGCCTATGCAGGAAACGGAAATATCTTCACATGAAAACTAGACAGATGAATTCTCAGAAACGTCTTTGTGATGAGTGCATTCAACTCACAGACTTGAAGCTTCCTTTTGAAAGAGCAGTTTCGAAACACTCTTTTTGTAGAATCTGCAAGTGGATATTTGGAGCGCTTTGAGGGCTATGCTGGAAAAGTTAATACCTTCACCTAAAAACTAGACAGACGCAAACCCAGAAACTTCTTTGCGACGTGTGCATTGAACTCACAGAGTTGAACCTTTCTTTTGATACAGAAGTTTTGAAACACTCTTTTCGTAGAATCTTCAAGTGGATGGATGGAGTGATTTGAGGCCTATGCTGGAAAAGGAAATACCTTCACGTAGAAACGAGACAAAAGCATTCTCAGAAAGTTCCCTGTGCTTTGTGCATTCAACTCACAGAGTTGAACATTCCCTTTGATAGAGCAGTTTTGAAACACTCTTTTTGTAGAATCTGCAAGTGGATATTTGGAGCGCTTTGAGGCCTCTGCCGCCAAAGGAATTATCATTGCATAAAAACTAGATGGAAGCGTTCTCAGAAACTTCCTTGTGATGAGTGCATTCAACTCGCAGAGTGGAACCTTCCTTTCGATAGACCAGTTTTGAAACACTGTTTTTGTAGAATCCGCAAGTGGCTATTTGGAGCTCTTTGAGGCTTATGCTGGAAAAGGAAATATCTTCGTCTACAAACTAGACAGAAGCATTCTCAGAAACTTCTTTGTCATGTGGGGATTGAACTCACAGAGTTGAACATTCCTTCACATAGAGCAGTTTTGCAACACCCTTTCGGTGGAAAGTGAAAGTGCTTATCTGGTGCGATGGCGGCATCTAGTGGATAAGGAAATACATTCAGATGAAAACAAGATACATCCATTCTCAGAAACTTCTTTGTGATGACTGCATTCTACTCACAGAGTTGAACCTTCCTTTTGATAGAGCAGTTTTGAAACACTCTTTTTGTGGAATCTGCAAGTGGCTATTTGGAGCGCTTTGAGGCCTATGCTGGAAAAGGAAATCTCTTCACATAAAACCTAGACAGAAGTATTCCCAGAAAGTTTTTCTGATGTGCGCATTCAACTCACCGAGTTGAACCTTCCTTTAGATAGAGCAGTTTGGAAACACTCTGTCTGTAGTACCTGCGAGTGGATATTTGGAGTGCTTTGAGTGCTACACTGTAAAAGCAAATATCTTCACTTGGAATCTAGACAGAAGAATTCTCAGAGACTTCCCTGTGCTCTCTGCATTCCACTCACAGAGTTGAACCTTCCTTTTGATAGAACAGTTTTGAAACATTCTTGTGGTAGAATCTGCAAGTCGATATTTGGAAGGTTTGGAGGCCTATCCTGGGAAAGGAAATATCTTCCCATCAAAACTAGACAGAAGCATTCTCAGAAACTTCTTAGTGATGTGCGCATTCAAGTCACAGAGTTGAAGCTTCCTTTTGATATAGCAGTTTTGAACCACACTTTTAGTAGAATCTGCAGGTGGATGTTTGGAGAGCTAAGAGGCCAACACTGGAAAAGGAAATCTCTTCACGTAAAAACTAGACGGAAGCATTCTCAGAAACTTCAATGGGCTTTACGCATTCAACTCACAGAGTGCAGTGTTGCTTTTGAGAGCGCAGTTTTAAAACACTGTTTTTGTAGAATTTGCTAGAGGATGTTTGGAGCGATGTGAGGCCTTTGCTGGAAAAGGAAATATCTTCACATAAAACCTGGACAGAAGCATTCTCAGAAACTCCTTTGTGATGAGTGCATTCAAATCACACACTTGAACCTTCCTTTGGAAAGAGCAGTTTTGAAACACTCTTTCTGAAGAATCTGCAAGTGGATATTTGGAGCGATTTGAGGCCTATGCTGGAAATGAAATATCTTCACCTAAAAACTAGACGGAAGCATTCTCAGAAACTCCTTTGTGATGAGTGCATTCAACTCACAGAGTTGAAGCTTCCTTTTGATAGAGCAGTTTTGAAACACTCTTTTAGCAGCATCTGCAGGTGGATATTTGGAGCGCTTTGAGGCCAAGGCTGGAAAACGAAATATCATCACATAAAAACTCGACAGAAGCATTCTCTGAAACTTCTTTGTGATGAGTGCATTCAACTCACAGACTCGAACGTTTCTTTTGATAGAACAGTTTAGAAACACTCCTTTTGTAGAATCTGCAAGTGTTTATTTGGAGCGCTTGGAGGCCTATGTTGGAAAAGGACATATCTTCACATCAAAAGTAGACAGACGCATTCTCAGAAACTTCTTTGTGATGAGTGCATTGAACTCACGGAGTTGAACCTACCTATTGATAGAGAAGTTTGGAAACACCCTTTTTGTAGAATCTGCAAGTGAATATTTGGCGCGATTTGAGGCCTATGCAGGAAACGGAAATATCTTCACATGAAAACTAGACAGATGAATTCTCAGAAACGTCTTTGTGATGAGTGCATTCAACTCACAGACTTGAAGCTTCCTTTTGAAAGAGCAGTTTCGAAACACTCTTTTTGTAGAATCTGCAAGTGGATATTTGGAGCGCTTTGAGGGCTATGCTGGAAAAGTTAATACCTTCACCTAAAAACTAGACAGACGCAAACCCAGAAACTTCTTTGCGACGTGTGCATTGAACTCACAGAGTTGAACCTTTCTTTTGATACAGAAGTTTTGAAACACTCTTTTCGTAGAATCTTCAAGTGGATGGATGGAGTGATTTGAGGCCTATGCTGGAAAAGGAAATACCTTCACGTAGAAACGAGACAAAAGCATTCTCAGAAAGTTCCCTCTGCTTTGTGCATTCAACTCACAGAGTTGAACATTCCCTTTGATAGAGCAGTTTTGAAACACTCTTTTTGTAGAATCTGCAAGTGGATATTTGGAGCGCTTTGAGGCCTCTGCCGCCAAAGGAATTATCATTGCATAAAAACTAGATGGAAGCGTTCTCAGAAACTTCCTTGTGATGAGTGCATTCAACTCGCAGAGTGGAACCTTCCTTTCGATAGACCAGTTTTGAAACACTGTTTTTGTAGAATCCGCAAGTGGCTATTTGGAGCTCTTTGAGGCTTATGCTGGAAAAGGAAATATCTTCGTCTACAAACTAGACAGAAGCATTCTCAGAAACTTCTTTGTCATGTGGGGATTGAACTCACAGAGTTGAACATTCCTTCACATAGAGCAGTTTTGCAACACCCTTTCGGTGGAAAGTGAAAGTGCTTATCTGGTGCGATGGCGGCATCTAGTGGATAAGGAAATACATTCAGATGAAAACAAGATACATCCATTCTCAGAAACTTCTTTGTGATGACTGCATTCTACTCACAGAGTTGAACCTTCCTTTTGATAGAGCAGTTTTGAAACACTCTTTTTGTGGAATCTGCAAGTGGCTATTTGGAGCGCTTTGAGGCCTATGCTGGAAAAGGAAATCTCTTCACATAAAACCTAGACAGAAGTATTCCCAGAAAGTTTTTCTGATGTGCGCATTCAACTCACCGAGTTGAACCTTCCTTTAGATAGAGCAGTTTGGAAACACTCTGTCTGTAGTACCTGCGAGTGGATATTTGGAGTGCTTTGAGTGCTACACTGTAAAAGCAAATATCTTCACTTGGAATCTAGACAGAAGAATTCTCAGAGACTTCCCTGTGCTCTCTGCATTCCACTCACAGAGTTGAACCTTCCTTTTGATAGAACAGTTTTGAAACACTCCTGTGGTAGAATCTGCAAGTCGATATTTGGAAGGTTTGGAGGCCTATCCTGGGAAAGGAAATATCTTCCCATCAAAACTAGACAGAAGCATTCTCAGAAACTTCTTAGTGATGTGCGCATTCAAGTCACAGAGTTGAAGCTTCCTTTTGATATAGCAGTTTTGAACCACTCTTTTAGTAGAATCTGCAGGTGGATGTTTGGAGAGCTAAGAGGCCAACACTGGAAAAGGAAATCTCTTCACGTAAAAACTAGACGGAAGCATTCTCAGAAACTTCAATGGGCTTTACGCATTCAACTCACAGAGTGCAATGTTGCTTTTGAGAGCGCAGTTTTAAAACACTGTTTTTGTAGAATTTGCTAGAGGATGTTTGGAGCGATGTGAGGCCTTTGCTGGAAAAGGAAATATCTTCACATAAAACCTGGACAGAAGCATTCTCAGAAACTCCTTTGTGATGAGTGCATTCAAATCACACACTTGAACCTTCCTTTGGAAAGAGCAGTTTTGAAACACTCTTTCTGAAGAATCTGCAAGTGGATATTTGGAGCGATTTGAGGCCTATGCTGGAAATGAAATATCTTCACCTAAAAACTAGACGGAAGCATTCTCAGAAACTCCTTTGTGATGAGTGCATTCAACTCACAGAGTTGAAGCTTCCTTTTGATAGAGCAGTTTTGAAACACTCTTTTAGCAGCATCTGCAGGTGGATATTTGGAGCGCTTTGAGGCCAAGGCTGGAAAACGAAATATCATCACATAAAAACTCGACAGAAGCATTCTCTGAAACTTCTTTGTGATGAGTGCATTCAACTCACAGACTCGAACGTTTCTTTTGATAGAACAGTTTAGAAACACTCCTTTTGTAGAATCTGCAAGTGTTTATTTGGAGCGCTTGGAGGCCTATGTTGGAAAAGGACATATCTTCACATCAAAAGTAGACAGACGCATTCTCAGAAACTTCTTTGTGATGAGTGCATTGAACTCACAGAGTTGAACCTACCTATTGATAGAGAAGTTTTGAAACACCCTTTTTGTAGAATCTGCAAGTGAATATTTGGCGCGATTTGAGGCCTATGCAGGAAACGGAAATATCTTCACATGAAAACTAGACAGATGAATTCTCAGAAACGTCTTTGTGATGAGTGCATTCAACTCACAGACTTGAAGCTTCCTTTTGAAAGAGCAGTTTCGAAACACTCTTTTTGTAGAATCTGCAAGTGGATATTTGGAGCGCTTTGAGGGCTATGCTGGAAAAGTTAATACCTTCACCTAAAAACTAGACAGACGCAAACCCAGAAACTTCTTTGCGACGTGTGCATTGAACTCACAGAGTTGAACCTTTCTTTTGATACAGAAGTTTTGAAACACTCTTTTCGTAGAATCTTCAAGTGGATGGATGGAGTGATTTGAGGCCTATGCTGGAAAAGGAAATACCTTCACGTAGAAACGAGACAAAAGCATTCTCAGAAAGTTCCCTGTGCTTTGTGCATTCAACTCACAGAGTTGAACATTCCCTTTGATAGAGCAGTTTTGAAACACTCTTTTTGTAGAATCTGCAAGTGGATATTTGGAGCGCTTTGAGGCCTCTGCCGCCAAAGGAATTATCATTGCATAAAAACTAGATGGAAGCGTTCTCAGAAACTTCCTTGTGATGAGTGCATTCAACTCGCAGAGTGGAACCTTCCTTTCGATGGACCAGTTTTGAAACACTGTTTTTGTAGAATCCGCAAGTGGCTATTTGGAGCTCTTTGAGGCTTATGCTGGAAAAGGAAATATCTTCGTCTACAAACTAGACAGAAGCATTCTCAGAAACTTCTTTGTCATGTGGGGATTGAACTCACAGAGTTGAACATTCCTTTACATAGAGCAGTTTTGCAACACCCTTTCGGTGGAAAGTGAAAGTGCTTATCTGGTGCGATGGCGGCATCTAGTGGATAAGGAAATACATTCAGATGAAAACAAGATACATCCATTCTCAGAAACTTCTTTGTGATGACTGCATTCTACTCACAGAGTTGAACCTTCCTTTTGATAGAGCAGTTTTGAAACACTCTTTTTGTGGAATCTGCAAGTGGCTATTTGGAGCGCTTTGAGGCCTATGCTGGAAAAGGAAATCTCTTCACATAAAACCTAGACAGAAGTATTCCCAGAAAGTTTTTCTGATGTGCGCATTCAACTCACCGAGTTGAACCTTCCTTTAGATAGAGCAGTTTGGAAACACTCTGTCTGTAGTACCTGCGAGTGGATATTTGGAGTGCTTTGAGTGCTACACTGTAAAAGCAAATATCTTCACTTGGAATCTAGACAGAAGAATTCTCAGAGACTTCCCTGTGCTCTCTGCATTCCACTCACAGAGTTGAACCTTCCTTTTGATAGAACAGTTTTGAAACACTCTTGTGGTAGAATCTGCAAGTCGATATTTGGAAGGTTTGGAGGCCTATCCTGGGAAAGGAAATATCTTCCCATCAAAACTAGACAGAAGCATTCTCAGAAACTTCTTAGTGATGTGCGCATTCAAGTCACAGAGTTGAAGCTTCCTTTTGATATAGCAGTTTTGAACCACTCTTTTAGTAGAATCTGCAGGTGGATGTTTGGAGAGCTAAGAGGCCAACACTGGAAAAGGAAATCTCTTCACGTAAAAACTAGACGGAAGCATTCTCAGAAACTTCAATGGGCTTTACGCATTCAACTCACAGAGTGCAGTGTTGCTTTTGAGAGCGCAGTTTTAAAACACTGTTTTTGTAGAATTTGCTAGAGGATGTTTGGAGCGATGTGAGGCCTTTGCTGGAAAAGGAAATATCTTCACATAAAACCTGGACAGAAGCATTCTCAGAAACTCCTTTGTGATGAGTGCATTCAAATCACACACTTGAACCTTCCTTTGGAAAGAGCAGTTTTGAAACACTCTTTCTGAAGAATCTGCAAGTGGATATTTGGAGCGATTTGAGGCCTATGCTGGAAATGAAATATCTTCACCTAAAAACTAGACGGAAGCATTCTCAGAAACTCCTTTGTGATGAGTGCATTCAACTCACAGAGTTGAAGCTTCCTTTTGATAGAGCAGTTTTGAAACACTCTTTTAGCAGCATCTGCAGGTGGATATTTGGAGCGCTTTGAGGCCAAGGCTGGAAAACGAAATATCATCACATAAAAACTCGACAGAAGCATTCTCTGAAACTTCTTTGTGATGAGTGCATTCAACTCACAGACTCGAACGTTTCTTTTGATAGAACAGTTTAGAAACACTCCTTTTGTAGAATCTGCAAGTGTTTATTTGGAGCGCTTGGAGGCCTATGTTGGAAAAGGACATATCTTCACATCAAAAGTAGACAGACGCATTCTCAGAAACTTCTTTGTGATGAGTGCATTGAACTCACGGAGTTGAACCTACCTATTGATAGAGAAGTTTGGAAACACCCTTTTTGTAGAATCTGCAAGTGAATATTTGGCGCGATTTGAGGCCTATGCAGGAAACGGAAATATCTTCACATGAAAACTAGACAGATGAATTCTCAGAAACGTCTTTGTGATGAGTGCATTCAACTCACAGACTTGAAGCTTCCTTTTGAAAGAGCAGTTTCGAAACACTCTTTTTGTAGAATCTGCAAGTGGATATTTGGAGCGCTTTGAGGGCTATGCTGGAAAAGTTAATACCTTCACCTAAAAACTAGACAGACGCAAACCCAGAAACTTCTTTGCGACGTGTGCATTGAACTCACAGAGTTGAACCTTTCTTTTGATACAGAAGTTTTGAAACACTCTTTTCGTAGAATCTTCAAGTGGATGGATGGAGTGATTTGAGGCCTATGCTGGAAAAGGAAATACCTTCACGTAGAAACGAGACAAAAGCATTCTCAGAAAGTTCCCTCTGCTTTGTGCATTCAACTCACAGAGTTGAACATTCCCTTTGATAGAGCAGTTTTGAAACACTCTTTTTGTAGAATCTGCAAGTGGATATTTGGAGCGCTTTGAGGCCTCTGCCGCCAAAGGAATTATCATTGCATAAAAACTAGATGGAAGCGTTCTCAGAAACTTCCTTGTGATGAGTGCATTCAACTCGCAGAGTGGAACCTTCCTTTCGATAGACCAGTTTTGAAACACTGTTTTTGTAGAATCCGCAAGTGGCTATTTGGAGCTCTTTGAGGCTTATGCTGGAAAAGGAAATATCTTCGTCTACAAACTAGACAGAAGCATTCTCAGAAACTTCTTTGTCATGTGGGGATTGAACTCACAGAGTTGAACATTCCTTCACATAGAGCAGTTTTGCAACACCCTTTCGGTGGAAAGTGAAAGTGCTTATCTGGTGCGATGGCGGCATCTAGTGGATAAGGAAATACATTCAGATGAAAACAAGATACATCCATTCTCAGAAACTTCTTTGTGATGACTGCATTCTACTCACAGAGTTGAACCTTCCTTTTGATAGAGCAGTTTTGAAACACTCTTTTTGTGGAATCTGCAAGTGGCTATTTGGAGCGCTTTGAGGCCTATGCTGGAAAAGGAAATCTCTTCACATAAAACCTAGACAGAAGTATTCCCAGAAAGTTTTTCTGATGTGCGCATTCAACTCACCGAGTTGAACCTTCCTTTAGATAGAGCAGTTTGGAAACACTCTGTCTGTAGTACCTGCGAGTGGATATTTGGAGTGCTTTGAGTGCTACACTGTAAAAGCAAATATCTTCACTTGGAATCTAGACAGAAGAATTCTCAGAGACTTCCCTGTGCTCTCTGCATTCCACTCACAGAGTTGAACCTTCCTTTTGATAGAACAGTTTTGAAACACTCCTGTGGTAGAATCTGCAAGTCGATATTTGGAAGGTTTGGAGGCCTATCCTGGGAAAGGAAATATCTTCCCATCAAAACTAGACAGAAGCATTCTCAGAAACTTCTTAGTGATGTGCGCATTCAAGTCACAGAGTTGAAGCTTCCTTTTGATATAGCAGTTTTGAACCACTCTTTTAGTAGAATCTGCAGGTGGATGTTTGGAGAGCTAAGAGGCCAACACTGGAAAAGGAAATCTCTTCACGTAAAAACTAGACGGAAGCATTCTCAGAAACTTCAATGGGCTTTACGCATTCAACTCACAGAGTGCAATGTTGCTTTTGAGAGCGCAGTTTTAAAACACTGTTTTTGTAGAATTTGCTAGAGGATGTTTGGAGCGATGTGAGGCCTTTGCTGGAAAAGGAAATATCTTCACATAAAACCTGGACAGAAGCATTCTCAGAAACTCCTTTGTGATGAGTGCATTCAAATCACACACTTGAACCTTCCTTTGGAAAGAGCAGTTTTGAAACACTCTTTCTGAAGAATCTGCAAGTGGATATTTGGAGCGATTTGAGGCCTATGCTGGAAATGAAATATCTTCACCTAAAAACTAGACGGAAGCATTCTCAGAAACTCCTTTGTGATGAGTGCATTCAACTCACAGAGTTGAAGCTTCCTTTTGATAGAGCAGTTTTGAAACACTCTTTTAGCAGCATCTGCAGGTGGATATTTGGAGCGCTTTGAGGCCAAGGCTGGAAAACGAAATATCATCACATAAAAACTCGACAGAAGCATTCTCTGAAACTTCTTTGTGATGAGTGCATTCAACTCACAGACTCGAACGTTTCTTTTGATAGAACAGTTTAGAAACACTCCTTTTGTAGAATCTGCAAGTGTTTATTTGGAGCGCTTGGAGGCCTATGTTGGAAAAGGACATATCTTCACATCAAAAGTAGACAGACGCATTCTCAGAAACTTCTTTGTGATGAGTGCATTGAACTCACAGAGTTGAACCTACCTATTGATAGAGAAGTTTTGAAACACCCTTTTTGTAGAATCTGCAAGTGAATATTTGGCGCGATTTGAGGCCTATGCAGGAAACGGAAATATCTTCACATGAAAACTAGACAGATGAATTCTCAGAAACGTCTTTGTGATGAGTGCATTCAACTCACAGACTTGAAGCTTCCTTTTGAAAGAGCAGTTTCGAAACACTCTTTTTGTAGAATCTGCAAGTGGATATTTGGAGCGCTTTGAGGGCTATGCTGGAAAAGTTAATACCTTCACCTAAAAACTAGACAGACGCAAACCCAGAAACTTCTTTGCGACGTGTGCATTGAACTCACAGAGTTGAACCTTTCTTTTGATACAGAAGTTTTGAAACACTCTTTTCGTAGAATCTTCAAGTGGATGGATGGAGTGATTTGAGGCCTATGCTGGAAAAGGAAATACCTTCACGTAGAAACGAGACAAAAGCATTCTCAGAAAGTTCCCTGTGCTTTGTGCATTCAACTCACAGAGTTGAACATTCCCTTTGATAGAGCAGTTTTGAAACACTCTTTTTGTAGAATCTGCAAGTGGATATTTGGAGCGCTTTGAGGCCTCTGCCGCCAAAGGAATTATCATTGCATAAAAACTAGATGGAAGCGTTCTCAGAAACTTCCTTGTGATGAGTGCATTCAACTCGCAGAGTGGAACCTTCCTTTCGATGGACCAGTTTTGAAACACTGTTTTTGTAGAATCCGCAAGTGGCTATTTGGAGCTCTTTGAGGCTTATGCTGGAAAAGGAAATATCTTCGTCTACAAACTAGACAGAAGCATTCTCAGAAACTTCTTTGTCATGTGGGGATTGAACTCACAGAGTTGAACATTCCTTTACATAGAGCAGTTTTGCAACACCCTTTCGGTGGAAAGTGAAAGTGCTTATCTGGTGCGATGGCGGCATCTAGTGGATAAGGAAATACATTCAGATGAAAACAAGATACATCCATTCTCAGAAACTTCTTTGTGATGACTGCATTCTACTCACAGAGTTGAACCTTCCTTTTGATAGAGCAGTTTTGAAACACTCTTTTTGTGGAATCTGCAAGTGGCTATTTGGAGCGCTTTGAGGCCTATGCTGGAAAAGGAAATCTCTTCACATAAAACCTAGACAGAAGTATTCCCAGAAAGTTTTTCTGATGTGCGCATTCAACTCACCGAGTTGAACCTTCCTTTAGATAGAGCAGTTTGGAAACACTCTGTCTGTAGTACCTGCGAGTGGATATTTGGAGTGCTTTGAGTGCTACACTGTAAAAGCAAATATCTTCACTTGGAATCTAGACAGAAGAATTCTCAGAGACTTCCCTGTGCTCTCTGCATTCCACTCACAGAGTTGAACCTTCCTTTTGATAGAACAGTTTTGAAACACTCTTGTGGTAGAATCTGCAAGTCGATATTTGGAAGGTTTGGAGGCCTATCCTGGGAAAGGAAATATCTTCCCATCAAAACTAGACAGAAGCATTCTCAGAAACTTCTTAGTGATGTGCGCATTCAAGTCACAGAGTTGAAGCTTCCTTTTGATATAGCAGTTTTGAACCACTCTTTTAGTAGAATCTGCAGGTGGATGTTTGGAGAGCTAAGAGGCCAACACTGGAAAAGGAAATCTCTTCACGTAAAAACTAGACGGAAGCATTCTCAGAAACTTCAATGGGCTTTACGCATTCAACTCACAGAGTGCAATGTTGCTTTTGAGAGCGCAGTTTTAAAACACTGTTTTTGTAGAATTTGCTAGAGGATGTTTGGAGCGATGTGAGGCCTTTGCTGGAAAAGGAAATATCTTCACATAAAACCTGGACAGAAGCATTCTCAGAAACTCCTTTGTGATGAGTGCATTCAAATCACACACTTGAACCTTCCTTTGGAAAGAGCAGTTTTGAAACACTCTTTCTGAAGAATCTGCAAGTGGATATTTGGAGCGATTTGAGGCCTATGCTGGAAATGAAATATCTTCACCTAAAAACTAGACGGAAGCATTCTCAGAAACTCCTTTGTGATGAGTGCATTCAACTCACAGAGTTGAAGCTTCCTTTTGATAGAGCAGTTTTGAAACACTCTTTTAGCAGCATCTGCAGGTGGATATTTGGAGCGCTTTGAGGCCAAGGCTGGAAAACGAAATATCATCACATAAAAACTCGACAGAAGCATTCTCTGAAACTTCTTTGTGATGAGTGCATTCAACTCACAGACTCGAACGTTTCTTTTGATAGAACAGTTTAGAAACACTCCTTTTGTAGAATCTGCAAGTGTTTATTTGGAGCGCTTGGAGGCCTATGTTGGAAAAGGACATATCTTCACATCAAAAGTAGACAGACGCATTCTCAGAAACTTCTTTGTGATGAGTGCATTGAACTCACGGAGTTGAACCTACCTATTGATAGAGAAGTTTGGAAACACCCTTTTTGTAGAATCTGCAAGTGAATATTTGGCGCGATTTGAGGCCTATGCAGGAAACGGAAATATCTTCACATGAAAACTAGACAGATGAATTCTCAGAAACGTCTTTGTGATGAGTGCATTCAACTCACAGACTTGAAGCTTCCTTTTGAAAGAGCAGTTTCGAAACACTCTTTTTGTAGAATCTGCAAGTGGATATTTGGAGCGCTTTGAGGGCTATGCTGGAAAAGTTAATACCTTCACCTAAAAACTAGACAGACGCAAACCCAGAAACTTCTTTGCGACGTGTGCATTGAACTCACAGAGTTGAACCTTTCTTTTGATACAGAAGTTTTGAAACACTCTTTTCGTAGAATCTTCAAGTGGATGGATGGAGTGATTTGAGGCCTATGCTGGAAAAGGAAATACCTTCACGTAGAAACGAGACAAAAGCATTCTCAGAAAGTTCCCTCTGCTTTGTGCATTCAACTCACAGAGTTGAACATTCCCTTTGATAGAGCAGTTTTGAAACACTCTTTTTGTAGAATCTGCAAGTGGATATTTGGAGCGCTTTGAGGCCTCTGCCGCCAAAGGAATTATCATTGCATAAAAACTAGATGGAAGCGTTCTCAGAAACTTCCTTGTGATGAGTGCATTCAACTCGCAGAGTGGAACCTTCCTTTCGATAGACCAGTTTTGAAACACTGTTTTTGTAGAATCCGCAAGTGGCTATTTGGAGCTCTTTGAGGCTTATGCTGGAAAAGGAAATATCTTCGTCTACAAACTAGACAGAAGCATTCTCAGAAACTTCTTTGTCATGTGGGGATTGAACTCACAGAGTTGAACATTCCTTTACATAGAGCAGTTTTGCAACACCCTTTCGGTGGAAAGTGAAAGTGCTTATCTGGTGCGATGGCGGCATCTAGTGGATAAGGAAATACATTCAGATGAAAACAAGATACATCCATTCTCAGAAACTTCTTTGTGATGACTGCATTCTACTCACAGAGTTGAACCTTCCTTTTGATAGAGCAGTTTTGAAACACTCTTTTTGTGGAATCTGCAAGTGGCTATTTGGAGCGCTTTGAGGCCTATGCTGGAAAAGGAAATCTCTTCACATAAAACCTAGACAGAAGTATTCCCAGAAAGTTTTTCTGATGTGCGCATTCAACTCACCGAGTTGAACCTTCCTTTAGATAGAGCAGTTTGGAAACACTCTGTCTGTAGTACCTGCGAGTGGATATTTGGAGTGCTTTGAGTGCTACACTGTAAAAGCAAATATCTTCACTTGGAATCTAGACAGAAGAATTCTCAGAGACTTCCCTGTGCTCTCTGCATTCCACTCACAGAGTTGAACCTTCCTTTTGATAGAACAGTTTTGAAACACTCTTGTGGTAGAATCTGCAAGTCGATATTTGGAAGGTTTGGAGGCCTATCCTGGGAAAGGAAATATCTTCCCATCAAAACTAGACAGAAGCATTCTCAGAAACTTCTTAGTGATGTGCGCATTCAAGTCACAGAGTTGAAGCTTCCTTTTGATATAGCAGTTTTGAACCACTCTTTTAGTAGAATCTGCAGGTGGATGTTTGGAGAGCTAAGAGGCCAACACTGGAAAAGGAAATCTCTTCACGTAAAAACTAGACGGAAGCATTCTCAGAAACTTCAATGGGCTTTACGCATTCAACTCACAGAGTGCAATGTTGCTTTTGAGAGCGCAGTTTTAAAACACTGTTTTTGTAGAATTTGCTAGAGGATGTTTGGAGCGATGTGAGGCCTTTGCTGGAAAAGGAAATATCTTCACATAAAACCTGGACAGAAGCATTCTCAGAAACTCCTTTGTGATGAGTGCATTCAAATCACACACTTGAACCTTCCTTTGGAAAGAGCAGTTTTGAAACACTCTTTCTGAAGAATCTGCAAGTGGATATTTGGAGCGATTTGAGGCCTATGCTGGAAATGAAATATCTTCACCTAAAAACTAGACGGAAGCATTCTCAGAAACTCCTTTGTGATGAGTGCATTCAACTCACAGAGTTGAAGCTTCCTTTTGATAGAGCAGTTTTGAAACACTCTTTTAGCAGCATCTGCAGGTGGATATTTGGAGCGCTTTGAGGCCAAGGCTGGAAAACGAAATATCATCACATAAAAACTCGACAGAAGCATTCTCTGAAACTTCTTTGTGATGAGTGCATTCAACTCACAGACTCGAACGTTTCTTTTGATAGAACAGTTTAGAAACACTCCTTTTGTAGAATCTGCAAGTGTTTATTTGGAGCGCTTGGAGGCCTATGTTGGAAAAGGACATATCTTCACATCAAAAGTAGACAGACGCATTCTCAGAAACTTCTTTGTGATGAGTGCATTGAACTCACGGAGTTGAACCTACCTATTGATAGAGAAGTTTGGAAACACCCTTTTTGTAGAATCTGCAAGTGAATATTTGGCGCGATTTGAGGCCTATGCAGGAAACGGAAATATCTTCACATGAAAACTAGACAGATGAATTCTCAGAAACGTCTTTGTGATGAGTGCATTCAACTCACAGACTTGAAGCTTCCTTTTGAAAGAGCAGTTTCGAAACACTCTTTTTGTAGAATCTGCAAGTGGATATTTGGAGCGCTTTGAGGGCTATGCTGGAAAAGTTAATACCTTCACCTAAAAACTAGACAGACGCAAACCCAGAAACTTCTTTGTGACGTGTGCATTGAACTCACAGAGTTGAACCTTTCTTTTGATACAGAAGTTTTGAAACACTCTTTTCGTAGAATCTTCAAGTGGATGGATGGAGTGATTTGAGGCCTATGCTGGAAAAGGAAATACCTTCACGTAGAAACGAGACAAAAGCATTCTCAGAAAGTTCCCTGTGCTTTGTGCATTCAACTCACAGAGTTGAACATTCCCTTTGATAGAGCAGTTTTGAAACACTCTTTTTGTAGAATCTGCAAGTGGATATTTGGAGCGCTTTGAGGCCTCTGCCACCAAAGGAATTATCATTGCATAAAAACTAGATGGAAGCGTTCTCAGAAACTTCCTTGTGATGAGTGCATTCAACTCGCAGAGTGGAACCTTCCTTTCGATAGACCAGTTTTGAAACACTGTTTTTGTAGAATCCGCAAGTGGCTATTTGGAGCTCTTTGAGGCTTATGCTGGAAAAGGAAATATCTTCGTCTACAAACTAGACAGAAGCATTCTCAGAAACTTCTTTGTCATGTGGGGATTGAACTCACAGAGTGGAACATTCCTTTACATAGAGCAGTTTTGCAACACCCTTTCGGTGGAAAGTGAAAGTGCTTATCTGGTGCGATGGCGGCATCTAGTGGATAAGGAAATACATTCAGATGAAAACAAGATACATCCATTCTCAGAAACTTCTTTGTGATGACTGCATTCTACTCACAGAGTTGAACCTTCCTTTTGATAGAGCAGTTTTGAAACACTCTTTTTGTGGAATCTGCAAGTGGCTATTTGGAGCGCTTTGAGGCCTATGCTGGAAAAGGAAATCTCTTCACATAAAACCTAGACAGAAGTATTCCCAGAAAGTTTTTCTGATGTGCGCATTCAACTCACCGAGTTGAACCTTCCTTTAGATAGAGCAGTTTGGAAACACTCTGTCTGTAGTACCTGCGAGTGGATATTTGGAGTGCTTTGAGTGCTACACTGTAAAAGCAAATATCTTCACTTGGAATCTAGACAGAAGAATTCTCAGAGACTTCCCTGTGCTCTCTGCATTCCACTCACAGAGTTGAACCTTCCTTTTGATAGAACAGTTTTGAAACACTCTTGTGGTAGAATCTGCAAGTCGATATTTGGAAGGTTTGGAGGCCTATCCTGGGAAAGGAAATATCTTCCCATCAAAACTAGACAGAAGCATTCTCAGAAACTTCTTAGTGATGTGCGCATTCAAGTCACAGAGTTGAAGCTTCCTTTTGATAGAGCAGTTTTGAACCACTCTTTTAGTAGAATCTGCAGGTGGATGTTTGGAGAGCTAAGAGGCCAACACTGGAAAAGGAAATCTCTTCACGTAAAAACTAGACGGAAGCATTCTCAGAAACTTCAATGGGCTTTACGCATTCAACTCGCAGAGTGCAATGTTGCTTTTGAGAGCGCAGTTTTAAAACACTCTTTTTGTAGAATTTGCTAGAGGATGTTTGGAGCGATGTGAGGCCTTTGCTGGAAAAGGAAATATCTTCACATAAAACCTGGACAGAAGCATTCTCAGAAACTCCTTTGTGATGAGTGCATTCAAATCACACACTTGAACCTTCCTTTGGAAAGAGCAGTTTTGAAACACTCTTTCTGAAGAATCTGCAAGTGGATATTTGGAGCGATTTGAGGCCTATGCTGGAAATGAAATATCTTCACCTAAAAACTAGACGGAAGCATTCTCAGAAACTCCTTTGTGATGAGTGCATTCAACTCACAGAGTTGAAGCTTCCTTTTGATAGAGCAGTTTTGAAACACTCTTTTAGCAGCATCTGCAGGTGGATATTTGGAGCGCTTTGAGGCCAAGGCTGGAAAACGAAATATCATCACATAAAAACTCGACAGAAGCATTCTCTGAAACTTCTTTGTGATGAGTGCATTCAACTCACAGACTCGAACGTTTCTTTTGATAGAACAGTTTAGAAACACTCCTTTTGTAGAATCTGCAAGTGTTTATTTGGAGCGCTTGGAGGCCTATGTTGGAAAAGGACATATCTTCACATCAAAAGTAGACAGACGCATTCTCAGAAACTTCTTTGTGATGAGTGCATTGAACTCACAGAGTTGAACCTACCTATTGATAGAGAAGTTTGGAAACACCCTTTTTGTAGAATCTGCAAGTGAATATTTGGCGCGATTTGAGGCCTATGCAGGAAACGGAAATATCTTCACATGAAAACTAGACAGATGAATTCTCAGAAACGTCTTTGTGATGAGTGCATTCAACTCACAGACTTGAAGCTTCCTTTTGAAAGAGCAGTTTCGAAACACTCTTTTTGTAGAATCTGCAAGTGGATATTTGGAGCGCTTTGAGGGCTATGCTGGAAAAGTTAATACCTTCACCTAAAAACTAGACAGACGCAAACCCAGAAACTTCTTTGTGACGTGTGCATTGAACTCACAGAGTTGAACCTTTCTTTTGATACAGAAGTTTTGAAACACTCTTTTCGTAGAATCTTCAAGTGGATGGATGGAGTGATTTGAGGCCTATGCTGGAAAAGGAAATACCTTCACGTAGAAACGAGACAAAAGCATTCTCAGAAAGTTCCCTGTGCTTTGTGCATTCAACTCACAGAGTTGAACATTCCCTTTGATAGAGCAGTTTTGAAACACTCTTTTTGAAGAATCTGCAAGTGGATATTTGGAGCGCTTTGAGGCCTCTGCCGCCAAAGGAATTATCATTGCATAAAAACTAGATGGAAGCGTTCTCAGAAACTTCCTTGTGATGAGTGCATTCAACTCGCAGAGTGGAACCTTCCTTTCGATAGACCAGTTTTGAAACACTGTTTTTGTAGAATCCGCAAGTGGCTATTTGGAGCTCTTTGAGGCTTATGCTGGAAAAGGAAATATCTTCGTCTACAAACTAGACAGAAGCATTCTCAGAAACTTCTTTGTCATGTGGGGATTGAACTCACAGAGTTGAACATTCCTTTACATAGAGCAGTTTTGCAACACCCTTTCGGTGGAAAGTGAAAGTGCTTATCTGGTGCGATGGCGGCATCTAGTGGATAAGGAAATACATTCAGATGAAAACAAGATACATCCATTCTCAGAAACTTCTTTGTGATGACTGCATTCTACTCACAGAGTTGAACCTTCCTTTTGATAGAGCAGTTTTGAAACACTCTTTTTGTGGAATCTGCAAGTGGCTATTTGGAGCGCTTTGAGGCCTATGCTGGAAAAGGAAATCTCTTCACATAAAACCTAGACAGAAGTATTCCCAGAAAGTTTTTCTGATGTGCGCATTCAACTCACCGAGTTGAACCTTCCTTTAGATAGAGCAGTTTGGAAACACTCTGTCTGTAGTACCTGCGAGTGGATATTTGGAGTGCTTTGAGTGCTACACTGTAAAAGCAAATATCTTCACTTGGAATCTAGACAGAAGAATTCTCAGAGACTTCCCTGTGCTCTCTGCATTCCACTCACAGAGTTGAACCTTCCTTTTGATAGAACAGTTTTGAAACACTCTTGTGGTAGAATCTGCAAGTCGATATTTGGAAGGTTTGGAGGCCTATCCTGGGAAAGGAAATATCTTCCCATCAAAACTAGACAGAAGCATTCTCAGAAACTTCTTAGTGATGTGCGCATTCAAGTCACAGAGTTGAAGCTTCCTTTTGATAGAGCAGTTTTGAACCACTCTTTTAGTAGAATCTGCAGGTGGATGTTTGGAGAGCTAAGAGGCCAACACTGGAAAAGGAAATCTCTTCACGTAAAAACTAGACGGAAGCATTCTCAGAAACTTCAATGGGCTTTACGCATTCAACTCGCAGAGTGCAATGTTGCTTTTGAGAGCGCAGTTTTAAAACACTCTTTTTGTAGAATTTGCTAGAGGATGTTTGGAGCGATGTGAGGCCTTTGCTGGAAAAGGAAATATCTTCACATAAAACCTGGACAGAAGCATTCTCAGAAACTCCTTTGTGATGAGTGCATTCAAATCACACACTTGAACCTTCCTTTGGAAAGAGCAGTTTTGAAACACTCTTTCTGAAGAATCTGCAAGTGGATATTTGGAGCGATTTGAGGCCTATGCTGGAAATGAAATATCTTCACCTAAAAACTAGACGGAAGCATTCTCAGAAACTCCTTTGTGATGAGTGCATTCAACTCACAGAGTTGAAGCTTCCTTTTGATAGAGCAGTTTTGAAACACTCTTTTAGCAGCATCTGCAGGTGGATATTTGGAGCGCTTTGAGGCCAAGGCTGGAAAACGAAATATCATCACATAAAAACTCGACAGAAGCATTCTCTGAAACTTCTTTGTGATGAGTGCATTCAACTCACAGACTCGAACGTTTCTTTTGATAGAACAGTTTAGAAACACTCCTTTTGTAGAATCTGCAAGTGTTTATTTGGAGCGCTTGGAGGCCTATGTTGGAAAAGGACATATCTTCACATCAAAAGTAGACAGACGCATTCTCAGAAACTTCTTTGTGATGAGTGCATTGAACTCACGGAGTTGAACCTACCTATTGATAGAGAAGTTTGGAAACACCCTTTTTGTAGAATCTGCAAGTGAATATTTGGCGCGATTTGAGGCCTATGCAGGAAACGGAAATATCTTCACATGAAAACTAGACAGATGAATTCTCAGAAACGTCTTTGTGATGAGTGCATTCAACTCACAGACTTGAAGCTTCCTTTTGAAAGAGCAGTTTCGAAACACTCTTTTTGTAGAATCTGCAAGTGGATATTTGGAGCGCTTTGAGGGCTATGCTGGAAAAGTTAATACCTTCACCTAAAAACTAGACAGACGCAAACCCAGAAACTTCTTTGTGACGTGTGCATTGAACTCACAGAGTTGAACCTTTCTTTTGATACAGAAGTTTTGAAACACTCTTTTCGTAGAATCTTCAAGTGGATGGATGGAGTGATTTGAGGCCTATGCTGGAAAAGGAAATACCTTCACGTAGAAACGAGACAAAAGCATTCTCAGAAAGTTCCCTGTGCTTTGTGCATTCAACTCACAGAGTTGAACATTCCCTTTGATAGAGCAGTTTTGAAACACTCTTTTTGTAGAATCTGCAAGTGGATATTTGGAGCGCTTTGAGGCCTCTGCCGCCAAAGGAATTATCATTGCATAAAAACTAGATGGAAGCGTTCTCAGAAACTTCCTTGTGATGAGTGCATTCAACTCGCAGAGTGGAACCTTCCTTTCGATAGACCAGTTTTGAAACACTGTTTTTGTAGAATCCGCAAGTGGCTATTTGGAGCTCTTTGAGGCTTATGCTGGAAAAGGAAATATCTTCGTCTACAAACTAGACAGAAGCATTCTCAGAAACTTCTTTGTCATGTGGGGATTGAACTCACAGAGTTGAACATTCCTTTACATAGAGCAGTTTTGCAACACCCTTTCGGTGGAAAGTGAAAGTGCTTATCTGGTGCGATGGCGGCATCTAGTGGATAAGGAAATACATTCAGATGAAAACAAGATACATCCATTCTCAGAAACTTCTTTGTGATGACTGCATTCTACTCACAGAGTTGAACCTTCCTTTTGATAGAGCAGTTTTGAAACACTCTTTTTGTGGAATCTGCAAGTGGCTATTTGGAGCGCTTTGAGGCCTATGCTGGAAAAGGAAATCTCTTCACATAAAACCTAGACAGAAGTATTCCCAGAAAGTTTTTCTGATGTGCGCATTCAACTCACCGAGTTGAACCTTCCTTTAGATAGAGCAGTTTGGAAACACTCTGTCTGTAGTACCTGCGAGTGGATATTTGGAGTGCTTTGAGTGCTACACTGTAAAAGCAAATATCTTCACTTGGAATCTAGACAGAAGAATTCTCAGAGACTTCCCTGTGCTCTCTGCATTCCACTCACAGAGTTGAACCTTCCTTTTGATAGAACAGTTTTGAAACACTCTTGTGGTAGAATCTGCAAGTCGATATTTGGAAGGTTTGGAGGCCTATCCTGGGAAAGGAAATATCTTCCCATCAAAACTAGACAGAAGCATTCTCAGAAACTTCTTAGTGATGTGCGCATTCAAGTCACAGAGTTGAAGCTTCCTTTTGATAGAGCAGTTTTGAACCACTCTTTTAGTAGAATCTGCAGGTGGATGTTTGGAGAGCTAAGAGGCCAACACTGGAAAAGGAAATCTCTTCACGTAAAAACTAGACGGAAGCATTCTCAGAAACTTCAATGGGCTTTACGCATTCAACTCGCAGAGTGCAATGTTGCTTTTGAGAGCGCAGTTTTAAAACACTCTTTTTGTAGAATTTGCTAGAGGATGTTTGGAGCGATGTGAGGCCTTTGCTGGAAAAGGAAATATCTTCACATAAAACCTGGACAGAAGCATTCTCAGAAACTCCTTTGTGATGAGTGCATTCAAATCACACACTTGAACCTTCCTTTGGAAAGAGCAGTTTTGAAACACTCTTTCTGAAGAATCTGCAAGTGGATATTTGGAGCGATTTGAGGCCTATGCTGGAAATGAAATATCTTCACCTAAAAACTAGACGGAAGCATTCTCAGAAACTCCTTTGTGATGAGTGCATTCAACTCACAGAGTTGAAGCTTCCTTTTGATAGAGCAGTTTTGAAACACTCTTTTAGCAGCATCTGCAGGTGGATATTTGGAGCGCTTTGAGGCCAAGGCTGGAAAACGAAATATCATCACATAAAAACTCGACAGAAGCATTCTCTGAAACTTCTTTGTGATGAGTGCATTCAACTCACAGACTCGAACGTTTCTTTTGATAGAACAGTTTAGAAACACTCCTTTTGTAGAATCTGCAAGTGTTTATTTGGAGCGCTTGGAGGCCTATGTTGGAAAAGGACATATCTTCACATCAAAAGTAGACAGACGCATTCTCAGAAACTTCTTTGTGATGAGTGCATTGAACTCACAGAGTTGAACCTACCTATTGATAGAGAAGTTTGGAAACACCCTTTTTGTAGAATCTGCAAGTGAATATTTGGCGCGATTTGAGGCCTATGCAGGAAACGGAAATATCTTCACATGAAAACTAGACAGATGAATTCTCAGAAACGTCTTTGTGATGAGTGCATTCAACTCACAGACTTGAAGCTTCCTTTTGAAAGAGCAGTTTCGAAACACTCTTTTTGTAGAATCTGCAAGTGGATATTTGGAGCGCTTTGAGGGCTATGCTGGAAAAGTTAATACCTTCACCTAAAAACTAGACAGACGCAAACCCAGAAACTTCTTTGTGACGTGTGCATTGAACTCACAGAGTTGAACCTTTCTTTTGATACAGAAGTTTTGAAACACTCTTTTCGTAGAATCTTCAAGTGGATGGATGGAGTGATTTGAGGCCTATGCTGGAAAAGGAAATACCTTCACGTAGAAACGAGACAAAAGCATTCTCAGAAAGTTCCCTGTGCTTTGTGCATTCAACTCACAGAGTTGAACATTCCCTTTGATAGAGCAGTTTTGAAACACTCTTTTTGAAGAATCTGCAAGTGGATATTTGGAGCGCTTTGAGGCCTCTGCCGCCAAAGGAATTATCATTGCATAAAAACTAGATGGAAGCGTTCTCAGAAACTTCCTTGTGATGAGTGCATTCAACTCGCAGAGTGGAACCTTCCTTTCGATAGACCAGTTTTGAAACACTGTTTTTGTAGAATCCGCAAGTGGCTATTTGGAGCTCTTTGAGGCTTATGCTGGAAAAGGAAATATCTTCGTCTACAAACTAGACAGAAGCATTCTCAGAAACTTCTTTGTCATGTGGGGATTGAACTCACAGAGTTGAACATTCCTTTACATAGAGCAGTTTTGCAACACCCTTTCGGTGGAAAGTGAAAGTGCTTATCTGGTGCGATGGCGGCATCTAGTGGATAAGGAAATACATTCAGATGAAAACAAGATACATCCATTCTCAGAAACTTCTTTGTGATGACTGCATTCTACTCACAGAGTTGAACCTTCCTTTTGATAGAGCAGTTTTGAAACACTCTTTTTGTGGAATCTGCAAGTGGCTATTTAGAGCGCTTTGAGGCCTATGCTGGAAAAGGAAATCTCTTCACATAAAACCTAGACAGAAGTATTCCCAGAAAGTTTTTCTGATGTGCGCATTCAACTCACCGAGTTGAACCTTCCTTTAGATAGAGCAGTTTGGAAACACTCTGTCTGTAGTACCTGCGAGTGGATATTTGGAGTGCTTTGAGTGCTACACTGTAAAAGCAAATATCTTCACTTGGAATCTAGACAGAAGAATTCTCAGAGACTTCCCTGTGCTCTCTGCATTCCACTCACAGAGTTGAACCTTCCTTTTGATAGAACAGTTTTGAAACACTCTTGTGGTAGAATCTGCAAGTCGATATTTGGAAGGTTTGGAGGCCTATCCTGGGAAAGGAAATATCTTCCCATCAAAACTAGACAGAAGCATTCTCAGAAACTTCTTAGTGATGTGCGCATTCAAGTCACAGAGTTGAAGCTTCCTTTTGATATAGCAGTTTTGAACCACTCTTTTAGTAGAATCTGCAGGTGGATGTTTGGAGAGCTAAGAGGCCAACACTGGAAAAGGAAATCTCTTCACGTAAAAACTAGACGGAAGCATTCTCAGAAACTTCAATGGGCTTTACGCATTCAACTCACAGAGTGCAATGTTGCTTTTGAGAGCGCAGTTTTAAAACACTGTTTTTGTAGAATTTGCTAGAGGATGTTTGGAGCGATGTGAGGCCTTTGCTGGAAAAGGAAATATCTTCACATAAAACCTGGACAGAAGCATTCTCAGAAACTCCTTTGTGATGAGTGCATTCAAATCACACACTTGAACCTTCCTTTGGAAAGAGCAGTTTTGAAACACTCTTTCTGAAGAATCTGCAAGTGGATATTTGGAGCGATTTGAGGCCTATGCTGGAAATGAAATATCTTCACCTAAAAACTAGACGGAAGCATTCTCAGAAACTCCTTTGTGATGAGTGCATTCAACTCACAGAGTTGAAGCTTCCTTTTGATAGAGCAGTTTTGAAACACTCTTTTAGCAGCATCTGCAGGTGGATATTTGGAGCGCTTTGAGGCCAAGGCTGGAAAACGAAATATCATCACATAAAAACTCGACAGAAGCATTCTCTGAAACTTCTTTGTGATGAGTGCATTCAACTCACAGACTCGAACGTTTCTTTTGATAGAACAGTTTAGAAACACTCCTTTTGTAGAATCTGCAAGTGTTTATTTGGAGCGCTTGGAGGCCTATGTTGGAAAAGGACATATCTTCACATCAAAAGTAGACAGACGCATTCTCAGAAACTTCTTTGTGATGAGTGCATTGAACTCACGGAGTTGAACCTACCTATTGATAGAGAAGTTTGGAAACACCCTTTTTGTAGAATCTGCAAGTGAATATTTGGCGCGATTTGAGGCCTATGCAGGAAACGGAAATATCTTCACATGAAAACTAGACAGATGAATTCTCAGAAACGTCTTTGTGATGAGTGCATTCAACTCACAGACTTGAAGCTTCCTTTTGAAAGAGCAGTTTCGAAACACTCTTTTTGTAGAATCTGCAAGTGGATATTTGGAGCGCTTTGAGGGCTATGCTGGAAAAGTTAATACCTTCACCTAAAAACTAGACAGACGCAAACCCAGAAACTTCTTTGTGACGTGTGCATTGAACTCACAGAGTTGAACCTTTCTTTTGATACAGAAGTTTTGAAACACTCTTTTCGTAGAATCTTCAAGTGGATGGATGGAGTGATTTGAGGCCTATGCTGGAAAAGGAAATACCTTCACGTAGAAACGAGACAAAAGCATTCTCAGAAAGTTCCCTGTGCTTTGTGCATTCAACTCACAGAGTTGAACATTCCCTTTGATAGAGCAGTTTTGAAACACTCTTTTTGAAGAATCTGCAAGTGGATATTTGGAGCGCTTTGAAGCCTCTGCCGCCAAAGGAATTATCATTGCATAAAAACTAGATGGAAGCGTTCTCAGAAACTTCCTTGTGATGAGTGCATTCAACTCGCAGAGTGGAACCTTCCTTTCGATAGACCAGTTTTGAAACACTGTTTTTGTAGAATCCGCAAGTGGCTATTTGGAGCTCTTTGAGGCTTATGCTGGAAAAGGAAATATCTTCGTCTACAAACTAGACAGAAGCATTCTCAGAAACTTCTTTGTCATGTGGGGATTGAACTCACAGAGTTGAACATTCCTTTACATAGAGCAGTTTTGCAACACCCTTTCGGTGGAAAGTGAAAGTGCTTATCTGGTGCGATGGCGGCATCTAGTGGATAAGGAAATACATTCAGATGAAAACAAGATACATCCATTCTCAGAAACTTCTTTGTGATGACTGCATTCTACTCACAGAGTTGAACCTTCCTTTTGATAGAGCAGTTTTGAAACACTCTTTTTGTGGAATCTGCAAGTGGCTATTTAGAGCGCTTTGAGGCCTATGCTGGAAAAGGAAATCTCTTCACATAAAACCTAGACAGAAGTATTCCCAGAAAGTTTTTCTGATGTGCGCATTCAACTCACCGAGTTGAACCTTCCTTTAGATAGAGCAGTTTGGAAACACTCTGTCTGTAGTACCTGCGAGTGGATATTTGGAGTGCTTTGAGTGCTACACTGTAAAAGCAAATATCTTCACTTGGAATCTAGACAGAAGAATTCTCAGAGACTTCCCTGTGCTCTCTGCATTCCACTCACAGAGTTGAACCTTCCTTTTGATAGAACAGTTTTGAAACACTCTTGTGGTAGAATCTGCAAGTCGATATTTGGAAGGTTTGGAGGCCTATCCTGGGAAAGGAAATATCTTCCCATCAAAACTAGACAGAAGCATTCTCAGAAACTTCTTAGTGATGTGCGCATTCAAGTCACAGAGTTGAAGCTTCCTTTTGATATAGCAGTTTTGAACCACTCTTTTAGTAGAATCTGCAGGTGGATGTTTGGAGAGCTAAGAGGCCAACACTGGAAAAGGAAATCTCTTCACGTAAAAACTAGACGGAAGCATTCTCAGAAACTTCAATGGGCTTTACGCATTCAACTCACAGAGTGCAATGTTGCTTTTGAGAGCGCAGTTTTAAAACACTGTTTTTGTAGAATTTGCTAGAGGATGTTTGGAGCGATGTGAGGCCTTTGCTGGAAAAGGAAATATCTTCACATAAAACCTGGACAGAAGCATTCTCAGAAACTCCTTTGTGATGAGTGCATTCAAATCACACACTTGAACCTTCCTTTGGAAAGAGCAGTTTTGAAACACTCTTTCTGAAGAATCTGCAAGTGGATATTTGGAGCGATTTGAGGCCTATGCTGGAAATGAAATATCTTCACCTAAAAACTAGACGGAAGCATTCTCAGAAACTCCTTTGTGATGAGTGCATTCAACTCACAGAGTTGAAGCTTCCTTTTGATAGAGCAGTTTTGAAACACTCTTTTAGCAGCATCTGCAGGTGGATATTTGGAGCGCTTTGAGGCCAAGGCTGGAAAACGAAATATCATCACATAAAAACTCGACAGAAGCATTCTCTGAAACTTCTTTGTGATGAGTGCATTCAACTCACAGACTCGAACGTTTCTTTTGATAGAACAGTTTAGAAACACTCCTTTTGTAGAATCTGCAAGTGTTTATTTGGAGCGCTTGGAGGCCTATGTTGGAAAAGGACATATCTTCACATCAAAAGTAGACAGACGCATTCTCAGAAACTTCTTTGTGATGAGTGCATTGAACTCACAGAGTTGAACCTACCTATTGATAGAGAAGTTTGGAAACACCCTTTTTGTAGAATCTGCAAGTGAATATTTGGCGCGATTTGAGGCCTATGCAGGAAACGGAAATATCTTCACATGAAAACTAGACAGATGAATTCTCAGAAACGTCTTTGTGATGAGTGCATTCAACTCACAGACTTGAAGCTTCCTTTTGAAAGAGCAGTTTCGAAACACTCTTTTTGTAGAATCTGCAAGTGGATATTTGGAGCGCTTTGAGGGCTATGCTGGAAAAGTTAATACCTTCACCTAAAAACTAGACAGACGCAAACCCAGAAACTTCTTTGTGACGTGTGCATTGAACTCACAGAGTTGAACCTTTCTTTTGATACAGAAGTTTTGAAACACTCTTTTCGTAGAATCTTCAAGTGGATGGATGGAGTGATTTGAGGCCTATGCTGGAAAAGGAAATACCTTCACGTAGAAACGAGACAAAAGCATTCTCAGAAAGTTCCCTGTGCTTTGTGCATTCAACTCACAGAGTTGAACATTCCCTTTGATAGAGCAGTTTTGAAACACTCTTTTTGTAGAATCTGCAAGTGGATATTTGGAGCGCTTTGAGGCCTCTGCCGCCAAAGGAATTATCATTGCATAAAAACTAGATGGAAGCGTTCTCAGAAACTTCCTTGTGATGAGTGCATTCAACTCGCAGAGTGGAACCTTCCTTTCGATAGACCAGTTTTGAAACACTGTTTTTGTAGAATCCGCAAGTGGCTATTTGGAGCTCTTTGAGGCTTATGCTGGAAAAGGAAATATCTTCGTCTACAAACTAGACAGAAGCATTCTCAGAAACTTCTTTGTCATGTGGGGATTGAACTCACAGAGTTGAACATTCCTTTACATAGAGCAGTTTTGCAACACCCTTTCGGTGGAAAGTGAAAGTGCTTATCTGGTGCGATGGCGGCATCTAGTGGATAAGGAAATACATTCAGATGAAAACAAGATACATCCATTCTCAGAAACTTCTTTGTGATGACTGCATTCTACTCACAGAGTTGAACCTTCCTTTTGATAGAGCAGTTTTGAAACACTCTTTTTGTGGAATCTGCAAGTGGCTATTTGGAGCGCTTTGAGGCCTATGCTGGAAAAGGAAATCTCTTCACATAAAACCTAGACAGAAGTATTCCCAGAAAGTTTTTCTGATGTGCGCATTCAACTCACCGAGTTGAACCTTCCTTTAGATAGAGCAGTTTGGAAACACTCTGTCTGTAGTACCTGCGAGTGGATATTTGGAGTGCTTTGAGTGCTACACTGTAAAAGCAAATATCTTCACTTGGAATCTAGACAGAAGAATTCTCAGAGACTTCCCTGTGCTCTCTGCATTCCACTCACAGAGTTGAACCTTCCTTTTGATAGAACAGTTTTGAAACACTCTTGTGGTAGAATCTGCAAGTCGATATTTGGAAGGTTTGGAGGCCTATCCTGGGAAAGGAAATATCTTCCCATCAAAACTAGACAGAAGCATTCTCAGAAACTTCTTAGTGATGTGCGCATTCAAGTCACAGAGTTGAAGCTTCCTTTTGATATAGCAGTTTTGAACCACTCTTTTAGTAGAATCTGCAGGTGGATGTTTGGAGAGCTAAGAGGCCAACACTGGAAAAGGAAATCTCTTCACGTAAAAACTAGACGGAAGCATTCTCAGAAACTTCAATGGGCTTTACGCATTCAACTCGCAGAGTGCAATGTTGCTTTTGAGAGCGCAGTTTTAAAACACTCTTTTTGTAGAATTTGCTAGAGGATGTTTGGAGCGATGTGAGGCCTTTGCTGGAAAAGGAAATATCTTCACATAAAACCTGGACAGAAGCATTCTCAGAAACTCCTTTGTGATGAGTGCATTCAAATCACACACTTGAACCTTCCTTTGGAAAGAGCAGTTTTGAAACACTCTTTCTGAAGAATCTGCAAGTGGATATTTGGAGCGATTTGAGGCCTATGCTGGAAATGAAATATCTTCACCTAAAAACTAGACGGAAGCATTCTCAGAAACTCCTTTGTGATGAGTGCATTCAACTCACAGAGTTGAAGCTTCCTTTTGATAGAGCAGTTTTGAAACACTCTTTTAGCAGCATCTGCAGGTGGATATTTGGAGCGCTTTGAGGCCAAGGCTGGAAAACGAAATATCATCACATAAAAACTCGACAGAAGCATTCTCTGAAACTTCTTTGTGATGAGTGCATTCAACTCACAGACTCGAACGTTTCTTTTGATAGAACAGTTTAGAAACACTCCTTTTGTAGAATCTGCAAGTGTTTATTTGGAGCGCTTGGAGGCCTATGTTGGAAAAGGACATATCTTCACATCAAAAGTAGACAGACGCATTCTCAGAAACTTCTTTGTGATGAGTGCATTGAACTCACGGAGTTGAACCTACCTATTGATAGAGAAGTTTGGAAACACCCTTTTTGTAGAATCTGCAAGTGAATATTTGGCGCGATTTGAGGCCTATGCAGGAAACGGAAATATCTTCACATGAAAACTAGACAGATGAATTCTCAGAAACGTCTTTGTGATGAGTGCATTCAACTCACAGACTTGAAGCTTCCTTTTGAAAGAGCAGTTTCGAAACACTCTTTTTGTAGAATCTGCAAGTGGATATTTGGAGCGCTTTGAGGGCTATGCTGGAAAAGTTAATACCTTCACCTAAAAACTAGACAGACGCAAACCCAGAAACTTCTTTGTGACGTGTGCATTGAACTCACAGAGTTGAACCTTTCTTTTGATACAGAAGTTTTGAAACACTCTTTTCGTAGAATCTTCAAGTGGATGGATGGAGTGATTTGAGGCCTATGCTGGAAAAGGAAATACCTTCACGTAGAAACGAGACAAAAGCATTCTCAGAAAGTTCCCTGTGCTTTGTGCATTCAACTCACAGAGTTGAACATTCCCTTTGATAGAGCAGTTTTGAAACACTCTTTTTGTAGAATCTGCAAGTGGATATTTGGAGCGCTTTGAGGCCTCTGCCGCCAAAGGAATTATCATTGCATAAAAACTAGATGGAAGCGTTCTCAGAAACTTCCTTGTGATGAGTGCATTCAACTCGCAGAGTGGAACCTTCCTTTCGATAGACCAGTTTTGAAACACTGTTTTTGTAGAATCCGCAAGTGGCTATTTGGAGCTCTTTGAGGCTTATGCTGGAAAAGGAAATATCTTCGTCTACAAACTAGACAGAAGCATTCTCAGAAACTTCTTTGTCATGTGGGGATTGAACTCACAGAGTTGAACATTCCTTTACATAGAGCAGTTTTGCAACACCCTTTCGGTGGAAAGTGAAAGTGCTTATCTGGTGCGATGGCGGCATCTAGTGGATAAGGAAATACATTCAGATGAAAACAAGATACATCCATTCTCAGAAACTTCTTTGTGATGACTGCATTCTACTCACAGAGTTGAACCTTCCTTTTGATAGAGCAGTTTTGAAACACTCTTTTTGTGGAATCTGCAAGTGGCTATTTGGAGCGCTTTGAGGCCTATGCTGGAAAAGGAAATCTCTTCACATAAAACCTAGACAGAAGTATTCCCAGAAAGTTTTTCTGATGTGCGCATTCAACTCACCGAGTTGAACCTTCCTTTAGATAGAGCAGTTTGGAAACACTCTGTCTGTAGTACCTGCGAGTGGATATTTGGTGTGCTTTGAGTGCTACACTGTAAAAACAAATATCTTCACTTAGAATCTAGGCAGAAGAATTCTCAGAGACTTCCCTGTGCTCTCTGCATTCCACTCACAGAGTTGAACCTTCCTTTTGATAGAACAGTTTTGAAACACTCTTGTGGTAGAATCTGCAAGTCGATATTTGGAAGGTTTGGAGGCCTATCCTGGGAAAGGAAATATCTTCCCATCAAAACTAGACAGAAGCATTCTCAGAAACTTCTTAGTGATGTGCGCATTCAAGTCACAGAGTTGAAGCTTCCTTTTGATAGAGCAGTTTTGAACCACTCTTTTAGTAGAATCTGCAAGTGGATGTTTGGAGAGCTAAGAGGCCAACACTGGAAAAGGAAATCTCTTCACGTAAAAACTAGACGGAAGCATTCTCAGAAACTTCAATGGGCTTTACGCATTCAACTCGCAGAGTGCAATGTTGCTTTTGAGAGCGCAGTTTTAAAACACTCTTTTTGTAGAATTTGCTAGAGGATGTTTGGAGCGATGTGAGGCCTTTGCTGGAAAAGGAAATATCTTCACATAAAACCTGGACAGAAGCATTCTCAGAAACTCCTTTGTGATGAGTGCATTCAAATCACACACTTGAACCTTCCTTTGGAAAGAGCAGTTTTGAAACACTCTTTCTGAAGAATCTGCAAGTGGATATTTGGAGCGATTTGAGGCCTATGCTGGAAATGAAATATCTTCACCTAAAAACTAGACGGAAGCATTCTCAGAAACTCCTTTGTGATGAGTGCATTCAACTCACAGAGTTGAAGCTTCCTTTTGATAGAGCAGTTTTGAAACACTCTTTTAGCAGCATCTGCAGGTGGATATTTGGAGCGCTTTGAGGCCAAGGCTGGAAAACGAAATATCATCACATAAAAACTCGACAGAAGCATTCTCTGAAACTTCTTTGTGATGAGTGCATTCAACTCACAGACTCGAACGTTTCTTTTGATAGAACAGTTTAGAAACACTCCTTTTGTAGAATCTGCAAGTGTTTATTTGGAGCGCTTGGAGGCCTATGTTGGAAAAGGACATATCTTCACATCAAAAGTAGACAGACGCATTCTCAGAAACTTCTTTGTGATGAGTGCATTGAACTCACGGAGTTGAACCTACCTATTGATAGAGAAGTTTGGAAACACCCTTTTTGTAGAATCTGCAAGTGAATATTTGGCGCGATTTGAGGCCTATGCAGGAAACGGAAATATCTTCACATGAAAACTAGACAGATGAATTCTCAGAAACGTCTTTGTGATGAGTGCATTCAACTCACAGACTTGAAGCTTCCTTTTGAAAGAGCAGTTTCGAAACACTCTTTTTGTAGAATCTGCAAGTGGATATTTGGAGCGCTTTGAGGGCTATGCTGGAAAAGTTAATACCTTCACCTAAAAACTAGACAGACGCAAACCCAGAAACTTCTTTGTGACGTGTGCATTGAACTCACAGAGTTGAACCTTTCTTTTGATACAGAAGTTTTGAAACACTCTTTTCGTAGAATCTTCAAGTGGATGGATGGAGTGATTTGAGGCCTATGCTGGAAAAGGAAATACCTTCACGTAGAAACGAGACAAAAGCATTCTCAGAAAGTTCCCTGTGCTTTGTGCATTCAACTCACAGAGTTGAACATTCCCTTTGATAGAGCAGTTTTGAAACACTCTTTTTGTAGAATCTGCAAGTGGATATTTGGAGCGCTTTGAGGCCTCTGCCGCCAAAGGAATTATCATTGCATAAAAACTAGATGGAAGCGTTCTCAGAAACTTCCTTGTGATGAGTGCATTCAACTCGCAGAGTGGAACCTTCCTTTCGATGGACCAGTTTTGAAACACTGTTTTTGTAGAATCCGCAAGTGGCTATTTGGAGCTCTTTGAGGCTTATGCTGGAAAAGGAAATATCTTCGTCTACAAACTAGACAGAAGCATTCTCAGAAACTTCTTTGTCATGTGGGGATTGAACTCACACAGTGGAACATTCCTTTACATAGAGCAGTTTTGCAACACCCTTTCGGTGGAAAGTGAAAGTGCTTATCTGGTGCGATGGCGGCATCTAGTGGATAAGGAAATACATTCAGATGAAAACAAGATACATCCATTCTCAGAAACTTCTTTGTGATGACTGCATTCTACTCACAGAGTTGAACCTTCCTTTTGATAGAGCAGTTTTGAAACACTCTTTTTGTGGAATCTGCAAGTGGCTATTTGGAGCGCTTTGAGGCCTATGCTGGAAAAGGAAATCTCTTCACATAAAACCTAGACAGAAGTATTCCCAGAAAGTTTTTCTGATGTGCGCATTCAACTCACCGAGTTGAACCTTCCTTTAGATAGAGCAGTTTGGAAACACTCTGTCTGTAGTACCTGCGAGTGGATATTTGGAGTGCTTTGAGTGCTACACTGTAAAAGCAAATATCTTCACTTGGAATCTAGACAGAAGAATTCTCAGAGACTTCCCTGTGCTCTCTGCATTCCACTCACAGAGTTGAACCTTCCTTTTGATAGAACAGTTTTGAAACACTCTTGTGGTAGAATCTGCAAGTCGATATTTGGAAGGTTTGGAGGCCTATCCTGGGAAAGGAAATATCTTCCCATCAAAACTAGACAGAAGCATTCTCAGAAACTTCTTAGTGATGTGCGCATTCAAGTCACAGAGTTGAAGCTTCCTTTTGATAGAGCAGTTTTGAACCACTCTTTTAGTAGAATCTGCAGGTGGATGTTTGGAGAGCTAAGAGGCCAACACTGGAAAAGGAAATCTCTTCACGTAAAAACTAGACGGAAGCATTCTCAGAAACTTCAATGGGCTTTACGCATTCAACTCACAGAGTGCAATGTTGCTTTTGAGAGCGCAGTTTTAAAACACTGTTTTTGTAGAATTTGCTAGAGGATGTTTGGAGCGATGTGAGGCCTTTGCTGGAAAAGGAAATATCTTCACATAAAACCTGGACAGAAGCATTCTCAGAAACTCCTTTGTGATGAGTGCATTCAAATCACACACTTGAACCTTCCTTTGGAAAGAGCAGTTTTGAAACACTCTTTCTGAAGAATCTGCAAGTGGATATTTGGAGCGATTTGAGGCCTATGCTGGAAATGAAATATCTTCACCTAAAAACTAGACGGAAGCATTCTCAGAAACTCCTTTGTGATGAGTGCATTCAACTCACAGAGTTGAAGCTTCCTTTTGATAGAGCAGTTTTGAAACACTCTTTTAGCAGCATCTGCAGGTGGATATTTGGAGCGCTTTGAGGCCAAGGCTGGAAAACGAAATATCATCACATAAAAACTCGACAGAAGCATTCTCTGAAACTTCTTTGTGATGAGTGCATTCAACTCACAGACTCGAACGTTTCTTTTGATAGAACAGTTTAGAAACACTCCTTTTGTAGAATCTGCAAGTGTTTATTTGGAGCGCTTGGAGGCCTATGTTGGAAAAGGACATATCTTCACATCAAAAGTAGACAGACGCATTCTCAGAAACTTCTTTGTGATGAGTGCATTGAACTCACAGAGTTGAACCTACCTATTGATAGAGAAGTTTGGAAACACCCTTTTTGTAGAATCTGCAAGTGAATATTTGGCGCGATTTGAGGCCTATGCAGGAAACGGAAATATCTTCACATGAAAACTAGACAGATGAATTCTCAGAAACGTCTTTGTGATGAGTGCATTCAACTCACAGACTTGAAGCTTCCTTTTGAAAGAGCAGTTTCGAAACACTCTTTTTGTAGAATCTGCAAGTGGATATTTGGAGCGCTTTGAGGGCTATGCTGGAAAAGTTAATACCTTCACCTAAAAACTAGACAGACGCAAACCCAGAAACTTCTTTGTGACGTGTGCATTGAACTCACAGAGTTGAACCTTTCTTTTGATACAGAAGTTTTGAAACACTCTTTTCGTAGAATCTTCAAGTGGATGGATGGAGTGATTTGAGGCCTATGCTGGAAAAGGAAATACCTTCACGTAGAAACGAGACAAAAGCATTCTCAGAAAGTTCCCTGTGCTTTGTGCATTCAACTCACAGAGTTGAACATTCCCTTTGATAGAGCAGTTTTGAAACACTCTTTTTGTAGAATCTGCAAGTGGATATTTGGAGCGCTTTGAGGCCTCTGCCGCCAAAGGAATTATCATTGCATAAAAACTAGATGGAAGCGTTCTCAGAAACTTCCTTGTGATGAGTGCATTCAACTCGCAGAGTGGAACCTTCCTTTCGATGGACCAGTTTTGAAACACTGTTTTTGTAGAATCCGCAAGTGGCTATTTGGAGCTCTTTGAGGCTTATGCTGGAAAAGGAAATATCTTCGTCTACAAACTAGACAGAAGCATTCTCAGAAACTTCTTTGTCATGTGGGGATTGAACTCACACAGTGGAACATTCCTTTACATAGAGCAGTTTTGCAACACCCTTTCGGTGGAAAGTGAAAGTGCTTATCTGGTGCGATGGCGGCATCTAGTGGATAAGGAAATACATTCAGATGAAAACAAGATACATCCATTCTCAGAAACTTCTTTGTGATGACTGCATTCTACTCACAGAGTTGAACCTTCCTTTTGATAGAGCAGTTTTGAAACACTCTTTTTGTGGAATCTGCAAGTGGCTATTTGGAGCGCTTTGAGGCCTATGCTGGAAAAGGAAATCTCTTCACATAAAACCTAGACAGAAGTATTCCCAGAAAGTTTTTCTGATGTGCGCATTCAACTCACCGAGTTGAACCTTCCTTTAGATAGAGCAGTTTGGAAACACTCTGTCTGTAGTACCTGCGAGTGGATATTTGGAGTGCTTTGAGTGCTACACTGTAAAAGCAAATATCTTCACTTGGAATCTAGACAGAAGAATTCTCAGAGACTTCCCTGTGCTCTCTGCATTCCACTCACAGAGTTGAACCTTCCTTTTGATAGAACAGTTTTGAAACACTCTTGTGGTAGAATCTGCAAGTCGATATTTGGAAGGTTTGGAGGCCTATCCTGGGAAAGGAAATATCTTCCCATCAAAACTAGACAGAAGCATTCTCAGAAACTTCTTAGTGATGTGCGCATTCAAGTCACAGAGTTGAAGCTTCCTTTTGATAGAGCAGTTTTGAACCACTCTTTTAGTAGAATCTGCAGGTGGATGTTTGGAGAGCTAAGAGGCCAACACTGGAAAAGGAAATCTCTTCACGTAAAAACTAGACGGAAGCATTCTCAGAAACTTCAATGGGCTTTAGGCATTCAACTCACAGAGTGCAATGTTGCTTTTGAGAGCGCAGTTTTAAAACACTGTTTTTGTAGAATTTGCTAGAGGATGTTTGGAGCGATGTGAGGCCTTTGCTGGAAAAGGAAATATCTTCACATAAAACCTGGACAGAAGCATTCTCAGAAACTCCTTTGTGATGAGTGCATTCAAATCACACACTTGAACCTTCCTTTGGAAAGAGCAGTTTTGAAACACTCTTTCTGAAGAATCTGCAAGTGGATATTTGGAGCGATTTGAGGCCTATGCAGGAAACGGAAATATCTTCACATGAAAACTAGACAGATGAATTCTCAGAAACGTCTTTGTGATGAGTGCATTCAACTCACAGACTTGAAGCTTCCTTTTGAAAGAGCAGTTTCGAAACACTCTTTTTGTAGAATCTGCAAGTGGATATTTGGAGCGCTTTGAGGGCTATGCTGGAAAAGTTAATACCTTCACCTAAAAACTAGACAGACGCAAACCCAGAAACTTCTTTGTGACGTGTGCATTGAACTCACAGAGTTGAACCTTTCTTTTGATACAGAAGTTTTGAAACACTCTTTTCGTAGAATCTTCAAGTGGATGGATGGAGTGATTTGAGGCCTATGCTGGAAAAGGAAATACCTTCACGTAGAAACGAGACAAAAGCATTCTCAGAAAGTTCCCTGTGCTTTGTGCATTCAACTCACAGAGTTGAACATTCCCTTTGATAGAGCAGTTTTGAAACACTCTTTTTGTAGAATCTGCAAGTGGATATTTGGAGCGCTTTGAGGCCTCTGCCGCCAAAGGAATTATCATTGCATAAAAACTAGATGGAAGCGTTCTCAGAAACTTCCTTGTGATGAGTGCATTCAACTCGCAGAGTGGAACCTTCCTTTCGATAGACCAGTTTTGAAACACTGTTTTTGTAGAATCCGCAAGTGGCTATTTGGAGCTCTTTGAGGCTTATGCTGGAAAAGGAAATATCTTCGTCTACAAACTAGACAGAAGCATTCTCAGAAACTTCTTTGTCATGTGGGGATTGAACTCACACAGTGGAACATTCCTTTACATAGAGCAGTTTTGCAACACCCTTTCGGTGGAAAGTGAAAGTGCTTATCTGGTGCGATGGCGGCATCTAGTGGATAAGGAAATACATTCAGATGAAAACAAGATACATCCATTCTCAGAAACTTCTTTGTGATGACTGCATTCTACTCACAGAGTTGAACCTTCCTTTTGATAGAGCAGTTTTGAAACACTCTTTTTGTGGAATCTGCAAGTGGCTATTTGGAGCGCTTTGAGGCCTATGCTGGAAAAGGAAATCTCTTCACATAAAACCTAGACAGAAGTATTCCCAGAAAGTTTTTCTGATGTGCGCATTCAACTCACCGAGTTGAACCTTCCTTTAGATAGAGCAGTTTGGAAACACTCTGTCTGTAGTACCTGCGAGTGGATATTTGGAGTGCTTTGAGTGCTACACTGTAAAAGCAAATATCTTCACTTGGAATCTAGACAGAAGAATTCTCAGAGACTTCCCTGTGCTCTCTGCATTCCACTCACAGAGTTGAACCTTCCTTTTGATAGAACAGTTTTGAAACACTCTTGTGGTAGAATCTGCAAGTCGATATTTGGAAGGTTTGGAGGCCTATCCTGGGAAAGGAAATATCTTCCCATCAAAACTAGACAGAAGCATTCTCAGAAACTTCTTAGCGATGTGCGCATTCAAGTCACAGAGTTGAAGCTTCCTTTTGATATAGCAGTTTTGAACCACTCTTTTAGTAGAATCTGCAGGTGGATGTTTGGAGAGCTAAGAGGCCAACACTGGAAAAGGAAATCTCTTCACGTAAAAACTAGACGGAAGCATTCTCAGAAACTTCAATGGGCTTTACGCATTCAACTCACAGAGTGCAATGTTGCTTTTGAGAGCGCAGTTTTAAAACACTGTTTTTGTAGAATTTGCTAGAGGATGTTTGGAGCGATGTGAGGCCTTTGCTGGAAAAGGAAATATCTTCACATAAAACCTGGACAGAAGCATTCTCAGAAACTCCTTTGTGATGAGTGCATTCAAATCACACACTTGAACCTTCCTTTGGAAAGAGCAGTTTTGAAACACTCTTTCTGAAGAATCTGCAAGTGGATATTTGGAGCGATTTGAGGCCTATGCTGGAAATGAAATATCTTCACCTAAAAACTAGACGGAAGCATTCTCAGAAACTCCTTTGTGATGAGTGCATTCAACTCACAGAGTTGAAGCTTCCTTTTGATAGAGCAGTTTTGAAACACTCTTTTAGCAGCATCTGCAGGTGGATATTTGGAGCGCTTTGAGGCCAAGGCTGGAAAACGAAATATCATCACATAAAAACTCGACAGAAGCATTCTCTGAAACTTCTTTGTGATGAGTGCATTCAACTCACAGACTCGAACGTTTCTTTTGATAGAACAGTTTAGAAACACTCCTTTTGTAGAATCTGCAAGTGTTTATTTGGAGCGCTTGGAGGCCTATGTTGGAAAAGGACATATCTTCACATCAAAAGTAGACAGACGCATTCTCAGAAACTTCTTTGTGATGAGTGCATTGAACTCACAGAGTTGAACCTACCTATTGATAGAGAAGTTTGGAAACACCCTTTTTGTAGAATCTGCAAGTGAATATTTGGCGCGATTTGAGGCCTATGCAGGAAACGGAAATATCTTCACATGAAAACTAGACAGATGAATTCTCAGAAACGTCTTTGTGATGAGTGCATTCAACTCACAGACTTGAAGCTTCCTTTTGAAAGAGCAGTTTCGAAACACTCTTTTTGTAGAATCTGCAAGTGGATATTTGGAGCGCTTTGAGGGCTATGCTGGAAAAGTTAATACCTTCACCTAAAAACTAGACAGACGCAAACCCAGAAACTTCTTTGTGACGTGTGCATTGAACTCACAGAGTTGAACCTTTCTTTTGATACAGAAGTTTTGAAACACTCTTTTCGTAGAATCTTCAAGTGGATGGATGGAGTGATTTGAGGCCTATGCTGGAAAAGGAAATACCTTCACGTAGAAATGAGACAAAAGCATTCTCAGAAAGTTCCCTGTGCTTTGTGCATTCAACTCACAGAGTTGAACATTCCCTTTGATAGAGCAGTTTTGAAACACTCTTTTTGTAGAATCTGCAAGTGGATATTTGGAGCGCTTTGAGGCCTCTGCCGCCAAAGGAATTATCATTGCATAAAAACTAGATGGAAGCGTTCTCAGAAACTTCCTTGTGATGAGTGCATTCAACTCGCAGAGTGGAACCTTCCTTTCGATAGACCAGTTTTGAAACACTGTTTTTGTAGAATCCGCAAGTGGCTATTTGGAGCTCTTTGAGGCTTATGCTGGAAAAGGAAATATCTTCGTCTACAAACTAGACAGAAGCATTCTCAGAAACTTCTTTGTCATGTGGGGATTGAACTCACAGAGTTGAACATTCCTTTACATAGAGCAGTTTTGCAACACCCTTTCGGTGGAAAGTGAAAGTGCTTATCTGGTGCGATGGCGGCATCTAGTGGATAAGGAAATACATTCAGATGAAAACAAGATACATCCATTCTCAGAAACTTCTTTGTGATGACTGCATTCTACTCACAGAGTTGAACCTTCCTTTTGATAGAGCAGTTTTGAAACACTCTTTTTGTGGAATCTGCAAGTGGCTATTTGGAGCGCTTTGAGGCCTATGCTGGAAAAGGAAATCTCTTCACATAAAACCTAGACAGAAGTATTCCCAGAAAGTTTTTCTGATGTGCGCATTCAACTCACCGAATTGAACCTTCCTTTAGATAGAGCAGTTTGGAAACACTCTGTCTGTAGTACCTGCGAGTGGATATTTGGTGTGCTTTGAGTGCTACACTGTAAAAACAAATATCTTCACTTAGAATCTAGGCAGAAGAATTCTCAGAGACTTCCCTGTGCTCTCTGCATTCCACTCACAGAGTTGAACCTTCCTTTTGATAGAACAGTTTTGAAACACTCTTGTGGTAGAATCTGCAAGTCGATATTTGGAAGGTTTGGAGGCCTATCCTGGGAAAGGAAATATCTTCCCATCAAAACTAGACAGAAGCATTCTCAGAAACTTCTTAGTGATGTGCGCATTCAAGTCACAGAGTTGAAGCTTCCTTTTGATAGAGCAGTTTTGAACCACTCTTTTAGTAGAATCTGCAAGTGGATGTTTGGAGAGCTAAGAGGCCAACACTGGAAAAGGAAATCTCTTCACGTAAAAACTAGACGGAAGCATTCTCAGAAACTTCAATGGGCTTTACGCATTCAACTCGCAGAGTGCAATGTTGCTTTTGAGAGCGCAGTTTTAAAACACTCTTTTTGTAGAATTTGCTAGAGGATGTTTGGAGCGATGTGAGGCCTTTGCTGGAAAAGGAAATATCTTCACATAAAACCTGGACAGAAGCATTCTCAGAAACTCCTTTGTGATGAGTGCATTCAAATCACACACTTGAACCTTCCTTTGGAAAGAGCAGTTTTGAAACACTCTTTCTGAAGAATCTGCAAGTGGATATTTGGAGCGATTTGAGGCCTATGCTGGAAATGAAATATCTTCACCTAAAAACTAGACGGAAGCATTCTCAGAAACTCCTTTGTGATGAGTGCATTCAACTCACAGAGTTGAAGCTTCCTTTTGATAGAGCAGTTTTGAAACACTCTTTTAGCAGCATCTGCAGGTGGATATTTGGAGCGCTTTGAGGCCAAGGCTGGAAAACGAAATATCATCACATAAAAACTCGACAGAAGCATTCTCTGAAACTTCTTTGTGATGAGTGCATTCAACTCACAGACTCGAACGTTTCTTTTGATAGAACAGTTTAGAAACACTCCTTTTGTAGAATCTGCAAGTGTTTATTTGGAGCGCTTGGAGGCCTATGTTGGAAAAGGACATATCTTCACATCAAAAGTAGACAGACGCATTCTCAGAAACTTCTTTGTGATGAGTGCATTGAACTCACGGAGTTGAACCTACCTATTGATAGAGAAGTTTGGAAACACCCTTTTTGTAGAATCTGCAAGTGAATATTTGGCGCGATTTGAGGCCTATGCAGGAAACGGAAATATCTTCACATGAAAACTAGACAGATGAATTCTCAGAAACGTCTTTGTGATGAGTGCATTCAACTCACAGACTTGAAGCTTCCTTTTGAAAGAGCAGTTTCGAAACACTCTTTTTGTAGAATCTGCAAGTGGATATTTGGAGCGCTTAGAGGGCTATGATGGAAAAGTTAATACCTTCACCTAAAAACTAGACAGACGCAAACCCAGAAACTTCTTTGTGACGTGTGCATTGAACTCACAGAGTTGAACCTTTCTTTTGATACAGAAGTTTTGAAACACTCTTTTCGTAGAATCTTCAAGTGGATGGATGGAGTGATTTGAGGCCTATGCTGGAAAAGGAAATACCTTCACGTAGAAACGAGACAAAAGCATTCTCAGAAAGTTCCCTGTGCTTTGTGCATTCAACTCACAGAGTTGAACATTCCCTTTGATAGAGCAGTTTTGAAACACTCTTTTTGTAGAATCTGCAAGTGGATATTTGGAGCGCTTTGAGGCCTCTGCCGCCAAAGGAATTATCATTGCATAAAAACTAGATGGAAGCGTTCTCAGAAACTTCCTTGTGATGAGTGCATTCAACTCGCAGAGTGGAACCTTCCTTTCGATGGACCAGTTTTGAAACACTGTTTTTGTAGAATCCGCAAGTGGCTATTTGGAGCTCTTTGAGGCTTATGCTGGAAAAGGAAATATCTTCGTCTACAAACTAGACAGAAGCATTCTCAGAAACTTCTTTGTCATGTGGGGATTGAACTCACACAGTGGAACATTCCTTTACATAGAGCAGTTTTGCAACACCCTTTCGGTGGAAAGTGAAAGTGCTTATCTGGTGCGATGGCGGCATCTAGTGGATAAGGAAATACATTCAGATGAAAACAAGATACATCCATTCTCAGAAACTTCTTTGTGATGACTGCATTCTACTCACAGAGTTGAACCTTCCTTTTGATAGAGCAGTTTTGAAACACTCTTTTTGTGGAATCTGCAAGTGGCTATTTGGAGCGCTTTGAGGCCTATGCTGGAAAAGGAAATCTCTTCACATAAAACCTAGACAGAAGTATTCCCAGAAAGTTTTTCTGATGTGCGCATTCAACTCACCGAGTTGAACCTTCCTTTAGATAGAGCAGTTTGGAAACACTCTGTCTGTAGTACCTGCGAGTGGATATTTGGAGTGCTTTGAGTGCTACACTGTAAAAGCAAATATCTTCACTTGGAATCTAGACAGAAGAATTCTCAGAGACTTCCCTGTGCTCTCTGCATTCCACTCACAGAGTTGAACCTTCCTTTTGATAGAACAGTTTTGAAACACTCTTGTGGTAGAATCTGCAAGTCGATATTTGGAAGGTTTGGAGGCCTATCCTGGGAAAGGAAATATCTTCCCATCAAAACTAGACAGAAGCATTCTCAGAAACTTCTTAGTGATGTGCGCATTCAAGTCACAGAGTTGAAGCTTCCTTTTGATAGAGCAGTTTTGAACCACTCTTTTAGTAGAATCTGCAGGTGGATGTTTGGAGAGCTAAGAGGCCAACACTGGAAAAGGAAATCTCTTCACGTAAAAACTAGACGGAAGCATTCTCAGAAACTTCAATGGGCTTTACGCATTCAACTCGCAGAGTGCAATGTTGCTTTTGAGAGCGCAGTTTTAAAACACTGTTTTTGTAGAATTTGCTAGAGGATGTTTGGAGCGATGTGAGGCCTTTGCTGGAAAAGGAAATATCTTCACATAAAACCTGGACAGAAGCATTCTCAGAAACTCCTTTGTGATGAGTGCATTCAAATCACACACTTGAACCTTCCTTTGGAAAGAGCAGTTTTGAAACACTCTTTCTGAAGAATCTGCAAGTGGATATTTGGAGCGATTTGAGGCCTATGCTGGAAATGAAATATCTTCACCTAAAAACTAGACGGAAGCATTCTCAGAAACTCCTTTGTGATGAGTGCATTCAACTCACAGAGTTGAAGCTTCCTTTTGATAGAGCAGTTTTGAAACACTCTTTTAGCAGCATCTGCAGGTGGATATTTGGAGCGCTTTGAGGCCAAGGCTGGAAAACGAAATATCATCACATAAAAACTCGACAGAAGCATTCTCTGAAACTTCTTTGTGATGAGTGCATTCAACTCACAGACTCGAACGTTTCTTTTGATAGAACAGTTTAGAAACACTCCTTTTGTAGAATCTGCAAGTGTTTATTTGGAGCGCTTGGAGGCCTATGTTGGAAAAGGACATATCTTCACATCAAAAGTAGACAGACGCATTCTCAGAAACTTCTTTGTGATGAGTGCATTGAACTCACGGAGTTGAACCTACCTATTGATAGAGAAGTTTGGAAACACCCTTTTTGTAGAATCTGCAAGTGAATATTTGGCGCGATTTGAGGCCTATGCAGGAAACGGAAATATCTTCACATGAAAACTAGACAGATGAATTCTCAGAAACGTCTTTGTGATGAGTGCATTCAACTCACAGACTTGAAGCTTCCTTTTGAAAGAGCAGTTTCGAAACACTCTTTTTGTAGAATCTGCAAGTGGATATTTGGAGCGCTTTGAGGGCTATGCTGGAAAAGTTAATAGCTTCACCTAAAAACTAGACAGACGCAAACCCAGAAACTTCTTTGTGACGTGTGCATTGAACTCACAGAGTTGAACCTTTCTTTTGATACAGAAGTTTTGAAACACTCTTTTCGTAGAATCTTCAAGTGGATGGATGGAGTGATTTGAGGCCTATGCTGGAAAAGGAAATACCTTCACGTAGAAACGAGACAAAAGCATTCTCAGAAAGTTCCCTGTGCTTTGTGCATTCAACTCACAGAGTTGAACATTCCCTTTGATAGAGCAGTTTTGAAACACTCTTTTTGTAGAATCTGCAAGTGGATATTTGGAGCGCTTTGAGGCCTCTGCCGCCAAAGGAATTATCATTGCATAAAAACTAGATGGAAGCGTTCTCAGAAACTTCCTTGTGATGAGTGCATTCAACTCGCAGAGTGGAACCTTCCTTTCGATGGACCAGTTTTGAAACACTGTTTTTGTAGAATCCGCAAGTGGCTATTTGGAGCTCTTTGAGGCTTATGCTGGAAAAGGAAATATCTTCGTCTACAAACTAGACAGAAGCATTCTCAGAAACTTCTTTGTCATGTGGGGATTGAACTCACACAGTGGAACATTCCTTTACATAGAGCAGTTTTGCAACACCCTTTCGGTGGAAAGTGAAAGTGCTTATCTGGTGCGATGGCGGCATCTAGTGGATAAGGAAATACATTCAGATGAAAACAAGATACATCCATTCTCAGAAACTTCTTTGTGATGACTGCATTCTACTCACAGAGTTGAACCTTCCTTTTGATAGAGCAGTTTTGAAACACTCTTTTTGTGGAATCTGCAAGTGGCTATTTGGAGCGCTTTGAGGCCTATGCTGGAAAAGGAAATCTCTTCACATAAAACCTAGACAGAAGTATTCCCAGAAAGTTTTTCTGATGTGCGCATTCAACTCACCGAGTTGAACCTTCCTTTAGATAGAGCAGTTTGGAAACACTCTGTCTGTAGTACCTGCGAGTGGATATTTGGAGTGCTTTGAGTGCTACACTGTAAAAGCAAATATCTTCACTTGGAATCTAGACAGAAGAATTCTCAGAGACTTCCCTGTGCTCTCTGCATTCCACTCACAGAGTTGAACCTTCCTTTTGATAGAACAGTTTTGAAACACTCTTGTGGTAGAATCTGCAAGTCGATATTTGGAAGGTTTGGAGGCCTATCCTGGGAAAGGAAATATCTTCCCATCAAAACTAGACAGAAGCATTCTCAGAAACTTCTTAGTGATGTGCGCATTCAAGTCACAGAGTTGAAGCTTCCTTTTGATAGAGCAGTTTTGAACCACTCTTTTAGTAGAATCTGCAGGTGGATGTTTGGAGAGCTAAGAGGCCAACACTGGAAAAGGAAATCTCTTCACGTAAAAACTAGACGGAAGCATTCTCAGAAACTTCAATGGGCTTTACGCATTCAACTCACAGAGTGCAATGTTGCTTTTGAGAGCGCAGTTTTAAAACACTGTTTTTGTAGAATTTGCTAGAGGATGTTTGGAGCGATGTGAGGCCTTTGCTGGAAAAGGAAATATCTTCACATAAAACCTGGACAGAAGCATTCTCAGAAACTCCTTTGTGATGAGTGCATTCAAATCACACACTTGAACCTTCCTTTGGAAAGAGCAGTTTTGAAACACTCTTTCTGAAGAATCTGCAAGTGGATATTTGGAGCGATTTGAGGCCTATGCTGGAAATGAAATATCTTCACCTAAAAACTAGACGGAAGCATTCTCAGAAACTCCTTTGTGATGAGTGCATTCAACTCACAGAGTTGAAGCTTCCTTTTGATAGAGCAGTTTTGAAACACTCTTTTAGCAGCATCTGCAGGTGGATATTTGGAGCGCTTTGAGGCCAAGGCTGGAAAACGAAATATCATCACATAAAAACTCGACAGAAGCATTCTCTGAAACTTCTTTGTGATGAGTGCATTCAACTCACAGACTCGAACGTTTCTTTTGATAGAACAGTTTAGAAACACTCCTTTTGTAGAATCTGCAAGTGTTTATTTGGAGCGCTTGGAGGCCTATGTTGGAAAAGGACATATCTTCACATCAAAAGTAGACAGACGCATTCTCAGAAACTTCTTTGTGATGAGTGCATTGAACTCACGGAGTTGAACCTACCTATTGATAGAGAAGTTTGGAAACACCCTTTTTGTAGAATCTGCAAGTGAATATTTGGCGCGATTTGAGGCCTATGCAGGAAACGGAAATATCTTCACATGAAAACTAGACAGATGAATTCTCAGAAACGTCTTTGTGATGAGTGCATTCAACTCACAGACTTGAAGCTTCCTTTTGAAAGAGCAGTTTCGAAACACTCTTTTTGTAGAATCTGCAAGTGGATATTTGGAGCGCTTTGAGGGCTATGCTGGAAAAGTTAATACCTTCACCTAAAAACTAGACAGACGCAAACCCAGAAACTTCTTTGTGACGTGTGCATTGAACTCACAGAGTTGAACCTTTCTTTTGATACAGAAGTTTTGAAACACTCTTTTCGTAGAATCTTCAAGTGGATGGATGGAGTGATTTGAGGCCTATGCTGGAAAAGGAAATACCTTCACGTAGAAACGAGACAAAAGCATTCTCAGAAAGTTCCCTGTGCTTTGTGCATTCAACTCACAGAGTTGAACATTCCCTTTGATAGAGCAGTTTTGAAACACTCTTTTTGTAGAATCTGCAAGTGGATATTTGGAGCGCTTTGAGGCCTCTGCCGCCAAAGGAATTATCATTGCATAAAAACTAGATGGAAGCGTTCTCAGAAACTTCCTTGTGATGAGTGCATTCAACTCGCAGAGTGGAACCTTCCTTTCGATGGACCAGTTTTGAAACACTGTTTTTGTAGAATCCGCAGGTGGCTATTTGGAGCTCTTTGAGGCTTATGCTGGAAAAGGAAATATCTTCGTCTACAAACTAGACAGAAGCATTCTCAGAAACTTCTTTGTCATGTGGGGATTGAACTCACACAGTGGAACATTCCTTTACATAGAGCAGTTTTGCAACACCCTTTCGGTGGAAAGTGAAAGTGCTTATCTGGTGCGATGGCGGCATCTAGTGGATAAGGAAATACATTCAGATGAAAACAAGATACATCCATTCTCAGAAACTTCTTTGTGATGACTGCATTCTACTCACAGAGTTGAACCTTCCTTTTGATAGAGCAGTTTTGAAACACTCTTTTTGTGGAATCTGCAAGTGGCTATTTGGAGCGCTTTGAGGCCTATGCTGGAAAAGGAAATCTCTTCACATAAAACCTAGACAGAAGTATTCCCAGAAAGTTTTTCTGATGTGCGCATTCAACTCACCGAGTTGAACCTTCCTTTAGATAGAGCAGTTTGGAAACACTCTGTCTGTAGTACCTGCGAGTGGATATTTGGAGTGCTTTGAGTGCTACACTGTAAAAGCAAATATCTTCACTTGGAATCTAGACAGAAGAATTCTCAGAGACTTCCCTGTGCTCTCTGCATTCCACTCACAGAGTTGAACCTTCCTTTTGATAGAACAGTTTTGAAACACTCTTGTGGTAGAATCTGCAAGTCGATATTTGGAAGGTTTGGAGGCCTATCCTGGGAAAGGAAATATCTTCCCATCAAAACTAGACAGAAGCATTCTCAGAAACTTCTTAGTGATGTGCGCATTCAAGTCACAGAGTTGAAGCTTCCTTTTGATAGAGCAGTTTTGAACCACTCTTTTAGTAGAATCTGCAGGTGGATGTTTGGAGAGCTAAGAGGCCAACACTGGAAAAGGAAATCTCTTCACGTAAAAACTAGACGGAAGCATTCTCAGAAACTTCAATGGGCTTTACGCATTCAACTCACAGAGTGCAATGTTGCTTTTGAGAGCGCAGTTTTAAAACACTGTTTTTGTAGAATTTGCTAGAGGATGTTTGGAGCGATGTGAGGCCTTTGCTGGAAAAGGAAATATCTTCACATAAAACCTGGACAGAAGCATTCTCAGAAACTCCTTTGTGATGAGTGCATTCAAATCACACACTTGAACCTTCCTTTGGAAAGAGCAGTTTTGAAACACTCTTTCTGAAGAATCTGCAAGTGGATATTTGGAGCGATTTGAGGCCTATGCTGGAAATGAAATATCTTCACCTAAAAACTAGACGGAAGCATTCTCAGAAACTCCTTTGTGATGAGTGCATTCAACTCACAGAGTTGAAGCTTCCTTTTGATAGAGCAGTTTTGAAACACTCTTTTAGCAGCATCTGCAGGTGGATATTTGGAGCGCTTTGAGGCCAAGGCTGGAAAACGAAATATCATCACATAAAAACTCGACAGAAGCATTCTCTGAAACTTCTTTGTGATGAGTGCATTCAACTCACAGACTCGAACGTTTCTTTTGATAGAACAGTTTAGAAACACTCCTTTTGTAGAATCTGCAAGTGTTTATTTGGAGCGCTTGGAGGCCTATGTTGGAAAAGGACATATCTTCACATCAAAAGTAGACAGACGCATTCTCAGAAACTTCTTTGTGATGAGTGCATTGAACTCACGGAGTTGAACCTACCTATTGATAGAGAAGTTTGGAAACACCCTTTTTGTAGAATCTGCAAGTGAATATTTGGCGCGATTTGAGGCCTATGCAGGAAACGGAAATATCTTCACATGAAAACTAGACAGATGAATTCTCAGAAACGTCTTTGTGATGAGTGCATTCAACTCACAGACTTGAAGCTTCCTTTTGAAAGAGCAGTTTCGAAACACTCTTTTTGTAGAATCTGCAAGTGGATATTTGGAGCGCTTTGAGGGCTATGCTGGAAAAGTTAATACCTTCACCTAAAAACTAGACAGACGCAAACCCAGAAACTTCTTTGTGACGTGTGCATTGAACTCACAGAGTTGAACCTTTCTTTTGATACAGAAGTTTTGAAACACTCTTTTCGTAGAATCTTCAAGTGGATGGATGGAGTGATTTGAGGCCTATGCTGGAAAAGGAAATACCTTCACGTAGAAACGAGACAAAAGCATTCTCAGAAAGTTCCCTGTGCTTTGTGCATTCAACTCACAGAGTTGAACATTCCCTTTGATAGAGCAGTTTTGAAACACTCTTTTTGTAGAATCTGCAAGTGGATATTTGGAGCGCTTTGAGGCCTCTGCCGCCAAAGGAATTATCATTGCATAAAAACTAGATGGAAGCGTTCTCAGAAACTTCCTTGTGATGAGTGCATTCAACTCGCAGAGTGGAACCTTCCTTTCGATAGACCAGTTTTGAAACACTGTTTTTGTAGAATCCGCAAGTGGCTATTTGGAGCTCTTTGAGGCTTATGCTGGAAAAGGAAATATCTTCGTCTACAAACTAGACAGAAGCATTCTCAGAAACTTCTTTGTCATGTGGGGATTGAACTCACACAGTGGAACATTCCTTTACATAGAGCAGTTTTGCAACACCCTTTCGGTGGAAAGTGAAAGTGCTTATCTGGTGCGATGGCGGCATCTAGTGGATAAGGAAATACATTCAGATGAAAACAAGATACATCCATTCTCAGAAACTTCTTTGTGATGACTGCATTCTACTCACAGAGTTGAACCTTCCTTTTGATAGAGCAGTTTTGAAACACTCTTTTTGTGGAATCTGCAAGTGGCTATTTGGAGCGCTTTGAGGCCTATGCTGGAAAAGGAAATCTCTTCACATAAAACCTAGACAGAAGTATTCCCAGAAAGTTTTTCTGATGTGCGCATTCAACTCACCGAGTTGAACCTTCCTTTAGATAGAGCAGTTTGGAAACACTCTGTCTGTAGTACCTGCGAGTGGATATTTGGAGTGCTTTGAGTGCTACACTGTAAAAGCAAATATCTTCACTTGGAATCTAGACAGAAGAATTCTCAGAGACTTCCCTGTGCTCTCTGCATTCCACTCACAGAGTTGAACCTTCCTTTTGATAGAACAGTTTTGAAACACTCTTGTGGTAGAATCTGCAAGTCGATATTTGGAAGGTTTGGAGGCCTATCCTGGGAAAGGAAATATCTTCCCATCAAAACTAGACAGAAGCATTCTCAGAAACTTCTTAGTGATGTGCGCATTCAAGTCACAGAGTTGAAGCTTCCTTTTGATAGAGCAGTTTTGAACCACTCTTTTAGTAGAATCTGCAGGTGGATGTTTGGAGAGCTAAGAGGCCAACACTGGAAAAGGAAATCTCTTCACGTAAAAACTAGACGGAAGCATTCTCAGAAACTTCAATGGGCTTTACGCATTCAACTCGCAGAGTGCAATGTTGCTTTTGAGAGCGCAGTTTTAAAACACTGTTTTTGTAGAATTTGCTAGAGGATGTTTGGAGCGATGTGAGGCCTTTGCTGGAAAAGGAAATATCTTCACATAAAACCTAGACAGAAGCATTCTCAGAAACTCCTTTGTGATGAGTGCATTCAAATCACACACTTGAACCTTCCTTTGGAAAGAGCAGTTTTGAAACACTCTTTCTGAAGAATCTGCAAGTGGATATTTGGAGCGATTTGAGGCCTATGCTGGAAATGAAATATCTTCACCTAAAAACTAGACGGAAGCATTCTCAGAAACTCCTTTGTGATGAGTGCATTCAACTCACAGAGTTGAAGCTTCCTTTTGATAGAGCAGTTTTGAAACACTCTTTTAGCAGCATCTGCAGGTGGATATTTGGAGCGCTTTGAGGCCAAGGCTGGAAAACGAAATATCATCACATAAAAACTCGACAGAAGCATTCTCTGAAACTTCTTTGTGATGAGTGCATTCAACTCACAGACTCGAACGTTTCTTTTGATAGAACAGTTTAGAAACACTCCTTTTGTAGAATCTGCAAGTGTTTATTTGGAGCGCTTGGAGGCCTATGTTGGAAAAGGACATATCTTCACATCAAAAGTAGACAGACGCATTCTCAGAAACTTCTTTGTGATGAGTGCATTGAACTCACGGAGTTGAACCTACCTATTGATAGAGAAGTTTGGAAACACCCTTTTTGTAGAATCTGCAAGTGAATATTTGGCGCGATTTGAGGCCTATGCAGGAAACGGAAATATCTTCACATGAAAACTAGACAGATGAATTCTCAGAAACGTCTTTGTGATGAGTGCATTCAACTCACAGACTTGAAGCTTCCTTTTGAAAGAGCAGTTTCGAAACACTCTTTTTGTAGAATCTGCAAGTGGATATTTGGAGCGCTTTGAGGGCTATGCTGGAAAAGTTAATACCTTCACCTAAAAACTAGACAGACGCAAACCCAGAAACTTCTTTGTGACGTGTGCATTGAACTCACAGAGTTGAACCTTTCTTTTGATACAGAAGTTTTGAAACACTCTTTTCGTAGAATCTTCAAGTGGATGGATGGAGTGATTTGAGGCCTATGCTGGAAAAGGAAATACCTTCACGTAGAAACGAGACAAAAGCATTCTCAGAAAGTTCCCTGTGCTTTGTGCATTCAACTCACAGAGTTGAACATTCCCTTTGATAGAGCAGTTTTGAAACACTCTTTTTGTAGAATCTGCAAGTGGATATTTGGAGCGCTTTGAGGCCTCTGCCGCCAAAGGAATTATCATTGCATAAAAACTAGATGGAAGCGTTCTCAGAAACTTCCTTGTGATGAGTGCATTCAACTCGCAGAGTGGAACCTTCCTTTCGATAGACCAGTTTTGAAACACTGTTTTTGTAGAATCCGCAAGTGGCTATTTGGAGCTCTTTGAGGCTTATGCTGGAAAAGGAAATATCTTCGTCTACAAACTAGACAGAAGCATTCTCAGAAACTTCTTTGTCATGTGGGGATTGAACTCACACAGTGGAACATTCCTTTACATAGAGCAGTTTTGCAACACCCTTTCGGTGGAAAGTGAAAGTGCTTATCTGGTGCGATGGCGGCATCTAGTGGATAAGGAAATACATTCAGATGAAAACAAGATACATCCATTCTCAGAAACTTCTTTGTGATGACTGCATTCTACTCACAGAGTTGAACCTTCCTTTTGATAGAGCAGTTTTGAAACACTCTTTTTGTGGAATCTGCAAGTGGCTATTTGGAGCGCTTTGAGGCCTATGCTGGAAAAGGAAATCTCTTCACATAAAACCTAGACAGAAGTATTCCCAGAAAGTTTTTCTGATGTGCGCATTCAACTCACCGAGTTGAACCTTCCTTTAGATAGAGCAGTTTGGAAACACTCTGTCTGTAGTACCTGCGAGTGGATATTTGGAGTGCTTTGAGTGCTACACTGTAAAAGCAAATATCTTCACTTGGAATCTAGACAGAAGAATTCTCAGAGACTTCCCTGTGCTCTCTGCATTCCACTCACAGAGTTGAACCTTCCTTTTGATAGAACAGTTTTGAAACACTCTTGTGGTAGAATCTGCAAGTCGATATTTGGAAGGTTTGGAGGCCTATCCTGGGAAAGGAAATATCTTCCCATCAAAACTAGACAGAAGCATTCTCAGAAACTTCTTAGTGATGTGCGCATTCAAGTCACAGAGTTGAAGCTTCCTTTTGATAGAGCAGTTTTGAACCACTCTTTTAGTAGAATCTGCAGGTGGATGTTTGGAGAGCTAAGAGGCCAACACTGGAAAAGGAAATCTCTTCACGTAAAAACTAGACGGAAGCATTCTCAGAAACTTCAATGGGCTTTACGCATTCAACTCGCAGAGTGCAATGTTGCTTTTGAGAGCGCAGTTTTAAAACACTCTTTTTGTAGAATTTGCTAGAGGATGTTTGGAGCGATGTGAGGCCTTTGCTGGAAAAGGAAATATCTTCACATAAAACCTGGACAGAAGCATTCTCAGAAACTCCTTTGTGATGAGTGCATTCAAATCACACACTTGAACCTTCCTTTGGAAAGAGCAGTTTTGAAACACTCTTTCTGAAGAATCTGCAAGTGGATATTTGGAGCGATTTGAGGCCTATGCTGGAAATGAAATATCTTCACCTAAAAACTAGACGGAAGCATTCTCAGAAACTCCTTTGTGATGAGTGCATTCAACTCACAGAGTTGAAGCTTCCTTTTGATAGAGCAGTTTTGAAACACTCTTTTAGCAGCATCTGCAGGTGGATATTTGGAGCGCTTTGAGGCCAAGGCTGGAAAACGAAATATCATCACATAAAAACTCGACAGAAGCATTCTCTGAAACTTCTTTGTGATGAGTGCATTCAACTCACAGACTCGAACGTTTCTTTTGATAGAACAGTTTAGAAACACTCCTTTTGTAGAATCTGCAAGTGTTTATTTGGAGCGCTTGGAGGCCTATGTTGGAAAAGGACATATCTTCACATCAAAAGTAGACAGACGCATTCTCAGAAACTTCTTTGTGATGAGTGCATTGAACTCACGGAGTTGAACCTACCTATTGATAGAGAAGTTTGGAAACACCCTTTTTGTAGAATCTGCAAGTGAATATTTGGCGCGATTTGAGGCCTATGCAGGAAACGGAAATATCTTCACATGAAAACTAGACAGATGAATTCTCAGAAACGTCTTTGTGATGAGTGCATTCAACTCACAGACTTGAAGCTTCCTTTTGAAAGAGCAGTTTCGAAACACTCTTTTTGTAGAATCTGCAAGTGGATATTTGGAGCGCTTTGAGGGCTATGCTGGAAAAGTTAATACCTTCACCTAAAAACTAGACAGACGCAAACCCAGAAACTTCTTTGTGACGTGTGCATTGAACTCACAGAGTTGAACCTTTCTTTTGATACAGAAGTTTTGAAACACTCTTTTCGTAGAATCTTCAAGTGGATGGATGGAGTGATTTGAGGCCTATGCTGGAAAAGGAAATACCTTCACGTAGAAACGAGACAAAAGCATTCTCAGAAAGTTCCCTCTGCTTTGTGCATTCAACTCACAGAGTTGAACATTCCCTTTGATAGAGCAGTTTTGAAACACTCTTTTTGTAGAATCTGCAAGTGGATATTTGGAGCGCTTTGAGGCCTCTGCCGCCAAAGGAATTATCATTGCATAAAAACTAGATGGAAGCGTTCTCAGAAACTTCCTTGTGATGAGTGCATTCAACTCGCAGAGTGGAACCTTCCTTTCGATAGACCAGTTTTGAAACACTGTTTTTGTAGAATCCGCAAGTGGCTATTTGGAGCTCTTTGAGGCTTATGCTGGAAAAGGAAATATCTTCGTCTACAAACTAGACAGAAGCATTCTCAGAAACTTCTTTGTCATGTGGGGATTGAACTCACAGAGTTGAACATTCCTTTACATAGAGCAGTTTTGCAACACCCTTTCGGTGGAAAGTGAAAGTGCTTATCTGGTGCGATGGCGGCATCTAGTGGATAAGGAAATACATTCAGATGAAAACAAGATACATCCATTCTCAGAAACTTCTTTGTGATGACTGCATTCTACTCACAGAGTTGAACCTTCCTTTTGATAGAGCAGTTTTGAAACACTCTTTTTGTGGAATCTGCAAGTGGCTATTTGGAGCGCTTTGAGGCCTATGCTGGAAAAGGAAATCTCTTCACATAAAACCTAGACAGAAGTATTCCCAGAAAGTTTTTCTGATGTGCGCATTCAACTCACCGAGTTGAACCTTCCTTTAGATAGAGCAGTTTGGAAACACTCTGTCTGTAGTACCTGCGAGTGGATATTTGGTGTGCTTTGAGTGCTACACTGTAAAAGCAAATATCTTCACTTAGAATCTAGGCAGAAGAATTCTCAGAGACTTCCCTGTGCTCTCTGCATTCCACTCACAGAGTTGAACCTTCCTTTTGATAGAACAGTTTTGAAACACTCTTGTGGTAGAATCTGCAAGTCGATATTTGGAAGGTTTGGAGGCCTATCCTGGGAAAGGAAATATCTTCCCATCAAAACTAGACAGAAGCATTCTCAGAAACTTCTTAGTGATGTGCGCATTCAAGTCACAGAGTTGAAGCTTCCTTTTGATAGAGCAGTTTTGAACCACTCTTTTAGTAGAATCTGCAAGTGGATGTTTGGAGAGCTAAGAGGCCAACACTGGAAAAGGAAATCTCTTCACGTAAAAACTAGACGGAAGCATTCTCAGAAACTTCAATGGGCTTTACGCATTCAACTCGCAGAGTGCAATGTTGCTTTTGAGAGCGCAGTTTTAAAACACTGTTTTTGTAGAATTTGCTAGAGGATGTTTGGAGCGATGTGAGGCCTTTGCTGGAAAAGGAAATATCTTCACATAAAACCTGGACAGAAGCATTCTCAGAAACTCCTTTGTGATGAGTGCATTCAAATCACACACTTGAACCTTCCTTTGGAAAGAGCAGTTTTGAAACACTCTTTCTGAAGAATCTGCAAGTGGATATTTGGAGCGATTTGAGGCCTATGCTGGAAATGAAATATCTTCACCTAAAAACTAGACGGAAGCATTCTCAGAAACTCCTTTGTGATGAGTGCATTCAACTCACAGAGTTGAAGCTTCCTTTTGATAGAGCAGTTTTGAAACACTCTTTTAGCAGCATCTGCAGGTGGATATTTGGAGCGCTTTGAGGCCAAGGCTGGAAAACGAAATATCATCACATAAAAACTCGACAGAAGCATTCTCTGAAACTTCTTTGTGATGAGTGCATTCAACTCACAGACTCGAACGTTTCTTTTGATAGAACAGTTTAGAAACACTCCTTTTGTAGAATCTGCAAGTGTTTATTTGGAGCGCTTGGAGGCCTATGTTGGAAAAGGACATATCTTCACATCAAAAGTAGACAGACGCATTCTCAGAAACTTCTTTGTGATGAGTGCATTGAACTCACGGAGTTGAACCTACCTATTGATAGAGAAGTTTGGAAACACCCTTTTTGTAGAATCTGCAAGTGAATATTTGGCGCGATTTGAGGCCTATGCAGGAAACGGAAATATCTTCACATGAAAACTAGACAGATGAATTCTCAGAAACGTCTTTGTGATGAGTGCATTCAACTCACAGACTTGAAGCTTCCTTTTGAAAGAGCAGTTTCGAAACACTCTTTTTGTAGAATCTGCAAGTGGATATTTGGAGCGCTTTGAGGGCTATGCTGGAAAAGTTAATACCTTCACCTAAAAACTAGACAGACGCAAACCCAGAAACTTCTTTGTGACGTGTGCATTGAACTCACAGAGTTGAACCTTTCTTTTGATACAGAAGTTTTGAAACACTCTTTTCGTAGAATCTTCAAGTGGATGGATGGAGTGATTTGAGGCCTATGCTGGAAAAGGAAATACCTTCACGTAGAAACGAGACAAAAGCATTCTCAGAAAGTTCCCTGTGCTTTGTGCATTCAACTCACAGAGTTGAACATTCCCTTTGATAGAGCAGTTTTGAAACACTCTTTTTGTAGAATCTGCAAGTGGATATTTGGAGCGCTTTGAGGCCTCTGCCGCCAAAGGAATTATCATTGCATAAAAACTAGATGGAAGCGTTCTCAGAAACTTCCTTGTGATGAGTGCATTCAACTCGCAGAGTGGAACCTTCCTTTCGATAGACCAGTTTTGAAACACTGTTTTTGTAGAATCCGCAAGTGGCTATTTGGAGCTCTTTGAGGCTTATGCTGGAAAAGGAAATATCTTCGTCTACAAACTAGACAGAAGCATTCTCAGAAACTTCTTTGTCATGTGGGGATTGAACTCACAGAGTTGAACATTCCTTTACATAGAGCAGTTTTGCAACACCCTTTCGGTGGAAAGTGAAAGTGCTTATCTGGTGCGATGGCGGCATCTAGTGGATAAGGAAATACATTCAGATGAAAACAAGATACATCCATTCTCAGAAACTTCTTTGTGATGACTGCATTCTACTCACAGAGTTGAACCTTCCTTTTGATAGAGCAGTTTTGAAACACTCTTTTTGTGGAATCTGCAAGTGGCTATTTGGAGCGCTTTGAGGCCTATGCTGGAAAAGGAAATCTCTTCACATAAAACCTAGACAGAAGTATTCCCAGAAAGTTTTTCTGATGTGCGCATTCAACTCACCGAGTTGAACCTTCCTTTAGATAGATCAGTTTGGAAACACTCTGTCTGTAGTACCTGCGAGTGGATATTTGGTGTGCTTTGAGTGCTACACTGTAAAAGCAAATATCTTCACTTAGAATCTAGGCAGAAGAATTCTCAGAGACTTCCCTGTGCTCTCTGCATTCCACTCACAGAGTTGAACCTTCCTTTTGATAGAACAGTTTTGAAACACTCTTGTGGTAGAATCTGCAAGTCGATATTTGGAAGGTTTGGAGGCCTATCCTGGGAAAGGAAATATCTTCCCATCAAAACTAGACAGAAGCATTCTCAGAAACTTCTTAGTGATGTGCGCATTCAAGTCACAGAGTTGAAGCTTCCTTTTGATAGAGCAGTTTTGAACCACTCTTTTAGTAGAATCTGCAAGTGGATGTTTGGAGAGCTAAGAGGCCAACACTGGAAAAGGAAATCTCTTCACGTAAAAACTAGACGGAAGCATTCTCAGAAACTTCAATGGGCTTTACGCATTCAACTCGCAGAGTGCAATGTTGCTTTTGAGAGCGCAGTTTTAAAACACTGTTTTTGTAGAATTTGCTAGAGGATGTTTGGAGCGATGTGAGGCCTTTGCTGGAAAAGGAAATATCTTCACATAAAACCTGGACAGAAGCATTCTCAGAAACTCCTTTGTGATGAGTGCATTCAAATCACACACTTGAACCTTCCTTTGGAAAGAGCAGTTTTGAAACACTCTTTCTGAAGAATCTGCAAGTGGATATTTGGAGCGATTTGAGGCCTATGCTGGAAATGAAATATCTTCACCTAAAAACTAGACGGAAGCATTCTCAGAAACTCCTTTGTGATGAGTGCATTCAACTCACAGAGTTGAAGCTTCCTTTTGATAGAGCAGTTTTGAAACACTCTTTTAGCAGCATCTGCAGGTGGATATTTGGAGCGCTTTGAGGCCAAGGCTGGAAAACGAAATATCATCACATAAAAACTCGACAGAAGCATTCTCTGAAACTTCTTTGTGATGAGTGCATTCAACTCACAGACTCGAACGTTTCTTTTGATAGAACAGTTTAGAAACACTCCTTTTGTAGAATCTGCAAGTGTTTATTTGGAGCGCTTGGAGGCCTATGTTGGAAAAGGACATATCTTCACATCAAAAGTAGACAGACGCATTCTCAGAAACTTCTTTGTGATGAGTGCATTGAACTCACGGAGTTGAACCTACCTATTGATAGAGAAGTTTGGAAACACCCTTTTTGTAGAATCTGCAAGTGAATATTTGGCGCGATTTGAGGCCTATGCAGGAAACGGAAATATCTTCACATGAAAACTAGACAGATGAATTCTCAGAAACGTCTTTGTGATGAGTGCATTCAACTCACAGACTTGAAGCTTCCTTTTGAAAGAGCAGTTTCGAAACACTCTTTTTGTAGAATCTGCAAGTGGATATTTGGAGCGCTTTGAGGGCTATGCTGGAAAAGTTAATACCTTCACCTAAAAACTAGACAGACGCAAACCCAGAAACTTCTTTGTGACGTGTGCATTGAACTCACAGAGTTGAACCTTTCTTTTGATACAGAAGTTTTGAAACACTCTTTTCGTAGAATCTTCAAGTGGATGGATGGAGTGATTTGAGGCCTATGCTGGAAAAGGAAATACCTTCACGTAGAAATGAGACAAAAGCATTCTCAGAAAGTTCCCTGTGCTTTGTGCATTCAACTCACAGAGTTGAACATTCCCTTTGATAGAGCAGTTTTGAAACACTCTTTTTGTAGAATCTGCAAGTGGATATTTGGAGCGCTTTGAGGCCTCTGCCGCCAAAGGAATTATCATTGCATAAAAACTAGATGGAAGCGTTCTCAGAAACTTCCTTGTGATGAGTGCATTCAACTCGCAGAGTGGAACCTTCCTTTCGATGGACCAGTTTTGAAACACTGTTTTTGTAGAATCCGCAAGTGGCTATTTGGAGCTCTTTGAGGCTTATGCTGGAAAAGGAAATATCTTCGTCTACAAACTAGACAGAAGCATTCTCAGAAACTTCTTTGTCATGTGGGGATTGAACTCACAGAGTTGAACATTCCTTTACATAGAGCAGTTTTGCAACACCCTTTCGGTGGAAAGTGAAAGTGCTTATCTGGTGCGATGGCGGCATCTAGTGGATAAGGAAATACATTCAGATGAAAACAAGATACATCCATTCTCAGAAACTTCTTTGTGATGACTGCATTCTACTCACAGAGTTGAACCTTCCTTTTGATAGAGCAGTTTTGAAACACTCTTTTTGTGGAATCTGCAAGTGGCTATTTGGAGCGCTTTGAGGCCTATGCTGGAAAAGGAAATCTCTTCACATAAAACCTAGACAGAAGTATTCCCAGAAAGTTTTTCTGATGTGCGCATTCAACTCACCGAGTTGAACCTTCCTTTAGATAGAGCAGTTTGGAAACACTCTGTCTGTAGTACCTGCGAGTGGATATTTGGAGTGCTTTGAGTGCTACACTGTAAAAGCAAATATCTTCACTTGGAATCTAGACAGAAGAATTCTCAGAGACTTCCCTGTGCTCTCTGCATTCCACTCACAGAGTTGAACCTTCCTTTTGATAGAACAGTTTTGAAACACTCTTGTGGTAGAATCTGCAAGTCGATATTTGGAAGGTTTGGAGGCCTATCCTGGGAAAGGAAATATCTTCCCATCAAAACTAGACAGAAGCATTCTCAGAAACTTCTTAGTGATGTGCGCATTCAAGTCACAGAGTTGAAGCTTCCTTTTGATAGAGCAGTTTTGAACCACTCTTTTAGTAGAATCTGCAGGTGGATGTTTGGAGAGCTAAGAGGCCAACACTGGAAAAGGAAATCTCTTCACGTAAAAACTAGACGGAAGCATTCTCAGAAACTTCAATGGGCTTTACGCATTCAACTCACAGAGTGCAATGTTGCTTTTGAGAGCGCAGTTTTAAAACACTGTTTTTGTAGAATTTGCTAGAGGATGTTTGGAGCGATGTGAGGCCTTTGCTGGAAAAGGAAATATCTTCACATAAAACCTGGACAGAAGCATTCTCAGAAACTCCTTTGTGATGAGTGCATTCAAATCACACACTTGAACCTTCCTTTGGAAAGAGCAGTTTTGAAACACTCTTTCTGAAGAATCTGCAAGTGGATATTTGGAGCGATTTGAGGCCTATGCTGGAAATGAAATATCTTCACCTAAAAACTAGACGGAAGCATTCTCAGAAACTCCTTTGTGATGAGTGCATTCAACTCACAGAGTTGAAGCTTCCTTTTGATAGAGCAGTTTTGAAACACTCTTTTAGCAGCATCTGCAGGTGGATATTTGGAGCGCTTTGAGGCCAAGGCTGGAAAACGAAATATCATCACATAAAAACTCGACAGAAGCATTCTCTGAAACTTCTTTGTGATGAGTGCATTCAACTCACAGACTCGAACGTTTCTTTTGATAGAACAGTTTAGAAACACTCCTTTTGTAGAATCTGCAAGTGTTTATTTGGAGCGCTTGGAGGCCTATGTTGGAAAAGGACATATCTTCACATCAAAAGTAGACAGACGCATTCTCAGAAACTTCTTTGTGATGAGTGCATTGAACTCACGGAGTTGAACCTACCTATTGATAGAGAAGTTTGGAAACACCCTTTTTGTAGAATCTGCAAGTGAATATTTGGCGCGATTTGAGGCCTATGCAGGAAACGGAAATATCTTCACATGAAAACTAGACAGATGAATTCTCAGAAACGTCTTTGTGATGAGTGCATTCAACTCACAGACTTGAAGCTTCCTTTTGAAAGAGCAGTTTCGAAACACTCTTTTTGTAGAATCTGCAAGTGGATATTTGGAGCGCTTTGAGGGCTATGCTGGAAAAGTTAATACCTTCACCTAAAAACTAGACAGACGCAAACCCAGAAACTTCTTTGTGACGTGTGCATTGAACTCACAGAGTTGAACCTTTCTTTTGATACAGAAGTTTTGAAACACTCTTTTCGTAGAATCTTCAAGTGGATGGATGGAGTGATTTGAGGCCTATGCTGGAAAAGGAAATACCTTCACGTAGAAACGAGACAAAAGCATTCTCAGAAAGTTCCCTGTGCTTTGTGCATTCAACTCACAGAGTTGAACATTCCCTTTGATAGAGCAGTTTTGAAACACTCTTTTTGTAGAATCTGCAAGTGGATATTTGGAGCGCTTTGAGGCCTCTGCCGCCAAAGGAATTATCATTGCATAAAAACTAGATGGAAGCGTTCTCAGAAACTTCCTTGTGATGAGTGCATTCAACTCGCAGAGTGGAACCTTCCTTTCGATGGACCAGTTTTGAAACACTGTTTTTGTAGAATCCGCAAGTGGCTATTTGGAGCTCTTTGAGGCTTATGCTGGAAAAGGAAATATCTTCGTCTACAAACTAGACAGAAGCATTCTCAGAAACTTCTTTGTCATGTGGGGATTGAACTCACAGAGTTGAACATTCCTTTACATAGAGCAGTTTTGCAACACCCTTTCGGTGGAAAGTGAAAGTGCTTATCTGGTGCGATGGCGGCATCTAGTGGATAAGGAAATACATTCAGATGAAAACAAGATACATCCATTCTCAGAAACTTCTTTGTGATGACTGCATTCTACTCACAGAGTTGAACCTTCCTTTTGATAGAGCAGTTTTGAAACACTCTTTTTGTGGAATCTGCAAGTGGCTATTTGGAGCGCTTTGAGGCGTATGCTGGAAAAGGAAATCTCTTCACATAAAACCTAGACAGAAGTATTCCCAGAAAGTTTTTCTGATGTGCGCATTCAACTCACCGAGTTGAACCTTCCTTTAGATAGAGCAGTTTGGAAACACTCTGTCTGTAGTACCTGCGAGTGGATATTTGGAGTGCTTTGAGTGCTACACTGTAAAAGCAAATATCTTCACTTGGAATCTAGACAGAAGAATTCTCAGAGACTTCCCTGTGCTCTCTGCATTCCACTCACAGAGTTGAACCTTCCTTTTGATAGAACAGTTTTGAAACACTCTTGTGGTAGAATCTGCAAGTCGATATTTGGAAGGTTTGGAGGCCTATCCTGGGAAAGGAAATATCTTCCCATCAAAACTAGACAGAAGCATTCTCAGAAACTTCTTAGTGATGTGCGCATTCAAGTCACAGAGTTGAAGCTTCCTTTTGATAGAGCAGTTTTGAACCACTCTTTTAGTAGAATCTGCAGGTGGATGTTTGGAGAGCTAAGAGGCCAACACTGGAAAAGGAAATCTCTTCACGTAAAAACTAGACGGAAGCATTCTCAGAAACTTCAATGGACTTTACGCATTCAACTCACAGAGTGCAATGTTGCTTTTGAGAGCGCAGTTTTAAAACACTGTTTTTGTAGAATTTGCTAGAGGATGTTTGGAGCGATGTGAGGCCTTTGCTGGAAAAGGAAATATCTTCACATAAAACCTGGACAGAAGCATTCTCAGAAACTCCTTTGTGATGAGTGCATTCAAATCACACACTTGAACCTTCCTTTGGAAAGAGCAGTTTTGAAACACTCTTTCTGAAGAATCTGCAAGTGGATATTTGGAGCGATTTGAGGCCTATGCTGGAAATGAAATATCTTCACCTAAAAACTAGACGGAAGCATTCTCAGAAACTCCTTTGTGATGAGTGCATTCAACTCACAGAGTTGAAGCTTCCTTTTGATAGAGCAGTTTTGAAACACTCTTTTAGCAGCATCTGCAGGTGGATATTTGGAGCGCTTTGAGGCCAAGGCTGGAAAACGAAATATCATCACATAAAAACTCGACAGAAGCATTCTCTGAAACTTCTTTGTGATGAGTGCATTCAACTCACAGACTCGAACGTTTCTTTTGATAGAACAGTTTAGAAACACTCCTTTTGTAGAATCTGCAAGTGTTTATTTGGAGCGCTTGGAGGCCTATGTTGGAAAAGGACATATCTTCACATCAAAAGTAGACAGACGCATTCTCAGAAACTTCTTTGTGATGAGTGCATTGAACTCACGGAGTTGAACCTACCTATTGATAGAGAAGTTTGGAAACACCCTTTTTGTAGAATCTGCAAGTGAATATTTGGCGCGATTTGAGGCCTATGCAGGAAACGGAAATATCTTCACATGAAAACTAGACAGATGAATTCTCAGAAACGTCTTTGTGATGAGTGCATTCAACTCACAGACTTGAAGCTTCCTTTTGAAAGAGCAGTTTCGAAACACTCTTTTTGTAGAATCTGCAAGTGGATATTTGGAGCGCTTTGAGGGCTATGCTGGAAAAGTTAATACCTTCACCTAAAAACTAGACAGACGCAAACCCAGAAACTTCTTTGTGACGTGTGCATTGAACTCACAGAGTTGAACCTTTCTTTTGATACAGAAGTTTTGAAACACTCTTTTCGTAGAATCTTCAAGTGGATGGATGGAGTGATTTGAGGCCTATGCTGGAAAAGGAAATACCTTCACGTAGAAACGAGACAAAAGCATTCTCAGAAAGTTCCCTGTGCTTTGTGCATTCAACTCACAGAGTTGAACATTCCCTTTGATAGAGCAGTTTTGAAACACTCTTTTTGTAGAATCTGCAAGTGGATATTTGGAGCGCTTTGAGGCCTCTGCCGCCAAAGGAATTATCATTGCATAAAAACTAGATGGAAGCGTTCTCAGAAACTTCCTTGTGATGAGTGCATTCAACTCGCAGAGTGGAACCTTCCTTTCGATGGACCAGTTTTGAAACACTGTTTTTGTAGAATCCGCAAGTGGCTATTTGGAGCTCTTTGAGGCTTATGCTGGAAAAGGAAATATCTTCGTCTACAAACTAGACAGAAGCATTCTCAGAAACTTCTTTGTCATGTGGGGATTGAACTCACAGAGTTGAACATTCCTTTACATAGAGCAGTTTTGCAACACCCTTTCGGTGGAAAGTGAAAGTGCTTATCTGGTGCGATGGCGGCATCTAGTGGATAAGGAAATACATTCAGATGAAAACAAGATACATCCATTCTCAGAAACTTCTTTGTGATGACTGCATTCTACTCACAGAGTTGAACCTTCCTTTTGATAGAGCAGTTTTGAAACACTCTTTTTGTGGAATCTGCAAGTGGCTATTTGGAGCGCTTTGAGGCGTATGCTGGAAAAGGAAATCTCTTCACATAAAACCTAGACAGAAGTATTCCCAGAAAGTTTTTCTGATGTGCGCATTCAACTCACCGAGTTGAACCTTCCTTTAGATAGAGCAGTTTGGAAACACTCTGTCTGTAGTACCTGCGAGTGGATATTTGGAGTGCTTTGAGTGCTACACTGTAAAAGCAAATATCTTCACTTGGAATCTAGACAGAAGAATTCTCAGAGACTTCCCTGTGCTCTCTGCATTCCACTCACAGAGTTGAACCTTCCTTTTGATAGAACAGTTTTGAAACACTCTTGTGGTAGAATCTGCAAGTCGATATTTGGAAGGTTTGGAGGCCTATCCTGGGAAAGGAAATATCTTCCCATCAAAACTAGACAGAAGCATTCTCAGAAACTTCTTAGTGATGTGCGCATTCAAGTCACAGAGTTGAAGCTTCCTTTTGATAGAGCAGTTTTGAACCACTCTTTTAGTAGAATCTGCAGGTGGATGTTTGGAGAGCTAAGAGGCCAACACTGGAAAAGGAAATCTCTTCACGTAAAAACTAGACGGAAGCATTCTCAGAAACTTCAATGGGCTTTACGCATTCAACTCACAGAGTGCAATGTTGCTTTTGAGAGCGCAGTTTTAAAACACTGTTTTTGTAGAATTTGCTAGAGGATGTTTGGAGCGATGTGAGGCCTTTGCTGGAAAAGGAAATATCTTCACATAAAACCTGGACAGAAGCATTCTCAGAAACTCCTTTGTGATGAGTGCATTCAAATCACACACTTGAACCTTCCTTTGGAAAGAGCAGTTTTGAAACACTCTTTCTGAAGAATCTGCAAGTGGATATTTGGAGCGATTTGAGGCCTATGCTGGAAATGAAATATCTTCACCTAAAAACTAGACGGAAGCATTCTCAGAAACTCCTTTGTGATGAGTGCATTCAACTCACAGAGTTGAAGCTTCCTTTTGATAGAGCAGTTTTGAAACACTCTTTTAGCAGCATCTGCAGGTGGATATTTGGAGCGCTTTGAGGCCAAGGCTGGAAAACGAAATATCATCACATAAAAACTCGACAGAAGCATTCTCTGAAACTTCTTTGTGATGAGTGCATTCAACTCACAGACTCGAACGTTTCTTTTGATAGAACAGTTTAGAAACACTCCTTTTGTAGAATCTGCAAGTGTTTATTTGGAGCGCTTGGAGGCCTATGTTGGAAAAGGACATATCTTCACATCAAAAGTAGACAGACGCATTCTCAGAAACTTCTTTGTGATGAGTGCATTGAACTCACGGAGTTGAACCTACCTATTGATAGAGAAGTTTGGAAACACCCTTTTTGTAGAATCTGCAAGTGAATATTTGGCGCGATTTGAGGCCTATGCAGGAAACGGAAATATCTTCACATGAAAACTAGACAGATGAATTCTCAGAAACGTCTTTGTGATGAGTGCATTCAACTCACAGACTTGAAGCTTCCTTTTGAAAGAGCAGTTTCGAAACACTCTTTTTGTAGAATCTGCAAGTGGATATTTGGAGCGCTTTGAGGGCTATGCTGGAAAAGTTAATACCTTCACCTAAAAACTAGACAGACGCAAACCCAGAAACTTCTTTGTGACGTGTGCATTGAACTCACAGAGTTGAACCTTTCTTTTGATACAGAAGTTTTGAAACACTCTTTTCGTAGAATCTTCAAGTGGATGGATGGAGTGATTTGAGGCCTATGCTGGAAAAGGAAATACCTTCACGTAGAAACGAGACAAAAGCATTCTCAGAAAGTTCCCTGTGCTTTGTGCATTCAACTCACAGAGTTGAACATTCCCTTTGATAGAGCAGTTTTGAAACACTCTTTTTGTAGAATCTGCAAGTGGATATTTGGAGCGCTTTGAGGCCTCTGCCGCCAAAGGAATTATCATTGCATAAAAACTAGATGGAAGCGTTCTCAGAAACTTCCTTGTGATGAGTGCATTCAACTCGCAGAGTGGAACCTTCCTTTCGATAGACCAGTTTTGAAACACTGTTTTTGTAGAATCCGCAAGTGGCTATTTGGAGCTCTTTGAGGCTTATGCTGGAAAAGGAAATATCTTCGTCTACAAACTAGACAGAAGCATTCTCAGAAACTTCTTTGTCATGTGGGGATTGAACTCACAGAGTTGAACATTCCTTTACATAGAGCAGTTTTGCAACACCCTTTCGGTGGAAAGTGAAAGTGCTTATCTGGTGCGATGGCGGCATCTAGTGGATAAGGAAATACATTCAGATGAAAACAAGATACATCCATTCTCAGAAACTTCTTTGTGATGACTGCATTCTACTCACAGAGTTGAACCTTCCTTTTGATAGAGCAGTTTTGAAACACTCTTTTTGTGGAATCTGCAAGTGGCTATTTGGAGCGCTTTGAGGCCTATGCTGGAAAAGGAAATCTCTTCACATAAAACCTAGACAGAAGTATTCCCAGAAAGTTTTTCTGATGTGCGCATTCAACTCACCGAGTTGAACCTTCCTTTAGATAGAGCAGTTTGGAAACACTCTGTCTGTAGTACCTGCGAGTGGATATTTGGAGTGCTTTGAGTGCTACACTGTAAAAGCAAATATCTTCACTTGGAATCTAGACAGAAGAATTCTCAGAGACTTCCCTGTGCTCTCTGCATTCCACTCACAGAGTTGAACCTTCCTTTTGATAGAACAGTTTTGAAACACTCTTGTGGTAGAATCTGCAAGTCGATATTTGGAAGGTTTGGAGGCCTATCCTGGGAAAGGAAATATCTTCCCATCAAAACTAGACAGAAGCATTCTCAGAAACTTCTTAGTGATGTGCGCATTCAAGTCACAGAGTTGAAGCTTCCTTTTGATAGAGCAGTTTTGAACCACTCTTTTAGTAGAATCTGCAGGTGGATGTTTGGAGAGCTAAGAGGCCAACACTGGAAAAGGAAATCTCTTCACGTAAAAACTAGACGGAAGCATTCTCAGAAACTTCAATGGGCTTTACGCATTCAACTCACAGAGTGCAATGTTGCTTTTGAGAGCGCAGTTTTAAAACACTGTTTTTGTAGAATTTGCTAGAGGATGTTTGGAGCGATGTGAGGCCTTTGCTGGAAAAGGAAATATCTTCACATAAAACCTGGACAGAAGCATTCTCAGAAACTCCTTTGTGATGAGTGCATTCAAATCACACACTTGAACCTTCCTTTGGAAAGAGCAGTTTTGAAACACTCTTTCTGAAGAATCTGCAAGTGGATATTTGGAGCGATTTGAGGCCTATGCTGGAAATGAAATATCTTCACCTAAAAACTAGACGGAAGCATTCTCAGAAACTCCTTTGTGATGAGTGCATTCAACTCACAGAGTTGAAGCTTCCTTTTGATAGAGCAGTTTTGAAACACTCTTTTAGCAGCATCTGCAGGTGGATATTTGGAGCGCTTTGAGGCCAAGGCTGGAAAACGAAATATCATCACATAAAAACTCGACAGAAGCATTCTCTGAAACTTCTTTGTGATGAGTGCATTCAACTCACAGACTCGAACGTTTCTTTTGATAGAACAGTTTAGAAACACTCCTTTTGTAGAATCTGCAAGTGTTTATTTGGAGCGCTTGGAGGCCTATGTTGGAAAAGGACATATCTTCACATCAAAAGTAGACAGACGCATTCTCAGAAACTTCTTTGTGATGAGTGCATTGAACTCACGGAGTTGAACCTACCTATTGATAGAGAAGTTTGGAAACACCCTTTTTGTAGAATCTGCAAGTGAATATTTGGCGCGATTTGAGGCCTATGCAGGAAACGGAAATATCTTCACATGAAAACTAGACAGATGAATTCTCAGAAACGTCTTTGTGATGAGTGCATTCAACTCACAGACTTGAAGCTTCCTTTTGAAAGAGCAGTTTCGAAACACTCTTTTTGTAGAATCTGCAAGTGGATATTTGGAGCGCTTTGAGGGCTATGCTGGAAAAGTTAATACCTTCACCTAAAAACTAGACAGACGCAAACCCAGAAACTTCTTTGTGACGTGTGCATTGAACTCACAGAGTTGAACCTTTCTTTTGATACAGAAGTTTTGAAACACTCTTTTCGTAGAATCTTCAAGTGGATGGATGGAGTGATTTGAGGCCTATGCTGGAAAAGGAAATACCTTCACGTAGAAACGAGACAAAAGCATTCTCAGAAAGTTCCCTGTGCTTTGTGCATTCAACTCACAGAGTTGAACATTCCCTTTGATAGAGCAGTTTTGAAACACTCTTTTTGTAGAATCTGCAAGTGGATATTTGGAGCGCTTTGAGGCCTCTGCCGCCAAAGGAATTATCATTGCATAAAAACTAGATGGAAGCGTTCTCAGAAACTTCCTTGTGATGAGTGCATTCAACTCGCAGAGTGGAACCTTCCTTTCGATAGACCAGTTTTGAAACACTGTTTTTGTAGAATCCGCAAGTGGCTATTTGGAGCTCTTTGAGGCTTATGCTGGAAAAGGAAATATCTTCGTCTACAAACTAGACAGAAGCATTCTCAGAAACTTCTTTGTCATGTGGGGATTGAACTCACAGAGTTGAACATTCCTTTACATAGAGCAGTTTTGCAACACCCTTTCGGTGGAAAGTGAAAGTGCTTATCTGGTGCGATGGCGGCATCTAGTGGATAAGGAAATACATTCAGATGAAAACAAGATACATCCATTCTCAGAAACTTCTTTGTGATGACTGCATTCTACTCACAGAGTTGAACCTTCCTTTTGATAGAGCAGTTTTGAAACACTCTTTTTGTGGAATCTGCAAGTGGCTATTTGGAGCGCTTTGAGGCCTATGCTGGAAAAGGAAATCTCTTCACATAAAACCTAGACAGAAGTATTCCCAGAAAGTTTTTCTGATGTGCGCATTCAACTCACCGAGTTGAACCTTCCTTTAGATAGAGCAGTTTGGAAACACTCTGTCTGTAGTACCTGCGAGTGGATATTTGGAGTGCTTTGAGTGCTACACTGTAAAAGCAAATATCTTCACTTGGAATCTAGACAGAAGAATTCTCAGAGACTTCCCTGTGCTCTCTGCATTCCACTCACAGAGTTGAACCTTCCTTTTGATAGAACAGTTTTGAAACACTCTTGTGGTAGAATCTGCAAGTCGATATTTGGAAGGTTTGGAGGCCTATCCTGGGAAAGGAAATATCTTCCCATCAAAACTAGACAGAAGCATTCTCAGAAACTTCTTAGTGATGTGCGCATTCAAGTCACAGAGTTGAAGCTTCCTTTTGATATAGCAGTTTTGAACCACTCTTTTAGTAGAATCTGCAGGTGGATGTTTGGAGAGCTAAGAGGCCAACACTGGAAAAGGAAATCTCTTCACGTAAAAACTAGACGGAAGCATTCTCAGAAACTTCAATGGGCTTTACGCATTCAACTCACAGAGTGCAATGTTGCTTTTGAGAGCGCAGTTTTAAAACACTGTTTTTGTAGAATTTGCTAGAGGATGTTTGGAGCGATGTGAGGCCTTTGCTGGAAAAGGAAATATCTTCACATAAAACCTGGACAGAAGCATTCTCAGAAACTCCTTTGTGATGAGTGCATTCAAATCACACACTTGAACCTTCCTTTGGAAAGAGCAGTTTTGAAACACTCTTTCTGAAGAATCTGCAAGTGGATATTTGGAGCGATTTGAGGCCTATGCTGGAAATGAAATATCTTCACCTAAAAACTAGACGGAAGCATTCTCAGAAACTCCTTTGTGATGAGTGCATTCAACTCACAGAGTTGAAGCTTCCTTTTGATAGAGCAGTTTTGAAACACTCTTTTAGCAGCATCTGCAGGTGGATATTTGGAGCGCTTTGAGGCCAAGGCTGGAAAACGAAATATCATCACATAAAAACTCGACAGAAGCATTCTCTGAAACTTCTTTGTGATGAGTGCATTCAACTCACAGACTCGAACGTTTCTTTTGATAGAACAGTTTAGAAACACTCCTTTTGTAGAATCTGCAAGTGTTTATTTGGAGCGCTTGGAGGCCTATGTTGGAAAAGGACATATCTTCACATCAAAAGTAGACAGACGCATTCTCAGAAACTTCTTTGTGATGAGTGCATTGAACTCACGGAGTTGAACCTACCTATTGATAGAGAAGTTTGGAAACACCCTTTTTGTAGAATCTGCAAGTGAATATTTGGCGCGATTTGAGGCCTATGCAGGAAACGGAAATATCTTCACATGAAAACTAGACAGATGAATTCTCAGAAACGTCTTTGTGATGAGTGCATTCAACTCACAGACTTGAAGCTTCCTTTTGAAAGAGCAGTTTCGAAACACTCTTTTTGTAGAATCTGCAAGTGGATATTTGGAGCGCTTTGAGGGCTATGCTGGAAAAGTTAATACCTTCACCTAAAAACTAGACAGACGCAAACCCAGAAACTTCTTTGTGACGTGTGCATTGAACTCACAGAGTTGAACCTTTCTTTTGATACAGAAGTTTTGAAACACTCTTTTCGTAGAATCTTCAAGTGGATGGATGGAGTGATTTGAGGCCTATGCTGGAAAAGGAAATACCTTCACGTAGAAACGAGACAAAAGCATTCTCAGAAAGTTCCCTGTGCTTTGTGCATTCAACTCACAGAGTTGAACATTCCCTTTGATAGAGCAGTTTTGAAACACTCTTTTTGTAGAATCTGCAAGTGGATATTTGGAGCGCTTTGAGGCCTCTGCCGCCAAAGGAATTATCATTGCATAAAAACTAGATGGAAGCGTTCTCAGAAACTTCCTTGTGATGAGTGCATTCAACTCGCAGAGTGGAACCTTCCTTTCGATAGACCAGTTTTGAAACACTGTTTTTGTAGAATCCGCAAGTGGCTATTTGGAGCTCTTTGAGGCTTATGCTGGAAAAGGAAATATCTTCGTCTACAAACTAGACAGAAGCATTCTCAGAAACTTCTTTGTCATGTGGGGATTGAACTCACACAGTGGAACATTCCTTTACATAGAGCAGTTTTGCAACACCCTTTCGGTGGAAAGTGAAAGTGCTTATCTGGTGCGATGGCGGCATCTAGTGGATAAGGAAATACATTCAGATGAAAACAAGATACATCCATTCTCAGAAACTTCTTTGTGATGACTGCATTCTACTCACAGAGTTGAACCTTCCTTTTGATAGAGCAGTTTTGAAACACTCTTTTTGTGGAATCTGCAAGTGGCTATTTGGAGCGCTTTGAGGCCTATGCTGGAAAAGGAAATCTCTTCACATAAAACCTAGACAGAAGTATTCCCAGAAAGTTTTTCTGATGTGCGCATTCAACTCACCGAGTTGAACCTTCCTTTAGATAGAGCAGTTTGGAAACACTCTGTCTGTAGTACCTGCGAGTGGATATTTGGAGTGCTTTGAGTGCTACACTGTAAAAGCAAATATCTTCACTTGGAATCTAGACAGAAGAATTCTCAGAGACTTCCCTGTGCTCTCTGCATTCCACTCACAGAGTTGAACCTTCCTTTTGATAGAACAGTTTTGAAACACTCTTGTGGTAGAATCTGCAAGTCGATATTTGGAAGGTTTGGAGGCCTATCCTGGGAAAGGAAATATCTTCCCATCAAAACTAGACAGAAGCATTCTCAGAAACTTCTTAGTGATGTGCGCATTCAAGTCACAGAGTTGAAGCTTCCTTTTGATAGAGCAGTTTTGAACCACTCTTTTAGTAGAATCTGCAGGTGGATGTTTGGAGAGCTAAGAGGCCAACACTGGAAAAGGAAATCTCTTCACGTAAAAACTAGACGGAAGCATTCTCAGAAACTTCAATGGGCTTTACGCATTCAACTCACAGAGTGCAATGTTGCTTTTGAGAGCGCAGTTTTAAAACACTGTTTTTGTAGAATTTGCTAGAGGATGTTTGGAGCGATGTGAGGCCTTTGCTGGAAAAGGAAATATCTTCACATAAAACCTGGACAGAAGCATTCTCAGAAACTCCTTTGTGATGAGTGCATTCAAATCACACACTTGAACCTTCCTTTGGAAAGAGCAGTTTTGAAACACTCTTTCTGAAGAATCTGCAAGTGGATATTTGGAGCGATTTGAGGCCTATGCTGGAAATGAAATATCTTCACCTAAAAACTAGACGGAAGCATTCTCAGAAACTCCTTTGTGATGAGTGCATTCAACTCACAGAGTTGAAGCTTCCTTTTGATAGAGCAGTTTTGAAACACTCTTTTAGCAGCATCTGCAGGTGGATATTTGGAGCGCTTTGAGGCCAAGGCTGGAAAACGAAATATCATCACATAAAAACTCGACAGAAGCATTCTCTGAAACTTCTTTGTGATGAGTGCATTCAACTCACAGACTCGAACGTTTCTTTTGATAGAACAGTTTAGAAACACTCCTTTTGTAGAATCTGCAAGTGTTTATTTGGAGCGCTTGGAGGCCTATGTTGGAAAAGGACATATCTTCACATCAAAAGTAGACAGACGCATTCTCAGAAACTTCTTTGTGATGAGTGCATTGAACTCACAGAGTTGAACCTACCTATTGATAGAGAAGTTTTGAAACACCCTTTTTGTAGAATCTGCAAGTGAATATTTGGCGCGATTTGAGGCCTATGCAGGAAACGGAAATATCTTCACATGAAAACTAGACAGATGAATTCTCAGAAACGTCTTTGTGATGAGTGCATTCAACTCACAGACTTGAAGCTTCCTTTTGAAAGAGCAGTTTCGAAACAGTCTTTTTGTAGAATCTGCAAGTGGATATTTGGAGCGCTTTGAGGGCTATGCTGGAAAAGTTAATACCTTCACCTAAAAACTAGACAGACGCAAACCCAGAAACTTCTTTGTGACGTGTGCATTGAACTCACAGAGTTGAACCTTTCTTTTGATACAGAAGTTTTGAAACACTCTTTTCGTAGAATCTTCAAGTGGATGGATGGAGTGATTTGAGGCCTATGCTGGAAAAGGAAATACCTTCACGTAGAAACGAGACAAAAGCATTCTCAGAAAGTTCCCTGTGCTTTGTGCATTCAACTCACAGAGTTGAACATTCCCTTTGATAGAGCAGTTTTGAAACACTCTTTTTGTAGAATCTGCAAGTGGATATTTGGAGCGCTTTGAGGCCTCTGCCGCCAAAGGAATTATCATTGCATAAAAACTAGATGGAAGCGTTCTCAGAAACTTCCTTGTGATGAGTGCATTCAACTCGCCGAGTGGAACCTTCCTTTCGATGGACCAGTTTTGAAACACTGTTTTTGTAGAATCCGCAAGTGGCTATTTGGAGCTCTTTGAGGCTTATGCTGGAAAAGGAAATATCTTCGTCTACAAACTAGACAGAAGCATTCTCAGAAACTTCTTTGTCATGTGGGGATTGAACTCACAGAGTTGAACATTCCTTTACATAGAGCAGTTTTGCAACACCCTTTCGGTGGAAAGTGAAAGTGCTTATCTGGTGCGATGGCGGCATCTAGTGGATAAGGAAATACATTCAGATGAAAACAAGATACATCCATTCTCAGAAACTTCTTTGTGATGACTGCATTCTACTCACAGAGTTGAACCTTCCTTTTGATAGAGCAGTTTTGAAACACTCTTTTTGTGGAATCTGCAAGTGGCTATTTGGAGCGCTTTGAGGCCTATGCTGGAAAAGGAAATCTCTTCACATAAAACCTAGACAGAAGTATTCCCAGAAAGTTTTTCTGATGTGCGCATTCAACTCACCGAGTTGAACCTTCCTTTAGATAGAGCAGTTTGGAAACACTCTGTCTGTAGTACCTGCGAGTGGATATTTGGAGTGCTTTGAGTGCTACACTGTAAAAGCAAATATCTTCACTTGGAATCTAGACAGAAGAATTCTCAGAGACTTCCCTGTGCTCTCTGCATTCCACTCACAGAGTTGAACCTTCCTTTTGATAGAACAGTTTTGAAACACTCTTGTGGTAGAATCTGCAAGTCGATATTTGGAAGGTTTGGAGGCCTATCCTGGGAAAGGAAATATCTTCCCATCAAAACTAGACAGAAGCATTCTCAGAAACTTCTTAGTGATGTGCGCATTCAAGTCACAGAGTTGAAGCTTCCTTTTGATATAGCAGTTTTGAACCACTCTTTTAGTAGAATCTGCAGGTGGATGTTTGGAGAGCTAAGAGGCCAACACTGGAAAAGGAAATCTCTTCACGTAAAAACTAGACGGAAGCATTCTCAGAAACTTCAATGGGCTTTACGCATTCAACTCACAGAGTGCAATGTTGCTTTTGAGAGCGCAGTTTTAAAACACTGTTTTTGTAGAATTTGCTAGAGGATGTTTGGAGCGATGTGAGGCCTTTGCTGGAAAAGGAAATATCTTCACATAAAACCTGGACAGAAGCATTCTCAGAAACTCCTTTGTGATGAGTGCATTCAAATCACACACTTGAACCTTCCTTTGGAAAGAGCAGTTTTGAAACACTCTTTCTGAAGAATCTGCAAGTGGATATTTGGAGCGATTTGAGGCCTATGCTGGAAATGAAATATCTTCACCTAAAAACTAGACGGAAGCATTCTCAGAAACTCCTTTGTGATGAGTGCATTCAACTCACAGAGTTGAAGCTTCCTTTTGATAGAGCAGTTTTGAAACACTCTTTTAGCAGCATCTGCAGGTGGATATTTGGAGCGCTTTGAGGCCAAGGCTGGAAAACGAAATATCATCACATAAAAACTCGACAGAAGCATTCTCTGAAACTTCTTTGTGATGAGTGCATTCAACTCACAGACTCGAACGTTTCTTTTGATAGAACAGTTTAGAAACACTCCTTTTGTAGAATCTGCAAGTGTTTATTTGGAGCGCTTGGAGGCCTATGTTGGAAAAGGACATATCTTCACATCAAAAGTAGACAGACGCATTCTCAGAAACTTCTTTGTGATGAGTGCATTGAACTCACAGAGTTGAACCTTCCTATTGATAGAGAAGTTTTGAAACACCCTTTTTGTAGAATCTGCAAGTGAATATTTGGCGCGATTTGAGGCCTATGCAGGAAACGGAAATATCTTCACATGAAAACTAGACAGATGAATTCTCAGAAACGTCTTTGTGATGAGTGCATTCAACTCACAGACTTGAAGCTTCCTTTTGAAAGAGCAGTTTCGAAACACTCTTTTTGTAGAATCTGCAAGTGGATATTTGGAGCGCTTTGAGGGCTATGCTGGAAAAGTTAATACCTTCACCTAAAAACTAGACAGACGCAAACCCAGAAACTTCTTTGTGACGTGTGCATTGAACTCACAGAGTTGAACCTTTCTTTTGATACAGAAGTTTTGAAACACTCTTTTCGTAGAATCTTCAAGTGGATGGATGGAGTGATTTGAGGCCTATGCTGGAAAAGGAAATACCTTCACGTAGAAACGAGACAAAAGCATTCTCAGAAAGTTCCCTGTGCTTTGTGCATTCAACTCACAGAGTTGAACATTCCCTTTGATAGAGCAGTTTTGAAACACTCTTTTTGTAGAATCTGCAAGTGGATATTTGGAGCGCTTTGAGGCCTCTGCCGCCAAAGGAATTATCATTGCATAAAAACTAGATGGAAGCGTTCTCAGAAACTTCCTTGTGATGAGTGCATTCAACTCGCAGAGTGGAACCTTCCTTTCGATGGACCAGTTTTGAAACACTGTTTTTGTAGAATCCGCAAGTGGCTATTTGGAGCTCTTTGAGGCTTATGCTGGAAAAGGAAATATCTTCGTCTACAAACTAGACAGAAGCATTCTCAGAAACTTCTTTCTCATGTGGGGATTGAACTCACAGAGTTGAACATTCCTTTACATAGAGCAGTTTTGCAACACCCTTTCGGTGGAAAGTGAAAGTGCTTATCTGGTGCGATGGCGGCATCTAGTGGATAAGGAAATACATTCAGATGAAAACAAGATACATCCATTCTCAGAAACTTCTTTGTGATGACTGCATTCTACTCACAGAGTTGAACCTTCCTTTTGATAGAGCAGTTTTGAAACACTCTTTTTGTGGAATCTGCAAGTGGCTATTTGGAGCGCTTTGAGGCCTATGCTGGAAAAGGAAATCTCTTCACATAAAACCTAGACAGAAGTATTCCCAGAAAGTTTTTCTGATGTGCGCATTCAACTCACCGAGTTGAACCTTCCTTTAGATAGAGCAGTTTGGAAACACTCTGTCTGTAGTACCTGCGAGTGGATATTTGGAGTGCTTTGAGTGCTACACTGTAAAAGCAAATATCTTCACTTGGAATCTAGACAGAAGAATTCTCAGAGACTTCCCTGTGCTCTCTGCATTCCACTCACAGAGTTGAACCTTCCTTTTGATAGAACAGTTTTGAAACACTCTTGTGGTAGAATCTGCAAGTCGATATTTGGAAGGTTTGGAGGCCTATCCTGGGAAAGGAAATATCTTCCCATCAAAACTAGACAGAAGCATTCTCAGAAACTTCTTAGTGATGTGCGCATTCAAGTCACAGAGTTGAAGCTTCCTTTTGATATAGCAGTTTTGAACCACTCTTTTAGTAGAATCTGCAGGTGGATGTTTGGAGAGCTAAGAGGCCAACACTGGAAAAGGAAATCTCTTCACGTAAAAACTAGACGGAAGCATTCTCAGAAACTTCAATGGGCTTTACGCATTCAACTCACAGAGTGCAATGTTGCTTTTGAGAGCGCAGTTTTAAAACACTGTTTTTGTAGAATTTGCTAGAGGATGTTTGGAGCGATGTGAGGCCTTTGCTGGAAAAGGAAATATCTTCACATAAAACCTGGACAGAAGCATTCTCAGAAACTCCTTTGTGATGAGTGCATTCAAATCACACACTTGAACCTTCCTTTGGAAAGAGCAGTTTTGAAACACTCTTTCTGAAGAATCTGCAAGTGGATATTTGGAGCGATTTGAGGCCTATGCTGGAAATGAAATATCTTCACCTAAAAACTAGACGGAAGCATTCTCAGAAACTCCTTTGTGATGAGTGCATTCAACTCACAGAGTTGAAGCTTCCTTTTGATAGAGCAGTTTTGAAACACTCTTTTAGCAGCATCTGCAGGTGGATATTTGGAGCGCTTTGAGGCCAAGGCTGGAAAACGAAATATCATCACATAAAAACTCGACAGAAGCATTCTCTGAAACTTCTTTGTGATGAGTGCATTCAACTCACAGACTCGAACGTTTCTTTTGATAGAACAGTTTAGAAACACTCCTTTTGTAGAATCTGCAAGTGTTTATTTGGAGCGCTTGGAGGCCTATGTTGGAAAAGGACATATCTTCACATCAAAAGTAGACAGACGCATTCTCAGAAACTTCTTTGTGATGAGTGCATTGAACTCACAGAGTTGAACCTTCCTATTGATAGAGAAGTTTTGAAACACCCTTTTTGTAGAATCTGCAAGTGAATATTTGGCGCGATTTGAGGCCTATGCAGGAAACGGAAATATCTTCACATGAAAACTAGACAGATGAATTCTCAGAAACGTCTTTGTGATGAGTGCATTCAACTCACAGACTTGAAGCTTCCTTTTGAAAGAGCAGTTTCGAAACAGTCTTTTTGTAGAATCTGCAAGTGGATATTTGGAGCGCTTTGAGGGCTATGCTGGAAAAGTTAATACCTTCACCTAAAAACTAGACAGACGCAAACCCAGAAACTTCTTTGTGACGTGTGCATTGAACTCACAGAGTTGAACCTTTCTTTTGATACAGAAGTTTTGAAACACTCTTTTCGTAGAATCTTCAAGTGGATGGATGGAGTGATTTGAGGCCTATGCTGGAAAAGGAAATACCTTCACGTAGAAACGAGACAAAAGCATTCTCAGAAAGTTCCCTGTGCTTTGTGCATTCAACTCACAGAGTTGAACATTCCCTTTGATAGAGCAGTTTTGAAACACTCTTTTTGTAGAATCTGCAAGTGGATATTTGGAGCGCTTTGAGGCCTCTGCCGCCAAAGGAATTATCATTGCATAAAAACTAGATGGAAGCGTTCTCAGAAACTTCCTTGTGATGAGTGCATTCAACTCGCAGAGTGGAACCTTCCTTTCGATGGACCAGTTTTGAAACACTGTTTTTGTAGAATCCGCAAGTGGCTATTTGGAGCTCTTTGAGGCTTATGCTGGAAAAGGAAATATCTTCGTCTACAAACTAGACAGAAGCATTCTCAGAAACTTCTTTGTCATGTGGGGATTGAACTCACAGAGTTGAACATTCCTTTACATAGAGCAGTTTTGCAACACCCTTTCGGTGGAAAGTGAAAGTGCTTATCTGGTGCGATGGCGGCATCTAGTGGATAAGGAAATACATTCAGATGAAAACAAGATACATCCATTCTCAGAAACTTCTTTGTGATGACTGCATTCTACTCACAGAGTTGAACCTTCCTTTTGATAGAGCAGTTTTGAAACACTCTTTTTGTGGAATCTGCAAGTGGCTATTTGGAGCGCTTTGAGGCCTATGCTGGAAAAGGAAATCTCTTCACATAAAACCTAGACAGAAGTATTCCCAGAAAGTTTTTCTGATGTGCGCATTCAACTCACCGAGTTGAACCTTCCTTTAGATAGAGCAGTTTGGAAACACTCTGTCTGTAGTACCTGCGAGTGGATATTTGGAGTGCTTTGAGTGCTACACTGTAAAAGCAAATATCTTCACTTGGAATCTAGACAGAAGAATTCTCAGAGACTTCCCTGTGCTCTCTGCATTCCACTCACAGAGTTGAACCTTCCTTTTGATAGAACAGTTTTGAAACACTCTTGTGGTAGAATCTGCAAGTCGATATTTGGAAGGTTTGGAGGCCTATCCTGGGAAAGGAAATATCTTCCCATCAAAACTAGACAGAAGCATTCTCAGAAACTTCTTAGTGATGTGCGCATTCAAGTCACAGAGTTGAAGCTTCCTTTTGATAGAGCAGTTTTGAACCACTCTTTTAGTAGAATCTGCAGGTGGATGTTTGGAGAGCTAAGAGGCCAACACTGGAAAAGGAAATCTCTTCACGTAAAAACTAGACGGAAGCATTCTCAGAAACTTCAATGGGCTTTACGCATTCAACTCACAGAGTGCAATGTTGCTTTTGAGAGCGCAGTTTTAAAACACTGTTTTTGTAGAATTTGCTAGAGGATGTTTGGAGCGATGTGAGGCCTTTGCTGGAAAAGGAAATATCTTCACATAAAACCTGGACAGAAGCATTCTCAGAAACTCCTTTGTGATGAGTGCATTCAAATCACACACTTGAACCTTCCTTTGGAAAGAGCAGTTTTGAAACACTCTTTCTGAAGAATCTGCAAGTGGATATTTGGAGCGATTTGAGGCCTATGCTGGAAATGAAATATCTTCACCTAAAAACTAGACGGAAGCATTCTCAGAAACTCCTTTGTGATGAGTGCATTCAACTCACAGAGTTGAAGCTTCCTTTTGATAGAGCAGTTTTGAAACACTCTTTTAGCAGCATCTGCAGGTGGATATTTGGAGCGCTTTGAGGCCAAGGCTGGAAAACGAAATATCATCACATAAAAACTCGACAGAAGCATTCTCTGAAACTTCTTTGTGATGAGTGCATTCAACTCACAGACTCGAACGTTTCTTTTGATAGAACAGTTTAGAAACACTCCTTTTGTAGAATCTGCAAGTGTTTATTTGGAGCGCTTGGAGGCCTATGTTGGAAAAGGACATATCTTCACATCAAAAGTAGACAGACGCATTCTCAGAAACTTCTTTGTGATGAGTGCATTGAACTCACAGAGTTGAACCTTCCTATTGATAGAGAAGTTTTGAAACACCCTTTTTGTAGAATCTGCAAGTGAATATTTGGCGCGATTTGAGGCCTATGCAGGAAACGGAAATATCTTCACATGAAAACTAGACAGATGAATTCTCAGAAACGTCTTTGTGATGAGTGCATTCAACTCACAGACTTGAAGCTTCCTTTTGAAAGAGCAGTTTCGAAACAGTCTTTTTGTAGAATCTGCAAGTGGATATTTGGAGCGCTTTGAGGGCTATGCTGGAAAAGTTAATACCTTCACCTAAAAACTAGACAGACGCAAACCCAGAAACTTCTTTGTGACGTGTGCATTGAACTCACAGAGTTGAACCTTTCTTTTGATACAGAAGTTTTGAAACACTCTTTTCGTAGAATCTTCAAGTGGATGGATGGAGTGATTTGAGGCCTATGCTGGAAAAGGAAATACCTTCACGTAGAAACGAGACAAAAGCATTCTCAGAAAGTTCCCTGTGCTTTGTGCATTCAACTCACAGAGTTGAACATTCCCTTTGATAGAGCAGTTTTGAAACACTCTTTTTGTAGAATCTGCAAGTGGATATTTGGAGCGCTTTGAGGCCTCTGCCGCCAAAGGAATTATCATTGCATAAAAACTAGATGGAAGCGTTCTCAGAAACTTCCTTGTGATGAGTGCATTCAACTCGCAGAGTGGAACCTTCCTTTCGATGGACCAGTTTTGAAACACTGTTTTTGTAGAATCCGCAAGTGGCTATTTGGAGCTCTTTGAGGCTTATGCTGGAAAAGGAAATATCTTCGTCTACAAACTAGACAGAAGCATTCTCAGAAACTTCTTTGTCATGTGGGGATTGAACTCACACAGTGGAACATTCCTTTACATAGAGCAGTTTTGCAACACCCTTTCGGTGGAAAGTGAAAGTGCTTATCTGGTGCGATGGCGGCATCTAGTGGATAAGGAAATACATTCAGATGAAAACAAGATACATCCATTCTCAGAAACTTCTTTGTGATGACTGCATTCTACTCACAGAGTTGAACCTTCCTTTTGATAGAGCAGTTTTGAAACACTCTTTTTGTGGAATCTGCAAGTGGCTATTTGGAGCGCTTTGAGGCCTATGCTGGAAAAGGAAATCTCTTCACATAAAACCTAGACAGAAGTATTCCCAGAAAGTTTTTCTGATGTGCGCATTCAACTCACCGAGTTGAACCTTCCTTTAGATAGAGCAGTTTGGAAACACTCTGTCTGTAGTACCTGCGAGTGGATATTTGGAGTGCTTTGAGTGCTACACTGTAAAAGCAAATATCTTCACTTGGAATCTAGACAGAAGAATTCTCAGAGACTTCCCTGTGCTCTCTGCATTCCACTCACAGAGTTGAACCTTCCTTTTGATAGAACAGTTTTGAAACACTCTTGTGGTAGAATCTGCAAGTCGATATTTGGAAGGTTTGGAGGCCTATCCTGGGAAAGGAAATATCTTCCCATCAAAACTAGACAGAAGCATTCTCAGAAACTTCTTAGTGATGTGCGCATTCAAGTCACAGAGTTGAAGCTTCCTTTTGATAGAGCAGTTTTGAACCACTCTTTTAGTAGAATCTGCAGGTGGATGTTTGGAGAGCTAAGAGGCCAACACTGGAAAAGGAAATCTCTTCACGTAAAAACTAGACGGAAGCATTCTCAGAAACTTCAATGGGCTTTACGCATTCAACTCACAGAGTGCAATGTTGCTTTTGAGAGCGCAGTTTTAAAACACTGTTTTTGTAGAATTTGCTAGAGGATGTTTGGAGCGATGTGAGGCCTTTGCTGGAAAAGGAAATATCTTCACATAAAACCTGGACAGAAGCATTCTCAGAAACTCCTTTGTGATGAGTGCATTCAAATCACACACTTGAACCTTCCTTTGGAAAGAGCAGTTTTGAAACACTCTTTCTGAAGAATCTGCAAGTGGATATTTGGAGCGATTTGAGGCCTATGCTGGAAATGAAATATCTTCACCTAAAAACTAGACGGAAGCATTCTCAGAAACTCCTTTGTGATGAGTGCATTCAACTCACAGAGTTGAAGCTTCCTTTTGATAGAGCAGTTTTGAAACACTCTTTTAGCAGCATCTGCAGGTGGATATTTGGAGCGCTTTGAGGCCAAGGCTGGAAAACGAAATATCATCACATAAAAACTCGACAGAAGCATTCCCTGAAACTTCTTTGTGATGAGTGCATTCAACTCACAGACTCGAACGTTTCTTTTGATAGAACAGTTTAGAAACACTCCTTTTGTAGAATCTGCAAGTGTTTATTTGGAGCGCTTGGAGGCCTATGTTGGAAAAGGACATATCTTCACATCAAAAGTAGACAGACGCATTCTCAGAAACTTCTTTGTGATGAGTGCATTGAACTCACGGAGTTGAACCTACCTATTGATAGAGAAGTTTGGAAACACCCTTTTTGTAGAATCTGCAAGTGAATATTTGGCGCGATTTGAGGCCTATGCAGGAAACGGAAATATCTTCACATGAAAACTAGACAGATGAATTCTCAGAAACGTCTTTGTGATGAGTGCATTCAACTCACAGACTTGAAGCTTCCTTTTGAAAGAGCAGTTTCGAAACAGTCTTTTTGTAGAATCTGCAAGTGGATATTTGGAGCGCTTTGAGGGCTATGCTGGAAAAGTTAATACCTTCACCTAAAAACTAGACAGACGCAAACCCAGAAACTTCTTTGTGACGTGTGCATTGAACTCACAGAGTTGAACCTTTCTTTTGATACAGAAGTTTTGAAACACTCTTTTCGTAGAATCTTCAAGTGGATGGATGGAGTGATTTGAGGCCTATGCTGGAAAAGGAAATACCTTCACGTAGAAACGAGACAAAAGCATTCTCAGAAAGTTCCCTCTGCTTTGTGCATTCAACTCACAGAGTTGAACATTCCCTTTGATAGAGCAGTTTTGAAACACTCTTTTTGTAGAATCTGCAAGTGGATATTTGGAGCGCTTTGAGGCCTCTGCCGCCAAAGGAATTATCATTGCATAAAAACTAGATGGAAGCGTTCTCAGAAACTTCCTTGTGATGAGTGCATTCAACTCGCAGAGTGGAACCTTCCTTTCGATGGACCAGTTTTGAAACACTGTTTTTGTAGAATCCGCAAGTGGCTATTTGGAGCTCTTTGAGGCTTATGCTGGAAAAGGAAATATCTTCGTCTACAAACTAGACAGAAGCATTCTCAGAAACTTCTTTGTCATGTGGGGATTGAACTCACAGAGTTGAACATTCCTTTACATAGAGCAGTTTTGCAACACCCTTTCGGTGGAAAGTGAAAGTGCTTATCTGGTGCGATGGCGGCATCTAGTGGATAAGGAAATACATTCAGATGAAAACAAGATACATCCATTCTCAGAAACCTCTTTGTGATGACTGCATTCTACTCACAGAGTTGAACCTTCCTTTTGATAGAGCAGTTTTGAAACACTCTTTTTGTGGAATCTGCAAGTGGCTATTTGGAGCGCTTTGAGGCCTATGCTGGAAAAGGAAATCTCTTCACATAAAACCTAGACAGAAGTATTCCCAGAAAGTTTTTCTGATGTGCGCATTCAACTCACCGAGTTGAACCTTCCTTTAGATAGAGCAGTTTGGAAACACTCTGTCTGTAGTACCTGCGAGTGGATATTTGGAGTGCTTTGAGTGCTACACTGTAAAAGCAAATATCTTCACTTGGAATCTAGACAGAAGAATTCTCAGAGACTTCCCTGTGCTCTCTGCATTCCACTCACAGAGTTGAACCTTCCTTTTGATAGAACAGTTTTGAAACACTCTTGTGGTAGAATCTGCAAGTCGATATTTGGAAGGTTTGGAGGCCTATCCTGGGAAAGGAAATATCTTCCCATCAAAACTAGACAGAAGCATTCTCAGAAACTTCTTAGTGATGTGCGCATTCAAGTCACAGAGTTGAAGCTTCCTTTTGATAGAGCAGTTTTGAACCACTCTTTTAGTAGAATCTGCAGGTGGATGTTTGGAGAGCTAAGAGGCCAACACTGGAAAAGGAAATCTCTTCACGTAAAAACTAGACGGAAGCATTCTCAGAAACTTCAATGGGCTTTACGCATTCAACTCACAGAGTGCAATGTTGCTTTTGAGAGCGCAGTTTTAAAACACTGTTTTTGTAGAATTTGCTAGAGGATGTTTGGAGCGATGTGAGGCCTTTGCTGGAAAAGGAAATATCTTCACATAAAACCTGGACAGAAGCATTCTCAGAAACTCCTTTGTGATGAGTGCATTCAAATCACACACTTGAACCTTCCTTTGGAAAGAGCAGTTTTGAAACACTCTTTCTGAAGAATCTGCAAGTGGATATTTGGAGCGATTTGAGGCCTATGCTGGAAATGAAATATCTTCACCTAAAAACTAGACGGAAGCATTCTCAGAAACTCCTTTGTGATGAGTGCATTCAACTCACAGAGTTGAAGCTTCCTTTTGATAGAGCAGTTTTGAAACACTCTTTTAGCAGCATCTGCAGGTGGATATTTGGAGCGCTTTGAGGCCAAGGCTGGAAAACGAAATATCATCACATAAAAACTCGACAGAAGCATTCTCTGAAACTTCTTTGTGATGAGTGCATTCAACTCACAGACTCGAACGTTTCTTTTGATAGAACAGTTTAGAAACACTCCTTTTGTAGAATCTGCAAGTGTTTATTTGGAGCGCTTGGAGGCCTATGTTGGAAAAGGACATATCTTCACATCAAAAGTAGACAGACGCATTCTCAGAAACTTCTTTGTGATGAGTGCATTGAACTCACGGAGTTGAACCTACCTATTGATAGAGAAGTTTGGAAACACCCTTTTTGTAGAATCTGCAAGTGAATATTTGGCGCGATTTGAGGCCTATGCAGGAAACGGAAATATCTTCACATGAAAACTAGACAGATGAATTCTCAGAAACGTCTTTGTGATGAGTGCATTCAACTCACAGACTTGAAGCTTCCTTTTGAAAGAGCAGTTTCGAAACACTCTTTTTGTAGAATCTGCAAGTGGATATTTGGAGCGCTTTGAGGGCTATGCTGGAAAAGTTAATACCTTCACCTAAAAACTAGACAGACGCAAACCCAGAAACTTCTTTGTGACGTGTGCATTGAACTCACAGAGTTGAACCTTTCTTTTGATACAGAAGTTTTGAAACACTCTTTTCGTAGAATCTTCAAGTGGATGGATGGAGTGATTTGAGGCCTATGCTGGAAAAGGAAATACCTTCACGTAGAAACGAGACAAAAGCATTCTCAGAAAGTTCCCTCTGCTTTGTGCATTCAACTCACAGAGTTGAACATTCCCTTTGATAGAGCAGTTTTGAAACACTCTTTTTGTAGAATCTGCAAGTGGATATTTGGAGCGCTTTGAGGCCTCTGCCGCCAAAGGAATTATCATTGCATAAAAACTAGATGGAAGCGTTCTCAGAAACTTCCTTGTGATGAGTGCATTCAACTCGCAGAGTGGAACCTTCCTTTCGATAGACCAGTTTTGAAACACTGTTTTTGTAGAATCCGCAAGTGGCTATTTGGAGCTCTTTGAGGCTTATGCTGGAAAAGGAAATATCTTCGTCTACAAACTAGACAGAAGCATTCTCAGAAACTTCTTTGTCATGTGGGGATTGAACTCACAGAGTTGAACATTCCTTTACATAGAGCAGTTTTGCAACACCCTTTCGGTGGAAAGTGAAAGTGCTTATCTGGTGCGATGGCGGCATCTAGTGGATAAGGAAATACATTCAGATGAAAACAAGATACATCCATTCTCAGAAACTTCTTTGTGATGACTGCATTCTACTCACAGAGTTGAACCTTCCTTTTGATAGAGCAGTTTTGAAACACTCTTTTTGTGGAATCTGCAAGTGGCTATTTGGAGCGCTTTGAGGCCTATGCTGGAAAAGGAAATCTCTTCACATAAAACCTAGACAGAAGTATTCCCAGAAAGTTTTTCTGATGTGTGCATTCAACTCACCGAGTTGAACCTTCCTTTAGATAGAGCAGTTTGGAAACACTCTGTCTGTAGTACCTGCGAGTGGATATTTGGAGTGCTTTGAGTGCTACACTGTAAAAGCAAATATCTTCACTTGGAATCTAGACAGAAGAATTCTCAGAGACTTCCCTGTGCTCTCTGCATTCCACTCACAGAGTTGAACCTTCCTTTTGATAGAACAGTTTTGAAACACTCTTGTGGTAGAATCTGCAAGTCGATATTTGGAAGGTTTGGAGGCCTATCCTGGGAAAGGAAATATCTTCCCATCAAAACTAGACAGAAGCATTCTCAGAAACTTCTTAGTGATGTGCGCATTCAAGTCACAGAGTTGAAGCTTCCTTTTGATAGAGCAGTTTTGAACCACTCTTTTAGTAGAATCTGCAGGTGGATGTTTGGAGAGCTAAGAGGCCAACACTGGAAAAGGAAATCTCTTCACGTAAAAACTAGACGGAAGCATTCTCAGAAACTTCAATGGGCTTTACGCATTCAACTCACAGAGTGCAATGTTGCTTTTGAGAGCGCAGTTTTAAAACACTGTTTTTGTAGAATTTGCTAGAGGATGTTTGGAGCGATGTGAGGCCTTTGCTGGAAAAGGAAATATCTTCACATAAAACCTGGACAGAAGCATTCTCAGAAACTCCTTTGTGATGAGTGCATTCAAATCACACACTTGAACCTTCCTTTGGAAAGAGCAGTTTTGAAACACTCTTTCTGAAGAATCTGCAAGTGGATATTTGGAGCGATTTGAGGCCTATGCTGGAAATGAAATATCTTCACCTAAAAACTAGACGGAAGCATTCTCAGAAACTCCTTTGTGATGAGTGCATTCAACTCACAGAGTTGAAGCTTCCTTTTGATAGAGCAGTTTTGAAACACTCTTTTAGCAGCATCTGCAGGTGGATATTTGGAGCGCTTTGAGGCCAAGGCTGGAAAACGAAATATCATCACATAAAAACTCGACAGAAGCATTCTCTGAAACTTCTTTGTGATGAGTGCATTCAACTCACAGACTCGAACGTTTCTTTTGATAGAACAGTTTAGAAACACTCCTTTTGTAGAATCTGCAAGTGTTTATTTGGAGCGCTTGGAGGCCTATGTTGGAAAAGGACATATCTTCACATCAAAAGTAGACAGACGCATTCTCAGAAACTTCTTTGTGATGAGTGCATTGAACTCACGGAGTTGAACCTACCTATTGATAGAGAAGTTTTGAAACACCCTTTTTGTAGAATCTGCAAGTGAATATTTGGCGCGATTTGAGGCCTATGCAGGAAACGGAAATATCTTCACATGAAAACTAGACAGATGAATTCTCAGAAACGTCTTTGTGATGAGTGCATTCAACTCACAGACTTGAAGCTTCCTTTTGAAAGAGCAGTTTCGAAACACTCTTTTTGTAGAATCTGCAAGTGGATATTTGGAGCGCTTTGAGGGCTATGCTGGAAAAGTTAATACCTTCACCTAAAAACTAGACAGACGCAAACCCAGAAACTTCTTTGTGACGTGTGCATTGAACTCACAGAGTTGAACCTTTCTTTTGATACAGAAGTTTTGAAACACTCTTTTCGTAGAATCTTCAAGTGGATGGATGGAGTGATTTGAGGCCTATGCTGGAAAAGGAAATACCTTCACGTAGAAACGAGACAAAAGCATTCTCAGAAAGTTCCCTCTGCTTTGTGCATTCAACTCACAGAGTTGAACATTCCCTTTGATAGAGCAGTTTTGAAACACTCTTTTTGTAGAATCTGCAAGTGGATATTTGGAGCGCTTTGAGGCCTCTGCCGCCAAAGGAATTATCATTGCATAAAAACTAGATGGAAGCGTTCTCAGAAACTTCCTTGTGATGAGTGCATTCAACTCGCAGAGTGGAACCTTCCTTTCGATAGACCAGTTTTGAAACACTGTTTTTGTAGAATCCGCAAGTGGCTATTTGGAGCTCTTTGAGGCTTATGCTGGAAAAGGAAATATCTTCGTCTACAAACTAGACAGAAGCATTCTCAGAAACTTCTTTGTCATGTGGGGATTGAACTCACAGAGTTGAACATTCCTTTACATAGAGCAGTTTTGCAACACCCTTTCGGTGGAAAGTGAAAGTGCTTATCTGGTGCGATGGCGGCATCTAGTGGATAAGGAAATACATTCAGATGAAAACAAGATACATCCATTCTCAGAAACTTCTTTGTGATGACTGCATTCTACTCACAGAGTTGAACCTTCCTTTTGATAGAGCAGTTTTGAAACACTCTTTTTGTGGAATCTGCAAGTGGCTATTTGGAGCGCTTTGAGGCCTATGCTGGAAAAGGAAATCTCTTCACATAAAACCTAGACAGAAGTATTCCCAGAAAGTTTTTCTGATGTGCGCATTCAACTCACCGAGTTGAACCTTCCTTTAGATAGAGCAGTTTGGAAACACTCTGTCTGTAGTACCTGCGAGTGGATATTTGGAGTGCTTTGAGTGCTACACTGTAAAAGCAAATATCTTCACTTGGAATCTAGACAGAAGAATTCTCAGAGACTTCCCTGTGCTCTCTGCATTCCACTCACAGAGTTGAACCTTCCTTTTGATAGAACAGTTTTGAAACACTCTTGTGGTAGAATCTGCAAGTCGATATTTGGAAGGTTTGGAGGCCTATCCTGGGAAAGGAAATATCTTCCCATCAAAACTAGACAGAAGCATTCTCAGAAACTTCTTAGTGATGTGCGCATTCAAGTCACAGAGTTGAAGCTTCCTTTTGATAGAGCAGTTTTGAACCACTCTTTTAGTAGAATCTGCAGGTGGATGTTTGGAGAGCTAAGAGGCCAACACTGGAAAAGGAAATCTCTTCACGTAAAAACTAGACGGAAGCATTCTCAGAAACTTCAATGGGCTTTACGCATTCAACTCACAGAGTGCAATGTTGCTTTTGAGAGCGCAGTTTTAAAACACTGTTTTTGTAGAATTTGCTAGAGGATGTTTGGAGCGATGTGAGGCCTTTGCTGGAAAAGGAAATATCTTCACATAAAACCTGGACAGAAGCATTCTCAGAAACTCCTTTGTGATGAGTGCATTCAAATCACACACTTGAACCTTCCTTTGGAAAGAGCAGTTTTGAAACACTCTTTCTGAAGAATCTGCAAGTGGATATTTGGAGCGATTTGAGGCCTATGCTGGAAATGAAATATCTTCACCTAAAAACTAGACGGAAGCATTCTCAGAAACTCCTTTGTGATGAGTGCATTCAACTCACAGAGTTGAAGCTTCCTTTTGATAGAGCAGTTTTGAAACACTCTTTTAGCAGCATCTGCAGGTGGATATTTGGAGCGCTTTGAGGCCAAGGCTGGAAAACGAAATATCATCACATAAAAACTCGACAGAAGCATTCTCTGAAACTTCTTTGTGATGAGTGCATTCAACTCACAGACTCGAACGTTTCTTTTGATAGAACAGTTTAGAAACACTCCTTTTGTAGAATCTGCAAGTGTTTATTTGGAGCGCTTGGAGGCCTATGTTGGAAAAGGACATATCTTCACATCAAAAGTAGACAGACGCATTCTCAGAAACTTCTTTGTGATGAGTGCATTGAACTCACGGAGTTGAACCTACCTATTGATAGAGAAGTTTTGAAACACCCTTTTTGTAGAATCTGCAAGTGAATATTTGGCGCGATTTGAGGCCTATGCAGGAAACGGAAATATCTTCACATGAAAACTAGACAGATGAATTCTCAGAAACGTCTTTGTGATGAGTGCATTCAACTCACAGACTTGAAGCTTCCTTTTGAAAGAGCAGTTTCGAAACACTCTTTTTGTAGAATCTGCAAGTGGATATTTGGAGCGCTTTGAGGGCTATGCTGGAAAAGTTAATACCTTCACCTAAAAACTAGACAGACGCAAACCCAGAAACTTCTTTGTGACGTGTGCATTGAACTCACAGAGTTGAACCTTTCTTTTGATACAGAAGTTTTGAAACACTCTTTTCGTAGAATCTTCAAGTGGATGGATGGAGTGATTTGAGGCCTATGCTGGAAAAGGAAATACCTTCACGTAGAAACGAGACAAAAGCATTCTCAGAAAGTTCCCTCTGCTTTGTGCATTCAACTCACAGAGTTGAACATTCCCTTTGATAGAGCAGTTTTGAAACACTCTTTTTGTAGAATCTGCAAGTGGATATTTGGAGCGCTTTGAGGCCTCTGCCGCCAAAGGAATTATCATTGCATAAAAACTAGATGGAAGCGTTCTCAGAAACTTCCTTGTGATGAGTGCATTCAACTCGCAGAGTGGAACCTTCCTTTCGATAGACCAGTTTTGAAACACTGTTTTTGTAGAATCCGCAAGTGGCTATTTGGAGCTCTTTGAGGCTTATGCTGGAAAAGGAAATATCTTCGTCTACAAACTAGACAGAAGCATTCTCAGAAACTTCTTTGTCATGTGGGGATTGAACTCACAGAGTTGAACATTCCTTTACATAGAGCAGTTTTGCAACACCCTTTCGGTGGAAAGTGAAAGTGCTTATCTGGTGCGATGGCGGCATCTAGTGGATAAGGAAATACATTCAGATGAAAACAAGATACATCCATTCTCAGAAACTTCTTTGTGATGACTGCATTCTACTCACAGAGTTGAACCTTCCTTTTGATAGAGCAGTTTTGAAACACTCTTTTTGTGGAATCTGCAAGTGGCTATTTGGAGCGCTTTGAGGCCTATGCTGGAAAAGGAAATCTCTTCACATAAAACCTAGACAGAAGTATTCCCAGAAAGTTTTTCTGATGTGCGCATTCAACTCACCGAGTTGAACCTTCCTTTAGATAGAGCAGTTTGGAAACACTCTGTCTGTAGTACCTGCGAGTGGATATTTGGAGTGCTTTGAGTGCTACACTGTAAAAGCAAATATCTTCACTTGGAATCTAGACAGAAGAATTCTCAGAGACTTCCCTGTGCTCTCTGCATTCCACTCACAGAGTTGAACCTTCCTTTTGATAGAACAGTTTTGAAACACTCTTGTGGTAGAATCTGCAAGTCGATATTTGGAAGGTTTGGAGGCCTATCCTGGGAAAGGAAATATCTTCCCATCAAAACTAGACAGAAGCATTCTCAGAAACTTCTTAGTGATGTGCGCATTCAAGTCACAGAGTTGAAGCTTCCTTTTGATAGAGCAGTTTTGAACCACTCTTTTAGTAGAATCTGCAGGTGGATGTTTGGAGAGCTAAGAGGCCAACACTGGAAAAGGAAATCTCTTCACGTAAAAACTAGACGGAAGCATTCTCAGAAACTTCAATGGGCTTTACGCATTCAACTCACAGAGTGCAATGTTGCTTTTGAGAGCGCAGTTTTAAAACACTGTTTTTGTAGAATTTGCTAGAGGATGTTTGGAGCGATGTGAGGCCTTTGCTGGAAAAGGAAATATCTTCACATAAAACCTGGACAGAAGCATTCTCAGAAACTCCTTTGTGATGAGTGCATTCAAATCACACACTTGAACCTTCCTTTGGAAAGAGCAGTTTTGAAACACTCTTTCTGAAGAATCTGCAAGTGGATATTTGGAGCGATTTGAGGCCTATGCTGGAAATGAAATATCTTCACCTAAAAACTAGACGGAAGCATTCTCAGAAACTCCTTTGTGATGAGTGCATTCAACTCACAGAGTTGAAGCTTCCTTTTGATAGAGCAGTTTTGAAACACTCTTTTAGCAGCATCTGCAGGTGGATATTTGGAGCGCTTTGAGGCCAAGGCTGGAAAACGAAATATCATCACATAAAAACTCGACAGAAGCATTCTCTGAAACTTCTTTGTGATGAGTGCATTCAACTCACAGACTCGAACGTTTCTTTTGATAGAACAGTTTAGAAACACTCCTTTTGTAGAATCTGCAAGTGTTTATTTGGAGCGCTTGGAGGCCTATGTTGGAAAAGGACATATCTTCACATCAAAAGTAGACAGACGCATTCTCAGAAACTTCTTTGTGATGAGTGCATTGAACTCACGGAGTTGAACCTACCTATTGATAGAGAAGTTTGGAAACACCCTTTTTGTAGAATCTGCAAGTGAATATTTGGCGCGATTTGAGGCCTATGCAGGAAACGGAAATATCTTCACATGAAAACTAGACAGATGAATTCTCAGAAACGTCTTTGTGATGAGTGCATTCAACTCACAGACTTGAAGCTTCCTTTTGAAAGAGCAGTTTCGAAACACTCTTTTTGTAGAATCTGCAAGTGGATATTTGGAGCGCTTTGAGGGCTATGCTGGAAAAGTTAATACCTTCACCTAAAAACTAGACAGACGCAAACCCAGAAACTTCTTTGTGACGTGTGCATTGAACTCACAGAGTTGAACCTTTCTTTTGATACAGAAGTTTTGAAACACTCTTTTCGTAGAATCTTCAAGTGGATGGATGGAGTGATTTGAGGCCTATGCTGGAAAAGGAAATACCTTCACGTAGAAACGAGACAAAAGCATTCTCAGAAAGTTCCCTGTGCTTTGTGCATTCAACTCACAGAGTTGAACATTCCCTTTGATAGAGCAGTTTTGAAACACTCTTTTTGTAGAATCTGCAAGTGGATATTTGGAGCGCTTTGAGGCCTCTGCCGCCAAAGGAATTATCATTGCATAAAAACTAGATGGAAGCGTTCTCAGAAACTTCCTTGTGATGAGTGCATTCAACTCGCAGAGTGGAACCTTCCTTTCGATAGACCAGTTTTGAAACACTGTTTTTGTAGAATCCGCAAGTGGCTATTTGGAGCTCTTTGAGGCTTATGCTGGAAAAGGAAATATCTTCGTCTACAAACTAGACAGAAGCATTCTCAGAAACTTCTTTGTCATGTGGGGATTGAACTCACAGAGTTGAACATTCCTTTACATAGAGCAGTTTTGCAACACCCTTTCGGTGGAAAGTGAAAGTGCTTATCTGGTGCGATGGCGGCATCTAGTGGATAAGGAAATACATTCAGATGAAAACAAGATACATCCATTCTCAGAAACTTCTTTGTGATGACTGCATTCTACTCACAGAGTTGAACCTTCCTTTTGATAGAGCAGTTTTGAAACACTCTTTTTGTGGAATCTGCAAGTGGCTATTTGGAGCGCTTTGAGGCCTATGCTGGAAAAGGAAATCTCTTCACATAAAACCTAGACAGAAGTATTCCCAGAAAGTTTTTCTGATGTGCGCATTCAACTCACCGAGTTGAACCTTCCTTTAGATAGAGCAGTTTGGAAACACTCTGTCTGTAGTACCTGCGAGTGGATATTTGGAGTGCTTTGAGTGCTACACTGTAAAAGCAAATATCTTCACTTGGAATCTAGACAGAAGAATTCTCAGAGACTTCCCTGTGCTCTCTGCATTCCACTCACAGAGTTGAACCTTCCTTTTGATAGAACAGTTTTGAAACACTCTTGTGGTAGAATCTGCAAGTCGATATTTGGAAGGTTTGGAGGCCTATCCTGGGAAAGGAAATATCTTCCCATCAAAACTAGACAGAAGCATTCTCAGAAACTTCTTAGTGATGTGCGCATTCAAGTCACAGAGTTGAAGCTTCCTTTTGATAGAGCAGTTTTGAACCACTCTTTTAGTAGAATCTGCAGGTGGATGTTTGGAGAGCTAAGAGGCCAACACTGGAAAAGGAAATCTCTTCACGTAAAAACTAGACGGAAGCATTCTCAGAAACTTCAATGGGCTTTACGCATTCAACTCACAGAGTGCAATGTTGCTTTTGAGAGCGCAGTTTTAAAACACTGTTTTTGTAGAATTTGCTAGAGGATGTTTGGAGCGATGTGAGGCCTTTGCTGGAAAAGGAAATATCTTCACATAAAACCTGGACAGAAGCATTCTCAGAAACTCCTTTGTGATGAGTGCATTCAAATCACACACTTGAACCTTCCTTTGGAAAGAGCAGTTTTGAAACACTCTTTCTGAAGAATCTGCAAGTGGATATTTGGAGCGATTTGAGGCCTATGCTGGAAATGAAATATCTTCACCTAAAAACTAGACGGAAGCATTCTCAGAAACTCCTTTGTGATGAGTGCATTCAACTCACAGAGTTGAAGCTTCCTTTTGATAGAGCAGTTTTGAAACACTCTTTTAGCAGCATCTGCAGGTGGATATTTGGAGCGCTTTGAGGCCAAGGCTGGAAAACGAAATATCATCACATAAAAACTCGACAGAAGCATTCTCTGAAACTTCTTTGTGATGAGTGCATTCAACTCACAGACTCGAACGTTTCTTTTGATAGAACAGTTTAGAAACACTCCTTTTGTAGAATCTGCAAGTGTTTATTTGGAGCGCTTGGAGGCCTATGTTGGAAAAGGACATATCTTCACATCAAAAGTAGACAGACGCATTCTCAGAAACTTCTTTGTGATGAGTGCATTGAACTCACGGAGTTGAACCTACCTATTGATAGAGAAGTTTGGAAACACCCTTTTTGTAGAATCTGCAAGTGAATATTTGGCGCGATTTGAGGCCTATGCAGGAAACGGAAATATCTTCACATGAAAACTAGACAGATGAATTCTCAGAAACGTCTTTGTGATGAGTGCATTCAACTCACAGACTTGAAGCTTCCTTTTGAAAGAGCAGTTTCGAAACACTCTTTTTGTAGAATCTGCAAGTGGATATTTGGAGCGCTTTGAGGGCTATGCTGGAAAAGTTAATACCTTCACCTAAAAACTAGACAGACGCAAACCCAGAAACTTCTTTGTGACGTGTGCATTGAACTCACAGAGTTGAACCTTTCTTTTGATACAGAAGTTTTGAAACACTCTTTTCGTAGAATCTTCAAGTGGATGGATGGAGTGATTTGAGGCCTATGCTGGAAAAGGAAATACCTTCACGTAGAAACGAGACAAAAGCATTCTCAGAAAGTTCCCTGTGCTTTGTGCATTCAACTCACAGAGTTGAACATTCCCTTTGATAGAGCAGTTTTGAAACACTCTTTTTGTAGAATCTGCAAGTGGATATTTGGAGCGCTTTGAGGCCTCTGCCGCCAAAGGAATTATCATTGCATAAAAACTAGATGGAAGCGTTCTCAGAAACTTCCTTGTGATGAGTGCATTCAACTCGCAGAGTGGAACCTTCCTTTCGATAGACCAGTTTTGAAACACTGTTTTTGTAGAATCCGCAAGTGGCTATTTGGAGCTCTTTGAGGCTTATGCTGGAAAAGGAAATATCTTCGTCTACAAACTAGACAGAAGCATTCTCAGAAACTTCTTTGTCATGTGGGGATTGAACTCACAGAGTTGAACATTCCTTTACATAGAGCAGTTTTGCAACACCCTTTCGGTGGAAAGTGAAAGTGCTTATCTGGTGCGATGGCGGCATCTAGTGGATAAGGAAATACATTCAGATGAAAACAAGATACATCCATTCTCAGAAACTTCTTTGTGATGACTGCATTCTACTCACAGAGTTGAACCTTCCTTTTGATAGAGCAGTTTTGAAACACTCTTTTTGTGGAATCTGCAAGTGGCTATTTGGAGCGCTTTGAGGCCTATGCTGGAAAAGGAAATCTCTTCACATAAAACCTAGACAGAAGTATTCCCAGAAAGTTTTTCTGATGTGCGCATTCAACTCACCGAGTTGAACCTTCCTTTAGATAGAGCAGTTTGGAAACACTCTGTCTGTAGTACCTGCGAGTGGATATTTGGAGTGCTTTGAGTGCTACACTGTAAAAGCAAATATCTTCACTTGGAATCTAGACAGAAGAATTCTCAGAGACTTCCCTGTGCTCTCTGCATTCCACTCACAGAGTTGAACCTTCCTTTTGATAGAACAGTTTTGAAACACTCTTGTGGTAGAATCTGCAAGTCGATATTTGGAAGGTTTGGAGGCCTATCCTGGGAAAGGAAATATCTTCCCATCAAAACTAGACAGAAGCATTCTCAGAAACTTCTTAGTGATGTGCGCATTCAAGTCACAGAGTTGAAGCTTCCTTTTGATAGAGCAGTTTTGAACCACTCTTTTAGTAGAATCTGCAGGTGGATGTTTGGAGAGCTAAGAGGCCAACACTGGAAAAGGAAATCTCTTCACGTAAAAACTAGACGGAAGCATTCTCAGAAACTTCAATGGGCTTTACGCATTCAACTCACAGAGTGCAATGTTGCTTTTGAGAGCGCAGTTTTAAAACACTGTTTTTGTAGAATTTGCTAGAGGATGTTTGGAGCGATGTGAGGCCTTTGCTGGAAAAGGAAATATCTTCACATAAAACCTGGACAGAAGCATTCTCAGAAACTCCTTTGTGATGAGTGCATTCAAATCACACACTTGAACCTTCCTTTGGAAAGAGCAGTTTTGAAACACTCTTTCTGAAGAATCTGCAAGTGGATATTTGGAGCGATTTGAGGCCTATGCTGGAAATGAAATATCTTCACCTAAAAACTAGACGGAAGCATTCTCAGAAACTCCTTTGTGATGAGTGCATTCAACTCACAGAGTTGAAGCTTCCTTTTGATAGAGCAGTTTTGAAACACTCTTTTAGCAGCATCTGCAGGTGGATATTTGGAGCGCTTTGAGGCCAAGGCTGGAAAACGAAATATCATCACATAAAAACTCGACAGAAGCATTCTCTGAAACTTCTTTGTGATGAGTGCATTCAACTCACAGACTCGAACGTTTCTTTTGATAGAACAGTTTAGAAACACTCCTTTTGTAGAATCTGCAAGTGTTTATTTGGAGCGCTTGGAGGCCTATGTTGGAAAAGGACATATCTTCACATCAAAAGTAGACAGACGCATTCTCAGAAACTTCTTTGTGATGAGTGCATTGAACTCACGGAGTTGAACCTACCTATTGATAGAGAAGTTTGGAAACACCCTTTTTGTAGAATCTGCAAGTGAATATTTGGCGCGATTTGAGGCCTATGCAGGAAACGGAAATATCTTCACATGAAAACTAGACAGATGAATTCTCAGAAACGTCTTTGTGATGAGTGCATTCAACTCACAGACTTGAAGCTTCCTTTTGAAAGAGCAGTTTCGAAACACTCTTTTTGTAGAATCTGCAAGTGGATATTTGGAGCGCTTTGAGGGCTATGCTGGAAAAGTTAATACCTTCACCTAAAAACTAGACAGACGCAAACCCAGAAACTTCTTTGTGACGTGTGCATTGAACTCACAGAGTTGAACCTTTCTTTTGATACAGAAGTTTTGAAACACTCTTTTCGTAGAATCTTCAAGTGGATGGATGGAGTGATTTGAGGCCTATGCTGGAAAAGGAAATACCTTCACGTAGAAACGAGACAAAAGCATTCTCAGAAAGTTCCCTGTGCTTTGTGCATTCAACTCACAGAGTTGAACATTCCCTTTGATAGAGCAGTTTTGAAACACTCTTTTTGTAGAATCTGCAAGTGGATATTTGGAGCGCTTTGAGGCCTCTGCCGCCAAAGGAATTATCATTGCATAAAAACTAGATGGAAGCGTTCTCAGAAACTTCCTTGTGATGAGTGCATTCAACTCGCAGAGTGGAACCTTCCTTTCGATAGACCAGTTTTGAAACACTGTTTTTGTAGAATCCGCAAGTGGCTATTTGGAGCTCTTTGAGGCTTATGCTGGAAAAGGAAATATCTTCGTCTACAAACTAGACAGAAGCATTCTCAGAAACTTCTTTGTCATGTGGGGATTGAACTCACAGAGTTGAACATTCCTTTACATAGAGCAGTTTTGCAACACCCTTTCGGTGGAAAGTGAAAGTGCTTATCTGGTGCGATGGCGGCATCTAGTGGATAAGGAAATACATTCAGATGAAAACAAGATACATCCATTCTCAGAAACTTCTTTGTGATGACTGCATTCTACTCACAGAGTTGAACCTTCCTTTTGATAGAGCAGTTTTGAAACACTCTTTTTGTGGAATCTGCAAGTGGCTATTTGGAGCGCTTTGAGGCCTATGCTGGAAAAGGAAATCTCTTCACATAAAACCTAGACAGAAGTATTCCCAGAAAGTTTTTCTGATGTGCGCATTCAACTCACCGAGTTGAACCTTCCTTTAGATAGAGCAGTTTGGAAACACTCTGTCTGTAGTACCTGCGAGTGGATATTTGGAGTGCTTTGAGTGCTACACTGTAAAAGCAAATATCTTCACTTGGAATCTAGACAGAAGAATTCTCAGAGACTTCCCTGTGCTCTCTGCATTCCACTCACAGAGTTGAACCTTCCTTTTGATAGAACAGTTTTGAAACACTCTTGTGGTAGAATCTGCAAGTCGATATTTGGAAGGTTTGGAGGCCTATCCTGGGAAAGGAAATATCTTCCCATCAAAACTAGACAGAAGCATTCTCAGAAACTTCTTAGTGATGTGCGCATTCAAGTCACAGAGTTGAAGCTTCCTTTTGATAGAGCAGTTTTGAACCACTCTTTTAGTAGAATCTGCAGGTGGATGTTTGGAGAGCTAAGAGGCCAACACTGGAAAAGGAAATCTCTTCACGTAAAAACTAGACGGAAGCATTCTCAGAAACTTCAATGGGCTTTACGCATTCAACTCACAGAGTGCAATGTTGCTTTTGAGAGCGCAGTTTTAAAACACTGTTTTTGTAGAATTTGCTAGAGGATGTTTGGAGCGATGTGAGGCCTTTGCTGGAAAAGGAAATATCTTCACATAAAACCTGGACAGAAGCATTCTCAGAAACTCCTTTGTGATGAGTGCATTCAAATCACACACTTGAACCTTCCTTTGGAAAGAGCAGTTTTGAAACACTCTTTCTGAAGAATCTGCAAGTGGATATTTGGAGCGATTTGAGGCCTATGCTGGAAATGAAATATCTTCACCTAAAAACTAGACGGAAGCATTCTCAGAAACTCCTTTGTGATGAGTGCATTCAACTCACAGAGTTGAAGCTTCCTTTTGATAGAGCAGTTTTGAAACACTCTTTTAGCAGCATCTGCAGGTGGATATTTGGAGCGCTTTGAGGCCAAGGCTGGAAAACGAAATATCATCACATAAAAACTCGACAGAAGCATTCTCTGAAACTTCTTTGTGATGAGTGCATTCAACTCACAGACTCGAACGTTTCTTTTGATAGAACAGTTTAGAAACACTCCTTTTGTAGAATCTGCAAGTGTTTATTTGGAGCGCTTGGAGGCCTATGTTGGAAAAGGACATATCTTCACATCAAAAGTAGACAGACGCATTCTCAGAAACTTCTTTGTGATGAGTGCATTGAACTCACGGAGTTGAACCTACCTATTGATAGAGAAGTTTGGAAACACCCTTTTTGTAGAATCTGCAAGTGAATATTTGGCGCGATTTGAGGCCTATGCAGGAAACGGAAATATCTTCACATGAAAACTAGACAGATGAATTCTCAGAAACGTCTTTGTGATGAGTGCATTCAACTCACAGACTTGAAGCTTCCTTTTGAAAGAGCAGTTTCGAAACACTCTTTTTGTAGAATCTGCAAGTGGATATTTGGAGCGCTTTGAGGGCTATGCTGGAAAAGTTAATACCTTCACCTAAAAACTAGACAGACGCAAACCCAGAAACTTCTTTGTGACGTGTGCATTGAACTCACAGAGTTGAACCTTTCTTTTGATACAGAAGTTTTGAAACACTCTTTTCGTAGAATCTTCAAGTGGATGGATGGAGTGATTTGAGGCCTATGCTGGAAAAGGAAATACCTTCACGTAGAAACGAGACAAAAGCATTCTCAGAAAGTTCCCTCTGCTTTGTGCATTCAACTCACAGAGTTGAACATTCCCTTTGATAGAGCAGTTTTGAAACACTCTTTTTGTAGAATCTGCAAGTGGATATTTGGAGCGCTTTGAGGCCTCTGCCGCCAAAGGAATTATCATTGCATAAAAACTAGATGGAAGCGTTCTCAGAAACTTCCTTGTGATGAGTGCATTCAACTCGCAGAGTGGAACCTTCCTTTCGATAGACCAGTTTTGAAACACTGTTTTTGTAGAATCCGCAAGTGGCTATTTGGAGCTCTTTGAGGCTTATGCTGGAAAAGGAAATATCTTCGTCTACAAACTAGACAGAAGCATTCTCAGAAACTTCTTTGTCATGTGGGGATTGAACTCACACAGTTGAACATTCCTTTACATAGAGCAGTTTTGCAACACCCTTTCGGTGGAAAGTGAAAGTGCTTATCTGGTGCGATGGCGGCATCTAGTGGATAAGGAAATACATTCAGATGAAAACAAGATACATCCATTCTCAGAAACTTCTTTGTGATGACTGCATTCTACTCACAGAGTTGAACCTTCCTTTTGATAGAGCAGTTTTGAAACACTCTTTTTGTGGAATCTGCAAGTGGCTATTTGGAGCGCTTTGAGGCCTATGCTGGAAAAGGAAATCTCTTCACATAAAACCTAGACAGAAGTATTCCCAGAAAGTTTTTCTGATGTGCGCATTCAACTCACCGAGTTGAACCTTCCTTTAGATAGAGCAGTTTGGAAACACTCTGTCTGTAGTACCTGCGAGTGGATATTTGGAGTGCTTTGAGTGCTACACTGTAAAAGCAAATATCTTCACTTGGAATCTAGACAGAAGAATTCTCAGAGACTTCCCTGTGCTCTCTGCATTCCACTCACAGAGTTGAACCTTCCTTTTGATAGAACAGTTTTGAAACACTCTTGTGGTAGAATCTGCAAGTCGATATTTGGAAGGTTTGGAGGCCTATCCTGGGAAAGGAAATATCTTCCCATCAAAACTAGACAGAAGCATTCTCAGAAACTTCTTAGTGATGTGCGCATTCAAGTCACAGAGTTGAAGCTTCCTTTTGATATAGCAGTTTTGAACCACTCTTTTAGTAGAATCTGCAGGTGGATGTTTGGAGAGCTAAGAGGCCAACACTGGAAAAGGAAATCTCTTCACGTAAAAACTAGACGGAAGCATTCTCAGAAACTTCAATGGGCTTTACGCATTCAACTCACAGAGTGCAATGTTGCTTTTGAGAGCGCAGTTTTAAAACACTGTTTTTGTAGAATTTGCTAGAGGATGTTTGGAGCGATGTGAGGCCTTTGCTGGAAAAGGAAATATCTTCACATAAAACCTGGACAGAAGCATTCTCAGAAACTCCTTTGTGATGAGTGCATTCAAATCACACACTTGAACCTTCCTTTGGAAAGAGCAGTTTTGAAACACTCTTTCTGAAGAATCTGCAAGTGGATATTTGGAGCGATTTGAGGCCTATGCTGGAAATGAAATATCTTCACCTAAAAACTAGACGGAAGCATTCTCAGAAACTCCTTTGTGATGAGTGCATTCAACTCACAGAGTTGAAGCTTCCTTTTGATAGAGCAGTTTTGAAACACTCTTTTAGCAGCATCTGCAGGTGGATATTTGGAGCGCTTTGAGGCCAAGGCTGGAAAACGAAATATCATCACATAAAAACTCGACAGAAGCATTCTCTGAAACTTCTTTGTGATGAGTGCATTCAACTCACAGACTCGAACGTTTCTTTTGATAGAACAGTTTAGAAACACTCCTTTTGTAGAATCTGCAAGTGTTTATTTGGAGCGCTTGGAGGCCTATGTTGGAAAAGGACATATCTTCACATCAAAAGTAGACAGACGCATTCTCAGAAACTTCTTTGTGATGAGTGCATTGAACTCACGGAGTTGAACCTACCTATTGATAGAGAAGTTTGGAAACACCCTTTTTGTAGAATCTGCAAGTGAATATTTGGCGCGATTTGAGGCCTATGCAGGAAACGGAAATATCTTCACATGAAAACTAGACAGATGAATTCTCAGAAACGTCTTTGTGATGAGTGCATTCAACTCACAGACTTGAAGCTTCCTTTTGAAAGAGCAGTTTCGAAACACTCTTTTTGTAGAATCTGCAAGTGGATATTTGGAGCGCTTTGAGGGCTATGCTGGAAAAGTTAATACCTTCACCTAAAAACTAGACAGACGCAAACCCAGAAACTTCTTTGTGACGTGTGCATTGAACTCACAGAGTTGAACCTTTCTTTTGATACAGAAGTTTTGAAACACTCTTTTCGTAGAATCTTCAAGTGGATGGATGGAGTGATTTGAGGCCTATGCTGGAAAAGGAAATACCTTCACGTAGAAACGAGACAAAAGCATTCTCAGAAAGTTCCCTGTGCTTTGTGCATTCAACTCACAGAGTTGAACATTCCCTTTGATAGAGCAGTTTTGAAACACTCTTTTTGTAGAATCTGCAAGTGGATATTTGGAGCGCTTTGAGGCCTCTGCCGCCAAAGGAATTATCATTGCATAAAAACTAGATGGAAGCGTTCTCAGAAACTTCCTTGTGATGAGTGCATTCAACTCGCAGAGTGGAACCTTCCTTTCGATAGACCAGTTTTGAAACACTGTTTTTGTAGAATCCGCAAGTGGCTATTTGGAGCTCTTTGAGGCTTATGCTGGAAAAGGAAATATCTTCGTCTACAAACTAGACAGAAGCATTCTCAGAAACTTCTTTGTCATGTGGGGATTGAACTCACAGAGTTGAACATTCCTTTACATAGAGCAGTTTTGCAACACCCTTTCGGTGGAAAGTGAAAGTGCTTATCTGGTGCGATGGCGGCATCTAGTGGATAAGGAAATACATTCAGATGAAAACAAGATACATCCATTCTCAGAAACTTCTTTGTGATGACTGCATTCTACTCACAGAGTTGAACCTTCCTTTTGATAGAGCAGTTTTGAAACACTCTTTTTGTGGAATCTGCAAGTGGCTATTTGGAGCGCTTTGAGGCCTATGCTGGAAAAGGAAATCTCTTCACATAAAACCTAGACAGAAGTATTCCCAGAAAGTTTTTCTGATGTGCGCATTCAACTCACCGAGTTGAACCTTCCTTTAGATAGAGCAGTTTGGAAACACTCTGTCTGTAGTACCTGCGAGTGGATATTTGGAGTGCTTTGAGTGCTACACTGTAAAAGCAAATATCTTCACTTGGAATCTAGACAGAAGAATTCTCAGAGACTTCCCTGTGCTCTCTGCATTCCACTCACAGAGTTGAACCTTCCTTTTGATAGAACAGTTTTGAAACACTCTTGTGGTAGAATCTGCAAGTCGATATTTGGAAGGTTTGGAGGCCTATCCTGGGAAAGGAAATATCTTCCCATCAAAACTAGACAGAAGCATTCTCAGAAACTTCTTAGTGATGTGCGCATTCAAGTCACAGAGTTGAAGCTTCCTTTTGATAGAGCAGTTTTGAACCACTCTTTTAGTAGAATCTGCAGGTGGATGTTTGGAGAGCTAAGAGGCCAACACTGGAAAAGGAAATCTCTTCACGTAAAAACTAGACGGAAGCATTCTCAGAAACTTCAATGGGCTTTACGCATTCAACTCACAGAGTGCAATGTTGCTTTTGAGAGCGCAGTTTTAAAACACTGTTTTTGTAGAATTTGCTAGAGGATGTTTGGAGCGATGTGAGGCCTTTGCTGGAAAAGGAAATATCTTCACATAAAACCTGGACAGAAGCATTCTCAGAAACTCCTTTGTGATGAGTGCATTCAAATCACACACTTGAACCTTCCTTTGGAAAGAGCAGTTTTGAAACACTCTTTCTGAAGAATCTGCAAGTGGATATTTGGAGCGATTTGAGGCCTATGCTGGAAATGAAATATCTTCACCTAAAAACTAGACGGAAGCATTCTCAGAAACTCCTTTGTGATGAGTGCATTCAACTCACAGAGTTGAAGCTTCCTTTTGATAGAGCAGTTTTGAAACACTCTTTTAGCAGCATCTGCAGGTGGATATTTGGAGCGCTTTGAGGCCAAGGCTGGAAAACGAAATATCATCACATAAAAACTCGACAGAAGCATTCTCTGAAACTTCTTTGTGATGAGTGCATTCAACTCACAGACTCGAACGTTTCTTTTGATAGAACAGTTTAGAAACACTCCTTTTGTAGAATCTGCAAGTGTTTATTTGGAGCGCTTGGAGGCCTATGTTGGAAAAGGACATATCTTCACATCAAAAGTAGACAGACGCATTCTCAGAAACTTCTTTGTGATGAGTGCATTGAACTCACGGAGTTGAACCTACCTATTGATAGAGAAGTTTGGAAACACCCTTTTTGTAGAATCTGCAAGTGAATATTTGGCGCGATTTGAGGCCTATGCAGGAAACGGAAATATCTTCACATGAAAACTAGACAGATGAATTCTCAGAAACGTCTTTGTGATGAGTGCATTCAACTCACAGACTTGAAGCTTCCTTTTGAAAGAGCAGTTTCGAAACACTCTTTTTGTAGAATCTGCAAGTGGATATTTGGAGCGCTTTGAGGGCTATGCTGGAAAAGTTAATACCTTCACCTAAAAACTAGACAGACGCAAACCCAGAAACTTCTTTGTGACGTGTGCATTGAACTCACAGAGTTGAACCTTTCTTTTGATACAGAAGTTTTGAAACACTCTTTTCGTAGAATCTTCAAGTGGATGGATGGAGTGATTTGAGGCCTATGCTGGAAAAGGAAATACCTTCACGTAGAAACGAGACAAAAGCATTCTCAGAAAGTTCCCTGTGCTTTGTGCATTCAACTCACAGAGTTGAACATTCCCTTTGATAGAGCAGTTTTGAAACACTCTTTTTGTAGAATCTGCAAGTGGATATTTGGAGCGCTTTGAGGCCTCTGCCGCCAAAGGAATTATCATTGCATAAAAACTAGATGGAAGCGTTCTCAGAAACTTCCTTGTGATGAGTGCATTCAACTCGCAGAGTGGAACCTTCCTTTCGATAGACCAGTTTTGAAACACTGTTTTTGTAGAATCCGCAAGTGGCTATTTGGAGCTCTTTGAGGCTTATGCTGGAAAAGGAAATATCTTCGTCTACAAACTAGACAGAAGCATTCTCAGAAACTTCTTTGTCATGTGGGGATTGAACTCACAGAGTTGAACATTCCTTTACATAGAGCAGTTTTGCAACACCCTTTCGGTGGAAAGTGAAAGTGCTTATCTGGTGCGATGGCGGCATCTAGTGGATAAGGAAATACATTCAGATGAAAACAAGATACATCCATTCTCAGAAACTTCTTTGTGATGACTGCATTCTACTCACAGAGTTGAACCTTCCTTTTGATAGAGCAGTTTTGAAACACTCTTTTTGTGGAATCTGCAAGTGGCTATTTGGAGCGCTTTGAGGCCTATGCTGGAAAAGGAAATCTCTTCACATAAAACCTAGACAGAAGTATTCCCAGAAAGTTTTTCTGATGTGCGCATTCAACTCACCGAGTTGAACCTTCCTTTAGATAGAGCAGTTTGGAAACACTCTGTCTGTAGTACCTGCGAGTGGATATTTGGAGTGCTTTGAGTGCTACACTGTAAAAGCAAATATCTTCACTTGGAATCTAGACAGAAGAATTCTCAGAGACTTCCCTGTGCTCTCTGCATTCCACTCACAGAGTTGAACCTTCCTTTTGATAGAACAGTTTTGAAACACTCTTGTGGTAGAATCTGCAAGTCGATATTTGGAAGGTTTGGAGGCCTATCCTGGGAAAGGAAATATCTTCCCATCAAAACTAGACAGAAGCATTCTCAGAAACTTCTTAGTGATGTGCGCATTCAAGTCACAGAGTTGAAGCTTCCTTTTGATATAGCAGTTTTGAACCACTCTTTTAGTAGAATCTGCAGGTGGATGTTTGGAGAGCTAAGAGGCCAACACTGGAAAAGGAAATCTCTTCACGTAAAAACTAGACGGAAGCATTCTCAGAAACTTCAATGGGCTTTACGCATTCAACTCACAGAGTGCAATGTTGCTTTTGAGAGCGCAGTTTTAAAACACTGTTTTTGTAGAATTTGCTAGAGGATGTTTGGAGCGATGTGAGGCCTTTGCTGGAAAAGGAAATATCTTCACATAAAACCTGGACAGAAGCATTCTCAGAAACTCCTTTGTGATGAGTGCATTCAAATCACACACTTGAACCTTCCTTTGGAAAGAGCAGTTTTGAAACACTCTTTCTGAAGAATCTGCAAGTGGATATTTGGAGCGATTTGAGGCCTATGCTGGAAATGAAATATCTTCACCTAAAAACTAGACGGAAGCATTCTCAGAAACTCCTTTGTGATGAGTGCATTCAACTCACAGAGTTGAAGCTTCCTTTTGATAGAGCAGTTTTGAAACACTCTTTTAGCAGCATCTGCAGGTGGATATTTGGAGCGCTTTGAGGCCAAGGCTGGAAAACGAAATATCATCACATAAAAACTCGACAGAAGCATTCTCTGAAACTTCTTTGTGATGAGTGCATTCAACTCACAGACTCGAACGTTTCTTTTGATAGAACAGTTTAGAAACACTCCTTTTGTAGAATCTGCAAGTGTTTATTTGGAGCGCTTGGAGGCCTATGTTGGAAAAGGACATATCTTCACATCAAAAGTAGACAGACGCATTCTCAGAAACTTCTTTGTGATGAGTGCATTGAACTCACAGAGTTGAACCTACCTATTGATAGAGAAGTTTGGAAACACCCTTTTTGTAGAATCTGCAAGTGAATATTTGGCGCGATTTGAGGCCTATGCAGGAAACGGAAATATCTTCACATGAAAACTAGACAGATGAATTCTCAGAAACGTCTTTGTGATGAGTGCATTCAACTCACAGACTTGAAGCTTCCTTTTGAAAGAGCAGTTTCGAAACACTCTTTTTGTAGAATCTGCAAGTGGATATTTGGAGCGCTTTGAGGGCTATGCTGGAAAAGTTAATACCTTCACCTAAAAACTAGACAGACGCAAACCCAGAAACTTCTTTGTGACGTGTGCATTGAACTCACAGAGTTGAACCTTTCTTTTGATACAGAAGTTTTGAAACACTCTTTTCGTAGAATCTTCAAGTGGATGGATGGAGTGATTTGAGGCCTATGCTGGAAAAGGAAATACCTTCACGTAGAAACGAGACAAAAGCATTCTCAGAAAGTTCCCTGTGCTTTGTGCATTCAACTCACAGAGTTGAACATTCCCTTTGATAGAGCAGTTTTGAAACACTCTTTTTGTAGAATCTGCAAGTGGATATTTGGAGCGCTTTGAGGCCTCTGCCGCCAAAGGAATTATCATTGCATAAAAACTAGATGGAAGCGTTCTCAGAAACTTCCTTGTGATGAGTGCATTCAACTCGCAGAGTGGAACCTTCCTTTCGATAGACCAGTTTTGAAACACTGTTTTTGTAGAATCCGCAAGTGGCTATTTGGAGCTCTTTGAGGCTTATGCTGGAAAAGGAAATATCTTCGTCTACAAACTAGACAGAAGCATTCTCAGAAACTTCTTTGTCATGTGGGGATTGAACTCACAGAGTTGAACATTCCTTTACATAGAGCAGTTTTGCAACACCCTTTCGGTGGAAAGTGAAAGTGCTTATCTGGTGCGATGGCGGCATCTAGTGGATAAGGAAATACATTCAGATGAAAACAAGATACATCCATTCTCAGAAACTTCTTTGTGATGACTGCATTCTACTCACAGAGTTGAACCTTCCTTTTGATAGAGCAGTTTTGAAACACTCTTTTTGTGGAATCTGCAAGTGGCTATTTGGAGCGCTTTGAGGCCTATGCTGGAAAAGGAAATCTCTTCACATAAAACCTAGACAGAAGTATTCCCAGAAAGTTTTTCTGATGTGCGCATTCAACTCACCGAGTTGAACCTTCCTTTAGATAGAGCAGTTTTGAAACACTCTGTCTGTAGTACCTGCGAGTGGATATTTGGAGTGCTTTGAGTGCTACACTGTAAAAGCAAATATCTTCACTTGGAATCTAGACAGAAGAATTCTCAGAGACTTCCCTGTGCTCTCTGCATTCCACTCACAGAGTTGAACCTTCCTTTTGATAGAACAGTTTTGAAACACTCTTGTGGTAGAATCTGCAAGTCGATATTTGGAAGGTTTGGAGGCCTATCCTGGGAAAGGAAATATCTTCCCATCAAAACTAGACAGAAGCATTCTCAGAAACTTCTTAGTGATGTGCGCATTCAAGTCACAGAGTTGAAGCTTCCTTTTGATAGAGCAGTTTTGAACCACTCTTTTAGTAGAATCTGCAGGTGGATGTTTGGAGAGCTAAGAGGCCAACACTGGAAAAGGAAATCTCTTCACGTAAAAACTAGACGGAAGCATTCTCAGAAACTTCAATGGGCTTTACGCATTCAACTCACAGAGTGCAATGTTGCTTTTGAGAGCGCAGTTTTAAAACACTGTTTTTGTAGAATTTGCTAGAGGATGTTTGGAGCGATGTGAGGCCTTTGCTGGAAAAGGAAATATCTTCACATAAAACCTGGACAGAAGCATTCTCAGAAACTCCTTTGTGATGAGTGCATTCAAATCACACACTTGAACCTTCCTTTGGAAAGAGCAGTTTTGAAACACTCTTTCTGAAGAATCTGCAAGTGGATATTTGGAGCGATTTGAGGCCTATGCTGGAAATGAAATATCTTCACCTAAAAACTAGACGGAAGCATTCTCAGAAACTCCTTTGTGATGAGTGCATTCAACTCACAGAGTTGAAGCTTCCTTTTGATAGAGCAGTTTTGAAACACTCTTTTAGCAGCATCTGCAGGTGGATATTTGGAGCGCTTTGAGGCCAAGGCTGGAAAACGAAATATCATCACATAAAAACTCGACAGAAGCATTCTCTGAAACTTCTTTGTGATGAGTGCATTCAACTCACAGACTCGAACGTTTCTTTTGATAGAACAGTTTAGAAACACTCCTTTTGTAGAATCTGCAAGTGTTTATTTGGAGCGCTTGGAGGCCTATGTTGGAAAAGGACATATCTTCACATCAAAAGTAGACAGACGCATTCTCAGAAACTTCTTTGTGATGAGTGCATTGAACTCACGGAGTTGAACCTACCTATTGATAGAGAAGTTTTGAAACACCCTTTTTGTAGAATCTGCAAGTGAATATTTGGCGCGATTTGAGGCCTATGCAGGAAACGGAAATATCTTCACATGAAAACTAGACAGATGAATTCTCAGAAACGTCTTTGTGATGAGTGCATTCAACTCACAGACTTGAAGCTTCCTTTTGAAAGAGCAGTTTCGAAACACTCTTTTTGTAGAATCTGCAAGTGGATATTTGGAGCGCTTTGAGGGCTATGCTGGAAAAGTTAATACCTTCACCTAAAAACTAGACAGACGCAAACCCAGAAACTTCTTTGTGACGTGTGCATTGAACTCACAGAGTTGAACCTTTCTTTTGATACAGAAGTTTTGAAACACTCTTTTCGTAGAATCTTCAAGTGGATGGATGGAGTGATTTGAGGCCTATGCTGGAAAAGGAAATACCTTCACGTAGAAACGAGACAAAAGCATTCTCAGAAAGTTCCCTCTGCTTTGTGCATTCAACTCACAGAGTTGAACATTCCCTTTGATAGAGCAGTTTTGAAACACTCTTTTTGTAGAATCTGCAAGTGGATATTTGGAGCGCTTTGAGGCCTCTGCCGCCAAAGGAATTATCATTGCATAAAAACTAGATGGAAGCGTTCTCAGAAACTTCCTTGTGATGAGTGCATTCAACTCGCAGAGTGGAACCTTCCTTTCGATAGACCAGTTTTGAAACACTGTTTTTGTAGAATCCGCAAGTGGCTATTTGGAGCTCTTTGAGGCTTATGCTGGAAAAGGAAATATCTTCGTCTACAAACTAGACAGAAGCATTCTCAGAAACTTCTTTGTCATGTGGGGATTGAACTCACACAGTTGAACATTCCTTTACATAGAGCAGTTTTGCAACACCCTTTCGGTGGAAAGTGAAAGTGCTTATCTGGTGCGATGGCGGCATCTAGTGGATAAGGAAATACATTCAGATGAAAACAAGATACATCCATTCTCAGAAACTTCTTTGTGATGACTGCATTCTACTCACAGAGTTGAACCTTCCTTTTGATAGAGCAGTTTTGAAACACTCTTTTTGTGGAATCTGCAAGTGGCTATTTGGAGCGCTTTGAGGCCTATGCTGGAAAAGGAAATCTCTTCACATAAAACCTAGACAGAAGTATTCCCAGAAAGTTTTTCTGATGTGCGCATTCAACTCACCGAGTTGAACCTTCCTTTAGATAGAGCAGTTTGGAAACACTGTGTCTGTAGTACCTGCGAGTGGATATTTGGAGTGCTTTGAGTGCTACACTGTAAAAGCAAATATCTTCACTTGGAATCTAGACAGAAGAATTCTCAGAGACTTCCCTGTGCTCTCTGCATTCCACTCACAGAGTTGAACCTTCCTTTTGATAGAACAGTTTTGAAACACTCTTGTGGTAGAATCTGCAAGTCGATATTTGGAAGGTTTGGAGGCCTATCCTGGGAAAGGAAATATCTTCCCATCAAAACTAGACAGAAGCATTCTCAGAAACTTCTTAGTGATGTGCGCATTCAAGTCACAGAGTTGAAGCTTCCTTTTGATATAGCAGTTTTGAACCACTCTTTTAGTAGAATCTGCAGGTGGATGTTTGGAGAGCTAAGAGGCCAACACTGGAAAAGGAAATCTCTTCACGTAAAAACTAGACGGAAGCATTCTCAGAAACTTCAATGGGCTTTACGCATTCAACTCACAGAGTGCAATGTTGCTTTTGAGAGCGCAGTTTTAAAACACTGTTTTTGTAGAATTTGCTAGAGGATGTTTGGAGCGATGTGAGGCCTTTGCTGGAAAAGGAAATATCTTCACATAAAACCTGGACAGAAGCATTCTCAGAAACTCCTTTGTGATGAGTGCATTCAAATCACACACTTGAACCTTCCTTTGGAAAGAGCAGTTTTGAAACACTCTTTCTGAAGAATCTGCAAGTGGATATTTGGAGCGATTTGAGGCCTATGCTGGAAATGAAATATCTTCACCTAAAAACTAGACGGAAGCATTCTCAGAAACTCCTTTGTGATGAGTGCATTCAACTCACAGAGTTGAAGCTTCCTTTTGATAGAGCAGTTTTGAAACACTCTTTTAGCAGCATCTGCAGGTGGATATTTGGAGCGCTTTGAGGCCAAGGCTGGAAAACGAAATATCATCACATAAAAACTCGACAGAAGCATTCTCTGAAACTTCTTTGTGATGAGTGCATTCAACTCACAGACTCGAACGTTTCTTTTGATAGAACAGTTTAGAAACACTCCTTTTGTAGAATCTGCAAGTGTTTATTTGGAGCGCTTGGAGGCCTATGTTGGAAAAGGACATATCTTCACATCAAAAGTAGACAGACGCATTCTCAGAAACTTCTTTGTGATGAGTGCATTGAACTCACGGAGTTGAACCTACCTATTGATAGAGAAGTTTGGAAACACCCTTTTTGTAGAATCTGCAAGTGAATATTTGGCGCGATTTGAGGCCTATGCAGGAAACGGAAATATCTTCACATGAAAACTAGACAGATGAATTCTCAGAAACGTCTTTGTGATGAGTGCATTCAACTCACAGACTTGAAGCTTCCTTTTGAAAGAGCAGTTTCGAAACACTCTTTTTGTAGAATCTGCAAGTGGATATTTGGAGCGCTTTGAGGGCTATGCTGGAAAAGTTAATACCTTCACCTAAAAACTAGACAGACGCAAACCCAGAAACTTCTTTGTGACGTGTGCATTGAACTCACAGAGTTGAACCTTTCTTTTGATACAGAAGTTTTGAAACACTCTTTTCGTAGAATCTTCAAGTGGATGGATGGAGTGATTTGAGGCCTATGCTGGAAAAGGAAATACCTTCACGTAGAAACGAGACAAAAGCATTCTCAGAAAGTTCCCTGTGCTTTGTGCATTCAACTCACAGAGTTGAACATTCCCTTTGATAGAGCAGTTTTGAAACACTCTTTTTGTAGAATCTGCAAGTGGATATTTGGAGCGCTTTGAGGCCTCTGCCGCCAAAGGAATTATCATTGCATAAAAACTAGATGGAAGCGTTCTCAGAAACTTCCTTGTGATGAGTGCATTCAACTCGCAGAGTGGAACCTTCCTTTCGATAGACCAGTTTTGAAACACTGTTTTTGTAGAATCCGCAAGTGGCTATTTGGAGCTCTTTGAGGCTTATGCTGGAAAAGGAAATATCTTCGTCTACAAACTAGACAGAAGCATTCTCAGAAACTTCTTTGTCATGTGGGGATTGAACTCACAGAGTTGAACATTCCTTTACATAGAGCAGTTTTGCAACACCCTTTCGGTGGAAAGTGAAAGTGCTTATCTGGTGCGATGGCGGCATCTAGTGGATAAGGAAATACATTCAGATGAAAACAAGATACATCCATTCTCAGAAACTTCTTTGTGATGACTGCATTCTACTCACAGAGTTGAACCTTCCTTTTGATAGAGCAGTTTTGAAACACTCTTTTTGTGGAATCTGCAAGTGGCTATTTGGAGCGCTTTGAGGCCTATGCTGGAAAAGGAAATCTCTTCACATAAAACCTAGACAGAAGTATTCCCAGAAAGTTTTTCTGATGTGCGCATTCAACTCACCGAGTTGAACCTTCCTTTAGATAGAGCAGTTTGGAAACACTCTGTCTGTAGTACCTGCGAGTGGATATTTGGAGTGCTTTGAGTGCTACACTGTAAAAGCAAATATCTTCACTTGGAATCTAGACAGAAGAATTCTCAGAGACTTCCCTGTGCTCTCTGCATTCCACTCACAGAGTTGAACCTTCCTTTTGATAGAACAGTTTTGAAACACTCTTGTGGTAGAATCTGCAAGTCGATATTTGGAAGGTTTGGAGGCCTATCCTGGGAAAGGAAATATCTTCCCATCAAAACTAGACAGAAGCATTCTCAGAAACTTCTTAGTGATGTGCGCATTCAAGTCACAGAGTTGAAGCTTCCTTTTGATATAGCAGTTTTGAACCACTCTTTTAGTAGAATCTGCAGGTGGATGTTTGGAGAGCTAAGAGGCCAACACTGGAAAAGGAAATCTCTTCACGTAAAAACTAGACGGAAGCATTCTCAGAAACTTCAATGGGCTTTACGCATTCAACTCACAGAGTGCAATGTTGCTTTTGAGAGCGCAGTTTTAAAACACTGTTTTTGTAGAATTTGCTAGAGGATGTTTGGAGCGATGTGAGGCCTTTGCTGGAAAAGGAAATATCTTCACATAAAACCTGGACAGAAGCATTCTCAGAAACTCCTTTGTGATGAGTGCATTCAAATCACACACTTGAACCTTCCTTTGGAAAGAGCAGTTTTGAAACACTCTTTCTGAAGAATCTGCAAGTGGATATTTGGAGCGATTTGAGGCCTATGCTGGAAATGAAATATCTTCACCTAAAAACTAGACGGAAGCATTCTCAGAAACTCCTTTGTGATGAGTGCATTCAACTCACAGAGTTGAAGCTTCCTTTTGATAGAGCAGTTTTGAAACACTCTTTTAGCAGCATCTGCAGGTGGATATTTGGAGCGCTTTGAGGCCAAGGCTGGAAAACGAAATATCATCACATAAAAACTCGACAGAAGCATTCTCTGAAACTTCTTTGTGATGAGTGCATTCAACTCACAGACTCGAACGTTTCTTTTGATAGAACAGTTTAGAAACACTCCTTTTGTAGAATCTGCAAGTGTTTATTTGGAGCGCTTGGAGGCCTATGTTGGAAAAGGACATATCTTCACATCAAAAGTAGACAGACGCATTCTCAGAAACTTCTTTGTGATGAGTGCATTGAACTCACGGAGTTGAACCTACCTATTGATAGAGAAGTTTGGAAACACCCTTTTTGTAGAATCTGCAAGTGAATATTTGGCGCGATTTGAGGCCTATGCAGGAAACGGAAATATCTTCACATGAAAACTAGACAGATGAATTCTCAGAAACGTCTTTGTGATGAGTGCATTCAACTCACAGACTTGAAGCTTCCTTTTGAAAGAGCAGTTTCGAAACACTCTTTTTGTAGAATCTGCAAGTGGATATTTGGAGCGCTTTGAGGGCTATGCTGGAAAAGTTAATACCTTCACCTAAAAACTAGACAGACGCAAACCCAGAAACTTCTTTGTGACGTGTGCATTGAACTCACAGAGTTGAACCTTTCTTTTGATACAGAAGTTTTGAAACACTCTTTTCGTAGAATCTTCAAGTGGATGGATGGAGTGATTTGAGGCCTATGCTGGAAAAGGAAATACCTTCACGTAGAAACGAGACAAAAGCATTCTCAGAAAGTTCCCTCTGCTTTGTGCATTCAACTCACAGAGTTGAACATTCCCTTTGATAGAGCAGTTTTGAAACACTCTTTTTGTAGAATCTGCAAGTGGATATTTGGAGCGCTTTGAGGCCTCTGCCGCCAAAGGAATTATCATTGCATAAAAACTAGATGGAAGCGTTCTCAGAAACTTCCTTGTGATGAGTGCATTCAACTCGCAGAGTGGAACCTTCCTTTCGATAGACCAGTTTTGAAACACTGTTTTTGTAGAATCCGCAAGTGGCTATTTGGAGCTCTTTGAGGCTTATGCTGGAAAAGGAAATATCTTCGTCTACAAACTAGACAGAAGCATTCTCAGAAACTTCTTTGTCATGTGGGGATTGAACTCACAGAGTTGAACATTCCTTTACATAGAGCAGTTTTGCAACACCCTTTCGGTGGAAAGTGAAAGTGCTTATCTGGTGCGATGGCGGCATCTAGTGGATAAGGAAATACATTCAGATGAAAACAAGATACATCCATTCTCAGAAACTTCTTTGTGATGACTGCATTCTACTCACAGAGTTGAACCTTCCTTTTGATAGAGCAGTTTTGAAACACTCTTTTTGTGGAATCTGCAAGTGGCTATTTGGAGCGCTTTGAGGCCTATGCTGGAAAAGGAAATCTCTTCACATAAAACCTAGACAGAAGTATTCCCAGAAAGTTTTTCTGATGTGCGCATTCAACTCACCGAGTTGAACCTTCCTTTAGATAGAGCAGTTTGGAAACACTCTGTCTGTAGTACCTGCGAGTGGATATTTGGAGTGCTTTGAGTGCTACACTGTAAAAGCAAATATCTTCACTTGGAATCTAGACAGAAGAATTCTCAGAGACTTCCCTGTGCTCTCTGCATTCCACTCACAGAGTTGAACCTTCCTTTTGATAGAACAGTTTTGAAACACTCTTGTGGTAGAATCTGCAAGTCGATATTTGGAAGGTTTGGAGGCCTATCCTGGGAAAGGAAATATCTTCCCATCAAAACTAGACAGAAGCATTCTCAGAAACTTCTTAGTGATGTGCGCATTCAAGTCACAGAGTTGAAGCTTCCTTTTGATATAGCAGTTTTGAACCACTCTTTTAGTAGAATCTGCAGGTGGATGTTTGGAGAGCTAAGAGGCCAACACTGGAAAAGGAAATCTCTTCACGTAAAAACTAGACGGAAGCATTCTCAGAAACTTCAATGGGCTTTACGCATTCAACTCACAGAGTGCAATGTTGCTTTTGAGAGCGCAGTTTTAAAACACTGTTTTTGTAGAATTTGCTAGAGGATGTTTGGAGCGATGTGAGGCCTTTGCTGGAAAAGGAAATATCTTCACATAAAACCTGGACAGAAGCATTCTCAGAAACTCCTTTGTGATGAGTGCATTCAAATCACACACTTGAACCTTCCTTTGGAAAGAGCAGTTTTGAAACACTCTTTCTGAAGAATCTGCAAGTGGATATTTGGAGCGATTTGAGGCCTATGCTGGAAATGAAATATCTTCACCTAAAAACTAGACGGAAGCATTCTCAGAAACTCCTTTGTGATGAGTGCATTCAACTCACAGAGTTGAAGCTTCCTTTTGATAGAGCAGTTTTGAAACACTCTTTTAGCAGCATCTGCAGGTGGATATTTGGAGCGCTTTGAGGCCAAGGCTGGAAAACGAAATATCATCACATAAAAACTCGACAGAAGCATTCTCTGAAACTTCTTTGTGATGAGTGCATTCAACTCACAGACTCGAACGTTTCTTTTGATAGAACAGTTTAGAAACACTCCTTTTGTAGAATCTGCAAGTGTTTATTTGGAGCGCTTGGAGGCCTATGTTGGAAAAGGACATATCTTCACATCAAAAGTAGACAGACGCATTCTCAGAAACTTCTTTGTGATGAGTGCATTGAACTCACAGAGTTGAACCTTCCTATTGATAGAGAAGTTTTGAAACACCCTTTTTGTAGAATCTGCAAGTGAATATTTGGCGCGATTTGAGGCCTATGCAGGAAACGGAAATATCTTCACATGAAAACTAGACAGATGAATTCTCAGAAACGTCTTTGTGATGAGTGCATTCAACTCACAGACTTGAAGCTTCCTTTTGAAAGAGCAGTTTCGAAACAGTCTTTTTGTAGAATCTGCAAGTGGATATTTGGAGCGCTTTGAGGGCTATGCTGGAAAAGTTAATACCTTCACCTAAAAACTAGACAGACGCAAACCCAGAAACTTCTTTGTGACGTGTGCATTGAACTCACAGAGTTGAACCTTTCTTTTGATACAGAAGTTTTGAAACACTCTTTTCGTAGAATCTTCAAGTGGATGGATGGAGTGATTTGAGGCCTATGCTGGAAAAGGAAATACCTTCACGTAGAAACGAGACAAAAGCATTCTCAGAAAGTTCCCTGTGCTTTGTGCATTCAACTCACAGAGTTGAACATTCCCTTTGATAGAGCAGTTTTGAAACACTCTTTTTGTAGAATCTGCAAGTGGATATTTGGAGCGCTTTGAGGCCTCTGCCGCCAAAGGAATTATCATTGCATAAAAACTAGATGGAAGCGTTCTCAGAAACTTCCTTGTGATGAGTGCATTCAACTCGCCGAGTGGAACCTTCCTTTCGATGGACCAGTTTTGAAACACTGTTTTTGTAGAATCCGCAAGTGGCTATTTGGAGCTCTTTGAGGCTTATGCTGGAAAAGGAAATATCTTCGTCTACAAACTAGACAGAAGCATTCTCAGAAACTTCTTTGTCATGTGGGGATTGAACTCACAGAGTTGAACATTCCTTTACATAGAGCAGTTTTGCAACACCCTTTCGGTGGAAAGTGAAAGTGCTTATCTGGTGCGATGGCGGCATCTAGTGGATAAGGAAATACATTCAGATGAAAACAAGATACATCCATTCTCAGAAACTTCTTTGTGATGACTGCATTCTACTCACAGAGTTGAACCTTCCTTTTGATAGAGCAGTTTTGAAACACTCTTTTTGTGGAATCTGCAAGTGGCTATTTGGAGCGCTTTGAGGCCTATGCTGGAAAAGGAAATCTCTTCACATAAAACCTAGACAGAAGTATTCCCAGAAAGTTTTTCTGATGTGCGCATTCAACTCACCGAGTTGAACCTTCCTTTAGATAGAGCAGTTTGGAAACACTCTGTCTGTAGTACCTGCGAGTGGATATTTGGAGTGCTTTGAGTGCTACACTGTAAAAGCAAATATCTTCACTTGGAATCTAGACAGAAGAATTCTCAGAGACTTCCCTGTGCTCTCTGCATTCCACTCACAGAGTTGAACCTTCCTTTTGATAGAACAGTTTTGAAACACTCTTGTGGTAGAATCTGCAAGTCGATATTTGGAAGGTTTGGAGGCCTATCCTGGGAAAGGAAATATCTTCCCATCAAAACTAGACAGAAGCATTCTCAGAAACTTCTTAGTGATGTGCGCATTCAAGTCACAGAGTTGAAGCTTCCTTTTGATATAGCAGTTTTGAACCACTCTTTTAGTAGAATCTGCAGGTGGATGTTTGGAGAGCTAAGAGGCCAACACTGGAAAAGGAAATCTCTTCACGTAAAAACTAGACGGAAGCATTCTCAGAAACTTCAATGGGCTTTACGCATTCAACTCACAGAGTGCAATGTTGCTTTTGAGAGCGCAGTTTTAAAACACTGTTTTTGTAGAATTTGCTAGAGGATGTTTGGAGCGATGTGAGCCCTTTGCTGGAAAAGGAAATATCTTCACATAAAACCTGGACAGAAGCATTCTCAGAAACTCCTTTGTGATGAGTGCATTCAAATCACACACTTGAACCTTCCTTTGGAAAGAGCAGTTTTGAAACACTCTTTCTGAAGAATCTGCAAGTGGATATTTGGAGCGATTTGAGGCCTATGCTGGAAATGAAATATCTTCACCTAAAAACTAGACGGAAGCATTCTCAGAAACTCCTTTGTGATGAGTGCATTCAACTCACAGAGTTGAAGCTTCCTTTTGATAGAGCAGTTTTGAAACACTCTTTTAGCAGCATCTGCAGGTGGATATTTGGAGCGATTTGAGGCCAAGGCTGGAAAACGAAATATCATCACATAAAAACTCGACAGAAGCATTCTCTGAAACTTCTTTGTGATGAGTGCATTCAACTCACAGACTCGAACGTTTCTTTTGATAGAACAGTTTAGAAACACTCCTTTTGTAGAATCTGCAAGTGTTTATTTGGAGCGCTTGGAGGCCTATGTTGGAAAAGGACATATCTTCACATCAAAAGTAGACAGACGCATTCTCAGAAACTTCTTTGTGATGAGTGCATTGAACTCACAGAGTTGAACCTTCCTATTGATAGAGAAGTTTTGAAACACCCTTTTTGTAGAATCTGCAAGTGAATATTTGGCGCGATTTGAGGCCTATGCAGGAAACGGAAATATCTTCACATGAAAACTAGACAGATGAATTCTCAGAAACGTCTTTGTGATGAGTGCATTCAACTCACAGACTTGAAGCTTCCTTTTGAAAGAGCAGTTTCGAAACACTCTTTTTGTAGAATCTGCAAGTGGATATTTGGAGCGCTTTGAGGGCTATGCTGGAAAAGTTAATACCTTCACCTAAAAACTAGACAGACGCAAACCCAGAAACTTCTTTGTGACGTGTGCATTGAACTCACAGAGTTGAACCTTTCTTTTGATACAGAGGTTTTGAAACACTCTTTTCGTAGAATCTTCAAGTGTATGGATGGAGTGATTTGAGGCCTATGCTGGAAAAGGAAATACCTTCACGTAGAAACGAGACAAAAGCATTCTCAGAAAGTTCCCTGTGCTTTGTGCATTCAACTCACAGAGTTGAACATTCCCTTTGATAGAGCAGTTTTGAAACACTCTTTTTGTAGAATCTGCAAGTGGATATTTGGAGCGCTTTGAGGCCTCTGCCGCCAAAGGAATTATCATTGCATAAAAACTAGATGGAAGCGTTCTCAGAAACTTCCTTGTGATGAGTGCATTCAACTCGCAGAGTGGAACCTTCCTTTCGATAGACCAGTTTTGAAACACTGTTTTTGTAGAATCCGCAAGTGGCTATTTGGAGCTCTTTGAGGCTTATGCTGGAAAAGGAAATATCTTCGTCTACAAACTAGACAGAAGCATTCTCAGAAACTTCTTTGTCATGTGGGGATTGAACTCACAGAGTTGAACATTCCTTTACATAGAGCAGTTTTGCAACACCCTTTCGGTGGAAAGTGAAAGTGCTTATCTGGTGCGATGGCGGCATCTAGTGGATAAGGAAATACATTCAGATGAAAACAAGATACATCCATTCTCAGAAACTTCTTTGTGATGACTGCATTCTACTCACAGAGTTGAACCTTCCTTTTGATAGAGCAGTTTTGAAACACTCTTTTTGTGGAATCTGCAAGTGGCTATTTGGAGCGCTTTGAGGCCTATGCTGGAAAAGGAAATCTCTTCACATAAAACCTAGACAGAAGTATTCCCAGAAAGTTTTTCTGATGTGCGCATTCAACTCACCGAGTTGAACCTTCCTTTAGATAGAGCAGTTTGGAAACACTCTGTCTGTAGTACCTGCGAGTGGATATTTGGAGTGCTTTGAGTGCTACACTGTAAAAGCAAATATCTTCACTTGGAATCTAGACAGAAGAATTCTCAGAGACTTCCCTGTGCTCTCTGCATTCCACTCACAGAGTTGAACCTTCCTTTTGATAGAACAGTTTTGAAACACTCTTGTGGTAGAATCTGCAAGTCGATATTTGGAAGGTTTGGAGGCCTATCCTGGGAAAGGAAATATCTTCCCATCAAAACTAGACAGAAGCATTCTCAGAAACTTCTTAGTGATGTGCGCATTCAAGTCACAGAGTTGAAGCTTCCTTTTGATATAGCAGTTTTGAACCACTCTTTTAGTAGAATCTGCAGGTGGATGTTTGGAGAGCTAAGAGGCCAACACTGGAAAAGGAAATCTCTTCACGTAAAAACTAGACGGAAGCATTCTCAGAAACTTCAATGGGCTTTACGCATTCAACTCACAGAGTGCAATGTTGCTTTTGAGAGCGCAGTTTTAAAACACTGTTTTTGTAGAATTTGCTAGAGGATGTTTGGAGCGATGTGAGCCCTTTGCTGGAAAAGGAAATATCTTCACATAAAACCTGGACAGAAGCATTCTCAGAAACTCCTTTGTGATGAGTGCATTCAAATCACACACTTGAACCTTCCTTTGGAAAGAGCAGTTTTGAAACACTCTTTCTGAAGAATCTGCAAGTGGATATTTGGAGCGATTTGAGGCCTATGCTGGAAATGAAATATCTTCACCTAAAAACTAGACGGAAGCATTCTCAGAAACTCCTTTGTGATGAGTGCATTCAACTCACAGAGTTGAAGCTTCCTTTTGATAGAGCAGTTTTGAAACACTCTTTTAGCAGCATCTGCAGGTGGATATTTGGAGCGATTTGAGGCCAAGGCTGGAAAACGAAATATCATCACATAAAAACTCGACAGAAGCATTCTCTGAAACTTCTTTGTGATGAGTGCATTCAACTCACAGACTCGAACGTTTCTTTTGATAGAACAGTTTAGAAACACTCCTTTTGTAGAATCTGCAAGTGTTTATTTGGAGCGCTTGGAGGCCTATGTTGGAAAAGGACATATCTTCACATCAAAAGTAGACAGACGCATTCTCAGAAACTTCTTTGTGATGAGTGCATTGAACTCACAGAGTTGAACCTTCCTATTGATAGAGAAGTTTTGAAACACCCTTTTTGTAGAATCTGCAAGTGAATATTTGGCGCGATTTGAGGCCTATGCAGGAAACGGAAATATCTTCACATGAAAACTAGACAGATGAATTCTCAGAAACGTCTTTGTGATGAGTGCATTCAACTCACAGACTTGAAGCTTCCTTTTGAAAGAGCAGTTTCGAAACACTCTTTTTGTAGAATCTGCAAGTGGATATTTGGAGCGCTTTGAGGGCTATGCTGGAAAAGTTAATACCTTCACCTAAAAACTAGACAGACGCAAACCCAGAAACTTCTTTGTGACGTGTGCATTGAACTCACAGAGTTGAACCTTTCTTTTGATACAGAGGTTTTGAAACACTCTTTTCGTAGAATCTTCAAGTGTATGGATGGAGTGATTTGAGGCCTATGCTGGAAAAGGAAATACCTTCACGTAGAAACGAGACAAAAGCATTCTCAGAAAGTTCCCTGTGCTTTGTGCATTCAACTCACAGAGTTGAACATTCCCTTTGATAGAGCAGTTTTGAAACACTCTTTTTGTAGAATCTGCAAGTGGATATTTGGAGCGCTTTGAGGCCTCTGCCGCCAAAGGAATTATCATTGCATAAAAACTAGATGGAAGCGTTCTCAGAAACTTCCTTGTGATGAGTGCATTCAACTCGCAGAGTGGAACCTTCCTTTCGATAGACCAGTTTTGAAACACTGTTTTTGTAGAATCCGCAAGTGGCTATTTGGAGCTCTTTGAGGCTTATGCTGGAAAAGGAAATATCTTCGTCTACAAACTAGACAGAAGCATTCTCAGAAACTTCTTTGTCATGTGGGGATTGAACTCACAGAGTTGAACATTCCTTTACATAGAGCAGTTTTGCAACACCCTTTCGGTGGAAAGTGAAAGTGCTTATCTGGTGCGATGGCGGCATCTAGTGGATAAGGAAATACATTCAGATGAAAACAAGATACATCCATTCTCAGAAACTTCTTTGTGATGACTGCATTCTACTCACAGAGTTGAACCTTCCTTTTGATAGAGCAGTTTTGAAACACTCTTTTTGTGGAATCTGCAAGTGGCTATTTGGAGCGCTTTGAGGCCTATGCTGGAAAAGGAAATCTCTTCACATAAAACCTAGACAGAAGTATTCCCAGAAAGTTTTTCTGATGTGCGCATTCAACTCACCGAGTTGAACCTTCCTTTAGATAGAGCAGTTTGGAAACACTCTGTCTGTAGTACCTGCGAGTGGATATTTGGAGTGCTTTGAGTGCTACACTGTAAAAGCAAATATCTTCACTTGGAATCTAGACAGAAGAATTCTCAGAGACTTCCCTGTGCTCTCTGCATTCCACTCACAGAGTTGAACCTTCCTTTTGATAGAACAGTTTTGAAACACTCTTGTGGTAGAATCTGCAAGTCGATATTTGGAAGGTTTGGAGGCCTATCCTGGGAAAGGAAATATCTTCCCATCAAAACTAGACAGAAGCATTCTCAGAAACTTCTTAGTGATGTGCGCATTCAAGTCACAGAGTTGAAGCTTCCTTTTGATATAGCAGTTTTGAACCACTCTTTTAGTAGAATCTGCAGGTGGATGTTTGGAGAGCTAAGAGGCCAACACTGGAAAAGGAAATCTCTTCACGTAAAAACTAGACGGAAGCATTCTCAGAAACTTCAATGGGCTTTACGCATTCAACTCACAGAGTGCAATGTTGCTTTTGAGAGCGCAGTTTTAAAACACTGTTTTTGTAGAATTTGCTAGAGGATGTTTGGAGCGATGTGAGCCCTTTGCTGGAAAAGGAAATATCTTCACATAAAACCTGGACAGAAGCATTCTCAGAAACTCCTTTGTGATGAGTGCATTCAAATCACACACTTGAACCTTCCTTTGGAAAGAGCAGTTTTGAAACACTCTTTCTGAAGAATCTGCAAGTGGATATTTGGAGCGATTTGAGGCCTATGCTGGAAATGAAATATCTTCACCTAAAAACTAGACGGAAGCATTCTCAGAAACTCCTTTGTGATGAGTGCATTCAACTCACAGAGTTGAAGCTTCCTTTTGATAGAGCAGTTTTGAAACACTCTTTTAGCAGCATCTGCAGGTGGATATTTGGAGCGCTTTGAGGCCAAGGCTGGAAAACGAAATATCATCACATAAAAACTCGACAGAAGCATTCTCTGAAACTTCTTTGTGATGAGTGCATTCAACTCACAGACTCGAACGTTTCTTTTGATAGAACAGTTTAGAAACACTCCTTTTGTAGAATCTGCAAGTGTTTATTTGGAGCGCTTGGAGGCCTATGTTGGAAAAGGACATATCTTCACATCAAAAGTAGACAGACGCATTCTCAGAAACTTCTTTGTGATGAGTGCATTGAACTCACAGAGTTGAACCTACCTATTGATAGAGAAGTTTTGAAACACCCTTTTTGTAGAATCTGCAAGTGAATATTTGGCGCGATTTGAGGCCTATGCAGGAAACGGAAATATCTTCACATGAAAACTAGACAGATGAATTCTCAGAAACGTCTTTGTGATGAGTGCATTCAACTCACAGACTTGAAGCTTCCTTTTGAAAGAGCAGTTTCGAAACACTCTTTTTGTAGAATCTGCAAGTGGATATTTGGAGCGCTTTGAGGGCTATGCTGGAAAAGTTAATACCTTCACCTAAAAACTAGACAGACGCAAACCCAGAAACTTCTTTGTGACGTGTGCATTGAACTCACAGAGTTGAACCTTTCTTTTGATACAGAAGTTTTGAAACACTCTTTTCGTAGAATCTTCAAGTGGATGGATGGAGTGATTTGAGGCCTATGCTGGAAAAGGAAATACCTTCACGTAGAAATGAGACAAAAGCATTCTCAGAAAGTTCCCTGTGCTTTGTGCATTCAACTCACAGAGTTGAACATTCCCATTGATAGAGCAGTTTTGAAACACTCTTTTTGTAGAATCTGCAAGTGGATATTTGGAGCGCTTTGAGGCCTCTGCCGCCAAAGGAATTATCATTGCATAAAAACTAGATGGAAGCGTTCTCAGAAACTTCCTTGTGATGAGTGCATTCAACTCGCAGAGTGGAACCTTCCTTTCGATAGACCAGTTTTGAAACACTGTTTTTGTAGAATCCGCAAGTGGCTATTTGGAGCTCTTTGAGGCTTATGCTGGAAAAGGAAATATCTTCGTCTACAAACTAGACAGAAGCATTCTCAGAAACTTCTTTGTCATGTGGGGATTGAACTCACAGAGTTGAACATTCCTTTACATAGAGCAGTTTTGCAACACCCTTTCGGTGGAAAGTGAAAGTGCTTATCTGGTGCGATGGCGGCATCTAGTGGATAAGGAAATACATTCAGATGAAAACAAGATACATCCATTCTCAGAAACTTCTTTGTGATGACTGCATTCTACTCACAGAGTTGAACCTTCCTTTTGATAGAGCAGTTTTGAAACACTCTTTTTGTGGAATCTGCAAGTGGCTATTTGGAGCGCTTTGAGGCCTATGCTGGAAAAGGAAATCTCTTCACATAAAACCTAGACAGAAGTATTCCCAGAAAGTTTTTCTGATGTGCGCATTCAACTCACCGAGTTGAACCTTCCTTTAGATAGAGCAGTTTGGAAACACTCTGTCTGTAGTACCTGCGAGTGGATATTTGGTGTGCTTTGAGTGCTACACTGTAAAAGCAAATATCTTCACTTAGAATCTAGGCAGAAGAATTCTCAGAGACTTCCCTGTGCTCTCTGCATTCCACTCAAAGAGTTGAACCTTCCTTTTGATAGAACAGTTTTGAAACACTCTTGTGGTAGAATCTGCAAGTCGATATTTGGAAGGTTTGGAGGCCTATCCTGGGAAAGGAAATATCTTCCCATCAAAACTAGACAGAAGCATTCTCAGAAACTTCTTAGTGATGTGCGCATTCAAGTCACAGAGTTGAAGCTTCCTTTTGATATAGCAGTTTTGAACCACTCTTTTAGTAGAATCTGCAAGTTGATGTTTGGAGAGCTAAGAGGCCAACACTGGAAAAGGAAATCTCTTCACGTAAAAACTAGACGGAAGCATTCTCAGAAACTTCAATGGGCTTTACGCATTCAACTCACAGAGTGCAATGTTGCTTTTGAGAGCGCAGTTTTAAAACACTGTTTTTGTAGAATTTGCTAGAGGATGTTTGGAGCGATGTGAGGCCTTTGCTGGAAAAGGAAATATCTTCACATAAAACCTGGACAGAAGCATTCTCAGAAACTCCTTTGTGATGAGTGCATTCAAATCACACACTTGAACCTTCCTTTGGAAAGAGCAGTTTTGAAACACTCTTTCTGAAGAATCTGCAAGTGGATATTTGGAGCGATTTGAGGCCTATGCTGGAAATGAAATATCTTCACCTAAAAACTAGACGGAAGCATTCTCAGAAACTCCTTTGTGATGAGTGCATTCAACTCACAGAGTTGAAGCTTCCTTTTGATAGAGCAGTTTTGAAACACTCTTTTAGCAGCATCTGCAGGTGGATATTTGGAGCGCTTTGAGGCCAAGGCTGGAAAACGAAATATCATCACATAAAAACTCGACAGAAGCATTCTCTGAAACTTCTTTGTGATGAGTGCATTCAACTCACAGACTCGAACGTTTCTTTTGATAGAACAGTTTAGAAACACTCCTTTTGTAGAATCTGCAAGTGTTTATTTGGAGCGCTTGGAGGCCTATGTTGGAAAAGGACATATCTTCACATCAAAAGTAGACAGACGCATTCTCAGAAACTTCTTTGTGATGAGTGCATTGAACTCACGGAGTTGAACCTACCTATTGATAGAGAAGTTTGGAAACACCCTTTTTGTAGAATCTGCAAGTGAATATTTGGCGCGATTTGAGGCCTATGCAGGAAACGGAAATATCTTCACATGAAAACTAGACAGATGAATTCTCAGAAACGTCTTTGTGATGAGTGCATTCAACTCACAGACTTGAAGCTTCCTTTTGAAAGAGCAGTTTCGAAACACTCTTTTTGTAGAATCTGCAAGTGGATATTTGGAGCGCTTTGAGGGCTATGCTGGAAAAGTTAATACCTTCACCTAAAAACTAGACAGACGCAAACCCAGAAACTTCTTTGTGACGTGTGCATTGAACTCACAGAGTTGAACCTTTCTTTTGATACAGAAGTTTTGAAACACTCTTTTCGTAGAATCTTCAAGTGGATGGATGGAGTGATTTGAGGCCTATGCTGGAAAAGGAAATACCTTCACGTAGAAACGAGACAAAAGCATTCTCAGAAAGTTCCCTCTGCTTTGTGCATTCAACTCACAGAGTTGAACATTCCCTTTGATAGAGCAGTTTTGAAACACTCTTTTTGTAGAATCTGCAAGTGGATATTTGGAGCGCTTTGAGGCCTCTGCCGCCAAAGGAATTATCATTGCATAAAAACTAGATGGAAGCGTTCTCAGAAACTTCCTTGTGATGAGTGCATTCAACTCGCAGAGTGGAACCTTCCTTTCGATAGACCAGTTTTGAAACACTGTTTTTGTAGAATCCGCAAGTGGCTATTTGGAGCTCTTTGAGGCTTATGCTGGAAAAGGAAATATCTTCGTCTACAAACTAGACAGAAGCATTCTCAGAAACTTCTTTGTCATGTGGGGATTGAACTCACAGAGTTGAACATTCCTTTACATAGAGCAGTTTTGCAACACCCTTTCGGTGGAAAGTGAAAGTGCTTATCTGGTGCGATGGCGGCATCTAGTGGATAAGGAAATACATTCAGATGAAAACAAGATACATCCATTCTCAGAAACTTCTTTGTGATGACTGCATTCTACTCACAGAGTTGAACCTTCCTTTTGATAGAGCAGTTTTGAAACACTCTTTTTGTGGAATCTGCAAGTGGCTATTTGGAGCGCTTTGAGGCCTATGCTGGAAAAGGAAATCTCTTCACATAAAACCTAGACAGAAGTATTCCCAGAAAGTTTTTCTGATGTGCGCATTCAACTCACCGAGTTGAACCTTCCTTTAGATAGAGCAGTTTTGAAACACTCTGTCTGTAGTACCTGCGAGTGGATATTTGGAGTGCTTTGAGTGCTACACTGTAAAAGCAAATATCTTCACTTGGAATCTAGACAGAAGAATTCTCAGAGACTTCCCTGTGCTCTCTGCATTCCACTCACAGAGTTGAACCTTCCTTTTGATAGAACAGTTTTGAAACACTCTTGTGGTAGAATCTGCAAGTCGATATTTGGAAGGTTTGGAGGCCTATCCTGGGAAAGGAAATATCTTCCCATCAAAACTAGACAGAAGCATTCTCAGAAACTTCTTAGTGATGTGCGCATTCAAGTCACAGAGTTGAAGCTTCCTTTTGATAGAGCAGTTTTGAACCACTCTTTTAGTAGAATCTGCAGGTGGATGTTTGGAGAGCTAAGAGGCCAACACTGGAAAAGGAAATCTCTTCACGTAAAAACTAGACGGAAGCATTCTCAGAAACTTCAATGGGCTTTACGCATTCAACTCACAGAGTGCAATGTTGCTTTTGAGAGCGCAGTTTTAAAACACTGTTTTTGTAGAATTTGCTAGAGGATGTTTGGAGCGATGTGAGGCCTTTGCTGGAAAAGGAAATATCTTCACATAAAACCTGGACAGAAGCATTCTCAGAAACTCCTTTGTGATGAGTGCATTCAAATCACACACTTGAACCTTCCTTTGGAAAGAGCAGTTTTGAAACACTCTTTCTGAAGAATCTGCAAGTGGATATTTGGAGCGATTTGAGGCCTATGCTGGAAATGAAATATCTTCACCTAAAAACTAGACGGAAGCATTCTCAGAAACTCCTTTGTGATGAGTGCATTCAACTCACAGAGTTGAAGCTTCCTTTTGATAGAGCAGTTTTGAAACACTCTTTTAGCAGCATCTGCAGGTGGATATTTGGAGCGCTTTGAGGCCAAGGCTGGAAAACGAAATATCATCACATAAAAACTCGACAGAAGCATTCTCTGAAACTTCTTTGTGATGAGTGCATTCAACTCACAGACTCGAACGTTTCTTTTGATAGAACAGTTTAGAAACACTCCTTTTGTAGAATCTGCAAGTGTTTATTTGGAGCGCTTGGAGGCCTATGTTGGAAAAGGACATATCTTCACATCAAAAGTAGACAGACGCATTCTCAGAAACTTCTTTGTGATGAGTGCATTGAACTCACGGAGTTGAACCTACCTATTGATAGAGAAGTTTGGAAACACCCTTTTTGTAGAATCTGCAAGTGAATATTTGGCGCGATTTGAGGCCTATGCAGGAAACGGAAATATCTTCACATGAAAACTAGACAGATGAATTCTCAGAAACGTCTTTGTGATGAGTGCATTCAACTCACAGACTTGAAGCTTCCTTTTGAAAGAGCAGTTTCGAAACACTCTTTTTGTAGAATCTGCAAGTGGATATTTGGAGCGCTTTGAGGGCTATGCTGGAAAAGTTAATACCTTCACCTAAAAACTAGACAGACGCAAACCCAGAAACTTCTTTGTGACGTGTGCATTGAACTCACAGAGTTGAACCTTTCTTTTGATACAGAAGTTTTGAAACACTCTTTTCGTAGAATCTTCAAGTGGATGGATGGAGTGATTTGAGGCCTATGCTGGAAAAGGAAATACCTTCACGTAGAAACGAGACAAAAGCATTCTCAGAAAGTTCCCTGTGCTTTGTGCATTCAACTCACAGAGTTGAACATTCCCTTTGATAGAGCAGTTTTGAAACACTCTTTTTGTAGAATCTGCAAGTGGATATTTGGAGCGCTTTGAGGCCTCTGCCGCCAAAGGAATTATCATTGCATAAAAACTAGATGGAAGCGTTCTCAGAAACTTCCTTGTGATGAGTGCATTCAACTCGCAGAGTGGAACCTTCCTTTCGATAGACCAGTTTTGAAACACTGTTTTTGTAGAATCCGCAAGTGGCTATTTGGAGCTCTTTGAGGCTTATGCTGGAAAAGGAAATATCTTCGTCTACAAACTAGACAGAAGCATTCTCAGAAACTTCTTTGTCATGTGGGGATTGAACTCACAGAGTTGAACATTCCTTTACATAGAGCAGTTTTGCAACACCCTTTCGGTGGAAAGTGAAAGTGCTTATCTGGTGCGATGGCGGCATCTAGTGGATAAGGAAATACATTCAGATGAAAACAAGATACATCCATTCTCAGAAACTTCTTTGTGATGACTGCATTCTACTCACAGAGTTGAACCTTCCTTTTGATAGAGCAGTTTTGAAACACTCTTTTTGTGGAATCTGCAAGTGGCTATTTGGAGCGCTTTGAGGCCTATGCTGGAAAAGGAAATCTCTTCACATAAAACCTAGACAGAAGTATTCCCAGAAAGTTTTTCTGATGTGCGCATTCAACTCACCGAGTTGAACCTTCCTTTAGATAGAGCGGTTTTGAAACACTCTGTCTGTAGTACCTGCGAGTGGATATTTGGAGTGCTTTGAGTGCTACACTGTAAAAGCAAATATCTTCACTTGGAATCTAGACAGAAGAATTCTCAGAGACTTCCCTGTGCTCTCTGCATTCCACTCACAGAGTTGAACCTTCCTTTTGATAGAACAGTTTTGAAACACTCTTGTGGTAGAATCTGCAAGTCGATATTTGGAAGGTTTGGAGGCCTATCCTGGGAAAGGAAATATCTTCCCATCAAAACTAGACAGAAGCATTCTCAGAAACTTCTTAGTGATGTGCGCATTCAAGTCACAGAGTTGAAGCTTCCTTTTGATATAGCAGTTTTGAACCACTCTTTTAGTAGAATCTGCAGGTGGATGTTTGGAGAGCTAAGAGGCCAACACTGGAAAAGGAAATCTCTTCACGTAAAAACTAGACGGAAGCATTCTCAGAAACTTCAATGGGCTTTACGCATTCAACTCACAGAGTGCAATGTTGCTTTTGAGAGCGCAGTTTTAAAACACTGTTTTTGTAGAATTTGCTAGAGGATGTTTGGAGCGATGTGAGGCCTTTGCTGGAAAAGGAAATATCTTCACATAAAACCTGGACAGAAGCATTCTCAGAAACTCCTTTGTGATGAGTGCATTCAAATCACACACTTGAACCTTCCTTTGGAAAGAGCAGTTTTGAAACACTCTTTCTGAAGAATCTGCAAGTGGATATTTGGAGCGATTTGAGGCCTATGCTGGAAATGAAATATCTTCACCTAAAAACTAGACGGAAGCATTCTCAGAAACTCCTTTGTGATGAGTGCATTCAACTCACAGAGTTGAAGCTTCCTTTTGATAGAGCAGTTTTGAAACACTCTTTTAGCAGCATCTGCAGGTGGATATTTGGAGCGCTTTGAGGCCAAGGCTGGAAAACGAAATATCATCACATAAAAACTCGACAGAAGCATTCTCTGAAACTTCTTTGTGATGAGTGCATTCAACTCACAGACTCGAACGTTTCTTTTGATAGAACAGTTTAGAAACACTCCTTTTGTAGAATCTGCAAGTGTTTATTTGGAGCGCTTGGAGGCCTATGTTGGAAAAGGACATATCTTCACATCAAAAGTAGACAGACGCATTCTCAGAAACTTCTTTGTGATGAGTGCATTGAACTCACGGAGTTGAACCTACCTATTGATAGAGAAGTTTGGAAACACCCTTTTTGTAGAATCTGCAAGTGAATATTTGGCGCGATTTGAGGCCTATGCAGGAAACGGAAATATCTTCACATGAAAACTAGACAGATGAATTCTCAGAAACGTCTTTGTGATGAGTGCATTCAACTCACAGACTTGAAGCTTCCTTTTGAAAGAGCAGTTTCGAAACACTCTTTTTGTAGAATCTGCAAGTGGATATTTGGAGCGCTTTGAGGGCTATGCTGGAAAAGTTAATACCTTCACCTAAAAACTAGACAGACGCAAACCCAGAAACTTCTTTGTGACGTGTGCATTGAACTCACAGAGTTGAACCTTTCTTTTGATACAGAAGTTTTGAAACACTCTTTTCGTAGAATCTTCAAGTGGATGGATGGAGTGATTTGAGGCCTATGCTGGAAAAGGAAATACCTTCACGTAGAAATGAGACAAAAGCATTCTCAGAAAGTTCCCTGTGCTTTGTGCATTCAACTCACAGAGTTGAACATTCCCTTTGATAGAGCAGTTTTGAAACACTCTTTTTGTAGAATCTGCAAGTGGATATTTGGAGCGCTTTGAGGCCTCTGCCGCCAAAGGAATTATCATTGCATAAAAACTAGATGGAAGCGTTCTCAGAAACTTCCTTGTGATGAGTGCATTCAACTCGCAGAGTGGAACCTTCCTTTCGATAGACCAGTTTTGAAACACTGTTTTTGTAGAATCCGCAAGTGGCTATTTGGAGCTCTTTGAGGCTTATGCTGGAAAAGGAAATATCTTCGTCTACAAACTAGACAGAAGCATTCTCAGAAACTTCTTTGTCATGTGGGGATTGAACTCACAGAGTTGAACATTCCTTTACATAGAGCAGTTTTGCAACACCCTTTCGGTGGAAAGTGAAAGTGCTTATCTGGTGCGATGGCGGCATCTAGTGGATAAGGAAATACATTCAGATGAAAACAAGATACATCCATTCTCAGAAACTTCTTTGTGATGACTGCATTCTACTCACAGAGTTGAACCTTCCTTTTGATAGAGCAGTTTTGAAACACTCTTTTTGTGGAATCTGCAAGTGGCTATTTGGAGCGCTTTGAGGCCTATGCTGGAAAAGGAAATCTCTTCACATAAAACCTAGACAGAAGTATTCCCAGAAAGTTTTTCTGATGTGCGCATTCAACTCACCGAGTTGAACCTTCCTTTAGATAGAGCAGTTTGGAAACACTCTGTCTGTAGTACCTGCGAGTGGATATTTGGTGTGCTTTGAGTGCTACACTGTAAAAGCAAATATCTTCACTTAGAATCTAGGCAGAAGAATTCTCAGAGACTTCCCTGTGCTCTCTGCATTCCACTCAAAGAGTTGAACCTTCCTTTTGATAGAACAGTTTTGAAACACTCTTGTGGTAGAATCTGCAAGTCGATATTTGGAAGGTTTGGAGGCCTATCCTGGGAAAGGAAATATCTTCCCATCAAAACTAGACAGAAGCATTCTCAGAAACTTCTTAGTGATGTGCGCATTCAAGTCACAGAGTTGAAGCTTCCTTTTGATATAGCAGTTTTGAACCACTCTTTTAGTAGAATCTGCAAGTTGATGTTTGGAGAGCTAAGAGGCCAACACTGGAAAAGGAAATCTCTTCACGTAAAAACTAGACGGAAGCATTCTCAGAAACTTCAATGGGCTTTACGCATTCAACTCACAGAGTGCAATGTTGCTTTTGAGAGCGCAGTTTTAAAACACTGTTTTTGTAGAATTTGCTAGAGGATGTTTGGAGCGATGTGAGGCCTTTGCTGGAAAAGGAAATATCTTCACATAAAACCTGGACAGAAGCATTCTCAGAAACTCCTTTGTGATGAGTGCATTCAAATCACACACTTGAACCTTCCTTTGGAAAGAGCAGTTTTGAAACACTCTTTCTGAAGAATCTGCAAGTGGATATTTGGAGCGATTTGAGGCCTATGCTGGAAATGAAATATCTTCACCTAAAAACTAGACGGAAGCATTCTCAGAAACTCCTTTGTGATGAGTGCATTCAACTCACAGAGTTGAAGCTTCCTTTTGATAGAGCAGTTTTGAAACACTCTTTTAGCAGCATCTGCAGGTGGATATTTGGAGCGCTTTGAGGCCAAGGCTGGAAAACGAAATATCATCACATAAAAACTCGACAGAAGCATTCTCTGAAACTTCTTTGTGATGAGTGCATTCAACTCACAGACTCGAACGTTTCTTTTGATAGAACAGTTTAGAAACACTCCTTTTGTAGAATCTGCAAGTGTTTATTTGGAGCGCTTGGAGGCCTATGTTGGAAAAGGACATATCTTCACATCAAAAGTAGACAGACGCATTCTCAGAAACTTCTTTGTGATGAGTGCATTGAACTCACGGAGTTGAACCTACCTATTGATAGAGAAGTTTGGAAACACCCTTTTTGTAGAATCTGCAAGTGAATATTTGGCGCGATTTGAGGCCTATGCAGGAAACGGAAATATCTTCACATGAAAACTAGACAGATGAATTCTCAGAAACGTCTTTGTGATGAGTGCATTCAACTCACAGACTTGAAGCTTCCTTTTGAAAGAGCAGTTTCGAAACACTCTTTTTGTAGAATCTGCAAGTGGATATTTGGAGCGCTTTGAGGGCTATGCTGGAAAAGTTAATACCTTCACCTAAAAACTAGACAGACGCAAACCCAGAAACTTCTTTGTGACGTGTGCATTGAACTCACAGAGTTGAACCTTTCTTTTGATACAGAAGTTTTGAAACACTCTTTTCGTAGAATCTTCAAGTGGATGGATGGAGTGATTTGAGGCCTATGCTGGAAAAGGAAATACCTTCACGTAGAAACGAGACAAAAGCATTCTCAGAAAGTTCCCTCTGCTTTGTGCATTCAACTCACAGAGTTGAACATTCCCTTTGATAGAGCAGTTTTGAAACACTCTTTTTGTAGAATCTGCAAGTGGATATTTGGAGCGCTTTGAGGCCTCTGCCGCCAAAGGAATTATCATTGCATAAAAACTAGATGGAAGCGTTCTCAGAAACTTCCTTGTGATGAGTGCATTCAACTCGCAGAGTGGAACCTTCCTTTCGATAGACCAGTTTTGAAACACTGTTTTTGTAGAATCCGCAAGTGGCTATTTGGAGCTCTTTGAGGCTTATGCTGGAAAAGGAAATATCTTCGTCTACAAACTAGACAGAAGCATTCTCAGAAACTTCTTTGTCATGTGGGGATTGAACTCACAGAGTTGAACATTCCTTTACATAGAGCAGTTTTGCAACACCCTTTCGGTGGAAAGTGAAAGTGCTTATCTGGTGCGATGGCGGCATCTAGTGGATAAGGAAATACATTCAGATGAAAACAAGATACATCCATTCTCAGAAACTTCTTTGTGATGACTGCATTCTACTCACAGAGTTGAACCTTCCTTTTGATAGAGCAGTTTTGAAACACTCTTTTTGTGGAATCTGCAAGTGGCTATTTGGAGCGCTTTGAGGCCTATGCTGGAAAAGGAAATCTCTTCACATAAAACCTAGACAGAAGTATTCCCAGAAAGTTTTTCTGATGTGCGCATTCAACTCACCGAGTTGAACCTTCCTTTAGATAGAGCAGTTTTGAAACACTCTGTCTGTAGTACCTGCGAGTGGATATTTGGAGTGCTTTGAGTGCTACACTGTAAAAGCAAATATCTTCACTTGGAATCTAGACAGAAGAATTCTCAGAGACTTCCCTGTGCTCTCTGCATTCCACTCACAGAGTTGAACCTTCCTTTTGATAGAACAGTTTTGAAACACTCTTGTGGTAGAATCTGCAAGTCGATATTTGGAAGGTTTGGAGGCCTATCCTGGGAAAGGAAATATCTTCCCATCAAAACTAGACAGAAGCATTCTCAGAAACTTCTTAGTGATGTGCGCATTCAAGTCACAGAGTTGAAGCTTCCTTTTGATAGAGCAGTTTTGAACCACTCTTTTAGTAGAATCTGCAGGTGGATGTTTGGAGAGCTAAGAGGCCAACACTGGAAAAGGAAATCTCTTCACGTAAAAACTAGACGGAAGCATTCTCAGAAACTTCAATGGGCTTTACGCATTCAACTCACAGAGTGCAATGTTGCTTTTGAGAGCGCAGTTTTAAAACACTGTTTTTGTAGAATTTGCTAGAGGATGTTTGGAGCGATGTGAGGCCTTTGCTGGAAAAGGAAATATCTTCACATAAAACCTGGACAGAAGCATTCTCAGAAACTCCTTTGTGATGAGTGCATTCAAATCACACACTTGAACCTTCCTTTGGAAAGAGCAGTTTTGAAACACTCTTTCTGAAGAATCTGCAAGTGGATATTTGGAGCGATTTGAGGCCTATGCTGGAAATGAAATATCTTCACCTAAAAACTAGACGGAAGCATTCTCAGAAACTCCTTTGTGATGAGTGCATTCAACTCACAGAGTTGAAGCTTCCTTTTGATAGAGCAGTTTTGAAACACTCTTTTAGCAGCATCTGCAGGTGGATATTTGGAGCGCTTTGAGGCCAAGGCTGGAAAACGAAATATCATCACATAAAAACTCGACAGAAGCATTCTCTGAAACTTCTTTGTGATGAGTGCATTCAACTCACAGACTCGAACGTTTCTTTTGATAGAACAGTTTAGAAACACTCCTTTTGTAGAATCTGCAAGTGTTTATTTGGAGCGCTTGGAGGCCTATGTTGGAAAAGGACATATCTTCACATCAAAAGTAGACAGACGCATTCTCAGAAACTTCTTTGTGATGAGTGCATTGAACTCACGGAGTTGAACCTACCTATTGATAGAGAAGTTTGGAAACACCCTTTTTGTAGAATCTGCAAGTGAATATTTGGCGCGATTTGAGGCCTATGCAGGAAACGGAAATATCTTCACATGAAAACTAGACAGATGAATTCTCAGAAACGTCTTTGTGATGAGTGCATTCAACTCACAGACTTGAAGCTTCCTTTTGAAAGAGCAGTTTCGAAACACTCTTTTTGTAGAATCTGCAAGTGGATATTTGGAGCGCTTTGAGGGCTATGCTGGAAAAGTTAATACCTTCACCTAAAAACTAGACAGACGCAAACCCAGAAACTTCTTTGTGACGTGTGCATTGAACTCACAGAGTTGAACCTTTCTTTTGATACAGAAGTTTTGAAACACTCTTTTCGTAGAATCTTCAAGTGGATGGATGGAGTGATTTGAGGCCTATGCTGGAAAAGGAAATACCTTCACGTAGAAACGAGACAAAAGCATTCTCAGAAAGTTCCCTGTGCTTTGTGCATTCAACTCACAGAGTTGAACATTCCCTTTGATAGAGCAGTTTTGAAACACTCTTTTTGTAGAATCTGCAAGTGGATATTTGGAGCGCTTTGAGGCCTCTGCCGCCAAAGGAATTATCATTGCATAAAAACTAGATGGAAGCGTTCTCAGAAACTTCCTTGTGATGAGTGCATTCAACTCGCAGAGTGGAACCTTCCTTTCGATAGACCAGTTTTGAAACACTGTTTTTGTAGAATCCGCAAGTGGCTATTTGGAGCTCTTTGAGGCTTATGCTGGAAAAGGAAATATCTTCGTCTACAAACTAGACAGAAGCATTCTCAGAAACTTCTTTGTCATGTGGGGATTGAACTCACAGAGTTGAACATTCCTTTACATAGAGCAGTTTTGCAACACCCTTTCGGTGGAAAGTGAAAGTGCTTATCTGGTGCGATGGCGGCATCTAGTGGATAAGGAAATACATTCAGATGAAAACAAGATACATCCATTCTCAGAAACTTCTTTGTGATGACTGCATTCTACTCACAGAGTTGAACCTTCCTTTTGATAGAGCAGTTTTGAAACACTCTTTTTGTGGAATCTGCAAGTGGCTATTTGGAGCGCTTTGAGGCCTATGCTGGAAAAGGAAATCTCTTCACATAAAACCTAGACAGAAGTATTCCCAGAAAGTTTTTCTGATGTGCGCATTCAACTCACCGAGTTGAACCTTCCTTTAGATAGAGCGGTTTTGAAACACTCTGTCTGTAGTACCTGCGAGTGGATATTTGGAGTGCTTTGAGTGCTACACTGTAAAAGCAAATATCTTCACTTGGAATCTAGACAGAAGAATTCTCAGAGACTTCCCTGTGCTCTCTGCATTCCACTCACAGAGTTGAACCTTCCTTTTGATAGAACAGTTTTGAAACACTCTTGTGGTAGAATCTGCAAGTCGATATTTGGAAGGTTTGGAGGCCTATCCTGGGAAAGGAAATATCTTCCCATCAAAACTAGACAGAAGCATTCTCAGAAACTTCTTAGTGATGTGCGCATTCAAGTCACAGAGTTGAAGCTTCCTTTTGATATAGCAGTTTTGAACCACTCTTTTAGTAGAATCTGCAGGTGGATGTTTGGAGAGCTAAGAGGCCAACACTGGAAAAGGAAATCTCTTCACGTAAAAACTAGACGGAAGCATTCTCAGAAACTTCAATGGGCTTTACGCATTCAACTCACAGAGTGCAATGTTGCTTTTGAGAGCGCAGTTTTAAAACACTGTTTTTGTAGAATTTGCTAGAGGATGTTTGGAGCGATGTGAGGCCTTTGCTGGAAAAGGAAATATCTTCACATAAAACCTGGACAGAAGCATTCTCAGAAACTCCTTTGTGATGAGTGCATTCAAATCACACACTTGAACCTTCCTTTGGAAAGAGCAGTTTTGAAACACTCTTTCTGAAGAATCTGCAAGTGGATATTTGGAGCGATTTGAGGCCTATGCTGGAAATGAAATATCTTCACCTAAAAACTAGACGGAAGCATTCTCAGAAACTCCTTTGTGATGAGTGCATTCAACTCACAGAGTTGAAGCTTCCTTTTGATAGAGCAGTTTTGAAACACTCTTTTAGCAGCATCTGCAGGTGGATATTTGGAGCGCTTTGAGGCCAAGGCTGGAAAACGAAATATCATCACATAAAAACTCGACAGAAGCATTCTCTGAAACTTCTTTGTGATGAGTGCATTCAACTCACAGACTCGAACGTTTCTTTTGATAGAACAGTTTAGAAACACTCCTTTTGTAGAATCTGCAAGTGTTTATTTGGAGCGCTTGGAGGCCTATGTTGGAAAAGGACATATCTTCACATCAAAAGTAGACAGACGCATTCTCAGAAACTTCTTTGTGATGAGTGCATTGAACTCACGGAGTTGAACCTACCTATTGATAGAGAAGTTTGGAAACACCCTTTTTGTAGAATCTGCAAGTGAATATTTGGCGCGATTTGAGGCCTATGCAGGAAACGGAAATATCTTCACATGAAAACTAGACAGATGAATTCTCAGAAACGTCTTTGTGATGAGTGCATTCAACTCACAGACTTGAAGCTTCCTTTTGAAAGAGCAGTTTCGAAACACTCTTTTTGTAGAATCTGCAAGTGGATATTTGGAGCGCTTTGAGGGCTATGCTGGAAAAGTTAATACCTTCACCTAAAAACTAGACAGACGCAAACCCAGAAACTTCTTTGTGACGTGTGCATTGAACTCACAGAGTTGAACCTTTCTTTTGATACAGAAGTTTTGAAACACTCTTTTCGTAGAATCTTCAAGTGGATGGATGGAGTGATTTGAGGCCTATGCTGGAAAAGGAAATACCTTCACGTAGAAACGAGACAAAAGCATTCTCAGAAAGTTCCCTCTGCTTTGTGCATTCAACTCACAGAGTTGAACATTCCCTTTGATAGAGCAGTTTTGAAACACTCTTTTTGTAGAATCTGCAAGTGGATATTTGGAGCGCTTTGAGGCCTCTGCCGCCAAAGGAATTATCATTGCATAAAAACTAGATGGAAGCGTTCTCAGAAACTTCCTTGTGATGAGTGCATTCAACTCGCAGAGTGGAACCTTCCTTTCGATAGACCAGTTTTGAAACACTGTTTTTGTAGAATCCGCAAGTGGCTATTTGGAGCTCTTTGAGGCTTATGCTGGAAAAGGAAATATCTTCGTCTACAAACTAGACAGAAGCATTCTCAGAAACTTCTTTGTCATGTGGGGATTGAACTCACAGAGTTGAACATTCCTTTACATAGAGCAGTTTTGCAACACCCTTTCGGTGGAAAGTGAAAGTGCTTATCTGGTGCGATGGCGGCATCTAGTGGATAAGGAAATACATTCAGATGAAAACAAGATACATCCATTCTCAGAAACTTCTTTGTGATGACTGCATTCTACTCACAGAGTTGAACCTTCCTTTTGATAGAGCAGTTTTGAAACACTCTTTTTGTGGAATCTGCAAGTGGCTATTTGGAGCGCTTTGAGGCCTATGCTGGAAAAGGAAATCTCTTCACATAAAACCTAGACAGAAGTATTCCCAGAAAGTTTTTCTGATGTGCGCATTCAACTCACCGAGTTGAACCTTCCTTTAGATAGAGCGGTTTTGAAACACTCTGTCTGTAGTACCTGCGAGTGGATATTTGGAGTGCTTTGAGTGCTACACTGTAAAAGCAAATATCTTCACTTGGAATCTAGACAGAAGAATTCTCAGAGACTTCCCTGTGCTCTCTGCATTCCACTCACAGAGTTGAACCTTCCTTTTGATAGAACAGTTTTGAAACACTCTTGTGGTAGAATCTGCAAGTCGATATTTGGAAGGTTTGGAGGCCTATCCTGGGAAAGGAAATATCTTCCCATCAAAACTAGACAGAAGCATTCTCAGAAACTTCTTAGTGATGTGCGCATTCAAGTCACAGAGTTGAAGCTTCCTTTTGATAGAGCAGTTTTGAACCACTCTTTTAGTAGAATCTGCAGGTGGATGTTTGGAGAGCTAAGAGGCCAACACTGGAAAAGGAAATCTCTTCACGTAAAAACTAGACGGAAGCATTCTCAGAAACTTCAATGGGCTTTACGCATTCAACTCACAGAGTGCAATGTTGCTTTTGAGAGCGCAGTTTTAAAACACTGTTTTTGTAGAATTTGCTAGAGGATGTTTGGAGCGATGTGAGGCCTTTGCTGGAAAAGGAAATATCTTCACATAAAACCTGGACAGAAGCATTCTCAGAAACTCCTTTGTGATGAGTGCATTCAAATCACACACTTGAACCTTCCTTTGGAAAGAGCAGTTTTGAAACACTCTTTCTGAAGAATCTGCAAGTGGATATTTGGAGCGATTTGAGGCCTATGCTGGAAATGAAATATCTTCACCTAAAAACTAGACGGAAGCATTCTCAGAAACTCCTTTGTGATGAGTGCATTCAACTCACAGAGTTGAAGCTTCCTTTTGATAGAGCAGTTTTGAAACACTCTTTTAGCAGCATCTGCAGGTGGATATTTGGAGCGCTTTGAGGCCAAGGCTGGAAAACGAAATATCATCACATAAAAACTCGACAGAAGCATTCTCTGAAACTTCTTTGTGATGAGTGCATTCAACTCACAGACTCGAACGTTTCTTTTGATAGAACAGTTTAGAAACACTCCTTTTGTAGAATCTGCAAGTGTTTATTTGGAGCGCTTGGAGGCCTATGTTGGAAAAGGACATATCTTCACATCAAAAGTAGACAGACGCATTCTCAGAAACTTCTTTGTGATGAGTGCATTGAACTCACAGAGTTGAACCTACCTATTGATAGAGAAGTTTGGAAACACCCTTTTTGTAGAATCTGCAAGTGAATATTTGGCGCGATTTGAGGCCTATGCAGGAAACGGAAATATCTTCACATGAAAACTAGACAGATGAATTCTCAGAAACGTCTTTGTGATGAGTGCATTCAACTCACAGACTTGAAGCTTCCTTTTGAAAGAGCAGTTTCGAAACACTCTTTTTGTAGAATCTGCAAGTGGATATTTGGAGCGCTTTGAGGCCTCTGCCGCCAAAGGAATTATCATTGCATAAAAACTAGATGGAAGCGTTCTCAGAAACTTCCTTGTGATGAGTGCATTCAACTCGCAGAGTGGAACCTTCCTTTCGATAGACCAGTTTTGAAACACTGTTTTTGTAGAATCCGCAAGTGGCTATTTGGAGCTCTTTGAGGCTTATGCTGGAAAAGGAAATATCTTCGTCTACAAACTAGACAGAAGCATTCTCAGAAACTTCTTTGTCATGTGGGGATTGAACTCACAGAGTTGAACATTCCTTTACATAGAGCAGTTTTGCAACACCCTTTTGGTGGAAAGTGAAAGTGCTTATCTGGTGCGATGGCGGCATCTAGTGGATAAGGAAATACATTCAGATGAAAACAAGATACATCCATTCTCAGAAACTTCTTTGTGATGACTGCATTCTACTCACAGAGTTGAACCTTCCTTTTGATAGAGCAGTTTTGAAACACTCTTTTTGTGGAATCTGCAAGTGGCTATTTGGAGCGCTTTGAGGCCTATGCTGGAAAAGGAAATATCTTCACATAAAACCTAGACAGAAGTATTCCCAGAAAGTTTTTCTGATGTGCGCATTCAACTCACCGAGTTGAACCTTCCTTTAGATAGAGCAGTTTGGAAACACTCTGTCTGTAGTACCTGCGAGTGGATATTTGGTGTGCTTTGAGTGCTACACTGTAAAAGCAAATATCTTCACTTGGAATCTAGACAGAAGAATTCTCAGAGACTTCCCTGTGCTCTCTGCATTCCACTCACAGAGTTGAACCTTCCTTTTGATAGAACAGTTTTGAAACACTCTTGTGGTAGAATCTGCAAGTCGATATTTGGAAGGTTTGGAGGCCTATCCTGGGAAAGGAAATATCTTCCCATCAAAACTAGACAGAAGCATTCTCAGAAACTTCTTAGTGATGTGCGCATTCAAGTCACAGAGTTGAAGCTTCCTTTTGATAGAGCAGTTTTGAACCACTCTTTTAGTAGAATCTGCAAGTGGATGTTTGGAGAGCTAAGAGGCCAACACTGGAAAAGGAAATCTCTTCACGTAAAAACTAGACGGAAGCATTCTCAGAAACTTCAATGGGCTTTACGCATTCAACTCACAGAGTGCAATGTTGCTTTTGAGAGCGCAGTTTTAAAACACTGTTTTTGTAGAATTTGCTAGAGGATGTTTGGAGCGATGTGAGGCCTTTGCTGGAAAAGGAAATATCTTCACATAAAACCTGGACAGAAGCATTCTCAGAAACTCCTTTGTGATGAGTGCATTCAAATCACACACTTGAACCTTCCTTTGGAAAGAGCAGTTTTGAAACACTCTTTCTGAAGAATCTGCAAGTGGATATTTGGAGCGATTTGAGGCCTATGCTGGAAATGAAATATCTTCACCTAAAAACTAGACGGAAGCATTCTCAGAAACTCCTTTGTGATGAGTGCATTCAACTCACAGAGTTGAAGCTTCCTTTTGATAGAGCAGTTTTGAAACACTCTTTTAGCAGCATCTGCAGGTGGATATTTGGAGCGCTTTGAGGCCAAGGCTGGAAAACGAAATATCATCACATAAAAACTCGACAGAAGCATTCTCTGAAACTTCTTTGTGATGAGTGCATTCAACTCACAGACTCGAACGTTTCTTTTGATAGAACAGTTTAGAAACACTCCTTTTGTAGAATCTGCAAGTGTTTATTTGGAGCGCTTGGAGGCCTATGTTGGAAAAGGACATATCTTCACATCAAAAGTAGACAGACGCATTCTCAGAAACTTCTTTGTGATGAGTGCATTGAACTCACAGAGTTGAACCTACCTATTGATAGAGAAGTTTGGAAACACCCTTTTTGTAGAATCTGCAAGTGAATATTTGGCGCGATTTGAGGCCTATGCAGGAAACGGAAATATCTTCACATGAAAACTAGACAGATGAATTCTCAGAAACGTCTTTGTGATGAGTGCATTCAACTCACAGACTTGAAGCTTCCTTTTGAAAGAGCAGTTTCGAAACACTCTTTTTGTAGAATCTGCAAGTGGATATTTGGAGCGCTTTGAGGGCTATGCTGGAAAAGTTAATACCTTCACCTAAAAACTAGACAGACGCAAACCCAGAAACTTCTTTGTGACGTGTGCATTGAACTCACAGAGTTGAACCTTTCTTTTGATACAGAAGTTTTGAAACACTCTTTTCGTAGAATCTTCAAGTGGATGGATGGAGTGATTTGAGGCCTATGCTGGAAAAGGAAATACCTTCACGTAGAAACGAGACAAAAGCATTCTCAGAAAGTTCCCTGTGCTTTGTGCATTCAACTCACAGAGTTGAACATTCCCTTTGATAGAGCAGTTTTGAAACACTCTTTTTGTAGAATCTGCAAGTGGATATTTGGAGCGCTTTGAGGCCTCTGCCGCCAAAGGAATTATCATTGCATAAAAACTAGATGGAAGCGTTCTCAGAAACTTCCTTGTGATGAGTGCATTCAACTCGCAGAGTGGAACCTTCCTTTCGATAGACCAGTTTTGAAACACTGTTTTTGTAGAATCCGCAAGTGGCTATTTGGAGCTCTTTGAGGCTTATGCTGGAAAAGGAAATATCTTCGTCTACAAACTAGACAGAAGCATTCTCAGAAACTTCTTTGTCATGTGGGGATTGAACTCACACAGTTGAACATTCCTTTACATAGAGCAGTTTTGCAACACCCTTTCGGTGGAAAGTGAAAGTGCTTATCTGGTGCGATGGCGGCATCTAGTGGATAAGGAAATACATTCAGATGAAAACAAGATACATCCATTCTCAGAAACTTCTTTGTGATGACTGCATTCTACTCACAGAGTTGAACCTTCCTTTTGATAGAGCAGTTTTGGAACACTCTTTTTGTGGAATCTGCAAGTGGCTATTTGGAGCGCTTTGAGGCCTATGCTGGAAAAGGAAATCTCTTCACATAAAACCTAGACAGAAGTATTCCCAGAAAGTTTTTCGGATGTGCGCATTCAACTCACCGAGTTGAACCTTCCTTTAGATAGAGCAGTTTGGAAACACTCTGTCTGTAGTACCTGCGAGTGGATATTTGGAGTGCTTTGAGTGCTACACTGTTAAAGGAAATATCTTCACTTGGAATCTAGACAGAAGAATTCTCAGAGACTTCCCTGTGCTCTCTGCATTCCACTCACAGAGTTGAACCTTCCTTTTGATAGAACAGTTTTGAAACACTCTTGTGGTAGAATCTGCAAGTCGATATTTGGAAGGTTTGGAGGCCTATCCTGGGAAAGGAAATATCTTCCCATCAAAACTAGACAGAAGCATTCTCAGAAACTTCTTAGTGATGTGCGCATTCAAGTCACAGAGTTGAAGCTTCCTTTTGATAGAGCAGTTTTGAACCACTCTTTTAGTAGAATCTGCAGGTGGATGTTTGGAGAGCTAAGAGGCCAACACTGGAAAAGGAAATCTCTTCACGTAAAAACTAGACGGAAGCATTCTCAGAAACTTCAATGGGCTTTACGCATTCAACTCACAGAGTGCAATGTTGCTTTTGAAAGCGCAGTTTTAAATCACTGTTTTTGTAGAATTTGCTAGAGGATGTTTGGAGCGATGTGAGGCCTTTGCTGGAAAAGTAAATATCTTCACATAAAACCTGGACAGAAGCATTCTCAGTAACTCCTTTGTGATGAGTGCATTCAAATCACACACTTGAACCTTCCTTTGGAAAGAGCAGTTTTGAAACACTCTTTCTGAAGAATCTGCAAGTGGATATTTGGAGCGATTTGAGGCCTATGCTGGAAATGAAATATCTTCACCTAAAAACTAGACGGAAGCATTCTCAGAAACTCCTTTGTGATGAGTGCATTCAACTCACAGAGTTGAAGCTTCCTTTTGATAGAGCAGTTTTGAAACACTCTTTTAGCAGCATCTGCAGGTGGATATTTGGAGCGCTTTGAGGCCAAGGCTGGAAAACGAAATATCATCACATAAAAACTCGACAGAAGCATTCTCTGAAACTTCTTTGTGATGAGTGCATTCAACTCACAGACTCGAACGTTTCTTTTGATAGAACAGTTTAGAAACACTCCTTTTGTAGAATCTGCAAGTGTTTATTTGGAGCGCTTGGAGGCCTATGTTGGAAAAGGACATATCTTCACATCAAAAGTAGACAGACGCATTCTCAGAAACTTCTTTGTGATGAGTGCATTGAACTCACAGAGTTGAACCTACCTATTGATAGAGAAGTTTGGAAACACCCTTTTTGTAGAATCTGCAAGTGAATATTTGGCGCGATTTGAGGCCTATGCAGGAAACGGAAATATCTTCACATGAAAACTAGACAGATGAATTCTCAGAAACGTCTTTGTGATGAGTGCATTCAACTCACAGACTTGAAGCTTCCTTTTGAAAGAGCAGTTTCGAAACACTCTTTTTGTAGAATCTGCAAGTGGATATTTGGAGCGCTTTGAGGGCTATGCTGGAAAAGTTAATACCTTCACCTAAAAACTAGACAGACGCAAACCCAGAAACTTCTTTGTGACGTGTGCATTGAACTCACAGAGTTGAACCTTTCTTTTGATACAGAAGTTTTGAAACACTCTTTTCGTAGAATCTTCAAGTGGATGGATGGAGTGATTTGAGGCCTATGCTGGAAAAGGAAATACCTTCACGTAGAAACGAGACAAAAGCATTCTCAGAAAGTTCCCTGTGCTTTGTGCATTCAACTCACAGAGTTGAACATTCCCTTTGATAGAGCAGTTTTGAAACACTCTTTTTGTAGAATCTGCAAGTGGATATTTGGAGCGCTTTGAGGCCTCTGCCGCCAAAGGAATTATCATTGCATAAAAACTAGATGGAAGCGTTCTCAGAAACTTCCTTGTGATGAGTGCATTCAACTCGCAGAGTGGAACCTTCCTTTCGATAGACCAGTTTTGAAACACTGTTTTTGTAGAATCCGCAAGTGGCTATTTGGAGCTCTTTGAGGCTTATGCTGGAAAAGGAAATATCTTCGTCTACAAACTAGACAGAAGCATTCTCAGAAACTTCTTTGTCATGTGGGGATTGAACTCACACAGTTGAACATTCCTTTACATAGAGCAGTTTTGCAACACCCTTTCGGTGGAAAGTGAAAGTGCTTATCTGGTGCGATGGCGGCATCTAGTGGATAAGGAAATACATTCAGATGAAAACAAGATACATCCATTCTCAGAAACTTCTTTGTGATGACTGCATTCTACTCACAGAGTTGAACCTTCCTTTTGATAGAGCAGTTTTGGAACACTCTTTTTGTGGAATCTGCAAGTGGCTATTTGGAGCGCTTTGAGGCCTATGCTGGAAAAGGAAATCTCTTCACATAAAACCTAGACAGAAGTATTCCCAGAAAGTTTTTCTGATGTGCGCATTCAACTCACCGAGTTGAACCTTCCTTTAGATAGAGCAGTTTTGAAACACTCTGTCTGTAGTACCTGCGAGTGGATATTTGGAGTGCTTTGAGTGCTACACTGTTAAAGGAAATATCTTCACTTGGAATCTAGACAGAAGAATTCTCAGAGACTTCCCTGTGCTCTCTGCATTCCACTCACAGAGTTGAACCTTCCTTTTGATAGAACAGTTTTGAAACACTCTTGTGGTAGAATCTGCAAGTCGATATTTGGAAGGTTTGGAGGCCTATCCTGGGAAAGGAAATATCTTCCCATCAAAACTAGACAGAAGCATTCTCAGAAACTTCTTAGTGATGTGCGCATTCAAGTCACAGAGTTGAAGCTTCCTTTTGATAGAGCAGTTTTGAACCACTCTTTTAGTAGAATCTGCAGGTGGATGTTTGGAGAGCTAAGAGGCCAACACTGGAAAAGGAAATCTCTTCACGTAAAAACTAGACGGAAGCATTCTCAGAAACTTCAATGGGCTTTACGCATTCAACTCACAGAGTGCAATGTTGCTTTTGAGAGCGCAGTTTTAAAACACTGTTTTTGTAGAATTTGCTAGAGGATGTTTGGAGCGATGTGAGGCCTTTGCTGGAAAAGGAAATATCTTCACATAAAACCTGGACAGAAGCATTCTCAGAAACTCCTTTGTGATGAGTGCATTCAAATCACACACTTGAACCTTCCTTTGGAAAGAGCAGTTTTGAAACACTCTTTCTGAAGAATCTGCAAGTGGATATTTGGAGCGATTTGAGGCCTATGCTGGAAATGAAATATCTTCACCTAAAAACTAGACGGAAGCATTCTCAGAAACTCCTTTGTGATGAGTGCATTCAACTCACAGAGTTGAAGCTTCCTTTTGATAGAGCAGTTTTGAAACACTCTTTTAGCAGCATCTGCAGGTGGATATTTGGAGCGCTTTGAGGCCAAGGCTGGAAAACGAAATATCATCACATAAAAACTCGACAGAAGCATTCTCTGAAACTTCTTTGTGATGAGTGCATTCAACTCACAGACTCGAACGTTTCTTTTGATAGAACAGTTTAGAAACACTCCTTTTGTAGAATCTGCAAGTGTTTATTTGGAGCGCTTGGAGGCCTATGTTGGAAAAGGACATATCTTCACATCAAAAGTAGACAGACGCATTCTCAGAAACTTCTCTGTGATGAGTGCATTGAACTCACAGAGTTGAACCTACCTATTGATAGAGAAGTTTGGAAACACCCTTTTTGTAGAATCTGCAAGTGAATATTTGGCGCGATTTGAGGCCTATGCAGGAAACGGAAATATCTTCACATGAAAACTAGACAGATGAATTCTCAGAAACGTCTTTGTGATGAGTGCATTCAACTCACAGACTTGAAGCTTCCTTTTGAAAGAGCAGTTTCGAAACACTCTTTTTGTAGAATCTGCAAGTGGATATTTGGAGCGCTTTGAGGGCTATGCTGGAAAAGTTAATACCTTCACCTAAAAACTAGACAGACGCAAACCCAGAAACTTCTTTGTGACGTGTGCATTGAACTCACAGAGTTGAACCTTTCTTTTGATACAGAAGTTTTGAAACACTCTTTTCGTAGAATCTTCAAGTGGATGGATGGAGTGATTTGAGGCCTATGCTGGAAAAGGAAATACCTTCACGTAGAAACGAGACAAAAGCATTCTCAGAAAGTTCCCTGTGCTTTGTGCATTCAACTCACAGAGTTGAACATTCCCTTTGATAGAGCAGTTTTGAAACACTCTTTTTGTAGAATCTGCAAGTGGATATTTGGAGCGCTTTGAGGCCTCTGCCGCCAAAGGAATTATCATTGCATAAAAACTAGATGGAAGCGTTCTCAGAAACTTCCTTGTGATGAGTGCATTCAACTCGCAGAGTGGAACCTTCCTTTCGATAGACCAGTTTTGAAACACTGTTTTTGTAGAATCCGCAAGTGGCTATTTGGAGCTCTTTGAGGCTTATGCTGGAAAAGGAAATATCTTCGTCTACAAACTAGACAGAAGCATTCTCAGAAACTTCTTTGTCATGTGGGGATTGAACCCACACAGTTGAACATTCCTTTACATAGAGCAGTTTTGCAACACCCTTTCGGTGGAAAGTGAAAGTGCTTATCTGGTGCGATGGCGGCATCTAGTGGATAAGGAAATACATTCAGATGAAAACAAGATACATCCATTCTCAGAAACTTCTTTGTGATGACTGCATTCTACTCACAGAGTTGAACCTTCCTTTTGATAGAGCAGTTTTGGAACACTCTTTTTGTGGAATCTGCAAGTGGCTATTTGGAGCGCTTTGAGGCCTATGCTGGAAAAGGAAATCTCTTCACATAAAACCTAGACAGAAGTATTCCCAGAAAGTTTTTCTGATGTGCGCATTCAACTCACCGAGTTGAACCTTCCTTTAGATAGAGCAGTTTGGAAACACTCTGTCTGTAGTACCTGCGAGTGGATATTTGGAGTGCTTTGAGTGCTACACTGTAAAAGCAAATATCTTCACTTGGAATCTAGACAGAAGAATTCTCAGAGACTTCCCTGTGCTCTCTGCATTCCACTCACAGAGTTGAACCTTCCTTTTGATAGAACAGTTTTGAAACACTCTTGTGGTAGAATCTGCAAGTCGATATTTGGAAGGTTTGGAGGCCTATCCTGGGAAAGGAAATATCTTCCCATCAAAACTAGACAGAAGCATTCTCAGAAACTTCTTAGTGATGTGCGCATTCAAGTCACAGAGTTGAAGCTTCCTTTTGATAGAGCAGTTTTGAACCACTCTTTTAGTAGAATCTGCAGGTGGATGTTTCGAGAGCTAAGAGGCCAACACTGGAAAAGGAAATCTCTTCACGTAAAAACTAGACGGAAGCATTCTCAGAAACTTCAATGGGCTTTACGCATTCAACTCACAGAGTGCAATGTTGCTTTTGAGAGCGCAGTTTTAAAACACTGTTTTTGTAGAATTTGCTAGAGGATGTTTGGAGCGATGTGAGGCCTTTGCTGGAAAAGGAAATATCTTCACATAAAACCTGGACAGAAGCATTCTCAGAAACTCCTTTGTGATGAGTGCATTCAAATCACACACTTGAACCTTCCTTTGGAAAGAGCAGTTTTGAAACACTCTTTCTGAAGAATCTGCAAGTGGATATTTGGAGCGATTTGAGGCCTATGCTGGAAATGAAATATCTTCACCTAAAAACTAGACGGAAGCATTCTCAGAAACTCCTTTGTGATGAGTGCATTCAACTCACAGAGTTGAAGCTTCCTTTTGATAGAGCAGTTTTGAAACACTCTTTTAGCAGCATCTGCAGGTGGATATTTGGAGCGCTTTGAGGCCAAGGCTGGAAAACGAAATATCATCACATAAAAACTCGACAGAAGCATTCTCTGAAACTTCTTTGTGATGAGTGCATTCAACTCACAGACTCGAACGTTTCTTTTGATAGAACAGTTTAGAAACACTCCTTTTGTAGAATCTGCAAGTGTTTATTTGGAGCGCTTGGAGGCCTATGTTGGAAAAGGACATATCTTCACATCAAAAGTAGACAGACGCATTCTCAGAAACTTCTTTGTGATGAGTGCATTGAACTCACGGAGTTGAACCTACCTATTGATAGAGAAGTTTGGAAACACCCTTTTTGTAGAATCTGCAAGTGAATATTTGGCGCGATTTGAGGCCTATGCAGGAAACGGAAATATCTTCACATGAAAACTAGACAGATGAATTCTCAGAAACGTCTTTGTGATGAGTGCATTCAACTCACAGACTTGAAGCTTCCTTTTGAAAGAGCAGTTTCGAAACACTCTTTTTGTAGAATCTGCAAGTGGATATTTGGAGCGCTTTGAGGGCTATGCTGGAAAAGTTAATACCTTCACCTAAAAACTAGACAGACGCAAACCCAGAAACTTCTTTGTGACGTGTGCATTGAACTCACAGAGTTGAACCTTTCTTTTGATACAGAAGTTTTGAAACACTCTTTTCGTAGAATCTTCAAGTGGATGGATGGAGTGATTTGAGGCCTATGCTGGAAAAGGAAATACCTTCACGTAGAAACGAGACAAAAGCATTCTCAGAAAGTTCCCTGTGCTTTGTGCATTCAACTCACAGAGTTGAACATTCCCTTTGATAGAGCAGTTTTGAAACACTCTTTTTGTAGAATCTGCAAGTGGATATTTGGAGCGCTTTGAGGCCTCTGCCGCCAAAGGAATTATCATTGCATAAAAACTAGATGGAAGCGTTCTCAGAAACTTCCTTGTGATGAGTGCATTCAACTCGCAGAGTGGAACCTTCCTTTCGATAGACCAGTTTTGAAACACTGTTTTTGTAGAATCCGCAAGTGGCTATTTGGAGCTCTTTGAGGCTTATGCTGGAAAAGGAAATATCTTCGTCTACAAACTAGACAGAAGCATTCTCAGAAACTTCTTTGTCATGTGGGGATTGAACTCACAGAGTTGAACATTCCTTTACATAGAGCAGTTTTGCAACACCCTTTCGGTGGAAAGTGAAAGTGCTTATCTGGTGCGATGGCGGCATCTAGTGGATAAGGAAATACATTCAGATGAAAACAAGATACATCCATTCTCAGAAACTTCTTTGTGATGACTGCATTCTACTCACAGAGTTGAACCTTCCTTTTGATAGAGCAGTTTTGGAACACTCTTTTTGTGGAATCTGCAAGTGGCTATTTGGAGCGCTTTGAGGCCTATGCTGGAAAAGGAAATCTCTTCACATAAAACCTAGACAGAAGTATTCCCAGAAAGTTTTTCTGATGTGCGCATTCAACTCACCGAGTTGAACCTTCCTTTAGATAGAGCAGTTTGGAAACACTCTGTCTGTAGTACCTGCGAGTGGATATTTGGAGTGCTTTGAGTGCTACACTGTTAAAGGAAATATCTTCACTTGGAATCTAGACAGAAGAATTCTCAGAGACTTCCCTGTGCTCTCTGCATTCCACTCACAGAGTTGAACCTTCCTTTTGATAGAACAGTTTTGAAACACTCTTGTGGTAGAATCTGCAAGTCGATATTTGGAAGGTTTGGAGGCCTATCCTGGGAAAGGAAATATCTTCCCATCAAAACTAGACAGAAGCATTCTCAGAAACTTCTTAGTGATGTGCGCATTCAAGTCACAGAGTTGAAGCTTCCTTTTGATAGAGCAGTTTTGAACCACTCTTTTAGTAGAATCTGCAGGTGGATGTTTCGAGAGCTAAGAGGCCAACACTGGAAAAGGAAATCTCTTCACGTAAAAACTAGACGGAAGCATTCTCAGAAACTTCAATGGGCTTTACGCATTCAACTCACAGAGTGCAATGTTGCTTTTGAGAGCGCAGTTTTAAAACACTGTTTTTGTAGAATTTGCTAGAGGATGTTTGGAGCGATGTGAGGCCTTTGCTGGAAAAGGAAATATCTTCACATAAAACCTGGACAGAAGCATTCTCAGAAACTCCTTTGTGATGAGTGCATTCAAATCACACACTTGAACCTTCCTTTGGAAAGAGCAGTTTTGAAACACTCTTTCTGAAGAATCTGCAAGTGGATATTTGGAGCGATTTGAGGCCTATGCTGGAAATGAAATATCTTCACCTAAAAACTAGACGGAAGCATTCTCAGAAACTCCTTTGTGATGAGTGCATTCAACTCACAGAGTTGAAGCTTCCTTTTGATAGAGCAGTTTTGAAACACTCTTTTAGCAGCATCTGCAGGTGGATATTTGGAGCGCTTTGAGGCCAAGGCTGGAAAACGAAATATCATCACATAAAAACTCGACAGAAGCATTCTCTGAAACTTCTTTGTGATGAGTGCATTCAACTCACAGACTCGAACGTTTCTTTTGATAGAACAGTTTAGAAACACTCCTTTTGTAGAATCTGCAAGTGTTTATTTGGAGCACTTGGAGGCCTATGTTGGAAAAGGACATATCTTCACATCAAAAGTAGACAGACGCATTCTCAGAAACTTCTTTGTGATGAGTGCATTGAACTCACAGAGTTGAACCTACCTATTGATAGAGAAGTTTGGAAACACCCTTTTTGTAGAATCTGCAAGTGAATATTTGGCGCGATTTGAGGCCTATGCAGGAAACGGAAATATCTTCACATGAAAACTAGACAGATGAATTCTCAGAAACGTCTTTGTGATGAGTGCATTCAACTCACAGACTTGAAGCTTCCTTTTGAAAGAGCAGTTTCGAAACACTCTTTTTGTAGAATCTGCAAGTGGATATTTGGAGCGCTTTGAGGGCTATGCTGGAAAAGTTAATACCTTCACCTAAAAACTAGACAGACGCAAACCCAGAAACTTCTTTGTGACGTGTGCATTGAACTCACAGAGTTGAACCTTTCTTTTGATACAGAAGTTTTGAAACACTCTTTTCGTAGAATCTTCAAGTGGATGGATGGAGTGATTTGAGGCCTATGCTGGAAAAGGAAATACCTTCACGTAGAAACGAGACAAAAGCATTCTCAGAAAGTTCCCTGTGCTTTGTGCATTCAACTCACAGAGTTGAACATTCCCTTTGATAGAGCAGTTTTGAAACACTCTTTTTGTAGAATCTGCAAGTGGATATTTGGAGCGCTTTGAGGCCTCTGCCGCCAAAGGAATTATCATTGCATAAAAACTAGATGGAAGCGTTCTCAGAAACTTCCTTGTGATGAGTGCATTCAACTCGCAGAGTGGAACCTTCCTTTCGATAGACCAGTTTTGAAACACTGTTTTTGTAGAATCCGCAAGTGGCTATTTGGAGCTCTTTGAGGCTTATGCTGGAAAAGGAAATATCTTCGTCTACAAACTAGACAGAAGCATTCTCAGAAACTTCTTTGTCATGTGGGGATTGAACTCACAGAGTTGAACATTCCTTTACATAGAGCAGTTTTGCAACACCCTTTCGGTGGAAAGTGAAAGTGCTTATCTGGTGCGATGGCGGCATCTAGTGGATAAGGAAATACATTCAGATGAAAACAAGATACATCCATTCTCAGAAACTTCTTTGTGATGACTGCATTCTACTCACAGAGTTGAACCTTCCTTTTGATAGAGCAGTTTTGAAACACTCTTTTTGTGGAATCTGCAAGTGGCTATTTGGAGCGCTTTGAGGCCTATGCTGGAAAAGGAAATCTCTTCACATAAAACCTAGACAGAAGTATTCCCAGAAAGTTTTTCTGATGTGCGCATTCAACTCACCGAGTTGAACCTTCCTTTAGATAGAGCAGTTTGGAAACACTCTGTCTGTAGTACCTGCGAGTGGATATTTGGAGTGCTTTGAGTGCTACACTGTTAAAGGAAATATCTTCACTTGGAATCTAGACAGAAGAATTCTCAGAGACTTCCCTGTGCTCTCTGCATTCCACTCACAGAGTTGAACCTTCCTTTTGATAGAACAGTTTTGAAACACTCTTGTGGTAGAATCTGCAAGTCGATATTTGGAAGGTTTGGAGGCCTATCCTGGGAAAGGAAATATCTTCCCATCAAAACTAGACAGAAGCATTCTCAGAAACTTCTTAGTGATGTGCGCATTCAAGTCACAGAGTTGAAGCTTCCTTTTGATAGAGCAGTTTTGAACCACTCTTTTAGTAGAATCTGCAAGTGGATGTTTGGAGAGCTAAGAGGCCAACACTGGAAAAGGAAATCTCTTCACGTAAAAACTAGACGGAAGCATTCTCAGAAACTTCAATGGGCTTTACGCATTCAACTCACAGAGTGCAATGTTGCTTTTGAGAGCGCAGTTTTAAAACACTGTTTTTGTAGAATTTGCTAGAGGATGTTTGGAGCGATGTGAGGCCTTTGCTGGAAAAGGAAATATCTTCACATAAAACCTGGACAGAAGCATTCTCAGAAACTCCTTTGTGATGAGTGCATTCAAATCACACACTTGAACCTTCCTTTGGAAAGAGCAGTTTTGAAACACTCTTTCTGAAGAATCTGCAAGTGGATATTTGGAGCGATTTGAGGCCTATGCTGGAAATGAAATATCTTCACCTAAAAACTAGACGGAAGCATTCTCAGAAACTCCTTTGTGATGAGTGCATTCAACTCACAGAGTTGAAGCTTCCTTTTGATAGAGCAGTTTTGAAACACTCTTTTAGCAGCATCTGCAGGTGGATATTTGGAGCGCTTTGAGGCCAAGGCTGGAAAACGAAATATCATCACATAAAAACTCGACAGAAGCATTCTCTGAAACTTCTTTGTGATGAGTGCATTCAACTCACAGACTCGAACGTTTCTTTTGATAGAACAGTTTAGAAACACTCCTTTTGTAGAATCTGCAAGTGTTTATTTGGAGCGCTTGGAGGCCTATGTTGGAAAAGGACATATCTTCACATCAAAAGTAGACAGACGCATTCTCAGAAACTTCTTTGTGATGAGTGCATTGAACTCACAGAGTTGAACCTACCTATTGATAGAGAAGTTTGGAAACACCCTTTTTGTAGAATCTGCAAGTGAATATTTGGCGCGATTTGAGGCCTATGCAGGAAACGGAAATATCTTCACATGAAAACTAGACAGATGAATTCTCAGAAACGTCTTTGTGATGAGTGCATTCAACTCACAGACTTGAAGCTTCCTTTTGAAAGAGCAGTTTCGAAACACTCTTTTTGTAGAATCTGCAAGTGGATATTTGGAGCGCTTTGAGGGCTATGCTGGAAAAGTTAATACCTTCACCTAAAAACTAGACAGACGCAAACCCAGAAACTTCTTTGTGACGTGTGCATTGAACTCACAGAGTTGAACCTTTCTTTTGATACAGAAGTTTTGAAACACTCTTTTCGTAGAATCTTCAAGTGGATGGATGGAGTGATTTGAGGCCTATGCTGGAAAAGGAAATACCTTCACGTAGAAACGAGACAAAAGCATTCTCAGAAAGTTCCCTGTGCTTTGTGCATTCAACTCACAGAGTTGAACATTCCCTTTGATAGAGCAGTTTTGAAACACTCTTTTTGTAGAATCTGCAAGTGGATATTTGGAGCGCTTTGAGGCCTCTGCCGCCAAAGGAATTATCATTGCATAAAAACTAGATGGAAGCGTTCTCAGAAACTTCCTTGTGATGAGTGCATTCAACTCGCAGAGTGGAACCTTCCTTTCGATAGACCAGTTTTGAAACACTGTTTTTGTAGAATCCGCAAGTGGCTATTTGGAGCTCTTTGAGGCTTATGCTGGAAAAGGAAATATCTTCGTCTACAAACTAGACAGAAGCATTCTCAGAAACTTCTTTGTCATGTGGGGATTGAACTCACAGAGTTGAACATTCCTTTACATAGAGCAGTTTTGCAACACCCTTTCGGTGGAAAGTGAAAGTGCTTATCTGGTGCGATGGCGGCATCTAGTGGATAAGGAAATACATTCAGATGAAAACAAGATACATCCATTCTCAGAAACTTCTTTGTGATGACTGCATTCTACTCACAGAGTTGAACCTTCCTTTTGATAGAGCAGTTTTGGAACACTCTTTTTGTGGAATCTGCAAGTGGCTATTTGGAGCGCTTTGAGGCCTATGCTGGAAAAGGAAATCTCTTCACATAAAACCTAGACAGAAGTATTCCCAGAAAGTTTTTCTGATGTGCGCATTCAACTCACCGAGTTGAACCTTCCTTTAGATAGAGCAGTTTGGAAACACTCTGTCTGTAGTACCTGCGAGTGGATATTTGGAGTGCTTTGAGTGCTACACTGTTAAAGGAAATATCTTCACTTGGAATCTAGACAGAAGAATTCTCAGAGACTTCCCTGTGCTCTCTGCATTCCACTCACAGAGTTGAACCTTCCTTTTGATAGAACAGTTTTGAAACACTCTTGTGGTAGAATCTGCAAGTCGATATTTGGAAGGTTTGGAGGCCTATCCTGGGAAAGGAAATATCTTCCCATCAAAACTAGACAGAAGCATTCTCAGAAACTTCTTAGTGATGTGCGCATTCAAGTCACAGAGTTGAAGCTTCCTTTTGATAGAGCAGTTTTGAACCACTCTTTTAGTAGAATCTGCAGGTGGATGTTTCGAGAGCTAAGAGGCCAACACTGGAAAAGGAAATCTCTTCACGTAAAAACTAGACGGAAGCATTCTCAGAAACTTCAATGGGCTTTACGCATTCAACTCACAGAGTGCAATGTTGCTTTTGAGAGCGCAGTTTTAAAACACTGTTTTTGTAGAATTTGCTAGAGGATGTTTGGAGCGATGTGAGGCCTTTGCTGGAAAAGGAAATATCTTCACATAAAACCTGGACAGAAGCATTCTCAGAAACTCCTTTGTGATGAGTGCATTCAAATCACACACTTGAACCTTCCTTTGGAAAGAGCAGTTTTGAAACACTCTTTCTGAAGAATCTGCAAGTGGATATTTGGAGCGATTTGAGGCCTATGCTGGAAATGAAATATCTTCACCTAAAAACTAGACGGAAGCATTCTCAGAAACTCCTTTGTGATGAGTGCATTCAACTCACAGAGTTGAAGCTTCCTTTTGATAGAGCAGTTTTGAAACACTCTTTTAGCAGCATCTGCAGGTGGATATTTGGAGCGCTTTGAGGCCAAGGCTGGAAAACGAAATATCATCACATAAAAACTCGACAGAAGCATTCTCTGAAACTTCTTTGTGATGAGTGCATTCAACTCACAGACTCGAACGTTTCTTTTGATAGAACAGTTTAGAAACACTCCTTTTGTAGAATCTGCAAGTGTTTATTTGGAGCGCTTGGAGGCCTATGTTGGAAAAGGACATATCTTCACATCAAAAGTAGACAGACGCATTCTCAGAAACTTCTTTGTGATGAGTGCATTGAACTCACAGAGTTGAACCTACCTATTGATAGAGAAGTTTGGAAACACCCTTTTTGTAGAATCTGCAAGTGAATATTTGGCGCGATTTGAGGCCTATGCAGGAAACGGAAATATCTTCACATGAAAACTAGACAGATGAATTCTCAGAAACGTCTTTGTGATGAGTGCATTCAACTCACAGACTTGAAGCTTCTTTTTGAAAGAGCAGTTTCAAAACACTCTTTTTGTAGAATCTGCAAGTGGATATTTGGAGCGCTTTGAGGGCTATGCTGGAAAAGTTAATACCTTCACCTAAAAACTAGACAGACGCAAACCCAGAAACTTCTTTGTGACGTGTGCATTGAACTCACAGAGTTGAACCTTTCTTTTGATACAGAAGTTTTGAAACACTCTTTTCGTAGAATCTTCAAGTGGATGGATGGAGTGATTTGAGGCCTATGCTGGAAAAGGAAATACCTTCACGTAGAAACGAGACAAAAGCATTCTCAGAAAGTTCCCTGTGCTTTGTGCATTCAACTCACAGAGTTGAACATTCCCTTTGATAGAGCAGTTTTGAAACACTCTTTTTGTAGAATCTGCAAGTGGATATTTGGAGCGCTTTGAGGCCTCTGCCGCCAAAGGAATTATCATTGCATAAAAACTAGATGGAAGCGTTCTCAGAAACTTCCTTGTGATGAGTGCATTCAACTCGCAGAGTGGAACCTTCCTTTCGATAGACCAGTTTTGAAACACTGTTTTTGTAGAATCCGCAAGTGGCTATTTGGAGCTCTTTGAGGCTTATGCTGGAAAAGGAAATATCTTCGTCTACAAACTAGACAGAAGCATTCTCAGAAACTTCTTTGTCATGTGGGGATTGAACTCACACAGTTGAACATTCCTTTACATAGAGCAGTTTTGCAACACCCTTTCGGTGGAAAGTGAAAGTGCTTATCTGGTGCGATGGCGGCATCTAGTGGATAAGGAAATACATTCAGATGAAAACAAGATACATCCATTCTCAGAAACTTCTTTGTGATGACTGCATTCTACTCACAGAGTTGAACCTTCCTTTTGATAGAGCAGTTTTGGAACACTCTTTTTGTGGAATCTGCAAGTGGCTATTTGGAGCGCTTTGAGGCCTATGCTGGAAAAGGAAATCTCTTCACATAAAACCTAGACAGAAGTATTCCCAGAAAGTTTTTCTGATGTGCGCATTCAACTCACCGAGTTGAACCTTCCTTTAGATAGAGCAGTTTTGAAACACTCTGTCTGTAGTACCTGCGAGTGGATATTTGGAGTGCTTTGAGTGCTACACTGTTAAAGGAAATATCTTCACTTGGAATCTAGACAGAAGAATTCTCAGAGACTTCCCTGTGCTCTCTGCATTCCACTCACAGAGTTGAACCTTCCTTTTGATAGAACAGTTTTGAAACACTCTTGTGGTAGAATCTGCAAGTCGATATTTGGAAGGTTTGGAGGCCTATCCTGGGAAAGGAAATATCTTCCCATCAAAACTAGACAGAAGCATTCTCAGAAACTTCTTAGTGATGTGCGCATTCAAGTCACAGAGTTGAAGCTTCCTTTTGATAGAGCAGTTTTGAACCACTCTTTTAGTAGAATCTGCAGGTGGATGTTTCGAGAGCTAAGAGGCCAACACTGGAAAAGGAAATCTCTTCACGTAAAAACTAGACGGAAGCATTCTCAGAAACTTCAATGGGCTTTACGCATTCAACTCACAGAGTGCAATGTTGCTTTTGAGAGCGCAGTTTTAAAACACTGTTTTTGTAGAATTTGCTAGAGGATGTTTGGAGCGATGTGAGGCCTTTGCTGGAAAAGGAAATATCTTCACATAAAACCTGGACAGAAGCATTCTCAGAAACTCCTTTGTGATGAGTGCATTCAAATCACACACTTGAACCTTCCTTTGGAAAGAGCAGTTTTGAAACACTCTTTCTGAAGAATCTGCAAGTGGATATTTGGAGCGATTTGAGGCCTATGCTGGAAATGAAATATCTTCACCTAAAAACTAGACGGAAGCATTCTCAGAAACTCCTTTGTGATGAGTGCATTCAACTCACAGAGTTGAAGCTTCCTTTTGATAGAGCAGTTTTGAAACACTCTTTTAGCAGCATCTGCAGGTGGATATTTGGAGCGCTTTGAGGCCAAGGCTGGAAAACGAAATATCATCACATAAAAACTCGACAGAAGCATTCTCTGAAACTTCTTTGTGATGAGTGCATTCAACTCACAGACTCGAACGTTTCTTTTGATAGAACAGTTTAGAAACACTCCTTTTGTAGAATCTGCAAGTGTTTATTTGGAGCGCTTGGAGGCCTATGTTGGAAAAGGACATATCTTCACATCAAAAGTAGACAGACGCATTCTCAGAAACTTCTTTGTGATGAGTGCATTGAACTCACAGAGTTGAACCTACCTATTGATAGAGAAGTTTGGAAACACCCTTTTTGTAGAATCTGCAAGTGAATATTTGGCGCGATTTGAGGCCTATGCAGGAAACGGAAATATCTTCACATGAAAACTAGACAGATGAATTCTCAGAAACGTCTTTGTGATGAGTGCATTCAACTCACAGACTTGAAGCTTCCTTTTGAAAGAGCAGTTTCGAAACACTCTTTTTGTAGAATCTGCAAGTGGATATTTGGAGCGCTTTGAGGGCTATGCTGGAAAAGTTAATACCTTCACCTAAAAACTAGACAGACGCAAACCCAGAAACTTCTTTGTGACGTGTGCATTGAACTCACAGAGTTGAACCTTTCTTTTGATACAGAAGTTTTGAAACACTCTTTTCGTAGAATCTTCAAGTGGATGGATGGAGTGATTTGAGGCCTATGCTGGAAAAGGAAATACCTTCACGTAGAAACGAGACAAAAGCATTCTCAGAAAGTTCCCTGTGCTTTGTGCATTCAACTCACAGAGTTGAACATTCCCTTTGATAGAGCAGTTTTGAAACACTCTTTTTGTAGAATCTGCAAGTGGATATTTGGAGCGCTTTGAGGCCTCTGCCGCCAAAGGAATTATCATTGCATAAAAACTAGATGGAAGCGTTCTCAGAAACTTCCTTGTGATGAGTGCATTCAACTCGCAGAGTGGAACCTTCCTTTCGATAGACCAGTTTTGAAACACTGTTTTTGTAGAATCCGCAAGTGGCTATTTGGAGCTCTTTGAGGCTTATGCTGGAAAAGGAAATATCTTCGTCTACAAACTAGACAGAAGCATTCTCAGAAACTTCTTTGTCATGTGGGGATTGAACTCACACAGTTGAACATTCCTTTACATAGAGCAGTTTTGCAACACCCTTTCGGTGGAAAGTGAAAGTGCTTATCTGGTGCGATGGCGGCATCTAGTGGATAAGGAAATACATTCAGATGAAAACAAGATACATCCATTCTCAGAAACTTCTTTGTGATGACTGCATTCTACTCACAGAGTTGAACCTTCCTTTTGATAGAGCAGTTTTGGAACACTCTTTTTGTGGAATCTGCAAGTGGCTATTTGGAGCGCTTTGAGGCCTATGCTGGAAAAGGAAATCTCTTCACATAAAACCTAGACAGAAGTATTCCCAGAAAGTTTTTCTGATGTGCGCATTCAACTCACCGAGTTGAACCTTCCTTTAGATAGAGCAGTTTGGAAACACTCTGTCTGTAGTACCTGCGAGTGGATATTTGGAGTGCTTTGAGTGCTACACTGTAAAAGCAAATATCTTCACTTGGAATCTAGACAGAAGAATTCTCAGAGACTTCCCTGTGCTCTCTGCATTCCACTCACAGAGTTGAACCTTCCTTTTGATAGAACAGTTTTGAAACACTCTTGTGGTAGAATCTGCAAATCGATATTTGGAAGGTTTGGAGGCCTATCCTGGGAAAGGAAATATCTTCCCATCAAAACTAGACAGAAGCATTCTCAGAAACTTCTTAGTGATGTGCGCATTCAAGTCACAGAGTTGAAGCTTCCTTTTGATAGAGCAGTTTTGAACCACTCTTTTAGTAGAATCTGCAGGTGGATGTTTCGAGAGCTAAGAGGCCAACACTGGAAAAGGAAATCTCTTCACGTAAAAACTAGACGGAAGCATTCTCAGAAACTTCAATGGGCTTTACGCATTCAACTCACAGAGTGCAATGTTGCTTTTGAGAGCGCAGTTTTAAAACACTGTTTTTGTAGAATTTGCTAGAGGATGTTTGGAGCGATGTGAGGCCTTTGCTGGAAAAGGAAATATCTTCACATAAAACCTGGACAGAAGCATTCTCAGAAACTCCTTTGTGATGAGTGCATTCAAATCACACACTTGAACCTTCCTTTGGAAAGAGCAGTTTTGAAACACTCTTTCTGAAGAATCTGCAAGTGGATATTTGGAGCGATTTGAGGCCTATGCTGGAAATGAAATATCTTCACCTAAAAACTAGACGGAAGCATTCTCAGAAACTCCTTTGTGATGAGTGCATTCAACTCACAGAGTTGAAGCTTCCTTTTGATAGAGCAGTTTTGAAACACTCTTTTAGCAGCATCTGCAGGTGGATATTTGGAGCGCTTTGAGGCCAAGGCTGGAAAACGAAATATCATCACATAAAAACTCGACAGAAGCATTCTCTGAAACTTCTTTGTGATGAGTGCATTCAACTCACAGACTCGAACGTTTCTTTTGATAGAACAGTTTAGAAACACTCCTTTTGTAGAATCTGCAAGTGTTTATTTGGAGCGCTTGGAGGCCTATGTTGGAAAAGGACATATCTTCACATCAAAAGTAGACAGACGCATTCTCAGAAACTTCTTTGTGATGAGTGCATTGAACTCACAGAGTTGAACCTACCTATTGATAGAGAAGTTTGGAAACACCCTTTTTGTAGAATCTGCAAGTGAATATTTGGCGCGATTTGAGGCCTATGCAGGAAACGGAAATATCTTCACATGAAAACTAGACAGATGAATTCTCAGAAACGTCTTTGTGATGAGTGCATTCAACTCACAGACTTGAAGCTTCCTTTTGAAAGAGCAGTTTCGAAACACTCTTTTTGTAGAATCTGCAAGTGGATATTTGGAGCGCTTTGAGGGCTATGCTGGAAAAGTTAATACCTTCACCTAAAAACTAGACAGACGCAAACCCAGAAACTTCTTTGTGACGTGTGCATTGAACTCACAGAGTTGAACCTTTCTTTTGATACAGAAGTTTTGAAACACTCTTTTCGTAGAATCTTCAAGTGGATGGATGGAGTGATTTGAGGTCTATGCTGGAAAAGGAAATACCTTCACGTAGAAACGAGACAAAAGCATTCTCAGAAAGTTCCCTGTGCTTTGTGCATTCAACTCACAGAGTTGAACATTCCCTTTGATAGAGCAGTTTTGAAACACTCTTTTTGTAGAATCTGCAAGTGGATATTTGGAGCGCTTTGAGGCCTCTGCCGCCAAAGGAATTATCATTGCATAAAAACTAGATGGAAGCGTTCTCAGAAACTTCCTTGTGATGAGTGCATTCAACTCGCAGAGTGGAACCTTCCTTTCGATAGACCAGTTTTGAAACACTGTTTTTGTAGAATCCGCAAGTGGCTATTTGGAGCTCTTTGAGGCTTATGCTGGAAAAGGAAATATCTTCGTCTACAAACTAGACAGAAGCATTCTCAGAAACTTCTTTGTCATGTGGGGATTGAACTCACACAGTTGAACATTCCTTTACATAGAGCAGTTTTGCAACACCCTTTCGGTGGAAAGTGAAAGTGCTTATCTGGTGCGATGGCGGCATCTAGTGGATAAGGAAATACATTCAGATGAAAACAAGATACATCCATTCTCAGAAACTTCTTTGTGATGACTGCATTCTACTCACAGAGTTGAACCTTCCTTTTGATAGAGCAGTTTTGGAACACTCTTTTTGTGGAATCTGCAAGTGGCTATTTGGAGCGCTTTGAGGCCTATGCTGGAAAAGGAAATCTCTTCACATAAAACCTAGACAGAAGTATTCCCAGAAAGTTTTTCTGATGTGCGCATTCAACTCACCGAGTTGAACCTTCCTTTAGATAGAGCAGTTTTGAAACACTCTGTCTGTAGTACCTGCGAGTGGATATTTGGAGTGCTTTGAGTGCTACACTGTTAAAGGAAATATCTTCACTTGGAATCTAGACAGAAGAATTCTCAGAGACTTCCCTGTGCTCTCTGCATTCCACTCACAGAGTTGAACCTTCCTTTTGATAGAACAGTTTTGAAACACTCTTGTGGTAGAATCTGCAAGTCGATATTTGGAAGGTTTGGAGGCCTATCCTGGGAAAGGAAATATCTTCCCATCAAAACTAGACAGAAGCATTCTCAGAAACTTCTTAGTGATGTGCGCATTCAAGTCACAGAGTTGAAGCTTCCTTTTGATAGAGCAGTTTTGAACCACTCTTTTAGTAGAATCTGCAGGTGGATGTTTCGAGAGCTAAGAGGCCAACACTGGAAAAGGAAATCTCTTCACGTAAAAACTAGACGGAAGCATTCTCAGAAACTTCAATGGGCTTTACGCATTCAACTCACAGAGTGCAATGTTGCTTTTGAGAGCGCAGTTTTAAAACACTGTTTTTGTAGAATTTGCTAGAGGATGTTTGGAGCGATGTGAGGCCTTTGCTGGAAAAGGAAATATCTTCACATAAAACCTGGACAGAAGCATTCTCAGAAACTCCTTTGTGATGAGTGCATTCAAATCACACACTTGAACCTTCCTTTGGAAAGAGCAGTTTTGAAACACTCTTTCTGAAGAATCTGCAAGTGGATATTTGGAGCGATTTGAGGCCTATGCTGGAAATGAAATATCTTCACCTAAAAACTAGACGGAAGCATTCTCAGAAACTCCTTTGTGATGAGTGCATTCAACTCACAGAGTTGAAGCTTCCTTTTGATAGAGCAGTTTTGAAACACTCTTTTAGCAGCATCTGCAGGTGGATATTTGGAGCGCTTTGAGGCCAAGGCTGGAAAACGAAATATCATCACATAAAAACTCGACAGAAGCATTCTCTGAAACTTCTTTGTGATGAGTGCATTCAACTCACAGACTCGAACGTTTCTTTTGATAGAACAGTTTAGAAACACTCCTTTTGTAGAATCTGCAAGTGTTTATTTGGAGCGCTTGGAGGCCTATGTTGGAAAAGGACATATCTTCACATCAAAAGTAGACAGACGCATTCTCAGAAACTTCTTTGTGATGAGTGCATTGAACTCACAGAGTTGAACCTACCTATTGATAGAGAAGTTTGGAAACACCCTTTTTGTAGAATCTGCAAGTGAATATTTGGCGCGATTTGAGGCCTATGCAGGAAACGGAAATATCTTCACATGAAAACTAGACAGATGAATTCTCAGAAACGTCTTTGTGATGAGTGCATTCAACTCACAGACTTGAAGCTTCCTTTTGAAAGAGCAGTTTCGAAACACTCTTTTTGTAGAATCTGCAAGTGGATATTTGGAGCGCTTTGAGGGCTATGCTGGAAAAGTTAATACCTTCACCTAAAAACTAGACAGACGCAAACCCAGAAACTTCTTTGTGACGTGTGCATTGAACTCACAGAGTTGAACCTTTCTTTTGATACAGAAGTTTTGAAACACTCTTTTCGTAGAATCTTCAAGTGGATGGATGGAGTGATTTGAGGCCTATGCTGGAAAAGGAAATACCTTCACGTAGAAACGAGACAAAAGCATTCTCAGAAAGTTCCCTGTGCTTTGTGCATTCAACTCACAGAGTTGAACATTCCCTTTGATAGAGCAGTTTTGAAACACTCTTTTTGTAGAATCTGCAAGTGGATATTTGGAGCGCTTTGAGGCCTCTGCCGCCAAAGGAATTATCATTGCATAAAAACTAGATGGAAGCGTTCTCAGAAACTTCCTTGTGATGAGTGCATTCAACTCGCAGAGTGGAACCTTCCTTTCGATAGACCAGTTTTGAAACACTGTTTTTGTAGAATCCGCAAGTGGCTATTTGGAGCTCTTTGAGGCTTATGCTGGAAAAGGAAATATCTTCGTCTACAAACTAGACAGAAGCATTCTCAGAAACTTCTTTGTCATGTGGGGATTGAACTCACACAGTTGAACATTCCTTTACATAGAGCAGTTTTGCAACACCCTTTCGGTGGAAAGTGAAAGTGCTTATCTGGTGCGATGGCGGCATCTAGTGGATAAGGAAATACATTCAGATGAAAACAAGATACATCCATTCTCAGAAACTTCTTTGTGATGACTGCATTCTACTCACAGAGTTGAACCTTCCTTTTGATAGAGCAGTTTTGGAACACTCTTTTTGTGGAATCTGCAAGTGGCTATTTGGAGCGCTTTGAGGCCTATGCTGGAAAAGGAAATCTCTTCACATAAAACCTAGACAGAAGTATTCCCAGAAAGTTTTTCTGATGTGCGCATTCAACTCACCGAGTTGAACCTTCCTTTAGATAGAGCAGTTTGGAAACACTCTGTCTGTAGTACCTGCGAGTGGATATTTGGAGTGCTTTGAGTGCTACACTGTAAAAGCAAATATCTTCACTTGGAATCTAGACAGAAGAATTCTCAGAGACTTCCCTGTGCTCTCTGCATTCCACTCACAGAGTTGAACCTTCCTTTTGATAGAACAGTTTTGAAACACTCTTGTGGTAGAATCTGCAAGTCGATATTTGGAAGGTTTGGAGGCCTATCCTGGGAAAGGAAATATCTTCCCATCAAAACTAGACAGAAGCATTCTCAGAAACTTCTTAGTGATGTGCGCATTCAAGTCACAGAGTTGAAGCTTCCTTTTGATAGAGCAGTTTTGAACCACTCTTTTAGTAGAATCTGCAGGTGGATGTTTCGAGAGCTAAGAGGCCAACACTGGAAAAGGAAATCTCTTCACGTAAAAACTAGACGGAAGCATTCTCAGAAACTTCAATGGGCTTTACGCATTCAACTCACAGAGTGCAATGTTGCTTTTGAGAGCGCAGTTTTAAAACACTGTTTTTGTAGAATTTGCTAGAGGATGTTTGGAGCGATGTGAGGCCTTTGCTGGAAAAGGAAATATCTTCACATAAAACCTGGACAGAAGCATTCTCAGAAACTCCTTTGTGATGAGTGCATTCAAATCACACACTTGAACCTTCCTTTGGAAAGAGCAGTTTTGAAACACTCTTTCTGAAGAATCTGCAAGTGGATATTTGGAGCGATTTGAGGCCTATGCTGGAAATGAAATATCTTCACCTAAAAACTAGACGGAAGCATTCTCAGAAACTCCTTTGTGATGAGTGCATTCAACTCACAGAGTTGAAGCTTCCTTTTGATAGAGCAGTTTTGAAACACTCTTTTAGCAGCATCTGCAGGTGGATATTTGGAGCGCTTTGAGGCCAAGGCTGGAAAACGAAATATCATCACATAAAAACTCGACAGAAGCATTCTCTGAAACTTCTTTGTGATGAGTGCATTCAACTCACAGACTCGAACGTTTCTTTTGATAGAACAGTTTAGAAACACTCCTTTTGTAGAATCTGCAAGTGTTTATTTGGAGCGCTTGGAGGCCTATGTTGGAAAAGGACATATCTTCACATCAAAAGTAGACAGACGCATTCTCAGAAACTTCTTTGTGATGAGTGCATTGAACTCACAGAGTTGAACCTACCTATTGATAGAGAAGTTTGGAAACACCCTTTTTGTAGAATCTGCAAGTGAATATTTGGCGCGATTTGAGGCCTATGCAGGAAACGGAAATATCTTCACATGAAAACTAGACAGATGAATTCTCAGAAACGTCTTTGTGATGAGTGCATTCAACTCACAGACTTGAAGCTTCTTTTTGAAAGAGCAGTTTCGAAACACTCTTTTTGTAGAATCTGCAAGTGGATATTTGGAGCGCTTTGAGGGCTATGCTGGAAAAGTTAATACCTTCACCTAAAAACTAGACAGACGCAAACCCAGAAACTTCTTTGTGACGTGTGCATTGAACTCACAGAGTTGAACCTTTCTTTTGATACAGAAGTTTTGAAACACTCTTTTCGTAGAATCTTCAAGTGGATGGATGGAGTGATTTGAGGCCTATGCTGGAAAAGGAAATACCTTCACGTAGAAACGAGACAAAAGCATTCTCAGAAAGTTCCCTGTGCTTTGTGCATTCAACTCACAGAGTTGAACATTCCCTTTGATAGAGCAGTTTTGAAACACTCTTTTTGTAGAATCTGCAAGTGGATATTTGGAGCGCTTTGAGGCCTCTGCCGCCAAAGGAATTATCATTGCATAAAAACTAGATGGAAGCGTTCTCAGAAACTTCCTTGTGATGAGTGCATTCAACTCGCAGAGTGGAACCTTCCTTTCGATAGACCAGTTTTGAAACACTGTTTTTGTAGAATCCGCAAGTGGCTATTTGGAGCTCTTTGAGGCTTATGCTGGAAAAGGAAATATCTTCGTCTACAAACTAGACAGAAGCATTCTCAGAAACTTCTTTGTCATGTGGGGATTGAACTCACACAGTTGAACATTCCTTTACATAGAGCAGTTTTGCAACACCCTTTCGGTGGAAAGTGAAAGTGCTTATCTGGTGCGATGGCGGCATCTAGTGGATAAGGAAATACATTCAGATGAAAACAAGATACATCCATTCTCAGAAACTTCTTTGTGATGACTGCATTCTACTCACAGAGTTGAACCTTCCTTTTGATAGAGCAGTTTTGGAACACTCTTTTTGTGGAATCTGCAAGTGGCTATTTGGAGCGCTTTGAGGCCTATGCTGGAAAAGGAAATCTCTTCACATAAAACCTAGACAGAAGTATTCCCAGAAAGTTTTTCTGATGTGCGCATTCAACTCACCGAGTTGAACCTTCCTTTAGATAGAGCAGTTTTGAAACACTCTGTCTGTAGTACCTGCGAGTGGATATTTGGAGTGCTTTGAGTGCTACACTGTTAAAGGAAATATCTTCACTTGGAATCTAGACAGAAGAATTCTCAGAGACTTCCCTGTGCTCTCTGCATTCCACTCACAGAGTTGAACCTTCCTTTTGATAGAACAGTTTTGAAACACTCTTGTGGTAGAATCTGCAAGTCGATATTTGGAAGGTTTGGAGGCCTATCCTGGGAAAGGAAATATCTTCCCATCAAAACTAGACAGAAGCATTCTCAGAAACTTCTTAGTGATGTGCGCATTCAAGTCACAGAGTTGAAGCTTCCTTTTGATAGAGCAGTTTTGAACCACTCTTTTAGTAGAATCTGCAGGTGGATGTTTCGAGAGCTAAGAGGCCAACACTGGAAAAGGAAATCTCTTCACGTAAAAACTAGACGGAAGCATTCTCAGAAACTTCAATGGGCTTTACGCATTCAACTCACAGAGTGCAATGTTGCTTTTGAGAGCGCAGTTTTAAAACACTGTTTTTGTAGAATTTGCTAGAGGATGTTTGGAGCGATGTGAGGCCTTTGCTGGAAAAGGAAATATCTTCACATAAAACCTGGACAGAAGCATTCTCAGAAACTCCTTTGTGATGAGTGCATTCAAATCACACACTTGAACCTTCCTTTGGAAAGAGCAGTTTTGAAACACTCTTTCTGAAGAATCTGCAAGTGGATATTTGGAGCGATTTGAGGCCTATGCTGGAAATGAAATATCTTCACCTAAAAACTAGACGGAAGCATTCTCAGAAACTCCTTTGTGATGAGTGCATTCAACTCACAGAGTTGAAGCTTCCTTTTGATAGAGCAGTTTTGAAACACTCTTTTAGCAGCATCTGCAGGTGGATATTTGGAGCGCTTTGAGGCCAAGGCTGGAAAACGAAATATCATCACATAAAAACTCGACAGAAGCATTCTCTGAAACTTCTTTGTGATGAGTGCATTCAACTCACAGACTCGAACGTTTCTTTTGATAGAACAGTTTAGAAACACTCCTTTTGTAGAATCTGCAAGTGTTTATTTGGAGCGCTTGGAGGCCTATGTTGGAAAAGGACATATCTTCACATCAAAAGTAGACAGACGCATTCTCAGAAACTTCTTTGTGATGAGTGCATTGAACTCACAGAGTTGAACCTACCTATTGATAGAGAAGTTTGGAAACACCCTTTTTGTAGAATCTGCAAGTGAATATTTGGCGCGATTTGAGGCCTATGCAGGAAACGGAAATATCTTCACATGAAAACTAGACAGATGAATTCTCAGAAACGTCTTTGTGATGAGTGCATTCAACTCACAGACTTGAAGCTTCCTTTTGAAAGAGCAGTTTCGAAACACTCTTTTTGTAGAATCTGCAAGTGGATATTTGGAGCGCTTTGAGGGCTATGCTGGAAAAGTTAATACCTTCACCTAAAAACTAGACAGACGCAAACCCAGAAACTTCTTTGTGACGTGTGCATTGAACTCACAGAGTTGAACCTTTCTTTTGATACAGAAGTTTTGAAACACTCTTTTCGTAGAATCTTCAAGTGGATGGATGGAGTGATTTGAGGCCTATGCTGGAAAAGGAAATACCTTCACGTAGAAACGAGACAAAAGCATTCTCAGAAAGTTCCCTGTGCTTTGTGCATTCAACTCACAGAGTTGAACATTCCCTTTGATAGAGCAGTTTTGAAACACTCTTTTTGTAGAATCTGCAAGTGGATATTTGGAGCGCTTTGAGGCCTCTGCCGCCAAAGGAATTATCATTGCATAAAAACTAGATGGAAGCGTTCTCAGAAACTTCCTTGTGATGAGTGCATTCAACTCGCAGAGTGGAACCTTCCTTTCGATAGACCAGTTTTGAAACACTGTTTTTGTAGAATCCGCAAGTGGCTATTTGGAGCTCTTTGAGGCTTATGCTGGAAAAGGAAATATCTTCGTCTACAAACTAGACAGAAGCATTCTCAGAAACTTCTTTGTCATGTGGGGATTGAACTCACACAGTTGAACATTCCTTTACATAGAGCAGTTTTGCAACACCCTTTCGGTGGAAAGTGAAAGTGCTTATCTGGTGCGATGGCGGCATCTAGTGGATAAGGAAATACATTCAGATGAAAACAAGATACATCCATTCTCAGAAACTTCTTTGTGATGACTGCATTCTACTCACAGAGTTGAACCTTCCTTTTGATAGAGCAGTTTTGGAACACTCTTTTTGTGGAATCTGCAAGTGGCTATTTGGAGCGCTTTGAGGCCTATGCTGGAAAAGGAAATCTCTTCACATAAAACCTAGACAGAAGTATTCCCAGAAAGTTTTTCTGATGTGCGCATTCAACTCACCGAGTTGAACCTTCCTTTAGATAGAGCAGTTTTGAAACACTCTGTCTGTAGTACCTGCGAGTGGATATTTGGAGTGCTTTGAGTGCTACACTGTTAAAGGAAATATCTTCACTTGGAATCTAGACAGAAGAATTCTCAGAGACTTCCCTGTGCTCTCTGCATTCCACTCACAGAGTTGAACCTTCCTTTTGATAGAACAGTTTTGAAACACTCTTGTGGTAGAATCTGCAAGTCGATATTTGGAAGGTTTGGAGGCCTATCCTGGGAAAGGAAATATCTTCCCATCAAAACTAGACAGAAGCATTCTCAGAAACTTCTTAGTGATGTGCGCATTCAAGTCACAGAGTTGAAGCTTCCTTTTGATAGAGCAGTTTTGAACCACTCTTTTAGTAGAATCTGCAGGTGGATGTTTCGAGAGCTAAGAGGCCAACACTGGAAAAGGAAATCTCTTCACGTAAAAACTAGACGGAAGCATTCTCAGAAACTTCAATGGGCTTTACGCATTCAACTCACAGAGTGCAATGTTGCTTTTGAGAGCGCAGTTTTAAAACACTGTTTTTGTAGAATTTGCTAGAGGATGTTTGGAGCGATGTGAGGCCTTTGCTGGAAAAGGAAATATCTTCACATAAAACCTGGACAGAAGCATTCTCAGAAACTCCTTTGTGATGAGTGCATTCAAATCACACACTTGAACCTTCCTTTGGAAAGAGCAGTTTTGAAACACTCTTTCTGAAGAATCTGCAAGTGGATATTTGGAGCGATTTGAGGCCTATGCTGGAAATGAAATATCTTCACCTAAAAACTAGACGGAAGCATTCTCAGAAACTCCTTTGTGATGAGTGCATTCAACTCACAGAGTTGAAGCTTCCTTTTGATAGAGCAGTTTTGAAACACTCTTTTAGCAGCATCTGCAGGTGGATATTTGGAGCGCTTTGAGGCCAAGGCTGGAAAACGAAATATCATCACATAAAAACTCGACAGAAGCATTCTCTGAAACTTCTTTGTGATGAGTGCATTCAACTCACAGACTCGAACGTTTCTTTTGATAGAACAGTTTAGAAACACTCCTTTTGTAGAATCTGCAAGTGTTTATTTGGAGCGCTTGGAGGCCTATGTTGGAAAAGGACATATCTTCACATCAAAAGTAGACAGACGCATTCTCAGAAACTTCTTTGTGATGAGTGCATTGAACTCACAGAGTTGAACCTACCTATTGATAGAGAAGTTTGGAAACACCCTTTTTGTAGAATCTGCAAGTGAATATTTGGCGCGATTTGAGGCCTATGCAGGAAACGGAAATATCTTCACATGAAAACTAGACAGATGAATTCTCAGAAACGTCTTTGTGATGAGTGCATTCAACTCACAGACTTGAAGCTTCCTTTTGAAAGAGCAGTTTCGAAACACTCTTTTTGTAGAATCTGCAAGTGGATATTTGGAGCGCTTTGAGGGCTATGCTGGAAAAGTTAATACCTTCACCTAAAAACTAGACAGACGCAAACCCAGAAACTTCTTTGTGACGTGTGCATTGAACTCACAGAGTTGAACCTTTCTTTTGATACAGAAGTTTTGAAACACTCTTTTCGTAGAATCTTCAAGTGGATGGATGGAGTGATTTGAGGCCTATGCTGGAAAAGGAAATACCTTCACGTAGAAACGAGACAAAAGCATTCTCAGAAAGTTCCCTGTGCTTTGTGCATTCAACTCACAGAGTTGAACATTCCCTTTGATAGAGCAGTTTTGAAACACTCTTTTTGTAGAATCTGCAAGTGGATATTTGGAGCGCTTTGAGGCCTCTGCCGCCAAAGGAATTATCATTGCATAAAAACTAGATGGAAGCGTTCTCAGAAACTTCCTTGTGATGAGTGCATTCAACTCGCAGAGTGGAACCTTCCTTTCGATAGACCAGTTTTGAAACACTGTTTTTGTAGAATCCGCAAGTGGCTATTTGGAGCTCTTTGAGGCTTATGCTGGAAAAGGAAATATCTTCGTCTACAAACTAGACAGAAGCATTCTCAGAAACTTCTTTGTCATGTGGGGATTGAACTCACAGAGTTGAACATTCCTTTACATAGAGCAGTTTTGCAACACCCTTTCGGTGGAAAGTGAAAGTGCTTATCTGGTGCGATGGCGGCATCTAGTGGATAAGGAAATACATTCAGATGAAAACAAGATACATCCATTCTCAGAAACTTCTTTGTGATGACTGCATTCTACTCACAGAGTTGAACCTTCCTTTTGATAGAGCAGTTTTGGAACACTCTTTTTGTGGAATCTGCAAGTGGCTATTTGGAGCGCTTTGAGGCCTATGCTGGAAAAGGAAATCTCTTCACATAAAACCTAGACAGAAGTATTCCCAGAAAGTTTTTCTGATGTGCGCATTCAACTCACCGAGTTGAACCTTCCTTTAGATAGAGCAGTTTGGAAACACTCTGTCTGTAGTACCTGCGAGTGGATATTTGGAGTGCTTTGAGTGCTACACTGTTAAAGGAAATATCTTCACTTGGAATCTAGACAGAAGAATTCTCAGAGACTTCCCTGTGCTCTCTGCATTCCACTCACAGAGTTGAACCTTCCTTTTGATAGAACAGTTTTGAAACACTCTTGTGGTAGAATCTGCAAGTCGATATTTGGAAGGTTTGGAGGCCTATCCTGGGAAAGGAAATATCTTCCCATCAAAACTAGACAGAAGCATTCTCAGAAACTTCTTAGTGATGTGCGCATTCAAGTCACAGAGTTGAAGCTTCCTTTTGATAGAGCAGTTTTGAACCACTCTTTTAGTAGAATCTGCAGGTGGATGTTTCGAGAGCTAAGAGGCCAACACTGGAAAAGGAAATCTCTTCACGTAAAAACTAGACGGAAGCATTCTCAGAAACTTCAATGGGCTTTACGCATTCAACTCACAGAGTGCAATGTTGCTTTTGAGAGCGCAGTTTTAAAACACTGTTTTTGTAGAATTTGCTAGAGGATGTTTGGAGCGATGTGAGGCCTTTGCTGGAAAAGGAAATATCTTCACATAAAACCTGGACAGAAGCATTCTCAGAAACTCCTTTGTGATGAGTGCATTCAAATCACACACTTGAACCTTCCTTTGGAAAGAGCAGTTTTGAAACACTCTTTCTGAAGAATCTGCAAGTGGATATTTGGAGCGATTTGAGGCCTATGCTGGAAATGAAATATCTTCACCTAAAAACTAGACGGAAGCATTCTCAGAAACTCCTTTGTGATGAGTGCATTCAACTCACAGAGTTGAAGCTTCCTTTTGATAGAGCAGTTTTGAAACACTCTTTTAGCAGCATCTGCAGGTGGATATTTGGAGCGCTTTGAGGCCAAGGCTGGAAAACGAAATATCATCACATAAAAACTCGACAGAAGCATTCTCTGAAACTTCTTTGTGATGAGTGCATTCAACTCACAGACTCGAACGTTTCTTTTGATAGAACAGTTTAGAAACACTCCTTTTGTAGAATCTGCAAGTGTTTATTTGGAGCGCTTGGAGGCCTATGTTGGAAAAGGACATATCTTCACATCAAAAGTAGACAGACGCATTCTCAGAAACTTCTTTGTGATGAGTGCATTGAACTCACAGAGTTGAACCTACCTATTGATAGAGAAGTTTGGAAACACCCTTTTTGTAGAATCTGCAAGTGAATATTTGGCGCGATTTGAGGCCTATGCAGGAAACGGAAATATCTTCACATGAAAACTAGACAGATGAATTCTCAGAAACGTCTTTGTGATGAGTGCATTCAACTCACAGACTTGAAGCTTCTTTTTGAAAGAGCAGTTTCAAAACACTCTTTTTGTAGAATCTGCAAGTGGATATTTGGAGCGCTTTGAGGGCTATGCTGGAAAAGTTAATACCTTCACCTAAAAACTAGACAGACGCAAACCCAGAAACTTCTTTGTGACGTGTGCATTGAACTCACAGAGTTGAACCTTTCTTTTGATACAGAAGTTTTGAAACACTCTTTTCGTAGAATCTTCAAGTGGATGGATGGAGTGATTTGAGGCCTATGCTGGAAAAGGAAATACCTTCACGTAGAAACGAGACAAAAGCATTCTCAGAAAGTTCCCTGTGCTTTGTGCATTCAACTCACAGAGTTGAACATTCCCTTTGATAGAGCAGTTTTGAAACACTCTTTTTGTAGAATCTGCAAGTGGATATTTGGAGCGCTTTGAGGCCTCTGCCGCCAAAGGAATTATCATTGCATAAAAACTAGATGGAAGCGTTCTCAGAAACTTCCTTGTGATGAGTGCATTCAACTCGCAGAGTGGAACCTTCCTTTCGATAGACCAGTTTTGAAACACTGTTTTTGTAGAATCCGCAAGTGGCTATTTGGAGCTCTTTGAGGCTTATGCTGGAAAAGGAAATATCTTCGTCTACAAACTAGACAGAAGCATTCTCAGAAACTTCTTTGTCATGTGGGGATTGAACTCACACAGTTGAACATTCCTTTACATAGAGCAGTTTTGCAACACCCTTTCGGTGGAAAGTGAAAGTGCTTATCTGGTGCGATGGCGGCATCTAGTGGATAAGGAAATACATTCAGATGAAAACAAGATACATCCATTCTCAGAAACTTCTTTGTGATGACTGCATTCTACTCACAGAGTTGAACCTTCCTTTTGATAGAGCAGTTTTGGAACACTCTTTTTGTGGAATCTGCAAGTGGCTATTTGGAGCGCTTTGAGGCCTATGCTGGAAAAGGAAATCTCTTCACATAAAACCTAGACAGAAGTATTCCCAGAAAGTTTTTCTGATGTGCGCATTCAACTCACCGAGTTGAACCTTCCTTTAGATAGAGCAGTTTTGAAACACTCTGTCTGTAGTACCTGCGAGTGGATATTTGGAGTGCTTTGAGTGCTACACTGTTAAAGGAAATATCTTCACTTGGAATCTAGACAGAAGAATTCTCAGAGACTTCCCTGTGCTCTCTGCATTCCACTCACAGAGTTGAACCTTCCTTTTGATAGAACAGTTTTGAAACACTCTTGTGGTAGAATCTGCAAGTCGATATTTGGAAGGTTTGGAGGCCTATCCTGGGAAAGGAAATATCTTCCCATCAAAACTAGACAGAAGCATTCTCAGAAACTTCTTAGTGATGTGCGCATTCAAGTCACAGAGTTGAAGCTTCCTTTTGATAGAGCAGTTTTGAACCACTCTTTTAGTAGAATCTGCAGGTGGATGTTTCGAGAGCTAAGAGGCCAACACTGGAAAAGGAAATCTCTTCACGTAAAAACTAGACGGAAGCATTCTCAGAAACTTCAATGGGCTTTACGCATTCAACTCACAGAGTGCAATGTTGCTTTTGAGAGCGCAGTTTTAAAACACTGTTTTTGTAGAATTTGCTAGAGGATGTTTGGAGCGATGTGAGGCCTTTGCTGGAAAAGGAAATATCTTCACATAAAACCTGGACAGAAGCATTCTCAGAAACTCCTTTGTGATGAGTGCATTCAAATCACACACTTGAACCTTCCTTTGGAAAGAGCAGTTTTGAAACACTCTTTCTGAAGAATCTGCAAGTGGATATTTGGAGCGATTTGAGGCCTATGCTGGAAATGAAATATCTTCACCTAAAAACTAGACGGAAGCATTCTCAGAAACTCCTTTGTGATGAGTGCATTCAACTCACAGAGTTGAAGCTTCCTTTTGATAGAGCAGTTTTGAAACACTCTTTTAGCAGCATCTGCAGGTGGATATTTGGAGCGCTTTGAGGCCAAGGCTGGAAAACGAAATATCATCACATAAAAACTCGACAGAAGCATTCTCTGAAACTTCTTTGTGATGAGTGCATTCAACTCACAGACTCGAACGTTTCTTTTGATAGAACAGTTTAGAAACACTCCTTTTGTAGAATCTGCAAGTGTTTATTTGGAGCGCTTGGAGGCCTATGTTGGAAAAGGACATATCTTCACATCAAAAGTAGACAGACGCATTCTCAGAAACTTCTTTGTGATGAGTGCATTGAACTCACAGAGTTGAACCTACCTATTGATAGAGAAGTTTGGAAACACCCTTTTTGTAGAATCTGCAAGTGAATATTTGGCGCGATTTGAGGCCTATGCAGGAAACGGAAATATCTTCACATGAAAACTAGACAGATGAATTCTCAGAAACGTCTTTGTGATGAGTGCATTCAACTCACAGACTTGAAGCTTCCTTTTGAAAGAGCAGTTTCGAAACACTCTTTTTGTAGAATCTGCAAGTGGATATTTGGAGCGCTTTGAGGGCTATGCTGGAAAAGTTAATACCTTCACCTAAAAACTAGACAGACGCAAACCCAGAAACTTCTTTGTGACGTGTGCATTGAACTCACAGAGTTGAACCTTTCTTTTGATACAGAAGTTTTGAAACACTCTTTTCGTAGAATCTTCAAGTGGATGGATGGAGTGATTTGAGGCCTATGCTGGAAAAGGAAATACCTTCACGTAGAAACGAGACAAAAGCATTCTCAGAAAGTTCCCTGTGCTTTGTGCATTCAACTCACAGAGTTGAACATTCCCTTTGATAGAGCAGTTTTGAAACACTCTTTTTGTAGAATCTGCAAGTGGATATTTGGAGCGCTTTGAGGCCTCTGCCGCCAAAGGAATTATCATTGCATAAAAACTAGATGGAAGCGTTCTCAGAAACTTCCTTGTGATGAGTGCATTCAACTCGCAGAGTGGAACCTTCCTTTCGATAGACCAGTTTTGAAACACTGTTTTTGTAGAATCCGCAAGTGGCTATTTGGAGCTCTTTGAGGCTTATGCTGGAAAAGGAAATATCTTCGTCTACAAACTAGACAGAAGCATTCTCAGAAACTTCTTTGTCATGTGGGGATTGAACTCACACAGTTGAACATTCCTTTACATAGAGCAGTTTTGCAACACCCTTTCGGTGGAAAGTGAAAGTGCTTATCTGGTGCGATGGCGGCATCTAGTGGATAAGGAAATACATTCAGATGAAAACAAGATACATCCATTCTCAGAAACTTCTTTGTGATGACTGCATTCTACTCACAGAGTTGAACCTTCCTTTTGATAGAGCAGTTTTGGAACACTCTTTTTGTGGAATCTGCAAGTGGCTATTTGGAGCGCTTTGAGGCCTATGCTGGAAAAGGAAATCTCTTCACATAAAACCTAGACAGAAGTATTCCCAGAAAGTTTTTCTGATGTGCGCATTCAACTCACCGAGTTGAACCTTCCTTTAGATAGAGCAGTTTGGAAACACTCTGTCTGTAGTACCTGCGAGTGGATATTTGGAGTGCTTTGAGTGCTACACTGTAAAAGCAAATATCTTCACTTGGAATCTAGACAGAAGAATTCTCAGAGACTTCCCTGTGCTCTCTGCATTCCACTCACAGAGTTGAACCTTCCTTTTGATAGAACAGTTTTGAAACACTCTTGTGGTAGAATCTGCAAATCGATATTTGGAAGGTTTGGAGGCCTATCCTGGGAAAGGAAATATCTTCCCATCAAAACTAGACAGAAGCATTCTCAGAAACTTCTTAGTGATGTGCGCATTCAAGTCACAGAGTTGAAGCTTCCTTTTGATAGAGCAGTTTTGAACCACTCTTTTAGTAGAATCTGCAGGTGGATGTTTCGAGAGCTAAGAGGCCAACACTGGAAAAGGAAATCTCTTCACGTAAAAACTAGACGGAAGCATTCTCAGAAACTTCAATGGGCTTTACGCATTCAACTCACAGAGTGCAATGTTGCTTTTGAGAGCGCAGTTTTAAAACACTGTTTTTGTAGAATTTGCTAGAGGATGTTTGGAGCGATGTGAGGCCTTTGCTGGAAAAGGAAATATCTTCACATAAAACCTGGACAGAAGCATTCTCAGAAACTCCTTTGTGATGAGTGCATTCAAATCACACACTTGAACCTTCCTTTGGAAAGAGCAGTTTTGAAACACTCTTTCTGAAGAATCTGCAAGTGGATATTTGGAGCGATTTGAGGCCTATGCTGGAAATGAAATATCTTCACCTAAAAACTAGACGGAAGCATTCTCAGAAACTCCTTTGTGATGAGTGCATTCAACTCACAGAGTTGAAGCTTCCTTTTGATAGAGCAGTTTTGAAACACTCTTTTAGCAGCATCTGCAGGTGGATATTTGGAGCGCTTTGAGGCCAAGGCTGGAAAACGAAATATCATCACATAAAAACTCGACAGAAGCATTCTCTGAAACTTCTTTGTGATGAGTGCATTCAACTCACAGACTCGAACGTTTCTTTTGATAGAACAGTTTAGAAACACTCCTTTTGTAGAATCTGCAAGTGTTTATTTGGAGCGCTTGGAGGCCTATGTTGGAAAAGGACATATCTTCACATCAAAAGTAGACAGACGCATTCTCAGAAACTTCTTTGTGATGAGTGCATTGAACTCACAGAGTTGAACCTACCTATTGATAGAGAAGTTTGGAAACACCCTTTTTGTAGAATCTGCAAGTGAATATTTGGCGCGATTTGAGGCCTATGCAGGAAACGGAAATATCTTCACATGAAAACTAGACAGATGAATTCTCAGAAACGTCTTTGTGATGAGTGCATTCAACTCACAGACTTGAAGCTTCCTTTTGAAAGAGCAGTTTCGAAACACTCTTTTTGTAGAATCTGCAAGTGGATATTTGGAGCGCTTTGAGGGCTATGCTGGAAAAGTTAATACCTTCACCTAAAAACTAGACAGACGCAAACCCAGAAACTTCTTTGTGACGTGTGCATTGAACTCACAGAGTTGAACCTTTCTTTTGATACAGAAGTTTTGAAACACTCTTTTCGTAGAATCTTCAAGTGGATGGATGGAGTGATTTGAGGTCTATGCTGGAAAAGGAAATACCTTCACGTAGAAACGAGACAAAAGCATTCTCAGAAAGTTCCCTGTGCTTTGTGCATTCAACTCACAGAGTTGAACATTCCCTTTGATAGAGCAGTTTTGAAACACTCTTTTTGTAGAATCTGCAAGTGGATATTTGGAGCGCTTTGAGGCCTCTGCCGCCAAAGGAATTATCATTGCATAAAAACTAGATGGAAGCGTTCTCAGAAACTTCCTTGTGATGAGTGCATTCAACTCGCAGAGTGGAACCTTCCTTTCGATAGACCAGTTTTGAAACACTGTTTTTGTAGAATCCGCAAGTGGCTATTTGGAGCTCTTTGAGGCTTATGCTGGAAAAGGAAATATCTTCGTCTACAAACTAGACAGAAGCATTCTCAGAAACTTCTTTGTCATGTGGGGATTGAACTCACACAGTTGAACATTCCTTTACATAGAGCAGTTTTGCAACACCCTTTCGGTGGAAAGTGAAAGTGCTTATCTGGTGCGATGGCGGCATCTAGTGGATAAGGAAATACATTCAGATGAAAACAAGATACATCCATTCTCAGAAACTTCTTTGTGATGACTGCATTCTACTCACAGAGTTGAACCTTCCTTTTGATAGAGCAGTTTTGGAACACTCTTTTTGTGGAATCTGCAAGTGGCTATTTGGAGCGCTTTGAGGCCTATGCTGGAAAAGGAAATCTCTTCACATAAAACCTAGACAGAAGTATTCCCAGAAAGTTTTTCTGATGTGCGCATTCAACTCACCGAGTTGAACCTTCCTTTAGATAGAGCAGTTTTGAAACACTCTGTCTGTAGTACCTGCGAGTGGATATTTGGAGTGCTTTGAGTGCTACACTGTTAAAGGAAATATCTTCACTTGGAATCTAGACAGAAGAATTCTCAGAGACTTCCCTGTGCTCTCTGCATTCCACTCACAGAGTTGAACCTTCCTTTTGATAGAACAGTTTTGAAACACTCTTGTGGTAGAATCTGCAAGTCGATATTTGGAAGGTTTGGAGGCCTATCCTGGGAAAGGAAATATCTTCCCATCAAAACTAGACAGAAGCATTCTCAGAAACTTCTTAGTGATGTGCGCATTCAAGTCACAGAGTTGAAGCTTCCTTTTGATAGAGCAGTTTTGAACCACTCTTTTAGTAGAATCTGCAGGTGGATGTTTCGAGAGCTAAGAGGCCAACACTGGAAAAGGAAATCTCTTCACGTAAAAACTAGACGGAAGCATTCTCAGAAACTTCAATGGGCTTTACGCATTCAACTCACAGAGTGCAATGTTGCTTTTGAGAGCGCAGTTTTAAAACACTGTTTTTGTAGAATTTGCTAGAGGATGTTTGGAGCGATGTGAGGCCTTTGCTGGAAAAGGAAATATCTTCACATAAAACCTGGACAGAAGCATTCTCAGAAACTCCTTTGTGATGAGTGCATTCAAATCACACACTTGAACCTTCCTTTGGAAAGAGCAGTTTTGAAACACTCTTTCTGAAGAATCTGCAAGTGGATATTTGGAGCGATTTGAGGCCTATGCTGGAAATGAAATATCTTCACCTAAAAACTAGACGGAAGCATTCTCAGAAACTCCTTTGTGATGAGTGCATTCAACTCACAGAGTTGAAGCTTCCTTTTGATAGAGCAGTTTTGAAACACTCTTTTAGCAGCATCTGCAGGTGGATATTTGGAGCGCTTTGAGGCCAAGGCTGGAAAACGAAATATCATCACATAAAAACTCGACAGAAGCATTCTCTGAAACTTCTTTGTGATGAGTGCATTCAACTCACAGACTCGAACGTTTCTTTTGATAGAACAGTTTAGAAACACTCCTTTTGTAGAATCTGCAAGTGTTTATTTGGAGCGCTTGGAGGCCTATGTTGGAAAAGGACATATCTTCACATCAAAAGTAGACAGACGCATTCTCAGAAACTTCTTTGTGATGAGTGCATTGAACTCACAGAGTTGAACCTACCTATTGATAGAGAAGTTTGGAAACACCCTTTTTGTAGAATCTGCAAGTGAATATTTGGCGCGATTTGAGGCCTATGCAGGAAACGGAAATATCTTCACATGAAAACTAGACAGATGAATTCTCAGAAACGTCTTTGTGATGAGTGCATTCAACTCACAGACTTGAAGCTTCCTTTTGAAAGAGCAGTTTCGAAACACTCTTTTTGTAGAATCTGCAAGTGGATATTTGGAGCGCTTTGAGGGCTATGCTGGAAAAGTTAATACCTTCACCTAAAAACTAGACAGACGCAAACCCAGAAACTTCTTTGTGACGTGTGCATTGAACTCACAGAGTTGAACCTTTCTTTTGATACAGAAGTTTTGAAACACTCTTTTCGTAGAATCTTCAAGTGGATGGATGGAGTGATTTGAGGCCTATGCTGGAAAAGGAAATACCTTCACGTAGAAACGAGACAAAAGCATTCTCAGAAAGTTCCCTGTGCTTTGTGCATTCAACTCACAGAGTTGAACATTCCCTTTGATAGAGCAGTTTTGAAACACTCTTTTTGTAGAATCTGCAAGTGGATATTTGGAGCGCTTTGAGGCCTCTGCCGCCAAAGGAATTATCATTGCATAAAAACTAGATGGAAGCGTTCTCAGAAACTTCCTTGTGATGAGTGCATTCAACTCGCAGAGTGGAACCTTCCTTTCGATAGACCAGTTTTGAAACACTGTTTTTGTAGAATCCGCAAGTGGCTATTTGGAGCTCTTTGAGGCTTATGCTGGAAAAGGAAATATCTTCGTCTACAAACTAGACAGAAGCATTCTCAGAAACTTCTTTGTCATGTGGGGATTGAACTCACACAGTTGAACATTCCTTTACATAGAGCAGTTTTGCAACACCCTTTCGGTGGAAAGTGAAAGTGCTTATCTGGTGCGATGGCGGCATCTAGTGGATAAGGAAATACATTCAGATGAAAACAAGATACATCCATTCTCAGAAACTTCTTTGTGATGACTGCATTCTACTCACAGAGTTGAACCTTCCTTTTGATAGAGCAGTTTTGGAACACTCTTTTTGTGGAATCTGCAAGTGGCTATTTGGAGCGCTTTGAGGCCTATGCTGGAAAAGGAAATCTCTTCACATAAAACCTAGACAGAAGTATTCCCAGAAAGTTTTTCTGATGTGCGCATTCAACTCACCGAGTTGAACCTTCCTTTAGATAGAGCAGTTTGGAAACACTCTGTCTGTAGTACCTGCGAGTGGATATTTGGAGTGCTTTGAGTGCTACACTGTAAAAGCAAATATCTTCACTTGGAATCTAGACAGAAGAATTCTCAGAGACTTCCCTGTGCTCTCTGCATTCCACTCACAGAGTTGAACCTTCCTTTTGATAGAACAGTTTTGAAACACTCTTGTGGTAGAATCTGCAAGTCGATATTTGGAAGGTTTGGAGGCCTATCCTGGGAAAGGAAATATCTTCCCATCAAAACTAGACAGAAGCATTCTCAGAAACTTCTTAGTGATGTGCGCATTCAAGTCACAGAGTTGAAGCTTCCTTTTGATAGAGCAGTTTTGAACCACTCTTTTAGTAGAATCTGCAGGTGGATGTTTCGAGAGCTAAGAGGCCAACACTGGAAAAGGAAATCTCTTCACGTAAAAACTAGACGGAAGCATTCTCAGAAACTTCAATGGGCTTTACGCATTCAACTCACAGAGTGCAATGTTGCTTTTGAGAGCGCAGTTTTAAAACACTGTTTTTGTAGAATTTGCTAGAGGATGTTTGGAGCGATGTGAGGCCTTTGCTGGAAAAGGAAATATCTTCACATAAAACCTGGACAGAAGCATTCTCAGAAACTCCTTTGTGATGAGTGCATTCAAATCACACACTTGAACCTTCCTTTGGAAAGAGCAGTTTTGAAACACTCTTTCTGAAGAATCTGCAAGTGGATATTTGGAGCGATTTGAGGCCTATGCTGGAAATGAAATATCTTCACCTAAAAACTAGACGGAAGCATTCTCAGAAACTCCTTTGTGATGAGTGCATTCAACTCACAGAGTTGAAGCTTCCTTTTGATAGAGCAGTTTTGAAACACTCTTTTAGCAGCATCTGCAGGTGGATATTTGGAGCGCTTTGAGGCCAAGGCTGGAAAACGAAATATCATCACATAAAAACTCGACAGAAGCATTCTCTGAAACTTCTTTGTGATGAGTGCATTCAACTCACAGACTCGAACGTTTCTTTTGATAGAACAGTTTAGAAACACTCCTTTTGTAGAATCTGCAAGTGTTTATTTGGAGCGCTTGGAGGCCTATGTTGGAAAAGGACATATCTTCACATCAAAAGTAGACAGACGCATTCTCAGAAACTTCTTTGTGATGAGTGCATTGAACTCACAGAGTTGAACCTACCTATTGATAGAGAAGTTTGGAAACACCCTTTTTGTAGAATCTGCAAGTGAATATTTGGCGCGATTTGAGGCCTATGCAGGAAACGGAAATATCTTCACATGAAAACTAGACAGATGAATTCTCAGAAACGTCTTTGTGATGAGTGCATTCAACTCACAGACTTGAAGCTTCTTTTTGAAAGAGCAGTTTCGAAACACTCTTTTTGTAGAATCTGCAAGTGGATATTTGGAGCGCTTTGAGGGCTATGCTGGAAAAGTTAATACCTTCACCTAAAAACTAGACAGACGCAAACCCAGAAACTTCTTTGTGACGTGTGCATTGAACTCACAGAGTTGAACCTTTCTTTTGATACAGAAGTTTTGAAACACTCTTTTCGTAGAATCTTCAAGTGGATGGATGGAGTGATTTGAGGCCTATGCTGGAAAAGGAAATACCTTCACGTAGAAACGAGACAAAAGCATTCTCAGAAAGTTCCCTGTGCTTTGTGCATTCAACTCACAGAGTTGAACATTCCCTTTGATAGAGCAGTTTTGAAACACTCTTTTTGTAGAATCTGCAAGTGGATATTTGGAGCGCTTTGAGGCCTCTGCCGCCAAAGGAATTATCATTGCATAAAAACTAGATGGAAGCGTTCTCAGAAACTTCCTTGTGATGAGTGCATTCAACTCGCAGAGTGGAACCTTCCTTTCGATAGACCAGTTTTGAAACACTGTTTTTGTAGAATCCGCAAGTGGCTATTTGGAGCTCTTTGAGGCTTATGCTGGAAAAGGAAATATCTTCGTCTACAAACTAGACAGAAGCATTCTCAGAAACTTCTTTGTCATGTGGGGATTGAACTCACACAGTTGAACATTCCTTTACATAGAGCAGTTTTGCAACACCCTTTCGGTGGAAAGTGAAAGTGCTTATCTGGTGCGATGGCGGCATCTAGTGGATAAGGAAATACATTCAGATGAAAACAAGATACATCCATTCTCAGAAACTTCTTTGTGATGACTGCATTCTACTCACAGAGTTGAACCTTCCTTTTGATAGAGCAGTTTTGGAACACTCTTTTTGTGGAATCTGCAAGTGGCTATTTGGAGCGCTTTGAGGCCTATGCTGGAAAAGGAAATCTCTTCACATAAAACCTAGACAGAAGTATTCCCAGAAAGTTTTTCTGATGTGCGCATTCAACTCACCGAGTTGAACCTTCCTTTAGATAGAGCAGTTTTGAAACACTCTGTCTGTAGTACCTGCGAGTGGATATTTGGAGTGCTTTGAGTGCTACACTGTTAAAGGAAATATCTTCACTTGGAATCTAGACAGAAGAATTCTCAGAGACTTCCCTGTGCTCTCTGCATTCCACTCACAGAGTTGAACCTTCCTTTTGATAGAACAGTTTTGAAACACTCTTGTGGTAGAATCTGCAAGTCGATATTTGGAAGGTTTGGAGGCCTATCCTGGGAAAGGAAATATCTTCCCATCAAAACTAGACAGAAGCATTCTCAGAAACTTCTTAGTGATGTGCGCATTCAAGTCACAGAGTTGAAGCTTCCTTTTGATAGAGCAGTTTTGAACCACTCTTTTAGTAGAATCTGCAGGTGGATGTTTCGAGAGCTAAGAGGCCAACACTGGAAAAGGAAATCTCTTCACGTAAAAACTAGACGGAAGCATTCTCAGAAACTTCAATGGGCTTTACGCATTCAACTCACAGAGTGCAATGTTGCTTTTGAGAGCGCAGTTTTAAAACACTGTTTTTGTAGAATTTGCTAGAGGATGTTTGGAGCGATGTGAGGCCTTTGCTGGAAAAGGAAATATCTTCACATAAAACCTGGACAGAAGCATTCTCAGAAACTCCTTTGTGATGAGTGCATTCAAATCACACACTTGAACCTTCCTTTGGAAAGAGCAGTTTTGAAACACTCTTTCTGAAGAATCTGCAAGTGGATATTTGGAGCGATTTGAGGCCTATGCTGGAAATGAAATATCTTCACCTAAAAACTAGACGGAAGCATTCTCAGAAACTCCTTTGTGATGAGTGCATTCAACTCACAGAGTTGAAGCTTCCTTTTGATAGAGCAGTTTTGAAACACTCTTTTAGCAGCATCTGCAGGTGGATATTTGGAGCGCTTTGAGGCCAAGGCTGGAAAACGAAATATCATCACATAAAAACTCGACAGAAGCATTCTCTGAAACTTCTTTGTGATGAGTGCATTCAACTCACAGACTCGAACGTTTCTTTTGATAGAACAGTTTAGAAACACTCCTTTTGTAGAATCTGCAAGTGTTTATTTGGAGCGCTTGGAGGCCTATGTTGGAAAAGGACATATCTTCACATCAAAAGTAGACAGACGCATTCTCAGAAACTTCTTTGTGATGAGTGCATTGAACTCACAGAGTTGAACCTACCTATTGATAGAGAAGTTTGGAAACACCCTTTTTGTAGAATCTGCAAGTGAATATTTGGCGCGATTTGAGGCCTATGCAGGAAACGGAAATATCTTCACATGAAAACTAGACAGATGAATTCTCAGAAACGTCTTTGTGATGAGTGCATTCAACTCACAGACTTGAAGCTTCCTTTTGAAAGAGCAGTTTCGAAACACTCTTTTTGTAGAATCTGCAAGTGGATATTTGGAGCGCTTTGAGGGCTATGCTGGAAAAGTTAATACCTTCACCTAAAAACTAGACAGACGCAAACCCAGAAACTTCTTTGTGACGTGTGCATTGAACTCACAGAGTTGAACCTTTCTTTTGATACAGAAGTTTTGAAACACTCTTTTCGTAGAATCTTCAAGTGGATGGATGGAGTGATTTGAGGCCTATGCTGGAAAAGGAAATACCTTCACGTAGAAACGAGACAAAAGCATTCTCAGAAAGTTCCCTGTGCTTTGTGCATTCAACTCACAGAGTTGAACATTCCCTTTGATAGAGCAGTTTTGAAACACTCTTTTTGTAGAATCTGCAAGTGGATATTTGGAGCGCTTTGAGGCCTCTGCCGCCAAAGGAATTATCATTGCATAAAAACTAGATGGAAGCGTTCTCAGAAACTTCCTTGTGATGAGTGCATTCAACTCGCAGAGTGGAACCTTCCTTTCGATAGACCAGTTTTGAAACACTGTTTTTGTAGAATCCGCAAGTGGCTATTTGGAGCTCTTTGAGGCTTATGCTGGAAAAGGAAATATCTTCGTCTACAAACTAGACAGAAGCATTCTCAGAAACTTCTTTGTCATGTGGGGATTGAACTCACACAGTTGAACATTCCTTTACATAGAGCAGTTTTGCAACACCCTTTCGGTGGAAAGTGAAAGTGCTTATCTGGTGCGATGGCGGCATCTAGTGGATAAGGAAATACATTCAGATGAAAACAAGATACATCCATTCTCAGAAACTTCTTTGTGATGACTGCATTCTACTCACAGAGTTGAACCTTCCTTTTGATAGAGCAGTTTTGGAACACTCTTTTTGTGGAATCTGCAAGTGGCTATTTGGAGCGCTTTGAGGCCTATGCTGGAAAAGGAAATCTCTTCACATAAAACCTAGACAGAAGTATTCCCAGAAAGTTTTTCTGATGTGCGCATTCAACTCACCGAGTTGAACCTTCCTTTAGATAGAGCAGTTTTGAAACACTCTGTCTGTAGTACCTGCGAGTGGATATTTGGAGTGCTTTGAGTGCTACACTGTTAAAGGAAATATCTTCACTTGGAATCTAGACAGAAGAATTCTCAGAGACTTCCCTGTGCTCTCTGCATTCCACTCACAGAGTTGAACCTTCCTTTTGATAGAACAGTTTTGAAACACTCTTGTGGTAGAATCTGCAAGTCGATATTTGGAAGGTTTGGAGGCCTATCCTGGGAAAGGAAATATCTTCCCATCAAAACTAGACAGAAGCATTCTCAGAAACTTCTTAGTGATGTGCGCATTCAAGTCACAGAGTTGAAGCTTCCTTTTGATAGAGCAGTTTTGAACCACTCTTTTAGTAGAATCTGCAGGTGGATGTTTCGAGAGCTAAGAGGCCAACACTGGAAAAGGAAATCTCTTCACGTAAAAACTAGACGGAAGCATTCTCAGAAACTTCAATGGGCTTTACGCATTCAACTCACAGAGTGCAATGTTGCTTTTGAGAGCGCAGTTTTAAAACACTGTTTTTGTAGAATTTGCTAGAGGATGTTTGGAGCGATGTGAGGCCTTTGCTGGAAAAGGAAATATCTTCACATAAAACCTGGACAGAAGCATTCTCAGAAACTCCTTTGTGATGAGTGCATTCAAATCACACACTTGAACCTTCCTTTGGAAAGAGCAGTTTTGAAACACTCTTTCTGAAGAATCTGCAAGTGGATATTTGGAGCGATTTGAGGCCTATGCTGGAAATGAAATATCTTCACCTAAAAACTAGACGGAAGCATTCTCAGAAACTCCTTTGTGATGAGTGCATTCAACTCACAGAGTTGAAGCTTCCTTTTGATAGAGCAGTTTTGAAACACTCTTTTAGCAGCATCTGCAGGTGGATATTTGGAGCGCTTTGAGGCCAAGGCTGGAAAACGAAATATCATCACATAAAAACTCGACAGAAGCATTCTCTGAAACTTCTTTGTGATGAGTGCATTCAACTCACAGACTCGAACGTTTCTTTTGATAGAACAGTTTAGAAACACTCCTTTTGTAGAATCTGCAAGTGTTTATTTGGAGCGCTTGGAGGCCTATGTTGGAAAAGGACATATCTTCACATCAAAAGTAGACAGACGCATTCTCAGAAACTTCTTTGTGATGAGTGCATTGAACTCACAGAGTTGAACCTACCTATTGATAGAGAAGTTTGGAAACACCCTTTTTGTAGAATCTGCAAGTGAATATTTGGCGCGATTTGAGGCCTATGCAGGAAACGGAAATATCTTCACATGAAAACTAGACAGATGAATTCTCAGAAACGTCTTTGTGATGAGTGCATTCAACTCACAGACTTGAAGCTTCCTTTTGAAAGAGCAGTTTCGAAACACTCTTTTTGTAGAATCTGCAAGTGGATATTTGGAGCGCTTTGAGGGCTATGCTGGAAAAGTTAATACCTTCACCTAAAAACTAGACAGACGCAAACCCAGAAACTTCTTTGTGACGTGTGCATTGAACTCACAGAGTTGAACCTTTCTTTTGATACAGAAGTTTTGAAACACTCTTTTCGTAGAATCTTCAAGTGGATGGATGGAGTGATTTGAGGCCTATGCTGGAAAAGGAAATACCTTCACGTAGAAACGAGACAAAAGCATTCTCAGAAAGTTCCCTGTGCTTTGTGCATTCAACTCACAGAGTTGAACATTCCCTTTGATAGAGCAGTTTTGAAACACTCTTTTTGTAGAATCTGCAAGTGGATATTTGGAGCGCTTTGAGGCCTCTGCCGCCAAAGGAATTATCATTGCATAAAAACTAGATGGAAGCGTTCTCAGAAACTTCCTTGTGATGAGTGCATTCAACTCGCAGAGTGGAACCTTCCTTTCGATAGACCAGTTTTGAAACACTGTTTTTGTAGAATCCGCAAGTGGCTATTTGGAGCTCTTTGAGGCTTATGCTGGAAAAGGAAATATCTTCGTCTACAAACTAGACAGAAGCATTCTCAGAAACTTCTTTGTCATGTGGGGATTGAACTCACACAGTTGAACATTCCTTTACATAGAGCAGTTTTGCAACACCCTTTCGGTGGAAAGTGAAAGTGCTTATCTGGTGCGATGGCGGCATCTAGTGGATAAGGAAATACATTCAGATGAAAACAAGATACATCCATTCTCAGAAACTTCTTTGTGATGACTGCATTCTACTCACAGAGTTGAACCTTCCTTTTGATAGAGCAGTTTTGGAACACTCTTTTTGTGGAATCTGCAAGTGGCTATTTGGAGCGCTTTGAGGCCTATGCTGGAAAAGGAAATCTCTTCACATAAAACCTAGACAGAAGTATTCCCAGAAAGTTTTTCTGATGTGCGCATTCAACTCACCGAGTTGAACCTTCCTTTAGATAGAGCAGTTTTGAAACACTCTGTCTGTAGTACCTGCGAGTGGATATTTGGAGTGCTTTGAGTGCTACACTGTTAAAGGAAATATCTTCACTTGGAATCTAGACAGAAGAATTCTCAGAGACTTCCCTGTGCTCTCTGCATTCCACTCACAGAGTTGAACCTTCCTTTTGATAGAACAGTTTTGAAACACTCTTGTGGTAGAATCTGCAAGTCGATATTTGGAAGGTTTGGAGGCCTATCCTGGGAAAGGAAATATCTTCCCATCAAAACTAGACAGAAGCATTCTCAGAAACTTCTTAGTGATGTGCGCATTCAAGTCACAGAGTTGAAGCTTCCTTTTGATAGAGCAGTTTTGAACCACTCTTTTAGTAGAATCTGCAGGTGGATGTTTCGAGAGCTAAGAGGCCAACACTGGAAAAGGAAATCTCTTCACGTAAAAACTAGACGGAAGCATTCTCAGAAACTTCAATGGGCTTTACGCATTCAACTCACAGAGTGCAATGTTGCTTTTGAGAGCGCAGTTTTAAAACACTGTTTTTGTAGAATTTGCTAGAGGATGTTTGGAGCGATGTGAGGCCTTTGCTGGAAAAGGAAATATCTTCACATAAAACCTGGACAGAAGCATTCTCAGAAACTCCTTTGTGATGAGTGCATTCAAATCACACACTTGAACCTTCCTTTGGAAAGAGCAGTTTTGAAACACTCTTTCTGAAGAATCTGCAAGTGGATATTTGGAGCGATTTGAGGCCTATGCTGGAAATGAAATATCTTCACCTAAAAACTAGACGGAAGCATTCTCAGAAACTCCTTTGTGATGAGTGCATTCAACTCACAGAGTTGAAGCTTCCTTTTGATAGAGCAGTTTTGAAACACTCTTTTAGCAGCATCTGCAGGTGGATATTTGGAGCGCTTTGAGGCCAAGGCTGGAAAACGAAATATCATCACATAAAAACTCGACAGAAGCATTCTCTGAAACTTCTTTGTGATGAGTGCATTCAACTCACAGACTCGAACGTTTCTTTTGATAGAACAGTTTAGAAACACTCCTTTTGTAGAATCTGCAAGTGTTTATTTGGAGCGCTTGGAGGCCTATGTTGGAAAAGGACATATCTTCACATCAAAAGTAGACAGACGCATTCTCAGAAACTTCTTTGTGATGAGTGCATTGAACTCACAGAGTTGAACCTACCTATTGATAGAGAAGTTTGGAAACACCCTTTTTGTAGAATCTGCAAGTGAATATTTGGCGCGATTTGAGGCCTATGCAGGAAACGGAAATATCTTCACATGAAAACTAGACAGATGAATTCTCAGAAACGTCTTTGTGATGAGTGCATTCAACTCACAGACTTGAAGCTTCCTTTTGAAAGAGCAGTTTCGAAACACTCTTTTTGTAGAATCTGCAAGTGGATATTTGGAGCGCTTTGAGGGCTATGCTGGAAAAGTTAATACCTTCACCTAAAAACTAGACAGACGCAAACCCAGAAACTTCTTTGTGACGTGTGCATTGAACTCACAGAGTTGAACCTTTCTTTTGATACAGAAGTTTTGAAACACTCTTTTCGTAGAATCTTCAAGTGGATGGATGGAGTGATTTGAGGCCTATGCTGGAAAAGGAAATACCTTCACGTAGAAACGAGACAAAAGCATTCTCAGAAAGTTCCCTGTGCTTTGTGCATTCAACTCACAGAGTTGAACATTCCCTTTGATAGAGCAGTTTTGAAACACTCTTTTTGTAGAATCTGCAAGTGGATATTTGGAGCGCTTTGAGGCCTCTGCCGCCAAAGGAATTATCATTGCATAAAAACTAGATGGAAGCGTTCTCAGAAACTTCCTTGTGATGAGTGCATTCAACTCGCAGAGTGGAACCTTCCTTTCGATAGACCAGTTTTGAAACACTGTTTTTGTAGAATCCGCAAGTGGCTATTTGGAGCTCTTTGAGGCTTATGCTGGAAAAGGAAATATCTTCGTCTACAAACTAGACAGAAGCATTCTCAGAAACTTCTTTGTCATGTGGGGATTGAACTCACACAGTTGAACATTCCTTTACATAGAGCAGTTTTGCAACACTCTTTCGGTGGAAAGTGAAAGTGCTTATCTGGTGCGATGGCGGCATCTAGTGGATAAGGAAATACATTCAGATGAAAACAAGATACATCCATTCTCAGAAACTTCTTTGTGATGACTGCATTCTACTCACAGAGTTGAACCTTCCTTTTGATAGAGCAGTTTTGGAACACTCTTTTTGTGGAATCTGCAAGTGGCTATTTGGAGCGCTTTGAGGCCTATGCTGGAAAAGGAAATCTCTTCACATAAAACCTAGACAGAAGTATTCCCAGAAAGTTTTTCTGATGTGCGCATTCAACTCACCGAGTTGAACCTTCCTTTAGATAGAGCAGTTTGGAAACACTCTGTCTGTAGTACCTGCGAGTGGATATTTGGAGTGCTTTGAGTGCTACACTGTAAAAGCAAATATCTTCACTTGGAATCTAGACAGAAGAATTCTCAGAGACTTCCCTGTGCTCTCTGCATTCCACTCACAGAGTTGAACCTTCCTTTTGATAGAACAGTTTTGAAACACTCTTGTGGTAGAATCTGCAAGTCGATATTTGGAAGGTTTGGAGGCCTATCCTGGGAAAGGAAATATCTTCCCATCAAAACTAGACAGAAGCATTCTCAGAAACTTCTTAGTGATGTGCGCATTCAAGTCACAGAGTTGAAGCTTCCTTTTGATAGAGCAGTTTTGAACCACTCTTTCAGTAGAATCTGCAGGTGGATGTTTCGAGAGCTAAGAGGCCAACACTGGAAAAGGAAATCTCTTCACGTAAAAACTAGACGGAAGCATTCTCAGAAACTTCAATGGGCTTTACGCATTCAACTCACAGAGTGCAATGTTGCTTTTGAGAGCGCAGTTTTAAAACACTGTTTTTGTAGAATTTGCTAGAGGATGTTTGGAGCGATGTGAGGCCTTTGCTGGAAAAGGAAATATCTTCACATAAAACCTGGACAGAAGCATTCTCAGAAACTCCTTTGTGATGAGTGCATTCAAATCACACACTTGAACCTTCCTTTGGAAAGAGCAGTTTTGAAACACTCTTTCTGAAGAATCTGCAAGTGGATATTTGGAGCGATTTGAGGCCTATGCTGGAAATGAAATATCTTCACCTAAAAACTAGACGGAAGCATTCTCAGAAACTCCTTTGTGATGAGTGCATTCAACTCACAGAGTTGAAGCTTCCTTTTGATAGAGCAGTTTTGAAACACTCTTTTAGCAGCATCTGCAGGTGGATATTTGGAGCGCTTTGAGGCCAAGGCTGGAAAACGAAATATCATCACATAAAAACTCGACAGAAGCATTCTCTGAAACTTCTTTGTGATGAGTGCATTCAACTCACAGACTCGAACGTTTCTTTTGATAGAACAGTTTAGAAACACTCCTTTTGTAGAATCTGCAAGTGTTTATTTGGAGCGCTTGGAGGCCTATGTTGGAAAAGGACATATCTTCACATCAAAAGTAGACAGACGCATTCTCAGAAACTTCTTTGTGATGAGTGCATTGAACTCACAGAGTTGAACCTACCTATTGATAGAGAAGTTTGGAAACACCCTTTTTGTAGAATCTGCAAGTGAATATTTGGCGCGATTTGAGGCCTATGCAGGAAACGGAAATATCTTCACATGAAAACTAGACAGATGAATTCTCAGAAACGTCTTTGTGATGAGTGCATTCAACTCACAGACTTGAAGCTTCTTTTTGAAAGAGCAGTTTCGAAACACTCTTTTTGTAGAATCTGCAAGTGGATATTTGGAGCGCTTTGAGGGCTATGCTGGAAAAGTTAATACCTTCACCTAAAAACTAGACAGACGCAAACCCAGAAACTTCTTTGTGACGTGTGCATTGAACTCACAGAGTTGAACCTTTCTTTTGATACAGAAGTTTTGAAACACTCTTTTCGTAGAATCTTCAAGTGGATGGATGGAGTGATTTGAGGCCTATGCTGGAAAAGGAAATACCTTCACGTAGAAACGAGACAAAAGCATTCTCAGAAAGTTCCCTGTGCTTTGTGCATTCAACTCACAGAGTTGAACATTCCCTTTGATAGAGCAGTTTTGAAACACTCTTTTTGTAGAATCTGCAAGTGGATATTTGGAGCGCTTTGAGGCCTCTGCCGCCAAAGGAATTATCATTGCATAAAAACTAGATGGAAGCGTTCTCAGAAACTTCCTTGTGATGAGTGCATTCAACTCGCAGAGTGGAACCTTCCTTTCGATAGACCAGTTTTGAAACACTGTTTTTGTAGAATCCGCAAGTGGCTATTTGGAGCTCTTTGAGGCTTATGCTGGAAAAGGAAATATCTTCGTCTACAAACTAGACAGAAGCATTCTCAGAAACTTCTTTGTCATGTGGGGATTGAACTCACACAGTTGAACATTCCTTTACATAGAGCAGTTTTGCAACACCCTTTCGGTGGAAAGTGAAAGTGCTTATCTGGTGCGATGGCGGCATCTAGTGGATAAGGAAATACATTCAGATGAAAACAAGATACATCCATTCTCAGAAACTTCTTTGTGATGACTGCATTCTACTCACAGAGTTGAACCTTCCTTTTGATAGAGCAGTTTTGGAACACTCTTTTTGTGGAATCTGCAAGTGGCTATTTGGAGCGCTTTGAGGCCTATGCTGGAAAAGGAAATCTCTTCACATAAAACCTAGACAGAAGTATTCCCAGAAAGTTTTTCTGATGTGCGCATTCAACTCACCGAGTTGAACCTTCCTTTAGATAGAGCAGTTTTGAAACACTCTGTCTGTAGTACCTGCGAGTGGATATTTGGAGTGCTTTGAGTGCTACACTGTTAAAGGAAATATCTTCACTTGGAATCTAGACAGAAGAATTCTCAGAGACTTCCCTGTGCTCTCTGCATTCCACTCACAGAGTTGAACCTTCCTTTTGATAGAACAGTTTTGAAACACTCTTGTGGTAGAATCTGCAAGTCGATATTTGGAAGGTTTGGAGGCCTATCCTGGGAAAGGAAATATCTTCCCATCAAAACTAGACAGAAGCATTCTCAGAAACTTCTTAGTGATGTGCGCATTCAAGTCACAGAGTTGAAGCTTCCTTTTGATAGAGCAGTTTTGAACCACTCTTTTAGTAGAATCTGCAGGTGGATGTTTCGAGAGCTAAGAGGCCAACACTGGAAAAGGAAATCTCTTCACGTAAAAACTAGACGGAAGCATTCTCAGAAACTTCAATGGGCTTTACGCATTCAACTCACAGAGTGCAATGTTGCTTTTGAGAGCGCAGTTTTAAAACACTGTTTTTGTAGAATTTGCTAGAGGATGTTTGGAGCGATGTGAGGCCTTTGCTGGAAAAGGAAATATCTTCACATAAAACCTGGACAGAAGCATTCTCAGAAACTCCTTTGTGATGAGTGCATTCAAATCACACACTTGAACCTTCCTTTGGAAAGAGCAGTTTTGAAACACTCTTTCTGAAGAATCTGCAAGTGGATATTTGGAGCGATTTGAGGCCTATGCTGGAAATGAAATATCTTCACCTAAAAACTAGACGGAAGCATTCTCAGAAACTCCTTTGTGATGAGTGCATTCAACTCACAGAGTTGAAGCTTCCTTTTGATAGAGCAGTTTTGAAACACTCTTTTAGCAGCATCTGCAGGTGGATATTTGGAGCGCTTTGAGGCCAAGGCTGGAAAACGAAATATCATCACATAAAAACTCGACAGAAGCATTCTCTGAAACTTCTTTGTGATGAGTGCATTCAACTCACAGACTCGAACGTTTCTTTTGATAGAACAGTTTAGAAACACTCCTTTTGTAGAATCTGCAAGTGTTTATTTGGAGCGCTTGGAGGCCTATGTTGGAAAAGGACATATCTTCACATCAAAAGTAGACAGACGCATTCTCAGAAACTTCTTTGTGATGAGTGCATTGAACTCACAGAGTTGAACCTACCTATTGATAGAGAAGTTTGGAAACACCCTTTTTGTAGAATCTGCAAGTGAATATTTGGCGCGATTTGAGGCCTATGCAGGAAACGGAAATATCTTCACATGAAAACTAGACAGATGAATTCTCAGAAACGTCTTTGTGATGAGTGCATTCAACTCACAGACTTGAAGCTTCCTTTTGAAAGAGCAGTTTCGAAACACTCTTTTTGTAGAATCTGCAAGTGGATATTTGGAGCGCTTTGAGGGCTATGCTGGAAAAGTTAATACCTTCACCTAAAAACTAGACAGACGCAAACCCAGAAACTTCTTTGTGACGTGTGCATTGAACTCACAGAGTTGAACCTTTCTTTTGATACAGAAGTTTTGAAACACTCTTTTCGTAGAATCTTCAAGTGGATGGATGGAGTGATTTGAGGCCTATGCTGGAAAAGGAAATACCTTCACGTAGAAACGAGACAAAAGCATTCTCAGAAAGTTCCCTGTGCTTTGTGCATTCAACTCACAGAGTTGAACATTCCCTTTGATAGAGCAGTTTTGAAACACTCTTTTTGTAGAATCTGCAAGTGGATATTTGGAGCGCTTTGAGGCCTCTGCCGCCAAAGGAATTATCATTGCATAAAAACTAGATGGAAGCGTTCTCAGAAACTTCCTTGTGATGAGTGCATTCAACTCGCAGAGTGGAACCTTCCTTTCGATAGACCAGTTTTGAAACACTGTTTTTGTAGAATCCGCAAGTGGCTATTTGGAGCTCTTTGAGGCTTATGCTGGAAAAGGAAATATCTTCGTCTACAAACTAGACAGAAGCATTCTCAGAAACTTCTTTGTCATGTGGGGATTGAACTCACACAGTTGAACATTCCTTTACATAGAGCAGTTTTGCAACACCCTTTCGGTGGAAAGTGAAAGTGCTTATCTGGTGCGATGGCGGCATCTAGTGGATAAGGAAATACATTCAGATGAAAACAAGATACATCCATTCTCAGAAACTTCTTTGTGATGACTGCATTCTACTCACAGAGTTGAACCTTCCTTTTGATAGAGCAGTTTTGGAACACTCTTTTTGTGGAATCTGCAAGTGGCTATTTGGAGCGCTTTGAGGCCTATGCTGGAAAAGGAAATCTCTTCACATAAAACCTAGACAGAAGTATTCCCAGAAAGTTTTTCTGATGTGCGCATTCAACTCACCGAGTTGAACCTTCCTTTAGATAGAGCAGTTTTGAAACACTCTGTCTGTAGTACCTGCGAGTGGATATTTGGAGTGCTTTGAGTGCTACACTGTTAAAGGAAATATCTTCACTTGGAATCTAGACAGAAGAATTCTCAGAGACTTCCCTGTGCTCTCTGCATTCCACTCACAGAGTTGAACCTTCCTTTTGATAGAACAGTTTTGAAACACTCTTGTGGTAGAATCTGCAAGTCGATATTTGGAAGGTTTGGAGGCCTATCCTGGGAAAGGAAATATCTTCCCATCAAAACTAGACAGAAGCATTCTCAGAAACTTCTTAGTGATGTGCGCATTCAAGTCACAGAGTTGAAGCTTCCTTTTGATAGAGCAGTTTTGAACCACTCTTTTAGTAGAATCTGCAGGTGGATGTTTCGAGAGCTAAGAGGCCAACACTGGAAAAGGAAATCTCTTCACGTAAAAACTAGACGGAAGCATTCTCAGAAACTTCAATGGGCTTTACGCATTCAACTCACAGAGTGCAATGTTGCTTTTGAGAGCGCAGTTTTAAAACACTGTTTTTGTAGAATTTGCTAGAGGATGTTTGGAGCGATGTGAGGCCTTTGCTGGAAAAGGAAATATCTTCACATAAAACCTGGACAGAAGCATTCTCAGAAACTCCTTTGTGATGAGTGCATTCAAATCACACACTTGAACCTTCCTTTGGAAAGAGCAGTTTTGAAACACTCTTTCTGAAGAATCTGCAAGTGGATATTTGGAGCGATTTGAGGCCTATGCTGGAAATGAAATATCTTCACCTAAAAACTAGACGGAAGCATTCTCAGAAACTCCTTTGTGATGAGTGCATTCAACTCACAGAGTTGAAGCTTCCTTTTGATAGAGCAGTTTTGAAACACTCTTTTAGCAGCATCTGCAGGTGGATATTTGGAGCGCTTTGAGGCCAAGGCTGGAAAACGAAATATCATCACATAAAAACTCGACAGAAGCATTCTCTGAAACTTCTTTGTGATGAGTGCATTCAACTCACAGACTCGAACGTTTCTTTTGATAGAACAGTTTAGAAACACTCCTTTTGTAGAATCTGCAAGTGTTTATTTGGAGCGCTTGGAGGCCTATGTTGGAAAAGGACATATCTTCACATCAAAAGTAGACAGACGCATTCTCAGAAACTTCTTTGTGATGAGTGCATTGAACTCACAGAGTTGAACCTACCTATTGATAGAGAAGTTTGGAAACACCCTTTTTGTAGAATCTGCAAGTGAATATTTGGCGCGATTTGAGGCCTATGCAGGAAACGGAAATATCTTCACATGAAAACTAGACAGATGAATTCTCAGAAACGTCTTTGTGATGAGTGCATTCAACTCACAGACTTGAAGCTTCCTTTTGAAAGAGCAGTTTCGAAACACTCTTTTTGTAGAATCTGCAAGTGGATATTTGGAGCGCTTTGAGGGCTATGCTGGAAAAGTTAATACCTTCACCTAAAAACTAGACAGACGCAAACCCAGAAACTTCTTTGTGACGTGTGCATTGAACTCACAGAGTTGAACCTTTCTTTTGATACAGAAGTTTTGAAACACTCTTTTCGTAGAATCTTCAAGTGGATGGATGGAGTGATTTGAGGCCTATGCTGGAAAAGGAAATACCTTCACGTAGAAACGAGACAAAAGCATTCTCAGAAAGTTCCCTGTGCTTTGTGCATTCAACTCACAGAGTTGAACATTCCCTTTGATAGAGCAGTTTTGAAACACTCTTTTTGTAGAATCTGCAAGTGGATATTTGGAGCGCTTTGAGGCCTCTGCCGCCAAAGGAATTATCATTGCATAAAAACTAGATGGAAGCGTTCTCAGAAACTTCCTTGTGATGAGTGCATTCAACTCGCAGAGTGGAACCTTCCTTTCGATAGACCAGTTTTGAAACACTGTTTTTGTAGAATCCGCAAGTGGCTATTTGGAGCTCTTTGAGGCTTATGCTGGAAAAGGAAATATCTTCGTCTACAAACTAGACAGAAGCATTCTCAGAAACTTCTTTGTCATGTGGGGATTGAACTCACAGAGTTGAACATTCCTTTACATAGAGCAGTTTTGCAACACCCTTTCGGTGGAAAGTGAAAGTGCTTATCTGGTGCGATGGCGGCATCTAGTGGATAAGGAAATACATTCAGATGAAAACAAGATACATCCATTCTCAGAAACTTCTTTGTGATGACTGCATTCTACTCACAGAGTTGAACCTTCCTTTTGATAGAGCAGTTTTGGAACACTCTTTTTGTGGAATCTGCAAGTGGCTATTTGGAGCGCTTTGAGGCCTATGCTGGAAAAGGAAATCTCTTCACATAAAACCTAGACAGAAGTATTCCCAGAAAGTTTTTCTGATGTGCGCATTCAACTCACCGAGTTGAACCTTCCTTTAGATAGAGCAGTTTGGAAACACTCTGTCTGTAGTACCTGCGAGTGGATATTTGGAGTGCTTTGAGTGCTACACTGTTAAAGGAAATATCTTCACTTGGAATCTAGACAGAAGAATTCTCAGAGACTTCCCTGTGCTCTCTGCATTCCACTCACAGAGTTGAACCTTCCTTTTGATAGAACAGTTTTGAAACACTCTTGTGGTAGAATCTGCAAGTCGATATTTGGAAGGTTTGGAGGCCTATCCTGGGAAAGGAAATATCTTCCCATCAAAACTAGACAGAAGCATTCTCAGAAACTTCTTAGTGATGTGCGCATTCAAGTCACAGAGTTGAAGCTTCCTTTTGATAGAGCAGTTTTGAACCACTCTTTTAGTAGAATCTGCAAGTGGATGTTTGGAGAGCTAAGAGGCCAACACTGGAAAAGGAAATCTCTTCACGTAAAAACTAGACGGAAGCATTCTCAGAAACTTCAATGGGCTTTACGCATTCAACTCACAGAGTGCAATGTTGCTTTTGAGAGCGCAGTTTTAAAACACTGTTTTTGTAGAATTTGCTAGAGGATGTTTGGAGCGATGTGAGGCCTTTGCTGGAAAAGGAAATATCTTCACATAAAACCTGGACAGAAGCATTCTCAGAAACTCCTTTGTGATGAGTGCATTCAAATCACACACTTGAACCTTCCTTTGGAAAGAGCAGTTTTGAAACACTCTTTCTGAAGAATCTGCAAGTGGATATTTGGAGCGATTTGAGGCCTATGCTGGAAATGAAATATCTTCACCTAAAAACTAGACGGAAGCATTCTCAGAAACTCCTTTGTGATGAGTGCATTCAACTCACAGAGTTGAAGCTTCCTTTTGATAGAGCAGTTTTGAAACACTCTTTTAGCAGCATCTGCAGGTGGATATTTGGAGCGCTTTGAGGCCAAGGCTGGAAAACGAAATATCATCACATAAAAACTCGACAGAAGCATTCTCTGAAACTTCTTTGTGATGAGTGCATTCAACTCACAGACTCGAACGTTTCTTTTGATAGAACAGTTTAGAAACACTCCTTTTGTAGAATCTGCAAGTGTTTATTTGGAGCGCTTGGAGGCCTATGTTGGAAAAGGACATATCTTCACATCAAAAGTAGACAGACGCATTCTCAGAAACTTCTTTGTGATGAGTGCATTGAACTCACAGAGTTGAACCTACCTATTGATAGAGAAGTTTGGAAACACCCTTTTTGTAGAATCTGCAAGTGAATATTTGGCGCGATTTGAGGCCTATGCAGGAAACGGAAATATCTTCACATGAAAACTAGACAGATGAATTCTCAGAAACGTCTTTGTGATGAGTGCATTCAACTCACAGACTTGAAGCTTCCTTTTGAAAGAGTAGTTTCGAAACACTCTTTTTGTAGAATCTGCAAGTGGATATTTGGAGCGCTTTGAGGGCTATGCTGGAAAAGTTAATACCTTCACCTAAAAACTAGACAGACGCAAACCCAGAAACTTCTTTGTGACGTGTGCATTGAACTCACAGAGTTGAACCTTTCTTTTGATACAGAAGTTTTGAAACACTCTTTTCGTAGAATCTTCAAGTGGATGGATGGAGTGATTTGAGGCCTATGCTGGAAAAGGAAATACCTTCACGTAGAAACGAGACAAAAGCATTCTCAGAAAGTTCCCTGTGCTTTGTGCATTCAACTCACAGAGTTGAACATTCCCTTTGATAGAGCAGTTTTGAAACACTCTTTTTGTAGAATCTGCAAGTGGATATTTGGAGCGCTTTGAGGCCTCTGCCGCCAAAGGAATTATCATTGCATAAAAACTAGATGGAAGCGTTCTCAGAAACTTCCTTGTGATGAGTGCATTCAACTCGCAGAGTGGAACCTTCCTTTCGATAGACCAGTTTTGAAACACTGTTTTTGTAGAATCCGCAAGTGGCTATTTGGAGCTCTTTGAGGCTTATGCTGGAAAAGGAAATATCTTCGTCTACAAACTAGACAGAAGCATTCTCAGAAACTTCTTTGTCATGTGGGGATTGAACTCACACAGTTGAACATTCCTTTACATAGAGCAGTTTTGCAACACCCTTTCGGTGGAAAGTGAAAGTGCTTATCTGGTGCGATGGCGGCATCTAGTGGATAAGGAAATACATTCAGATGAAAACAAGATACATCCATTCTCAGAAACTTCTTTGTGATGACTGCATTCTACTCACAGAGTTGAACCTTCCTTTTGATAGAGCAGTTTTGGAACACTCTTTTTGTGGAATCTGCAAGTGGCTATTTGGAGCGCTTTGAGGCCTATGCTGGAAAAGGAAATCTCTTCACATAAAACCTAGACAGAAGTATTCCCAGAAAGTTTTTCTGATGTGCGCATTCAACTCACCGAGTTGAACCTTCCTTTAGATAGAGCAGTTTTGAAACACTCTGTCTGTAGTACCTGCGAGTGGATATTTGGAGTGCTTTGAGTGCTACACTGTTAAAGGAAATATCTTCACTTGGAATCTAGACAGAAGAATTCTCAGAGACTTCCCTGTGCTCTCTGCATTCCACTCACAGAGTTGAACCTTCCTTTTGATAGAACAGTTTTGAAACACTCTTGTGGTAGAATCTGCAAGTCGATATTTGGAAGGTTTGGAGGCCTATCCTGGGAAAGGAAATATCTTCCCATCAAAACTAGACAGAAGCATTCTCAGAAACTTCTTAGTGATGTGCGCATTCAAGTCACAGAGTTGAAGCTTCCTTTTGATAGAGCAGTTTTGAACCACTCTTTTAGTAGAATCTGCAGGTGGATGTTTCGAGAGCTAAGAGGCCAACACTGGAAAAGGAAATCTCTTCACGTAAAAACTAGACGGAAGCATTCTCAGAAACTTCAATGGGCTTTACGCATTCAACTCACAGAGTGCAATGTTGCTTTTGAGAGCGCAGTTTTAAAACACTGTTTTTGTAGAATTTGCTAGAGGATGTTTGGAGCGATGTGAGGCCTTTGCTGGAAAAGGAAATATCTTCACATAAAACCTGGACAGAAGCATTCTCAGAAACTCCTTTGTGATGAGTGCATTCAAATCACACACTTGAACCTTCCTTTGGAAAGAGCAGTTTTGAAACACTCTTTCTGAAGAATCTGCAAGTGGATATTTGGAGCGATTTGAGGCCTATGCTGGAAATGAAATATCTTCACCTAAAAACTAGACGGAAGCATTCTCAGAAACTCCTTTGTGATGAGTGCATTCAACTCACAGAGTTGAAGCTTCCTTTTGATAGAGCAGTTTTGAAACACTCTTTTAGCAGCATCTGCAGGTGGATATTTGGAGCGCTTTGAGGCCAAGGCTGGAAAACGAAATATCATCACATAAAAACTCGACAGAAGCATTCTCTGAAACTTCTTTGTGATGAGTGCATTCAACTCACAGACTCGAACGTTTCTTTTGATAGAACAGTTTAGAAACACTCCTTTTGTAGAATCTGCAAGTGTTTATTTGGAGCGCTTGGAGGCCTATGTTGGAAAAGGACATATCTTCACATCAAAAGTAGACAGACGCATTCTCAGAAACTTCTTTGTGATGAGTGCATTGAACTCACAGAGTTGAACCTACCTATTGATAGAGAAGTTTGGAAACACCCTTTTTGTAGAATCTGCAAGTGAATATTTGGCGCGATTTGAGGCCTATGCAGGAAACGGAAATATCTTCACATGAAAACTAGACAGATGAATTCTCAGAAACGTCTTTGTGATGAGTGCATTCAACTCACAGACTTGAAGCTTCCTTTTGAAAGAGCAGTTTCGAAACACTCTTTTTGTAGAATCTGCAAGTGGATATTTGGAGCGCTTTGAGGGCTATGCTGGAAAAGTTAATACCTTCACCTAAAAACTAGACAGACGCAAACCCAGAAACTTCTTTGTGACGTGTGCATTGAACTCACAGAGTTGAACCTTTCTTTTGATACAGAAGTTTTGAAACACTCTTTTCGTAGAATCTTCAAGTGGATGGATGGAGTGATTTGAGGCCTATGCTGGAAAAGGAAATACCTTCACGTAGAAACGAGACAAAAGCATTCTCAGAAAGTTCCCTGTGCTTTGTGCATTCAACTCACAGAGTTGAACATTCCCTTTGATAGAGCAGTTTTGAAACACTCTTTTTGTAGAATCTGCAAGTGGATATTTGGAGCGCTTTGAGGCCTCTGCCGCCAAAGGAATTATCATTGCATAAAAACTAGATGGAAGCGTTCTCAGAAACTTCCTTGTGATGAGTGCATTCAACTCGCAGAGTGGAACCTTCCTTTCGATAGACCAGTTTTGAAACACTGTTTTTGTAGAATCCGCAAGTGGCTATTTGGAGCTCTTTGAGGCTTATGCTGGAAAAGGAAATATCTTCGTCTACAAACTAGACAGAAGCATTCTCAGAAACTTCTTTGTCATGTGGGGATTGAACTCACACAGTTGAACATTCCTTTACATAGAGCAGTTTTGCAACACCCTTTCGGTGGAAAGTGAAAGTGCTTATCTGGTGCGATGGCGGCATCTAGTGGATAAGGAAATACATTCAGATGAAAACAAGATACATCCATTCTCAGAAACTTCTTTGTGATGACTGCATTCTACTCACAGAGTTGAACCTTCCTTTTGATAGAGCAGTTTTGGAACACTCTTTTTGTGGAATCTGCAAGTGGCTATTTGGAGCGCTTTGAGGCCTATGCTGGAAAAGGAAATCTCTTCACATAAAACCTAGACAGAAGTATTCCCAGAAAGTTTTTCTGATGTGCGCATTCAACTCACCGAGTTGAACCTTCCTTTAGATAGAGCAGTTTTGAAACACTCTGTCTGTAGTACCTGCGAGTGGATATTTGGAGTGCTTTGAGTGCTACACTGTTAAAGGAAATATCTTCACTTGGAATCTAGACAGAAGAATTCTCAGAGACTTCCCTGTGCTCTCTGCATTCCACTCACAGAGTTGAACCTTCCTTTTGATAGAACAGTTTTGAAACACTCTTGTGGTAGAATCTGCAAGTCGATATTTGGAAGGTTTGGAGGCCTATCCTGGGAAAGGAAATATCTTCCCATCAAAACTAGACAGAAGCATTCTCAGAAACTTCTTAGTGATGTGCGCATTCAAGTCACAGAGTTGAAGCTTCCTTTTGATAGAGCAGTTTTGAACCACTCTTTTAGTAGAATCTGCAGGTGGATGTTTGGAGAGCTAAGAGGCCAACACTGGAAAAGGAAATCTCTTCACGTAAAAACTAGACGGAAGCATTCTCAGAAACTTCAATGGGCTTTACGCATTCAACTCACAGAGTGCAATGTTGCTTTTGAGAGCGCAGTTTTAAAACACTGTTTTTGTAGAATTTGCTAGAGGATGTTTGGAGCGATGTGAGGCCTTTGCTGGAAAAGGAAATATCTTCACATAAAACCTGGACAGAAGCATTCTCAGAAACTCCTTTGTGATGAGTGCATTCAAATCACACACTTGAACCTTCCTTTGGAAAGAGCAGTTTTGAAACACTCTTTCTGAAGAATCTGCAAGTGGATATTTGGAGCGATTTGAGGCCTATGCTGGAAATGAAATATCTTCACCTAAAAACTAGACGGAAGCATTCTCAGAAACTCCTTTGTGATGAGTGCATTCAACTCACAGAGTTGAAGCTTCCTTTTGATAGAGCAGTTTTGAAACACTCTTTTAGCAGCATCTGCAGGTGGATATTTGGAGCGCTTTGAGGCCAAGGCTGGAAAACGAAATATCATCACATAAAAACTCGACAGAAGCATTCTCTGAAACTTCTTTGTGATGAGTGCATTCAACTCACAGACTCGAACGTTTCTTTTGATAGAACAGTTTAGAAACACTCCTTTTGTAGAATCTGCAAGTGTTTATTTGGAGCGCTTGGAGGCCTATGTTGGAAAAGGACATATCTTCACATCAAAAGTAGACAGACGCATTCTCAGAAACTTCTTTGTGATGAGTGCATTGAACTCACAGAGTTGAACCTACCTATTGATAGAGAAGTTTGGAAACACCCTTTTTGTAGAATCTGCAAGTGAATATTTGGCGCGATTTGAGGCCTATGCAGGAAACGGAAATATCTTCACATGAAAACTAGACAGATGAATTCTCAGAAACGTCTTTGTGATGAGTGCATTCAACTCACAGACTTGAAGCTTCCTTTTGAAAGAGCAGTTTCGAAACACTCTTTTTGTAGAATCTGCAAGTGGATATTTGGAGCGCTTTGAGGGCTATGCTGGAAAAGTTAATACCTTCACCTAAAAACTAGACAGACGCAAACCCAGAAACTTCTTTGTGACGTGTGCATTGAACTCACAGAGTTGAACCTTTCTTTTGATACAGAAGTTTTGAAACACTCTTTTCGTAGAATCTTCAAGTGGATGGATGGAGTGATTTGAGGCCTATGCTGGAAAAGGAAATACCTTCACGTAGAAACGAGACAAAAGCATTCTCAGAAAGTTCCCTGTGCTTTGTGCATTCAACTCACAGAGTTGAACATTCCCTTTGATAGAGCAGTTTTGAAACACTCTTTTTGTAGAATCTGCAAGTGGATATTTGGAGCGCTTTGAGGCCTCTGCCGCCAAAGGAATTATCATTGCATAAAAACTAGATGGAAGCGTTCTCAGAAACTTCCTTGTGATGAGTGCATTCAACTCGCAGAGTGGAACCTTCCTTTCGATAGACCAGTTTTGAAACACTGTTTTTGTAGAATCCGCAAGTGGCTATTTGGAGCTCTTTGAGGCTTATGCTGGAAAAGGAAATATCTTCGTCTACAAACTAGACAGAAGCATTCTCAGAAACTTCTTTGTCATGTGGGGATTGAACTCACAGAGTTGAACATTCCTTTACATAGAGCAGTTTTGCAACACCCTTTCGGTGGAAAGTGAAAGTGCTTATCTGGTGCGATGGCGGCATCTAGTGGATAAGGAAATACATTCAGATGAAAACAAGATACATCCATTCTCAGAAACTTCTTTGTGATGACTGCATTCTACTCACAGAGTTGAACCTTCCTTTTGATAGAGCAGTTTTGGAACACTCTTTTTGTGGAATCTGCAAGTGGCTATTTGGAGCGCTTTGAGGCCTATGCTGGAAAAGGAAATCTCTTCACATAAAACCTAGACAGAAGTATTCCCAGAAAGTTTTTCTGATGTGCGCATTCAACTCACCGAGTTGAACCTTCCTTTAGATAGAGCAGTTTGGAAACACTCTGTCTGTAGTACCTGCGAGTGGATATTTGGAGTGCTTTGAGTGCTACACTGTTAAAGGAAATATCTTCACTTGGAATCTAGACAGAAGAATTCTCAGAGACTTCCCTGTGCTCTCTGCATTCCACTCACAGAGTTGAACCTTCCTTTTGATAGAACAGTTTTGAAACACTCTTGTGGTAGAATCTGCAAATCGATATTTGGAAGGTTTGGAGGCCTATCCTGGGAAAGGAAATATCTTCCCATCAAAACTAGACAGAAGCATTCTCAGAAACTTCTTAGTGATGTGCGCATTCAAGTCACAGAGTTGAAGCTTCCTTTTGATAGAGCAGTTTTGAACCACTCTTTTAGTAGAATCTGCAGGTGGATGTTTGGAGAGCTAAGAGGCCAACACTGGAAAAGGAAATCTCTTCACGTAAAAACTAGACGGAAGCATTCTCAGAAACTTCAATGGGCTTTACGCATTCAACTCACAGAGTGCAATGTTGCTTTTGAGAGCGCAGTTTTAAAACACTGTTTTTGTAGAATTTGCTAGAGGATGTTTGGAGCGATGTGAGGCCTTTGCTGGAAAAGTAAATATCTTCACATAAAACCTGGACAGAAGCATTCTCAGAAACTCCTTTGTGATGAGTGCATTCAAATCACACACTTGAACCTTCCTTTGGAAAGAGCAGTTTTGAAACACTCTTTCTGAAGAATCTGCAAGTGGATATTTGGAGCGATTTGAGGCCTATGCTGGAAATGAAATATCTTCACCTAAAAACTAGACGGAAGCATTCTCAGAAACTCCTTTGTGATGAGTGCATTCAACTCACAGAGTTGAAGCTTCCTTTTGATAGAGCAGTTTTGAAACACTCTTTTAGCAGCATCTGCAGGTGGATATTTGGAGCGCTTTGAGGCCAAGGCTGGAAAACGAAATATCATCACATAAAAACTCGACAGAAGCATTCTCTGAAACTTCTTTGTGATGAGTGCATTCAACTCACAGACTCGAACGTTTCTTTTGATAGAACAGTTTAGAAACACTCCTTTTGTAGAATCTGCAAGTGTTTATTTGGAGCGCTTGGAGGCCTATGTTGGAAAAGGACATATCTTCACATCAAAAGTAGACAGACGCATTCTCAGAAACTTCTTTGTGATGAGTGCATTGAACTCACAGAGTTGAACCTACCTATTGATAGAGAAGTTTGGAAACACCCTTTTTGTAGAATCTGCAAGTGAATATTTGGCGCGATTTGAGGCCTATGCAGGAAACGGAAATATCTTCACATGAAAACTAGACAGATGAATTCTCAGAAACGTCTTTGTGATGAGTGCATTCAACTCACAGACTTGAAGCTTCCTTTTGAAAGAGCAGTTTCGAAACACTCTTTTTGTAGAATCTGCAAGTGGATATTTGGAGCGCTTTGAGGGCTATGCTGGAAAAGTTAATACCTTCACCTAAAAACTAGACAGACGCAAACCCAGAAACTTCTTTGTGACGTGTGCATTGAACTCACAGAGTTGAACCTTTCTTTTGATACAGAAGTTTTGAAACACTCTTTTCGTAGAATCTTCAAGTGGATGGATGGAGTGATTTGAGGCCTATGCTGGAAAAGGAAATACCTTCACGTAGAAACGAGACAAAAGCATTCTCAGAAAGTTCCCTGTGCTTTGTGCATTCAACTCACAGAGTTGAACATTCCCTTTGATAGAGCAGTTTTGAAACACTCTTTTTGTAGAATCTGCAAGTGGATATTTGGAGCGCTTTGAGGCCTCTGCCGCCAAAGGAATTATCATTGCATAAAAACTAGATGGAAGCGTTCTCAGAAACTTCCTTGTGATGAGTGCATTCAACTCGCAGAGTGGAACCTTCCTTTCGATAGACCAGTTTTGAAACACTGTTTTTGTAGAATCCGCAAGTGGCTATTTGGAGCTCTTTGAGGCTTATGCTGGAAAAGGAAATATCTTCGTCTACAAACTAGACAGAAGCATTCTCAGAAACTTCTTTGTCATGTGGGGATTGAACTCACACAGTTGAACATTCCTTTACATAGAGCAGTTTTGCAACACCCTTTCGGTGGAAAGTGAAAGTGCTTATCTGGTGCGATGGCGGCATCTAGTGGATAAGGAAATACATTCAGATGAAAACAAGATACATCCATTCTCAGAAACTTCTTTGTGATGACTGCATTCTACTCACAGAGTTGAACCTTCCTTTTGATAGAGCAGTTTTGGAACACTCTTTTTGTGGAATCTGCAAGTGGCTATTTGGAGCGCTTTGAGGCCTATGCTGGAAAAGGAAATCTCTTCACATAAAACCTAGACAGAAGTATTCCCAGAAAGTTTTTCTGATGTGCGCATTCAACTCACCGAGTTGAACCTTCCTTTAGATAGAGCAGTTTTGAAACACTCTGTCTGTAGTACCTGCGAGTGGATATTTGGAGTGCTTTGAGTGCTACACTGTTAAAGGAAATATCTTCACTTGGAATCTAGACAGAAGAATTCTCAGAGACTTCCCTGTGCTCTCTGCATTCCACTCACAGAGTTGAACCTTCCTTTTGATAGAACAGTTTTGAAACACTCTTGTGGTAGAATCTGCAAATCGATATTTGGAAGGTTTGGAGGCCTATCCTGGGAAAGGAAATATCTTCCCATCAAAACTAGACAGAAGCATTCTCAGAAACTTCTTAGTGATGTGCGCATTCAAGTCACAGAGTTGAAGCTTCCTTTTGATAGAGCAGTTTTGAACCACTCTTTTAGTAGAATCTGCAGGTGGATGTTTGGAGAGCTAAGAGGCCAACACTGGAAAAGGAAATCTCTTCACGTAAAAACTAGACGGAAGCATTCTCAGAAACTTCAATGGGCTTTACGCATTCAACTCACAGAGTGCAATGTTGCTTTTGAGAGCGCAGTTTTAAAACACTGTTTTTGTAGAATTTGCTAGAGGATGTTTGGAGCGATGTGAGGCCTTTGCTGGAAAAGGAAATATCTTCACATAAAACCTGGACAGAAGCATTCTCAGAAACTCCTTTGTGATGAGTGCATTCAAATCACACACTTGAACCTTCCTTTGGAAAGAGCAGTTTTGAAACACTCTTTCTGAAGAATCTGCAAGTGGATATTTGGAGCGATTTGAGGCCTATGCTGGAAATGAAATATCTTCACCTAAAAACTAGACGGAAGCATTCTCAGAAACTCCTTTGTGATGAGTGCATTCAACTCACAGAGTTGAAGCTTCCTTTTGATAGAGCAGTTTTGAAACACTCTTTTAGCAGCATCTGCAGGTGGATATTTGGAGCGCTTTGAGGCCAAGGCTGGAAAACGAAATATCATCACATAAAAACTCGACAGAAGCATTCTCTGAAACTTCTTTGTGATGAGTGCATTCAACTCACAGACTCGAACGTTTCTTTTGATAGAACAGTTTAGAAACACTCCTTTTGTAGAATCTGCAAGTGTTTATTTGGAGCGCTTGGAGGCCTATGTTGGAAAAGGACATATCTTCACATCAAAAGTAGACAGACGCATTCTCAGAAACTTCTTTGTGATGAGTGCATTGAACTCACAGAGTTGAACCTACCTATTGATAGAGAAGTTTGGAAACACCCTTTTTGTAGAATCTGCAAGTGAATATTTGGCGCGATTTGAGGCCTATGCAGGAAACGGAAATATCTTCACATGAAAACTAGACAGATGAATTCTCAGAAACGTCTTTGTGATGAGTGCATTCAACTCACAGACTTGAAGCTTCCTTTTGAAAGAGCAGTTTCGAAACACTCTTTTTGTAGAATCTGCAAGTGGATATTTGGAGCGCTTTGAGGGCTATGCTGGAAAAGTTAATACCTTCACCTAAAAACTAGACAGACGCAAACCCAGAAACTTCTTTGTGACGTGTGCATTGAACTCACAGAGTTGAACCTTTCTTTTGATACAGAAGTTTTGAAACACTCTTTTCGTAGAATCTTCAAGTGGATGGATGGAGTGATTTGAGGCCTATGCTGGAAAAGGAAATACCTTCACGTAGAAACGAGACAAAAGCATTCTCAGAAAGTTCCCTGTGCTTTGTGCATTCAACTCACAGAGTTGAACATTCCCTTTGATAGAGCAGTTTTGAAACACTCTTTTTGTAGAATCTGCAAGTGGATATTTGGAGCGCTTTGAGGCCTCTGCCGCCAAAGGAATTATCATTGCATAAAAACTAGATGGAAGCGTTCTCAGAAACTTCCTTGTGATGAGTGCATTCAACTCGCAGAGTGGAACCTTCCTTTCGATAGACCAGTTTTGAAACACTGTTTTTGTAGAATCCGCAAGTGGCTATTTGGAGCTCTTTGAGGCTTATGCTGGAAAAGGAAATATCTTCGTCTACAAACTAGACAGAAGCATTCTCAGAAACTTCTTTGTCATGTGGGGATTGAACTCACACAGTTGAACATTCCTTTACATAGAGCAGTTTTGCAACACCCTTTCGGTGGAAAGTGAAAGTGCTTATCTGGTGCGATGGCGGCATCTAGTGGATAAGGAAATACATTCAGATGAAAACAAGATACATCCATTCTCAGAAACTTCTTTGTGATGACTGCATTCTACTCACAGAGTTGAACCTTCCTTTTGATAGAGCAGTTTTGGAACACTCTTTTTGTGGAATCTGCAAGTGGCTATTTGGAGCGCTTTGAGGCCTATGCTGGAAAAGGAAATCTCTTCACATAAAACCTAGACAGAAGTATTCCCAGAAAGTTTTTCTGATGTGCGCATTCAACTCACCGAGTTGAACCTTCCTTTAGATAGAGCAGTTTTGAAACACTCTGTCTGTAGTACCTGCGAGTGGATATTTGGAGTGCTTTGAGTGCTACACTGTAAAAGCAAATATCTTCACTTGGAATCTAGACAGAAGAATTCTCAGAGACTTCCCTGTGCTCTCTGCATTCCACTCACAGAGTTGAACCTTCCTTTTGATAGAACAGTTTTGAAACACTCTTGTGGTAGAATCTGCAAGTCGATATTTGGAAGGTTTGGAGGCCTATCCTGGGAAAGGAAATATCTTCCCATCAAAACTAGACAGAAGCATTCTCAGAAACTTCTTAGTGATGTGCGCATTCAAGTCACAGAGTTGAAGCTTCCTTTTGATAGAGCAGTTTTGAACCACTCTTTTAGTAGAATCTGCAGGTGGATGTTTCGAGAGCTAAGAGGCCAACACTGGAAAAGGAAATCTCTTCACGTAAAAACTAGACGGAAGCATTCTCAGAAACTTCAATGGGCTTTACGCATTCAACTCACAGAGTGCAATGTTGCTTTTGAGAGCGCAGTTTTAAAACACTGTTTTTGTAGAATTTGCTAGAGGATGTTTGGAGCGATGTGAGGCCTTTGCTGGAAAAGGAAATATCTTCACATAAAACCTGGACAGAAGCATTCTCAGAAACTCCTTTGTGATGAGTGCATTCAAATCACACACTTGAACCTTCCTTTGGAAAGAGCAGTTTTGAAACACTCTTTCTGAAGAATCTGCAAGTGGATATTTGGAGCGATTTGAGGCCTATGCTGGAAATGAAATATCTTCACCTAAAAACTAGACGGAAGCATTCTCAGAAACTCCTTTGTGATGAGTGCATTCAACTCACAGAGTTGAAGCTTCCTTTTGATAGAGCAGTTTTGAAACACTCTTTTAGCAGCATCTGCAGGTGGATATTTGGAGCGCTTTGAGGCCAAGGCTGGAAAACGAAATATCATCACATAAAAACTCGACAGAAGCATTCTCTGAAACTTCTTTGTGATGAGTGCATTCAACTCACAGACTCGAACGTTTCTTTTGATAGAACAGTTTAGAAACACTCCTTTTGTAGAATCTGCAAGTGTTTATTTGGAGCGCTTGGAGGCCTATGTTGGAAAAGGACATATCTTCACATCAAAAGTAGACAGACGCATTCTCAGAAACTTCTTTGTGATGAGTGCATTGAACTCACAGAGTTGAACCTACCTATTGATAGAGAAGTTTTGAAACACCCTTTTTGTAGAATCTGCAAGTGAATATTTGGCGCGATTTGAGGCCTATGCAGGAAACGGAAATATCTTCACATGAAAACTAGACAGATGAATTCTCAGAAACGTCTTTGTGATGAGTGCATTCAACTCACAGACTTGAAGCTTCCTTTTGAAAGAGCAGTTTCGAAACACTCTTTTTGTAGAATCTGCAAGTGGATATTTGGAGCGCTTTGAGGGCTATGCTGGAAAAGTTAATACCTTCACCTAAAAACTAGACAGACGCAAACTCAGAAACTTCTTTGTGACGTGTGCATTGAACTCACAGAGTTGAACCTTTCTTTTGATACAGAAGTTTTGAAACACTCTTTTCGTAGAATCTTCAAGTGGATGGATGGAGTGATTTGAGGCCTATGCTGGAAAAGGAAATACCTTCACGTAGAAACGAGACAAAAGCATTCTCAGACAGTTCCCTGTGCTTTGTGCATTCAACTCACAGAGTTGAACATTCCCTTTGATAGAGCAGTTTTGAAACACTCTTTTTGTAGAATCTGCAAGTGGATATTTGGAGCGCTTTGAGGCCTCTGCCGCCAAAGGAATTATCATTGCATAAAAACTAGATGGAAGCGTTCTCAGAAACTTCCTTGTGATGAGTGCATTCAACTCGCAGAGTGGAACCTTCCTTTCGATAGACCAGTTTTGAAACACTGTTTTGTAGAATCCGCAAGTGGCTATTTGGAGCTCTTTGAGGCTTATGCTGGAAAAGGAAATATCTTCGTCTACAAACTAGACAGAAGCATTCTCAGAAACTTCTTTGTCATGTGGGGATTGAACTCACAGAGTTGAACATTCCTTTACATAGAGCAGTTTTGCAACACCCTTTCGGTGGATAGTGAAAGTGCTTATCTGGTGCGATGGCGGCATCTAGTGGATAAGGAAATACATTCAGATGAAAACAAGATACATCCATTCTCAGAAACTTCTTTGTGATGACTGCATTCTACTCACAGAGTTGAACCTTCCTTTTGATAGAACAGTTTTGAAACACTCTTTTTGTGGAATCTGCAAGTGGCTATTTGGAGCGCTTTGAGGCCTATGCTGGAAAAGGAAATCTCTTCACATAAAACCTAGACAGAAGTATTCCCAGAAAGTTTTTCTGATGTGCGCATTCAACTCACCGAGTTGAACCTTCCTTTAGATAGAGCAGTTTTGAAACACTCTGTCTGTAGTACCTGCGAGTGGATATTTGGAGTGCTTTGAGTGCTACACTGTAAAAGCAAATATCTTCACTTGGAATCTAGACAGAAGAATTCTCAGAGACTTCCCTGTGCTCTCTGCATTCCACTCACAGAGTTGAACCTTCCTTTTGATAGAACAGTTTTGAAACACTCTTGTGGTAGAATCTGCAAGTCGATATTTGGAAGGTTTGGAGGCCTATCCTGGGAAAGGAAATATCTTCCCATCAAAACTAGACAGAAGCATTCTCAGAAACTTCTTAGTGATGTGCGCATTCAAGTCACAGAGTTGAAGCTTCCTTTTGATATAGCAGTTTTGAACCACTCTTTTAGTAGAATCTGCAAGTGGATGTTTGGAGAGCTAAGAGGCCAACACTGGAAAAGGAAATCTCTTCACGTAAAAACTAGACGGAAGCATTCTCAGAAACTTCAATGGGCTTTACGCATTCAACTCACAGAGTGCAATGTTGCTTTTGAGAGCGCAGTTTTAAAACACTGTTTTTGTAGAATTTGCTAGAGGATGTTTGGAGCGATGTGAGGCCTTTGCTGGAAAAGGAAATATCTTCACATAAAACCTGGACAGAAGCATTCTCAGAAACTCCTTTGTGATGAGTGCATTCAAATCACACACTTGAACCTTCCTTTGGAAAGAGCAGTTTTGAAACACTCTTTCTGAAGAATCTGCAAGTGGATATTTGGAGCGATTTGAGGCCTATGCTGGAAATGAAATATCTTCACCTAAAAACTAGACGGAAGCATTCTCAGAAACTCCTTTGTGATGAGTGCATTCAACTCACAGAGTTGAAGCTTCCTTTTGATAGAGCAGTTTTGAAACACTCTTTTAGCAGCATCTGCAGGTGGATATTTGGAGCGCTTTGAGGCCAAGGCTGGAAAACGAAATATCATCACATAAAAACTCGACAGAAGCATTCTCTGAAACTTCTTTGTGATGAGTGCATTCAACTCACAGACTCGAACGTTTCTTTTGATAGAACAGTTTAGAAACACTCCTTTTGTAGAATCTGCAAGTGTTTATTTGGAGCGCTTGGAGGCCTATGTTGGAAAAGGACATATCTTCACATCAAAAGTAGACAGACGCATTCTCAGAAACTTCTTTGTGATGAGTGCATTGAACTCACAGAGTTGAACCTACCTATTGATAGAGAAGTTTGGAAACACCCTTTTTGTAGAATCTGCAAGTGAATATTTGGCGCGATTTGAGGCCTATGCAGGAAACGGAAATATCTTCACATGAAAACTAGACAGATGAATTCTCAGAAACGTCTTTGTGATGAGTGCATTCAACTCACAGACTTGAAGCTTCCTTTTGAAAGAGCAGTTTCGAAACACTCTTTTTGTAGAATCTGCAAGTGGATATTTGGAGCGCTTTGAGGGCTATGCTGGAAAAGTTAATACCTTCACCTAAAAACTAGACAGACGCAAACCCAGAAACTTCTTTGTGACGTGTGCATTGAACTCACAGAGTTGAACCTTTCTTTTGATACAGAAGTTTTGAAACACTCTTTTCGTAGAATCTTCAAGTGGATGGATGGAGTGATTTGAGGCCTATGCTGGAAAAGGAAATACCTTCACGTAGAAACGAGACAAAAGCATTCTCAGAAAGTTCCCTGTGCTTTGTGCATTCAACTCACAGAGTTGAACATTCCCTTTGATAGAGCAGTTTTGAAACACTCTTTTTGTAGAATCTGCAAGTGGATATTTGGAGCGCTTTGAGGCCTCTGCCGCCAAAGGAATTATCATTGCATAAAAACTAGATGGAAGCGTTCTCAGAAACTTCCTTGTGATGAGTGCATTCAACTCGCAGAGTGGAACCTTCCTTTCGATAGACCAGTTTTGAAACACTGTTTTTGTAGAATCCGCAAGTGGCTATTTGGAGCTCTTTGAGGCTTATGCTGGAAAAGGAAATATCTTCGTCTACAAACTAGACAGAAGCATTCTCAGAAACTTCTTTGTCATGTGGGGATTGAACTCACAGAGTTGAACATTCCTTTACATAGAGCAGTTTTGCAACACCCTTTCGGTGGAAAGTGAAAGTGCTTATCTGGTGCGATGGCGGCATCTAGTGGATAAGGAAATACATTCAGATGAAAACAAGATACATCCATTCTCAGAAACTTCTTTGTGATGACTGCATTCTACTCACAGAGTTGAACCTTCCTTTTGATAGAGCAGTTTTGGAACACTCTTTTTGTGGAATCTGCAAGTGGCTATTTGGAGCGCTTTGAGGCCTATGCTGGAAAAGGAAATCTCTTCACATAAAACCTAGACAGAAGTATTCCCAGAAAGTTTTTCTGATGTGCGCATTCAACTCACCGAGTTGAACCTTCCTTTAGATAGAGCAGTTTGGAAACACTCTGTCTGTAGTACCTGCGAGTGGATATTTGGAGTGCTTTGAGTGCTACACTGTTAAAGGAAATATCTTCACTTGGAATCTAGACAGAAGAATTCTCAGAGACTTCCCTGTGCTCTCTGCATTCCACTCACAGAGTTGAACCTTCCTTTTGATAGAACAGTTTTGAAACACTCTTGTGGTAGAATCTGCAAATCGATATTTGGAAGGTTTGGAGGCCTATCCTGGGAAAGGAAATATCTTCCCATCAAAACTAGACAGAAGCATTCTCAGAAACTTCTTAGTGATGTGCGCATTCAAGTCACAGAGTTGAAGCTTCCTTTTGATAGAGCAGTTTTGAACCACTCTTTTAGTAGAATCTGCAGGTGGATGTTTGGAGAGCTAAGAGGCCAACACTGGAAAAGGAAATCTCTTCACGTAAAAACTAGACGGAAGCATTCTCAGAAACTTCAATGGGCTTTACGCATTCAACTCACAGAGTGCAATGTTGCTTTTGAGAGCGCAGTTTTAAAACACTGTTTTTGTAGAATTTGCTAGAGGATGTTTGGAGCGATGTGAGGCCTTTGCTGGAAAAGGAAATATCTTCACATAAAACCTGGACAGAAGCATTCTCAGAAACTCCTTTGTGATGAGTGCATTCAAATCACACACTTGAACCTTCCTTTGGAAAGAGCAGTTTTGAAACACTCTTTCTGAAGAATCTGCAAGTGGATATTTGGAGCGATTTGAGGCCTATGCTGGAAATGAAATATCTTCACCTAAAAACTAGACGGAAGCATTCTCAGAAACTCCTTTGTGATGAGTGCATTCAACTCACAGAGTTGAAGCTTCCTTTTGATAGAGCAGTTTTGAAACACTCTTTTAGCAGCATCTGCAGGTGGATATTTGGAGCGCTTTGAGGCCAAGGCTGGAAAACGAAATCTCATCACATAAAAACTCGACAGAAGCATTCTCTGAAACTTCTTTGTGATGAGTGCATTCAACTCACAGACTCGAACGTTTCTTTTGATAGAACAGTTTAGAAACACTCCTTTTGTAGAATCTGCAAGTGTTTATTTGGAGCGCTTGGAGGCCTATGTTGGAAAAGGACATATCTTCACATCAAAAGTAGACAGACGCATTCTCAGAAACTTCTTTGTGATGAGTGCATTGAACTCACAGAGTTGAACCTACCTATTGATAGAGAAGTTTGGAAACACCCTTTTTGTAGAATCTGCAAGTGAATATTTGGCGCGATTTGAGGCCTATGCAGGAAACGGAAATATCTTCACATGAAAACTAGACAGATGAATTCTCAGAAACGTCTTTGTGATGAGTGCATTCAACTCACAGACTTGAAGCTTCCTTTTGAAAGAGCAGTTTCGAAACACTCTTTTTGTAGAATCTGCAAGTGGATATTTGGAGCGCTTTGAGGGCTATGCTGGAAAAGTTAATACCTTCACCTAAAAACTAGACAGACGCAAACCCAGAAACTTCTTTGTGACGTGTGCATTGAACTCACAGAGTTGAACCTTTCTTTTGATACAGAAGTTTTGAAACACTCTTTTCGTAGAATCTTCAAGTGGATGGATGGAGTGATTTGAGGCCTATGCTGGAAAAGGAAATACCTTCACGTAGAAACGAGACAAAAGCATTCTCAGAAAGTTCCCTGTGCTTTGTGCATTCAACTCACAGAGTTGAACATTCCCTTTGATAGAGCAGTTTTGAAACACTCTTTTTGTAGAATCTGCAAGTGGATATTTGGAGCGCTTTGAGGCCTCTGCCGCCAAAGGAATTATCATTGCATAAAAACTAGATGGAAGCGTTCTCAGAAACTTCCTTGTGATGAGTGCATTCAACTCGCAGAGTGGAACCTTCCTTTCGATAGACCAGTTTTGAAACACTGTTTTTGTAGAATCCGCAAGTGGCTATTTGGAGCTCTTTGAGGCTTATGCTGGAAAAGGAAATATCTTCGTCTACAAACTAGACAGAAGCATTCTCAGAAACTTCTTTGTCATGTGGGGATTGAACTCACACAGTTGAACATTCCTTTACATAGAGCAGTTTTGCAACACCCTTTCGGTGGAAAGTGAAAGTGCTTATCTGGTGCGATGGCGGCATCTAGTGGATAAGGAAATACATTCAGATGAAAACAAGATACATCCATTCTCAGAAACTTCTTTGTGATGACTGCATTCTACTCACAGAGTTGAACCTTCCTTTTGATAGAGCAGTTTTGGAACACTCTTTTTGTGGAATCTGCAAGTGGCTATTTGGAGCGCTTTGAGGCCTATGCTGGAAAAGGAAATCTCTTCACATAAAACCTAGACAGAAGTATTCCCAGAAAGTTTTTCTGATGTGCGCATTCAACTCACCGAGTTGAACCTTCCTTTAGATAGAGCAGTTTTGAAACACTCTGTCTGTAGTACCTGCGAGTGGATATTTGGAGTGCTTTGAGTGCTACACTGTTAAAGGAAATATCTTCACTTGGAATCTAGACAGAAGAATTCTCAGAGACTTCCCTGTGCTCTCTGCATTCCACTCACAGAGTTGAACCTTCCTTTTGATAGAACAGTTTTGAAACACTCTTGTGGTAGAATCTGCAAATCGATATTTGGAAGGTTTGGAGGCCTATCCTGGGAAAGGAAATATCTTCCCATCAAAACTAGACAGAAGCATTCTCAGAAACTTCTTAGTGATGTGCGCATTCAAGTCACAGAGTTGAAGCTTCCTTTTGATAGAGCAGTTTTGAACCACTCTTTTAGTAGAATCTGCAGGTGGATGTTTGGAGAGCTAAGAGGCCAACACTGGAAAAGGAAATCTCTTCACGTAAAAACTAGACGGAAGCATTCTCAGAAACTTCAATGGGCTTTACGCATTCAACTCACAGAGTGCAATGTTGCTTTTGAGAGCGCAGTTTTAAAACACTGTTTTTGTAGAATTTGCTAGAGGATGTTTGGAGCGATGTGAGGCCTTTGCTGGAAAAGGAAATATCTTCACATAAAACCTGGACAGAAGCATTCTCAGAAACTCCTTTGTGATGAGTGCATTCAAATCACACACTTGAACCTTCCTTTGGAAAGAGCAGTTTTGAAACACTCTTTCTGAAGAATCTGCAAGTGGATATTTGGAGCGATTTGAGGCCTATGCTGGAAATGAAATATCTTCACCTAAAAACTAGACGGAAGCATTCTCAGAAACTCCTTTGTGATGAGTGCATTCAACTCACAGAGTTGAAGCTTCCTTTTGATAGAGCAGTTTTGAAACACTCTTTTAGCAGCATCTGCAGGTGGATATTTGGAGCGCTTTGAGGCCAAGGCTGGAAAACGAAATCTCATCACATAAAAACTCGACAGAAGCATTCTCTGAAACTTCTTTGTGATGAGTGCATTCAACTCACAGACTCGAACGTTTCTTTTGATAGAACAGTTTAGAAACACTCCTTTTGTAGAATCTGCAAGTGTTTATTTGGAGCGCTTGGAGGCCTATGTTGGAAAAGGACATATCTTCACATCAAAAGTAGACAGACGCATTCTCAGAAACTTCTTTGTGATGAGTGCATTGAACTCACAGAGTTGAACCTACCTATTGATAGAGAAGTTTGGAAACACCCTTTTTGTAGAATCTGCAAGTGAATATTTGGCGCGATTTGAGGCCTATGCAGGAAACGGAAATATCTTCACATGAAAACTAGACAGATGAATTCTCAGAAACGTCTTTGTGATGAGTGCATTCAACTCACAGACTTGAAGCTTCCTTTTGAAAGAGCAGTTTCGAAACACTCTTTTTGTAGAATCTGCAAGTGGATATTTGGAGCGCTTTGAGGGCTATGCTGGAAAAGTTAATACCTTCACCTAAAAACTAGACAGACGCAAACCCAGAAACTTCTTTGTGACGTGTGCATTGAACTCACAGAGTTGAACCTTTCTTTTGATACAGAAGTTTTGAAACACTCTTTTCGTAGAATCTTCAAGTGGATGGATGGAGTGATTTGAGGCCTATGCTGGAAAAGGAAATACCTTCACGTAGAAACGAGACAAAAGCATTCTCAGAAAGTTCCCTGTGCTTTGTGCATTCAACTCACAGAGTTGAACATTCCCTTTGATAGAGCAGTTTTGAAACACTCTTTTTGTAGAATCTGCAAGTGGATATTTGGAGCGCTTTGAGGCCTCTGCCGCCAAAGGAATTATCATTGCATAAAAACTAGATGGAAGCGTTCTCAGAAACTTCCTTGTGATGAGTGCATTCAACTCGCAGAGTGGAACCTTCCTTTCGATAGACCAGTTTTGAAACACTGTTTTTGTAGAATCCGCAAGTGGCTATTTGGAGCTCTTTGAGGCTTATGCTGGAAAAGGAAATATCTTCGTCTACAAACTAGACAGAAGCATTCTCAGAAACTTCTTTGTCATGTGGGGATTGAACTCACACAGTTGAACATTCCTTTACATAGAGCAGTTTTGCAACACCCTTTCGGTGGAAAGTGAAAGTGCTTATCTGGTGCGATGGCGGCATCTAGTGGATAAGGAAATACATTCAGATGAAAACAAGATACATCCATTCTCAGAAACTTCTTTGTGATGACTGCATTCTACTCACAGAGTTGAACCTTCCTTTTGATAGAGCAGTTTTGGAACACTCTTTTTGTGGAATCTGCAAGTGGCTATTTGGAGCGCTTTGAGGCCTATGCTGGAAAAGGAAATCTCTTCACATAAAACCTAGACAGAAGTATTCCCAGAAAGTTTTTCTGATGTGCGCATTCAACTCACCGAGTTGAACCTTCCTTTAGATAGAGCAGTTTTGAAACACTCTGTCTGTAGTACCTGCGAGTGGATATTTGGAGTGCTTTGAGTGCTACACTGTAAAAGCAAATATCTTCACTTGGAATCTAGACAGAAGAATTCTCAGAGACTTCCCTGTGCTCTCTGCATTCCACTCACAGAGTTGAACCTTCCTTTTGATAGAACAGTTTTGAAACACTCTTGTGGTAGAATCTGCAAGTCGATATTTGGAAGGTTTGGAGGCCTATCCTGGGAAAGGAAATATCTTCCCATCAAAACTAGACAGAAGCATTCTCAGAAACTTCTTAGTGATGTGCGCATTCAAGTCACAGAGTTGAAGCTTCCTTTTGATAGAGCAGTTTTGAACCACTCTTTTAGTAGAATCTGCAGGTGGATGTTTCGAGAGCTAAGAGGCCAACACTGGAAAAGGAAATCTCTTCACGTAAAAACTAGACGGAAGCATTCTCAGAAACTTCAATGGGCTTTACGCATTCAACTCACAGAGTGCAATGTTGCTTTTGAGAGCGCAGTTTTAAAACACTGTTTTTGTAGAATTTGCTAGAGGATGTTTGGAGCGATGTGAGGCCTTTGCTGGAAAAGGAAATATCTTCACATAAAACCTGGACAGAAGCATTCTCAGAAACTCCTTTGTGATGAGTGCATTCAAATCACACACTTGAACCTTCCTTTGGAAAGAGCAGTTTTGAAACACTCTTTCTGAAGAATCTGCAAGTGGATATTTGGAGCGATTTGAGGCCTATGCTGGAAATGAAATATCTTCACCTAAAAACTAGACGGAAGCATTCTCAGAAACTCCTTTGTGATGAGTGCATTCAACTCACAGAGTTGAAGCTTCCTTTTGATAGAGCAGTTTTGAAACACTCTTTTAGCAGCATCTGCAGGTGGATATTTGGAGCGCTTTGAGGCCAAGGCTGGAAAACGAAATATCATCACATAAAAACTCGACAGAAGCATTCTCTGAAACTTCTTTGTGATGAGTGCATTCAACTCACAGACTCGAACGTTTCTTTTGATAGAACAGTTTAGAAACACTCCTTTTGTAGAATCTGCAAGTGTTTATTTGGAGCGCTTGGAGGCCTATGTTGGAAAAGGACATATCTTCACATCAAAAGTAGACAGACGCATTCTCAGAAACTTCTTTGTGATGAGTGCATTGAACTCACAGAGTTGAACCTACCTATTGATAGAGAAGTTTTGAAACACCCTTTTTGTAGAATCTGCAAGTGAATATTTGGCGCGATTTGAGGCCTATGCAGGAAACGGAAATATCTTCACATGAAAACTAGACAGATGAATTCTCAGAAACGTCTTTGTGATGAGTGCATTCAACTCACAGACTTGAAGCTTCCTTTTGAAAGAGCAGTTTCGAAACACTCTTTTTGTAGAATCTGCAAGTGGATATTTGGAGCGCTTTGAGGGCTATGCTGGAAAAGTTAATACCTTCACCTAAAAACTAGACAGACGCAAACTCAGAAACTTCTTTGTGACGTGTGCATTGAACTCACAGAGTTGAACCTTTCTTTTGATACAGAAGTTTTGAAACACTCTTTTCGTAGAATCTTCAAGTGGATGGATGGAGTGATTTGAGGCCTATGCTGGAAAAGGAAATACCTTCACGTAGAAACGAGACAAAAGCATTCTCAGACAGTTCCCTGTGCTTTGTGCATTCAACTCACAGAGTTGAACATTCCCTTTGATAGAGCAGTTTTGAAACACTCTTTTTGTAGAATCTGCAAGTGGATATTTGGAGCGCTTTGAGGCCTCTGCCGCCAAAGGAATTATCATTGCATAAAAACTAGATGGAAGCGTTCTCAGAAACTTCCTTGTGATGAGTGCATTCAACTCGCAGAGTGGAACCTTCCTTTCGATAGACCAGTTTTGAAACACTGTTTTGTAGAATCCGCAAGTGGCTATTTGGAGCTCTTTGAGGCTTATGCTGGAAAAGGAAATATCTTCGTCTACAAACTAGACAGAAGCATTCTCAGAAACTTCTTTGTCATGTGGGGATTGAACTCACAGAGTTGAACATTCCTTTACATAGAGCAGTTTTGCAACACCCTTTCGGTGGATAGTGAAAGTGCTTATCTGGTGCGATGGCGGCATCTAGTGGATAAGGAAATACATTCAGATGAAAACAAGATACATCCATTCTCAGAAACTTCTTTGTGATGACTGCATTCTACTCACAGAGTTGAACCTTCCTTTTGATAGAACAGTTTTGAAACACTCTTTTTGTGGAATCTGCAAGTGGCTATTTGGAGCGCTTTGAGGCCTATGCTGGAAAAGGAAATCTCTTCACATAAAACCTAGACAGAAGTATTCCCAGAAAGTTTTTCTGATGTGCGCATTCAACTCACCGAGTTGAACCTTCCTTTAGATAGAGCAGTTTTGAAACACTCTGTCTGTAGTACCTGCGAGTGGATATTTGGAGTGCTTTGAGTGCTACACTGTAAAAGCAAATATCTTCACTTGGAATCTAGACAGAAGAATTCTCAGAGACTTCCCTGTGCTCTCTGCATTCCACTCACAGAGTTGAACCTTCCTTTTGATAGAACAGTTTTGAAACACTCTTGTGGTAGAATCTGCAAGTCGATATTTGGAAGGTTTGGAGGCCTATCCTGGGAAAGGAAATATCTTCCCATCAAAACTAGACAGAAGCATTCTCAGAAACTTCTTAGTGATGTGCGCATTCAAGTCACAGAGTTGAAGCTTCCTTTTGATATAGCAGTTTTGAACCACTCTTTTAGTAGAATCTGCAAGTGGATGTTTGGAAAGCTAAGAGGCCAACACTGGAAAAGGAAATCTCTTCACGTAAAAACTAGACGGAAGCATTCTCAGAAACTTCAATGGGCTTTACGCATTCAACTCACAGAGTGCAATGTTGCTTTTGAGAGCGCAGTTTTAAAACACTGTTTTTGTAGAATTTGCTAGAGGATGTTTGGAGCAATGTGAGGCCTTTGCTGGAAAAGGAAATATCTTCACATAAAACCTAGACAGAAGCATTCTCAGAAACTCCTTTGTGATGAGTGCATTCAAATCACACACTTGAACCTTCCTTTGGAAAGAGCAGTTTTGAAACACTCTTTCTGAAGAATCTGCAAGTGGATATTTGGAGCGATTTGAGGCCTATGCTGGAAATGAAATATCTTCACCTAAAAACTAGACGGAAGCATTCTCAGAAACTCCTTTGTGATGAGTGCATTCAACTCACAGAGTTGAAGCTTCCTTTTGATAGAGCAGTTTTGAAACACTCTTTTAGCAGCATCTGCAAGTGGATATTTGGAGCGCTTTGAGGCCAAGGCTGGAAAACGAAATCTCATCACATAAAAACTCGACAGAAGCATTCTCTGAAACTTCTTTGTGATGAGTGCATTCAACTCACAGACTCGAACGTTTCTTTTGATAGAACAGTTTAGAAACACTCCTTTTGTAGAATCTGCAAGTGTTTATTTGGAGCGCTTGGAGGCCTATGTTGGAAAAGGACATATCTTCACATCAAAAGTAGACAGACGCATTCTCAGAAACTTCTTTGTGATGAGTGCATTGAACTCACAGAGTTGAACCTACCTATTGATAGAGAAGTTTTGAAACACCCTTTTTGTAGAATCTGCAAGTGAATATTTTGCGCGATTTGAGGCCTATGCAGGAAACGGAAATATCTTCACATGAAAACTAGACAGATGAATTCTCAGAAACGTCTTTGTGATGAGTGCATTCAACTCACAGACTTGAAGCTTCCTTTTGAAAGAGCAGTTTCGAAACACTCTTTTTGTAGAATCTGCAAGTGGATATTTGGAGCGCTTTGAGGGCTATGCTGGAAATGTTAATACCTTCACCTAAAAACTAGACAGACGCAAACCCAGAAACTTCTTTGTGACGTGTGCATTGAACTCACAGAGTTGAACCTTTCTTTTGATACAGAAGTTTTGAAACACTCTTTTCGTAGAATCTTCAAGTGGATGGATGGAGTGATTTGAGGCCTATGCTGGAAAAGGAAATACCTTCACGTAGAAACGAGACAAAAGCATTCTCAGACAGTTCCCTGTGCTTTGTGCATTCAACTCACAGAGTTGAACATTCCCTTTGATAGAGCAGTTTTGAAACACTCTTTTTGTAGAATCTGCAAGTGGATATTTGGAGCGCTTTGAGGCCTCTGCCGCCAAAGGAATTATCATTGCATAAAAACTAGATGGAAGCGTTCTCAGAAACTTCCTTGCGATGAGTGCATTCAACTCGCAGAGTGGAACCTTCCTTTCGATAGACCAGTTTTGAAACACTGTTTTTGTAGAATCCGCAAGTGGCTATTTGGAGCTCTTTGAGGCTTATGCTGGAAAAGGAAATATCTTCGTCTACAAACTAGACAGAAGCATTCTCAGAAACTTCTTTGTCATGTGGGGATTGAACTCACAGAGTTGAACATTCCTTTACATACAGCAGTTTTGCAACACCCTTTCGGTGGAAAGTGAAAGTGCTTATCTGGTGCGATGGCGGCATCTAGTGGATAAGGAAATACATTCAGATGAAAACAAGATACATCCATTCTCAGAAACTTCTTTGTGATGACTGCATTCTACTCACAGAGTTGAACCTTCCTTTTGATAGAACAGTTTTGAAACACTCTTTTTGTGGAATCGGCAAGTGGCTGTTTGGAGCGCTTTGAGGCCTATGCTGGAAAAGGAAATCTCTTCACATAAAACCTAGACAGAAGTATTCCCAGAAAGTTTTTCTGATGTGCACATTCAACTCACCGAGTTGAACCTTCCTTTAGATAGAGCAGTTTTGAAACACTCTGTCTGTAGTACCTGCGAGTGGATATTTGGAGTGCTTTGAGTGCTACACTGTAAAAGCAAATATCTTCACTTGGAATCTAGACAGAAGAATTCTCAGAGACTTCCCTGTGCTCTCTGCATTCCACTCACAGAGTTGAACCTTCCTTTTGATAGAACAGTTTTGAAACACTCTTGTGGTAGAATCTGCAAGTCGATATTTGGAAGGTTTGGAGGCCTATCCTGGGAAAGGAAATATCTTCCCATCAAAACTAGACAGAAGCATTCTCAGAAACTTCTTAGTGATGTGCGCATTCAAGTCACAGAGTTGAAGCTTCCTTTTGATATAGCAGTTTTGAACCACTCTTTTAGTAGAATCTGCAAGTGGATGTTTGGAGAGCTAAGAGGCCAACACTGGAAAAGGAAATCTCTTCACGTAAAAACTAGACGGAAGCATTCTCAGAAACTTCAATGGGCTTTACGCATTCAACTCACAGAGTGCAATGTTGCTTTTGAGAGCGCAGTTTTAAAACACTGTTTTTGTAGGATTTGCTAGAGGATGTTTGGAGCGATGTGAGGCCTTTGCTGGAAAAGGAAATATCTTCACATAAAACCTAGACAGAAGCATTCTCAGAAACTCCTTTGTGATGAGTGCATTCAAATCACACACTTGAACCTTCCTTTGGAAAGAGCAGTTTTGAAACACTCTTTCTGAAGAATCTGCAAGTGGATATTTGGAGCGATTTGAGGCCTATGCTGGAAATGAAATATCTTCACCTAAAAACTAGACGGAAGCATTCTCAGAAACTCCTTTGTGATGAGTGCATTCAACTCACAGAGTTGAAGCTTCCTTTTGATAGAGCAGTTTTGAAACACTCTTTTAGCAGCATCTGCAAGTGGATATTTGGAGCGCTTTGAGGCCAAGGCTGGAAAACGAAATATCATCACATAAAAACTCGACAGAAGCATTCTCTGAAACTTCTTTGTGATGAGTGCATTCAACTCACAGACTCGAACGTTTCTTTTGATAGAACAGTTTGGAAACACTCCTTTTGTAGAATCTGCAAGTGTTTATTTGGAGCGCTTTGAGGCCTATGTTGGAAAAGGACATATCTTCACATCAAAAGTAGACAGACGCATTCTCAGAAACTTCTTTGTGATGAGTGCATTGAACTCACAGAGTTGAACCTACCTATTGATAGAGAAGTTTGGAAACACCCTTTTTGTAGAATCTGCAAGTGAATATTTGGCGCGATTTGAGGCCTATGCAGGAAACGGAAATATCTTCACATGAAAACTAGACAGATGAATTCTCAGAAACGTCTTTGTGATGAGTGCATTCAACTCACAGACTTGAAGCTTCCTTTTGAAAGAGCAGTTTCGAAACACTCTTTTTGTAGAATCTGCAAGTGGATATTTGGAGCGCTTTGAGGGCTATGCTGGAAAAGTTAATACCTTCACCTAAAAACTAGACAGACGCAAACCCAGAAACTTCTTTGTGACGTGTGCATTGAACTCACAGAGTTGAACCTTTCTTTTGATACAGAAGTTTTGAAACACTCTTTTCGTAGAATCTTCAAGTGGATGGATGGAGTGATTTGAGGCCTATGCTGGAAAAGGAAATACCTTCACGTAGAAACGAGACAAAAGCATTCTCAGAAAGTTCCCTGTGCTTTGTGCATTCAACTCACAGAGTTGAACATTCCCTTTGATAGAGCAGTTTTGAAACACTCTTTTTGTAGAATCTGCAAGTGGATATTTGGAGCGCTTTGAGGCCTCTGCCGCCAAAGGAATTATCATTGCATAAAAACTAGATGGAAGCGTTCTCAGAAACTTCCTTGTGATGAGTGCATTCAACTCGCAGAGTGGAACCTTCCTTTCGATAGACCAGTTTTGAAACACTGTTTTTGTAGAATCCGCAAGTGGCTATTTGGAGCTCTTTGAGGCTTATGCTGGAAAAGGAAATATCTTCGTCTACAAACTAGACAGAAGCATTCTCAGAAACTTCTTTGTCATGTGGGGATTGAACTCACAGAGTTGAACATTCCTTTACATAGAGCAGTTTTGCAACACCCTTTCGGTGGAAAGTGAAAGTGCTTATCTGGTGCGATGGCGGCATCTAGTGGATAAGGAAATACATTCAGATGAAAACAAGATACATCCATTCTCAGAAACTTCTTTGTGATGACTGCATTCTACTCACAGAGTTGAACCTTCCTTTTGATAGAGCAGTTTTGGAACACTCTTTTTGTGGAATCTGCAAGTGGCTATTTGGAGCGCTTTGAGGCCTATGCTGGAAAAGGAAATCTCTTCACATAAAACCTAGACAGAAGTATTCCCAGAAAGTTTTTCTGATGTGCGCATTCAACTCACCGAGTTGAACCTTCCTTTAGATAGAGCAGTTTGGAAACACTCTGTCTGTAGTACCTGCGAGTGGATATTTGGAGTGCTTTGAGTGCTACACTGTTAAAGGAAATATCTTCACTTGGAATCTAGACAGAAGAATTCTCAGAGACTTCCCTGTGCTCTCTGCATTCCACTCACAGAGTTGAACCTTCCTTTTGATAGAACAGTTTTGAAACACTCTTGTGGTAGAATCTGCAAGTCGATATTTGGAAGGTTTGGAGGCCTATCCTGGGAAAGGAAATATCTTCCCATCAAAACTAGACAGAAGCATTCTCAGAAACTTCTTAGTGATGTGCGCATTCAAGTCACAGAGTTGAAGCTTCCTTTTGATAGAGCAGTTTTGAACCACTCTTTTAGTAGAATCTGCAAGTGGATGTTTGGAGAGCTAAGAGGCCAACACTGGAAAAGGAAATCTCTTCACGTAAAAACTAGACGGAAGCATTCTCAGAAACTTCAATGGGCTTTACGCATTCAACTCACAGAGTGCAATGTTGCTTTTGAGAGCGCAGTTTTAAAACACTGTTTTTGTAGAATTTGCTAGAGGATGTTTGGAGCGATGTGAGGCCTTTGCTGGAAAAGGAAATATCTTCACATAAAACCTGGACAGAAGCATTCTCAGAAACTCCTTTGTGATGAGTGCATTCAAATCACACACTTGAACCTTCCTTTGGAAAGAGCAGTTTTGAAACACTCTTTCTGAAGAATCTGCAAGTGGATATTTGGAGCGATTTGAGGCCTATGCTGGAAATGAAATATCTTCACCTAAAAACTAGACGGAAGCATTCTCAGAAACTCCTTTGTGATGAGTGCATTCAACTCACAGAGTTGAAGCTTCCTTTTGATAGAGCAGTTTTGAAACACTCTTTTAGCAGCATCTGCAGGTGGATATTTGGAGCGCTTTGAGGCCAAGGCTGGAAAACGAAATATCATCACATAAAAACTCGACAGAAGCATTCTCTGAAACTTCTTTGTGATGAGTGCATTCAACTCACAGACTCGAACGTTTCTTTTGATAGAACAGTTTAGAAACACTCCTTTTGTAGAATCTGCAAGTGTTTATTTGGAGCGCTTGGAGGCCTATGTTGGAAAAGGACATATCTTCACATCAAAAGTAGACAGACGCATTCTCAGAAACTTCTTTGTGATGAGTGCATTGAACTCACAGAGTTGAACCTACCTATTGATAGAGAAGTTTGGAAACACCCTTTTTGTAGAATCTGCAAGTGAATATTTGGCGCGATTTGAGGCCTATGCAGGAAACGGAAATATCTTCACATGAAAACTAGACAGATGAATTCTCAGAAACGTCTTTGTGATGAGTGCATTCAACTCACAGACTTGAAGCTTCCTTTTGAAAGAGCAGTTTCGAAACAGTCTTTTTGTAGAATCTGCAAGTGGATATTTGGAGCGCTTTGAGGGCTATGCTGGAAAAGTTAATACCTTCACCTAAAAACTAGACAGACGCAAACCCAGAAACTTCTTTGTGACGTGTGCATTGAACTCACAGAGTTGAACCTTTCTTTTGATACAGAAGTTTTGAAACACTCTTTTCGTAGAATCTTCAAGTGGATGGATGGAGTGATTTGAGGCCTATGCTGGAAAAGGAAATACCTTCACGTAGAAACGAGACAAAAGCATTCTCAGAAAGTTCCCTGTGCTTTGTGCATTCAACTCACAGAGTTGAACATTCCCTTTGATAGAGCAGTTTTGAAACACTCTTTTTGTAGAATCTGCAAGTGGATATTTGGAGCGCTTTGAGGCCTCTGCCGCCAAAGGAATTATCATTGCATAAAAACTAGATGGAAGCGTTCTCAGAAACTTCCTTGTGATGAGTGCATTCAACTCGCAGAGTGGAACCTTCCTTTCGATAGACCAGTTTTGAAACACTGTTTTTGTAGAATCCGCAAGTGGCTATTTGGAGCTCTTTGAGGCTTATGCTGGAAAAGGAAATATCTTCGTCTACAAACTAGACAGAAGCATTCTCAGAAACTTCTTTGTCATGTGGGGATTGAACTCACAGAGTTGAACATTCCTTTACATAGAGCAGTTTTGCAACACCCTTTCGGTGGAAAGTGAAAGTGCTTATCTGGTGCGATGGCGGCATCTAGTGGATAAGGAAATACATTCAGATGAAAACAAGATACATCCATTCTCAGAAACTTCTTTGTGATGACTGCATTCTACTCACAGAGTTGAACCTTCCTTTTGATAGAGCAGTTTTGGAACACTCTTTTTGTGGAATCTGCAAGTGGCTATTTGGAGCGCTTTGAGGCCTATGCTGGAAAAAGAAATCTCTTCACATAAAACCTAGACAGAAGTATTCCCAGAAAGTTTTTCTGATGTGCGCATTCAACTCACCGAGTTGAACCTTCCTTTAGATAGAGCAGTTTTGAAACACTCTGTCTGTAGTACCTGCGAGTGGATATTTGGAGTGCTTTGAGTGCTACACTGTTAAAGGAAATATCTTCACTTGGAATCTAGACAGAAGAATTCTCAGAGACTTCCCTGTGCTCTCTGCATTCCACTCACAGAGTTGAACCTTCCTTTTGATAGAACAGTTTTGAAACACTCTTGTGGTAGAATCTGCAAGTCGATATTTGGAAGGTTTGGAGGCCTATCCTGGGAAAGGAAATATCTTCCCATCAAAACTAGACAGAAGCATTCTCAGAAACTTCTTAGTGATGTGCGCATTCAAGTCACAGAGTTGAAGCTTCCTTTTGATAGAGCAGTTTTGAACCACTCTTTTAGTAGAATCTGCAGGTGGATGTTTCGAGAGCTAAGAGGCCAACACTGGAAAAGGAAATCTCTTCACGTAAAAACTAGACGGAAGCATTCTCAGAAACTTCAATGGGCTTTACGCATTCAACTCACAGAGTGCAATGTTGCTTTTGAGAGCGCAGTTTTAAAACACTGTTTTTGTAGAATTTGCTAGAGGATGTTTGGAGCGATGTGAGGCCTTTGCTGGAAAAGGAAATATCTTCACATAAAACCTGGACAGAAGCATTCTCAGAAACTCCTTTGTGATGAGTGCATTCAAATCACACACTTGAACCTTCCTTTGGAAAGAGCAGTTTTGAAACACTCTTTCTGAAGAATCTGCAAGTGGATATTTGGAGCGATTTGAGGCCTATGCTGGAAATGAAATATCTTCACCTAAAAACTAGACGGAAGCATTCTCAGAAACTCCTTTGTGATGAGTGCATTCAACTCACAGAGTTGAAGCTTCCTTTTGATAGAGCAGTTTTGAAACACTCTTTTAGCAGCATCTGCAGGTGGATATTTGGAGCGCTTTGAGGCCAAGGCTGGAAAACGAAATATCATCACATAAAAACTCGACAGAAGCATTCTCTGAAACTTCTTTGTGATGAGTGCATTCAACTCACAGACTCGAACGTTTCTTTTGATAGAACAGTTTAGAAACACTCCTTTTGTAGAATCTGCAAGTGTTTATTTGGAGCGCTTGGAGGCCTATGTTGGAAAAGGACATATCTTCACATCAAAAGTAGACAGACGCATTCTCAGAAACTTCTTTGTGATGAGTGCATTGAACTCACAGAGTTGAACCTACCTATTGATAGAGAAGTTTGGAAACACCCTTTTTGTAGAATCTGCAAGTGAATATTTGGCGCGATTTGAGGCCTATGCAGGAAACGGAAATATCTTCACATGAAAACTAGACAGATGAATTCTCAGAAACGTCTTTGTGATGAGTGCATTCAACTCACAGACTTGAAGCTTCCTTTTGAAAGAGCAGTTTCGAAACACTCTTTTTGTAGAATCTGCAAGTGGATATTTGGAGCGCTTTGAGGGCTATGCTGGAAAAGTTAATACCTTCACCTAAAAACTAGACAGACGCAAACCCAGAAACTTCTTTGTGACGTGTGCATTGAACTCACAGAGTTGAACCTTTCTTTTGATACAGAAGTTTTGAAACACTCTTTTCGTAGAATCTTCAAGTGGATGGATGGAGTGATTTGAGGCCTATGCTGGAAAAGGAAATACCTTCACGTAGAAACGAGACAAAAGCATTCTCAGAAAGTTCCCTGTGCTTTGTGCATTCAACTCACAGAGTTGAACATTCCCTTTGATAGAGCAGTTTTGAAACACTCTTTTTGTAGAATCTGCAAGTGGATATTTGGAGCGCTTTGAGGCCTCTGCCGCCAAAGGAATTATCATTGCATAAAAACTAGATGGAAGCGTTCTCAGAAACTTCCTTGTGATGAGTGCATTCAACTCGCAGAGTGGAACCTTCCTTTCGATAGACCAGTTTTGAAACACTGTTTTTGTAGAATCCGCAAGTGGCTATTTGGAGCTCTTTGAGGCTTATGCTGGAAAAGGAAATATCTTCGTCTACAAACTAGACAGAAGCATTCTCAGAAACTTCTTTGTCATGTGGGGATTGAACTCACAGAGTTGAACATTCCTTTACATAGAGCAGTTTTGCAACACCCTTTCGGTGGAAAGTGAAAGTGCTTATCTGGTGCGATGGCGGCATCTAGTGGATAAGGAAATACATTCAGATGAAAACAAGATACATCCATTCTCAGAAACTTCTTTGTGATGACTGCATTCTACTCACAGAGTTGAACCTTCCTTTTGATAGAGCAGTTTTGAAACACTCTTTTTGTGGAATCTGCAAGTGGCTATTTGGAGCGCTTTGAGGCCTATGCTGGAAAAGGAAATCTCTTCACATAAAACCTAGACAGAAGTATTCCCAGAAAGTTTTTCTGATGTGCGCATTCAACTCACCGAGTTGAACCTTCCTTTAGATAGAGCAGTTTGGAAACACTCTGTCTGTAGTACCTGCGAGTGGATATTTGGAGTGCTTTGAGTGCTACACTGTAAAAGCAAATATCTTCACTTGGAATCTAGACAGAAGAATTCTCAGAGACTTCCCTGTGCTCTCTGCATTCCACTCACAGAGTTGAACCTTCCTTTTGATAGAACAGTTTTGAAACACTCTTGTGGTAGAATCTGCAAGTCGATATTTGGAAGGTTTGGAGGCCTATCCTGGGAAAGGAAATATCTTCCCATCAAAACTAGACAGAAGCATTCTCAGAAACTTCTTAGTGATGTGCGCATTCAAGTCACAGAGTTGAAGCTTCCTTTTGATAGAGCAGTTTTGAACCACTCTTTTAGTAGAATCTGCAAGTGGATGTTTGGAGAGCTAAGAGGCCAACACTGGAAAAGGAAATCTCTTCACGTAAAAACTAGACGGAAGCATTCTCAGAAACTTCAATGGGCTTTACGCATTCAACTCACAGAGTGCAATGTTGCTTTTGAGAGCGCAGTTTTAAAACACTGTTTTTGTAGAATTTGCTAGAGGATGTTTGGAGCGATGTGAGGCCTTTGCTGGAAAAGGAAATATCTTCACATAAAACCTGGACAGAAGCATTCTCAGAAACTCCTTTGTGATGAGTGCATTCAAATCACACACTTGAACCTTCCTTTGGAAAGAGCAGTTTTGAAACACTCTTTCTGAAGAATCTGCAAGTGGATATTTGGAGCGATTTGAGGCCTATGCTGGAAATGAAATATCTTCACCTAAAAACTAGACGGAAGCATTCTCAGAAACTCCTTTGTGATGAGTGCATTCAACTCACAGAGTTGAAGCTTCCTTTTGATAGAGCAGTTTTGAAACACTCTTTTAGCAGCATCTGCAGGTGGATATTTGGAGCGCTTTGAGGCCAAGGCTGGAAAACGAAATATCATCACATAAAAACTCGACAGAAGCATTCTCTGAAACTTCTTTGTGATGAGTGCATTCAACTCACAGACTCGAACGTTTCTTTTGATAGAACAGTTTAGAAACACTCCTTTTGTAGAATCTGCAAGTGTTTATTTGGAGCGCTTGGAGGCCTATGTTGGAAAAGGACATATCTTCACATCAAAAGTAGACAGACGCATTCTCAGAAACTTCTTTGTGATGAGTGCATTGAACTCACAGAGTTGAACCTACCTATTGATAGAGAAGTTTGGAAACACCCTTTTTGTAGAATCTGCAAGTGAATATTTGGCGCGATTTGAGGCCTATGCAGGAAACGGAAATATCTTCACATGAAAACTAGACAGATGAATTCTCAGAAACGTCTTTGTGATGAGTGCATTCAACTCACAGACTTGAAGCTTCCTTTTGAAAGAGCAGTTTCGAAACACTCTTTTTGTAGAATCTGCAAGTGGATATTTGGAGCGCTTTGAGGGCTATGCTGGAAAAGTTAATACCTTCACCTAAAAACTAGACAGACGCAAACCCAGAAACTTCTTTGTGACGTGTGCATTGAACTCACAGAGTTGAACCTTTCTTTTGATACAGAAGTTTTGAAACACTCTTTTCGTAGAATCTTCAAGTGGATGGATGGAGTGATTTGAGGCCTATGCTGGAAAAGGAAATACCTTCACGTAGAAACGAGACAAAAGCATTCTCAGAAAGTTCCCTGTGCTTTGTGCATTCAACTCACAGAGTTGAACATTCCCTTTGATAGAGCAGTTTTGAAACACTCTTTTTGTAGAATCTGCAAGTGGATATTTGGAGCGCTTTGAGGCCTCTGCCGCCAAAGGAATTATCATTGCATAAAAACTAGATGGAAGCGTTCTCAGAAACTTCCTTGTGATGAGTGCATTCAACTCGCAGAGTGGAACCTTCCTTTCGATAGACCAGTTTTGAAACACTGTTTTTGTAGAATCCGCAAGTGGCTATTTGGAGCTCTTTGAGGCTTATGCTGGAAAAGGAAATATCTTCGTCTACAAACTAGACAGAAGCATTCTCAGAAACTTCTTTGTCATGTGGGGATTGAACTCACAGAGTTGAACATTCCTTTACATAGAGCAGTTTTGCAACACCCTTTCGGTGGAAAGTGAAAGTGCTTATCTGGTGCGATGGCGGCATCTAGTGGATAAGGAAATACATTCAGATGAAAACAAGATACATCCATTCTCAGAAACTTCTTTGTGATGACTGCATTCTACTCACAGAGTTGAACCTTCCTTTTGATAGAGCAGTTTTGGAACACTCTTTTTGTGGAATCTGCAAGTGGCTATTTGGAGCGCTTTGAGGCCTATGCTGGAAAAGGAAATCTCTTCACATAAAACCTAGACAGAAGTATTCCCAGAAGGTTTTTCTGATGTGCGCATTCAACTCACCGAGTTGAACCTTCCTTTAGATAGAGCAGTTTGGAAACACTCTGTCTGTAGTACCTGCGAGTGGATATTTGGAGTGCTTTGAGTGCTACACTGTTAAAGGAAATATCTTCACTTGGAATCTAGACAGAAGAATTCTCAGAGACTTCCCTGTGCTCTCTGCATTCCACTCACAGAGTTGAACCTTCCTTTTGATAGAACAGTTTTGAAACACTCTTGTGGTAGAATCTGCAAGTCGATATTTGGAAGGTTTGGAGGCCTATCCTGGGAAAGGAAATATCTTCCCATCAAAACTAGACAGAAGCATTCTCAGAAACTTCTTAGTGATGTGCGCATTCAAGTCACAGAGTTGAAGCTTCCTTTTGATAGAGCAGTTTTGAACCACTCTTTTAGTAGAATCTGCAAGTGGATGTTTGGAGAGCTAAGAGGCCAACACTGGAAAAGGAAATCTCTTCACGTAAAAACTAGACGGAAGCATTCTCAGAAACTTCAATGGGCTTTACGCATTCAACTCACAGAGTGCAATGTTGCTTTTGAGAGCGCAGTTTTAAAACACTGTTTTTGTAGAATTTGCTAGAGGATGTTTGGAGCGATGTGAGGCCTTTGCTGGAAAAGGAAATATCTTCACATAAAACCTGGACAGAAGCATTCTCAGAAACTCCTTTGTGATGAGTGCATTCAAATCACACACTTGAACCTTCCTTTGGAAAGAGCAGTTTTGAAACACTCTTTCTGAAGAATCTGCAAGTGGATATTTGGAGCGATTTGAGGCCTATGCTGGAAATGAAATATCTTCACCTAAAAACTAGACGGAAGCATTCTCAGAAACTCCTTTGTGATGAGTGCATTCAACTCACAGAGTTGAAGCTTCCTTTTGATAGAGCAGTTTTGAAACACTCTTTTAGCAGCATCTGCAGGTGGATATTTGGAGCGCTTTGAGGCCAAGGCTGGAAAACGAAATATCATCACATAAAAACTCGACAGAAGCATTCTCTGAAACTTCTTTGTGATGAGTGCATTCAACTCACAGACTCGAACGTTTCTTTTGATAGAACAGTTTAGAAACACTCCTTTTGTAGAATCTGCAAGTGTTTATTTGGAGCGCTTGGAGGCCTATGTTGGAAAAGGACATATCTTCACATCAAAAGTAGACAGACGCATTCTCAGAAACTTCTTTGTGATGAGTGCATTGAACTCACAGAGTTGAACCTACCTATTGATAGAGAAGTTTGGAAACACCCTTTTTGTAGAATCTGCAAGTGAATATTTGGCGCGATTTGAGGCCTATGCAGGAAACGGAAATATCTTCACATGAAAACTAGACAGATGAATTCTCAGAAACGTCTTTGTGATGAGTGCATTCAACTCACAGACTTGAAGCTTCCTTTTGAAAGAGCAGTTTCGAAACACTCTTTTTGTAGAATCTGCAAGTGGATATTTGGAGCGCTTTGAGGGCTATGCTGGAAAAGTTAATACCTTCACCTAAAAACTAGACAGACGCAAACCCAGAAACTTCTTTGTGACGTGTGCATTGAACTCACAGAGTTGAACCTTTCTTTTGATACAGAAGTTTTGAAACACTCTTTTCGTAGAATCTTCAAGTGGATGGATGGAGTGATTTGAGGCCTATGCTGGAAAAGGAAATACCTTCACGTAGAAACGAGACAAAAGCATTCTCAGAAAGTTCCCTGTGCTTTGTGCATTCAACTCACAGAGTTGAACATTCCCTTTGATAGAGCAGTTTTGAAACACTCTTTTTGTAGAATCTGCAAGTGGATATTTGGAGCGCTTTGAGGCCTCTGCCGCCAAAGGAATTATCATTGCATAAAAACTAGATGGAAGCGTTCTCAGAAACTTCCTTGTGATGAGTGCATTCAACTCGCAGAGTGGAACCTTCCTTTCGATAGACCAGTTTTGAAACACTGTTTTTGTAGAATCCGCAAGTGGCTATTTGGAGCTCTTTGAGGCTTATGCTGGAAAAGGAAATATCTTCGTCTACAAACTAGACAGAAGCATTCTCAGAAACTTCTTTGTCATGTGGGGATTGAACTCACAGAGTTGAACATTCCTTCACATAGAGCAGTTTTGCAACACCCTTTCGGTGGAAAGTGAAAGTGCTTATCTGGTGCGATGGCGGCATCTAGTGGATAAGGAAATACATTCAGATGAAAACAAGATACATCCATTCTCAGAAACTTCTTTGTGATGACTGCATTCTACTCACAGAGTTGAACCTTCCTTTTGATAGAGCAGTTTTGGAACACTCTTTTTGTGGAATCTGCAAGTGGCTATTTGGAGCGCTTTGAGGCCTATGCTGGAAAAGGAAATCTCTTCACATAAAACCTAGACAGAAGTATTCCCAGAAAGTTTTTCTGATGTGCGCATTCAACTCACCGAGTTGAACCTTCCTTTAGATAGAGCAGTTTGGAAACACTCTGTCTGTAGTACCTGCGAGTGGATATTTGGAGTGCTTTGAGTGCTACACTGTAAAAGCAAATATCTTCACTTGGAATCTAGACAGAAGAATTCTCAGAGACTTCCCTGTGCTCTCTGCATTCCACTCACAGAGTTGAACCTTCCTTTTGATAGAACAGTTTTGAAACACTCTTGTGTTAGAATCTGCAAGTCGATATTTGGAAGGTTTGGAGGCCTATCCTGGGAAAGGAAATATCTTCCCATCAAAACTAGACAGAAGCATTCTCAGAAACTTCTTAGTGATGTGCGCATTCAAGTCACAGAGTTGAAGCTTCCTTTTGATAGAGCAGTTTTGAACCACTCTTTTAGTAGAATCTGCAGGTGGATGTTTGGAGAGCTAAGAGGCCAACACTGGAAAAGGAAATCTCTTCACGTAAAAACTAGACGGAAGCATTCTCAGAAACTTCAATGGGCTTTACGCATTCAACTCACAGAGTGCAATGTTGCTTTTGAGAGTGCAGTTTTAAAACACTGTTTTTGTAGAATTTGCTAGAGGATGTTTGGAGCGATGTGAGGCCTTTGCTGGAAAAGGAAATATCTTCACATAAAACCTGGACAGAAGCATTCTCAGAAACTCCTTTGTGATGAGTGCATTCAAATCACACACTTGAACCTTCCTTTGGAAAGAGCAGTTTTGAAACACTCTTTCTGAAGAATCTGCAAGTGGATATTTGGAGCGATTTGAGGCCTATGCTGGAAATGAAATATCTTCACCTAAAAACTAGACGGAAGCATTCTCAGAAACTCCTTTGTGATGAGTGCATTCAACTCACAGAGTTGAAGCTTCCTTTTGATAGAGCAGTTTTGAAACACTCTTTTAGCAGCATCTGCAGGTGGATATTTGGAGCGCTTTGAGGCCAAGGCTGGAAAACGAAATATCATCACATAAAAACTCGACAGAAGCATTCTCTGAAACTTCTTTGTGATGAGTGCATTCAACTCACAGACTCGAACGTTTCTTTTGATAGAACAGTTTAGAAACACTCCTTTTGTAGAATCTGCAAGTGTTTATTTGGAGCGCTTGGAGGCCTATGTTGGAAAAGGACATATCTTCACATCAAAAGTAGACAGACGCATTCTCAGAAACTTCTTTGTGATGAGTGCATTGAACTCACAGAGTTGAACCTACCTATTGATAGAGAAGTTTGGAAACACCCTTTTTGTAGAATCTGCAAGTGAATATTTGGCGCGATTTGAGGCCTATGCAGGAAACGGAAATATCTTCACATGAAAACTAGACAGATGAATTCTCAGAAACGTCTTTGTGATGAGTGCATTCAACTCACAGACTTGAAGCTTCCTTTTGAAAGAGCAGTTTCGAAACACTCTTTTTGTAGAATCTGCAAGTGGATATTTGGAGCGCTTTGAGGGCTATGCTGGAAAAGTTAATACCTTCACCTAAAAACTAGACAGACGCAAACCCAGAAACTTCTTTGTGACGTGTGCATTGAACTCACAGAGTTGAACCTTTCTTTTGATACAGAAGTTTTGAAACACTCTTTTCGTAGAATCTTCAAGTGGATGGATGGAGTGATTTGAGGCCTATGCTGGAAAAGGAAATACCTTCACGTAGAAACGAGACAAAAGCATTCTCAGAAAGTTCCCTGTGCTTTGTGCATTCAACTCACAGAGTTGAACATTCCCTTTGATAGAGCAGTTTTGAAACACTCTTTTTGTAGAATCTGCAAGTGGATATTTGGAGCGCTTTGAGGCCTCTGCCGCCAAAGGAATTATCATTGCATAAAAACTAGATGGAAGCGTTCTCAGAAACTTCCTTGTGATGAGTGCATTCAACTCGCAGAGTGGAACCTTCCTTTCGATAGACCAGTTTTGAAACACTGTTTTTGTAGAATCCGCAAGTGGCTATTTGGAGCTCTTTGAGGCTTATGCTGGAAAAGGAAATATCTTCGTCTACAAACTAGACAGAAGCATTCTCAGAAACTTCTTTGTCATGTGGGGATTGAACTCACAGAGTTGAACATTCCTTCACATAGAGCAGTTTTGCAACACCCTTTCGGTGGAAAGTGAAAGTGCTTATCTGGTGCGATGGCGGCATCTAGTGGATAAGGAAATACATTCAGATGAAAACAAGATACATCCATTCTCAGAAACTTCTTTGTGATGACTGCATTCTACTCACAGAGTTGAACCTTCCTTTTGATAGAGCAGTTTTGGAACACTCTTTTTGTGGAATCTGCAAGTGGCTATTTGGAGCGCTTTGAGGCCTATGCTGGAAAAGGAAATCTCTTCACATAAAACCTAGACAGAAGTATTCCCAGAAAGTTTTTCTGATGTGCGCATTCAACTCACCGAGTTGAACCTTCCTTTAGATAGAGCAGTTTGGAAACACTCTGTCTGTAGTACCTGCGAGTGGATATTTGGAGTGCTTTGAGTGCTACACTGTAAAAGCAAATATCTTCACTTGGAATCTAGACAGAAGAATTCTCAGAGACTTCCCTGTGCTCTCTGCATTCCACTCACAGAGTTGAACCTTCCTTTTGATAGAACAGTTTTGAAACACTCTTGTGTTAGAATCTGCAAGTCGATATTTGGAAGGTTTGGAGGCCTATCCTGGGAAAGGAAATATCTTCCCATCAAAACTAGACAGAAGCATTCTCAGAAACTTCTTAGTGATGTGCGCATTCAAGTCACAGAGTTGAAGCTTCCTTTTGATAGAGCAGTTTTGAACCACTCTTTTAGTAGAATCTGCAGGTGGATGTTTGGAGAGCTAAGAGGCCAACACTGGAAAAGGAAATCTCTTCACGTAAAAACTAGACGGAAGCATTCTCAGAAACTTCAATGGGCTTTACGCATTCAACTCACAGAGTGCAATGTTGCTTTTGAGAGTGCAGTTTTAAAACACTGTTTTTGTAGAATTTGCTAGAGGATGTTTGGAGCGATGTGAGGCCTTTGCTGGAAAAGGAAATATCTTCACATAAAACCTGGACAGAAGCATTCTCAGAAACTCCTTTGTGATGAGTGCATTCAAATCACACACTTGAACCTTCCTTTGGAAAGAGCAGTTTTGAAACACTCTTTCTGAAGAATCTGCAAGTGGATATTTGGAGCGATTTGAGGCCTATGCTGGAAATGAAATATCTTCACCTAAAAACTAGACGGAAGCATTCTCAGAAACTCCCTTGTGATGAGTGCATTCAACTCACAGAGTTGAAGCTTCCTTTTGATAGAGCAGTTTTGAAACACTCTTTTAGCAGCATCTGCAGGTGGATATTTGGAGCGCTTTGAGGCCAAGGCTGGAAAACGAAATCTCATCACATAAAAACTCGACAGAAGCATTCTCTGAAACTTCTTTGTGATGAGTGCATTCAACTCACAGACTCGAACGTTTCTTTTGATAGAACAGTTTAGAAACACTCCTTTTGTAGAATCTGCAAGTGTTTATTTGGAGCGCTTGGAGGCCTATGTTGGAAAAGGACATATCTTCACATCAAAAGTAGACAGACGCATTCTCAGAAACTTCTTTGTGATGAGTGCATTGAACTCACAGAGTTGAACCTACCTATTGATAGAGAAGTTTGGAAACACCCTTTTTGTAGAATCTGCAAGTGAATATTTGGCGCGATTTGAGGCCTATGCAGGAAACGGAAATATCTTCACATGAAAACTAGACAGATGAATTCTCAGAAACGTCTTTGTGATGAGTGCATTCAACTCACAGACTTGAAGCTTCCTTTTGAAAGAGCAGTTTCGAAACACTCTTTTTGTAGAATCTGCAAGTGGATATTTGGAGCGCTTTGAGGGCTATGCTGGAAAAGTTAATACCTTCACCTAAAAACTAGACAGACGCAAACCCAGAAACTTCTTTGTGACGTGTGCATTGAACTCACAGAGTTGAACCTTTCTTTTGATACAGAAGTTTTGAAACACTCTTTTCGTAGAATCTTCAAGTGGATGGATGGAGTGATTTGAGGCCTATGCTGGAAAAGGAAATACCTTCACGTAGAAACGAGACAAAAGCATTCTCAGAAAGTTCCCTGTGCTTTGTGCATTCAACTCACAGAGTTGAACATTCCCTTTGATAGAGCAGTTTTGAAACACTCTTTTTGTAGAATCTGCAAGTGGATATTTGGAGCGCTTTGAGGCCTCTGCCGCCAAAGGAATTATCATTGCATAAAAACTAGATGGAAGCGTTCTCAGAAACTTCCTTGTGATGAGTGCATTCAACTCGCAGAGTGGAACCTTCCTTTCGATAGACCAGTTTTGAAACACTGTTTTTGTAGAATCCGCAAGTGGCTATTTGGAGCTCTTTGAGGCTTATGCTGGAAAAGGAAATATCTTCGTCTACAAACTAGACAGAAGCATTCTCAGAAACTTCTTTGTCATGTGGGGATTGAACTCACAGAGTTGAACATTCCTTCACATAGAGCAGTTTTGCAACACCCTTTCGGTGGAAAGTGAAAGTGCTTATCTGGTGCGATGGCGGCATCTAGTGGATAAGGAAATACATTCAGATGAAAACAAGATACATCCATTCTCAGAAACTTCTTTGTGATGACTGCATTCTACTCACAGAGTTGAACCTTCCTTTTGATAGAGCAGTTTTGGAACACTCTTTTTGTGGAATCTGCAAGTGGCTATTTGGAGCGCTTTGAGGCCTATGCTGGAAAAGGAAATCTCTTCACATAAAACCTAGACAGAAGTATTCCCAGAAAGTTTTTCTGATGTGCGCATTCAACTCACCGAGTTGAACCTTCCTTTAGATAGAGCAGTTTGGAAACACTCTGTCTGTAGTACCTGCGAGTGGATATTTGGAGTGCTTTGAGTGCTACACTGTAAAAGCAAATATCTTCACTTGGAATCTAGACAGAAGAATTCTCAGAGACTTCCCTGTGCTCTCTGCATTCCACTCACAGAGTTGAACCTTCCTTTTGATAGAACAGTTTTGAAACACTCTTGTGTTAGAATCTGCAAGTCGATATTTGGAAGGTTTGGAGGCCTATCCTGGGAAAGGAAATATCTTCCCATCAAAACTAGACAGAAGCATTCTCAGAAACTTCTTAGTGATGTGCGCATTCAAGTCACAGAGTTGAAGCTTCCTTTTGATAGAGCAGTTTTGAACCACTCTTTTAGTAGAATCTGCAGGTGGATGTTTGGAGAGCTAAGAGGCCAACACTGGAAAAGGAAATCTCTTCACGTAAAAACTAGACGGAAGCATTCTCAGAAACTTCAATGGGCTTTACGCATTCAACTCACAGAGTGCAATGTTGCTTTTGAGAGCGCAGTTTTAAAACACTGTTTTTGTAGAATTTGCTAGAGGATGTTTGGAGCGATGTGAGGCCTTTGCTGGAAAAGGAAATATCTTCACATAAAACCTAGACAGAAGCATTCTCAGAAACTCCTTTGTGATGAGTGCATTCAAATCACACACTTGAACCTTCCTTTGGAAAGAGCAGTTTTGAAACACTCTTTCTGAAGAATCTGCAAGTGGATATTTGGAGCGATTTGAGGCCTATGCTGGAAATGAAATATCTTCACCTAAAAACTAGACGGAAGCATTCTCAGAAACTCCTTTGTGATGAGTGCATTCAACTCACAGAGTTGAAGCTTCCTTTTGATAGAGCAGTTTTGAAACACTCTTTTAGCAGCATCTGCAGGTGGATATTTGGAGCGCTTTGAGGCCAAGGCTGGAAAACGAAATATCATCACATAAAAACTCGACAGAAGCATTCTCTGAAACTTCTTTGTGATGAGTGCATTCAACTCACAGACTCGAACGTTTCTTTTGATAGAACAGTTTAGAAACACTCCTTTTGTAGAATCTGCAAGTGTTTATTTGGAGCGCTTGGAGGCCTATGTTGGAAAAGGACATATCTTCACATCAAAAGTAGACAGACGCATTCTCAGAAACTTCTTTGTGATGAGTGCATTGAACTCACAGAGTTGAACCTACCTATTGATAGAGAAGTTTGGAAACACCCTTTTTGTAGAATCTGCAAGTGAATATTTGGCGCGATTTGAGGCCTATGCAGGAAACGGAAATATCTTCACATGAAAACTAGACAGATGAATTCTCAGAAACGTCTTTGTGATGAGTGCATTCAACTCACAGACTTGAAGCTTCCTTTTGAAAGAGCAGTTTCGAAACACTCTTTTTGTAGAATCTGCAAGTGGATATTTGGAGCGCTTTGAGGGCTATGCTGGAAAAGTTAATACCTTCACCTAAAAACTAGACAGACGCAAACCCAGAAACTTCTTTGTGACGTGTGCATTGAACTCACAGAGTTGAACCTTTCTTTTGATACAGAAGTTTTGAAACACTCTTTTCGTAGAATCTTCAAGTGGATGGATGGAGTGATTTGAGGCCTATGCTGGAAAAGGAAATACCTTCACGTAGAAACGAGACAAAAGCATTCTCAGAAAGTTCCCTGTGCTTTGTGCATTCAACTCACAGAGTTGAACATTCCCTTTGATAGAGCAGTTTTGAAACACTCTTTTTGTAGAATCTGCAAGTGGATATTTGGAGCGCTTTGAGGCCTCTGCCGCCAAAGGAATTATCATTGCATAAAAACTAGATGGAAGCGTTCTCAGAAACTTCCTTGTGATGAGTGCATTCAACTCGCAGAGTGGAACCTTCCTTTCGATAGACCAGTTTTGAAACACTGTTTTTGTAGAATCCGCAAGTGGCTATTTGGAGCTCTTTGAGGCTTATGCTGGAAAAGGAAATATCTTCGTCTACAAACTAGACAGAAGCATTCTCAGAAACTTCTTTGTCATGTGGGGATTGAACTCACAGAGTTGAACATTCCTTTACATAGAGCAGTTTTGCAACACCCTTTCGGTGGAAAGTGAAAGTGCTTATCTGGTGCGATGGCGGCATCTAGTGGATAAGGAAATACATTCAGATGAAAACAAGATACATCCATTCTCAGAAACTTCTTTGTGATGACTGCATTCTACTCACAGAGTTGAACCTTCCTTTTGATAGAGCAGTTTTGGAACACTCTTTTTGTGGAATCTGCAAGTGGCTATTTGGAGCGCTTTGAGGCCTATGCTGGAAAAGGAAATCTCTTCACATAAAACCTAGACAGAAGTATTCCCAGAAAGTTTTTCTGATGTGCGCATTCAACTCACCGAGTTGAACCTTCCTTTAGATAGAGCAGTTTGGAAACACTCTGTCTGTAGTACCTGCGAGTGGATATTTGGAGTGCTTTGAGTGCTACACTGTAAAAGCAAATATCTTCACTTGGAATCTAGACAGAAGAATTCTCAGAGACTTCCCTGTGCTCTCTGCATTCCACTCACAGAGTTGAACCTTCCTTTTGATAGAACAGTTTTGAAACACTCTTGTGGTAGAATCTGCAAGTCGATATTTGGAAGGTTTGGAGGCCTATCCTGGGAAAGGAAATATCTTCCCATCAAAACTAGACAGAAGCATTCTCAGAAACTTCTTAGTGATGTGCGCATTCAAGTCACAGAGTTGAAGCTTCCTTTTGATAGAGCAGTTTTGAACCACTCTTTTAGTAGAATCTGCAGGTGGATGTTTCGAGAGCTAAGAGGCCAACACTGGAAAAGGAAATCTCTTCACGTAAAAACTAGACGGAAGCATTCTCAGAAACTTCAATGGGCTTTACGCATTCAACTCACAGAGTGCAATGTTGCTTTTGAGAGCGCAGTTTTAAAACACTGTTTTTGTAGAATTTGCTAGAGGATGTTTGGAGCGATGTGAGGCCTTTGCTGGAAAAGGAAATATCTTCACATAAAACCTGGACAGAAGCATTCTCAGAAACTCCTTTGTGATGAGTGCATTCAAATCACACACTTGAACCTTCCTTTGGAAAGAGCAGTTTTGAAACACTCTTTCTGAAGAATCTGCAAGTGGATATTTGGAGCGATTTGAGGCCTATGCTGGAAATGAAATATCTTCACCTAAAAACTAGACGGAAGCATTCTCAGAAACTCCTTTGTGATGAGTGCATTCAACTCACAGAGTTGAAGCTTCCTTTTGATAGAGCAGTTTTGAAACACTCTTTTAGCAGCATCTGCAGGTGGATATTTGGAGCGCTTTGAGGCCAAGGCTGGAAAACGAAATATCATCACATAAAAACTCGACAGAAGCATTCTCTGAAACTTCTTTGTGATGAGTGCATTCAACTCACAGACTCGAACGTTTCTTTTGATAGAACAGTTTAGAAACACTCCTTTTGTAGAATCTGCAAGTGTTTATTTGGAGCGCTTGGAGGCCTATGTTGGAAAAGGACATATCTTCACATCAAAAGTAGACAGACGCATTCTCAGAAACTTCTTTGTGATGAGTGCATTGAACTCACAGAGTTGAACCTACCTATTGATAGAGAAGTTTGGAAACACCCTTTTTGTAGAATCTGCAAGTGAATATTTGGCGCGATTTGAGGCCTATGCAGGAAACGGAAATATCTTCACATGAAAACTAGACAGATGAATTCTCAGAAACGTCTTTGTGATGAGTGCATTCAACTCACAGACTTGAAGCTTCCTTTTGAAAGAGCAGTTTCGAAACACTCTTTTTGTAGAATCTGCAAGTGGATATTTGGAGCGCTTTGAGGGCTATGCTGGAAAAGTTAATACCTTCACCTAAAAACTAGACAGACGCAAACCCAGAAACTTCTTTGTGACGTGTGCATTGAACTCACAGAGTTGAACCTTTCTTTTGATACAGAAGTTTTGAAACACTCTTTTCGTAGAATCTTCAAGTGGATGGATGGAGTGATTTGAGGCCTATGCTGGAAAAGGAAATACCTTCACGTAGAAACGAGACAAAAGCATTCTCAGAAAGTTCCCTGTGCTTTGTGCATTCAACTCACAGAGTTGAACATTCCCTTTGATAGAGCAGTTTTGAAACACTCTTTTTGTAGAATCTGCAAGTGGATATTTGGAGCGCTTTGAGGCCTCTGCCGCCAAAGGAATTATCATTGCATAAAAACTAGATGGAAGCGTTCTCAGAAACTTCCTTGTGATGAGTGCATTCAACTCGCAGAGTGGAACCTTCCTTTCGATAGACCAGTTTTGAAACACTGTTTTTGTAGAATCCGCAAGTGGCTATTTGGAGCTCTTTGAGGCTTATGCTGGAAAAGGAAATATCTTCGTCTACAAACTAGACAGAAGCATTCTCAGAAACTTCTTTGTCACGTGGGGATTGAACTCACAGAGTTGAACATTCCTTTACATAGAGCAGTTTTGCAACACCCTTTCGGTGGAAAGTGAAAGTGCTTATTTGGTGCGATGGTGGCATCTAGTGGATAAGGAAATACATTCAGATGAAAACAAGATACATCCATTCTCAGAAACTTCTTTGTGATGACTGCATTCTACTCACAGAGTTGAACCTTCCTCTTGATAGAACAGTTTTGAAACACTCTTTTTGTGGAATCTGCAAGTGGCTATTTGGAGCGCTTTGAGGCCTATGCTGGAAAAGGAAATCTCTTCACATAAAACCTAGACAGAAGTATTCCCAGAAAGTTTTTCTGATGTGCGCATTCAACTCACCGAGTTGAACCTTCCTTTAGATAGAGCAGTTTTGAAACACTCTGTCTGTAGTACCTGCGAGTGGATATTTGGAGTGCTTTGAGTGCTACACTGTAAAAGCAAATATCTTCACTTGGAATCTAGACAGAAGAATTCTCAGAGACTTCCCTGTGCTCTCTGCATTCCACTCACAGAGTTGAACCTTCCTTTTGATAGAACAGTTTTGAAACACTCTTGTGGTAGAATCTGCAAGTCGATATTTGGAAGGTTTGGAGGCCTATCCTGGGAAAGGAAATATCTTCCCATCAAAACTAGACAGAAGCATTCTCAGAAGCTTCTTAGTGATGTGCGCATTCAAGTCACAGAGTTGAAGCTTCCTTTTGATATAGCAGTTTTGAACCACTCTTTTAGTGGAATCTGCAAGTGGATGTTTGGAGAGCTAAGAGGCCAACACTGGAAAAGGAAATCTCTTCACGTAAAAACTAGACGGAAGCATTCTCAGAAACTTCAATGGGCTTTACGCATTCAACTCACAGAGTGCAATGTTGCTTTTGAGAGCGCAGTTTTAAAACACTGTTTTTGTAGAATTTGCTAGAGGATGTTTGGAGCGATGTGAGGCCTTTGCTGGAAAAGGAAATATCTTCACATAAAACCTAGACAGAAGCATTCTCAGAAACTCCTTTGTGATGAGTGCATTCAAATCACACACTTGAACCTTCCTTTGGAAAGAGCAGTTTTGAAACACTCTTTCTGAAGAATCTGCAAGTGGATATTTGGAGCGATTTGAGGCCTATGCTGGAAATGAAATATCTTCACCTAAAAACTAGACGGAAGCATTCTCAGAAACTCCTTTGTGATGAGTGCATTCAACTCACAGAGTTGAAGCTTCCTTTTGACAGAGCAGTTTTGAAACACTCTTTAAGCAGCATCTGCAAGTGGATATTTGGAGCGCTTTGAGGCCAAGGCTGGAAAACGAAATCTCATCACATAAAAACTCGACAGAAGCATTCTCTGAAACTTCTTTGTGATGAGTGCATTCAACTCACAGACTCGAACGTTTCTTTTGATAGAACAGTTTAGAAACACTCCTTTTGTAGAATCTGCAAGTGTTTATTTGGAGCGCTTTGAGGCCTATGTTGGAAAAGGACATATCTTCACATCAAAAGTAGACAGACGCATTCTCAGAAACTTCTTTGTGATGAGTGCATTGAACTCACAGAGTTCAACCTACCTATTGATAGAGAAGTTTTGAAACACCCTTTTTGTAGAATCTGCAAGTGAATATTTGGCGCGATTTGAGGCCTATGCGGGAAACGGAAATATCTTCACATGAAAACTAGACAGATGAATTCTCAGAAACGTCTTTGTGATGAGTGCATTCAACTCACAGACTTGAAGCTTCCTTTTGAAAGAGCAGTTTCGAAACACTCTTTTTGTAGAATCTGCAAGTGGATATTTGGAGCGCTTTGAGGGCTATGCTGGAAAAGTTAATACCTTCACCTAAAAACTAGACAGACGCAAACTCAGAAACTTCTTTGTGACGTGTGCATTGAACTCACAGAGTTGAACCTTTCTTTTGATACAGAAGTTTTGAAACACTCTTTTCGTAGAATCTTCAAGTGGATGGATGGAGTGATTTGAGGCCTATGCTGGAAAAGGAAATACCTTCACGTAGAAACGAGACAAAAGCATTCTCAGAAAGTTCCCTGTGCTTTGTGCATTCAACTCACAGAGTTGAACATTCCCTTTGATAGAGCAGTTTTGAAACACTCTTTTTGTAGAATCTGCAAGTGGATATTTGGAGCGCTTTGAGGCCTCTGCCGCCAAAGGAATTATCATTGCATAAAAACTAGATGGAAGCGTTCTCAGAAACTTCCTTGTGATGAGTGCATTCAACTCGCAGAGTGGAACCTTCCTTTCGATAGACCAGTTTTGAAACACTGTTTTTGTAGAATCCGCAAGTGGCTATTTGGAGCTCTTTGAGGCTTATGCTGGAAAAGGAAATATCTTCGTCTACAAACTAGACAGAAGCATTCTCAGAAACTTCTTTGTCACGTGGGGATTGAACTCACAGAGTTGAACATTCCTTTACATAGAGCAGTTTTGCAACACCCTTTCGGTGGAAAGTGAAAGTGCTTCTTTGGTGCGATGGCGGCATCTAGTGGATAAGGAAATACAATCAGATGAAAACAAGATACATCCATTCTCAGAAACTTCTTTGTGATGACTGCATTCTACTCACAGAGTTGAACCTTCCTCTTGATAGAACAGTTTTGAAACACTCTTTTTGTGGAATCTGCAAGTGGCTATTTGGAGCGCTTTGAGGCCTATGCTGGAAAAGGAAATCTCTTCACATAAAACCTAGACAGAAGTATTCCCAGAAAGTTTTTCTGATGTGCGCATTCAACTCACCGAGTTGAACCTTCCTTTAGATAGAGCAGTTTTGAAACACTCTGTCTGTAGTACCTGCGAGTGGATATTTGGAGTGCTTTGAGTGCTACACTGTAAAAGCAAATATCTTCACTTGGAATCTAGACAGAAGAATTCTCAGAGACTTCCCTGTGCTCTCTGCATTCCACTCACAGAGTTGAACCTTCCTTTTGATAGAACAGTTTTGAAACACTCTTGTGGTAGAATCTGCAAGTCGATATTTGGAAGGTTTGGAGGCCTATCCTGGGAAAGGAAATATCTTCCCATCAAAACTAGACAGAAGCATTCTCAGAAGCTTCTTAGTGATGTGCGCATTCAAGTCACAGAGTTGAAGCTTCCTTTTGATATAGCAGTTTTGAACCACTCTTTTAGTGGAATCTGCAAGTGGATGTTTGGAGAGCTAAGAGGCCAACACTGGAAAAGGAAATCTCTTCACGTAAAAACTAGACGGAAGCATTCTCAGAAACTTCAATGGGCTTTACGCATTCAACTCACAGAGTGCAATGTTGCTTTTGAGAGCACAGTTTTAAAACACTGTTTTTGTAGAATTTGCTAGAGGATGTTTGGAGCGATGTGAGGCCTTTGCTGGAAAAGGAAATATCTTCACATAAAACCTAGACAGAAGCATTCTCAGAAACTCCTTTGTGATGAGTGCATTCAAATCACACACTTGAACCTTCCTTTGGAAAGAGCAGTTTTGAAACACTCTTTCTGAAGAATCTGCAAGTGGATATTTGGAGCGATTTGAGGCCTATGCTGGAAATGAAATATCTTCACCTAAAAACTAGACGGAAGCATTCTCAGAAACTCCTTTGTGATGAGTGCATTCAACTCACAGAGTTGAAGCTTCCTTTTGACAGAGCAGTTTTGAAACACTCTTTAAGCAGCATCTGCAAGTGGATATTTGGAGCGCTTTGAGGCCAAGGCTGGAAAACGAAATCTCATCACATAAAAACTCGACAGAAGCATTCTCTGAAACTTCTTTGTGATGAGTGCATTCAACTCACAGACTCGAACGTTTCTTTTGATAGAACAGTTTAGAAACACTCCTTTTGTAGAATCTGCAAGTGTTTATTTGGAACGCTTTGAGGCCTATGTTGGAAAAGGACATATCTTCACATCAAAATTAGACAGACACATTCTCAGAAACTTCTTTGTGATGAGTGCATTGAACTCACAGAGTTGAACCTACCTATTGATAGAGAAGTTTTGAAACACCCTTTTTGTAGAATCTGCAAGTGAATATTTGGCGCGATTTGAGGCCTATGCGGGAAACGGAAATATCTTCACATGAAAACTAGACAGATGAATTCTCAGAAACGTCTTTGTGATGAGTGCATTCAACTCACAGACTTGAAGCTTCCTTTTGAAAGAGCAGTTTCGAAACACTCTTTTTGTAGAATCTGCAAGTGGATATTTGGAGCGCTTTGAGGGCTATGCTGGAAATGTTAATACCTTCACCTAAAAACTAGACAGACGCAAACTCAGAAACTTCTTTGTGACGTGTGCATTGAACTCACAGAGTTGAACCTTTCTTTTGATACAGAAGTTTTGAAACACTCTTTTCGTAGAATCTTCAAGTGGATGGATGGAGTGATTTGAGGCCTATGCTGGAAAAGGAAATACCTTCACGTAGAAACGAGACAAAAGCATTCTCAGAAAGTTCCCTGTGCTTTGTGCATTCAACTCACAGAGTTGAACATTCCCTTTGATAGAGCAGTTTTGAAACACTCTTTTTGTAGAATCTGCAAGTGGATATTTGGAGCGCTTTGAGGCCTCTGCCGCCAAAGGAATTATCATTGCATAAAAACTAGATGGAAGCGTTCTCAGAAACTTCCTTGTGATGAGTGCATTCAACTCGCAGAGTGGAACCTTCCTTTCGATAGACCAGTTTTGAAACACTGTTTTTGTAGAATCCGCAAGTGGCTATTTGGAGCTCTTTGAGGCTTATGCTGGAAAAGGAAATATCTTCGTCTACAAACTAGACAGAAGCATTCTCAGAAACTTCTTTGTCACGTGGGGATTGAACTCACAGAGTTGAACATTCCTTTACATAGAGCAGTTTTGCAACACCCTTTCGGTGGAAAGTGAAAGTGCTTATTTGGTGCGATGGCGGCATCTAGTGGATAAGGAAATACATTCAGATGAAAACAAGATACATCCATTCTCAGAAACTTCTTTGTGATGACTGCATTCTACTCACAGAGTTGAACCTTCCTCTTGATAGAACAGTTTTGAAACACTCTTTTTGTGGAATCTGCAAGTGGCTATTTGGAGCGCTTTGAGGCCTATGCTGGAAAAGGAAATCTCTTCACATAAAACCTAGACAGAAGTATTCCCAGAAAGTTTTTCTGATGTGCGCATTCAACTCACCGAGTTGAACCTTCCTTTAGATAGAGCAGTTTTGAAACACTCTGTCTGTAGTACCTGCGAGTGGATATTTGGAGTGCTTTGAGTGCTACACTGTAAAAGCAAATATCTTCACTTGGAATCTAGACAGAAGAATTCTCAGAGACTTCCCTGTGCTCTCTGCATTCCACTCACAGAGTTGAACCTTCCTTTTGATAGAACAGTTTTGAAACACTCTTGTGGTAGAATCTGCAAGTCGATATTTGGAAGGTTTGGAGGCCTATCCTGGGAAAGGAAATATCTTCCCATCAAAACTAGACAGAAGCATTCTCAGAAGCTTCTTAGTGATGTGCGCATTCAAGTCACAGAGTTGAAGCTTCCTTTTGATATAGCAGTTTTGAACCACTCTTTTAGTAGAATCTGCAAGTGGATGTTTGGAGAGCTAAGAGGCCAACACTGGAAAAGGAAATCTCTTCACGTAAAAACTAGACGGAAGCATTCTCAGAAACTTCAATGGGCTTTACGCATTCAACTCACAGAGTGCAATGTTGCTTTTGAGAGCGCAGTTTTAAAACACTGTTTTTGTAGAATTTGCTAGAGGATGTTTGGAGCGATGTGAGGCCTTTGCTGGAAAAGGAAATATCTTCACATAAAACCTAGACAGAAGCATTCTCAGAAACTCCTTTGTGATGAGTGCATTCAAATCACACACTTGAACCTTCCTTTGGAAAGAGCAGTTTTGAAACACTCTTTCTGAAGAATCTGCAAGTGGATATTTGGAGCGATTTGAGGCCTATGCTGGAAATGAAATATCTTCAACTAAAAACTAGACGGAAGCATTCTCAGAAACTCCTTTGTGATGAGTGCATTCAACTCACAGAGTTGAAGCTTCCTTTTGATAGAGCAGTTTTGAAATACTCTTTTAGCAGCATCTGCAAGTGGATATTTGGAGCGCTTTGAGGCCAAGGCTGGAAAACGAAATCTCATCACATAAAAACTCGACAGAAGCATTCTCTGAAACTTCTTTGTGATGAGTGCATTCAACTCACAGACTCGAACGTTTCTTTTGATAGAACAGTTTAGAAACACTCCTTTTGTAGAATCTGCAAGTGTTTATTTGGAGCGCTTTGAGGCCTATGTTGGAAAAGGACATATCTTCACATCAAAAGTAGACAGACGCATTCTCAGAAACTTCTTTGTGATGAGTGCATTGAACTCACAGAGTTGAACCTACCTATTGATAGAGAAGTTTTGAAACACCCTTTTTGTAGAATCTGCAAGTGAATATTTGGCGCGATTTGAGGCCTATGCGGGAAACGGAAATATCTTCACATGAAAACTAGACAGATGAATTCTCAGAAACGTCTTTGTGATGAGTGCATTCAACTCACAGACTTGAAGCTTCCTTTTGAAAGAGCAGTTTCGAAACACTCTTTTTGTAGAATCTGCAAGTGGATATTTGGAGCGCTTTGAGGGCTATGCTGGAAAAGTTAATACCTTCACCTAAAAACTAGACAGAAGCATACTCAGAAACTTCTTTGTGACGTGTGCATTGAACTCACAGAGTTGAACCTTTCTTTTGATACAGAAGTTTTGAAACACTCTTTTCGTAGAATCTTCAAGTGGATGGATGGAGTGATTTGAGGCCTATGCTGGAAAAGGAAATACCTTCACGTAGAAACGAGACAAAAGCATTCTCAGAAAGTTCCCTGTGCTTTGTGCATTCAACTCACAGAGTTGAACATTCCCTTTGATAGAGCAGTTTTGAAACACTCTTTTTGTAGAATCTGCAAGTGGATATTTGGAGCGCTTTGAGGCCTCTGCCGCCAAAGGAATTATCATTGCATAAAAACTAGATGGAAGCGTTCTCAGAAACTTCCTTGTGATGAGTGCATTCAACTCGCAGAGTGGAACCTTCCTTTCGATAGACCAGTTTTGAAACACTGTTTTTGTAGAATCCGCAAGTGGCTATTTGGAGCTCTTTGAGGCTTATGCTGGAAAAGGAAATATCTTCGTCTACAAACTAGACAGAAGCATTCTCAGAAACTTCTTTGTCACGTGGGGATTGAACTCACAGAGTTGAACATTCCTTTACATAGAGCAGTTTTGCAACACCCTTTCGGTGGAAAGTGAAAGTGCTTATTTGGTGCGATGGCGGCATCTAGTGGATAAGGAAATACATTCAGATGAAAACAAGATACATCCATTCTCAGAAACTTCTTTGTGATGACTGCATTCTACTCACAGAGTTGAACCTTCCTCTTGATAGAACAGTTTTGAAACACTCTTTTTGTGGAATCTGCAAGTGGCTATTTGGAGCGCTTTGAGGCCTATGCTGGAAAAGGAAATCTCTTCACATAAAACCTAGACAGAAGTATTCCCAGAAAGTTTTTCTGATGTGCGCATTCAACTCACCGAGTTGAACCTTCCTTTAGATAGAGCAGTTTTGAAACACTCTGTCTGTAGTACCTGCGAGTGGATATTTGGAGTGCTTTGAGTGCTACACTGTAAAAGCAAATATCTTCACTTGGAATCTAGACAGAAGAATTCTCAGAGACTTCCCTGTGCTCTCTGCATTCCACTCACAGAGTTGAACCTTCCTTTTGATAGAACAGTTTTGAAACACTCTTGTGGTAGAATCTGCAAGTCGATATTTGGAAGGTTTGGAGGCCTATCCTGGGAAAGGAAATATCTTCCCATCAAAACTAGACAGAAGCATTCTCAGAAACTTCTTAGTGATGTGCGCATTCAAGTCACAGACTTGAAGCTTCCTTTTGATATAGCAGTTTTGAACCACTCTTTTAGTGGAATCTGCAAGTGGATGTTCGGAGAGCTAAGAGGCCAACACTGGAAAAGGAAATCTCTTCACGTAAAAACTAGACGGAAGCATTCTCAGAAACTTCAATGGGCTTTACGCATTCAACTCACAGAGTGCAATGTTGCTTTTGAGAGCGCAGTTTTAAAACACTGTTTTTGTAGAATTTGCTAGAGGATGTTTGGAGCGATGTGAGGCCTTTGCTGGAAAAGGAAATATCTTCACATAAAACCTAGACAGAAGCATTCTCAGAAACTCCTTTGTGATGAGTGCATTCAAATCACACACTTGAACCTTCCTTTGGAAAGAGCAGTTTTGAAACACTCTTTCTGAAGAATCTGCAAGTGGATATTTGGAGCGATTTGAGGCCTATGCTGGAAATGAAATATCTTCACCTAAAAACTAGACGGAAGCATTCTCAGAAACTCCTTTGTGATGAGTGCATTCAACTCACAGAGTTGAAGCTTCCTTTTGACAGAGCAGTTTTGAAACACTCTTTAAGCAGCATCTGCAAGTGGATATTTGGAGCGCTTTGAGGCCAAGGCTGGAAAACGAAATCTCATCACATAAAAACTCGACAGAAGCATTCTCTGAAACTTCTTTGTGATGAGTGCATTCAACTCACAGACTCGAACGTTTCTTTTGATAGAACAGTTTAGAAACACTCCTTTTGTAGAATCTGCAAGTGTTTATTTGGAGCGCTTTGAGGCCTATGTTGGAAAAGGACATATCTTCACATCAAAAGTAGACAGACGCATTCTCAGAAACTTCTTTGTGATGAGTGCATTGAACTCACAGAGTTGAACCTACCTATTGATAGAGAAGTTTGGAAACACCCTTTTTGTAGAATCTGCAAGTGAATATTTGGCGCGATTTGAGGCCTATGCAGGAAACGGAAATATCTTCACATGAAAACTAGACAGATGAATTCTCAGAAACGTCTTTGTGATGAGTGCATTCAACTCACAGACTTGAAGCTTCCTTTTGAAAGAGCAGTTTCGAAACACTCTTTTTGTAGAATCTGCAAGTGGATATTTGGAGCGCTTTGAGGGCTATGCTGGAAAAGTTAATACCTTCACCTAAAAACTAGACAGAAGCATACTCAGAAACTTCTTTGTGACGTGTGCATTGAACTCACAGAGTTGAACCTTTCTTTTGATACAGAAGTTTTGAAACACTCTTTTCGTAGAATCTTCAAGTGGATGGATGGAGTGATTTGAGGCCTATGCTGGAAAAGGAAATACCTTCACGTAGAAACGAGACAAAAGCATTCTCAGAAAGTTCCCTGTGCTTTGTGCATTCAACTCACAGAGTTGAACATTCCCTTTGATAGAGCAGTTTTGAAACACTCTTTTTGTAGAATCTGCAAGTGGATATTTGGAGCGCTTTGAGGCCTCTGCTGCCAAAGGAATTATCATTGCGTAAAAACTAGATGGAAGCGTTCTCAGAAACTTCCTTGTGATGAGTGCATTCAACTCGCAGAGTGGAACCTTCCTTTCGATAGACCAGTTTTGAAACACTGTTTTTGTAGAATCCGCAAGTGGCTATTTGGAGCTCTTTGAGGCTTATGCTGGAAAAGGAAATATCTTCGTCTACAAACTAGACAGAAGCATTCTCAGAAACTTCTTTGTCACGTGGGGATTGAACTCACAGAGTTGAACATTCCTTTACATAGAGCAGTTTTGCAACACCCTTTCGGTGGAAAGTGAAAGTGCTTATTTGGTGCGATGGCGGCATCTAGTGGATAAGGAAATACATTCAGATGAAAACAAGATACATCCATTCTCAGAAACTTCTTTGTGATGACTGCATTCTACTCACAGAGTTGAACCTTCCTCTTGATAGAACAGTTTTGAAACACTCTTTTTGTGGAATCTGCAAGTGGCTATTTGGAGCGCTTTGAGGCCTATGCTGGAAAAGGAAATCTCTTCACATAAAACCTAGACAGAAGTATTCCCAGAAAGTTTTTCTGATGTGCGCATTCAACTCACCGAGTTGAACCTTCCTTTAGATAGAGCAGTTTTGAAACACTCTGTCTGTAGTACCTGCGAGTGGATATTTGGAGTGCTTTGAGTGCTACACTGTAAAAGCAAATATCTTCACTTGGAATCTAGACAGAAGAATTCTCAGAGACTTCCCTGTGCTCTCTGCATTCCACTCACAGAGTTGAACCTTCCTTTTGATAGAACAGTTTTGAAACACTCTTGTGGCAGAATCTGCAAGTCGATATTTGGAAGGTTTGGAGGCGTATCCTGGGAAAGGAAATATCTTCCCATCAAAACTAGACAGAAGCATTCTCAGAAGCTTCTTAGTGATGTGCGCATTCAAGTCACAGAGTTGAAGCTTCCTTTTGATATAGCAGTTTTGAACCACTCTTTTAGTAGAATCTGCAAGTGGATGTTTGGAGAGCTAAGAGGCCAACACTGGAAAAGGAAATCTCTTCACGTAAAAACTAGACGGAAGCATTCTCAGAAACTTCAATGGGCTTTACGCATTCAACTCACAGAGTGCAATGTTGCTTTTGAGAGCGCAGTTTTAAAACACTGTTTTTGTAGAATTTGCTAGAGGATGTTTGGAGCGATGTGAGGCCTTTGCTGGAAAAGGAAATATCTTCACATAAAACCTAGACAGAAGCATTCTCAGAAACTCCTTTGTGATGAGTGCATTCAAATCACACACTTGAACCTTCCTTTGGAAAGAGCAGTTTTGAAACACTCTTTCTGAAGAATCTGCAAGTGGATATTTGGAGCGATTTGAGGCCTATGCTGGAAATGAAATATCTTCACCTAAAAACTAGACGGAAGCATTCTCAGAAACTCCTTTGTGATGAGTGCATTCAACTCACAGAGTTGAAGCTTCCTTTTGACAGAGCAGTTTTGAAACACTCTTTAAGCAGCATCTGCAAGTGGATATTTGGAGCGCTTTGAGGCCAAGGCTGGAAAACGAAATCTCATCACATAAAAACTCGACAGAAGCATTCTCTGAAACTTCTTTGTGATGAGTGCATTCAACTCACAGACTCGAACGTTTCTTTTGATAGAACAGTTTAGAAACACTCCTTTTGTAGAATCTGCAAGTGTTTATTTGGAGCGCTTTGAGGCCTATGTTGGAAAAGGATATATCTTCACATCAAAAGTAGACAGACACATTCTCAGAAACTTCTTTGTGATGAGTGCATTGAACTCACAGAGTTGAACCTACCTATTGATACAGAAGTTTTGAAACACCCTTTTTGTAGAATCTGCAAGTGAATATTTGGCGCGATTTGAGGCCTATGCAGGAAACGGAAATATCTTCACATGAAAACTAGACAGATGAATTCTCAGAAACGTCTTTGTGATGAGTGCATTCAACTCACAGACTTGAAGCTTCCTTTTGAAAGAGCAGTTTCGAAACACTCTTTTTGTAGAATCTGCAAGTGGATATTTGGAGCGCTTTGAGGGCTATGCTGGAAATGTTAATACCTTCACCTAAAAACTAGACAGACGCAAACTCAGAAACTTCTTTGTGACGTGTGCATTGAACTCACAGAGTTGAACCTTTCTTTTGATACAGAAGTTTTGAAACACTCTTTTCGTAGAATCTTCAAGTGGATGGATGGAGTGATTTGAGGCCTATGCTGGAAAAGGAAATACCTTCACGTAGAAACGAGACAAAAGCATTCTCAGAAAGTTCCCTGTGCTTTGTGCATTCAACTCACAGAGTTGAACATTCCCTTTGATAGAGCAGTTTTGAAACACTCTTTTTGTAGAATCTGCAAGTGGATATTTGGAGCGCTTTGAGGCCTCTGCCGCCAAAGGAATTATCATTGCATAAAAACTAGATGGAAGCGTTCTCAGAAACTTCCTTGTGATGAGTGCATTCAACTCGCAGAGTGGAACCTTCCTTTCGATAGACCAGTTTTGAAACACTGTTTTTGTAGAATCCGCAAGTGGCTATTTGGAGCTCTTTGAGGCTTATGCTGGAAAAGGAAATATCTTCGTCTACAAACTAGACAGAAGCATTCTCAGAAACTTCTTTGTCACGTGGGGATTGAACTCACAGAGTTGAACATTCCTTTACATAGAGCAGTTTTGCAACACCCTTTCGGTGGAAAGTGAAAGTGCTTCTTTGGTGCGATGGCGGCATCTAGTGGATAAGGAAATACATTCAGATGAAAACAAGATACATCCATTCTCAGAAACTTCTTTGTGATGACTGCATTCTACTCACAGAGTTGAACCTTCCTCTTGATAGAACAGTTTTGAAACACTCTTTTTGTGGAATCTGCAAGTGGCTATTTGGAGCGCTTTGAGGCCTATGCTGGAAAAGGAAATCTCTTCACATAAAACCTAGACAGAAGTATTCCCAGAAAGTTTTTCTGATGTGCGCATTCAACTCACCGAGTTGAACCTTCCTTTAGATAGAGCAGTTTTGAAACACTCTGTCTGTAGTACCTGCGAGTGGATATTTGGAGTGCTTTGAGTGCTACACTGTAAAAGCAAATATCTTCACTTGGAATCTAGACAGAAGAATTCTCAGAGACTTCCCTGTGCTCTCTGCATTCCACTCACAGAGTTGAACCTTCCTTTTGATAGAACAGTTTTGAAACACTCTTGTGGTAGAATCTGCAAGTCGATATTTGGAAGGTTTGGAGGCCTATCCTGGGAAAGGAAATATCTTCCCATCAAAACTAGACAGAAGCATTCTCAGAAGCTTCTTAGTGATGTGCGCATTCAAGTCACAGAGTTGAAGCTTCCTTTTGATATAGCAGTTTTGAACCACTCTTTTAGTGGAATCTGCAAGTGGATGTTTGGAGAGCTAAGAGGCCAACACTGGAAAAGGAAATCTCTTCACGTAAAAACTAGACGGAAGCATTCTCAGAAACTTCAATGGGCTTTACGCATTCAACTCACAGAGTGCAATGTTGCTTTTGAGAGCGCAGTTTTAAAACACTGTTTTTGTAGAATTTGCTAGAGGATGTTTGGAGCGATGTGAGGCCTTTGCTGGAAAAGGAAATATCTTCACATAAAACCTAGACAGAAGCATTCTCAGAAACTCCTTTGTGATGAGTGCATTCAAATCACACACTTGAACCTTCCTTTGGAAAGAGCAGTTTTGAAACACTCTTTCTGAAGAATCTGCAAGTGGATATTTGGAGCGATTTGAGGCCTATGCTGGAAATGAAATATCTTCACCTAAAAACTAGACGGAAGCATTCTCAGAAACTCCTTTGTGATGAGTGCATTCAACTCACAGAGTTGAAGCTTCCTTTTGACAGAGCAGTTTTGAAACACTCTTTAAGCAGCATCTGCAAGTGGATATTTGGAGCGCTTTGAGGCCAAGGCTGGAAAACGAAATCTCATCACATAAAAACTCGACAGAAGCATTCTCTGAAACTTCTTTGTGATGAGTGCATTCAACTCACAGACTCGAACGTTTCTTTTGATAGAACAGTTTAGAAACACTCCTTTTGTAGAATCTGCAAGTGTTTATTTGGAGCGCTTTGAGGCCTATGTTGGAAAAGGACATATCTTCACATCAAAAGTAGACAGACGCATTCTCAGAAACTTCTTTGTGATGAGTGCATTGAACTCACAGAGTTCAACCTACCTATTGATAGAGAAGTTTTGAAACACCCTTTTTGTAGAATCTGCAAGTGAATATTTGGCGCGATTTGAGGCCTATGCGGGAAACGGAAATATCTTCACATGAAAACTAGACAGATGAATTCTCAGAAACGTCTTTGTGATGAGTGCATTCAACTCACAGACTTGAAGCTTCCTTTTGAAAGAGCAGTTTCGAAACACTCTTTTTGTAGAATCTGCAAGTGGATATTTGGAGCGCTTTGAGGGCTATGCTGGAAAAGTTAATACCTTCACCTAAAAACTAGACAGACGCAAACTCAGAAACTTCTTTGTGACGTGTGCATTGAACTCACAGAGTTGAACCTTTCTTTTGATACAGAAGTTTTGAAACACTCTTTTCGTAGAATCTTCAAGTGGATGGATGGAGTGATTTGAGGCCTATGCTGGAAAAGGAAATACCTTCACGTAGAAACGAGACAAAAGCATTCTCAGAAAGTTCCCTGTGCTTTGTGCATTCAACTCACAGAGTTGAACATTCCCTTTGATAGAGCAGTTTTGAAACACTCTTTTTGTAGAATCTGCAAGTGGATATTTGGAGCGCTTTGAGGCCTCTGCCGCCAAAGGAATTATCATTGCATAAAAACTAGATGGAAGCGTTCTCAGAAACTTCCTTGTGATGAGTGCATTCAACTCGCAGAGTGGAACCTTCCTTTCGATAGACCAGTTTTGAAACACTGTTTTTGTAGAATCCGCAAGTGGCTATTTGGAGCTCTTTGAGGCTTATGCTGGAAAAGGAAATATCTTCGTCTACAAACTAGACAGAAGCATTCTCAGAAACTTCTTTGTCACGTGGGGATTGAACTCACAGAGTTGAACATTCCTTTACATAGAGCAGTTTTGCAACACCCTTTCGGTGGAAAGTGAAAGTGCTTCTTTGGTGCGATGGCGGCATCTAGTGGATAAGGAAATACAATCAGATGAAAACAAGATACATCCATTCTCAGAAACTTCTTTGTGATGACTGCATTCTACTCACAGAGTTGAACCTTCCTCTTGATAGAACAGTTTTGAAACACTCTTTTTGTGGAATCTGCAAGTGGCTATTTGGAGCGCTTTGAGGCCTATGCTGGAAAAGGAAATCTCTTCACATAAAACCTAGACAGAAGTATTCCCAGAAAGTTTTTCTGATGTGCGCATTCAACTCACCGAGTTGAACCTTCCTTTAGATAGAGCAGTTTTGAAACACTCTGTCTGTAGTACCTGCGAGTGGATATTTGGAGTGCTTTGAGTGCTACACTGTAAAAGCAAATATCTTCACTTGGAATCTAGACAGAAGAATTCTCAGAGACTTCCCTGTGCTCTCTGCATTCCACTCACAGAGTTGAACCTTCCTTTTGATAGAACAGTTTTGAAACACTCTTGTGGTAGAATCTGCAAGTCGATATTTGGAAGGTTTGGAGGCCTATCCTGGGAAAGGAAATATCTTCCCATCAAAACTAGACAGAAGCATTCTCAGAAGCTTCTTAGTGATGTGCGCATTCAAGTCACAGAGTTGAAGCTTCCTTTTGATATAGCAGTTTTGAACCACTCTTTTAGTGGAATCTGCAAGTGGATGTTTGGAGAGCTAAGAGGCCAACACTGGAAAAGGAAATCTCTTCACGTAAAAACTAGACGGAAGCATTCTCAGAAACTTCAATGGGCTTTACGCATTCAACTCACAGAGTGCAATGTTGCTTTTGAGAGCGCAGTTTTAAAACACTGTTTTTGTAGAATTTGCTAGAGGATGTTTGAAGCGATGTGAGGCCTTTGCTGGAAAAGGAAATATCTTCACATAAAACCTAGACAGAAGCATTCTCAGAAACTCCTTTGTGATGAGTGCATTCAAATCACACACTTGAACCTTCCTTTGGAAAGAGCAGTTTTGAAACACTCTTTCTGAAGAATCTGCAAGTGGATATTTGGAGCGATTTGAGGCCTATGCTGGAAATGAAATATCTTCACCTAAAAACTAGACGGAAGCATTCTCAGAAACTCCTTTGTGATGAGTGCATTCAACTCACAGAGTTGAAGCTTCCTTTTGACAGAGCAGTTTTGAAACACTCTTTAAGCAGCATCTGCAAGTGGATATTTGGAGCGCTTTGAGGCCAAGGCTGGAAAACGAAATCTCATCACATAAAAACTCGACAGAAGCATTCTCTGAAACTTCTTTGTGATGAGTGCATTCAACTCACAGACTCGAACGTTTCTTTTGATAGAACAGTTTAGAAACACTCCTTTTGTAGAATCTGCAAGTGTTTATTTGGAACGCTTTGAGGCCTATGTTGGAAAAGGACATATCTTCACATCAAAATTAGACAGACACATTCTCAGAAACTTCTTTGTGATGAGTGCATTGAACTCACAGAGTTGAACCTACCTATTGATAGAGAAGTTTTGAAACACCCTTTTTGTAGAATCTGCAAGTGAATATTTGGCGCGATTTGAGGCCTATGCGGGAAACGGAAATATCTTCACATGAAAACTAGACAGATGAATTCTCAGAAACGTCTTTGTGATGAGTGCATTCAACTCACAGACTTGAAGCTTCCTTTTGAAAGAGCAGTTTCGAAACACTCTTTTTGTAGAATCTGCAAGTGGATATTTGGAGCGCTTTGAGGGCTATGCTGGAAATGTTAATAAATTCACCTAAAAACTAGACAGACGCAAACTCAGAAACTTCTTTGTGACGTGTGCATTGAACTCACAGAGTTGAACCTTTCTTTTGATACAGAAGTTTTGAAACACTCTTTTCGTAGAATCTTCAAGTGGATGGATGGAGTGATTTGAGGCCTATGCTGGAAAAGGAAATACCTTCACGTAGAAACGAGACAAAAGCATTCTCAGAAAGTTCCCTGTGCTTTGTGCATTCAACTCACAGAGTTGAACATTCCCTTTGATAGAGCAGTTTTGAAACACTCTTTTTGTAGAATCTGCAAGTGGATATTTGGAGCGCTTTGAGGCCTCTGCCGCCAAAGGAATTATCATTGCATAAAAACTAGATGGAAGCGTTCTCAGAAACTTCCTTGTGATGAGTGCATTCAACTCGCAGAGTGGAACCTTCCTTTCGATAGACCAGTTTTGAAACACTGTTTTTGTAGAATCCGCAAGTGGCTATTTGGAGCTCTTTGAGGCTTATGCTGGAAAAGGAAATATCTTCGTCTACAAACTAGACAGAAGCATTCTCAGAAACTTCTTTGTCACGTGGGGATTGAACTCACAGAGTTGAACATTCCTTTACATAGAGCAGTTTTGCAACACCCTTTCGGTGGAAAGTGAAAGTGCTTATTTGGTGCGATGGCGGCATCTAGTGGATAAGGAAATACATTCAGATGAAAACAAGATACATCCATTCTCAGAAACTTCTTTGTGATGACTGCATTCTACTCACAGAGTTGAACCTTCCTCTTGATAGAACAGTTTTGAAACACTCTTTTTGTGGAATCTGCAAGTGGCTATTTGGAGCGCTTTGAGGCCTATGCTGGAAAAGGAAATCTCTTCACATAAAACCTAGACAGAAGTATTCCCAGAAAGTTTTTCTGATGTGCGCATTCAACTCACCGAGTTGAACCTTCCTTTAGATAGAGCAGTTTTGAAACACTCTGTCTGTAGTACCTGCGAGTGGATATTTGGAGTGCTTTGAGTGCTACACTGTAAAAGCAAATATCTTCACTTGGAATCTAGACAGAAGAATTCTCAGAGACTTCCCTGTGCTCTCTGCATTCCACTCACAGAGTTGAACCTTCCTTTTGATAGAACAGTTTTGAAACACTCTTGTGGTAGAATCTGCAAGTCGATATTTGGAAGGTTTGGAGGCCTATCCTGGGAAAGGAAATATCTTCCCATCAAAACTAGACAGAAGCATTCTCAGAAGCTTCTTAGTGATGTGCGCATTCAAGTCACAGAGTTGAAGCTTCCTTTTGATATAGCAGTTTTGAACCACTCTTTTAGTAGAATCTGCAAGTGGATGTTTGGAGAGCTAAGAGGCCAACACTGGAAAAGGAAATCTCTTCACGTAAAAACTAGACGGAAGCATTCTCAGAAACTTCAATGGGCTTTACGCATTCAACTCACAGAGTGCAATGTTGCTTTTGAGAGCGCAGTTTTAAAACACTGTTTTTGTAGAATTTGCTAGAGGATGTTTGGAGCGATGTGAGGCCTTTGCTGGAAAAGGAAATATCTTCACATAAAACCTAGACAGAAGCATTCTCAGAAACTCCTTTGTGATGAGTGCATTCAAATCACACACTTGAACCTTCCTTTGGAAAGAGCAGTTTTGAAACACTCTTTCTGAAGAATCTGCAAGTGGATATTTGGAGCGATTTGAGGCCTATGCTGGAAATGAAATATCTTCACCTAAAAACTAGACGGAAGCATTCTCAGAAACTCCTTTGTGATGAGTGCATTCAACTCACAGAGTTGAAGCTTCCTTTTGATAGAGCAGTTTTGAAATACTCTTTTAGCAGCATCTGCAAGTGGATATTTGGAGCGCTTTGAGGCCAAGGCTGGAAAACGAAATCTCATCACATAAAAACTCGACAGAAGCATTCTCTGAAACTTCTTTGTGATGAGTGCATTCAACTCACAGACTCGAACGTTTCTTTTGATAGAACAGTTTAGAAACACTCCTTTTGTAGAATCTGCAAGTGTTTATTTGGAGCGCTTTGAGGCCTATGTTGGAAAAGGACATATCTTCACATCAAAAGTAGACAGACGCATTCTCAGAAACTTCTTTGTGATGAGTGCATTGAACTCACAGAGTTGAACCTACCTATTGATAGAGAAGTTTTGAAACACCCTTTTTGTAGAATCTGCAAGTGAATATTTGGCGCGATTTGAGGCCTATGCGGGAAACGGAAATATCTTCACATGAAAACTAGACAGATGAATTCTCAGAAACGTCTTTGTGATGAGTGCATTCAACTCACAGACTTGAAGCTTCCTTTTGAAAGAGCAGTTTCGAAACACTCTTTTTGTAGAATCTGCAAGTGGATATTTGGAGCGCTTTGAGGGCTATGCTGGAAAAGTTAATACCTTCACCTAAAAACTAGACAGAAGCATACTCAGAAACTTCTTTGTGACGTGTGCATTGAACTCACAGAGTTGAACCTTTCTTTTGATACAGAAGTTTTGAAACACTCTTTTCGTAGAATCTTCAAGTGGATGGATGGAGTGATTTGAGGCCTATGCTGGAAAAGGAAATACCTTCACGTAGAAACGAGACAAAAGCATTCTCAGAAAGTTCCCTGTGCTTTGTGCATTCAACTCACAGAGTTGAACATTCCCTTTGATAGAGCAGTTTTGAAACACTCTTTTTGTAGAATCTGCAAGTGGATATTTGGAGCGCTTTGAGGCCTCTGCCGCCAAAGGAATTATCATTGCATAAAAACTAGATGGAAGCGTTCTCAGAAACTTCCTTGTGATGAGTGCATTCAACTCGCAGAGTGGAACCTTCCTTTCGATAGACCAGTTTTGAAACACTGTTTTTGTAGAATCCGCAAGTGGCTATTTGGAGCTCTTTGAGGCTTATGCTGGAAAAGGAAATATCTTCGTCTACAAACTAGACAGAAGCATTCTCAGAAACTTCTTTGTCACGTGGGGATTGAACTCACAGAGTTGAACATTCCTTTACATAGAGCAGTTTTGCAACACCCTTTCGGTGGAAAGTGAAAGTGCTTATTTGGTGCGATGGCGGCATCTAGTGGATAAGGAAATACATTCAGATGAAAACAAGATACATCCATTCTCAGAAACTTCTTTGTGATGACTGCATTCTACTCACAGAGTTGAACCTTCCTCTTGATAGAACAGTTTTGAAACACTCTTTTTGTGGAATCTGCAAGTGGCTATTTGGAGCGCTTTGAGGCCTATGCTGGAAAAGGAAATCTCTTCACATAAAACCTAGACAGAAGTATTCCCAGAAAGTTTTTCTGATGTGCGCATTCAACTCACCGAGTTGAACCTTCCTTTAGATAGAGCAGTTTTGAAACACTCTGTCTGTAGTACCTGCGAGTGGATATTTGGAGTGCTTTGAGTGCTACACTGTAAAAGCAAATATCTTCACTTGGAATCTAGACAGAAGAATTCTCAGAGACTTCCCTGTGCTCTCTGCATTCCACTCACAGAGTTGAACCTTCCTTTTGATAGAACAGTTTTGAAACACTCTTGTGGTAGAATCTGCAAGTCGATATTTGGAAGGTTTGGAGGCCTATCCTGGGAAAGGAAATATCTTCCCATCAAAACTAGACAGAAGCATTCTCAGAAGCTTCTTAGTGATGTGCGCATTCAAGTCACAGAGTTGAAGCTTCCTTTTGATATAGCAGTTTTGAACCACTCTTTTAGTGGAATCTGCAAGTGGATGTTTGGAGAGCTAAGAGGCCAACACTGGAAAAGGAAATCTCTTCACGTAAAAACTAGACGGAAGCATTCTCAGAAACTTCAATGGGCTTTACGCATTCAACTCACAGAGTGCAATGTTGCTTTTGAGAGCGCAGTTTTAAAACACTGTTTTTGTAGAATTTGCTAGAGGATGTTTGGAGCGATGTGAGGCCTTTGCTGGAAAAGGAAATATCTTCACATAAAACCTAGACAGAAGCATTCTCAGAAACTCCTTTGTGATGAGTGCATTCAAATCACACACTTGAACCTTCCTTTGGAAAGAGCAGTTTTGAAACACTCTTTCTGAAGAATCTGCAAGTGGATATTTGGAGCGATTTGAGGCCTATGCTGGAAATGAAATATCTTCACCTAAAAACTAGACGGAAGCATTCTCAGAAACTCCTTTGTGATGAGTGCATTCAACTCACAGAGTTGAAGCTTCCTTTTGACAGAGCAGTTTTGAAACACTCTTTAAGCAGCATCTGCAAGTGGATATTTGGAGCGCTTTGAGGCCAAGGCTGGAAAACGAAATCTCATCACATAAAAACTCGACAGAAGCATTCTCTGAAACTTCTTTGTGATGAGTGCATTCAACTCACAGACTCGAACGTTTCTTTTGATAGAACAGTTTAGAAACACTCCTTTTGTAGAATCTGCAAGTGTTTATTTGGAGCGCTTTGAGGCCTATGTTGGAAAAGGACATATCTTCACATCAAAAGTAGACAGACGCATTCTCAGAAACTTCTTTGTGATGAGTGCATTGAACTCACAGAGTTCAACCTACCTATTGATAGAGAAGTTTTGAAACACCCTTTTTGTAGAATCTGCAAGTGAATATTTGGCGCGATTTGAGGCCTATGCGGGAAACGGAAATATCTTCACATGAAAACTAGACAGATGAATTCTCAGAAACGTCTTTGTGATGAGTGCATTCAACTCACAGACTTGAAGCTTCCTTTTGAAAGAGCAGTTTCGAAACACTCTTTTTGTAGAATCTGCAAGTGGATATTTGGAGCGCTTTGAGGGCTATGCTGGAAAAGTTAATACCTTCACCTAAAAACTAGACAGACGCAAACTCAGAAACTTCTTTGTGACGTGTGCATTGAACTCACAGAGTTGAACCTTTCTTTTGATACAGAAGTTTTGAAACACTCTTTTCGTAGAATCTTCAAGTGGATGGATGGAGTGATTTGAGGCCTATGCTGGAAAAGGAAATACCTTCACGTAGAAACGAGACAAAAGCATTCTCAGAAAGTTCCCTGTGCTTTGTGCATTCAACTCACAGAGTTGAACATTCCCTTTGATAGAGCAGTTTTGAAACACTCTTTTTGTAGAATCTGCAAGTGGATATTTGGAGCGCTTTGAGGCCTCTGCCGCCAAAGGAATTATCATTGCATAAAAACTAGATGGAAGCGTTCTCAGAAACTTCCTTGTGATGAGTGCATTCAACTCGCAGAGTGGAACCTTCCTTTCGATAGACCAGTTTTGAAACACTGTTTTTGTAGAATCCGCAAGTGGCTATTTGGAGCTCTTTGAGGCTTATGCTGGAAAAGGAAATATCTTCGTCTACAAACTAGACAGAAGCATTCTCAGAAACTTCTTTGTCACGTGGGGATTGAACTCACAGAGTTGAACATTCCTTTACATAGAGCAGTTTTGCAACACCCTTTCGGTGGAAAGTGAAAGTGCTTCTTTGGTGCGATGGCGGCATCTAGTGGATAAGGAAATACAATCAGATGAAAACAAGATACATCCATTCTCAGAAACTTCTTTGTGATGACTGCATTCTACTCACAGAGTTGAACCTTCCTCTTGATAGAACAGTTTTGAAACACTCTTTTTGTGGAATCTGCAAGTGGCTATTTGGAGCGCTTTGAGGCCTATGCTGGAAAAGGAAATCTCTTCACATAAAACCTAGACAGAAGTATTCCCAGAAAGTTTTTCTGATGTGCGCATTCAACTCACCGAGTTGAACCTTCCTTTAGATAGAGCAGTTTTGAAACACTCTGTCTGTAGTACCTGCGAGTGGATATTTGGAGTGCTTTGAGTGCTACACTGTAAAAGCAAATATCTTCACTTGGAATCTAGACAGAAGAATTCTCAGAGACTTCCCTGTGCTCTCTGCATTCCACTCACAGAGTTGAACCTTCCTTTTGATAGAACAGTTTTGAAACACTCTTGTGGTAGAATCTGCAAGTCGATATTTGGAAGGTTTGGAGGCCTATCCTGGGAAAGGAAATATCTTCCCATCAAAACTAGACAGAAGCATTCTCAGAAGCTTCTTAGTGATGTGCGCATTCAAGTCACAGAGTTGAAGCTTCCTTTTGATATAGCAGTTTTGAACCACTCTTTTAGTGGAATCTGCAAGTGGATGTTTGGAGAGCTAAGAGGCCAACACTGGAAAAGGAAATCTCTTCACGTAAAAACTAGACGGAAGCATTCTCAGAAACTTCAATGGGCTTTACGCATTCAACTCACAGAGTGCAATGTTGCTTTTGAGAGCGCAGTTTTAAAACACTGTTTTTGTAGAATTTGCTAGAGGATGTTTGAAGCGATGTGAGGCCTTTGCTGGAAAAGGAAATATCTTCACATAAAACCTAGACAGAAGCATTCTCAGAAACTCCTTTGTGATGAGTGCATTCAAATCACACACTTGAACCTTCCTTTGGAAAGAGCAGTTTTGAAACACTCTTTCTGAAGAATCTGCAAGTGGATATTTGGAGCGATTTGAGGCCTATGCTGGAAATGAAATATCTTCACCTAAAAACTAGACGGAAGCATTCTCAGAAACTCCTTTGTGATGAGTGCATTCAACTCACAGAGTTGAAGCTTCCTTTTGACAGAGCAGTTTTGAAACACTCTTTAAGCAGCATCTGCAAGTGGATATTTGGAGCGCTTTGAGGCCAAGGCTGGAAAACGAAATCTCATCACATAAAAACTCGACAGAAGCATTCTCTGAAACTTCTTTGTGATGAGTGCATTCAACTCACAGACTCGAACGTTTCTTTTGATAGAACAGTTTAGAAACACTCCTTTTGTAGAATCTGCAAGTGTTTATTTGGAACGCTTTGAGGCCTATGTTGGAAAAGGACATATCTTCACATCAAAATTAGACAGACACATTCTCAGAAACTTCTTTGTGATGAGTGCATTGAACTCACAGAGTTGAACCTACCTATTGATAGAGAAGTTTTGAAACACCCTTTTTGTAGAATCTGCAAGTGAATATTTGGCGCGATTTGAGGCCTATGCGGGAAACGGAAATATCTTCACATGAAAACTAGACAGATGAATTCTCAGAAACGTCTTTGTGATGAGTGCATTCAACTCACAGACTTGAAGCTTCCTTTTGAAAGAGCAGTTTCGAAACACTCTTTTTGTAGAATCTGCAAGTGGATATTTGGAGCGCTTTGAGGGCTATGCTGGAAATGTTAATACCTTCACCTAAAAACTAGACAGACGCAAACTCAGAAACTTCTTTGTGACGTGTGCATTGAACTCACAGAGTTGAACCTTTCTTTTGATACAGAAGTTTTGAAACACTCTTTTCGTAGAATCTTCAAGTGGATGGATGGAGTGATTTGAGGCCTATGCTGGAAAAGGAAATACCTTCACGTAGAAACGAGACAAAAGCATTCTCAGAAAGTTCCCTGTGCTTTGTGCATTCAACTCACAGAGTTGAACATTCCCTTTGATAGAGCAGTTTTGAAACACTCTTTTTGTAGAATCTGCAAGTGGATATTTGGAGCGCTTTGAGGCCTCTGCCGCCAAAGGAATTATCATTGCATAAAAACTAGATGGAAGCGTTCTCAGAAACTTCCTTGTGATGAGTGCATTCAACTCGCAGAGTGGAACCTTCCTTTCGATAGACCAGTTTTGAAACACTGTTTTTGTAGAATCCGCAAGTGGCTATTTGGAGCTCTTTGAGGCTTATGCTGGAAAAGGAAATATCTTCGTCTACAAACTAGACAGAAGCATTCTCAGAAACTTCTTTGTCACGTGGGGATTGAACTCACAGAGTTGAACATTCCTTTACATAGAGCAGTTTTGCAACACCCTTTCGGTGGAAAGTGAAAGTGCTTATTTGGTGCGATGGCGGCATCTAGTGGATAAGGAAATACATTCAGATGAAAACAAGATACATCCATTCTCAGAAACTTCTTTGTGATGACTGCATTCTACTCACAGAGTTGAACCTTCCTCTTGATAGAACAGTTTTGAAACACTCTTTTTGTGGAATCTGCAAGTGGCTATTTGGAGCGCTTTGAGGCCTATGCTGGAAAAGGAAATCTCTTCACATAAAACCTAGACAGAAGTATTCCCAGAAAGTTTTTCTGATGTGCGCATTCAACTCACCGAGTTGAACCTTCCTTTAGATAGAGCAGTTTTGAAACACTCTGTCTGTAGTACCTGCGAGTGGATATTTGGAGTGCTTTGAGTGCTACACTGTAAAAGCAAATATCTTCACTTGGAATCTAGACAGAAGAATTCTCAGAGACTTCCCTGTGCTCTCTGCATTCCACTCACAGAGTTGAACCTTCCTTTTGATAGAACAGTTTTGAAACACTCTTGTGGTAGAATCTGCAAGTCGATATTTGGAAGGTTTGGAGGCCTATCCTGGGAAAGGAAATATCTTCCCATCAAAACTAGACAGAAGCATTCTCAGAAGCTTCTTAGTGATGTGCGCATTCAAGTCACAGAGTTGAAGCTTCCTTTTGATATAGCAGTTTTGAACCACTCTTTTAGTGGAATCTGCAAGTGGATGTTTGGAGAGCTAAGAGGCCAACACTGGAAAAGGAAATCTCTTCACGTAAAAACTAGACGGAAGCATTCTCAGAAACTTCAATGGGCTTTACGCATTCAACTCACAGAGTGCAATGTTGCTTTTGAGAGCGCAGTTTTAAAACACTGTTTTTGTAGAATTTGCTAGAGGATGTTTGGAGCGATGTGAGGCCTTTGCTGGAAAAGGAAATATCTTCACATAAAACCTAGACAGAAGCATTCTCAGAAACTCCTTTGTGATGAGTGCATTCAAATCACACACTTGAACCTTCCTTTGGAAAGAGCAGTTTTGAAACACTCTTTCTGAAGAATCTGCAAGTGGATATTTGGAGCGATTTGAGGCCTATGCTGGAAATGAAATATCTTCACCTAAAAACTAGACGGAAGCATTCTCAGAAACTCCTTTGTGATGAGTGCATTCAACTCACAGAGTTGAAGCTTCCTTTTGACAGAGCAGTTTTGAAATACTCTTTTAGCAGCATCTGCAAGTGGATATTTGGAGCGCTTTGAGGCCAAGGCTGGAAAACGAAATCTCATCACATAAAAACTCGACAGAAGCATTCTCTGAAACTTCTTTGTGATGAGTGCATTCAACTCACAGACTCGAACGTTTCTTTTGATAGAACAGTTTAGAAACACTCCTTTTGTAGAATCTGCAAGTGTTTATTTGGAGCGCTTTGAGGCCTATGTTGGAAAAGGACATATCTTCACATCAAAAGTAGACAGACGCATTCTCAGAAACTTCTTTGTGATGAGTGCATTGAACTCACAGAGTTGAACCTACCTATTGATAGAGAAGTTTTGAAACACCCTTTTTGTAGAATCTGCAAGTGAATATTTGGCGCGATTTGAGGCCTATGCGGGAAACGGAAATATCTTCACATGAAAACTAGACAGATGAATTCTCAGAAACGTCTTTGTGATGAGTGCATTCAACTCACAGACTTGAAGCTTCCTTTTGAAAGAGCAGTTTCGAAACACTCTTTTTGTAGAATCTGCAAGTGGATATTTGGAGCGCTTTGAGGGCTATGCTGGAAAAGTTAATACCTTCACCTAAAAACTAGACAGAAGCATACTCAGAAACTTCTTTGTGACGTGTGCATTGAACTCACAGAGTTGAACCTTTCTTTTGATACAGAAGTTTTGAAACACTCTTTTCGTAGAATCTTCAAGTGGATGGATGGAGTGATTTGAGGCCTATGCTGGAAAAGGAAATACCTTCACGTAGAAACGAGACAAAAGCATTCTCAGAAAGTTCCCTGTGCTTTGTGCATTCAACTCACAGAGTTGAACATTCCCTTTGATAGAGCAGTTTTGAAACACTCTTTTTGTAGAATCTGCAAGTGGATATTTGGAGCGCTTTGAGGCCTCTGCCGCCAAAGGAATTATCATTGCATAAAAACTAGATGGAAGCGTTCTCAGAAACTTCCTTGTGATGAGTGCATTCAACTCGCAGAGTGGAACCTTCCTTTCGATAGACCAGTTTTGAAACACTGTTTTTGTAGAATCCGCAAGTGGCTATTTGGAGCTCTTTGAGGCTTATGCTGGAAAAGGAAATATCTTCGTCTACAAACTAGACAGAAGCATTCTCAGAAACTTCTTTGTCACGTGGGGATTGAACTCACAGAGTTGAACATTCCTTTACATAGAGCAGTTTTGCAACACCCTTTCGGTGGAAAGTGAAAGTGCTTATTTGGTGCGATGGCGGCATCTAGTGGATAAGGAAATACATTCAGATGAAAACAAGATACATCCATTCTCAGAAACTTCTTTGTGATGACTGCATTCTACTCACAGAGTTGAACCTTCCTCTTGATAGAACAGTTTTGAAACACTCTTTTTGTGGAATCTGCAAGTGGCTATTTGGAGCGCTTTGAGGCCTATGCTGGAAAAGGAAATCTCTTCACATAAAACCTAGACAGAAGTATTCCCAGAAAGTTTTTCTGATGTGCGCATTCAACTCACCGAGTTGAACCTTCCTTTAGATAGAGCAGTTTTGAAACACTCTGTCTGTAGTACCTGCGAGTGGATATTTGGAGTGCTTTGAGTGCTACACTGTAAAAGCAAATATCTTCACTTGGAATCTAGACAGAAGAATTCTCAGAGACTTCCCTGTGCTCTCTGCATTCCACTCACAGAGTTGAACCTTCCTTTTGATAGAACAGTTTTGAAACACTCTTGTGGTAGAATCTGCAAGTCGATATTTGGAAGGTTTGGAGGCCTATCCTGGGAAAGGAAATATCTTCCCATCAAAACTAGACAGAAGCATTCTCAGAAACTTCTTAGTGATGTGCGCATTCAAGTCACAGACTTGAAGCTTCCTTTTGATATAGCAGTTTTGAACCACTCTTTTAGTGGAATCTGCAAGTGGATGTTCGGAGAGCTAAGAGGCCAACACTGGAAAAGGAAATCTCTTCACGTAAAAACTAGACGGAAGCATTCTCAGAAACTTCAATGGGCTTTACGCATTCAACTCACAGAGTGCAATGTTGCTTTTGAGAGCGCAGTTTTAAAACACTGTTTTTGTAGAATTTGCTAGAGGATGTTTGGAGCGATGTGAGGCCTTTGCTGGAAAAGGAAATATCTTCACATAAAACCTAGACAGAAGCATTCTCAGAAACTCCTTTGTGATGAGTGCATTCAAATCACACACTTGAACCTTCCTTTGGAAAGAGCAGTTTTGAAACACTCTTTCTGAAGAATCTGCAAGTGGATATTTGGAGCGATTTGAGGCCTATGCTGGAAATGAAATATCTTCACCTAAAAACTAGACGGAAGCATTCTCAGAAACTCCTTTGTGATGAGTGCATTCAACTCACAGAGTTGAAGCTTCCTTTTGACAGAGCAGTTTTGAAACACTCTTTAAGCAGCATCTGCAAGTGGATATTTGGAGCGCTTTGAGGCCAAGGCTGGAAAACGAAATCTCATCACATAAAAACTCGACAGAAGCATTCTCTGAAACTTCTTTGTGATGAGTGCATTCAACTCACAGACTCGAACGTTTCTTTTGATAGAACAGTTTAGAAACACTCCTTTTGTAGAATCTGCAAGTGTTTATTTGGAGCGCTTTGAGGCCTATGTTGGAAAAGGACATATCTTCACATCAAAAGTAGACAGACGCATTCTCAGAAACTTCTTTGTGATGAGTGCATTGAACTCACAGAGTTGAACCTACCTATTGATAGAGAAGTTTGGAAACACCCTTTTTGTAGAATCTGCAAGTGAATATTTGGCGCGATTTGAGGCCTATGCAGGAAACGGAAATATCTTCACATGAAAACTAGACAGATGAATTCTCAGAAACGTCTTTGTGATGAGTGCATTCAACTCACAGACTTGAAGCTTCCTTTTGAAAGAGCAGTTTCGAAACACTCTTTTTGTAGAATCTGCAAGTGGATATTTGGAGCGCTTTGAGGGCTATGCTGGAAAAGTTAATACCTTCACCTAAAAACTAGACAGAAGCATACTCAGAAACTTCTTTGTGACGTGTGCATTGAACTCACAGAGTTGAACCTTTCTTTTGATACAGAAGTTTTGAAACACTCTTTTCGTAGAATCTTCAAGTGGATGGATGGAGTGATTTGAGGCCTATGCTGGAAAAGGAAATACCTTCACGTAGAAACGAGACAAAAGCATTCTCAGAAAGTTCCCTGTGCTTTGTGCATTCAACTCACAGAGTTGAACATTCCCTTTGATAGAGCAGTTTTGAAACACTCTTTTTGTAGAATCTGCAAGTGGATATTTGGAGCGCTTTGAGGCCTCTGCTGCCAAAGGAATTATCATTGCGTAAAAACTAGATGGAAGCGTTCTCAGAAACTTCCTTGTGATGAGTGCATTCAACTCGCAGAGTGGAACCTTCCTTTCGATAGACCAGTTTTGAAACACTGTTTTTGTAGAATCCGCAAGTGGCTATTTGGAGCTCTTTGAGGCTTATGCTGGAAAAGGAAATATCTTCGTCTACAAACTAGACAGAAGCATTCTCAGAAACTTCTTTGTCACGTGGGGATTGAACTCACAGAGTTGAACATTCCTTTACATAGAGCAGTTTTGCAACACCCTTTCGGTGGAAAGTGAAAGTGCTTATTTGGTGCGATGGCGGCATCTAGTGGATAAGGAAATACATTCAGATGAAAACAAGATACATCCATTCTCAGAAACTTCTTTGTGATGACTGCATTCTACTCACAGAGTTGAACCTTCCTCTTGATAGAACAGTTTTGAAACACTCTTTTTGTGGAATCTGCAAGTGGCTATTTGGAGCGCTTTGAGGCCTATGCTGGAAAAGGAAATCTCTTCACATAAAACCTAGACAGAAGTATTCCCAGAAAGTTTTTCTGATGTGCGCATTCAACTCACCGAGTTGAACCTTCCTTTAGATAGAGCAGTTTTGAAACACTCTGTCTGTAGTACCTGCGAGTGGATATTTGGAGTGCTTTGAGTGCTACACTGTAAAAGCAAATATCTTCACTTGGAATCTAGACAGAAGAATTCTCAGAGACTTCCCTGTGCTCTCTGCATTCCACTCACAGAGTTGAACCTTCCTTTTGATAGAACAGTTTTGAAACACTCTTGTGGTAGAATCTGCAAGTCGATATTTGGAAGGTTTGGAGGCCTATCCTGGGAAAGGAAATATCTTCCCATCAAAACTAGACAGAAGCATTCTCAGAAGCTTCTTAGTGATGTGCGCATTCAAGTCACAGAGTTGAAGCTTCCTTTTGATATAGCAGTTTTGAACCACTCTTTTAGTGGAATCTGCAAGTGGATGTTTGGAGAGCTAAGAGGCCAACACTGGAAAAGGAAATCTCTTCACGTAAAAACTAGACGGAAGCATTCTCAGAAACTTCAACGGGCTTTACGCATTCAACTCACAGAGTGCAATGTTGCTTTTGAGAGCGCAGTTTTAAAACACTGTTTTTGTAGAATTTGCTAGAGGATGTTTGGAGCGATGTGAGGCCTTTGCTGGAAAAGGAAATATCTTCACATAAAACCTAGACAGAAGCATTCTCAGAAACTCCTTTGTGATGAGTGCATTCAAATCACACACTTGAACCTTCCTTTGGAAAGAGCAGTTTTGAAACACTCTTTCTGAAGAATCTGCAAGTGGATATTTGGAGCGATTTGAGGCCTATGCTGGAAATGAAATATCTTCACCTAAAAACTAGACGGAAGCATTCTCAGAAACTCCTTTGTGATGAGTGCATTCAACTCACAGAGTTGAAGCTTCCTTTTGACAGAGCAGTTTTGAAACACTCTTTAAGCAGCATCTGCAAGTGGATATTTGGAGCGCTTTGAGGCCAAGGCTGGAAAACGAAATCTCATCACATAAAAACTCGACAGAAGCATTCTCTGAAACTTCTTTGTGATGAGTGCATTCAACTCACAGACTCGAACGTTTCTTTTGATAGAACAGTTTAGAAACACTCCTTTTGTAGAATCTGCAAGTGTTTATTTGGAGCGCTTTGAGGCCTATGTTGGAAAAGGATATATCTTCACATCAAAAGTAGACAGACACATTCTCAGAAACTTCTTTGTGATGAGTGCATTGAACTCACAGAGTTGAACCTACCTATTGATACAGAAGTTTTGAAACACCCTTTTTGTAGAATCTGCAAGTGAATATTTGGCGCGATTTGAGGCCTATGCAGGAAACGGAAATATCTTCACATGAAAACTAGACAGATGAATTCTCAGAAACGTCTTTGTGATGAGTGCATTCAACTCACAGACTTGAAGCTTCCTTTTGAAAGAGCAGTTTCGAAACACTCTTTTTGTAGAATCTGCAAGTGGATATTTGGAGCGCTTTGAGGGCTATGCTGGAAATGTTAATACCTTCACCTAAAAACTAGACAGACGCAAACTCAGAAACTTCTTTGTGACGTGTGCATTGAACTCACAGAGTTGAACCTTTCTTTTGATACAGAAGTTTTGAAACACTCTTTTCGTAGAATCTTCAAGTGGATGGATGGAGTGATTTGAGGCCTATGCTGGAAAAGGAAATACCTTCACGTAGAAACGAGACAAAAGCATTCTCAGAAAGTTCCCTGTGCTTTGTGCATTCAACTCACAGAGTTGAACATTCCCTTTGATAGAGCAGTTTTGAAACACTCTTTTTGTAGAATCTGCAAGTGGATATTTGGAGCGCTTTGAGGCCTCTGCCGCCAAAGGAATTATCATTGCATAAAAACTAGATGGAAGCGTTCTCAGAAACTTCCTTGTGATGAGTGCATTCAACTCGCAGAGTGGAACCTTCCTTTCGATAGACCAGTTTTGAAACACTGTTTTTGTAGAATCCGCAAGTGGCTATTTGGAGCTCTTTGAGGCTTATGCTGGAAAAGGAAATATCTTCGTCTACAAACTAGACAGAAGCATTCTCAGAAACTTCTTTGTCACGTGGGGATTGAACTCACAGAGTTGAACATTCCTTTACATAGAGCAGTTTTGCAACACCCTTTCGGTGGAAAGTGAAAGTGCTTCTTTGGTGCGATGGCGGCATCTAGTGGATAAGGAAATACATTCAGATGAAAACAAGATACATCCATTCTCAGAAACTTCTTTGTGATGACTGCATTCTACTCACAGAGTTGAACCTTCCTCTTGATAGAACAGTTTTGAAACACTCTTTTTGTGGAATCTGCAAGTGGCTATTTGGAGCGCTTTGAGGCCTATGCTGGAAAAGGAAATCTCTTCACATAAAACCTAGACAGAAGTATTCCCAGAAAGTTTTTCTGATGTGCGCATTCAACTCACCGAGTTGAACCTTCCTTTAGATAGAGCAGTTTTGAAACACTCTGTCTGTAGTACCTGCGAGTGGATATTTGGAGTGCTTTGAGTGCTACACTGTAAAAGCAAATATCTTCACTTGGAATCTAGACAGAAGAATTCTCAGAGACTTCCCTGTGCTCTCTGCATTCCACTCACAGAGTTGAACCTTCCTTTTGATAGAACAGTTTTGAAACACTCTTGTGGTAGAATCTGCAAGTCGATATTTGGAAGGTTTGGAGGCCTATCCTGGGAAAGGAAATATCTTCCCATCAAAACTAGACAGAAGCATTCTCAGAAGCTTCTTAGTGATGTGCGCATTCAAGTCACAGAGTTGAAGCTTCCTTTTGATATAGCAGTTTTGAACCACTCTTTTAGTGGAATCTGCAAGTGGATGTTTGGAGAGCTAAGAGGCCAACACTGGAAAAGGAAATCTCTTCACGTAAAAACTAGACGGAAGCATTCTCAGAAACTTCAATGGGCTTTACGCATTCAACTCACAGAGTGCAATGTTGCTTTTGAGAGCGCAGTTTTAAAACACTGTTTTTGTAGAATTTGCTAGAGGATGTTTGGAGCGATGTGAGGCCTTTGCTGGAAAAGGAAATATCTTCACATAAAACCTAGACAGAAGCATTCTCAGAAACTCCTTTGTGATGAGTGCATTCAAATCACACACTTGAACCTTCCTTTGGAAAGAGCAGTTTTGAAACACTCTTTCTGAAGAATCTGCAAGTGGATATTTGGAGCGATTTGAGGCCTATGCTGGAAATGAAATATCTTCACCTAAAAACTAGACGGAAGCATTCTCAGAAACTCCTTTGTGATGAGTGCATTCAACTCACAGAGTTGAAGCTTCCTTTTGACAGAGCAGTTTTGAAACACTCTTTAAGCAGCATCTGCAAGTGGATATTTGGAGCGCTTTGAGGCCAAGGCTGGAAAACGAAATCTCATCACATAAAAACTCGACAGAAGCATTCTCTGAAACTTCTTTGTGATGAGTGCATTCAACTCACAGACTCGAACGTTTCTTTTGATAGAACAGTTTAGAAACACTCCTTTTGTAGAATCTGCAAGTGTTTATTTGGAGCGCTTTGAGGCCTATGTTGGAAAAGGACATATCTTCACATCAAAAGTAGACAGACGCATTCTCAGAAACTTCTTTGTGATGAGTGCATTGAACTCACAGAGTTGAACCTACCTATTGATAGAGAAGTTTTGAAACACCCTTTTTGTAGAATCTGCAAGTGAATATTTGGCGCGATTTGAGGCCTATGCGGGAAACGGAAATATCTTCACATGAAAACTAGACAGATGAATTCTCAGAAACGTCTTTGTGATGAGTGCATTCAACTCACAGACTTGAAGCTTCCTTTTGAAAGAGCAGTTTCGAAACACTCTTTTTGTAGAATCTGCAAGTGGATATTTGGAGCGCTTTGAGGGCTATGCTGGAAATGTTAATACCTTCACCTAAAAACTAGACAGACGCAAACTCAGAAACTTCTTTGTGACGTGTGCATTGAACTCACAGAGTTGAACCTTTCTTTTGATACAGAAGTTTTGAAACACTCTTTTCGTAGAATCTTCAAGTGGATGGATGGAGTGATTTGAGGCCTATGCTGGAAAAGGAAATACCTTCACGTAGAAACGAGACAAAAGCATTCTCAGAAAGTTCCCTGTGCTTTGTGCATTCAACTCACAGAGTTGAACATTCCCTTTGATAGAGCAGTTTTGAAACACTCTTTTTGTAGAATCTGCAAGTGGATATTTGGAGCGCTTTGAGGCCTCTGCCGCCAAAGGAATTATCATTGCATAAAAACTAGATGGAAGCGTTCTCAGAAACTTCCTTGTGATGAGTGCATTCAACTCGCAGAGTGGAACCTTCCTTTCGATAGACCAGTTTTGAAACACTGTTTTTGTAGAATCCGCAAGTGGCTATTTGGAGCTCTTTGAGGCTTATGCTGGAAAAGGAAATATCTTCGTCTACAAACTAGACAGAAGCATTCTCAGAAACTTCTTTGTCACGTGGGGATTGAACTCACAGAGTTGAACATTCCTTTACATAGAGCAGTTTTGCAACACCCTTTCGGTGGAAAGTGAAAGTGCTTATTTGGTGCGATGGCGGCATCTAGTGGATAAGGAAATACATTCAGATGAAAACAAGATACATCCATTCTCAGAAACTTCTTTGTGATGACTGCATTCTACTCACAGAGTTGAACCTTCCTCTTGATAGAACAGTTTTGAAACACTCTTTTTGTGGAATCTGCAAGTGGCTATTTGGAGCGCTTTGAGGCCTATGCTGGAAAAGGAAATCTCTTCACATAAAACCTAGACAGAAGTATTCCCAGAAAGTTTTTCTGATGTGCGCATTCAACTCACCGAGTTGAACCTTCCTTTAGATAGAGCAGTTTGGAAACACTCTGTCTGTAGTACCTGCGAGTGGATATTTGGAGTGCTTTGAGTGCTACACTGTAAAAGCAAATATCTTCACTTGGAATCTAGACAGAAGAATTCTCAGAGACTTCCCTGTGCTCTCTGCATTCCACTCACAGAGTTGAACCTTCCTTTTGATAGAACAGTTTTGAAACACTCTTGTGGTAGAATCTGCAAGTCGATATTTGGAAGGTTTGGAGGCCTATCCTGGGAAAGGAAATATCTTCCCATCAAAACTAGACAGAAGCATTCTCAGAAGCTTCTTAGTGATGTGCGCATTCAAGTCACAGACTTGAAGTTTCCTTTTGATATAGCAGTTTTGAACCACTCTTTTAGTGGAATCTGCAAGTGGATGTTTGGAGAGCTAAGAGGCCAACACTGGAAAAGGAAATCTCTTCACGTAAAAACTAGACGGAAGCATTCTCAGAAACTTCAATGGGCTTTACGCATTCAACTCACAGAGTGCAATGTTGCTTTTGAGAGCGCAGTTTTAAAACACTGTTTTTGTAGAATTTGCTAGAGGATGTTTGGAGCGATGTGAGGCCTTTGCTGGAAAAGGAAATATCTTCACATAAAACCTAGACAGAAGCATTCTCAGAAACTCCTTTGTGATGAGTGCATTCAAATCACACACTTGAACCTTCCTTTGGAAAGAGCAGTTTTGAAACACTCTTTCTGAAGAATCTGCAAGTGGATATTTGGAGCGATTTGAGGCCTATGCTGGAAATGAAATATCTTCACCTAAAAACTAGACGGAAGCATTCTCAGAAACTCCTTTGTGATGAGTGCATTCAACTCACAGAGTTGAAGCTTCCTTTTGATAGAGCAGTTTTGAAATACTCTTTTAGCAGCATCTGCAAGTGGATATTTGGAGCGCTTTGAGGCCAAGGCTGGAAAACGAAATCTCATCACATAAAAACTCGACAGAAGCATTCTCTGAAACTTCTTTGTGATGAGTGCATTCAACTCACAGACTCGAACGTTTCTTTTGATAGAACAGTTTAGAAACACTCCTTTTGTAGAATCTGCAAGTGTTTATTTGGAGCGCTTTGAGGCCTATGTTGGAAAAGGACATATCTTCACATCAAAAGTAGACAGACGCATTCTCAGAAACTTCTTTGTGATGAGTGCATTGAACTCACAGAGTTGAACCTACCTATTGATAGAGAAGTTTTGAAACACCCTTTTTGTAGAATCTGCAAGTGAATATTTGGCGCGATTTGAGGCCTATGCGGGAAACGGAAATATCTTCACATGAAAACTAGACAGATGAATTCTCAGAAACGTCTTTGTGATGAGTGCATTCAACTCACAGACTTGAAGCTTCCTTTTGAAAGAGCAGTTTCGAAACACTCTTTTTGTAGAATCTGCAAGTGGATATTTGGAGCGCTTTGAGGGCTATGCTGGAAAAGTTAATACCTTCACCTAAAAACTAGACAGAAGCATACTCAGAAACTTCTTTGTGACGTGTGCATTGAACTCACAGAGTTGAACCTTTCTTTTGATACAGAAGTTTTGAAACACTCTTTTCGTAGAATCTTCAAGTGGATGGATGGAGTGATTTGAGGCCTATGCTGGAAAAGGAAATACCTTCACGTAGAAACGAGACAAAAGCATTCTCAGAAAGTTCCCTGTGCTTTGTGCATTCAACTCACAGAGTTGAACATTCCCTTTGATAGAGCAGTTTTGAAACACTCTTTTTGTAGAATCTGCAAGTGGATATTTGGAGCGCTTTGAGGCCTCTGCCGCCAAAGGAATTATCATTGCATAAAAACTAGATGGAAGCGTTCTCAGAAACTTCCTTGTGATGAGTGCATTCAACTCGCAGAGTGGAACCTTCCTTTCGATAGACCAGTTTTGAAACACTGTTTTTGTAGAATCCGCAAGTGGCTATTTGGAGCTCTTTGAGGCTTATGCTGGAAAAGGAAATATCTTCGTCTACAAACTAGACAGAAGCATTCTCAGAAACTTCTTTGTCACGTGGGGATTGAACTCACAGAGTTGAACATTCCTTTACATAGAGCAGTTTTGCAACACCCTTTCGGTGGAAAGTGAAAGTGCTTATTTGGTGCGATGGCGGCATCTAGTGGATAAGGAAATACATTCAGATGAAAACAAGATACATCCATTCTCAGAAACTTCTTTGTGATGACTGCATTCTACTCACAGAGTTGAACCTTCCTCTTGATAGAACAGTTTTGAAACACTCTTTTTGTGGAATCTGCAAGTGGCTATTTGGAGCGCTTTGAGGCCTATGCTGGAAAAGGAAATCTCTTCACATAAAACCTAGACAGAAGTATTCCCAGAAAGTTTTTCTGATGTGCGCATTCAACTCACCGAGTTGAACCTTCCTTTAGATAGAGCAGTTTTGAAACACTCTGTCTGTAGTACCTGCGAGTGGATATTTGGAGTGCTTTGAGTGCTACACTGTAAAAGCAAATATCTTCACTTGGAATCTAGACAGAAGAATTCTCAGAGACTTCCCTGTGCTCTCTGCATTCCACTCACAGAGTTGAACCTTCCTTTTGATAGAACAGTTTTGAAACACTCTTGTGGTAGAATCTGCAAGTCGATATTTGGAAGGTTTGGAGGCCTATCCTGGGAAAGGAAATATCTTCCCATCAAAACTAGACAGAAGCATTCTCAGAAACTTCTTAGTGATGTGCGCATTCAAGTCACAGACTTGAAGCTTCCTTTTGATATAGCAGTTTTGAACCACTCTTTTAGTGGAATCTGCAAGTGGATGTTCGGAGAGCTAAGAGGCCAACACTGGAAAAGGAAATCTCTTCACGTAAAAACTAGACGGAAGCATTCTCAGAAACTTCAATGGGCTTTACGCATTCAACTCACAGAGTGCAATGTTGCTTTTGAGAGCGCAGTTTTAAAACACTGTTTTTGTAGAATTTGCTAGAGGATGTTTGGAGCGATGTGAGGCCTTTGCTGGAAAAGGAAATATCTTCACATAAAACCTAGACAGAAGCATTCTCAGAAACTCCTTTGTGATGAGTGCATTCAAATCACACACTTGAACCTTCCTTTGGAAAGAGCAGTTTTGAAACACTCTTTCTGAAGAATCTGCAAGTGGATATTTGGAGCGATTTGAGGCCTATGCTGGAAATGAAATATCTTCACCTAAAAACTAGACGGAAGCATTCTCAGAAACTCCTTTGTGATGAGTGCATTCAACTCACCGAGTTGAAGCTTCCTTTTGATAGAGCAGTTTTGAAACACTCTTTTAGCAGCATCTGCAAGTGGATATTTGGAGCGCTTTGAGGCCAAGGCTGGAAAACGAAATCTCATCACATAAAAACTCGACAGAAGCATTCTCTGAAACTTCTTTGTGATGAGTGCATTCAACTCACAGACTCGAACGTTTCTTTTGATAGAACAGTTTAGAAACACTCCTTTTGTAGAATCTGCAAGTGTTTATTTGGAGCGCTTTGAGGCCTATGTTGGAAAAGGACATATCTTCACATCAAAAGTAGACAGACGCATTCTCAGAAACTTCTTTGTGATGAGTGCATTGAACTCACAGAGTTGAACCTACCTATTGATAGAGAAGTTTTGAAACACCCTTTTTGTAGAATCTGCAAGTGAATATTTGGCGCGATTTGAGGCCTATGCAGGAAACGGAAATATCTTCACATGAAAACTAGACAGATGAATTCTCAGAAACGTCTTTGTGATGAGTGCATTCAACTCACAGACTTGAAGCTTCCTTTTGAAAGAGCAGTTTCGAAACACTCTTTTTGTAGAATCTGCCAGTGGATATTTGGAGCGCTTTGAGGGCTATGCTGGAAAAGTTAATACCTTCACCTAAAAACTAGACAGACGCAAACTCAGAAACTTCTATGTGACGTGTGCATTGAACTCACAGAGTTGAACCTTTCTTTTGATACAGAAGTTTTGAAACACTCTTTTCGTAGAATCTTCAAGTGGATGGATGGAGTGATTTGAGGCCTATGCTGGAAAAGGAAATACCTTCACGTAGAAACGAGACAAAAGCATTCTCAGAAAGTTCCCTGTGCTTTGTGTATTCAACTCACAGAGTTGAACATTCCCTTTGATAGAGCAGTTTTGAAACACTCTTTTTGTAGAATCTGCAAGTGGATATTTGGAGCGCTTTGAGGCCTCTGCCGCCAAAGGAATTATCATTGCGTAAAAACTAGATGGAAGCGTTCTCAGAAACTTCCTTGTGATGAGTGCATTCAATTCGCAGAGTGGAACCTTCCTTTCGATAGACCAGTTTTGAAACACTGTTTTTGTAGAATCCGCAAGTGGCTATTTGGAGCTCTTTGAGGCTTATGCTGGAAAAGGAAATATCTTCGTCTACAAACTAGACAGAAGCATTCTCAGAAACTTCTTTGTCACGTGGGGATTGAACTCACAGAGTTGGATATTCCTTTACATAGAGCAGTTTTGCAACACCCTTTCGGTGGAAAGTGAAAGTGCTTATTTGGTGCGATGGCGGCATCTAGTGGATAAGGAAATACATTCAGATGAAAACAAGATACATCCATTCTCAGAAACTTCTTTGTGATGACTGCATTCTACTCACAGAGTTGAACCTTCCTTTTGATAGAACAGTTTTGAAACACTCTTTTTGTGGAATCTGCAAGTGGCTATTTGGAGCGCTTTGAGGCCTATGCTGGAAAAGGAAATCTCTTCACATAAAACCTAGACAGAAGTATTCCCAGAAAGTTTTTCTGATGTGCGCATTCAACTCACCGACTTGAACCTTCCTTTAGATAGAGCAGTTTTGAAACACTCTGTCTGTAGTACCTGCGAGTGGATATTTGGAGTGCTTTGAGTGCTACACTGTAAAAGCAAATATCTTCACTTGGAATCTAGACAGAAGAATTCTCAGAGACTTCCCTGTGCTCTCTGCATTCCACTCACAGAGTTGAACCTTCCTTTTGATAGAACAGTTTTGAAACACTCTTGTGGTAGAATCTGCAAGTCGATATTTGGAAGGTTTGGAGGCCTATCCTGGGAAAGGAAATATCTTCCCATCAAAACTAGACAGAAGCATTCTCAGAAACTTCTTAGTGATGTGTGCATTCAAGTCACAGAGTTGAAGCTTCCTTTTGATATAGCAGTTTTGAACCACTCTTTTAGTAGAATCTGCAAGTGGATGTTTGGAGAGCTAAGAGGCCAACACTGGGAAAGGAAATCTCTTCACGTAAAAACTAGACGGAAGCATTCTCAGAAACTTCAATGGGCTTTACGCATTCAACTCACAGAGTGCAATGTTGCTTTTGAGAGCGCAGTTTTAAAACACTGTTTTTGTAGAATTTGCTAGAGGATGTTTGGAGCGATGTGAGGCCTTTGCTGGAAAAGGAAATATCTTCACATAAAACCTAGACAGAAGCATTCTCAGAAACTCCTTTGTGATGAGTGCATTCAAATCACACACTTGAACCTTCCTTTGGAAAGAGCAGTTTTGAAACACTCTTTCTGAAGAATCTGCAAGTGGATATTTGGAGCGATTTGAGGCCTATGCTGGAAATGAAATATCTTCACCTAAAAACCAGACGGAAGCATTCTCAGAAACTCCTTTGTGATGAGTGCATTCAACTCACCGAGTTGAAGCTTCCTTTTGATAGAGCAGTTTTGAAACACTCTTTTAGCAGCATCTGCAAGTGGATATTTGGAGCGCTTTGAGGCCAAGGCTAGAAAACGAAATCTCATCACATAAAAACTCGACAGAAGCATTCTCTGAAACTTCTTTGTGATGAGTGCATTCAACTCACAGACTCGAACGTTTCTTTTGATAGAACAGTTTAGAAACACTCCTTTTGTAGAATCTGCAAGTGTTTATTTGGAGCGCTTTGAGGCCTATGTTGGAAAAGGACATATCTTCACATCAAAAGTAGACAGACGCATTCTCAGAAACTTCTTTGTGATGAGTGCATTGAACTCACAGAGTTGAACCTACCTATTGATAGAGAAGTTTTGAAACACCCTTTTTGTAGAATCTGCAAGTGAATATTTGGCGCGATTTGAGGCCTATGCAGGAAACGGAAATATCTTCACATGAAAACTAGACAGATGAATTCTCAGAAACGTCTTTGTGATGAGTGCATTCAACTCACAGACTTGAAGCTTCCTTTTGAAAGAGCAGTTTCGAAACACTCTTTTTGTAGAATCTGCCAGTGGATATTTGGAGCGCTTTGAGGGCTATGCTGGAAAAGTTAATACCTTCACCTAAAAACTAGACAGACGCAAACTCAGAAACTTCTTTGTGACGTGTGCATTGAACTCACAGAGTTGAACCTTTCTTTTGATACAGAAGTTTTGAAACACTCTTTTCGTAGAATCTTCAAGTGGATGGATGGAGTGATTTGAGGCCTATGCTGGAAAAGGAAATACCTTCACGTAGAAACGAGACAAAAGCATTCTCAGAAAGTTCCCTGTGCTTTGTGCATTCAACTCACAGAGTTGAACATTCCCTTTGATAGAGCAGTTTTGAAACACTCTTTTTGTAGAATCTGCAAGTGGATATTTGGAGCGCTTTGAGGCCTCTGCCGCCAAAGGAATTATCATTGCATAAAAACTAGATGGAAGCGTTCTCAGAAACTTCCTTGTGATGAGTGCATTCAACTCGCAGAGTGGAACCTTCCTTTCGATAGACCAGTTTTGAAACACTGTTTTTGTAGAATCCGCAAGTGGCTATTTGGAGCTCTTTGAGGCTTATGCTGGAAAAGGAAATATCTTCGTCTACAAACTAGACAGAAGCATTCTCAGAAACTTCTTTATCACGTGGGGATTGAACTCACAGAGTTGAACATTCCTTTACATAGAGCAGTTTTGCAACACCCTTTCGGTGGAAAGTGAAAGTGCTTATTTGGTGCGATGGCGGCATCTAGTGGATAAGGAAATACATTCAGATGAAAACAAGATACATCCATTCTCAGAAACTTCTTTGTGATGACTGCATTCTACTCACAGAGTTGAACCTTCCTCTTGATAGAACAGTTTTGAAACACTCTTTTTGTGGAATCCGCAAGTGGCTATTTAGAGCGCTTTGAGGCCTATGCTGGAAAAGGAAATCTCTTCACATAAAACCTAGACAGAAGTATTCCCAGAAAGTTTTTCTGATGTGCGCATTCAACTCACCGAGTTGAACCTTCCTTTAGATAGAGCAGTTTTGAAACACTCTGTCTGTAGTACCTGCGAGTGGATATTTGGAGTGCTTTGAGTGCTACACTGTAAAAGCAAATATCTTCACTTGGAATCTAGACAGAAGAATTCTCAGAGACTTCCCTGTGCTCTCTGCATTCCACTCACAGAGTTGAACCTTCCTTTTGATAGAACAGTTTTGAAACACTCTTGTGGTAGAATCTGCAAGTCGATATTTGGAAGGTTTGGAGGCCTATCCTGGGAAAGGAAATATCTTCCCATCAAAACTAGACAGAAGCATTCTCAGAAACTTCTTAGTGATGTGCGCATTCAAGTCACAGAGTTGAAGCTTCCTTTTGATATAGCAGTTTTGAACCACTCTTTTAGTAGAATCTGCAAGTGGATGTTCGGAGAGCTAAGAGGCCAACACTGGAAAAGGAAATCTCTTCACGTAAAAACTAGACGGAAGCATTCTCAGAAACTTCAATGGGCTTTATGCATTCAACTCACAGAGTGCAATGTTGCTTTTGAGAGCGCAGTTTTAAAACACTGTTTTTGTAGAATTTGCTAGAGGATGTTTGGAGCGATGTGAGGCCTTTGCTGGAAAAGGAAATATCTTCACATAAAACCTAGACAGAAGCATTCTCAGAAACTCCTTTGTGATGAGTGCATTCAAATCACACACTTGAACCTTCCTTTGGAAAGAGCAGTTTTGAAACACTCTTTCTGAAGAATCTGCTAGTGGATATTTGGAGCGATTTGAGGCCTATGCTGGAAATGAAATATCTTCACCTAAAAACTACACGGAAGCATTCTCAGAAACTCCTTTGTGATGAGTGCATTCAACTCGCAGAGTTGAAGCTTCCTTTTGATAGAGCAGTTTTGAAACACTCTTTTAGCAGCATCTGCAAGTGGATATTTGGAGCGCTTTGAGGCCAAGGCTGGAAAACGAAATCTCATCACATAAAAACTCGACAGAAGCATTCTCTGAAACTTCTTTGTGATGAGTGCATTCAACTCACAGACTCGAACGTTTCTTTTGATAGAACAGTTTAGAAACACTCCTTTTGTAGAATCTGCAAGTGTTTATTTGGAGCGCTTTGAGGCCTATGTTGGAAAAGGACATATCTTCACATCAAAAGTAGACAGACGCATTCTCAGAAACTTCTTTGTGATGAGTGCATTGAACTCACAGAGTTGAACCTACCTATTGATAGAGAAGTTTTGAAACACCCTTTTTGTAGAATCTGCAAGTGAATATTTGGCGCGATTTGAGGCCTATGCAGGAAACGGAAATATCTTCACATGAAAACTAGACAGATGAATTCTCAGAAACGTCTTTGTGATGAGTGCATTCAACTCACAGACTTGAAGCTTCCTTTTGAAAGAGCAGTTTCGAAACACTCTTTTTGTAGAATCTGCCAGTGGATATTTGGAGCGCTTTGAGGGCTATGCTGGAAAAGTTAATACCTTCACCTAAAAACTAGACAGACGCAAACTCAGAAACTTCTTTGTGACGTGTGCATTGAACTCACAGAGTTGAACCTTTCTTTTGATACAGAAGTTTTGAAACACTCTTTTCGTAGAATCTTCAAGTGGATGGATGGAGTGATTTGAGGCCTATGCTGGAAAAGGAAATACCTTCACGTAGAAACGAGACAAAAGCATTCTCAGAAAGTTCCCTGTGCTTTGTGCATTCAACTCACAGAGTTGAACATTCCCTTTGATAGAGCAGTTTTGAAACACTCTTTTTGTAGAATCTGCAAGTGGATATTTGGAGCGCTTTGAGGCCTCTGCCGCCAAAGGAATTATCATTGCATAAAAACTAGATGGAAGCGTTCTCAGAAACTTCCTTGTGATGAGTGCATTCAACTCGCAGAGTGGAACCTTCCTTTCGATAGACCAGTTTTGAAACACTGTTTTTGTAGAATCCGCAAGTGGCTATTTGGAGCTCTTTGAGGCTTATGCTGGAAAAGGAAATATCTTCGTCTACAAACTAGACAGAAGCATTCTCAGAAACTTCTTTATCACGTGGGGATTGAACTCACAGAGTTGAACATTCCTTTACATAGAGCAGTTTTGCAACACCCTTTCGGTGGAAAGTGAAAGTGCTTATTTGGTGCGATGGCGGCATCTAGTGGATAAGGAAATACATTCAGATGAAAACAAGATACATCCATTCTCAGAAACTTCTTTGTGATGACTGCATTCTACTCACAGAGTTGAACCTTCCTCTTGATAGAACAGTTTTGAAACACTCTTTTTGTGGAATCCGCAAGTGGCTATTTAGAGCGCTTTGAGGCCTATGCTGGAAAAGGAAATCTCTTCACATAAAACCTAGACAGAAGTATTCCCAGAAAGTTTTTCTGATGTGCGCATTCAACTCACCGAGTTGAACCTTCCTTTAGATAGAGCAGTTTTGAAACACTCTGTCTGTAGTACCTGCGAGTGGATATTTGGAGTGCTTTGAGTGCTACACTGTAAAAGCAAATATCTTCACTTGGAATCTAGACAGAAGAATTCTCAGAGACTTCCCTGTGCTCTCTGCATTCCACTCACAGAGTTGAACCTTCCTTTTGATAGAACAGTTTTGAAACACTCTTGTGGTAGAATCTGCAAGTCGATATTTGGAAGGTTTGGAGGCCTATCCTGGGAAAGGAAATATCTTCCCATCAAAACTAGACAGAAGCATTCTCAGAAACTTCTTAGTGATGTGCGCATTCAAGTCACAGAGTTGAAGCTTCCTTTTGATATAGCAGTTTTGAACCACTCTTTTAGTAGAATCTGCAAGTGGATGTTCGGAGAGCTAAGAGGCCAACACTGGAAAAGGAAATCTCTTCACGTAAAAACTAGACGGAAGCATTCTCAGAAACTTCAATGGGCTTTATGCATTCAACTCACAGAGTGCAATGTTGCTTTTGAGAGCGCAGTTTTAAAACACTGTTTTTGTAGAATTTGCTAGAGGATGTTTGGAGCGATGTGAGGCCTTTGCTGGAAAAGGAAATATCTTCACATAAAACCTAGACAGAAGCATTCTCAGAAACTCCTTTGTGATGAGTGCATTCAAATCACACACTTGAACCTTCCTTTGGAAAGAGCAGTTTTGAAACACTCTTTCTGAAGAATCTGCTAGTGGATATTTGGAGCGATTTGAGGCCTATGCTGGAAATGAAATATCTTCACCTAAAAACTACACGGAAGCATTCTCAGAAACTCCTTTGTGATGAGTGCATTCAACTCGCAGAGTTGAAGCTTCCTTTTGATAGAGCAGTTTTGAAACACTCTTTTAGCAGCATCTGCAAGTGGATATTTGGAGCGCTTTGAGGCCAAGGCTGGAAAACGAAATCTCATCACATAAAAACTCGACAGAAGCATTCTCTGAAACTTCTTTGTGATGAGTGCATTCAACTCACAGACTCGAACGTTTCTTTTGATAGAACAGTTTAGAAACAATCCTTTTGTAGAATCTGCAAGTGTTTATTTGGAGCGCTTTGAGGCCTATGTTGGAAAAGGACATATCTTCACATCAAAAGTAGACAGACGCATTCTCAGAAACTTCTTTGTGATGAGTGCGTTGAACTCACAGAGTTGAACCTACCTATTGATAGAGAAGTTTTGAAACACCCTTTTTGTAGAATCTGCAAGTGAATATTTGGCGCGTTTTGAGGCCTATGCAGGAAACGGAAATATCTTCACATGAAAACTAGACAGATGAATTCTCAGAAACGTCTTTGTGATGAGTGCATTCAACTCACAGACTTGAAGCTTCCTTTTGAAAGAGCAGTTTCGAAACACTCTTTTTGTAGAATCTGCAAGTGGATATTTGGAGCGCTTTGAGGGCTATGCTGGAAAAGTTAATACCTTCACCTAAAAACTAGACAGACGCAAACTCAGAAACTTCTTTGTGACGTGTGCATTGAACTCACAGAGTTGAACCTTTCTTTTGATACAGAAGTTTTGAAACACTCTTTTCGTAGAATCTTCAAGTGGATGGATGGAGTGATTTGAGGCCTATGCTGGAAAAGGAAATACCTTCACGTAGAAACGAGACAAAAGCATTATCAGAAAGTTCCCTGTGCTTTGTGCATTCAACTCACAGAGTTGAACATTCCCTTTGATAGAGCAGTTTTGAAACACTCTTTTTGAAGAATCTGCAAGTGGATATTTGGAGCGCTTTGAGGCCTCTGCCGCCAAAGGAATTATCATTGCATAAAAACTAGATGGAAGCGTTCTCAGAAACTTCCTTGTGATGAGTGCATTCAACTCGCAGAGTGGAACCTTCCTTTCGATAGACCAGTTTTGAAACACTGTTTTTGTAGAATCCGCAAGTGGCTATTTGGAGCTCTTTGAGGCTTATGCTGGAAAAGGAAATATCTTCGTCTACAAACTAGACAGAAGCATTCTCAGAAACTTCTTTGTCACGTGGGGATTGAACTCACAGAGTTGAACATTCCTTTACATAGAGCAGTTTTGCAACACCCTTTCGGTGGAAAGTGAAAGTGCTTATTTGGTGCGATGGCGGCATCTAGTGGATAAGGAAATACATTCAGATGAAAACAAGATACATCCATTCTCAGAAACTTCTTTGTGATGACTGCATTCTACTCACAGAGTTGAACCTTCCTCTTGATAGAACAGTTTTGAAACACTCTTTTTGTGGAATCTGCAAGTGGCTATTTGGAGCGCTTTGAGGCCTATGCTGGAAAAGGAAATCTCTTCACATAAAACCTAGACAGAAGTATTCCCAGAAAGTTTTTCTGATGTGCGCATTCAACTCACCGAGTTGAACCTTCCTTTAGATAGAGCAGTTTTGAAACACTCTGTCTGTAGTACCTGCGAGTGGATATTTGGAGTGCTTTGAGTGCTACACTGTAAAAGCAAATATCTTCACTTGGAATCTAGACAGAAGAATTCTCAGAGACTTCCCTGTGCTCTCTGCATTCCACTCACAGAGTTGAACCTTCCTTTTGATAGAACAGTTTTGAAACACTCTTGTGGTAGAATCTGCAAGTCGATATTTGGAAGGTTTGGAGGCCTATCCTGGGAAAGGAAATATCTTCCCATCAAAACTAGACAGAAGCATTCTCAGAAACTTCTTAGTGATGTGCGCATTCAAGCCACAGAGTTGAAGCTTCCTTTTGATATAGCAGTTTTGAACCACTCTTTTAGTAGAATCTGCAAGTGGATGTTCGGAGAGCTAAGAGGCCAACACTGGAAAAGGAAATCTCTTCACGTAAAAACTAGACGGAAGCATTCTCAGAAACTTCAATGGGCTTTACGCATTCAACTCACAGAGTGCAATGTTGCTTTTGAGAGCGCAGTTTTAAAACACTGTTTTTGTAGAATTTGCTAGAGGATGTTTGGAGCGATGTGAGGCCTTTGCTGGAAAAGGAAATATCTTCACATAAAACCTAGACAGAAGCATTCTCAGAAACTCCTTTGTGATGAGTGCATTCAAATCACACACTTGAACCTTCCTTTGGAAAGAGCAGTTTTGAAACACTCTTTCTGAAGAATCTGCTAGTGGATATTTGGAGCGATTTGAGGCCTATGCTGGAAATGAAATATCTTCACCTAAAAACTAGACGGAAGCATTCTCAGAAACTCCTTTGTGATGAGTGCATTCAACTCACAGAGTTGAAGCTTCCTTTTGACAGAGCAGTTTTGAAACACTCTTTAAGCAGCATCTGCAAGTGGATATTTGGAGCGCTTTGAGGCCAAGGCTGGAAAACGAAATCTCATCACATAAAAACTCGACAGAAGCATTCTCTGAAACTTCTTTGTGATGAGTGCATTCAACTCACAGACTCGAACGTTTCTTTTGATAGAACAGTTTAGAAACACTCCTTTTGTAGAATCTGCAAGTGTTTATTTGGAGCGCTTTGAGGCCTATGTTGGAAAAGGACATATCTTCACATCAAAAGTAGACAGACGCATTATCAGAAACTTCTTTGTGATGAGTGCGTTGAACTCACAGAGTTGAACCTACCTATTGATAGAGAAGTTTTGAAACACCCTTTTTGTAGAATCTGCAAGTGAATATTTGGCGCGATTTGAGGCCTATGCAGGAAACGGAAATATCTTCACATGAAAACTAGACAGATGAATTCTCAGAAACGTCTTCGTGATGAGTGCATTCAACTCACAGACTTGAAGCTTCCTTTTGAAAGAGCAGTTTCGAAACACTCTTTTTGTAGAATCTGCAAGTGGATATTTGGAGCGCTTTGAGGGCTATGCTGGAAAAGTTAATACCTTCACCTAACAACTAGACAGACGCATACTCAGAAACTTCTTTGTGACGTGTGCATTGAACTCACAGAGTGGAACCTTTCTTTTGATGCAGAAGTTTTGAAACACTCTTTTCGTAGAATCTTCAAGTGGATGGATGGAGTGATTTGAGGCCTATGCTGGAAAAGGAAATACCTTCACGTAGAAACGAGACAAAAGCATTCTCAGAAAGTTCCCTGTGCTTTGTGCATTCAACTCACAGAGTTGAACATTCCCTTTGATAGAGCAGTTTTGAAACACTCTTTTTGTAGAATCTGCAAGTGGATATTTGGAGCGCTTTGAGGCCTCTGCCGCCAAAGGAATTATCATTGCTTAAAAACTAGACGGAAGCGTTCTCAGAAACCTCCTTGTGATGAGTGCATTCAACTCGCAGAGTGGAACCTTCCTTTCGATAGACCAGTTTTGAAACACTGTTTTTGTAGAATCCGCAAGTGGCTATTTGGAGCTCTTTGAGGCTTATGCTGGAAAAGGAAATATCTTCGTCTACAAACTAGACAGAAGCATTCTCAGAAACTTCTTTGTCACGTGGGGATTGAACTCACAGAGTTGAACATTCCTTTACATAGAGCAGTTTTGCAACACCCTTTCGGTGGAAAGTGAAAGTGCTTCTTTGGTGCGATGGCGGCATCTAGTGGATAAGGAAATACATTCAGATGAAAACAAGATACATCCATTCTCAGAAACTTCTTTGTGATGACTGCATTCTACTCACAGAGTTGAACCTTCCTCTTGATAGAACAGTTTTGAAACACTCTTTTTGTGGAATCTGCAAGTGGCTATTTGGAGCGCTTTGAGGCCTATGCTGGAAAAGGAAATCTCTTCACATAAAACCTAGACAGAAGTATTCCCAGAAAGTTTTTCTGATGTGCGCATTCAACTCACCGAGTTGAACCTTCCTTTAGATAGAGCAGTTTTGAAACACTCTGTCTGTAGTACCTGCGAGTGGATATTTGGAGTGCTTTGAGTGCTACACTGTAAAAGCAAATATCTTCACTTGGAATCTAGACAGAAGAATTCTCAGAGACTTCCCTGTGCTCTCTGCATTCCACTCACAGAGTTGAACCTTCCTTTTGATAGAACAGTTTTGAAACACTCTTGTGGTAGAATCTGCAAGTCGATATTTGGAAGGTTTGGAGGCCTATCCTGGGAAAGGAAATATCTTCCCATCAAAACTAGACAGAAGCATTCTCAGAAGCTTCTTAGTGATGTGCGCATTCAAGCCACAGAGTTGAAGCTTCCTTTTGATATAGCAGTTTTGAACCACTCTTTTAGTAGAATCTGCAAGTGGATGTTTGGAGAGCTAAGAGGCCAACACTGGAAAAGGAAATCTCTTCACGTAAAAACTAGACGGAAGCATTCTCAGAAACTTCAATGGGCTTTACGCATTCAACTCACAGAGTGCAATGTTGCTTTTGAGAGCGCAGTTTTAAAACACTGTTTTTGTAGAATTTGCTAGAGGATGTTTGGAGCGATGTGAGGCCTTTGCTGGAAAAGGAAATATCTTCACATAAAACCTAGACAGAAGCATTCTCAGAAACTCCTTTGTGATGAGTGCATTCAAATCACACACTTGAACCTTCCTTTGGAAAGAGCAGTTTTGAAACACTCTTTCTGAAGAATCTGCAAGTGGATATTTGGAGCGATTTGAGGCCTATGCTGGAAATGAAATATCTTCACCTAAAAACTAGACGGAAGCATTCTCAGAAACTCCTTTGTGATGAGTGCATTCAACTCACCGAGTTGAAGCTTCCTTTTGACAAAGCAGTTTTGAAACACTCTTTAAGCAGCATCTGCAAGTGGATATTTGGAGCGCTTTGAGGCCAAGGCTGGAAAACGAAATCTCATCACATAAAAACTCGACAGAAGCATTCTCTGAAACTTCTTTGTGATGAGTGCATTCAACTCACAGACTCGAACGTTTCTTTTGATAGAACAGTTTAGAAACACTCCTTTTGTAGAATCTGCAAGTGTTTATTTGGAGCGCTTGGAGGCCTATGTTGGAAAAGGACATATCTTCACATCAAAAGTAGACAGACGCATTCTCAGAAACTTCTTTGTGATGAGTGCATTGAACTCACAGAGTTGAACCTACCTATTGATAGAGAAGTTTTGAAACACCCTTTTTGTAGAATCTGCAAGTGAATATTTGGCGCGATTTGAGGCCTATGCGGGAAACGGAAATATCTTCACATGAAAACTAGACAGATGAATTCTCAGAAACGTCTTTGTGATGAGTGCATTCAACTCACAGACTTGAAGCTTCCTTTTGAAAGAGCAGTTTCGAAACACTCTTTTTGTAGAATCTGCAAGTGGATATTTGGAGCGCTTTGAGGGCTATGCTGGAAAAGTTAATACCTTCACCTAAAAACTAGACAGAAGCATACTCAGAAACTTCTTTGTGACGTGTGCATTGAACTCACAGAGTTGAACCTTTCTTTTGATACAGAAGTTTTGAAACACTCTTTTCGTAGAATCTTCAAGTGGATGGATGGAGTGATTTGAGGCCTATGCTGGAAAAGGAAATACCTTCACGTAGAAACGAGACAAAAGCATTCTCAGAAAGTTCCCTGTGCTTTGTGCATTCAACTCACAGAGTTGAACATTCCCTTTGATAGAGCAGTTTTGAAACACTCTTTTTGTAGAATCTGCAAGTGGATATTTGGAGCGCTTTGAGGCCTCTGCCGCCAAAGGAATTATCATTGCATAAAAACTAGATGGAAGCGTTCTCAGAAACTTCTTTGTCATGTGGGGATTAAACTCACAGAGTTGAACATTCCTTTACATAGAGCAGTTTTGCAACACCCTTTCGGTGGAAAGTGAAAGTGCTTATTTGGTGCGATGGCGGCATCTAGTGGATAAGGAAATACATTCAGATGAAAACAAGATACATCCATTCTCAGAAACTTCTTTGTGATGACTGCATTCTACTCACAGAGTTGAACCTTCCTCTTGATAGAACAGTTTTGAAACACTCTTTTTGTGGAATCTGCAAGTGGCTATTTGGAGCGCTTTGAGGCCTATGCTGGAAAAGGAAATCTCTTCACATAAAACCTAGACAGAAGTATTCCCAGAAAGTTTTTCTGATGTGCGCATTCAACTCACCGAGTTGAACCTTCCTTTAGATAGAGCAGTTTTGAAACACTCTGTCTGTAGTACCTGCGAGTGGATATTTGGAGTGCTTTGAGTGCTACACTGTAAAAGCAAATATCTTCACTTGGAATCTAGACAGAAGAATTCTCAGAGACTTCCCTGTGCTCTCTGCATTCCACTCACAGAGTTGAACCTTCCTTTTGATAGAACAGTTTTGAAACACTCTTGTGGTAGAATCTGCAAGTCGATATTTGGAAGGTTTGGAGGCCTATCCTGGGAAAGGAAATATCTTCCCATCAAAACTAGACAGAAGCATTCTCAGAAGCTTCTTAGTGATGTGCGCATTCAAGTCACAGAGTTGAAGCTTCCTTTTGATATAGCAGTTTTGAACCACTCTTTTAGTGGAATCTGCAAGTGGATGTTTGGAGAGCTAAGAGGCCAACACTGGAAAAGGAAATCTCTTCACGTAAAAACTAGACGGAAGCATTCTCAGAAACTTCAATGGGCTTTACGCATTCAACTCACAGAGTGCAATGTTGCTTTTGAGAGCGCAGTTTTAAAACACTGTTTTTGTAGAATTTGCTAGAGGATGTTTGGAGCGATGTGAGGCCTTTGCTGGAAAAGGAAATATCTTCACATAAAACCTAGACAGAAGCATTCTCAGAAACTCCTTTGTGATGAGTGCATTCAAATCACACACTTGAACCTTCCTTTGGAAAGAGCAGTTTTGAAACACTCTTTCTGAAGAATCTGCAAGTGGATATTTGGAGCGATTTGAGGCCTATGCTGGAAATGAAATATCTTCACCTAAAAACTAGACGGAAGCATTCTCAGAAACTCCTTTGTGATGAGTGCATTCAACTCACAGAGTTGAAGCTTCCTTTTGACAGAGCAGTTTTGAAACACTCTTTAAGCAGCATCTGCAAGTGGATATTTGGAGCGCTTTGAGGCCAAGGCTGGAAAACGAAATCTCATCACATAAAAACTCGACAGAAGCATTCTCTGAAACTTCTTTGTGATGAGTGCATTCAACTCACAGACTCGAACGTTTCTTTTGATAGAACAGTTTAGAAACACTCCTTTTGTAGAATCTGCAAGTGTTTATTTGGAACGCTTTGAGGCCTATGTTGGAAAAGGACATATCTTCACATCAAAAGTAGACAGACACATTCTCAGAAACTTCTTTGTGATGAGTGCATTGAACTCACAGAGTTGAACCTACCTATTGATAGAGAAGTTTTGAAACACCCTTTTTGTAGAATCTGCAAGTGAATATTTGGCGCGATTTGAGGCCTATGCAGGAAACGGAAATATCTTCACATGAAAACTAGACAGATGAATTCTCAGAAACGTCTTTGTGATGAGTGCATTCAACTCACAGACTTGAAGCTTCCTTTTGAAAGAGCAGTTTCGAAACACTCTTTTTGTAGAATCTGCAAGTGGATATTTGGAGCGCTTTGAGGGCTATGCTGGAAATGTTAATATCTTCACCTAAAAACTAGACAGACGCAAACTCAGAAACTTCTTTGTGACGTGTGCATTGAACTCACAGAGTTGAACCTTTCTTTTGATACAGAAGTTTCGAAACACTCTTTTCGTAGAATCTTCAAGTGGATGGATGGAGTGATTTGAGGCCTATGCTGGAAAAGGAAATACCTTCACGTAGAAACGAGACAAAAGCATTCTCAGAAAGTTCCCTGTGCTTTGTGCATTCAACTCACAGAGTTGAACATTCCCTTTGATAGAGCAGTTTTGAAACACTCTTTTTGTAGAATCTGCAAGTGGATATTTGGAGCGCTTTGAGGCCTCTGCCGCCAAAGCAATTATCATTGCATAAAACCTAGATGGAAGCGTTCTCAGAAACTTCCTTGTGATGAGTGCATTCAACTCGCAGAGTGGAACCTTCCTTTCGATAGACCAGTTTTGAAACACTGTTTTTGTAGAATCCGCAAGTGGCTATTTGGAGCTCTTTGAGGCTTATGCTGGAAAAGGCAATATCTTCGTCTACAAACTAGACAGAAGCATTCTCAGAAACTTCTTTGTCACGTGGGGATTGAACTCACAGAGTTGAACATTCCTTTACATAGAGCAGTTTTGCAACACCCTTTCGGTGGAAAGTGAAAGTGCTTATTTGGTGCGATGGCGGCATCTAGTGGATAAGGAAATACATTCAGATGAAAACAAGATACATCCATTCTCAGAAACTTCTTTGTGATGACTGCATTCTACTCACAGAGTTGAACCTTCCTCTTGATAGAACAGTTTTGAAACACTCTTTTTGTGGAATCTGCAAGTGGCTATTTGGACCGCTTTGAGGCCTATGCTGGAAAAGGAAATCTCTTCACATAAAACCTAGACAGAAGTATTCCCAGAAAGTTTTTCTGATGTGCGCATTCAACTCACCGAGTTGAACCTTCCTTTAGATAGAGCAGTTTTGAAACACTCTGTCTGTAGTACCTGCGAGTGGATATTTGGAGTGCTTTGAGTGCTACACTGTAAAAGCAAATATCTTCACTTGGAATCTAGACAGAAGAATTCTCAGAGACTTCCCTGTGCTCTCTGCATTCCACTCACAGAGTTGAACCTTCCTTTTGATAGAACAGTTTTGAAACACTCTTGTGGTAGAATCTGCAAGTCGATATTTGGAAGGTTTGGAGGCCTATCCTGGGAAAGGAAATATCTTCCCATCAAAACTAGACAGAAGCATTCTCAGAAGCTTCTTAGTGATGTGCGCATTCAAGTCACAGAGTTGAAGCTTCCTTTTGATATAGCAGTTTTGAACCACTCTTTTAGTAGAATCTGCAAGTGGATGTTCGGAGAGCTAAGAGGCCAACACTGGAAAAGGAAATCTCTTCACGTAAAAACTAGACGGAAGCATTCTCAGAAACTTCAATGGGCTTTACGCATTCAACTCACAGAGTGCAATGTTGCTTTTGAGAGCGCAGTTTTAAAACACTGTTTTTGTAGAATTTGCTAGAGGATGTTTGGAGCGATGTGAGGCCTTTGCTGGAAAAGGAAATATCTTCACATAAAACCTAGACAGAAGCATTCTCAGAAACTCCTTTGTGATGAGTGCATTCAAATCACACACTTGAACCTTCCTTTGGAAAGAGCAGTTTTGAAACACTCTTTCTGAAGAATCTGCAAGTGGATATTTGGAGCGATTTGAGGCCTATGCTGGAAATGAAATATCTTCACCTAAAAACTAGACGGAAGCATTCTCAGAAACTCCTTTGTGATGAGTGCATTCAACTCACAGAGTTGAAGCTTCCTTTTGACAGAGCAGTTTTGAAACACTCTTTAAGCAGCATCTGCAAGTGGATATTTGGAGCGCTTTGAGGCCAAGGCTGGAAAACGAAATCTCATCACATAAAAACTCGACAGAAGCATTCTCTGAAACTTCTTTGTGATGAGTGCATTCAACTCACAGACTCGAACGTTTCTTTTGATAGAACAGTTTAGAAACACTCCTTTTGTAGAATCTGCAAGTGTTTATTTGGAACGCTTTGAGGCCTATGTTGGAAAAGGACATATCTTCACATCAAAAGTAGACAGACACATTCTCAGAAACTTCTTTGTGATGAGTGCATTGAACTCACAGAGTTGAACCTACCTATTGATAGAGAAGTTTTGAAACACCCTTTTTGTAGAATCTGCAAGTGAATATTTGGCGCGATTTGAGGCCTATGCAGGAAACGGAAATATCTTCACATGAAAACTAGACAGATGAATTCTCAGAAACGTCTTTGTGATGAGTGCATTCAACTCACAGACTTGAAGCTTCCTTTTGAAAGAGCAGTTTCGAAACACTCTTTTTGTAGAATCTGCAAGTGGATATTTGGAGCGCTTTGAGGGCTATGCTGGAAATGTTAATACCTTCACCTAAAAACTAGACAGACGCAAACTCAGAAACTTCTTTGTGACGTGTGCATTGAACTCACAGAGTTGAACTTTTCTTTTGATACAGAAGTTTTGAAACACTCTTTTCGTAGAATCTTCAAGTGGATGGATGGAGTGATTTGAGGCCTATGCTGGAAAAGGAAATACCTTCACGTAGAAACGAGACAAAAGCATTCTCAGAAAGTTCCCTGTGCTTTGTGCATTCAACTCACAGAGTTGAACATTCCCTTTGATAGAGCAGTTTTGAAACACTCTTTTTGTAGAATCTGCAAGTGGATATTTGGAGCGCTTTGAGGCCTCTGCCGCCAAAGCAATTATCATTGCATAAAACCTAGATGGAAGCTTTCTCAGAAACTTCCTTGTGATGAGTGCATTCAACTCGCAGAGTGGAACCTTCCTTTCGATAGACCAGTTTTGAAACACTGTTTTTGTAGAATCCGCAAGTGGCTATTTGGAGCTCTTTGAGGCTTATGCTGGAAAAGGAAATATCTTCGTCTACAAACTAGACAGAAGCATTCTCAGAAACTTCTTTGTCACGTGGGGATTGAACTCACAGAGTTGAACATTCCTTTACATAGAGCAGTTTTGCAACACCCTTTCGGTGGAAAGTGAAAGTGCTTATTTGGTGCGATGGCGGCATCTAGTGGATAAGGAAATACATTCAGATGAAAACAAGATACATCCATTCTCAGAAACTTCTTTGTGATGACTGCATTCTACTCACAGAGTTGAACCTTCCTCTTGATAGAACAGTTTTGAAACACTCTTTTTGTGGAATCTGCAAGTGGCTATTTGGAGCGCTTTGAGGCCTATGCTGTAAAAGGAAATCTCTTCACATAAAACCTAGACAGGAGTATTCCCAGAAAGTTTTTCTGATGTGCGCATTCAACTCACCGAGTTGAACCTTCCTTTAGATAGAGCAGTTTTGAAACACTCTGTCTGTAGTACCTGCGAGTGGATATTTGGAGTGCTTTGAGTGCTACACTGTAAAAGCAAATATCTTCACTTGGAATCTAGACAGAAGAATTCTCAGAGACTTCCCTGTGCTCTCTGCATTCCACTCACAGAGTTGAACCTTCCTTTTGATAGAACAGTTTTGAAACACTCTTGTGGTAGAATCTGCAAGTCGATATTTGGAAGGTTTGGAGGCCTATCCTGGGAAAGGAAATATCTTCCCATCAAAACTAGACAGAAGCATTCTCAGAAGCTTCTTAGTGATGTGCGCATTCAAGTCACAGAGTTGAAGCTTCCTTTTGATATAGCAGTTTTGAACCACTCTTTTAGTGGAATCTGCAAGTGGATGTTTGGAGAGCTAAGAGGCCAACACTGGAAAAGGAAATCTCTTCACGTAAAAACTAGACGGAAGCATTCTCAGAAACTTCAATGGGCTTTACGCATTCAACTCACAGAGTGCAATGTTGCTTTTGAGAGCGCAGTTTTAAAACACTGTTTTTGTAGAATTTGCTAGAGGATGTTTGGAGCGATGTGAGGCCTTTGCTGGAAAAGGAAATATCTTCACATAAAACCTAGACAGAAGCATTCTCAGAAACTCCTTTGTGATGAGTGCATTCAAATCACACACTTGAACCTTCCTATGGAAAGAGCAGTTTTGAAACACTCTTTCTGAAGAATCTGCTAGTGGATATTTGGAGCGATTTGAGGCCTATGCTGGAAATGAAATATCTTCACCTAAAAACTAGACGGAAGCATTCTCAGAAACTCCTTTGTGATGAGTGCATTCAACTCACAGAGTTGAAGCTTCCTTTTGACAGAGCAGTTTTGAAACACTCTTTAAGCAGCATCTGCAAGTGGATATTTGGAGCGCTTTGTGGCCAAGGCTGGAAAACGAAATCTCATCACATAAAAACTCGACAGAAGCATTCTCTGAAACTTCTTTGTGATGAGTGCATTCAACTCACAGACTCGAACGTTTCTTTTGATAGAACAGTTTAGAAACACTCCTTTTGTAGAATCTGCAAGTGTTTATTTGGAGCGCTTTGAGGCCTATGTTGGAAAAGGACATATCTTCACATCAAAAGTAGACAGACGCATTCTCAGAAACTTCTTTGTGATGAGTGCGTTGAACTCACAGAGTTGAACCTACCTATTGATAGAGAAGTTTTGAAGCACCCTTTTTGTAGAATCTGCAAGTGAATATTTGTCGCGATTTGAGGCCTATGCAGGAAACGGAAATATCTTCACATGAAAACTAGACAGATGAATTCTCAGAAACGTCTTTGTGATGAGTGCATTCAACTCACAGACTTGAAGCTTCCTTTTGAAAGAGCAGTTTCGAAACACTCTTTTTGTAGAATCTGCGAGTGGATATTTGGAGCGATTTGAGGGCTATGCTGGAAATGTTAATACCTTCACCTAAAAACTAGACAGACGCAAACTCAGAAACTTCTTTGTGACGTGTGCATTGAACTCACAGAGTTGAACCTTTCTTTTGATACAGAAGTTTTGAAACACTCTTTTCGTAGAATCTTCAAGTGGATGGATGGAGTGATTTGAGGCCTATGCTGGAAAAGGAAATACCTTCACGTAGAAACGAGACAAAAGCATTCTCAGAAAGTTCCCTGTGCTTTGTGCATTCAACTCACAGAGTTGAACATTCCCTTTGATAGAGCAGTTTTGAAACACTCTTTTTGTAGAATCTGCAAGTGGATATTTGGAGCGCTTTGAGGCCTCTGCCGCCAAAGGAATTATCATTGCGTAAAAACTAGATGGAAGCGTTCTCAGAAACTTCCTTGTGATGAGTGCATTCAACTCGCAGAGTGGAACCTTCCTTTCGATAGACCAGTTTTGAAACACTGTTTTTGTAGAATCCGCAAGTGGCTATTTGGAGCTCTTTGAGGCTTATGCTGGAAAAGGAAATATCTTCGTCTACAAACTAGACAGAAGCATTCTCAGAAACTTCTTTGTCACGTGGGGATTGAACTCACAGAGTTGAACATTCCTTTACATAGAGCAGTTTTGCAACACCCTTTCGGTGGAAAGTGAAAGTGCTTATTTGGTGCGATGGCGGCATCTAGTGGATAAGGAAATACATTCAGATGAAAACAAGATACATCCATTCTCAGAAACTTCTTTGTGATGACTGCATTCTACTCACAGAGTTGAACCTTCCTCTTGATAGAACAGTTTTGAAACACTCTTTTTGTGGAATCTGCAAGTGGCTATTTGGAGCGCTTTGAGGCCTATGCTGGAAAAGGAAATCTCTTCACATAAAACCTAGACAGAAGTATTCCCAGAAAGTTTTTCTGATGTGCGCATTCAACTCACCGAGTTGAACCTTCCTTTAGATAGAGCAGTTTTGAAACACTCTGTCTGTAGTACCTGCGAGTGGATATTTGGAGTGCTTTGAGTGCTACACTGCAAAAGCAAATATCTTCACTTGGAATCTAGACAGAAGAATTCTCAGAGACTTCCCTGTGCTCTCTGCATTCCACTCACAGAGTTGAACCTTCCTTTTGATAGAACAGTTTTGAAACACTCTTGTGGTAGAATCTGCAAGTCGATATTTGGAAGGTTTGGAGGCCTATCCTGGGAAAGGAAATATCTTCCCATCAAAACTAGACAGAAGCATTCTCAGAAGCTTCTTAGTGATGTGCGCATTCAAGTCACAGAGTTGAAGCTTCCTTTTGATATAGCAGTTTTGAACCACTCTTTTAGTGGAATCTGCAAGTGGATGTTTGGAGAGCTAAGAGGCCAACACTGGAAAAGGAAATCTCTTCACGTAAAAACTAGACGGAAGCATTCTCAGAAACTTCAATGGGCTTTACGCATTCAACTCACAGAGTGCAATGTTGCTTTTGAGAGCGCAGTTTTAAAACACTGTTTTTGTAGAATTTGCTAGAGGATGTTTGGAGCGATGTGAGGCCTTTGCTGGAAAAGGAAATATCTTCACATAAAACCTAGACAGAAGCATTCTCAGAAACTCCTTTGTGATGAGTGCATTCAAATCACACACTTGAACCTTCCTTTGGAAAGAGCAGTTTTGAAACACTCTTTCTGAAGAATCTGCAAGTGGATATTTGGAGCGATTTGAGGCCTATGCTGGAAATGAAATATCTTCACCTAAAAACTAGACGGAAGCATTCTCAGAAACTCCTTTGTGATGAGTGCATTCAACTCACAGAGTTGAAGCTTCCTTTTGACAGAGCAGTTTTGAAACACTCTTTAAGCAGCATCTGCAAGTGGATATTTGGAGCGCTTTGAGGCCAAGGCTGGAAAACGAAATCTCATCACATAAAAACTCGACAGAAGCATTCTCTGAAACTTCTTTGTGATGAGTGCATTCAACTCACAGACTCGAACGTTTCTTTTGATAGAACAGTTTAGAAACACTCCTTTTGTAGAATCTGCAAGTGTTTATTTGGAGCGCTTTGAGGCCTATGTTGGAAAAGGACATATCTTCACATCAAAAGTAGACAGACGCATTCTCAGAAACTTCTTTGTGATGAGTGCATTGAACTCACAGAGTTGAACCTACCTATTGATAGAGAAGTTTTGAAACACCCTTTTTGTAGAATCTGCAAGTGAATATTTGGCGCGATTTGAGGCCTATGCAGGAAACGGAAATATCTTCACATGAAAACTAGACAGATGAATTCTCAGAAACGTCTTTGTGATGAGTGCATTCAACTCACAGACTTGAAGCTTCCTTTTGAAAGAGCAGTTTCGAAACACTCTTTTTGTAGAATCTGCAAGTGGATATTTGGAGCGCTTTGAGGGCTATGCTGGAAAAGTTAATACCTTCACCTAAAAACTAGACAGAAGCATACTCAGAAACTTCTTTGTGACGTGTGCATTGAACTCACAGAGTTGAACCTTTCTTTTGATACAGAAGTTTTGAAACACTCTTTTCGTAGAATCTTCAAGTGGATGGATGGAGTGATTTGAGGCCTATGCTGGAAAAGGAAATACCTTCACGTAGAAACGAGACAAAAGCATTCTCAGAAAGTTCCCTGTGCTTTGTGCATTCAACTCACAGAGTTGAACATTCCCTTTGATAGAGCAGTTTTGAAACACTCTTTTTGTAGAATCTGCAAGTGGATATTTGGAGCGCTTTGAGGCCTCTGCCGCCAAAGGAATTATCATTGCGTAAAAACTAGATGGAAGCGTTCTCAGAAACTTCCTTGTGATGAGTGCATTCAACTCGCAGAGTGGAACCTTCCTTTCGATAGACCAGTTTTGAAACACTGTTTTTGTAGAATCCGCAAGTGGCTATTTGGAGCTCTTTGAGGCTTATGCTGGAAAAGGAAATATCTTCGTCTACAAACTAGACAGAAGCATTCTCAGAAACTTCTTTGTCACGTGGGGATTGAACTCACAGAGTTGGACATTCCCTTACGTAGAGCAGTTTTGCAACACCCTTTCGGTGGAAAGTGAAAGTGCTTATTTGGTGCGATGGCGGCATCTAGTGGATAAGGAAATACATTCAGATGAAAACAAGATACATCCATTCTCAGAAACTTCTTTGTGATGACTGCATTCTACTCACAGAGTTGAACCTTCCTCTTGATAGAACAGTTTTGAAACACTCTTTTTGTGGAATCTGCAAGTGGCTATTTGGAGCGCTTTGAGGCCTATGCTGGAAAAGGAAATCTCTTCACATAAAACCTAGACAGAAGTATTCCCAGAAAGTTTTTCTGATGTGCGCATTCAACTCACCGAGTTGAACCTTCCTTTAGATAGAGCAGTTTTGAAACACTCTGTCTGTAGTACCTGCGAGTGGATATTTGGAGTGCTTTGAGTGCTACACTGTAAAAGCAAATATCTTCACTTGGAATCTAGACAGAAGAATTCTCAGAGACTTCCCTGTGCTCTCTGCATTCCACTCACAGAGTTGAACCTTCCTTTTGATAGAACAGTTTTGAAACACTCTTGTGGTAGAATCTGCAAGTCGATATTTGGAAGGTTTGGAGGCCTATCCTGGGAAAGGAAATATCTTCCCATCAAAACTAGACAGAAGCATTCTCAGAAGCTTCTTAGTGATGTGCGCATTCAAGTCACAGAGTTGAAGCTTCCCTTTGATATAGCAGTTTTGAACCACTCTTTTAGTGGAATCTGCAAGTGGATGTTCGGAGAGCTAAGAGGCCAACACTGGAAAAGGAAATCTCTTCACGTAAAAACTAGACGGAAGCATTCTCAGAAACTTCAATGGGCTTTACGCATTCAACTCACAGAGTGCAATGTTGCTTTTGAGAGCGCAGTTTTAAAACATTGTTTTTGTAGAATTTGCTAGAGGATGTTTGGAGCGATGTGAGGCCTTTGCTGGAAAAGGAAATATCTTCACATAAAACCTAGACAGAAGCATTCTCAGAAACTCCTTTGTGATGAGTGCATTCAAATCACACACTTGAACCTTCCTTTGGAAAGAGCAGTTTTGAAACACTCTTTCTGAAGAATCTGCAAGTGGATATTTGGAGCGATTTGAGGCCTATGCTGGAAATGAAATATCTTCACCTAAAAACTAGACGGAAGCATTCTCAGAAACTCCTTTGTGATGAGTGCATTCAACTCACAGAGTTGAAGCTTCCTTTTGACAGAGCAGTTTTGAAACACTCTTTAAGCAGCATCTGCAAGTGGATATTTGGAGCGCTTTGAGGCCAAGGCTGGAAAACGAAATCTCATCACATAAAAACTCGACAGAAGCATTCTCTGAAACTTCTTTGTGATGAGTGCATTCAACTCACAGACTCGAACGTTTCTTTTGATAGAACAGTTTAGAAACACTCCTTTTGTAGAATCTGCAAGTGTTTATTTGGAACGCTTTGAGGCCTATGTTGGAAAAGGACATATCTTCACATCAAAAGTAGACAGACACATTCTCAGAAACTTCTTTGTGATGAGTGCATTGAACTCACAGAGTTGAACCTACCTATTGATAGAGAAGTTTTGAAACACCCTTTTTGTAGAATCTGCAAGTGAATATTTGGCGCGATTTGAGGCCTATGCAGGAAACGGAAATATCTTCACATGAAAACTAGACAGATGAATTCTCAGAAACGTCTTTGTGATGAGTGCATTCAACTCACAGACTTGAAGCTTCCTTTTGAAAGAGCAGTTTCGAAACACTCTTTTTGTAGAATCTGCAAGTGGATATTTGGAGCGCTTTGAGGGCTATGCTGGAAATGTTAATACCTTCACCTAAAAACTAGACAGACGCAAACTCAGAAACTTCTTTGTGACGTGTGCATTGAACTCACAGAGTTGAACCTTTCTTTTGATACAGAAGTTTTGAAACACTCTTTTCGTAGAATCTTCAAGTGGATGGATGGAGTGATTTGAGGCCTATGCTGGAAAAGGAAATACCTTCACGTAGAAACGAGACAAAAGCATTCTCAGAAAGTTCCCTGTGCTTTGTGCATTCAACTCACAGAGTTGAACATTCCCTTTGATAGAGCAGTTTTGAAACACTCTTTTTGTAGAATCTGCAAGTGGATATTTGGAGCGCTTTGAGGCCTCTGCCGCCAAAGGAATTATCATTGCGTAAAAACTAGATGGAAGCGTTCTCAGAAACTTCCTTGTGATGAGTGCATTCAACACGCAGAGTGGAACCTTCCTTTCGATAGACCAGTTTTGAAACACTGTTTTTGTAGAATCCGCAAGTGGCTATTTGGAGCTCTTTGAGGCTTATGCTGGAAAAGGAAATATCTTCGTCTACAAACTAGACAGAAGCATTCTCAGAAACTTCTTTGTCACGTGGGGATTGAACTCACAGAGTTGAACATTCCTTTACATAGAGCAGTTTTGCAACACCCTTTCGGTGGAAAGTGAAAGTGCTTATTTGGTGCGATGGCGGCATCTAGTGGATAAGGAAATACATTCAGATGAAAACAAGATACATCCATTCTCAGAAACTTCTTTGTGATGACTGCATTCTACTCACAGAGTTGAACCTTCCTCTTGATAGAACAGTTTTGAAACACTCTTTTTGTGGAATCTGCAAGTGGCTATTTGGAGCGCTTTGAGGCCTATGCTGGAAAAGGAAATCTCTTCACATAAAACCTAGACAGAAGTATTCCCAGAAAGTTTTTCTGATGTGCGCATTCAACTCACCGAGTTGAACCTTCCTTTAGATAGAGCAGTTTTGAAACACTCTGTCTGTAGTACCTGCGAGTGGATATTTGGAGTGCTTTGAGTGCTACACTGTAAAAGCAAATATCTTCACTTGGAATCTAGACAGAAGAATTCTCAGAGACTTCCCTGTGCTCTCTGCATTCCACTCACAGAGTTGAACCTTCCTTTTGATAGAACAGTTTTGAAACACTCTTGTGGTAGAATCTGCAAGTCGATATTTGGAAGGTTTGGAGGCCTATCCTGGGAAAGGAAATATCTTCCCATCAAAACTAGACAGAAGCATTCTCAGAAGCTTCTTAGTGATGTGCGCATTCAAGTCACAGAGTTGAAGCTTCCCTTTGATATAGCAGTTTTGAACCACTCTTTTAGTGGAATCTGCAAGTGGATGTTCGGAGAGCTAAGAGGCCAACACTGGAAAAGGAAATCTCTTCACGTAAAAACTAGACGGAAGCATTCTCAGAAACTTCAATGGGCTTTACGCATTCAACTCACAGAGTGCAATGTTGCTTTTGAGAGCGCAGTTTTAAAACACTGTTTTTGTAGAATTTGCTAGAGGATGTTTGGAGCGATGTGAGGCCTTTGCTGGAAAAGGAAATATCTTCACATAAAACCTAGACAGAAGCATTCTCAGAAACTCCTTTGTGATGAGTGCATTCAAATCACACACTTGAACCTTCCTTTGGAAAGAGCAGTTTTGAAACACTCTTTCTGAAGAATCTGCAAGTGGATATTTGGAGCGATTTGAGGCCTATGCTGGAAATGAAATATCTTCACCTAAAAACTAGACGGAAGCATTCTCAGAAACTCCTTTGTGATGAGTGCATTCAACTCACAGAGTTGAAGCTTCCTTTTGACAGAGCAGTTTTGAAACACTCTTTAAGCAGCATCTGCAAGTGGATATTTGGAGCGCTTTGAGGCCAAGGCTGGAAAACGAAATCTCATCACATAAAAACTCGACAGAAGCATTCTCTGAAACTTCTTTGTGATGAGTGCATTCAACTCACAGACTCGAACGTTTCTTTTGATAGAACAGTTTAGAAACACTCCTTTTGTAGAATCTGCAAGTGTTTATTTGGAACGCTTTGAGGCCTATGTTGGAAAAGGACATATCTTCACATCAAAAGTAGACAGACACATTCTCAGAAACTTCTTTGTGATGAGTGCATTGAACTCACAGAGTTGAACCTACCTATTGATAGAGAAGTTTTGAAACACCCTTTTTGTAGAATCTGCAAGTGAATATTTGGCGCGATTTGAGGCCTATGCAGGAAACGGAAATATCTTCACATGAAAACTAGACAGATGAATTCTCAGAAACGTCTTTGTGATGAGTGCATTCAACTCACAGACTTGAAGCTTCCTTTTGAAAGAGCAGTTTCGAAACACTCTTTTTGTAGAATCTGCAAGTGGATATTTGGAGCGCTTTGAGGGCTATGCTGGAAATGTTAATACCTTCACCTAAAAACTAGACAGACGCAAACTCAGAAACTTCTTTGTGACGTGTGCATTGAACTCACAGAGTTGAACCTTTCTTTTGATACAGAAGTTTTGAAACACTCTTTTCGTAGAATCTTCAAGTGGATGGATGGAGTGATTTGAGGCCTATGCTGGAAAAGGAAATACCTTCACGTAGAAACGAGACAAAAGCATTCTCAGAAAGTTCCCTGTGCTTTGTGCATTCAACTCACAGAGTTGAACATTCCCTTTGATAGAGCAGTTTTGAAACACTCTTTTTGTAGAATCTGCAAGTGGATATTTGGAGCGCTTTGAGGCCTCTGCCGCCAAAGGAATTATCATTGCGTAAAAACTAGATGGAAGCGTTCTCAGAAACTTCCTTGTGATGAGTGCATTCAACTCGCAGAGTGGAACCTTCCTTTCGATAGACCAGTTTTGAAACACTGTTTTTGTAGAATCCGCAAGTGGCTATTTGGAGCTCTTTGAGGCTTATGCTGGAAAAGGAAATATCTTCGTCTACAAACTAGACAGAAGCATTCTCAGAAACTTCTTTGTCACGTGGGGATTGAACTCACAGAGTTGAACATTCCTTTACATAGAGCAGTTTTGCAACACCCTTTCGGTGGAAAGTGAAAGTGCTTATTTGGTGCGATGGCGGCATCTAGTGGATAAGGAAATACATTCAGATGAAAACAAGATACATCCATTCTCAGAAACTTCTTTGTGATGACTGCATTCTACTCACAGAGTTGAACCTTCCTCTTGATAGAACAGTTTTGAAACACTCTTTTTGTGGAATCTGCAAGTGGCTATTTGGAGCGCTTTGAGGCCTATGCTGGAAAAGGAAATCTCTTCACATAAAACCTAGACAGAAGTATTCCCAGAAAGTTTTTCTGATGTGCGCATTCAACTCACCGAGTTGAACCTTCCTTTAGATAGAGCAGTTTTGAAACACTCTGTCTGTAGTACCTGCGAGTGGATATTTGGAGTGCTTTGAGTGCTACACTGTAAAAGCAAATATCTTCACTTGGAATCTAGACAGAAGAATTCTCAGAGACTTCCCTGTGCTCTCTGCATTCCACTCACAGAGTTGAACCTTCCTTTTGATAGAACAGTTTTGAAACACTCTTGTGGTAGAATCTGCAAGTCGATATTTGGAAGGTTTGGAGGCCTATCCTGGGAAAGGAAATATCTTCCCATCAAAACTAGACAGAAGCATTCTCAGAAGCTTCTTAGTGATGTGCGCATTCAAGTCACAGATTTGAAGCTTCCTTTTGATATAGCAGTTTTGAACCACTCTTTTAGTGGAATCTGCAAGTGGATGTTCGGAGAGCTAAGAGGCCAACACTGGAAAAGGAAATCTCTTCACGTAAAAACTAGACGGAAGCATTCTCAGAAACTTCAATGGGCTTTACGCATTCAACTCACAGAGTGCAATGTTGCTTTTGAGAGCGCAGTTTTAAAACACTGTTTTTGTAGAATTTGCTAGAGGATGTTTGGAGCGATGTGAGGCCTTTGCTGGAAAAGGAAATATCTTCACATAAAACCTAGACAGAAGCATTCTCAGAAACTCCTTTGTGATGAGTGCATTCAAATCACACACTTGAACCTTCCTTTGGAAAGAGCAGTTTTGAAACACTCTTTCTGAAGAATCTGCTAGTGGATATTTGGAGCGATTTGAGGCCTATGCTGGAAATGAAATATCTTCACCTAACAACTAGACGGAAGCATTCTCAGAAACTCCTTTGTGATGAGTGCATTCAACTCACAGAGTTGAAGCTTCCTTTTGACAGAGCAGTTTTGAAACACTCTTTAAGCAGCATCTGCAAGTGGATATTTGGAGCGCTTTGAGGCCAAGGCTGGAAAACGAAATCTCATCACATAAAAACTCGACAGAAGCATTCTCTGAAACTTCTTTGTGATGAGTGCATTCAACTCACAGACTCGAACGTTTCTTTTGATAGAACAGTTTAGAAACACTCCTTTTGTAGAATCTGCAAGTGTTTATTTGGAGCGCTTTGAGGCCTATGTTGGAAAAGGACATATCTTCACATCAAAAGTAGACAGACGCATTCTCAGAAACTTCTTTGTGATGAGTGCATTGAACTCACAGAGTTGAACCTACCTATTGATAGAGAAGTTTTGAAACACCCTTTTTGTAGAATCTGCAAGTGAATATTTGGCGCGATTTGAGGCCTATGCAGGAAACGGAAATATCTTCACATGAAAACTAGACAGATGAATTCTCAGAAACGTCTTTGTGATGAGTGCATTCAACTCACAGACTTGAAGCTTCCTTTTGAAAGAGCAGTTTCGAAACACTCTTTTTGTAGAATCTGCAAGTGGATATTTGGAGCGCTTTGAGGGCTATGCTGGAAATGTTAATACCTTCACCTAAAAACTAGACAGACGCAAACTCAGAAACTTCTTTGTGACGTGTGCATTGAACTCACAGAGTTGAACCTTTCTTTTGATACAGAAGTTTTGAAACACTCTTTTCGTAGAATCTTCAAGTGGATGGATGGAGTGATTTGAGGGCTATGCTGGAAAAGGAAATACCTTCACGTAGAAACGAGACAAAAGCATTCTCAGAAAGTTCCCTGTGCTTTGTGCATTCAACTCACAGAGTTGAACATTCCCTTTGATAGAGCAGTTTTGAAACACTCTTTTTGTAGAATCTGCAAGTGGATATTTGGAGCGCTTTGAGGCCTCTGCCGCCAAAGGAATTATCATTGCGTAAAAACTAGATGGAAGCGTTCTCAGAAACTTCCTTGTGATGAGTGCATTCAACTCGCAGAGTGGAACCTTCCTTTCGATAGACCAGTTTTGAAACACTGTTTTTGTAGAATCCGCAAGTGGCTATTTGGAGCTCTTTGAGGCTTATGCTGGAAAAGGAAATATCTTCGTCTACAAACTAGACAGAAGCATTCTCAGAAACTTCTTTGTCACGTGGGGATTGAACTCACAGAGTTGAACATTCCTTTACATAGAGCAGTTTTGCAACACCCTTTCGGTGGAAAGTGAAAGTGCTTATTTGGTGCGATGGCGGCATCTAGTGGATAAGGAAATACATTCAGATGAAAACAAGATACATCCATTCTCAGAAACTTCTTTGTGATGACTGCATTCTACTCACAGAGTTGAACCTTCCTCTTGATAGAACAGTTTTGAAACACTCTTTTTGTGGAATCTGCAAGTGGCTATTTGGAGCGCTTTGAGGCCTATGCTGGAAAAGGAAATCTCTTCACATAAAACCTAGACAGAAGTATTCCCAGAAAGTTTTTCTGATGTGCGCATTCAACTCACCGAGTTGAACCTTCCTTTAGATAGAGCAGTTTTGAAACACTCTGTCTGTAGTACCTGCGAGTGGATATTTGGAGTGCTTTGAGTGCTACACTGTAAAAGCAAATATCTTCACTTGGAATCTAGACAGAAGAATTCTCAGAGACTTCCCTGTGCTCTCTGCATTCCACTCACAGAGTTGAACCTTCCTTTTGATAGAACAGTTTTGAAACACTCTTGTGGTAGAATCTGCAAGTCGATATTTGGAAGGTTTGGAGGCCTATCCTGGGAAAGGAAATATCTTCCCATCAAAACTAGACAGAAGCATTCTCAGAAGCTTCTTAGTGATGTGCGCATTCAAGTCACAGAGTTGAAGCTTCCCTTTGATATAGCAGTTTTGAACCACTCTTTTAGTGGAATCTGCAAGTGGATGTTCGGAGAGCTAAGAGGCCAACACTGGAAAAGGAAATCTCTTCACGTAAAAACTAGACGGAAGCATTCTCAGAAACTTCAATGGGCTTTACGCATTCAACTCACAGAGTGCAATGTTGCTTTTGAGAGCGCAGTTTTAAAACACTGTTTTTGTAGAATTTGCTAGAGGATGTTTGGAGCGATGTGAGGCCTTTGCTGGAAAAGGAAATATCTTCACATAAAACCTAGACAGAAGCATTCTCAGAAACTCCTTTGTGATGAGTGCATTCAAATCACACACTTGAACCTTCCTTTGGAAAGAGCAGTTTTGAAACACTCTTTCTGAAGAATCTGCAAGTGGATATTTGGAGCGATTTGAGGCCTATGCTGGAAATGAAATATCTTCACCTAAAAACTAGACGGAAGCATTCTCAGAAACTCCTTTGTGATGAGTGCATTCAACTCACAGAGTTGAAGCTTCCTTTTGACAGAGCAGTTTTGAAACACTCTTTAAGCAGCATCTGCAAGTGGATATTTGGAGCGCTTTGAGGCCAAGGCTGGAAAACGAAATCTCATCACATAAAAACTCGACAGAAGCATTCTCTGAAACTTCTTTGTGATGAGTGCATTCAACTCACAGACTCGAACGTTTCTTTTGATAGAACAGTTTAGAAACACTCCTTTTGTAGAATCTGCAAGTGTTTATTTGGAACGCTTTGAGGCCTATGTTGGAAAAGGACATATCTTCACATCAAAAGTAGACAGACACATTCTCAGAAACTTCTTTGTGATGAGTGCATTGAACTCACAGAGTTGAACCTACCTATTGATAGAGAAGTTTTGAAACACCCTTTTTGTAGAATCTGCAAGTGAATATTTGGCGCGATTTGAGGCCTATGCAGGAAACGGAAATATCTTCACATGAAAACTAGACAGATGAATTCTCAGAAACGTCTTTGTGATGAGTGCATTCAACTCACAGACTTGAAGCTTCCTTTTGAAAGAGCAGTTTCGAAACACTCTTTTTGTAGAATCTGCAAGTGGATATTTGGAGCGCTTTGAGGGCTATGCTGGAAATGTTAATACCTTCACCTAAAAACTAGACAGACGCAAACTCAGAAACTTCTTTGTGACGTGTGCATTGAACTCACAGAGTTGAACCTTTCTTTTGATACAGAAGTTTTGAAACACTCTTTTCGTAGAATCTTCAAGTGGATGGATGGAGTGATTTGAGGCCTATGCTGGAAAAGGAAATACCTTCACGTAGAAACGAGACAAAAGCATTCTCAGAAAGTTCCCTGTGCTTTGTGCATTCAACTCACAGAGTTGAACATTCCCTTTGATAGAGCAGTTTTGAAACACTCTTTTTGTAGAATCTGCAAGTGGATATTTGGAGCGCTTTGAGGCCTCTGCCGCCAAAGGAATTATCATTGCGTAAAAACTAGATGGAAGCGTTCTCAGAAACTTCCTTGTGATGAGTGCATTCAACTCGCAGAGTGGAACCTTCCTTTCGATAGACCAGTTTTGAAACACTGTTTTTGTAGAATCCGCAAGTGGCTATTTGGAGCTCTTTGAGGCTTATGCTGGAAAAGGAAATATCTTCGTCTACAAACTAGACAGAAGCATTCTCAGAAACTTCTTTGTCACGTGGGGATTGAACTCACAGAGTTGAACATTCCTTTACATAGAGCAGTTTTGCAACACCCTTTCGGTGGAAAGTGAAAGTGCTTATTTGGTGCGATGGCGGCATCTAGTGGATAAGGAAATACATTCAGATGAAAACAAGATACATCCATTCTCAGAAACTTCTTTGTGATGACTGCATTCTACTCACAGAGTTGAACCTTCCTCTTGATAGAACAGTTTTGAAACACTCTTTTTGTGGAATCTGCAAGTGGCTATTTGGAGCGCTTTGAGGCCTATGCTGGAAAAGGAAATCTCTTCACATAAAACCTAGACAGAAGTATTCCCAGAAAGTTTTTCTGATGTGCGCATTCAACTCACCGAGTTGAACCTTCCTTTAGATAGAGCAGTTTTGAAACACTCTGTCTGTAGTACCTGCGAGTGGATATTTGGAGTGCTTTGAGTGCTACACTGTAAAAGCAAATATCTTCACTTGGAATCTAGACAGAAGAATTCTCAGAGACTTCCCTGTGCTCTCTGCATTCCACTCACAGAGTTGAACCTTCCTTTTGATAGAACAGTTTTGAAACACTCTTGTGGTAGAATCTGCAAGTCGATATTTGGAAGGTTTGGAGGCCTATCCTGGGAAAGGAAATATCTTCCCATCAAAACTAGACAGAAGCATTCTCAGAAGCTTCTTAGTGATGTGCGCATTCAAGTCACAGAGTTGAAGCTTCCTTTTGATATAGCAGTTTTGAACCACTCTTTTAGTGGAATCTGCAAGTGGATGTTCGGAGAGCTAAGAGGCCAACACTGGAAAAGGAAATCTCTTCAGGTAAAAACTAGACGGAAGCATTCTCAGAAACTTCAATGGGCTTTACGCATTCAACTCACAGAGTGCAATGTTGCTTTTGAGAGCGCAGTTTTAAAACACTGTTTTTGTAGAATTTGCTAGAGGATGTTTGGAGCGATGTGAGGCCTTTGCTGGAAAAGGAAATATCTTCACATAAAACCTAGACAGAAGCATTCTCAGAAACTCCTTTGTGATGAGTGCATTCAAATCACACACTTGAACCTTCCTTTGGAAAGAGCAGTTTTGAAACACTCTTTCTGAAGAATCTGCTAGTGGATATTTGGAGCGATTTGAGGCCTATGCTGGAAATGAAATATCTTCACCTAAAAACTAGACGGAAGCATTCTCAGAAACTCCTTTGTGATGAGTGCATTCAACTCACAGAGTTGAAGCTTCCTTTTGACAGAGCAGTTTTGAAACACTCTTTAAGCAGCATCTGCAAGAGGATATTTGGAGCGCTTTGAGGCCAAGGCTGGAAAACGAAATCTCATCACATAAAAACTCGACAGAAGCATTCTCTGAAACTTCTTTGTGATGAGTGCATTCAACTCACAGACTCGAACGTTTCTTTTGATAGAACAGTTTAGAAACACTCCTTTTGTAGAATCTGCAAGTGTTTATTTGGAACGCTTTGAGGCCCATGTTGGAAAAGGACATATCTTCACATCAAAAGTAGACAGACGCATTCTCAGAAACTTCTTTGTGATGAGTGCATTGAACTCACAGAGTTGAACCTACCTATTGATAGAGAAGTTTTGAAACACCCTTTTTGTAGAATCTGCAAGTGAATATTTGGCGCGATTTGAGGCCTATGCAGGAAACGGAAATATCTTCACATGAAAACTAGACAGATGAATTCTCAGAAACGTCTTTGTGATGAGTGCATTCAACTCACAGACTTGAAGCTTCCTTTTGAAAGAGCAGTTTCGAAACACTCTTTTTGTAGAATCTGCAAGTGGATATTTGGAGCGCTTTGAGGGCTATGCTGGAAAAGTTAATACCTTCACCTAAAAACTAGACAGAAGCATACTCAGAAACTTCTTTGTGACGTGTGCATTGAACACACAGAGTTGAACCTTTCTTTTGATACAGAAGTTTTGAAACACTCTTTTCGTAGAATCTTCAAGTGGATGGATGGAGTGATTTGAGGCCTATGCTGGAAAAGGAAATACCTTCACGTAGAAACGAGACAAAAGCATTCTCAGAAAGTTCCCTGTGCTTTGTGCATTCAACTCACAGAGTTGAACATTCCCTTTGATAGAGCAGTTTTGAAACACTCTTTTTGTAGAATCTGCAAGTGGATATTTGGAGCGCTTTGAGGCCTCTGCCGCCAAAGGAATTATCATTGCGTAAAAACTAGATGGAAGCGTTCTCAGAAACTTCCTTGTGATGAGTGCATTCAACTCGCAGAGTGGAACCTTCCTTTCGATAGACCAGTTTTGAAACACTGTTTTTGTAGAATCCGCAAGTGGCTATTTGGAGCTCTTTGAGGCTTATGCTGGAAAAGGAAATATCTTCGTCTACAAACTAGACAGAAGCATTCTCAGAAACTTCTTTGTCACGTGGGGATTGAACTCACAGAGTTGAACATTCCTTTACATAGAGCAGTTTTGCAACACCCTTTCGGTGGAAAGTGAAAGTGCTTCTTTGGTGCGATGGCGGCATCTAGTGGATAAGGAAATACATTCAGATGAAAACAAGATACATCCATTCTCAGAAACTTCTTTGTGATGACTGCATTCTACTCACAGAGTTGAACCTTCCTCTTGATAGAACAGTTTTGAAACACTCTTTTTGTGGAATCTGCAAGTGGCTATTTGGAGTGCTTTGAGGCCTATGCTGGAAAAGGAAATCTCTTCACATAAAACCTAGACAGAAGTATTCCCAGAAAGTTTTTCTGATGTGCGCATTCAACTCACCGAGTTGAACCTTCCTTTAGATAGAGCAGTTTTGAAACACTCTGTCTGTAGTACCTGCGAGTGGATATTTGGAGTGCTTTGAGTGCTACACTGTAAAAGCAAATATCTTCACTTGGAATCTAGACAGAAGAATTCTCAGAGACTTCCCTGTGCTCTCTGCATTCCACTCACAGAGTTGAACCTTCCTTTTGATAGAACAGTTTTGAAACACTCTTGTGGTAGAATCTGCAAGTCGATATTTGGAAGGTTTGGAGGCCTATCCTGGGAAAGGAAATATCTTCCCATCAAAACTAGACAGAAGCATTCTCAGAAGCTTCTTAGTGATGTGCGCATTCAAGTCACAGAGTTGAAGCTTCCCTTTGATATAGCAGTTTTGAACCACTCTTTTAGTGGAATCTGCAAGTGGATGTTCGGAGAGCTAAGAGGCCAACACTGGAAAAGGAAATCTCTTCACGTAAAAACTAGACGGAAGCATTCTCAGAAACTTCAATGGGCTTTACGCATTCAACTCACAGAGTGCAATGTTGCTTTTGAGAGCGCAGTTTTAAAACACTGTTTTTGTAGAATTTGCTAGAGGATGTTTGGAGCGATGTGAGGCCTTTGCTGGAAAAGGAAATATCTTCACATAAAACCTAGACAGAAGCATTCTCAGAAACTCCTTTGTGATGAGTGCATTCAAATCACACACTTGAACCTTCCTTTGGAAAGAGCAGTTTTGAAACACTCTTTCTGAAGAATCTGCAAGTGGATATTTGGAGCGATTTGAGGCCTATGCTGGAAATGAAATATCTTCACCTAAAAACTAGACGGAAGCATTCTCAGAAACTCCTTTGTGATGAGTGCATTCAACTCACAGAGTTGAAGCTTCCTTTTGACAGAGCAGTTTTGAAACACTCTTTAAGCAGCATCTGCAAGTGGATATTTGGAGCGCTTTGAGGCCAAGGCTGGAAAACGAAATCTCATCACATAAAAACTCGACAGAAGCATTCTCTGAAACTTCTTTGTGATGAGTGCATTCAACTCACAGACTCGAACGTTTCTTTTGATAGAACAGTTTAGAAACACTCCTTTTGTAGAATCTGCAAGTGTTTATTTGGAACGCTTTGAGGCCTATGTTGGAAAAGGACATATCTTCACATCAAAAGTAGACAGACACATTCTCAGAAACTTCTTTGTGATGAGTGCATTGAACTCACAGAGTTGAACCTACCTATTGATAGAGAAGTTTTGAAACACCCTTTTTGTAGAATCTGCAAGTGAATATTTGGCGCGATTTGAGGCCTATGCAGGAAACGGAAATATCTTCACATGAAAACTAGACAGATGAATTCTCAGAAACGTCTTTGTGATGAGTGCATTCAACTCACAGACTTGAAGCTTCCTTTTGAAAGAGCAGTTTCGAAACACTCTTTTTGTAGAATCTGCAAGTGGATATTTGGAGCGCTTTGAGGGCTATGCTGGAAATGTTAATACCTTCACCTAAAAACTAGACAGACGCAAACTCAGAAACTTCTTTGTGACGTGTGCATTGAACTCACAGAGTTGAACCTTTCTTTTGATACAGAAGTTTTGAAACACTCTTTTCGTAGAATCTTCAAGTGGATGGATGGAGTGATTTGAGGCCTATGCTGGAAAAGGAAATACCTTCACGTAGAAACGAGACAAAAGCATTCTCAGAAAGTTCCCTGTGCTTTGTGCATTCAACTCACAGAGTTGAACATTCCCTTTGATAGAGCAGTTTTGAAACACTCTTTTTGTAGAATCTGCAAGTGGATATTTGGAGCGCTTTGAGGCCTCTGCCGCCAAAGGAATTATCATTGCGTAAAAACTAGATGGAAGCGTTCTCAGAAACTTCCTTGTGATGAGTGCATTCAACTCGCAGAGTGGAACCTTCCTTTCGATAGACCAGTTTTGAAACACTGTTTTTGTAGAATCCGCAAGTGGCTATTTGGAGCTCTTTGAGGCTTATGCTGGAAAAGGAAATATCTTCGTCTACAAACTAGACAGAAGCATTCTCAGAAACTTCTTTGTCACGTGGGGATTGAACTCACAGAGTTGAACATTCCTTTACATAGAGCAGTTTTGCAACACCCTTTCGGTGGAAAGTGAAAGTGCTTATTTGGTGCGATGGCGGCATCTAGTGGATAAGGAAATACATTCAGATGAAAACAAGATACATCCATTCTCAGAAACTTCTTTGTGATGACTGCATTCTACTCACAGAGTTGAACCTTCCTCTTGATAGAACAGTTTTGAAACACTCTTTTTGTGGAATCTGCAAGTGGCTATTTGGAGCGCTTTGAGGCCTATGCTGGAAAAGGAAATCTCTTCACATAAAACCTAGACAGAAGTATTCCCAGAAAGTTTTTCTGATGTGCGCATTCAACTCACCGAGTTGAACCTTCCTTTAGATAGAGCAGTTTTGAAACACTCTGTCTGTAGTACCTGCGAGTGGATATTTGGAGTGCTTTGAGTGCTACACTGTAAAAGCAAATATCTTCACTTGGAATCTAGACAGAAGAATTCTCAGAGACTTCCCTGTGCTCTCTGCATTCCACTCACAGAGTTGAACCTTCCTTTTGATAGAACAGTTTTGAAACACTCTTGTGGTAGAATCTGCAAGTCGATATTTGGAAGGTTTGGAGGCCTATCCTGGGAAAGGAAATATCTTCCCATCAAAACTAGACAGAAGCATTCTCAGAAGCTTCTTAGTGATGTGCGCATTCAAGTCACAGAGTTGAAGCTTCCTTTTGATATAGCAGTTTTGAACCACTCTTTTAGTGGAATCTGCAAGTGGATGTTTGGAGAGCTAAGAGGCCAACACTGGAAAAGGAAATCTCTTCACGTAAAAACTAGACGGAAGCATTCTCAGAAACTTCAATGGGCTTTACGCATTCAACTCACAGAGTGCAATGTTGCTTTTGAGAGCGCAGTTTTAAAACACTGTTTTTGTAGAATTTGCTAGAGGATGTTTGGAGCGATGTGAGGCCTTTGCTGGAAAAGGAAATATCTTCACATAAAACCTAGACAGAAGCATTCTCAGAAACTCCTTTGTGATGAGTGCATTCAAATCACACACTTGAACCTTCCTTTGGAAAGAGCAGTTTTGAAACACTCTTTCTGAAGAATCTGCAAGTGGATATTTGGAGCGATTTGAGGCCTATGCTGGAAATGAAATATCTTCACCTAAAAACTAGACGGAAGCATTCTCAGAAACTCCTTTGTGATGAGTGCATTCAACTCACAGAGTTGAAGCTTCCTTTTGACAGAGCAGTTTTGAAACACTCTTTAAGCAGCATCTGCAAGAGGATATTTGGAGCGCTTTGAGGCCAAGGCTGGAAAACGAAATCTCATCACATAAAAACTCGACAGAAGCATTCTCTGAAACTTCTTTGTGATGAGTGCATTCAACTCACAGACTCGAACGTTTCTTTTGATAGAACAGTTTAGAAACACTCCTTTTGTAGAATCTGCAAGTGTTTATTTGGAACGCTTTGAGGCCTATGTTGGAAAAGGACATATCTTCACATCAAAAGTAGACAGACGCATTCTCAGAAACTTCTTTGTGATGAGTGCATTGAACTCACAGAGTTGAACCTACCTATTGATAGAGAAGTTTTGAAACACCCTTTTTGTAGAATCTGCAAGTGAATATTTGGCGCGATTTGAGGCCTATGCAGGAAACGGAAATATCTTCACATGAAAACTAGACAGATGAATTCTCAGAAACGTCTTTGTGATGAGTGCATTCAACTCACAGACTTGAAGCTTCCTTTTGAAAGAGCAGTTTCGAAACACTCTTTTTGTAGAATCTGCAAGTGGATATTTGGAGCGCTTTGAGGGCTATGCTGGAAAAGTTAATACCTTCACCTAAAAACTAGACAGAAGCATACTCAGAAACTTCTTTGTGACGTGTGCATTGAACTCACAGAGTTGAACCTTTCTTTTGATACAGAAGTTTTGAAACACTCTTTTCGTAGAATCTTCAAGTGGATGGATGGAGTGATTTGAGGCCTATGCTGGAAAAGGAAATACCTTCACGTAGAAACGAGACAAAAGCATTCTCAGAAAGTTCCCTGTGCTTTGTGCATTCAACTCACAGAGTTGAACATTCCCTTTGATAGAGCAGTTTTGAAACACTCTTTTTGTAGAATCTGCAAGTGGATATTTGGAGCGCTTTGAGGCCTCTGCCGCCAAAGGAATTATCATTGCGTAAAAACTAGATGGAAGCGTTCTCAGAAACTTCCTTGTGATGAGTGCATTCAACTCGCAGAGTGGAACCTTCCTTTCGATAGACCAGTTTTGAAACACTGTTTTTGTAGAATCCGCAAGTGGCTATTTGGAGCTCTTTGAGGCTTATGCTGGAAAAGGAAATATCTTCGTCTACAAACTAGACAGAAGCATTCTCAGAAACTTCTTTGTCACGTGGGGATTGAACTCACAGAGTTGAACATTCCTTTACATAGAGCAGTTTTGCAACACCCTTTCGGTGGAAAGTGAAAGTGCTTATTTGGTGCGATGGCGGCATCTAGTGGATAAGGAAATACATTCAGATGAAAACAAGATACATCCATTCTCAGAAACTTCTTTGTGATGACTGCATTCTACTCACAGAGTTGAACCTTCCTTTTGATAGAACAGTTTTGAAACACTCTTTTTGTGGAATCTGCAAGTGGCTATTTGGAGCGCTTTGAGGCCTATGCTGGAAAAGGAAATCTCTTCACATAAAACCTAGACAGAAGTATTCCCAGAAAGTTTTTCTGATGTGCGCATTCAACTCACCGAGTTGAACCTTCCTTTAGATAGAGCAGTTTTGAAACACTCTGTCTGTAGTACCTGCGAGTGGATATTTGGAGTGCTTTGAGTGCTACACTGTAAAAGCAAATATCTTCACTTGGAATCTAGACAGAAGAATTCTCAGAGACTTCCCTGTGCTCTCTGCATTCCACTCACAGAGTTGAACCTTCCTTTTGATAGAACAGTTTTGAAACACTCTTGTGGTAGAATCTGCAAGTCGATATTTGGAAGGTTTGGAGGCCTATCCTGGGAAAGGAAATATCTTCCCATCAAAACTAGACAGAAGCATTCTCAGAAACTTCTTAGTGATGTGTGCATTCAAGTCACAGAGTTGAAGCTTCCTTTTGATATAGCAGTTTTGAACCACTCTTTTAGTAGAATCTGCAAGTGGATGTTTGGAGAGCTAAGAGGCCAACACTGGGAAAGGAAATCTCTTCACGTAAAAACTAGACGGAAGCATTCTCAGAAACTTCAATGGGCTTTACGCATTCAACTCACAGAGTGCAATGTTGCTTTTGAGAGCGCAGTTTTAAAACACTGTTTTTGTAGAATTTGCTAGAGGATGTTTGGAGCGATGTGAGGCCTTTGCTGGAAAAGGAAATATCTTCACATAAAACCTAGACAGAAGCATTCTCAGAAACTCCTTTGTGATGAGTGCATTCAAATCACACACTTGAACCTTCCTTTGGAAAGAGCAGTTTTGAAACACTCTTTCTGAAGAATCTGCAAGTGGATATTTGGAGCGATTTGAGGCCTATGCTGGAAATGAAATATCTTCACCTAAAAACTAGACGGAAGCATTCTCAGAAACTCCTTTGTGATGAGTGCATTCAACTCACAGAGTTGAAGCTTCCTTTTGATAGAGCAGTTTTGAAACACTCTTTTAGCAGCATCTGCAAGTGGATATTTGGAGCGCTTTGAGGCCAAGGCTGGAAAACGAAATCTCATCACATAAAAACTCGACAGAAGCATTCTCTGAAACTTCTTTGTGATGAGTGCATTCAACTCACAGACTCGAACGTTTCTTTTGATAGAACAGTTTAGAAACACTCCTTTTGTAGAATCTGCAAGTGTTTATTTGGAGCGCTTTGAGGCCTATGTTGGAAAAGGACATATCTTCACATCAAAAGTAGACACACGCATTCTCAGAAACTTCTTTGTGATGAGTGCGTTGAACTCACAGAGTTGAACCTACCTATTGATAGAGAAGTTTTGAAACACCCTTTTTGTAGAATCTGCAAGTGAATATTTGGCGCGATTTGAGGCCTATGCGGGAAACGGAAATATCTTCACATGAAAACTAGACAGATGAAATCTCAGAAACGTCTTCGTGATGAGTGCATTCAACTCACAGACTTGAAGCTTCCTTTTGAAAGAGCAGTTTCGAAACACTCTTTTTGTAGAATCTGCAAGTGGATATTTGGAGCGCTTTGAGGGCTATGCTGGAAAAGTTAATACCTTCACCTAACTACTAGACAGACGCATACTCAGAAACTTCTTTGTGACGTGTGCATTGAACTCACAGAGTTGAACCTTTCTTTTGATACAGAAGTTTTGAAACACTCTTTTCGTAGAATCTTCAAGTGGATGGATGGAGTGATTTGAGGCCTATGCTGGAAAAGGAAATACCTTCACGTAGAAACGAGACAAAAGCATTCTCAGAAAGTTCCCTGTGCTTTGTGCATTCAACTCACAGAGTTGAACATTCCCTTTGATAGAGCAGTTTTGAAACACTCTTTTTGTAGAATCTGCAAGTGGATATTTGGAGCGCTTTGAGGCCTCTGCCGCCAAAGGAATTATCATTGCTTAAAAACTAGACGGAAGCGTTCTCAGAAACCTCCTTGTGATGAGTGCATTCAACTCGCAGAGTGGAACCTTCCTTTCGATAGACCAGTTTTGAAACACTGTTTTTGTAGAATCCGCAAGTGGCTATTTGGAGCTCTTTGAGGCTTATGCTGGAAAAGGAAATATCTTCGTCTACAAACTAGACAGAAGCATTCTCAGAAACTTCTTTGTCACGTGGGGATTGAACTCACAGAGTTGAACATTCCTTTACATAGAGCAGTTTTGCAACACCCTTTCGGTGGAAAGTGAAAGTGCTTATTTGGTGCGATGGCGGCATCTAGTGGATAAGGAAATACATTCAGATGAAAACAAGATACATCCATTCTCAGAAACTTCTTTGTGATGACTGCATTCTACTCACAGAGTTGAACCTTCCTTTTGATAGAACAGTTTTGAAACACTCTTTTTGTGGAATCTGCAAGTGGCTATTTGGAGCGCTTTGAGGCCTATGCTGGAAAAGGAAATCTCTTCACATAAAACCTAGACAGAAGTATTCCCAGAAAGTTTTTCTGATGTGCGCATTCAACTCACCGAGTTGAACCTTCCTTTAGATAGAGCAGTTTTGAAACACTCTGTCTGTAGTACCTGCGAGTGGATATTTGGAGTGCTTTGAGTGCTACACTGTAAAAGCAAATATCTTCACTTGGAATCTAGACAGAAGAATTCTCAGAGACTTCCCTGTGCTCTCTGCATTCCACTCACAGAGTTGAACCTTCCTTTTGATAGAACAGTTTTGAAACACTCTTGTGGTAGAATCTGCAAGTCGATATTTGGAAGGTTTGGAGGCCTATCCTGGGAAAGGAAATATCTTCCCATCAAAACTAGACAGAAGCATTCTCAGAAACTTCTTAGTGATGTGCGCATTCAAGCCACAGAGTTGAAGCTTCCTTTTGATATAGCAGTTTTGAACCACTCTTTTAGTAGAATCTGCAAGTGGATGTTCGGAGAGCTAAGAGGCCAACACTGGAAAAGGAAATCTCTTCACGTAAAAACTAGACAGAAGCATTCTCAGAAACTTCAATGGGCTTCACGCATTCAACTCACAGAGTGCAATGTTGCTTTTGAGAGCGCAGTTTTAAAACACTGTTTTTGTAGAATTTGCTAGAGGATGTTTGGAGCGATGTGAGGCCTTTGCTGGAAAAGGAAATATCTTCACATAAAACCTAGACAGAAGCATTCTCAGAAACTCCTTTGTGATGAGTGCATTCAAATCACACACTTGAACCTTCCTTTGGAAAGAGCAGTTTTGAAACACTCTTTCTGAAGAATCTGCAAGTGGATATTTGGAGCGATTTGAGGCCTATGCTGGAAATGAAATATCTTCACCTAAAAACTAGACGGAAGCATTCTCAGAAACTCCTTTGTGATGAGTGCATTCAACTCACAGAGTTGAAGCTTCCTTTTGACAGAGCAGTTTTGAAACACTCTTTAAGCAGCATCTGCAAGTGGATATTTGGAGCGCTTTGAGGCCAAGGCTGGAAAACGAAATCTCATCACATAAAAACTCGACAGAAGCATTCTCTGAAACTTCTTTGTGATGAGTGCATTCAACTCACAGACTCGAACGTTTCTTTTGATAGAACAGTTTAGAAACACTCCTTTTGTAGAATCTGCAAGTGTTTATTTGGAGCGCTTTGAGGCCTATGTTGGAAAAGGACATATCTTCACATCAAAAGTAGACAGACACATTCTCAGAAACTTCTTTGTGATGAGTGCATTGAACTCACAGAGTTGAACCTACCTATTGATAGAGAAGTTTTGAAACACCCTTTTTGTAGAATCTGCAAGTGAATATTTGGCGCGATTTGAGGCCTATGCAGGAAACGGAAATATCTTCACATGAAAACTAGACAGATGAATTCTCAGAAACGTCTTTGTGATGAGTGCATTCAACTCACAGACTTGAAGCTTCCTTTTGAAAGAGCAGTTTCGAAACACTCTTTTTGTAGAATCTGCAAGTGGATATTTGGAGCGCTTTGAGGGCTATGCTGGAAAAGTTAATACCTTCACCTAAAAACTAGACAGACGCAAACTCAGAAACTTCTTTGTGACGTGTGCATTGAACTCACAGAGTTGAACCTTTCTTTTGATACAGAAGTTTTGAAACACTCTTTTCGTAGAATCTTCAAGTGGATGGATGGAGTGATTTGAGGCCTATGCTGGAAAAGGAAATACCTTCACGTAGAAACGAGACAAAAGCATTCTCAGAAAGTTCCCTGTGCTTTGTGCATTCAACTCACAGAGTTGAACATTCCCTTTGATAGAGCAGTTTTGAAACACTCTTTTTGTAGAATCTGCAAGTGGATATTTGGAGCGCTTTGAGGCCTCTGCCGCCAAAGGAATTATCATTGCATAAAAACTAGATGGAAGCGTTCTCAGAAACTTCCTTGTGATGAGTGCATTCAACTCGCAGAGTGGAACCTTCCTTTCGATAGACCAGTTTTGAAACACTGTTTTTGTAGAATCCGCAAGTGGCTATTTGGAGCTCTTTGAGGCTTATGCTGGAAAAGGAAATATCTTCGTCTACAAACTAGACAGAAGCATTCTCAGAAACTTCTTTGTCACGTGGGGATTGAACTCACAGAGTTGAACATTCCTTTACATAGAGCAGTTTTGCAACACCCTTTCGGTGGAAAGTGAAAGTGCTTCTTTGGTGCGATGGCGGCATCTAGTGGATAAGGAAATACATTCAGATGAAAACAAGATACATCCATTCTCAGAAACTTCTTTGTGATGACTGCATTCTACTCACAGAGTTGAACCTTCCTCTTGATAGAACAGTTTTGAAACACTCTTTTTGTGGAATCTGCAAGTGGCTATTTGGAGCGCTTTGAGGCCTATGCTGGAAAAGGAAATCTCTTCACATAAAACCTAGACAGAAGTATTCCCAGAAAGTTTTTCTGATGTGCGCATTCAACTCACCGAGTTGAACCTTCCTTTAGATAGAGCAGTTTTGAAACACTCTGTCTGTAGTACCTGCGAGTGGATATTTGGAGTGCTTTGAGTGCTACACTGTAAAAGCAAATATCTTCACTTGGAATCTAGACAGAAGAATTCTCAGAGACTTCCCTGTGCTCTCTGCATTCCACTCACAGAGTTGAACCTTCCTTTTGATAGAACAGTTTTGAAACACTCTTGTGGTAGAATCTGCAAGTCGATATTTGGAAGGTTTGGAGGCCTATCCTGGGAAAGGAAATATCTTCCCATCAAAACTAGACAGAAGCATTCTCAGAAGCTTCTTAGTGATGTGCGCATTCAAGTCACAGAGTTGAAGCTTCCTTTTGATATAGAAGTTTTGAACCACTCTTTTAGTAGAATCTGCAAGTGGATGATTGGAGATCTAAGGGGCCAACACTGGAAAAGGAAATCTCTTCACGTAAAAACTAGACGGAAGCATTCTCAGAAACTTCAATGGGCTTTACGCATTCAACTCACAGAGTGCAATGTTGCTTTTGAGAGCGCAGTTTTAAAACACTGTTTTTGTAGAATTTGCTAGAGGATGTTTGGAGCGATGTGAGGCCTTTGCTGGAAAAGGAAATATCTTCACATAAAACCTAGACAGAAGCATTCTCAGAAACTCCTTTGTGATGAGTGCATTCAAATCACAGACTTGAACCTTCCTTTGGAAAGAGCAGTTTTGAAACACTCTTTCTGAAGAATCTGCAAGTGGATATTTGGAGCGATTTGAGGCCTATGCTGGAAATGAAATATCTTCACCTAAAAACTAGACGGAAGCATTCTCAGAAACTCCTTTGTGATGAGTGCATTCAACTCACAGAGTTGAAGCTTCCTTTTGATAGAGCAGTTTTGAAACACTCTTTTAGCAGCATCTGCAAGTGGATATTTGGAGCGCTTTGAGGCCAAGGCTGGAAAACGAAATCTCATCACATAAAAACTCGACAGAAGCATTCTCTGAAACTTCTTTGTGATGAGTGCATTCAACTCACAGACTCGAACGTTTCTTTTGATAGAACAGTTTAGAAACACTCCTTTTGTAGAATCTGCAAGTGTTTATTTGGAGCGCTTTGAGGCCTATGTTGGAAAAGGACATATCTTCACATCAAAAGTAGACAGACGCATTCTCAGAAACTTCTTTGTGATGAGTGCATTGAACTCACAGAGTTCAACCTACCTATTGATAGAGAAGTTTTGAAACACCCTTTTTGTAGAATCTGCAAGTG